>NC_090931.1:929798024-931113301 GCF_040938575.1 Ambystoma mexicanum | reverse complement strand
TACTTTAATCCACATACTCATCCAAGAGGATTGGATATTTGGATTTAAAGGGACATGTTCTCTTTCCATGAGATAAGGCCATCTATTATGTGTTTCTTCTTCCCAGTCTTTATATTGAAAAGCTTCTGGTATTGTAGGGAGTTCCTCGTGGTAATGGGAGTCTTTTCCTTCTCAGGAGAGGGTGTGGAAGGAGTGCCTCTCCTAGTGAGCTCCCACTTGCCTCGACCCCCTAGGGAGGGTGTTGCAGAGTGGGAACCTGTCTGGCCTATGCTTTGTAGACCTGGAAAGATGGTGAAACTGCTTTGTTCTAACTGGTTTTCTTTTCGGGAAAGGTAATGGCTGGGGCCGGGAGGGCGCTGTTTCGTGGTGACATGAAGTAGTGCACACACCAGTGACTGCGCTCCAATAGTGGCAGAAAGGCCATTAAATGTCCTGAAAACGGGGAGGAAAAGACCGTACTGGTAAAGGTGTCGGGAATAATAATAATAATAAGGGCTTTGAGGAGATTTCACGGGCCCAGGGACAGAGGAAAGAAGGCGCTGCAGCAGCACACTCGACCCACCCAGAATATATTCAGAGGACACCTGGCGCAGTAGACCAGTGGTTACAGATCCTCTCATCAAGGGTGGGGGTTGTCTCGAGATCATTAGCGGGCTGCCGAGTGGAAAGAAGAGCAGCAATGTGTTGCGACTTCCCTTGAGCCCACCCGCACTTCACCAGTGTGAGTGAATCCATGAGTCAGCGAGTGACCTCCCTCCCGCGCACCTCCTGGCTACAGTTATTTGAGTCCCTGGCAGCATTTTTGTTTAGACCGCCCCATTCCTCCTGAGAGGCAGTCTTGGGAACATGTTACAAGGGAGGAAGAGGGGGCAAGAAGAGAAACCGCTAACCACCCCAAATGAGATTGGATAAGTATTTGCATGCACTGATCCGGGGCACCTGGATCAGAAGTGTGCATATCTTTTTTGAGGTCAAGGAACCCATGGAAGAGCAAAGTAGAAGCGACCCAACGGCTACAGGGAGGCCTAAAACCTGATAATCCGGTCTCGTCGTGTATGGGCCCTCTAGTTTTGCGTTCACAGTAAAATGGCCAAAGAAATGGAGAAAAATCAAGACTAGTCTCCAAGCTAAAATGACTCGTATACCACAACTGCCACTAAAGGACCCTGAGGAGCGGTCAAGAGTATGCGACAGGGTTCCAAGCATTCGACCCAAGAAATCCTGAATGCCATACAAGAGGCCAGAAACACATTGGAGCTTACAATCAACACAATAGGTACAGATCTGGGGAGGTTCCTGGGGCAAAATATACAAAAAGTGTCAGCTAGAGTCGGGGAGAAGGAAAACAGAATATCGGCGGTGGAAGTTATAATTTGGCCGCTAAAGAAGAATGTTATGTTATGTTACTTTGCATTTATATAGCGCCTTATTTACCATTGGTATGGTCTGAAGGCGCTTGTAGGTTGAACGCCCTCGCGAGCCGAAGTTCAAGTCAGTAGAGAGAATAGAGAGAGTCAAAGGTGCGTGTGCGCACCGGATATGTGTGCAGCTGGTGTGGCATTCTTGTGATAGCTGCTGCTTAGCAGTCGGGAGATCAAGAGTATGTGTTTGTTCTGCCAGGTATTTATCCAGACCGATTCTGGCTGTGTAAGGCCTGAGGAGAACGCCTAAGCTGGAGGGTTTGTAACCAGCAGTGTTTAGTTAGGGTGATGGGGAGTATGAGGCAGATGATGGTATGAGAACGGCTATACCGAATGGTGTCATAGTATCGCTGTGTTCTAGTTGAGTGGTGGTGTTAAGAGAAGAGTAAGCATGTAGATGTGATATGGTGGTTTATCTTGGGTGTTTGAGATCGGGCTCACTCCAATAGTTCCATGCACTTCATCCGTTTCATGTACTCAGACTGTTCCATGCATTACGACCGTTTCAAGCACTCAAAATCGTTCTTTTCCATGCTCTTTCAAATCCGCATTCCATGCACTCCAAACCATTGCATGTAAGTCACGCCTATGTACTCCAGTCCGTTTCATGCACTCCAATCTGTTCCATGTACTGCTAGCCATTTTATGCACTCCAGCCATTTTATGCATTCAACCATTTTATGCAATGCTCCATTCATCGTTCTACCACGCATCCTTTCTCCATGCATCAACTATACGTCACCTTCACCCGTTCCACCCACTTCACCGGTTCCAAACACATCACACGTTCATCCACCTACTTCATCTGTTCTACCATTTCACCTGTCCACCCACTTCACCCATTCTACACCCGTTCATCTGTTCCTTTGCCATATTTCACCCGTTCCTTTGCCATATTTCACCCGTTCCTTTGCCATATTTCACCCTTTCGATCCATTACTTCACTTGTTTCATCCACCTAGTTCACTTTTTCCATCTCCATACTTCACCCTTTCCGTCCACATATTTCACCCGTTCCACCCTGTTCACCCATTCTACCCTGTTCATCCTTCCTGCTTTGTTCATCCTTTCTGCTTTGTTCATCCTTTCATACCCGCTCCCCATTCTACACCCGCTCCCCATTCTACACCCGCTCCCCATTCTACACCCGCACCATACTCTATATCAGTCAACACCCTACATTTGCACCCTTCATCCGCTCAACACCATCACGCCCTACATCCGCTCAACACCCTACATCCGCTCCATTCAATTATCCACTCACAGCCTACATCCGTACCACAATCTACATCCGTACCATGCTCTCGTCCGCTCTGCGCACTCGTCCGCTCTGCGCACCGGTGTGCTCTGCACGCCCATTGGCTCTACGTGCTTCATTAACTCAACTCACTTCGTTCATTCATCCTGCATTATCAATTCAGCCCTCGTCACTTGTCGTACGCACTCGATCCGTTCCGTGCTCTCCATCTGTCCCATGCACTACACCCGTCTCATGTATTCGAATCGTCTATTCTGTACTTTCCATTTATACCATGCACTCATACATTCCGTGCCATCTGATTGTTTACTCATCCGTCTCCTGTATTCATCTTTCCATCCTCTTCGCTTTATTCATTTTGTCCATTTTGTTATTTTTTCGTCCATTGCAATCATTAAATCCATTTCATGAATTCCAACTGCTTTCGTACATTTTTATTTTTATCCACTTCACTGCTTTGGTCTACTTTACTCATTCTGTTTCTCCTTTTAGTTTACATTAGAGGTTTATTAGTTGTCGATTTATCGCTTGGATCTTGTTGCTATATTATGTTTTATTGTTTAAGATCTAGTAGTTTGGGATAGTTGATTTGTTATCCACTTTATTCCTCACGTCCACATTGATCCTCTTGTCCATTACATTTATTTTGTCCATTTCCCTAAATTCAGAAACTTTACTGCTCTCGTACAATGTTTTCTTTTTATCTACTTCGCAGGTTTGATCTTCTTTTTTTACTCAGTCTATTTTGTTTGTCTTTTTAGCTAACCAATAGAGGTTCATTAGTTTCGATTCCTTGCTTGGATCATGATGCTGCATTGCTATTTATGATCTAGTATTTGTTAGTCATTGAGATGCTGTTATCCAGTTTGAGTTGGTTTGATTTCAGGGTCGGTTTTAGGGGGAAGAGCCGAGTTTTCAGTAATTTGCGGAAAGACATGAGGTCTTCAGTGAGTCTGATGTGGGGTGGGAGTGCGTTCAACAGCATGGGGGCCAAGGCTGAGAATGGTGATCCGCCTGACTTGAGTTTGTTTTAGGTATGACTAGGAGGCCGGCTGAGCTTGATGAGGGTGATAGGGTTTTAGTTTGTCTTGAAAGTATTGAGGCCCTGTCACAGGTCTCCCCCCTTCTCACCTGTCTGTATTGTTTGCTTGTGATCTTCGGAGATGTCGTCTTTCGCAATGTTCGGGATTTATGTAACTCTGTGCGTGGGTCCTCGGATTCCAGCGTGCGGTTCGTGACCCAGCTCCAGGATACGCTCAGATGTCCGGGAAGAAGACCAGGAAATAATGAGGTTCGCACTCGGAGATCCGATGGAAATCTAGGATATGCAAAGGTAAGGATAAGGAAGAAAGAAGAGGAATTCAGGGGACCGGAAACCAAGAATCAAAAGTAAGCCCTGAACGAGCTCTGGCAACACACGTCCGACTACTGCAAGCGGTAGCGTTGAGAGGCGCAGGGGCGTGTCTGCTTTGTAGAACTTGGAGCGTACAACGCGGAGACTGGCAAACAGCATTCCACGTTCAGCGGCCATGTTGGGAGTACTACTGAGTTCAGCCCCCTATGGGTCAAGGACCACGAAGTCCACAAGGGTCGCGAACGACGGTTCATGACAGCATGCCTCCTCTGAAACCCAGCTCCTCCGTGTTTACCCGGATGTATAAGGTGGTATCTTCGGAGCAGTCTGGGGGCATTCATGTTTGAGACGGGTTCCCAGGTGCGTTCACTAGGAGGGTACCCTTTCCACTCGACCAGATACTGTAGCTGACCACGTCTGTATCTGGAGTCACATATTCTGGAAACCTCATATTCTAGCTGATCATTGACAATCACAGGGATAGATCTTGGAGCAGTTCGAGAGGACTGGACGTATGGTTTCAACAGAGAAGTGTGAAAGACCGGGTGGATCCTCTTCCAAGATTCTGGTAGTCTGAGTCGAAAAGCCACTGGGTTAATGACTTCCTTTATGGAAAATGGGCCGTAATACCGGGGAGCCAATTTATGTGGTCGTAGGTATCGGGGTAGAAGTTTCGAAGACAACCAGACCTTATGTCATGATTTCTGCGCCTCATGTCCCCAGCCCTCCAAGGTGTCAGGCTGGAGCCAGGCCATGATCACCTACATGGCCCTTAAGGGCCTCTCCATCCCGCCAAAGACCCACTTGGAGTCAGACTTGGCGCTTGTGGCACCAGACTCACTCACTCCCATAAGATAACATTGGGGATTGGACTTGTAGTGGATTGATGGGGACAAGATGGATGCCCCCACATATTTTGGTTCCCAGAACTGCATGTGCGGTCTAGTCATTTGGGTGTGGTTCAGCCCAGAGGCACCTGGGATACCCAGAGACTATTTAAGCCACACCCAGGCTGAGAAACGTGCTTTGCGTTTTCTGCACCTGCAGCGTGACACTCACCGCGTTCGTATCGGTCTCCAGTAGGCCTGCATCTTTTTTCTGTGCTCAGCTCCTGCAAGAACACCGTTGGGAACAGCCTTACCTTGTGGCGCTTCTGCTCATCAGTCATCGCTCCTTCTGTTCTGCGGGCATCTTCGGCGGTGTCATTCCCATCCCGGCATGCTGCTTCCTAAGGAAAAGAACAAAGAACAGAAAAAAGGCATTAGTAAGCATTCAGCAAATCTTCGCTTATTTTTTAAATATTGTACGAGCTTCAAACGCTTAACTGAATCCCAGCCAATCTGGGGGAACTCTGTCTCCGGAACTTCTCATCCATCTGCAAGAGGGAAAAGACACTCCAGGTTAGCATGGAAATATCTAGAGGTGCCGCATACCGCGCTTACCCACCGCATTTGTTCTTCATAACCGGCATCCACGCTGAAAACGTCACGGCACCTAAAAGACACAGAAAAAGAACTCGGTTCAATGCAAATACGAAAGGGGTGCATTGCTCATCGCGCTCTCACTCACCTTCAGCGCTACTCATCTCAGCAGCACGCCGCCATCTCCGGACGCCAGCCATCTAAGGAAGGAAATGAACGAAGTTGGAGAACTATTCAAAAGACTCATTCTACTTACCTGTCGGACTCTTGCCAGTGAAGTAACTAGGCAGCAACGAGCCTGCATCAATCAACACGCCCCTGCGCTGAAAGCAGGACGGAGAGCACACTATCCAAGAAAACAAGGTGAGCTGTGGATCAAAGGGAAGGGTTGGACCCCGGGGAAGAAGGGGTTCAAGCACACAGACAATAGGGAGTTAAACTCTACCAATCCTGTGTTTCAAGCCCAGTCTCCAGTCGAATAGCCTCCAGGGAAGGGTTTGATGTCGTAAGAGGTCAGAACAGGCTGAGTGACATCCCCGTGGGTACCAGGTGAGCATTACCTTATCACCTATTGAGTATGAAGGCCCTGGTCGCCTTTTGGAGTCAGCATGATGTTTGACGTCTTTTTGGGCCTTTTCTAAGTGTTCTTTTGCTTCTTTGTGTATGTTTATAAGGGTTTCAATCCAGGAGTCAACTGTAGGAACTGAGATAGGTTGTGGGAGAATGGATGGTAGAACCGAAGGGTGGAATCCTTGACTACAGAAGAAGGGACTGGTTTTGACAGCCGAGTGATCCGATTTGTTGTAGGCAAATTCAGCCACAGGTATTAAGAGTGACCAATCGTCCTGGACCTTGGTAGGGAAACAGCGAAGATATTGTTCCAGAGTTTGGTTTACGCGTTCAGTAGCTCCATTGGTCTGTGGGTGATTACCTGAGGATAAGGCATGTTGGATTCCCAGTATACGACATAATTGTTTCCAGAACTGGGATATGTACTGGGGTCCCCTGTCAGATATGATCTTGGAGGGTAGCCCATGGAGTCGGAATGTGTGTTCCAGGAAGATTCGGGCAAGTTCATATGAAGATGGCAGTTTATATAAAGGTGTAAAGTGAGCCATGTGAGTGAACAAGTCAATGGTAACCATGATAGTTGTGTGCACCCTGGAAGGTGGTAGTTCCACAATAAAGTCTGTGGCGATGAACTCCCAAGGCCTTGTTGGCAGCGCTGGTTGGAGCAGGAGACCTGCTGGTTTCTTATCATGCTTGTTTTGATTGCAGACCGCACATGTTTGGATATAATGCTGGACATCATCCTTCATCTTCGGCCACCAAAACGGTCTTTGTATTTGGCAGAGGGTGATGCCACGGTGTCCCGAATGAAGGGTATCATGACATAGGCTTGTGATCTTTTGTCGTCGTCTCTGGGTGGGAATGACCAGGCAATTATCCTTGAATAAATATCCGTCCTTCGTTTTGAGGTTCCATCGATTATTACCATTAAACTCCTTCCAGGTTTCAGAGGGCTGAGTTTGAATCTGAATATCCTCCAGGAGGTTGATTGCTTGGGCAACAAATATTGTGTGGGTTAACATCTTTGGGAAAGATCGCTCTTCAAGGATTTCGTAGTCAGGACGCGGGATAAGGCATCAGCTATTATGTTGTGTGTTCCAGGAACATGATGGATATGAAACTGGTATTGAGCAAAAAAGAAAGCCCAACGGGCTTGACGACTGCCCCTACACTCCAGGGATTGCAGGATTTGAAGATTCCGATGGTCCGTGCGGACCTGAAAGATTGTTTCACTCCCAGGAGTAGATGACGCCAATCTGTGAAGGCTTGACGGATGGCTAGTAGTTCTTTTTCTAAAACAGAATAGTGGGTTTCGCTAGGAGTCAAGGTGCGAGAAAGATAGGCGATGGGGTGTTCTAGCTTGTCATCGAACTCCTGTTTCAGGCCTGCCCCGATGGCGTAGTTGAAGGCATCAGTTTCCAGAAAGGGTCGATCAATGTCAGGTTCAGGCTAAGATAGGTGCTTGTGTGAACTCTGACTTTAACCGTTGAAACGCCTCATCTTGGGCTGCTGTCCAGTGAAAAGGGGTATTTTTTTTAACAATGTAATGATCGGATGTACAATCTCCAAAAAAGAGAGTATGAATTTGCGGTAGAAGTTAGCAAGCCCCAGGAAGGATTGAATTTGTTTTACAGTAGTTGGAACAGGCCAGGATAGAATGGAGTCTACTTTCGAGCGGTCCATTTCAATTCCTTTTGGGCTAAGGACGAATCTAAGATAGTGAACAGTAGACCCATGGAAAAGGTATTTCTCGGGCTTAGCCAGGAGTTTATGTTCACGTAGACATTGTAAAACTGCCTTAACATGTTCTTCATGCTTTAGATGGTCCTTGGAGTATATCAGTATGACGTCCAGATATACAATGATGAAGAGGAGCAGCATATATCGGAGAACACCCGGTGCATAAAACATTGGAAGACCGCTGGGGCATTGGTAAGTCCGAAGGGCATAACCAAGTATTCAAAATGACCAAAGGGTGTTCTAAAGGCTGTTTTCAATTGGTCACCTTCCTTATACAGATCAGATGGTAGGCACCTCTGAAATCTAATTTTGTTAACCCTACAGCTCCTCTTACTGCTTCCAAGATATCCGAGATGAGGTGCAATGGGTAGCGATCCTTGAGGGTGCATTGGTTAAGGCCACGATAATCTAGATGGGGCCTAAGCTCCTTGGTATCTTTCTTGGGAACGAAAAACAACAAAGCTCCCACCAGGGATTTGGATGGTCGTATAGTACCATTTTCCAAGTTAGTATCCAAGTATTCTCGGAGGGCTCTTTTCTCAGGTTCTGATAGAAGGAGCGTCCTCCCAAAAGGAATCACCGCTGAAGGTTCAGTATCAATAGCACAGTCCTCAGGTCTGTGAGGGGGAAGAGCTTGAACTATGGCGGTCGAAAACGCATTAGTATAAGCCTGGTAGGCCCTGGGAATCTGGATGATATTTGAGACAGTGAGAGGACCTTGCTGGTTCGCTTGCGAGTCTTCAGAGGAGCCTGTCCAGGAGTCTAGGGATAAACCGTGGGACATA
Organism: Ambystoma mexicanum; assembly: GCF_040938575.1. Classification (NCBI taxonomy): domain Eukaryota; kingdom Metazoa; phylum Chordata; class Amphibia; order Caudata; family Ambystomatidae; genus Ambystoma; species Ambystoma mexicanum. The sequence continues at coordinate 931,104,752 of NC_090931.1, read as the reverse complement.
CAATATTGCTGTAGGACTGCCAAGTTGATGTAGGGGTTATGCTTCTGTAACCAGGGCATGCCCAGAACCATTGGGTACTGGGCAGATCTTATGATGTTGAATTTGATTCTCTCTTGATGGTGGTTGGTTTATAGAAAGCAGAATCTCTTTGGTTTGAACGGTTATGGGTCCTGAAGAGAGGGGTCTTCCGTCGATAGCCTCCACAGGTTGCATGATGCCTCGAGTTTCATACGGAATGTTATGGGTAGTGACCCAATCATGATCTATGAATATCCCCATGGCCCCACAATCCACTAATGTCAGAATGGGGTAAGATTATTTCTTGGAAGGCGATAGAAAGGCCTGCAGAATCACAAGGTTGTTCTGTCCAGGAGAGTTCAAGGATGGAATAGATGTGGAGCAAACATCTCTCTCCGAAACTGTGCTCCATCTAGGATAGGGAGCTGGCGTTTCCCGAACGCCGTGGAGGGGCAATAGGACACTCTCTCACAAGGTGTTTATCAGAGGCACAATACATGAACAGACCAGTGTGAATCCGTCGCATCCTTTCTTGCAGGGTTATGGGTCCGCGGAAGGCCCCAAGTTGCATGGGTTCTGGGTCTGTGGTCGGGGAAGCTGCAGGCTCAGGTCTAGAAGGATGGTCTGTAGAGGCCCTTTTTTTCAAAGGGTTATTTGATTTTCTTCTTTTCCGCCTTTCTTTCCTGGATACGAAAGTCAACCTGCAAGGAAAGATCCATGAGAGCCTGCAAGAAACTTGGGCGAGCTACCCTGGCTAGCTCGTCTTTTATCTCTTCATTCAATCCTCTTCGAAAGAGGGTGAAACAGGCCTCTGGAGACCAGTCTGCTTCCTCGGCAAGTTGTTTAAAGTGGGTCACATAGGTAAGCATATCCTGGGATCCTTGTTGAAAGTCCAATAAACATTCTTGAGCACTGTAAACCTGCTCTGGGCGATCAAACATGGTCTTTAGCGCTTGCACAAAACCATCATAGTCACCCAGGAGGGTGTCGCCCGAATTAACAAAGGGAGTTGCCCAGGTCAAGGCATTCCCAGTGAGATGTGAGATCATAAAGCCCACCTTTGCCCTGGGAGTGGAGAAGTAGTAGGGTTTTAAGATGAAGTGCACTAAACATGAATCGAGGAAGGCACGAATGGTCTTTGAAGTGCCATCATATTTATCCACTCCTCCCACGCGGTGTCACGTGACAAGACCAGTTGTTTCAATGCAGCATTTTCGGCTTTAAGATTTTGGACTTCTGTTAACTCCTGCATGCCTCGCATGAGGTCTTGAACTGCAGCCTCCATTTCCCTAACTGAATCAGTTTGTTGGCGTCTCAATCTGTCACAGGTCTCCCCCCTTCTCACCTGTCTGTATTGTTTGCTCGCGATCTTCATAGATGTCTTTCGCACTGTTTGGGATTTATATAACCCGTGCGTGGGTCCTCGGATTCCAGCTTGTGGTTCGTGACCCAGCTCCAGGATACGCTCAGATGTCCGGGACGAAGACCAGGAAATAAGGAGGTTCGCACTCGGAGATCCGAATGCAATGGAAATCCAGGATATGCAAAGGTAAGGATAAGGGGGAAGGAAGAAAGAGGAATTCAGGGGACAAGGAATCAAAAGTAAGTGCTGAACGAGCTGCGGCAACACACGTCAGACCACTGCAAGCGGTAGCGTTGAGATGCGCAGGACCGCGGAGGCGTGTCTGCTTTGTAGAACGTAGAGCTTAAAACGCGGAGACTGGCAAACAGCGTTCCGCGGCCATGTTGGGAGTACTACAGGGTTCAGTCCCCTATGGGTCAGGGACCACAAAGTCCAGAAGGGACGCTAACGGCGGTTCATGACAGCTCCGGTTTTATGCAGTGCTCAGTGAGAAATGCATAAGGTTTTGAAGGTCACCCTTTGGGCAATCTGAAGCCAGTGCAGAGTTTTGAGGGCTGGGGAGATGTGGTCTCTCGTGCCGAGCGCTAGTAGCAGTTTGGCTGCAACGTTTTGTGCTCTTTGTAGTTTGGTCAGTTGGTATGCGTGGGCTCCGAGGTAGAGGGGGTTAGCGTAGTCCAGTTTTGATATAACAATCAATTGGACCGCGGAGAGTCTTTTGGGAAAGGAGAGGTATGGAAAAATACGCCTAAGAGTTTTAAGGTGGTAGTTGCCGGACGTTGAAGACTTGGCGCAAGATTATTAGCTCAGAGTCTAGGGTGCATCCAAGATTTTTTACTGAATTAGAGGGAGTCGGTGAGTTGCCCATGGCAGATGGCCAGGGCAGTGGGTGTGGAAGAAGTTTGGAGTTGCCAAATACCATGATTTCGGTTTTGGAGGTGTTTAGCAAGAGGTGGTTTGTGGTCATCCAGAGCTCTATTTCGAGGAGGCAGGAAGCGAGGTCAGGTCTGCAGTTAGGTTTTGAGTTCAGGAGTTTTAGAATTAGTTGATTGTCATCAGTGTAATTGTAACACAGGATGTTGTGTTAACAAATTATTTGTGGGAGGGTGGCCATGTAGAGATTGAACAGGAGGGCTGATAGGCATGCTCCTTGTGGAACTGCTGTGTCGACTGGTCGGGCTTGGGAGGAATAGGTGGAGAGTAGGGTTATTTGGTTCTTGTTTTTGAGGAAGGATGCTATCCAATTGAGAGCAGTTCCACGAATTCCTATGGAGTGGAGGCGGTCAAGGAGGATTGAGTGATTGTGTCAAAGGCGGCGTATAAGTCAAAAAGGATTAATGTGGCGCATCCCGAGGAGTCAGCCGTGTTTTTAAGGTCATCCAAGATTGAGGTTAGGGTGGTTTCAGTTCCGTGTCGGGCTCTAAAACCTGATTGGGGTCTAGGAGATTGTTGGCTTCGACAAAGGCATTTAGTTGGGAGTAGGCGGTTCGGTCAATGAGTTTGGCAAGGAACCTGGTGTTAGAGATGGGGCGGTAGTTTTTGGGCTCGAGGGAATGTTTTCTTTGAGGTTTGACATGAACCGTTTTGAATGCGTTGGGAAAAATTCCAGAGGAAAGGGAGTCATTTATGATGGATCTTGCGTGTTCTCCTGCGCAGGTAGAAGTGAACATTTCTTTGAGGGTTGTGGCCGGGCAAGGGTCTAGCGGAGAGTCTGATGGTTTGCGGGCGGAGAGAAGTTTGAGAAATTGTTCGGGTGATATTCGACTAATGGAGTCGAACGTTGGTTGGGTAGTGGTTGCAAGCGGTGGGTTGGCCGGTATGGGGGGTGGGTTGCCTGGTGGGTGTAGAGCTAGTTTGTTGGTTAGGGCGTTTGTTCTTTTGAGAGCTGTGATGTAAATGTGGAGAGGGAGTGAGACGCACATCGATTGTGAGGGGGTTGGGACGGTTGTGGTGCATGATGGTTTGGTGAATTCGGTGATGATTTTGTGAAGTTCTTTGCTGGGGTTTTTACAGTTTAGGATTCGGGAGTTGTAATGGGCTTTTTTTGCTTTCCGGATTTTGGCCTTGTACTGATGAAGGCGCCGGGCTAAGGTGCATCTGCTCAGAGGAGTTTTGTCTTTCCGCCATTTGCGTTCTAGGTATTTATATAGTTGTTTACTGGTCTTCAGTTCAGGTGTGAACCATCTAGAGAAAAGGCCACGGCGGGCTGATGGTTTGCAAGAGGGTGTGAGCCGCATTAGTGAGGTGTTGAACCATGAGTCAAAGGCGTCGGGGGGGGGGGGGGGGGGGGGGGGGTTAGTTGGGTAGGCAGGTAGGCGGAGGAGACTGGAGGAGTGCCTCGGCTAGGTCAGGAACGATTATTAGTTTCTTCCAGCATTTGCGTAGATTCGGAGGTTCAGGTTCAGGTTCGGGAAGCGGGTCGGGTGAGCGAATGGTGAAAGAATCAATGAAGTGATCGGACCAGATGATGGGGGTCGGTGGGTTTAGATGTATCCGGTTGTGGGATCTGAAAATGGCATCAAGAGTGTGTCCTTTTTATAGTGAGTCGGGCCGTTTATGTGGGGTTGGAGGTTAATCGCGTCTAGGCCGTCAACCAGAGAGTGTCATGGGGTTGGTGGGAATGTCGAGCCATATGTTGAAATCTCATAGAAGGGTGAGGTTGGGATGGTTTAGTTGAAGGATGGCAATAGTGTCACAGAGGTTGTTTGGGAATTGTCTATCGTAGCCAGGGCGTCTGTAGATTATTAGGCAGCTGTGTGAGAACGAAGGGGAAAGGAATAGTTTAACGAGGAGTGATTCGCAGGAAGGAATGGAAGGTTGCTTGTCGATTGAGGCGTGGAAGTGAGACTTTAAGGCGAATACTATTCCTCCTCCTCTAGAGGGATGGTTCAGTGGGATGAGGGAGTAGTCTGGGGGGGGAGGCTTCATTGGCGATAGGGGAAAAGTCGTTGGAGAACCAGGTTTTGGTGATGAAGACCAGGTCTGGTTTGTCAGAGGTGAGGAGGTCAAAGATGCTGTGTCTGTTTTCGGATCGGGCATTAAATAGGATGCAATTCACTTTTGTGGATGAGGTTGGTGTAGTAGCTGCAGAGATGGGTGTTGGGGGGAGGGTGGGAACTGGAGAGAGTGAGTGGGGTGGGGTGGGGTGGTTGATGGTCGATGGGAAGAGTGGCCAAGCAGAAAAGTTGGTGGGTTTCAGGTGGGAGTGGATGCACACATGTGTTTGGGTGATTGGGTTTGGCACGGGGGATTTGAAGGTGGGGTGTGGGGGGGGGGTTGGGAGTTTCAGTTGTGGTTGGTGAGAAATTGAGGAAGAGGGGTTTTAGGCACGGCGAGGCGTGGGGGGAGGGTGGTGATTGGGGGGATGAGGTGGTGGGTCGAGACAGGGGAGGCGATGAGTGCTGATAGATTGAGGGGGACCAGGTACATTTCCTCCTTTTAGTACCTTTGTTGCGATTGGTGTGTGCGAGAGGGTGGGGAAGGGGGAGAGGGACGAGGCTACGGTTCTTGCTAGGGCTAGGCGTGCAGTTTTTAGGGAGGGGAAGGGGTGTGGTCGGGGGGGATGATGGTGGGGGGTTGATATGGGGGGAAAGCGGGGGGGTGCATGATTGCTGGCAAGGGTGTGCCTGGGAGGCTAGCGAGGGGAGCGGATATGATCATAGTAGGGTGATCGGTGGAGGGGTTCAGAGGAGCAGTGGTCTTAGGGCGGTTGGCTCGCCATCGTGCCCCTCTGGCTTGGTGTTTGGAAAGGGAATGGGTAGGGGATGTGGTAGAAGGATGGATGATTTGAGAGTGGGGGACGGGAGGCAGGGCTGGCAGGAGGGCGGGGGCGCGATGCACAGGGGTCATTTCCGGCAGACCTTGGTGGATCGGGTGCACTCATGGTTAGTACCTGTGCTATAGATGGGTTGGCAGATTTCGTTTGCACCATCCCACTTTAGCTATATCAGATGTTAATTGTTCACTCTTTCTGTGATTAACAGTACCACAGCATTACCTGCTGTTGGGTACAGTTTCAGATGCAAATTACACTTTATATTTGGACCTTATAGGTTCAGCTATACCACAGGTGAGATTATTCACGGTTTCTGGGGTTCAACTAAGCAGGGTGATATTATTCACTTATTCTACGTTTTAATGTACTAATTGTAAACTAGGCTGCACATATGCCTATGGCGGTTTTGAAGTGTAGCTAGACCTTGGAAGATGCTATTAGGCGGCCTATCCAGTTGCAACTACAGCCCAGTTATGCTGTTGGGTAGACTTCTTCAAGCAAGCTGGGATACAGGTATGCTATTAGGGGGCATTTCAAATGTAACAACGCCACAGATATGCTTTTAGGTGGAGTTGTAAGTGTGATTTGAGGAGGACTTTCTAAATGCAATTATGATGCAGATACGCTACAGGGTAAACTTTCTAAAAGAAACTTTCAAATGCAATTATGATACAGGTATGCTATAGGGCAGACTTTGTAAATGCAATTATGCCACAGATAAGCTATAGGGCAGACTTTGTAAATGCAATTATGCCACCGATAAGCTATAGGGCAGGCTTTCTAAATGGAATTATGACACAGATAAGCTATCGGGCAGCCTTTCTAGACTTTGGCATGGTGACGTTATTAGGGACACTGGGTAGATTCAGCTATGCCATAGTGGTGATATATATTTCTAAATTCAACTTTTGCACAGAGAGGATATTAGGCTCACTTCAATGTTCAGGCAAGGCACGCTATTAGGCACACTACTAAAATCAACTTTGCACAGAGATGATATTTAGGCAACCAAATACAATTTTGCAAAGAGAGGATATTAGGCACACTTCTTAAATTCAACTTTGCACATAGGCTATTAGGCACACTTCTAAATTCAACTTTGCACAGAGAGGGTATTAGGCACGCTTCTAAATTCAACCGGGCAACACTATTATGGACACTTCTAAATTCAGCTAAGGCACGCTTTTGGGCACACTTCTAAATGCAAGCAATGCATGCTATTAGGCACACTTCTAAATTCAAGTATTGCACAGAGAGGCTATTAGGCGCACTTCTAAATGCAAGCAAGGCACGCTAATAAGTGCACTTCTAAAATCAGCCGGATTTTCTAACCACAGATATGATTTTAAGCAGACTTTCAAAGTATAGACTATTCCACAGGTGTGCAGAGTAGTTTCTATGGGTGGAGTGGTAGGGTAGTATGGCGTGAAGTATTTGCTTCAGTTCCTGCCCTTGCCACACTTACTTATTGTTGGCTTCTTGCTTCTCCTGCGGATACCTGCAGATACGATCTGGAGCCGCTTCGTTGGAGCCGCCCTTTGTCTTGGGCCCTTAGTCGCAGGGCTGTACGAGCAGGGGGCTGCCCTGGGAGGGCCAGTGATGGCTTGGGTAACAGGGCTTCTGGACCAATCAGAGCAGGGGGGTGCGAGGCGGGAGGGAAGGGAATTGGAATGAGGGTGGCCGCAGGGAAGGCAAACAGGGCACCGAGGGGCCTGGGCCTTGAACAGGAGCAGTACACAAGGCCCGCATGGGCAAAAGGTGCCAAAAGCAACACCAGCACTCACCGGGTCTCCTGGGTAACAAGTGGAGCTCGGTGAGGCTACAAGGCCAGTAGGCCTTCTACACACGGTCCCACGGACCAATCAGAGCGGGGGTGGGCGGTCAGGAGGCGGGAGGGAAGGGAATCGGAAAGAGGGTGCGGGGTGGTACACAAGGCCCGGATGGGCAAAAGGGGCCAAAAGCAACACCAGCACTCACTGGGTCTCCTGGGTAACAAGTGATGTACAAATGCTAGAGTCCAAATCGGACCTTTTGGAAGACAAAATGTAAGACACAGAAGGTAGAGCCAGGCAATATACGGATAACGCCTTCTGGAAAAATCAGTGTGGCCATCAATGGAACTGTATTTAGAAGAATGGATAAAAGAATGGGTGGGCCCAAATGGTTTGCATAATTTGTTTCGTTGGAAAGAGCTCAAGAGTGCCAGATAGGGAACCCCCAGCGGTAAGCGAATCTAGGCCAATCCTCGCCAAGCTACTAAATTATAAAGACCGAGATGTGATGTTACAGACGGCAAGAAAAAAGTGAGCATTGAACTTCAACCGAGCAAGAGTAGCCATATACCCTCAACTTCACAAAAGCAGTTCAAAATGCTTGACAATCATTTGAGACTGTAAAGAAAAGGCTACAAGAACGAGAAATAAAATATTCAATGCTATATCCAGCCACACTGTGAGTAGTAGGCACATAGGGAGTGAGATTCTTTGCTTACCTAAAAGAGGCTTGAAATTGGACCGATTTGACTCAGATACACGAAAAGGGACAAAACCGAGAAACGCTTCTTCGACAGAGCACAAAGGGAGAAACATTCAAGAAAATCGACAAATAGAAACGAGCTATAGATCTGAAAACGGTACCTCAAAAAACTGAAATTGCACCGGATGGGGTGCCGGAAAGGGACGGTCCAAAACAATGACACATTCTCAGATTTAATGTGGCGTTTCTGACAAATTGCAGGATTCAGGGGGGCGCCTTACCATGTGAGGCTAGGGACGCAAGCCTGCTAAGCAATAATCCCCCAAGGGTTGGCAGTAAATGGGACCTCACCCGGAATGACCCACCCATCTCCCTGCACCCCTCCCACCCCCCCCTCCCCATCTGCCCACACTTGAAGGAATAGGACTCGAGTTCTGCAGAGGTACTCCCTAAAACCCTTCCCTTTGACATCACAGGGACATCATCAAACCACTGTGTTATTGTAATACAATATTCAAGATTCCCCTTGAAGCACAACATCTTGATAACACCATGAGGAAGAAGGATGAAAGAGTAATAATGATTACTCCCTGGTCTGGGACCAATAATACTCTGACAAAGAAGATAGAGCCAAGAATTAAGTGTTCGGCACGTGCCGAAGACCCAGCAACCTGTAATAAAAAAAGGACTTCTCTTCGAGAGAGGAACTAAGCCCGGGAGCTTCAAATAAGTCAAGTCGTGACTGGAATAGGAGACCGGGAGATCCTCCGTCGGGAGCAATGCAGAAGGTGTTGTCGCCCAGATGCCTCCAGGAAGTCTGAGGCCGATGAGCAGAGGGGAGGAAAACCCAAGGAGAAGCTGGCCAGAGCGGTGGCGTCACCCGGGAGGAGTGGACTGGTGAGTCCAACAACTATGCTGAGACTGTTGGAGCCTTTAAGCTGCAGAGCCGTGGGGAAGAATCCTAAAGCAGACGGTACTAGAAACCAAGCTGTCTTGACAACGCACAAAGTCCCGCTCCTGTGAACAAACCCAGTGACGCCACCCCTTAGAAAGCAAGGTAACTCGGACAGCGGGAGACAACATGGCAATAAAGAATGTTAGCCTACTTGTCTTAGTGAGTGGTTTGAAATTTGGAAGAGTGACAAACACTCCGGGACTTGACCTACTTGTCCCAGTGTGCGTTTTCCAAGGTTACGCATAGCAACAAACAATGTGGGACTCAGCTTACTAATCCCAGTGAATGGTCAAAAGAGAAAAAAACATTAAACCAATTCTACTCATCTGAGTGAGATAAGAACTGGACAAGAGAAGTACTATTAGGTCTACAATAAGATTAACAAGGAGGAAGACAGTGAATTGGGAGAGAGAATCTATCAACTGCCCTGTGTATAAAGAGTTGAAGAACTGTAGGAACAGAGAGGATACAAATAGGGAATCGGTCTCCCTAGTGGATCTAGGAAGAGACTTCGTGACACTGAAGAGCAATCTTTTTCCAGGATTTCCAAATCTAACCAGGCTGAGGAGGATAGGCCTGCCAAAGGAACATGCAGGGGAAACCAGGACTAGGACAAATGTTTCCTAAAAAACTAAACCAATTACTTCATGAGATAGCCAAGCAATATCTCAAGAGTGCATACTAAAGCTGAAGTGTATCCAGGAGAAGGGAGTCCTTCTCCTGGTCTTTAGTTTTTTTTTCTATTGGTAGTAGGGACGGAGTAGCTTAGAGTTGGACAGAGGACATACTGTTTTATTTTGGACTTTACAACAGACAAGCACCTTAGTTAGCTTGGTTAGGTAGGGAACCCCATAGATCAGGGATAGTAAGGTGTTTTTCCTTTATTACTTGAATAGAGATCTTGAAAAAAATGGTCTCCTCTTTCTGACCTACCACACGTTAAAATCACCTGGTACCTGCTCAGATGCATACAGGATTGTGGGCTTGCTGCTGTGCGCCCTGACTTTCATGTCCTCTTTGAACTTTAGTGCAGCACCAACACCAGTTAGACGCTTTGAGAATTAATGGAGTGCCTGACCCATCTGTGGATTTGGTGATGTAAGTCCACCATTTTCAATATGATTGATTAGGCATAATGCCCAGTCACATTGAGGTGGGCAGCGTTCTTTATTTGTAACTAAAACATGCCCATTCTTAATTCAGAGCTGGCCAAGAGCCTAGCTGCATAGCCACTTCCTAACCACTTAATTGCCCTAGTTGCCAACACTTCAGTTCCAGTCCGTTCTCCTTCATTTTTGCTCTGTTTGTCAAACAGGGTGTGTCGAGCTGCTTCATTTGTGAGTGAGCTGTCACCTCCTGTGGAGTGGGAGGGAGCGGGTGGCTAGTGCTTGGGACCTGATTGATAGACTCCAGTATACATGTTTGTGTCTTTTGGATGATGAGGATGGGCTTCACCCAGCAGAAATGCTAACCCCTAGATTGCCTGTTTGATGCCATCTATAGCTGTGTGAAGGCTCTGCCGCAGGAGCAGCGGCAGCCTTCGCTCAGGGAACACATGGACTAAATCTACAAATCCCAACACAACCCAGAGGAGGCAGTCCATTGGCTGCGCTCTACCATCTGCAGGAATATGGCAGCATTGGTTTATGCAGCAGGTAGCCAAGGCCGATTGTTGCCCAGTGTTGGATTATTCTCTGCTGCTCTCACTGTGAATCTGTTCTCTTCCATTCCGTTGTTTGGTTAACCACATTAACCGGGCTCAGTGTGTGTTCTTACTTTCTGTAGTATGTTCACTGGCCTCTGAGGTGATCACCCCAAGAATTCTACCTTTACAACTTTCAGTGCATTTACACTCTCCATTAAGAAACTTCACTCAGCCTAGCTGGTCAAAAGGATGTTTTGTTCATTGTTATCTTGCATTTGTTTAGCGCCTTCTGCCATAGGTCATGGCATCAAAGCACTTTTGCTTGCCAGAGACGCAAAGGAGGAGGGTGATGGAACATTATATGGTGGTAGGGAGGAGCAAAGTCTGGAAGCTAGTTTGGATGAGTGCGAGGGATAGATAAGGTGTCGGGAAGGCATGAGGAGAAAAAGGTGGACGAGCTATGTATACAATTGGAACACATTTATCGTGAGACTCAACTATATTCTATGGGGTGCAACATCAAAAGGAGAGATGAACTGGTGCATGTCAAAGCCATGCTCAAGAAAACACAGTTGGCAACGCCCTTCTACTTACTTCCATAGGGCCACCAACACCATTTGGCAGGGGTTGTATGATATTCATCCGATTTGGGCAATTTTGCAAAGCCTTCCTGAAAATCAAGCAGACAAAATTAAAATGTTTTGGTTCCATCATTTTTGTCGTGGTTACCAAAACCCTAGGCTTGTGCACAAGGTGCTTAAGAACACCAAGCTTGTCTATGGCTTAGCTGTGGTCTGACCTTTGAGCCTTCCGTAGCGTCATGGTGAGCCAAGGCATGTAGAGCACATGCCCACGAAAACACTGCATGCAAAGTGTGACTGAAGTGTGGTGGTTTGAAGGCAGAAGTCGAAACAACACAAACATTTTGAGGTTCTTTTATTTAAATATCAAAGAAAGGGCCTATCTCACCCTATTGCAATAGAGGACTTCTTTAACTAAATTAAACTAAAGGTGCTGCCTTGTCATCCGTAAGTCAAAAACCAAAATGTCCTCTGTCCAAACCTAAATCTACCTGACCCTACCACTAATAAATAATAACTGAGATGAGCCAGGAGAATCTCTCTTCAGATGGCCTCCTCTTTGCCTTTTACCCCCTGTCCACATATTTTATTACAAATCATCACCCCACACATGATTGGCCAAACCTATACAAAATAAATCCAATGTCTTTCATCTTGAGGCATTCCTTCAGGGTTATCTTATTCAATGCAACTCTTCAATGTGCAAATGTCTCCGTTTGGAAAAATGGCTCCTTATTGTCTTCTGATAATGGTTTAGGGTTTTCTTTACTAGCTCATGTAGCTCTTCCCACTTGTTCATGGATCTTGTCTTCGAGACCATATGAACATTATCTTGGCTTTCCTTGAGATAGTCTCTCAAATATCTTCCTTTTACTTTGTTGTGCACTGGTTTTTTCAGCTTTGCGAGTTACCCAGCTCTTGGCTCTCCTTAATTTCCGCATTGTTTATCTTGCTCTGTATACTTAACTCGCAACAGGTTCTATAACTTCTTGTTAGGTGGTCTCCCCACTCTTCAGGACCTATCTCTTTGAGTTGTCTCCTGAGATTCTTTCTCTCTCCCTCAGGATCTTTTTCTCCACTTTCTTAATGCTTCACGGTTATTCTTGTTTAGGGTTTGGAGCTGTTCCTTTGTCTGCTCACGATGCTGATTCTCTATTCCATTATTGCCCTTATGGCCATCAGTCTCTGCTCTTTAGTATAGATCGACTCTCCTGGCAGCCTCCCACTACTCCAGTCCATCTGGGTACCTAGGTTTGTTGTGGATGTCTTCATGGGGCTCGGCGCTCGGTCAGGTTAGTCTACTGTCTTCTTTCCTCTTTTCAGGTTTCTCTCGTTCCGATCTCGTCATCTATGCTTCTTGCCATGTTTTGTGAATGACGCCAGATGGGAGCTTTCCAGTCTCCCGGTCTTCAGGTTTCGTTGTGGTTATGTGGGAGCCAGGCCCACCATAGCACCTTCATGTTCACACCACCAATTTGGATGATTCCTTGCTCTGCATCCTGATAACGGATTTCCTGCTTTCAACTTTGCCGGGGCACCAGTGTCTCCATTTGGCGTCCTCTGCTTCTCTGAGTGCCGCTGGTTCCACAGCCACACTTGGCTCTGTCTCGCCATGGTGTTGTGATGTATGGGGGCTTGCCCTGTGTGCCATTCTCTCTTCTCTCCTTTTGGCCTCCTCGTCCCATTTTCATACAAACATTTTCTTAAAGGGGTATTCCCTTTTTGTGCAGACTGGGTGCTTGATTCCGCGTTGTCTATAACCAAACAGAAGGAGGACTGTGTACAAGTGAGTCACAAGACCAAATATGGACCCAAAATAACACAGGTGTTATTACCAATTGGTCACAGATACTTGTCAAACCATGTTTCATGTACAGTGGCATCTTGGCTGTTAATTTTGGGACCCGGAGTAATCATTTTAGAAAGTGATTTTCTGTCACAGATGTGTCCGAGGCTTTAACATACCCTCATATCTCTGCTCCATAAAGAGCTGCCAAAAGCGCTTGTTCTTTATATATTTCCAGTGCTGTGCGAAGTATGTTTTTAGCAAAAGATTGTGAAAAGCTGAATATGCCTTTGCACTTTCACCCGAGTGACATATTTTCTTTTTTGGTATGGTCAGTCCATGTCCCATCTCAGGAAATCCTGACTACCAAATAATCGAAATGAGAATCCTTTTAGTCTCTCATTATCAATGAGAATATCTATTCATGAGCGAGACCTGTTCCGTCAAACACATCTCATCACTTTAGTTTTGCCTGTATTAACTAACAATCCTTGGTTCTTGCAGAATGTTACAAAGTGGTCTGTCAATTTTGAGGCGTCTTGAGGGTCTGAGACAATAATCGCAATATCGGCAAGAATAGAAATGCCAGTCTTCCTGCCTCCAGGTCTGGCAGCGACTGATGTATTTATTGGAAAATTAACCAAAACCCCATCGAAACATAAGAAGAGGGGGCCAATATGCTGCCCTGTTTTACACCTTTGACCTGGAAGGAAGGAGGCCTTGAAGTCCACAGAAGTAGATGGATATTGCAGCCCTTGATACACATATATTTATTTAGGATCAAAGGGAACCTAATTACATGCTCGATCATGCTGACACCTTATGTAACGCCGGCCTGGAGATGACTTAGAGTATTATTTTCTATTATCATTTTTTCCAGTTTACTTTGGAGGATTTTGGCTATTTTTTTACTACTGCCTTCCAATAATGAAATCGGCCTGTTTACTAGGTATGCATTCTCCGCCACATACCAAGATGGGAGGTTTTTGACCTAGCCAAAGTATGAAATTAAATAACAAGAGGTATGGTGCTCTAATTCCAGGTTCACCTCTGTAGAAGTTAACGGGTATAAGATTGGGCCCGGAGTTTTACCTCTAGACTGATTTCCTATGGCTTCCAGAACGTCCTCAATTGTCCATTCCGGCAGAGCTGAAACGAGACCACTGCCAAATTTAGTCAAGAATCCTTTACACTGATTTTGGAAATCTGATGTTTTTTTTCAGAGTACAGCCCAGCAAAATGATTTAACCAGATGTTTTCAGTAATCGCTGCCTTTATCTGTTTTGACAGGAGTGTGCTTATTTTCCCTAACCATTTGGTAATGATGCAGAATCTATTACAGAGGTCTGACCACTTTTAAGATTTCATTTCTCGCCTTACAGCCACAGTTACTTGTTCTGGGCAGAGCACTGCACCGCAGAAGAGAGTGACATATTTTCTTATGCCTGCTTGCATCTTTGTTTCCCGTTAGCCTAAAATCCCATAATCTGGCCTTAATCCTACCTGGGTGGGAGAGGAGGGGGCTCTGGCTTGATTGCGACTGCCAACACCAGTCATACAAGAAAAAGCCCTGTACCTGGCGTCCTGCCTTTCACAACACAAGATCCATACTTTGTATCCTGCTTCCAGAGCAAACATTTCACAAAACCTTGGGAGACGGGCACAGGAGTCTTGTTGCATGGTTGGATGAATCAACTGCTGACTCGGACTCTGCCTCAGTGAGAAACTTTTTTTTTTTCCACCCTTTTCCCCATACTTAAGCAGCCATTCAGCCTCTTTCCTTTGCAGTTGGGGAGCAGGTGCAAGTGGCTCTAGGTCACCTGGCCTAAGCCCCACCCACCTTCTTAGCCCTGCCGCTTCCTTTGTACCCTTAACTCTTAGATCAAGGGCATCTCTTGCGTGAAGGGCAGACTAAGTAAAATGGCAATTCCTGTTTGGACCCAGGGCCCATACCCCTGCTCGGACAACAGGTAAATACGCGCCAACATGTGTTTTACTCCACCCTCCACAAAGGCCATACTCCCTATCACCAGGCAGTGTCAACGACATAGCCCCTCCTCTAAGGCATGGACACAACACAGAAGTAGATTCTCGTCAATGTTCGCTCAGCTATCACCCATGCAGCAGACATCGCCATCTTCATCACCGAGACCTGGCTTGCACCTACCTCAAGACGTCCTTGTCGCCGACGGCTACAGCATCCAACACAGAGACCAGCTGAACAAGACAGGTTGAGACCTTGTGTCCCTGCACCAAACTTGACGTTGACAACATTGTCTCCTTCAAACTCCTCTCCTGCCACTTCCTGCTTTCCCCGGCAGACAGTCACATTCGATCTCATCTACAGGCCACCCAAACCCAACACCGCCTTAATCTGAGACTTCACGGACCTGGTTACCACCATGTGCCTCACGCATGCAAACCTCTTCCTCGTAGACTTCAGCCTCCCAGGCAACAAGGCCACCAAACTGATGAAGGAAGCTCTCCTCAGCCTTCTCGACATGCTAAACCTGACACAACACACAATATTCCACACATGAGAAGGCAATATCCTCGACCTTATTATCACTGCACTGTCTTCCCTCCACAACAGCTTTGCTATCCCACTAACTGGTCTGACCTCCTAGCAGTGCCTTTCAACATCCTGTGCACCTCCCCAGTCAAACACTCCCAGCAGACTAACATACAGGTCCTTCAAGAACTTCCCAGTGGAATTGCTAACCGAAGAGCTTGCCAACCTACACCTTACATGGACCGAACACAGCCAAGCGAACTGCAACCCTCTACTGGAAGCACTCAACACCACCCTCTCAGCCTCCATTGACCAACTCGTGCCTCTGAAACAGCGCACATGCAAACCAAAACCGTCAGTACTCTAGTACACGCAAGAACTCAACCTCAGCCAAAGACTTAATCCGGAAATGAGAGAACCTGCTCTGCTCCAGGACTGCATCTCACCTGGTGCTCCTCAAGGCACTCTGAGCAACCTGCCAACAACTAATCAACACAGCCAAGGCCTCCTATAAAAATACCATAGCAGAAGCCGACGACAAAAGCAGAGCCCTGTTCAAAGCGGTGAAGCAGTGCTTCAACCCGCTACCCAACCCTGCCATCTAGCACTCATTGAAAAATCTACCGTCATCAACAAAATTCGCCAGCACATAGACGTCCGCTCTGCATCCACAGACTCGACTTGCTTCCCTCCTTGTGAAATCTCCACACTCTTGACAGAGGACTTTGGTAGAAGCCCTGGTCGCCCTCAAAGCCACATTGTACACAGATGACATCATCCCAGCTTCCATCCTCAAGACCCACTCTGCAGAAGCTCTCCTTCCCTACCTGGACTACCTGGAGATCATCAACCGGTCCCTAACTCAAGGCCAACGTTCCATCCCAAAAACAGGACAAATCCTCCCTCTACTAAAGAACCCCACTCTGGGTCCCGACGACCTAGGTAAATATCACCCATCTTCCTTTCCTAGGAAAGATCATTGAAAAAGCGGTAGCCACACATCAGAAATCTCCTCCAAACCTACCAATCCGGGTTAGGACCCAGATGCAGAACAGACGGCAACCATACAGGTGGTCGACGCCGCCCTCAACAACCTCGACTATGGCCTCTTCATGACCTCTCGGCTGCTTTCGATACCGTGGACCACCAGGCGCTTACGGACACCCGACATCGGCGGATATGGATCAGCAAACTTGTCCTATGCAGGTTCAAGTACTACCTTGCCAACAGCAAGCAGTTGGCTCACATGGACTCCTAGATTGCCAATGCTACCCGTCACCTGTGGAGTCCTGCAGGGTTCCATCCTCTCCCCATTGATCTTCAATCTATACATGGAGCCGGTGGGAGCCCTCCTAGCCACACACATCCACCAATACGCTGATGGCACACCACTATACCTCAAGATCGACTCCATCAAGGACATCCATAGGCTCAAAACCTGCCTCGTTTATCCAGTCTTGGATGTCCAGTGCATACTTGAACCTCATTACCTCCAAGACAACATTCCTACTCCTCACCAACACCGAACACTGAGACACACAGACCTGGCTATCAACAATGAACTGAGAGCTTCACACCAGAGCTCACCTCCTGCGCCAAGTCCCTCGGGTTCCACATCGACAAATATCTCTCCTTGAAGACACACCTAGCTAAGAAAACTTAGCTTGGTATCAGCTCTCCCTCTTTCAAAAAGTCAAGCCATTTCTCCCTCCGGACAGCTTTAGATCCATTGTTGAAGCAATGGTCCTATCTGACCTGGATGGGGGCAATGACCTCCTCAAAGGCCTCCCGTCATCCTCCTTTGTGCCACTAAGAAGTGTCCTACAGGCGGCTGCACACCTCAAAGGTCTAAGCAAATACAACCACATCACCCCGGCCCTCATCGGCCTTCACTTGCTCCCACTGCATGCACGAATCGCCTTCAAGTCTTGCTGCATCATCTATAAGGCAGTTGCACTCAAGTCACCCAGCTATCTCGTGGAGAACCTCAGCATCTCTGGCGGACAGCGGACCTCAGAAGCCAGGATACGTGCAGACTTGAAATCTGCCGCTGCAAAAAAGGAAAGGACCAGACAACAAGCCTCGTCTGCCTGTGCCCCAGGATTATGGAACTTCCTCTCCGTCTGTATTAGACTGGCCCCCAACGCTCCCACAATTCAGAAAATAACTCTTCAAGGAGTCTCGCATCCAACACCTAGGCCATCACGTCGCCCCTTGCGCCACCTGGCTCACTAGATGCTGTCCACTCCTCTTCCCCTCTTCCCACCACCCAGTACAGCTGTCCCCCCCTCCTCTCTATCCTACCCACCGCTGTATACCTGTTCTGTTACCACTGAAAAGTACTCTGATATGCATCGCTAATAATGCTGCAATGAACTGCGCAGGGACCAAAAGGATGGGGGTGGGGGATTCTACCTGTGTCCAAAAGGGTTCTGATGAGCCCTGCCTACATACAAAGCCTGCTCCATCCTCATCAGGCTAAAAACCGCACAAGTTGTCACAATAGTAAACGGAAGATGCATCTGTGAAGCAGCGACATGAGCAGCATGGTCAAATTACTCCCCAGGCACTTACTGCAATGTCAACAAGCAAGTCATCGCTGACAACTAAGTCAACGAAGCAATAAGGTAAATCGTCGGGGACACTGCCCATCACTTCACCGACTACCATGTAATCAAAACCTTCTGCGGTTAGTCGACTGCCATTCTACCTCTAGGCTGGTAGGCCTGTTGTCGGTGCAACCTCAAAAACATGCACCTAGATAATCTTTCACCACTATGGTCCCCAATTGCACCATAACATGACATTTACATTTTAAAACCCTATGTTCTGCCTGTTTAATCTAAGCTCTTGGATATCCCTTCAGAGGACATCCTACAGCATGAGATGGACTCAGACTTTAAGGGCCCAGAGGTTGTCTTCTGCGAGGAGGAGTTACAAATTGAGGATCCTCTGTCGCAGCTTATAAAATGCACCTGATAGCCAAGAGCAGTTTCTGCTGATGGAGCCATTCAGACGGCCAAGACCAGTGCACAGCCTGAAGCTCATTTTTGGTCTATGGACATTCTATCCACCTTGAAACCTTAGTAACTGAATTACAAACGAAGGTGCCCAGCACCAAGGCCTGCACAGCCCAAGCTCTGGTCTCCAATCTGACATTGTGGAGAAGCTCCAACGGAGGAAAACCTCCTAAGAGCGCAGCCTGTCAACATACCCTGTGGTACAGATTCCCAGGATGCGACTGATCATGAAACTCCTCCGAGCATTCTTAATCAACAAACGAATTTGATGACTTTATCCCTGTTGATGGGCAAGAGGAAGAGTACCCTCCCAGAGTTTCCCTTCTTGATGAGATTGGGCATTTTATAACACCAAAGCGAAGGTTGACAAAATGTTCCATCTGCTCCCCATGCAACAGAGAAGAGGGATTCTTGTACCAGAGTAGAATCAATGTGAAGACCTTAATGGCGGTACCCATTCTAGAAGACATTTGGGAAGATGGTCTAGTGGCCATGAGGAAACATTAAACTGCTCAGGACAATAGAGACCACATAAACAAAAAATATAGAGCTCCTGATATCCCCCGAAGTGTTTTGGGCACAACCAAACTGGGATTCAGTGGTCTTGGTTGCCACTTAAGATTGGCAAATCCATCCTCGCCGGCACTGTCCTGCCAGACGGAGCAGGCTGACCATTCAATGCATTTGGTAAACTAGTTATCTTCACAGCTGTACTATTAAAGCTGTGAATTCTCTAGCCATCCAGGCCTGATACAACAGAGAAATGCAATATAAAATGGGTCCTCTTCTTTAATTCTTGACAGACAATAAAAAGCTAGCAGCCTTGATGCTTTTCAGAAAGCATGAAGTTGTGGTAACCCATCCTCTAGCCTTTCTCTCCCTTCACCCTCTTAACCTGGCTGCAAACCTCTCCCAGCATTGCCTCCACTTCTCTTGCAGCCCCAGCCTTTATTCCGTCCACTCATTCCTACCCCAACCATCTCCCAGCTTGCTATTCTGTTCCCTTTGTATCCACAAACACTCCAGCCTTTCTCCTTCCACTCAGCCAGACACCAAACCCCTCTTAGCACCCCCTCTGTCCCTCTTGGCAGACCCAGTCCCTCCCACTCCACCGGGCTGCAACCCTCTACTAGCTTCCCCTCTGCTCTTTCTGCCTGCCAGCTTTTCCCCCTCCTCATGTATTCCCACAGGACTCAAAATAAGGATTTGAAGAGTAGGATCGAAAAAAGCAGCTCCTGGATTGTGTGTGTGTGTGTGTGTGTACGTACGTACATCTTTGTTGTTTTTGGAACAACCTTCAAAACTACACAAACACAATTCTCTGACACCCAACCCAGAATTCCTACCAAATTGTGTAAATATTAGGGCACACATCTGTCAACCCCACCTTACTCCAGAGAGTACCCCTCTGCCTGTTAATGGGTGAGGTGGTACCTTGCTGGCTCCACGAGACCGCCTGTGGGGACATCTTGCATATAATCCCGGACAACCCATCACAATCCCTGGAGGGCCGGCTCTTAAAATGAATACTGATTACAAATTCTGCTCGGATGTCTTTATTCAGTTGTTGCACAAAGCTTTCTCAGGGGCAGGGGCATGGGAGATTGTTGTTTAGCAAAGGGCCAGCAATGGTGCAAATTCGAGATTCATGTTATTGGACTGATCATCCTATTTCTCCCCCCTGAAATGACTTTTCTTTCGCTTCCCTTAGTCTTCCTGTAGCTGCCACCTTTGGGCTGAAGGATGGAGCACCCAGCATTGTGGGGCACTTTCAGGAATCTACAATCTAGTCTGCATTTCCTGACCCTCATTTTATCTTGAACTCCCTATAGGGTTGCAGCATAATGCCGAAACCCAAGTTAAGGAGTTGCCTCAGCACCAAGTGAGTGGTGGCTGGTTGGGGGAGAGCGGATTTTGCTTTGGCCTCTGGCTGTTATTACTGTGTGAGAGGCACTAGGGTAGACCTCTGATAGAAACGAACTGCAATCCTGACCAATATTGTTTTGCTGCCTAGGTGGGCTAACATCCCTACTAGCCATGGATTATAGCACCTGGACAAGTTAGAGTTAGGTTTGAGGCACATCTTAACTTGCGAAACAGCATACCAAGGAAGATGAATTGCATTTGTGGGGTTCTTGTATTTCAAGCAGCCATTTCTCTGCACCGAAAAGTCTTGCCTACCCTAACCATTCACATGTAGTTTATGGCAATGAGTGGAGTATTGGGGGCTACCCCTTACCTAATCTATCACTTCACAGAACTCTCACTCTCTCGGGGTCTCTCTCTCTCAGGGTCCCTCTCTCTCCGGTCTCTCTCTCTTTCGGTCTTTCTCCATCAGTCTCCCTCTCATTTTGAGTCTGAATTTAACAGTGGCAGCGTGGAAAGGTGAAATGGTACCAGTTTACAAGAGGCCAATGGTAGGAGTTTAAGGAGGAAACCAGGTTGTTTTGACTTATAAGGCATTTTTCCACTCCCAACTGACTACTCTCTAGGTTCTCCTACAAGTTTGCACTACACACACACACCTCCCAAAGACCACTTCCAAGAGCAGAGCCGTTAGCACACCAACGCTAATCAAGCTATTGCCAAGCTAACCTCTTGATCACTTACACATTCCTCTCTGTCCCCATCAGCGCCTAATCAGACCCAAAGCGCTGCAATCTAGCTGATGGTCTTGGACATTACACTTTGGATAACACACTCCCAAGTATTTGTGCCAAAGCCATAGAAAGCAGATCGGCACCAATGGCCACCATCTTCCTCTTTTTTTTTCTTACATGGCTAAACACAGGGAGGCTATCATAAAACCACTTTATATTACTCTTGAGTTGTTCTATTGGTAATATGAGCTGCACTGGATGTTTATCTTGGTCTGCTGGTTTACCCGATTGGACTGATTTTTTCAAAACATATATCTGGATTTTAACTTGGAAGCCTTTGTATTCATTGTTCAATATTTGGACTTGCTTAGTGTTACGTTGTGCCTTTTTTGTTTTTCAAGGTTTTTTCCTGGATGGCAGAGGTCGAAATTCAGATTCAAGAAGCAGGAGCTGAAAGTAGCTCCTGGATGTGGAGGATTTTTCTCTGACCAGGAATTATTCACCTGATCTAGGGGCTGTTAAAGTAAAGTCTCTGTTTCCTTAGAAAATTGACTGTGTAATGAATGAGTTAAAAAAAATCTGCAGATCATAAACTACTTACTCCAATGTCCCGTCCCATTTCCTCCATACGTATGGGACATTCCTCCATCCTGTGGGACGGGACCGGAGCACTTTGTAAAGCATCAAAGAATCTTTGCAAAAGTTTTTTGTCCTTCCTCTTTCTACGCGGGTACTGCACACGGCCGTAACCCCGCCCATCTTGGCTCCGTCCTGCGTATCCCCATTAGTCCTTTTCTTCGCTCGTTCGAGACTATATGCGCTTGCATGTGCGGAAGTTTTCTTCCTTTTTTCCTCCTCTCTGGCTCTCGCTAGCGATCGCATAGTAGTCTGTCTATGCCGTTTTAAGCTAGACTTCCCGAATTTTTCTTCGTGTCAGCGGCGCTTCACGAGGGCGGATCCCCATCCTCTTTGTTTAGAGTGTTTGGGTCCCGATCACCGTTGGGACTCCTGTTTCTATTGCGATTCCCTTTCAGTCCGGGCTCTTCTTTACTTTCTAGGGCACCCTGGCCAGGGGACTCCTTCCCGGGGTCTTCCTGGTCCGGGAGGAGCGTTGATTGCTCTGTCACCAGGGCTTGCCCTGTGGTGCCTTCTGGGCCTAAAAGGTGTACCAGAGTTTTCTCTGAGGGTCTCTGTAAGGGGCCTGTGGACACCAGAGTACAATCTGAGGCCCCTCCTGTGGGGGCTGCTTGTAGACGTAGTTCTACTGAATCGTGGGGTACCGGAACTTGCTCCGAGGCCTCCTTATTTGGAGCTTCCCTCAAAAGTACCGGGGTGTGCCCTGAGGCCTCAGCTGGGCTTGGTGATACCGAACGTATGCTCGAGGCCCGCTGTGAAGAGGCTTCTACCGGACCTGGGTCCGAGGTCCCTCGTGCAGAGGCTAAGGTAACCAACAGTTCTGAGAGGGCCTTATCGGTGAAAGGTGTTTCTCACGGTAACCTCTCTTGTGGCTACGCCAGAACTGCTGAGAGGGCAAGGAGTGAGTAATTTAACCGTAGTTCCTCCTTTACCGGCCGTGCCGAGGTCCTTCCTGTAAAGGCTAGTTTGGCTATTGGTATGTCGCAGAAATATCCCAGGCCGCATAGTACCGGCTCGGCCGAGGTTCCTTGTGTAAAGGCTAAAATAAAGACCCTTGATCCACCGGTGGGGACCCCTGCCTCACTTCCACACTTGTCGCAGTTCTCCTCAGGTGATGACAAAATGGTGGCCGTTCCCGCCAAAACCACGGCGGCCATTTTGGGTGCTTCCCCCTACAATTACGCCATCGGCCTCAGGTGTAGGGATTGGGTCTGTTGGTGAACATAGGGTTCCTTGTGCGCATCCGTTTCATCCGGTTTACGACTGGAACGCCCGGATGCCCCTTCCGCACAACATCTCGCTGCCTGCGGGTTCAGCACCCTTGATTTATGTGGACACCTCTGGGGCTGGGCCTACTTGGCAACGCTCCCCTCTGCGTCCCTGGAATTATCCCCCTTACGAGAGGCCTTCTCCGGCAGCTCCAAAGCTTTTTTTTTTACATTTTTTTTTTTAATTTATTTGCTTTTTTTTTGTAGTTTTGTTTTATTTTTATTTTTTTGGGCAAATTTCAGGTACTCGTGCGTACCAACCCCATGAGAGAGTATTTCAAGGGCCTTTTTAGGGAGATATGCCCATCTGCGCCACCGGTTCCACCCGCATCTCCGGTGGTTCCGCCAGCACCGCCTTTGCCTGCGGGGCCTCCCCCTACCCTTCCGCCCTTGCCTCAGTTGTCCCCGGTGGACAAGGTGGTGCCTACGTGGTTCAGCAGGATCCTGACCTGTCTGATGATGCGCAGGGCGATCAGGACAGCGAAGACCAGCCCCGCTCTATCAGAGCCTTTCACAACGGGGTGCTGGACATGTCTATTGGATGCAGGAGGGTATGCTTTCGGGGGCGTTCACCTGGTCTCCTTTGGAGCGTACCGGCTTGTTCTTGCAGAAGGACGTTTTGGCCGAGGTCCGTCTAGGAGAAGCCACACTCTGGACTTTTCGTCAATAAGAAAATTGACGTGCGCTATAGGCTGCATTCTTCGAGAGAGGTGGCTCTGGCATCTTGTCCGCCCCCCTCCTCCACGGTGGTGGCTGCGGCCACTTTGCAGCCCAGGCCTGCAGCACCCTCTTCTACGACGGCTACTCAGGTCCTGGGTAAAGAGGACAAGCTCATTGACTCCCTTGGGAGGAAGATTGTCGCTAACTCGGCCCTGCAGCTACGGCAGGCCAATGCAGAACTGGTGTTAGCGGGGGCGAATATGAAGATGTGGAAAGGTCTGTCGGAGTTGGAGGAGTTCATTCCAGTCGAGAAGTTGGAGGACTTTAAGGCGGGATTGTCGGATGCCAGGGTCTTGGCCCAGGATCTGCTGGAGGCCGCGACTCATCACGTTGATACTTCAGCCCGGGGCCTTATGCTTGGAGTTGACACCTCTCGGCAGGCTTGGTTGCATGCCACCAAGTTCTCAAAGGAGGTGCAAGACAAAGTGTTGGACCTGCCATTTGACGGCAAGGAGCTTTTTCATTCCTCAACTGATGTGGAGCTGACCAAAACGAAGGACAGCACCCAAACCGCCAAGTCCTTGTCCATCCTGGTAAAACCCCCTTTTAGGACTCAGAGGCCGTTGTCACAAAGCTGGCCCTCCTCTGGTTTCAGGGGGTTTCTAGACCGGAAATCCCACAGAGTGGATACCCCTTCAAGGAATTCCCGCCAGAGGCAGCAACAGACTCGGTTTTTCTCCCGTTCTTCAGTAACACCACTGAAAAACCTGCCAGATGAGGGTTCTCCGTGCTCGCATGAGACCCCGGTGGGACGACGCATTGCGTCTTATTGGGAGGCGTGGCAGACCATCACCGAGGACAGGTGGGTCTTGTCAGTCGCTTGGGTGGGCTTCCGCTTACCTCTACCCCACCCTTCAACCCTCCTTTTCAGCAGTCTGGGTCGCCTTCCCTCAGAGCTGAGATTCAGAAATTGCTGGACCTCAGCAGTGGAACCCGTTCCCCTAGGGGAGCGAGGGAAGGGCTTCTACTCCCGTCTGTTTACGGTGCCCAAACCCAACCAGGCTGGCCTGCGCACCATCGTAGACCTTTCCCAGTTAAATCTTTTCCTACCCCAAGAGAAATTAAAGATGATCACGCCCAGCCAGATACGGTCCTCTTTGCAGATGGGCGATTGGCTCAGCGTGGTAGACCTTCAGGATGCGTACATGCATATACTGATCTGGAATCCACACAGAATACACCTCTGTTTCTCTGTGGGAGAGGAGCTTTTCCAGTTTCGAGTGCTTCCTTTTTGCCTCCGCTTGGCACCACGTGTCTTCACGAAGATGTCGGTGATTGCAGCTTCTCTTTGTCTGCAAGGTATCCATGTGTATCCGTATTTGGACGATTGGCTCGTATGCTTCCTTTGCCCGGTTAGGGCCGCGGGCAATCTGCAGTCTCTCCTCCAGCTCCTATTCCACCTCGGGCTGTCGGTGAACTGGCGGTCTCTCTGGACTTGATTTTCCTGGGTTTTCGTTGGAACACGATCGACTGCAGAGTTTACCTGACCGGGGACAGAATGGCAGATCTGTTGGCAACGTGTCAGATTTTTGCACAGTCGGAGAGAATGTCGGCCTGGTGGTTCCAGAGGCTTCTGGGACTCATGGCTTCCTGTGTCTTGGCCTTACCGCTCGCTTGTCTCAAGATGAGGCAGACTCAGATGGCTCTTCGGAGTTCTTGGCGTCAGGCTGTGGATCCGGACTCCAAATTGATATTGATTCTGGCTTCAATGAGAGCGGACCTGGAGTGGTTGTAGTCTCTCAGCAACCTCTCGGTGGGTGCAGGGTTTCAAGACCCAGCCCCGGTGGTGACCCTCACGACGGACTCCTCCCATCTGGGGTGGGGTGCGACGTTGGATCTTCTTTAGGTCTCGGACCTTTGGTCGCCTCAGGATAAGCTCCTTCACACACATCAAACAGTGGTGGCTCCTCCACAGTGGTGGCTGCGGCCACGTTGCAATCCAGACCTGCAGCGTCCTCCTCTGCGACGACGACTCAGGTCTTGGGAAAGGAGGACAAGCTCCTGGACTCCCTAGGGAGGAAACTCTTTCCCAATTCGGCCTTGCACCTCAGGCAGGTCAATGCAGAATTGATTTTGGCGGGAGCTAACATGCGGATGTGGAGAGGTCTGTCGGAGTTTGAGGAGCATATCCCGGTCGAGAAGCTGGAGGATTTCAGAGGAGGCCTTTCCGATGCCAGGGTCTTGGCCCAGGATCTCCTGGAGGCTGCGGCTCATCACGTAGACACCTCGGCTTGGGGTCTGATGTTAGGGGTTGATACCTCGCGGCAAGCATGGCTGCATGCCACTAAGTTCTCGAAGGAGGTGCAAGACAAGGTCCTGGACCTTCCATTTGATAGTAAGGAGCTTTTTCACTCTTCTACTGATGTAGAGCTCACCAAAACCAGAGACATCACTCAGTCGGCCAAATCTTTGTCTGTTCTGGTTAAACCTCCCTTCAAGACTCCAAGGCTGTTGTCGCAAGGTCGACCTTCCTCTGGTTTTAGGGGCTTCCTCGACCGCAAAAATCGTAGAGTGGATACTCCTGCGGGAAATAACCGCCGCAGACAAAAGCGTATGCGGTATTTCTCCCGCTCCTCAGCCTCCTCATTAGGTTCAGGTGGCACCGCCACTGATAAACCTGCCATATTAGGGTTTTCCGCGCTCGCACGAGACCCCGCATTGCGTTTCATTGGGAGGCGTGGCAGACCATCACAGAAGACAGATGGGTCTCGTCAGTCGCTCATACGGGCTTCCGCTTACCTTTACCCCCTACCCCACCCCTCAACCCTCCTTTTCAGCTGTCGGCTCACCCTCCCTCAAGGCCGAGGTTCAGAAATTTCTGCTCCTCAGAGTCGTGGAACCCGTTCCACTTGGGGAGCGAGGGGAGGGCTTCTACTCCCGGCTGTTTACGGTGCCCAAACCCAATCAGGCTGGCCTGCGCACCATCCTAGACCTTTCCCAGTTCAATCTTTCACTACCCCAAGAGAAATTCAAGATGATCACACCCGCCCAGATTCGCTCCTCGTTGCAGGCGGGCGATGGGCTCAGCATGGTGGTTCTTCAGGACGCGTACATGCATATCCTGATTTGGAACCCACAAAGGAGATATCTCCGCTTCTCTTTGGGAGAGGAGCGCTTCCAGTTTCAAGTGCTTCCTTTTGGCCTCAGCTCGGCAGCGCATGTCTTCACGAAGATGATGTTGGTGATTGCGGCCTAACTTCGTCTCCAGGGTATCCATGAGTATCCGTATTTGGACGACTGGTTCTTATGCCGGGGTGCGCCCGAGGCCTTGGTGGGACTTGGTGCTACGGGACGGATGTTCGAGGCCCGCACGAGTAAGGCTGCTACCGGACCTGGGTCCGAGGTCCCTCGTACAGAAGTTAAAGCTACCAACATTTCTGAGGGTCTGGCAAGGCCTTATCGGTGAAGGTTGTTACTCACCGTTCCTGCTCTTGCGGCAACACCAGATCTGTTGAGGGGGCAAAGAAGGGAAATTCTTCTTTTACCGGCAGCGCCGAGGTCCTTCCTGAGAAGGCTAATTTGGCGGTTGGTATGTTGCAGAAACATTCCAGGCCTCATAGTACCGGCTCTGCCGAGGTTCCTTATGTTAAGGCTAAAGTTAAGACCCCTGATCCATCGACGGGGACCCCTGCCTCACTTCCTCACGTGCTGCAGTTCCCCTCAGGTGATGACAAAATGGCGCCTGTTCCCACCACGACTGCGGCGGTCATTTTGAACGCTACCCCTACAGCTTCGCCATCGGCCTCAGGTGTAGGGCTGGTTTCTCAGCCTTGTGCGCATCCTTAACGGTCAGTTTATGACCAGAATGCTCAGATACCCCTTCCGCACAATGTTTTGTTGCCTGCGGGGTGGGCACCTTTGGGTTGATCTGTCCATCCAGATATAGGAGTGGGCCATGCTTCATGGCGTCTGGCTGATTGCGGTGCACATCCCGGGCCAGCTGAATGTCACAGCGGATGCCCTCAGCCGGCAAACAGTGGTCCGCTACGAGTGGGAGTTGAAGGCGGAGGTCCGCTCATGGACTTTTTTGTGTTGGGGCACACCGGAGGTGGACCTCTTCGCTACAGTGGTAAACAAGAATCTTCCTCGGTATGCCTCCAGAGGGGGGCTGAGAGCCTCCTCTCTGGGGGATGCTCTCGAGATTCCATGGCACAACATGAGAGCTTACGCCTTCCCGCCTCTTCCTCTAGTTCGTCGAACAATTGGGAAGCGGAAGAACTCTGTGCACTGTTCCCTTCTGCTCATGGCCCCGTGGTGGCTGGACAGTTTTTTGGTTCTCAGAACCTCAACACCTGTCGGTGTTTCCGCTGATCAGGTTACCAGTAACCCCAGATCTTCTTCATCAAGGGGAACAGCAGATGTGGCACCCCTAACCACAATCGCTCAGCTTGGCGGCACGGTGCCTGAGTTCAAGTCTTAGAGCATTTTAACTTGTCTACGGGTATCATGCGTATTATCCAGGCAGCCAGGGAACCCTCGACCAGATCCCAATACAGGAGTAAATGGCTCAGGTTCTGTCGTTGGTGTTTGGAAAAGCAGTTGGATCCGAGGGTGGCTACGATTGACACAGGGCTGTCCTTCGTGTCCTCCCTAGCAGAGTCGGGTGTTTAAGTTCTGCATGACAGAACTTACCTTTCAGCGGTTTCCGCTTATCTTGCTATAGACCAATGCTCTTATTCTCTGAGTAACCCAGTGGTTAAGAGGCATTTTGCAGGCTTGACACGCCTCTACCCATCCGGTTCGTAGTCCGCACTCGCCTGGGGACCTAAATGTAGTCCTGACGGCGCTGTGCCATAAACCCTTTGAGCCAATGGCTACGGGTGTCCTGGAAAGTGTCCTTTCTGGTAGCCATTACGTCAGCGAGGAGAGTTGGTGAGCTCCAGGCATTGTCGGTGGAGCACCCTTTCTTGGTCTTTCACAAGGACAAGGTATTCCTTCGGACGAACCCAGCTTTCCTACCAAAGGTAGTGACTGAATTCCATCTGAATCAGTTGATTTCCGTTCCGGTCTTTTTTCCGAACCCTGTCTCGGAGGCGGAAAGGGTTCTACACTGCCTGGATGTCCGAAGAGCTCTTAGGTTCTACATGGACAGGACTTCTGAGCTTCGGAGCTCTTCCCAACTGTTTGTGACCTCCGGTAAGCCTCAGGGCAGGTCGGCGTCTAAGGCATCGATTTCCAGATCGATTACCGCCTGTATCACGGAATCTTTCACCGTCCAAAAGCTGAAACCTCCTAAAGGTATCCATGCACACCAGGTGCGATGCAAGGCAGCCGCGGTTGCTTTTCAGAAGTATGTTCCCTGGGAGTCCATCGCTAAAGCGCCTACTTGGGGCCCCCCCATCTGCTTTCTGCAAGCATTACTGCCTCGATATGAGCTCTAGAGCTGACGCTCAGTTCGGCCAGGCTGTGCTGAAGATCCTGTGTCAGTAAGGGCTATTTCCATCCACCCATAGTTCCTGTAAGGAGTGCTTGGGAATCTCCCATAAGTATGGAGGAAAGGGGACAGGACGTAGGAGTATTAACGGGTTACTCACCGTAGTGACCACCTTACTCCTAGTCCATAGTCCCCTTTCCTCCATACGCCCGCCCGCCGTCCCCTCTAATAAGGTTCCTCTGTTATTGCTAATGGGTCTTTGACACTGCGATAGAAAAGGACTGATGGGCGAAGCGCGGGGCGGAGCCAAGGTGGGCGGGGTTACAACTGCGTGCCGGGCCCTGCGCAGGAAAGAGAGGAGGTGCTCTGGTCCCGTCCCATAAGTATGGAGGAAAGGGGACTATGGACTATGGACTAGGAGTAAGGTGGTCACTACAGTGAGTAACCTGGTAAAAATTTGCCAGCATTGAATTCATTGATTGCACTGAATCTTTATGGGAAAGACTCATGAACGGTGTACATTACCCACTAATTTTAGCATTAGGAAATTTTTGTAAAATTGTAGAAAAAGAACTCGTGAGCTTTGAAACTCGAGATGAAATTAACAAAGTTGTGCGATTTTTTTTTTTTTTTATTTTTTTTTTATATTCACAATGTTTCTTTAATGTATACATCAACCTAAAATGCATTTTAAATATTTTGCGCAATATGTTTTTGTAACAGATGAATATGTGAAATAAGAATGTAAAAATGTTTAATACTGTTTTAATGCATTTTGTATGAATTGTATTTTTAAGATAGGATTATGATTCATTTTTGTAAAGGTTTAATTTTAACCAAATACAAATAAAAATAAGAAAAATTTAAAATAAGAGTTTCTGACCCTGCTCTGAGGAATTTCCCTACCTAAACCAAAACTAAGCAACTGTCGTGTCCAGAAATTCGATTCTGACCCTCACACTAAAACTAAACTATAAAGGTGGAAGGGGAAATGTTTTTAACCTTTGAAGCTCTTGCAAAAGTGTTTTATAAAAGAAGAATAAATAGTTCCAACACAAGTTATTTATGTATGAAGAGTTCTTGTTTCAAAATGGGGGGTTTGCTTTCCCTGGATTTCACTTCAAGGAGTACAACAGTTCCTTGTGCCTTTCTTGGCCCACAATAGCTCCCTAGCTTTGTAAATCTTTCTGCCAGTACTTGGCTTTTCCTCATGCTTAACACAGTTCTGATATTACTCTACTTGGAAGTTCTTATTCCCTACAAACGTTTAATTGCCTGGTATACTCTGCTGCCAGGTCTTCTCAGATTCATACGTATGATTGCCTGGTGTACTCTCCTGCCAGTGCTTCTGTTCCTTTCACAATTGTAATTGCCTGGTATATTCTCCAGACAGGGCTTCTTGCATTCACACAGGGTTTCTAACCATTGCCACAATTGTATTTACTTGGTTGGATAGTATACTCTCTTGATATTCATTTTGATTTGGTGTTCCCATGTATTTACATTCTGTGCATTCACATACGGACCAGGGTTTTAAATCTTATCCCCATTTTTACAACTGGTCACTCTGCTTTCTCTTTCTGTGGTTATTGTTACTGTTATTGGTATTTGGTACAATTGCTGATACTCCCGGGGTCCCCTCTGATGTTGGGCTGACACACCAGCTCTTGCTGGTGTTCTCGAGCTCCTTTGTGATCGTTCGGTGAAGCTATGCCACTGTGATTCCCCTTGTGGCTGTTACCTGTTTGTTTCCCTGTCTCTCACAGCGTCTCTTCCACACGCTCGCTTTGACTCCAGCTCCGGTAAGCAAAGGGTTGCTTGTGGCGGTCTGCGAATGCCCAGGAGTCTTTCTCTGGCTCCTTGCGTGACCCGCTCTGTCAGTGCCTCCCTTCTTTGCTGATGAGCTGCCTGGTTCCACCACGCCTCCTTCTGCTTTGGAGCCTCGCAGAGATGCGACACATCTCGCCAGCATCGGCTTCTAGCATCTGGTTTCCGTCGTGTTTTCCAGACACAGGTGTCTGCAGAAAGACTGGAGCGCTCGCTTGGTTTGTGGTTTCTCCCGCTCTACACTTCTTTCCCTCTTCTTCATCACAGTACTTGAGTGATTCTGGGACAAGAAGCCCATTGTTGGAGATTGCCATTTAAATCTATTGTCATGATGCCTACCTCCAAGGACCCAGGTCCGACCCAGCAACCCCAGAGGCAGGCATCATTTCCCCCAGGGGAGTGCCAGCAGTTGGACCTCTGTCCTATCGCCTTAGGCGCCAGGCTCATAAAGCTAGACATGTGTTCAAGTGTTTTAATGTGCACTTACCTGATGCAGACCATGCTGCCACATCCAGGCCCTCTTGAGGCCTGAATAGGAACTACTTTACCTGTGGGACTACTTTCCACCCGGGTGTGGTCGGGGAAGGAAACATACCTGATCGGAGGAAGGATACACACTTGGAACTTCTTCCAAAGCTATTTAAACCACACCCGATCAGCAACTCACGCTTCGCGTTGTTCTGCTCCTCGCAGCTGGACGCTCACCGTGTCAGCTCCTGCATCTGGACTTCAGCCACGCCTGTCAGCATCCTGGGTCACCTGCAAAGGGAGACAAGAGACCTACCAGCTAATCTGCACCACGGAGACATCACCAACGATCCTGAAAGGGAAGAAAATCATTTTTAAAAGCATTTCGTTACGATCGCTGCAGCGCTGCATTTCACTCACCTTTCCTGGGTTCCTCCATCTTCAGCAGCGATCATCCGGATACACAGCCACTTCCCAGAGCCTAGAGAAAAAGACAAGAATAAGAGGTGAGAGAAGGAAGGGAATAGGAAAAGCTCAGTTTCCTTCTAAGACTTACCTGTTGGGTCATTCCCATTTCATTTCGGGTCTTGCTGCTTCCAAGCAGGACCCCGGCCCCTATGGGGGAAAAAAGACAAAGACATTAGATGAGCGAATGCAAAAACATTACCTGAGCGCTCATCTAGGACTTACCAGATCTTTACTGCAACTGCACGTTTCACTTCGGGTCGGCGCCATATCTCCGGCATTCCGAACCCCGGCCCCTATGGGGAAAAGACATCAACATCAGCGCTTTGTTGCAAGAAGTCTCCAAAGGAATCTTCATTCATCACCTGAAAAAAGACAATGAACATTATTATTTAAAGCTTGAACTTTTGAACTTTCAACAGAACTTTACAGCGCCTTACCAGTATAATCAAGCTTACCTGAACTCCCATTCAACCTCAATCCAGTGAAGTAACTGGGTTCAACGTGCCCCTGCGTCAGAAGCAGGATGGAGAGCTCGTCCTTTCAGACCCTAAGGTGAGACTTCATGGGAAATCGTGGAAGGGTATCGTGGAGGGTTGGAAGAGAGTGAGAGGCTTGAGCATAACTCAGTCAGTAGGTAATACTCCCTTTTCACGCACAGGGGAATATTCCTGCGAGCCGGAGAAGCCAGAGTAGAGGGCCCTTCCTGTCCATCTTCAGAGTCCTGCGCTTCACCATTGAAGAAGCATCAGCACTCGAAGCCAGACCTGCGCCTCCGTGGGAATCAGGTGAGCGTTACATCTATTGAAGCTTTTGAAATCCAAGTACTTTTGGATGATTGAAAAATGGATCAGGAGAAGGTAGTCTTGTAATTTCTACAAGATGGTTGGGGGTTAGGCTCATTTGGTGTGGAGAAAGGTTTCCCCTATTCTTCAAAGGGGGAGGTGTAGACTAATGACAGTAGATCATGAGGTCCTTGGGTACGGGGGTGGGGGAGATTATCGTCGCAGGCAAATGGGGATAACGTGTCCCATCCAATGAAGCCATCCATCTCCCTGAAGGTTGTCTCCTTCCTCAGATAGACACCCCCAAGGTCAGGACCAGGTAGCGGCTGCCGTTCCATGGCCACGTGGGAGTAGGTCATCAATAGGAGATCAGCGAAGACTCCATTGGATTCATCACAATACCCTGTGGCAATGAAGTGGGCACAATACTACTTTCTCTTGAGACCGGACAACTTGGCAACCCAGAATGGTTCTTCGACCTTTCAGCTGTACTTTTTGGGAACACCTTTTGCGACTCAAGTCTCAAACATTTTGCGGTCCTTGTACACTTCCTTCCCTCTCTCTCTCTCTCTCTCTCTCTCTCTCTTGGACCAGGTGGCTTTACAAAAAACGCAGCTGAGACTCTGCTCTTGGGGATTCATTTCTCTGATTTGCTCTTTTTAGCTAGAGACCTGTAGTTCTAATGGACCTGCCACTTCTCAATGGGGGCAGTATAGCCCCAACCTAGCTCAACACGTGGCATTGTCTGGACACCTAGCCTTGTTCTCGGTAAGATTCAAAGCTGCTTCACTAATCTAATGGTAGGAAGAAAGGTGATATAATGCGTTCTGTTCAAAGCTCCTGTTGACTGCGTGGCCTTGCACCATTAACTATGTGCGCAGTGCTTCCCCCTTGCTCTAGGAACCTTGGCTGTCTGAACACTCACTGGGAGGATGAGGGAATACAATCTAACTGATGTGAGGGTGCAGAAGGAGGACTCTGACACAAAGGTGGCATGTTTGGGACCCAAGACATTTATAATGAATAAAGCAAGAGATGTTCTCTTTCCCAGGATGTCTGTTAATGTAAAAGTGGCCACTGTCCCGTGTCAAGAAAACCTTACTTCTGTCCCTTACACTAGAAACTAAAGAATAAAGCAGTACTGTTCTGGTCCCAGAACAATGTCTCCTTTCTCCTGAATTATGGTCAAGGTTCCACACTGTTTCCTGGGTCGGTCAGGAGAATGCCTGCCTTCTTCTGACATTGTCTCAGAGAGCCTTGGGGAAGGACTCCCTTCCCTAGGTCACAAAGTTCCAAACAATGTTTGCTTTGTAGGCCAGGAGAATGCCTCCATTCTCCTGGTGTTTGGTCTCCGTCGAAAAATGAAAATTGGGGGGGTGGGGGGAGCGGGTTAAATTACTCCATTACAGGCTTGTTGGATCTTTCTCCTGGTCATTATAAAACTGGTAATTATAAAATCAATGACTCACTTCCCTATGTTTTTTCTCTTCATTAGGTTTCACACTTACAATGCCCATCTCTGAGGGTCCGCGACCCTGGCTTCTCTTATTTGATTGGGCCCACTTGTTTCACTTCCCTGCCAAGTACTGCCACGGGGAAGATGACTCATGGCACTTCAGCCACCCTTTCACCAACTACCAAAGCAACAAATTGCGAGTTCTCCTAAATACAAACAAAGCTCAACTTAACTCACTGATGAAAGATCTTAAAGTATCATGGGCCTAAACTGTAAACATAATAAGCAATGTTGTTGTTGCTGCTCCTCCTTCACTGTGTGATGCTCTCTCTGTGTGTTAAACCTAATTGCAAATAGCATGTGTGCAGAAATGCTAAACCAAACTGCAAAAATGCTGACGCCAAATGACCAGCTCTCGTTGCCAAAGGGATTTGCGCAGTCTGAATCTCCTTCCATGTTGGGGATGCTGCACTTGCATCTCAACAGCTCGTCAAGGGCAGGGGCCATTGAGGACATGGTAAGGTGTTTGGTAGGCGTTCGTCAGGCATTAGTTGGGCCAGCAGCCAGAATCCCTGCTCGCTTCGCCCAAAGGTCTACCCTGCTGTCTCCACAAGCCCCAAACTCCTCTCACAATACAAAATGAAAACTCCCCCAAACTCCTCTGCCACCAGCAGCCACGACTCATGAGGGTTTGACGCGGCTTTGGGCCTTTGGTATCAGAGATTCTGCAACCCTGAAAAGGGGGGGGGGGTCTTCACAATGAAATGAGGAGCAGAAAACGTGAGTGTGCAATTTTCAAAAAAAATGCAACAGCTTGGCCTAAAAAAGGGACGGGGTGGGACAGGGCGGGGCGGCTGCAGGATCGTGAAGAGTAATGTGTTGACAGTAACTAACGGATGTTTTATGGTAGGGGGTAAATAATGGACTTTCCAATAAGTCTTTGTGCTTGAGTTTGCAGTCTCACTGTTACATTTCAGGGGGATTTCTTTACTTGTGCCCTTGCTAAATGATGGAACCATGTCAAAAAAGCCATGCTTTATTCATCCAAATTTAAAGGGCTGTCCTTTCAAGGGTAGAAAGGGGCTGTCTGGGATTAGCATATGTACAAGGTGTGAGCTTTTGGGGGGGTGGGGGGGTGGGGAGGGGGAGCCTGGGGCCATGGAAGGTACCACCTCCCCAGTTTACAGCTCTTTACACTACAAACTAGGGGAGGGAGGAAAGAGGCTGTTGGGATGTCTCTGAGGTACATGGGGGTGTTGAAGTGAATTTTGCTCTTGCATTTTCAACTTTTACACAAGTTGGTAAGATGTCAGAGGAGGCAGCAAAAGTGCCCCTCACTCGCTCCTAAACCAACTTCTGTGTGTGCCCTCTGACTACAAAATCACTGGTGCATTACTCTACCTCGGTTTCATGCAAAACCAGCTGAGAAATTTCAACTGAGAATTTGCAGCACAAAGAAGAAGCTTGTAAGTTCCTACACATTGTGCAAAAGGGCATCTATCAGGACAGTATCAGGCTTTTTGTAAATGCCTGGGCTAAGGCGTAAGCTGCAGCTAATGTTGAAGGCTTCATGTAGGGTCTACTTAATGTAGGGTCTCTTTTGAAGATGTGTGTGTGTGTGTATGTTTCTGATGCTTGTTAATCTGCTTAGAATCACATGCTTTGCATATAGTCCAACATCTAGTGGTAACCGTGGAATATTGCATCTTGTCCTTCGAGTATTGAAAGGGGACGTCGGCATAGGCGTGTCTAACACAATCCCTAACGTGACGTGTAGTGTACCCAGAAATCCTCATGCGTCGAGGTCCCTCAGATTGTGTTTTTCCGCCCAGCTAGCTGGTCGCCTTATGCAGAGCTCTACCTAATATTGCAAATTTGTAAAAATCCTGACCTTTGTCATTTATACAACATTTGTCCCCTCTTCAGTGATTACTGAACCGCCACCGAAGACGGAACAGACTTCGATGGCTGGCATTCTGGTTGACGCTGTCGACCACATGGCCGGGCCTTCTGGCCTGCCTACACAGTAGAGCGAGTGGGGTTTTATTTTAAGAATGACTTTCCTTCTCCCCTCTCTTTGCCCCTTTGGTATTGTCGTTGCTTCTGTTCCCTGCGTTATGGACAGGACTCACTTTAAGTTTTGCCCTTCCTGTAAGGGAAAATTTCCCTGGAAAGACAAGCACCCTCGGTGAAATAAGTGTCTCCCCCTCAAACATGCTGAGGCGTCCTGTCAGCACTGTAAACTCCTACGGAATAAGACCATAAAGGACCGTTGTGTAAATTTCTGGGCGGCCTATGCAATGTCGCAGGCCGAGGGTAGCTCCCACCCCCCCCCACCGCAATATCCACCGAAAGCGATGAGGCCCAGAGCAACGACCATGGCTCTGATATGAATGCCATTGACCTGACAACGGAGCAGACTCGCTCCAAGACGTCCGTCCCCGATAGGCACAACGCTAGTCCTGTTATGGGGACGTTACACCCCAGCAACGAGGACGCACCCACATCACATGGGTCTAAACACACAACCCCCGGTACCGTTGCAGCCTATCAGTCCAAACGGTCCAAGGCACCAACGTGTGCGTCTGGTTCCTCGACAAACACCTGTCAATTCACAGGATCGGCAGACCTCCCCGCAACTGTCAGCGGCATACGTCCGGGCACTCGTTAACTAAGGGCGCCAGCACCAAATCCCTCAAGACCGTCGACGCGCATCCTAAGAGCTTGCCAACACTTAAGGCTCAGGTTGAGCTAAACGTTTTGATGCAGCCATCTTCCCACCCTAAACTCCTTCGCGTAACGCCAAGCATCAGCGAAAGCCTCGCAAAGATTGTCTCAGCGGCTGGTAAACGCAAAGATTCGTCAAAAGACATATCAGGATGCCCAGAAGGGTGGAATAGGCCCAAAAATGCATCGAAGGAGACTCCAGAATGCCAGAAAGATTGTCAGGACTTTACAGAGTGTCCCCAGCCTTTGTCCAAGACTCCCAGTGAAAAATACCAATGTTCTAGGCTACAGGATCCTCATGAGAACTCCTTTTCCTCTTTAGACACCTCTGGGTCATCAAAGTGGACTAGGGAGAAATGGGAGGGTTGTATGAACAGGCTAGAAAGATTTGTAGGTTTTTCTGAGAGATTCACTCCAAAAAGGCCTTGTGAGGAGATCCCTTATGATGTACCCACAATAACTAAATACCAGAGGGCATAAGACGCTCTCCATGAGGAGGTCTTCGACCTTTCAGACCCTGAAGAAATTCTTCCTGACCCTTAAGCAGATGACCCTTATGCACAGGGGGGGATGATCTTTTCGATGATCCTCACGATCACACCAAAGATTTGGGAGATGACCAACCTGTTGGTGAGAACCCCCATGGCTATTCCCTACCCCAACCTCAGACCCGGATGCCATTTGCCTTGATTCTCCATCGTCTTCCCTTCTGCGTCAGGCCTCTCCTGTGGACAACCAAATGGCTTTTAATGCCATTCTTAGGGAGGCGGCTGAGCACTTCCGAATAGCCACACAGGAGGCTGTGGTAGACTCCGATTTTGTGAAGAACATTTTAAAAGAGAAGCCTCTGGCTAGCCAAGCTATTCCCCTTTCAATTCCATCAAGAGGTGCATCGCCCCCTCTTTACGGACACCCTCTCAAACCAGAGCAGTTAATCACAGGGTGGAGAAGCCTTTTTCGGCCCTCCCCAACCGATCCCCTATATATTAGGTCATGCCACACCAAATTCTCTGGTCGTCACAACGAGGAAAAGGGCGGGGATCCCCTTGTCTATGCGAGTCGCCACCAGACAGAGTGTAAAAAGTTGTATGTTTGGGTAAGAGAATCACCACTGCCGCGGCTTACTCCACGCACATAACCAATAATACCACGCTTTTGGCTAGTTATTAAGAAGTCCAGTGGAACCTACTGCAGGAGGGTCTGCAGGAAGTTGCTACTAGCAATCGTGTCGGAGGGCAAACCAGTCAATCGTAACATCCTCAAGAATACCTTGGATGCTGCTGACACAGCTGTTTTTTTTCCCTGGCACAAGGTACCCTTCTAAAGCGCCATCCCTGGTTGAGGAACTCTGGGTTCAAGCCCAATACTCAACCATCTTTGATAAACAAACCTGTGGAAGATTCCAATCTGTTTGGAGAGGCGGTGGACGAGGCTCTGTAGACCGCCAAGAAGGAATATGACAACCTCATATCTTTGAACCAGATTATTCAATGACCTTTTCAACAAAGAGGGGGAAGTTCTCGCCGCTCCTTTCGTGGGCAATCTGATCAACGTTCCCCACATAATCAGTATGGCTCAGGGAACAATTGGTCTTCGGGATAAGGTTCTAACACCCCCTGTACTTCCCTCCCAGAGGACAATGTCTGGGAAAGGGAAGGGGTCGTTATTCCACCCCTAGGTTCTCCCCGGCCTCTGGTCAAAAATGGCTCCCGGGCCCCTACCGTCCCTCCCCGGTTGGGGGACACTGAACATTATTCATGCATGCATGGGAGGGGATAACATCGGACCAGTGGGTGCTCAAGACCGTCAGCCACGGTTACTGAATATAGTTCAGCCGGCCACCTAGGTACAGCCCTCCAAGTTCCAGGCACCTGACATGCGAACACCTCAAGATCCTGCTACAAGAAGTCAAGATCATGCAGGAAAAGGGCGTTATCGAAATCGTCCCTGTTCTACAGGTAAATAAGGGTATTTATTCAGTGTACCTCCTTGTACCCAAAAAGGATCTAACCATGCGCCCTGTTCTAGACTTGCACCTAGTAAACAAGTTTGTCAAACCCCAAAGGTTTCATATGGTGACGCTGCAAGAAGTAATTCCTCTTCTCATGAAGGGGGATTACATGGCAACATTGGACATGAACGATGCATACTTTCAGATTTCAATGTTGCCGGGACACAGAGTACCCAATTTTCATGATAGAGGACAAGCACTATCAGTTCAAATTCCTTCCCTTCAGCATTGCCTCAGCCCCAAGGGTATTTACAAAAGGTACTGGCAGTGGCAGCGGCTCACCTGCGCAGGCAATCCATCCCAGTTTATCCTTACCTCGACGACTGGCTCATGACGGGGGACTCCTACGAAACATGCCTAGCAAATACTCAAAGGACGGGCAAACATTTATTCAGTCTGGGATTCTCCATAAACGAGTAGAAATCCATCCCTGATCCCAGTCAAGTCAAGCAGTTTCTGGGGGCTCTTATTTGGATAGAAGACAGGCTTGTCTTCCCCTCCAACAAGAGGGTTCAAAACATGCCGTTTCAAATCCCTCAGTATGTAGCAGGTCGCGAGGTGACGGTACGCAAGGCCATGCGGCTGTTGGGTATGATGGCGTCCTGCATTTACTTGGTTCCTCACGCACATTTGCGCATGTACCCCATGCAAGAGTGGCTAAACAGCCAATGGTATCAGTCCAGCGGACTATAGGACCATCTAGTGGTTGTCTCGGTAGCCCTCGTTCTCCCTCTGAGGTGGTGGTCGAGGGAAAACCTCTTGAAGGGGAAAACCTTCACCACCCCTGCAGTAGTATCCAACCTTGCGATGGATGCATCCCTCACGAGGTGGTGGTGGTGGTGGGGGGGGTTGGGGAGCTCACCTTCTTCAACAGACGGTGCACAGGGTTTGGCCCCCCAGCAGTAGCTTCCAACCACATAAACCTGTTGGACCTACTAGCAATGTTCAAAGCACTGAAAGCCTTTCAGACGCAGCTACTGGTCCTCATGGGCATCACCACAGCCATGTACTAACTGAACAAGCAGAGGGGGACACTCATTCTCCAGGGCTGTCCAAACTGTCTCATAACATTTGGAAGTGGACTCTCAAACACAAGATGTTTCTATTGTCTCAACATGTTCCAGGGGAACTCGATCTTCTGGCAGACGTGCTCAGCCGAGACTTGCCACTGCCCTTACAGTACGAATGGCGACTACACGAAGACATAGTCTCCAACTTTTTCGCAAAGTGTGCTTTCCCAGAGATCGACTTGTTCACAACTATGGAGAACTCACAATGATTACGCCTCCAGGTATCCTCAGAACCAATCCAAGGGGAACGGTCTCTGTATAACATGGTCAGGGAGATTTGTTTACGCTTTCTCACAATTGTGCAGGGCAGTCATGTGCTATCTGGAAAGAATTAAACCACTAAGGAAAACAAACCAGTTGTTCGTTTCAGTGGCAGCTGGTAGAGAAGGGGACCCCGTCTCTAAATAAGCCATCGCTAAATGGATTGTCAACAGCATCACACTCTGCTACACTCTTGCCAAGAGAGAACTTCCCTTCAAGCCTAGAGCACGCTCTACTCGAGGCACGCAGGCTTCCATAGCATTCATTGCAAATGTTCCCCTCAAGTTCATTTGCAAAGCGGCAACCTGCAGTTCTGTACACACCTTTACAAAACACTATTACCTAGACACTCACTCTGGGTCTGATTCTTAGGTTGGACAAGCCTACTAAGACATCTTTTCACTAGCATTCCTTTTCACATCCACCTCCAACTCTGGGTACTGCTTGCTAGTCCATGCACAGCATGTGGTTCTAAGTAGATTAACAAGCATCAGATGGCATGCATTACTTACCGTAATAGCATTTCTGATGGTTGTATCTGCTTAGGTTCACATGCGCCCACCCTCCCTCCCCGCTTGGATGGAAGGAACATAGACGTCTTACTACTACTCTTTCTGTACTTGCTCACAATAGTCATAAGGCTCCCTCACAGCAGAAAAAAATACAATTGGAGGAACCTCAAAGCGTGACGATTCCTGGGTACACTACATGTTAAGACTGATTTTCTATACTCTGGCCTGGTGGACAGATGTATAGAAGGCCAACCTATATTCTGACAGGGACAACTCTGGGAAGCTGTAGCCAAACCAATTTAAGGTACCAGTGACAGGTGGTCTAGGCTAAATTCTTCAGAGGGGTGAGAGTGTAAAGGGTCCACAATGAGGTCACTCAATGGGAGTCAGAAATTGTTCTTAAGATAGGATGTATACAAATACAGTTATTTAATTATGGCCAAAACACACTATAAGAAAATGAATACAATCGGGTAGACTTATCAACCAATACCGGCAAACTAAAATACATCTACACCGTCACAGGTTCAAGTACATAATACAAATCAAAATACTCCTGCAAGGGAATGAATAGGTGAGTATTACACACACAAAGCTCCACAGAGATGATACCTAACTAATATGGTCGAACCCTAAATTGTCTGGGGCCTTGTGCCCTATTGTTCAGGATACAATTACACAGAACTTAGGATGCAGGATAAAATGTAGGTGGGGTCTCTCGGGTCCAGTGATGGATTCTTAGAGTCAGGGTTCAATGTAGACAAGTGCCCAAAATTATCCCCAACAGAAGTCTTGCCAAGGCAAGTAATGTCAAAGCCAATAGTGTTAGAATAAATGTTATTATAATTCTATTGACTTATAATGGGCGTGCAGGGGTATGTTAAAAGCTTAGTAAGTTACCCCCTCACTCCAAATCTTCCCAAGTCTTTCCTGAACAAAGGAAAGGTGTCCTGGCTTGATTTTTCCCACCGAAATCCTCGGTCCTCGATTTTCACGGGTTGCAGGTTTGAGTGATTCTCCAGTTCGGATCTTTTGCTGGTACAAGGACTCTTGGTGAAGAAATTCAAAAACAAATGATGCAGCACCCTTCTCTGGACTAGAGGTGTGTCAGAAAAGCAGGTTTCGGACGGTGCAAGCCACGCACAGCGATGCAAAAGCACTCAGTAGCTGTGGTCGGATTTTCTGGTCTTTCACGGGTCCCCTTGGTGCTAGGACACTGAAATTCCGCAGAGGGGGGTGTTGCAGTGGCAGCTGAGGATGTGCCAAGTGTCAGGCGCAAACTCGGAATGTCGACGAAGATAACCTGGTAGCTCAAAAACTAAGCTGGTCAGCCACAGGATGATTCTCAGGCACTTCCGAAGGCGGTTTTTGTGCTGTGCCCAGAGTATACTTCGGGAATGGATGGTCCCTCCACTCCTGGGGTTGTAGCACCTTCACAGGCCTACTGAAGATCACGAGACGACGGGGCTCCACTGGGACTGTAGCAGAAGTTGTTTCCAGAGCCTCCTTCAGACCGGTTTCAGGTTTCTTTGCAGGTCTCCTCAGCTGGAAGGATTATTGGCTCCTTCAGGATCTGAGAAATTGCCCAAAAAGTGGGGAAAAGTCACTGCTGCCACCAGCCCATCTTTTAAGCACCTCTAGAGTAACCAGAAAATCCTTTGAGTGTTAGTCTAGGGCAAAACAAAAATGAACCCCATTGCACTGCAGTGTAATCTGCTATGTGAAGTGATAAAAAAAAATTACCACATGTGATACAAAAGTAACCACAAGTAGCAACATAGTCACACAACTAAGGGAAACACTGTTTCCCAGTACTGATAGCCTTAAGGACATATCAGTTTCCCCATAAGATGTGAGCAAAGGCCAGTGCAGTGAAGCTTAAGTCTTCACTGTACTGCAAAAAGTACAGGTCAGATTGAAAAATAAAAGCAAAAAGTTTGGGGGTTCCATAAAGATGGAAGGAAAGGTGCAGTAAAGATAATCTTTCCTAACCTACTTCAAGTTAGGGGTAGTGTTAGACACGCCTATGCTGACATCCCCTTTCGATCCTCGAAAGACCAGATGCAATACTCCACGTTTACCACTAGATGTGTGACTATATGGTCAGCATGTGAATCTAAGCAGATACAACCATCAGAAATGCTTTTCCGGTAAGTAATGCATGTCATATATGTTCGTAGGTATGTTTGTTCGGGGTTGGCTCCAGCCCCATAACAGTTGGTGCGCTGACATTTTGGCCCGAGGTCGGCATACCAGTCTGGGGTGTGCTGGCGATAGTGAAATCTTACCAACCCCACCCAGTTGCGCTACACAGGGTGTGGTCTGGCACTGTGCCATCAGTATAGGTGATTTCGGTAGGTTGCCGATTTTGCGGCTTTTCCAAAAAGAGTACGTTGGGACACAAGGTTGTGTACTGGGAATAGTGAAATGTATCCAACCCCACCCATTCACCCTGCACAATGCAAGTAATCAAGTAGAATCTTAACAGAAACGCACTGTGAGGTTCTGGCGAAAGGGTCATTTTTTTTGTCCAACCACTGACTACGATTACCCTCAATCAAGGATCGACCTCTATTGCTTTATTACAAAACTGAGGCAGGCTAAATTCTATGCCACCAATGACCACGTCGACACCCTGATCCGACTAAAGGAATTCCATCTGGGCTCAGAATCTGAGATATATCGGCATTTAACTATTTAAATTCTTTAGACAATGAGGAACCAGTGTCGGAAACAGGTTTTGAAGACTAAGACGAATGGAAAATAGTGTTACCTGTAAGTATTAATACAGCATGCAGCACAAAGCAATTTGAGAAACGAGTCCAATCCATCTAACGTCAACAGCCCTACAATAGATCTATTTGAAGAACTTATAATTGATAAATTCAAAGCTCTAGCAGTCAAATCTAAGACTGTAAAACATTAGTTCAACTTAACCAAGGCGCGGCAGTCAGCAATGGAGAGCCTAAGAACCAAAAGACAA
This sequence comes from Ambystoma mexicanum, assembly GCF_040938575.1. Lineage (NCBI taxonomy): Eukaryota > Metazoa > Chordata > Amphibia > Caudata > Ambystomatidae > Ambystoma > Ambystoma mexicanum. The sequence continues at coordinate 931,061,462 of NC_090931.1, read as the reverse complement.
TCGTGGTGAAATCTTCAGACAAAGGTGGTAATGTGGTGGTCTTAAATACTAAAAACTACCAATGGGAGGCAATGAGACAACTAAGATGTCTGCAGTTATGCCAAACTACCATGTGAACCATATCCCTGGTATAAAGAAGAATATGATGGCAAATGAACACTACGGTTTGAACAAGGTGATATCAATTCTGACTTGACTTGATCATCCTATTATTCTGATAATCCACTTTATTCGCAAAGTACATAAATCTATGTCTAAACCACTAGGACGACCTATAGTCACATCAATAGATTCAGTCACATCAAAATTTGTGGAACTGTTTCTTTTCCCATTCATAGAGACTTTGTCGTTTTATACGAAAGATACTATGGCTTTCCTCAACCAGATCGGCCATATCCTCTGGCATCAAATTATCTCGTAGTCACATTAAATGCGGTCTCGCTCTACACGTGCATTTCACATTCCCAAGGCCTTGCAGCAGTGAAACAGTACTTGTCGACTAGGTCTCTTAGCTACCATGACCATTCGCAGATGCTGTTAGAAATGCTACTCTTCACCTTGACACGCAACACATTTATGTTTAACCAGGAGTTTTACAAAGAAATATGCGTAACGGCCATGGGCACTGCAGTAGCCCCAACCTTTGTTAATTTGTATATGGGTGCTTGAGAAGAAAGATTATTTTCCAGCGAAGAAAAAAAAAAGATCTACACCGACAAGGTCATCCTCTTGCAAAGGTATATTGATGGCCTCTTCATTATATGGAACAGCACTGAGGTGGAATGGATGGCCTGTTTTCGGATGTTAAATCCGGAGCAACTGAACTTAGTTTTCTGAACATCATGACCGGTCCGAAGTAGTCTATCTAGACATCAAAGTGAAAATTCTAAATTATATCATCACCACGGAACTGTACCGGAAAGGTACAAGTACAAATGCTGTTCTGCATGCAACAAGTGCACATACTACCTGCCTCAAAAACAGCATACCATATGGCGAATTCCTCTGGATAAAAGCGGAATTGTAGTGAAAAGGAGACTTGGGGAAAGTAATGCCAAAAGGGCTGCTGCAAGATTTCTGTTTCTAGGATATCGTAAGTGTACAATCAACAAAACCTATGACCGAAGTTGCAGCAAATCATGGGAAGATCTACTTGCTAAAGACCAGACCCAACTCAGAAATTCCTTAGACAAAGGTGACCATATCATCAGATTCATCACCATGTACAACCAAGGTGCAAAGGAATAAGGCAAAAGATATCAGTCACCTCCTACAACCAAATGCAACAGTTGCATACAAGAAACCTGCTCTGTCCAAACCAAATTATCTCCAAGTATGTTCCAACCTATCAATGCGCAAACCGTGGGCAGCTGGCTTCCGAACCAAATGCCTGGCTTCTTTACCTGTTCAAAGTGCTGTGGGGTGCATTTAAAGACCCTATACAGAAGCCCCCCTCACCTGAACAGCAGCATTTAAACCCTGCCACCAAAAACGGCCTTGTGTTGCTCTTATTTCACATGAGTGGCAAGAATTTCTACACTGCAACCAGAAACAGCCCTGTTTTGCTTTTATTCACCTGAATGACAAGAAGTTATACACTGCAACCAAAAACGGCCTGGCTTTACTTTTATGTCTCATGAGGGGCAAGAATTTCAACACTAGAACATGCACATGAACAGCAGCCCTTTAAACACTGCACACGAAAAATGGCTTGGCTTTTTCTTTGTGTTCATGTCAAATTAAAGAACCATGTGAAAGGGGGCCTACCTATAATTGTCGATGAATCAACATCAAATGTAAATTCACTCAAGAAGGAGAAATCAAAGAATCCTGTGACCTGCAAGACTGGATTTTAAACATTAAAAGCAAAAAATGCCCTGCCCACGTGTGAAATGGAAAAAGGGCTTTAAAAAGCTACAGTGGAAAAGGATAGCACTGCTCACACAGAAAACATCGGGGAAATATGATTAGGGGGGGGGGGGTTCACCAAAGCAAATGCATATTAAGTTCCAACCCTCAAAACTCCAGTCACCTTCGACTAGACCCTTACTACAGGAAAAACCAGTTCTGGCATGAAGGCAGGAACTCCTGATGACAGTCACACTTCCCACAGGATATCATACATATCCTATAACCATCCCGCAATAAAATGTGATGCTGCTGGGGGCGTCATAATTACCTTCTCTGCAGACATGAAGGCAGGAGCCCAGAGATTTCAAAGAAGGCAAAGTTTGGCTAGAGCTTGACCAGGAGGTGTGAGCCCTTCCTGCAACCACTTCAAAAAGCAAACTGCAAAGTTCAAAAGGAGTCATAAAAACTCTGGTCACCGGCTGAGCCCAGATGAAGACAGATGGCTGTGGGGGATGAGGCAGCCCTCCCACAGAGGGATCAAGACACTCCCAATTTACATTAGACTGCTTTCATTTTAGGCATTTTTTTGCAGCAATCAAACGAGGATTACTTTCATTTTATGCCATTGTTTTCATGTAATTTTCAGGCATTTTTTAAAGATATTAATTGCATTTCCCTAGGACTTTGGGGACTGAAATGGCCAGTTAAGACTAGTTTCTGGCTGATCTGAACAGGTGGCAAATATGACAGTTGGTGAAAAGATGGAACATTAAATTAGGAACATGCTTGATCATTTGCAGATTCATAACTGTTCTACATTTTATGAAAAGGACACGTGTGCCAAATGGCCATGCTACATCATACGGATTTAGTGATTGATTGATCTAATTCCCCATGACCAGCTAAAACCGCAGATATGGCAGTGGCTAGTATGCATATGAAGTTGAGAGATAACTAGTTTTTGCCAAGAAGTGGTAATGAGAACAAAGAATTGTAATAAATGCAAACAGACAGCTAGTGCTCTCTTCCCTTGAACCAATGATGCCAGGGGGCAGAGAGGAATGGTAAACTGTCCTATATGTGTATTGTGTGTGCATTACCAATCAAACCCAAACCCTTTTGCCTAGAAGTCTACCTGTTATGTGCCTCTCTACTTGTCATTGAAAAACGATTTTCCTATTGTTAGCTAAACCCTTTCGCTGAGCTGCCCGTCTTTGTAAACCTCGGTATAAACGAATTTCCATTTGCCACTGTATTTTCCCTTTGCCTTTGCTTTTCTCCCAAAACCGATTTTCCCACTTTATTTCTATTGCTGCCCTGGTGTGCTCATTAGTATTCTCTAAACTGTCCCCATCTCCTAAATTGCAAGCAATACCATTTTTCTTCTATTCTGTCCCCTGGCAGTTGTGAGTAATAATCAAAATCCCATTCTGACATTTTGCTCAGAAAACGGGTTTTCCCTTTACTTTGCTGACTCCCACCCCACCCCCATCCCCACCGCCCCCCACCCACCATCTTGGGATAGTGGCCTTAACCCCAAATCCATTTTTTTTCTTCTCTATTCCTACTCCTAGCCACTGCCTTCCATTAGGAATCAAGTCTAATTTATGTTTGGGGCTGGGTGTTGCAGGGGGGAGTGCTAAACCGTTGGTGCTATTACTTTGTAAAAATTGTTCTTTTTCTATTTTGATATTAAAGACCTGTGTGAACTGTAATAGGGTAGCTTAACCTGATCTGTAGAAATCATTGCATTTGTGTTGCCACAACATTGGTGGCTGTGTATTTTAAGTATTCAAGTATTTTAAGTAATTTTTGACCATGCCCTCCTCTCCTTTAAGCTAGCAGCAAAAACCATCACCCCCATAAATACTCAAGTAGCTCTGCCCATCCTCACCAGAAATAAAAAGAACATAACAGCGGACAAACTCATGCCACTCATTATACCTGCTCTTAACTCACTCTCAGACACCTCTGACCCAGCTACCTTGGTAAACGAATATAACAACGTTATGACCAAAGCCTTGGACAGGATTGCCCAACTAAAAATGAGGAAGAGTAAACCAAGAGCCCATTTGAACTCCTGGTTCACCCCCACCTTAAAACGCTGAGAGCTCAAAAAAGAAAATGCAAAGCCACCTGGAAACACCTACCTAATGAGGAAAACAAAACTAACTTGGCTACCATATCGGCATATTACAAAAAAGAAATAATTAAAACCATACAGGAAAATTACAATAGAATCCTTCATTCCACATCAAGCACCATGGAGCTCTTTGTATTACTAAGAGTTAGAAGCCCCCATACCACTTGCTGACAATTGTATGAAAGATAAACTTTGGTGCTCAGATATTCAAAATGCACTCATGTATAAATTTACTATGCTCCAAACGAAAATTGTTGAGAAAAAAGCTAACCTACCCAATCTAGTGACACCTGCCAGTACTACTAAACCTGACACCAAGCCTTCAAAATGCTTTAGTTGTTTTGTTTGTTTGTTCCCGACTGTAAGCAAAGAAAAGCACCTGGCCTACTTATGGTAGTGAACAAAACAGAGGGAGTCACACATGTGAGGTCATCAGTGATGTCAAGAATGAGATTTGTGATGGCATCTTTGATGTCATGGGAGTTGGTCCTTGCAATGCACACTGCTGGCACGGTTATGATTGCTTAGCTTACCATGACTATCATTTTTTTTCCCTCAGTTTTACCTGTAACCATAGCGTCCCTGCAACGTTTGTCAAGTGAATTTCATAGGTTTTTGCCAGTGCAACTTAACCATATCATTCCTTTAACAACACTTTTTGCCAGTGAATTTCATTGCTTTTTAGAAAGATCTCCTCAGTTTATAGAGAACTGTCCAACATAGTGAAACTACTGGCAGCATGGTAACGCAGGCAGCAGTCACGGAGTATACGTCTGGTGGCGCACATTGGGTGGCATCCAACCTGCTCAGGAAGGCACCTGCTCTTACATAGTGGTGACAATCACCAAACGCAAACAATATGTTTTTATATATTTATGTTTTGGCTGAAATAAATTCCAACCTTGCAACATTTAATTTCAAAATAAGCATATAAATATGTTTAAAATGTGTACATCTTCTGTTACTTCCTTTTAATTGAATATAAAAGTATTTTTTATAAAAATAAAAAGTGACTACTAAGGCATAAAACAGAACTAAGTAATACTAATTCACATAACCTTGCACCTACATTATGCAGTGATTACAATTCATTCATTATTGTATAAAATAAGAAAGGGAGAAGGAAAAAGGTACAACTAAGTTAGTTTTGCCCACATGATTGTGATAATGGCTACTAATGTGTCTTCCTTTAAATGTAATGTCCAAAAATAATTAATGATTTCATATCTAACGCATTTTTCAATGTGTGTGAAATAAAGCATGGCACAGCTGATAATGGGTTGAATTCACATATTTCACAAAGTGACAATTAAAGTGAATACATATCTGTGCTAACAATTTCTCCCAATCTATCATCCAATGTTTTAAAGTTTCAGTCTCTTCATAATAAAACAGACACATTACTGCCTGGGGATATAGTTCTTTCCTTACATAATATTGCATTTTCACAAAAATAAATGAAAACAGCAGCATGGCAAAGAATGGCCAAAGGAAATGGAGTAGGTTTAGAAATTGTTATGTACAAAGCAAACTGGAGAAAGTCATTGGGAGGACACTCTAAGGGAATGCATCAGCAACAGAATGAACGTCTGCCTTCACCAATCGCACCGCACTGCTACTGTACATGGGTACAAAGAAGTAACGGGTAGAGTAACGACTGGCAAGAGCTTAGAGGAAATCGTCGGTACAATGTAGTAAGGAAGCAGAACATTCTATAATGATTACACCGATGTTGTAGTATGCAATATTACATATGTGTAACGTCTCTTTTGGTAACGCGGCAATGCCAAGAGCCTTCGAGTTGCTGTAAAAATAAATGTCCCTCATAACAGAATGACTTTCTACAGTAACCCCATTGGTATGCAATGTAGTGTGAAGCATACATTATGTTCTCTATATTCCTGCATGTACAGCGAACACATTCCGTTTTCCGTAAGAAAACATTGGAAAGGAAAACAAGTCAATAGAAGCTGCAATCCTTGCACAACACCATTTGCGCATAGCAAAGGAAAGAAACTGTGCAAATAGCAAAAAGGCGAGGCTGGAACAATTGTGCCCCCTTACAAGTTGCGTACAAACTAATGTGGACAAAATGAAATGGCTGTGGCACACCTGCACGTATACTCCTTGCCCATGTCGCAGGCTGCCATTCCCTCAAAAATCACATCATTGGAGACGTGACGGTGACACAGCAAGCTCTTCCTTCCCTAACAAGCAAGTTCTGCAAATCCGCTTTGTCCCACAATAAGTATGGAAATGTGCTACCCCTTCCCTTCTCTAATAGGTTGTAGGAATGTGCAAAAGTGAACATTAATAATGGTAGTGTTGCTAAATGAAATAGCGTTCAGACTCAGCGGCACAGAATCCTCCTTGCAATGCTTGCAACTAAGCAAAAAAGTGTCCTACGGAATACCCACAATCACAATGTATGCATCCGTATGACAGCAGCGAGTTCCACATGGCTACATGTTGTAAACCACCTAGCAATGCGTGTGGGAACGGACGTTTGTGCGTACTGCAAGTACAGGCATATGTATATGTGCCTGTGTGTCCTGGTAACATAAGCACTCTGCAGCATATGCGAAGGAATGTTAATGTGGTTGTGGCGTGCACCCACATCCTACCGATGTGTATGCAAATAAGCATCTCACTTGGTGCACCCTATAAGTAACCAGCATCTTCCCAAAATGGTCGGCATATGTGTTGCGCACTATTACTCCATAGAAAATTGGCAACAATGTGCATAGTACACCCATGCACATGCGCACAACATAGTGAGCCCATAACGCGTCCAAAAGCATAGATGCCAATATTCTGCGCCCAAAAATGTGTAGGCATGTTAACGTTTTAAAAACCGTATCTACCATACTGATGACATAACGGAAATTATGGCACAGCAACTTCACGCAATGAAATGACCAGACATAACATCACATTTAATTATTTCACATGAATTTTGACCTTATGACATCACAGGAAATGACCTCAGTTGGCATATGGCCTTCAAGATCACAGGAGCGGATTGCCTGGTGTGCTCCATCCCATATCCTCTCACCAATCATGATAAAGAGAAGTACCAAATGAGTGACTTGTACATAGTGTCACCAGTTTCTTCCTCAGCACAACACAATTGCCTCTTGAAACCGATCAATAACAACATTGTGATACACCATTCACTTTGGAGTAGTAATGTTGGAGTTTTAGAACTTGATGAAACCTAGTGAGCAATGTATGAGATCATGACACATGTATTACTACTGAACGAATGAAACATTTTAATAGGTCTTGGTAAAACAGTTATGTCGGTGGGTGAAGACGAGCAAGTAAAGAAAGCAATAGTAGTGTGCTCAGTAGGTGAATGCAGTAACTTTTTAAATAGCAAAGCTTACCTTGACATCGGATTTTGTTTTGTAGAGGCCTAACAAAGCCTACACTTTTTAACAAAAAAAAACAAGTGTACTTGGTGGTTTGAACCGTAATTTTATATTGAAATAAGCATCAGAAATATAGGGCCAGAATATGAGCAAACATACAATACAGGGTTCCAAAATCGGGGCAGCTAGGAGCAATGTAGATGCTACTTGGACCAGATAAGGGCCTGCCTAGCTTAACATTCAATAATTAGCAGGAGCTACATATGACTCCCACACCAACTACTGCCAAACATGCACAGCTATGTCCATTTGGAACAATGTGTAATTAAACATTATGACACACCTACAGCAAAATAATTCCAGAAAAGAATACTCAGTTATGCAAGAGAAAGTCCTCTATATGTTTATCACCACAAAGTGTGAACCTTCAGGATGCGAAAAATACTCTTATGTTAATTTATCCTATTTATAATTTGCCAGTTTGTTTACTAATTTTGCCAAATAATTTGGCAATGCTTTTTGTATTGCTTGAATGGAGTGGGTTTCATAATCCAATGTTTCTTTGATGGCGACGAAGGAGGAGATACTTCTTTCCTTGGTGGCCCTGAGCAGGAGTTTCTTGGTTAGAACAGGGTATGCTTTCAATTTGCATTTTTTTTGTACATTGCTTGTATTATTGCGTGTTTTGAATTTGATAAAGCATTGGATTATGTATAAGGTCTTTATAAGATTATATCACTGTAACCAAGACCCAAGTATCCCTATGGAAGTAAGACAAGTTCATGTAACTAAGACACTGTCATGCAAGAGTGCCTCGATGCCCTTGGGCTGCTACTGTGCTTTACAAATCCAAATAAGTGAATAAAAAAGTAAATACAACATATCACTCAGTTTCCTACACAGGCAATGTCATATCACAAGGAACAGATACAGTATTGGGGTGTGTGAAACGTGCATCCAGACTCAAAGAACACATCACTGACTTTCCTACAGTCACTCAGACCTCACAAGGTACACATACACTAGTGCGGGTCTGTGCAAGGTGCACTACCGACCGTCATAAAATATCACTCAGTTTCCTACACTATCAGTCAGGCTACACCACACATGGTACACAATCACTGCAGGGGGCCTCTGAATGTTCTTGAGCAGTATGTCACAAATGCATGCGACAGGCCTGGGTAGCCTGGGGTAAAAGAGTGTCTCTTGAAACCATTTGGGTGTATTTCACTTTCCGCAATGGTGGAATGGCAAAAAGTAGTGTCTTGTAGTGCGTCTGCAACTACCAGCAACCATTTCACTCTGACTGAATACGCACGGCAGTGGAGAGAATTATGAATGTTTTCTCGTTAACACACGTGAAGACAAACCTAAAAGAAACTCAACAAAGAGAACTGGCACTTACCCATGCTTAAATTGTGGTAACTGTAATAACATAATAAAAGGAGAAATGGTCTTACATCCAGAAAATTGCGATAAAATGTCATGCAACTTGCAATACAGAAAATTGTGTCTTTTGCATACGCTGCCCTTGTGGCATATACTACGTGAGAGAGACAGGTCGAAAGCTACGAATACGTATAAATGAACACAAATCATGCATATGTAACAAAAACACCAACTCAGCAGTGGCAAAACATTTTAATGAAAAAAAGCACAACATTTCGCAAATTAAATTTCAAGTATTGGAAGTCATTGAAAGCACCTCCATGGACACCAAGAAGAAAAGACAACAGAGGGAATGCTACTGGATTGATAGACTTGAACACTATCACAGCGAGGAACGAATGACGAACTCGATTTCAACTGCTTCTTATAATATATCATTTTTTTTATATAAGCATTGATCCACAACCCACTCTTATTTTGTTTTCGTTTAGTTAACTACTCACTTTTGAGGAAATGTTGAATTATTTTTATTTATCATGGTACGCCTATATAGTACTTCTATGATTATGTAACACATACAACCACACAATGCACCATAATGTTTGCAAACGCAGCCTGTTTGTGCTAACTCTTCTTTTTTGCCCCCCTTTTTTTCGTCACCAGAAATGTATTGTTCATTTTGTTAACATTGCAGACCATATACAGGTGATCTTTTATTTCAATGCATAATTTAAGTATATCGTTCTATTAAGCAGTACAACTGCTTTCTCAACACATTACAAAACAGCGCACATTGACGCAGAGTTTGAAAAATCAGAATTGAGCTGTCTTGACACAGCCTTCAGTACTTGCCCACACCAGTATGGCCGATATGCTAGTCTGCGAGCGGCCATTTTATAAATAAATGTCACCATGGCAACTTCCTCACTTGCTTACAGTGACCGGGCTTCAGAGTAGCACCAAACGCCACTGTCATAAGGATCAGATCAGCGCACGGTGCACTTTCAAGGTAAGCGCTTTAATCACATCACTAGTGAGATGACAAGGGTAGTACTGCCGCAAATAATGACCAGCAGATTCACAAACCATTTCATGTTTTATTTTCACAGCGTTCCACTAACGCACTCAAAACTGAATACTATCGCTGATTGAGATCAGGGTAGGCACGAAGCTGCAGGTTAGTGCCTTCACAGGGTGAAGGAGGGTGATTCATCTGGTACTATCCAGCTATTTATATCTACCATCTACAACCATACCATTATATAACTGACTCGCTGCACATCATAGCAATTGAATCTGAAAAGGGAAAGCACAGTAACGTTTGTTTTACCACAATAATTCCCGGGTGAATAATGATTATACAAAAGTGCAAACATTTCATTAATATGCAGCCTTTTTCTCCAAAGTCACTAACTGATAAACAGGTTCTTTCTCTTTTTGTGTTATGTTTTTTTACTTATGGGTACCATGTTGCTTTAATGTGTCAAATTGTAATGTATATTGCTATTGCATTATGTTTGAAGAATACTCTAACAGTAATTCTGTGCAGATAAACCCGGCTCTGAAGAAGGAAAGAATATTTTCCAAAATGCATTAGCCATAGGGTTTTTCATTTGCCTTCAAATCCGCATAAAACAAATTGGTAATGTTTAACCAATTTTTTACTATCAAGCAGCAAATAAACTTTATGAATAAATGTATTGACCAAAAACATTATGCAAACCATTTTTAGTTTTTTCAACAATATGAGACAAGATATCGAACCCCCAGTGGGAATTACAGGTGTGCGGCCCACACCGATGGCTAATAAGTTTAGGTCCTTTCTTTTTCAGAGAATTATGAACGTCCCTTCCTGTCACCCACACCAGCGACAGTCCCCATTGTCCCAATGGCATAGGCAGCTTGCAGAAAAAGGAGTATACGCAAGTGCGTTTACCCAAGTACGACCACGGCCTTGTCCGGATGAAGCGGAAACATTACTTCCCTTTGCAGTGTCTTCTTTGCAGCACAGCGCCATTGCGTACACGTAAAAAGTTGCACACGCTTCCACCAATAACATTGAAGAGCTCTCCAGGTCACAGTATTTGTTGCTTACAACAGCCCTCTGCGTACGCACCGCGGCCACAAACTTAGTTGAGCAATCCCTGTGGCTGTACAGTCCCATATCCATAGCCGCCATCCTCAAAGTCCCCAGATGTGCCTTTTGAGCTCTATCACGACAGCAGTGCCAACTTGACCAGCCTACCACACCGACGGTGCACATGTGCCCTCATTTCGGGGACAGGAGGCGGGCTGTCCTACAGCGGCAAAGTGTAGGGTTGAGCAATCTATGCAGTATTTTTTTGGAAACAGCATGCTTACAAACACATCACTATGTCCCATTGCACATGCATGCGCGTTTGGGAACAATGTAGGGCTGATTTCCGGATGAAAAATGTGCACAACAATCCACCCAAAAGGCACACCGTACAACTGCTGTGTAATGTGTTTGCGCCTTTCCTGAGCAACGGAGTATGGCACATAGGTTTACCCTGGAAGTAATGGTGCACCTCATTTGCTCACCTACAGTGAGTCTGCAACTATCACCAGCCTTGTCACTGTGCTTAGGTATGCACACTAGTGGCGAACAATGTGAATGGGCTATGGTGGCACCCACACCTGCAGTAGCGATAGTCCCTATTGTCGCAATGTCATTGGTAACTTCCAGTTAAAGGAGTATAGGCACGCGCGTGTACCCAAGGACGACGACGGCCTTGTCCAAATGAAGCACAAACATTCCTTCTTCCATTTCGAGTTTGTTCTTTGCAGCACGCTGTCATTTCGTACTGTTGAAAAGTTCCACACGCTTCCACCAATGACCCTGAACAGCTCTCCATGTAACCTTATCAGTTCTTATCAGTCCTCTGCGTACACAGCCCACCCAGAAATGTTATTGCGCAATCCCTGTGGCTCCATAGTCCCATTTCCATCGCCACCATCCTGAAAATCCCTGGATGTGCCTTTTCTGCTGTGTGCGAGTTTGGGGGCGGCTCTTAAAAGAGCTTTGTTATTTGTATTTTAGAATCTTCTAGAAGAAGTTTCTTTTTTTTTTTTATCCTGTTTTCTTGTGCGGACATTGTTACAGTAAACGCTTCACCGCATCTAGTAGACAGGCAAACAAAACAGCATTACCAATGGGCGACAAGGAAATGCCCTCTGGTTGGAAAAATTCTGCATTTCCACAACTAATGAGGTCATTGTTGCAGAAGAAAATCCCAGCAGCAGACAAAAAAAGCGTGCATACTTCCATTGATGAGACACCTTTCTGTGTCACGCTCAGAACAACATCCATGAGCAGTAGGCCACACTCTTCGTGGTGTTATCGATGAGAACAGCACCTTGGCAGTGGGGGGAAAAAGCCTCTTCATTAGCTTCAGCAACCTCTTTAGTCTACGGAACAAGCCTAAACAAGACGTATAACCCATGTGCAAGCCTCCATAGTGGATGACGATAACCTCGCCTCTTCCAAAACTTGCCAGGTCTTTGCAAAGTGCAGCCATTTCTGTATTTCTGCAAAACTGTGCTTGTAGACCCCGTTCCACAATGCTACCACTCCTTCTAACCCGAAATTGCCAGCAAAGTTTCTTTCCAGGGCATACTTGTGCAGATCTAGTAGAAAGGCATCACCTATAGGCAACACAATGGGTTTCGCCATGTCGGTCAGCCGCATTACGCAGAGAATAATGTACAGTAGTTTCAACGCCGGTTACCTTAAATCACACCCACAGTACCTGATTGGATAATCCCCTAAATCCCATAGTAACTAGACAACCAGGTAAAAAGTGCAGATTATGGGATGTGCGGGTCCCAAACTACGGCGAGGGCCGCACCCCCGGAAAGCTGTAGTAATCCTTCTTCCCTTTCCACTACCTTTTGTCCAGTACCACTTCCTTGGGTATGGGTAAATGGGCACACACAATTCCACCAATGGCATCCAAGAGGTTACCATCTAACACTGTATATGCTGCACAACACTTCATAGGTACCGTTAGAAAATCACCCTGTTACTTTATTTTCACTTGCCAGCACATCCACTACACATTTTATTAATAGATTGCAAAATGTGTGCATCCACATTCATCCACTTGCACACCCACTACCACAAATTTAAGGTACAAGAAATGTTTCTGCAGTATGCGTAATACTGTGCTATAAGTGCATCTGTGCACAGTATCTGCCACTGAGTGGCCAGTACAGTCTTTAAAAGCATACTGTTTTTTTTTCTCTTCCACTACGATGAAGTAGCACGTTAGTGATATGTGCTTGCAACGTTCTCATTGACGCATATCATACAGTGTAATATCACTTCCTGCTTTGCTTCTGACAATGCTACAAAATGTTTGCCCCACTAACCCACCTCCTACATAAATTGTACAAAAATGGCATCAATAGCAACATTAAATGTATGGTACCCAGGGAAGGCAACTTTCCTGAAGAGCATTGTCTGCACAGCTGTACTTTTAGGTAGGCTGCACTATTACTATTTAAATCTGCCCCCTTCTACTCTCAACCCTCTGCAACGCATGCAGAAGAGGAGTGCGCGACTTGGGATGTTATGTCTCCTGTGCTGAAATGTCGCCAATAGTTCCCAGTGGCTGCGAGGAATGAGGTGAGAAGACTCTGCATTCTTCAGAAGGCATTCTGGGCCCTGGGACGAAAATACCTTCAAATGTACCTCCCCATATATCTGCGTACGCAAGCTCTTCCCTTATCCGTCTTCAGCTCCCTCAGGATCATGCGCTTCTGCAAAAAAGCAGTTGTTGGTAGATGTGCTTTTTCACCTGGGGCCTTCCTCTGCCACATGCTCCCTGCCTACTTGACAGTTGAGGGGAACAATCGCCGGTTCCGGAATCACCTCAGTCTTTCTCTTTGCGTCTACTGTTTCTGCTCATCTCCCCAGCTAACTGCATGTCGTACACTTAATCTGCACTACTTACCTGAAGACTCTGTGATGTTGGACCCATGTCACCTCCCCCTGCCAGGCAAACCCCTACACTGGCTTTCTAGGAAACCCTGCAGTTGAGGACTTTTCCTGTATGGCTAACAGTGCATCCGCCAACTCGTGTGTGCACTTATTGGTACACTTGGCACAATTGGGACGTATTTTTACTTATTGTCATTTGTTGTTCTTCCCATGTGGTTTACCTTCCCCTCCCTCCACCCATGCATTTGGGCGATCTAAGTCACACCTGGCCTAGTACGTTCATTGTCTCTGTCTCCCCTCCGTTTGCCTTCCAGTGCCTCATTCTGCTTTGCTAGACGTGTGTGTATGCGCATTACGAGTGCCATAGCATACAATCACACATCATGTGATGTGATATACACACAATGCATGCATAACAGTAGGATGTCTGCCACTTACCATATACACTGCAAAGTTGTTTTTTGTTTCCCGCACTACCCCACTTACTGCACACTTTTCACAAAATATTAGGCACACGCAGGACACCTTGCATGTTAGTAACTCCACAGAAATACATACAGTTGATGCATACACCCAGGCTGCCTGCTCCTTACACTGCTCACTTCCACCATAGCCTTCTGCACTTCTTTGTGCAAATAAACTGTTTGAGTACACACGTGACCCACCAACCAGATAAATAATCTTTCGCTCCAGTTTCCTTTCCATGGCTCCCATCCAGAAAATGGCTGGATGTGGCATGTAGAAGCGTAAACCGCTGACTTTTTCGTGGTAGGGATGGAGGAGGTGGGTGTGTGGGGTTTAGGGGGGGTAAATGTAAAACAGTATAATAAGTTGGGGCTGTAATACTATCTCGGAACAGGTAAGGTTTTTTTTGGGGGGGGGGGTTGTCCTGTTTTTGTTATGTACATACATACTTAGACATTTTTTTGTTTTTTGTCTTTCGATGCATTTCTGTTCCCTTCTCCTCCTCACACTTGTACGTACTTAATGCTGTGATAGTCGGTGGTGAGCATCCCAGCACTGCACATAAAAGCACACCTGCTTCTGTTTATAAAACACCTCCCGACCTTAGCTGTGGGCAAATTACAGCCTAATGTGCAACATGTCCAATTACCTACGCCATGTGCTTGCGAACACAACTGTGGTTGTTCCAACAAGTGTAAAATGCTTGTCGCACCCATTATTCAAGGTCACCATCCTCTGACAGAAACAGAGGCAAATCTACATGGCTGCAGTATGGTATGGTATGCTGGCTGGCGTCAAGGTATAGGCGCTTGCGTGCATAACCAACAGACTACGGCCCTTGGCCATGTACCCAATACTATAGGCCTTACCTACACCCAGCACAACATAATGGGTGCATGAAAGAGAACGTGTCTCTAGTAGTCGGGAACACGCATCCAATCTGAGGATCTACTGCACAGCCAGGCGTGCATCGCCGGCATTTGAAGACAAAGTTGGAAGTCTTCCAGCTAAAAAACGCATGTCGGCTCCGGACTCCACCAACTTTCCCAGCACATTAAGCTGTGAGATAACACATGGCATCGGTGGTGTCTCCACCATAAGGCATACAGGCATCCTTGCAACCATCATCATTTTTTTGATGGGCCTTGAACACGAACGTACCTCCCACTAGTTGATAGCGGGACAACATGCAAGAATTTACCACAGCAAATAATAAACTGACAATACCATATGGACACGGATCACGCATCATCCCTCCCCCCCCCGTCCTGAAGAAGGCCAATCCCACACGAGCTTCAAGAACTAGCTTTTTCTGGCAGAAACATTAGTTTCGACAACCTCCTTTTTGTAATGTTAAGTGTTTAATGTTACACTCTGGTCTCAGTACTCCAGAAATACATCACACTCTGGATAGCACATGGCTTTATGTAAATATATTGTCACAAATTAAAGGAAACCTGTATTGTATGAGTTAAATCCTTTGGATTCAATTGGATGGTACACATTGGTACTGCCATATTTTGAAATTGACACAATGTCCTGTTTGGGTTACACTGTATATTGTTGAAGAAATTGATATGTTCAATAAATAACCTAGGGTCAAAGACTTTGTGGACCCTACAGTAAATGTTTTGGAATGTTGTGATTGTGTAGTAGCATATCAAAGTATTATGTGTGATCTCGCACCCTGATTATTTTTGATATAATAGTGTATACCTACCTGGGCATATCCGGGCCTAGCCAGGTGCACTATTTTGTAATTTGTCCCAATACTGTAGGCATTACCTACACCCAGCACAATATAATGATGCATGAAAGAGAACATTTCCCCTCATACCACAATTCAGAATCGTAGCATACGATGGGTGGTGCAAAGGGCAACTCAAGTCAACCACAACTAGCGCCATGTGGCTCCCTAATGTCCAAGGTGGTGGCATAATGGGTACCACATGGTACCGGACGCATATCTGGTCGCTTTTGCTGTTCAACCATGTCTAGAAGGTCCTGCAGAACCATCAGAGACCTGCATACTTAGAAGTGCATGTCTGCGTTATGGTGCCGTGCTATTGAGCTGGCCTAGCCTCTTCGGGGACTGGCCTATGGCCTGCAGGCTTTTTGCCATACATCCACCAGTGTAGCACCTGGCCACACCCACCTCAACATAACAAACTTATTCAGTTGAAGAAGTGACCAGGTACATACAGGTCAACCCTAGCCATTTCTAAGCAGCCACTACTTCTCCTCTTCTCCCACAGGACACACTGAAAGTCATCAGTCCATCAGGTCCAGGCATATACTACACAGGGTAAGAATTGCAGCCAATCCCCACAACCATACAAGCAAC
Organism: Ambystoma mexicanum; assembly: GCF_040938575.1. Classification (NCBI taxonomy): domain Eukaryota; kingdom Metazoa; phylum Chordata; class Amphibia; order Caudata; family Ambystomatidae; genus Ambystoma; species Ambystoma mexicanum. The sequence goes on along the minus strand of NC_090931.1, from coordinate 931,044,933 downwards.
ATTTTATGCAATAATGGCAAACCGCACATCGAAGGCAACATTGTGAAACCTACTACACCCCACAGCACTTATTTTGCCAGTGCAAGGTGGACACCCATTCATGGAAGGGGCTACAGGTTTAGCACATGTAATACACCGTACTGCAGTGTACATTGCAAGTTTCATGTGTTCTCCTTTGTTCTTCGCTTCTGCCATTCAGTGCTACCATCACTGACCGCTGCACCTCACCACAAACTGCACACCCTAGTGCAACCTATGTTTTTACTTCTCATGTCATGTGTAATGCAAGCCCCATCTGCAAATGCGCCCGCCAACTTTCACCCATGCCACATTTGTACATACATCACTCAATTAGATTGTGTTGCCTGTGCATACCAGTATGTGAGTGGCTGTGTACATTGTGCATATCACAACTTTATGATGCTGATGACTTAGTTTCCGGGCACAATGTGGTAAAACACTTCCTCAAGCAAGGTTCTTATAAGGCCCTACCCATAGCAAACGCAGATGTTGACATGTAGCTCCCTATTTTGCAATGGGGGCAATGATGTACACCATTTGGTAATGTACGCATAGCAGCTCGCTTCTGCTTTTCCACCAAGTGCACACTGTCCTCCGCAAACCATTGTGTGCTACTCACCAACTGCAAATGCATGCACAGTAACAACTTCATTGCTGCATTGCTGCATTATATTGTGGAGGCTGTGATCAAGGCCTTAGCTGCCAAAGGCCATGCACCCAACAGTCCAGGCCTGCGCCACACTCTACACAACACAACAGAGCCATACAGGCCACCAGGTACGCATGTGCCAGAAATCACAAAGGCAACATATGCACCAGCACTTCCACCCAACCGCCACACCATAAAGCAGGGACGCAAGGACAAGTCTTCCACTTACAGTGATGCAGAAACATACCACTGTGTTTGGGACCGCTACCCACTTCCAATCAGAAAGCATTATAAGCATGCCAACCAAACAAGACTATCTTTGCAGCATGTAGCCTGCTTGTGTAGAACCAATGTTGCATACTGCACAGAAACACTTACTAATCTGCGCAATTGACACTACGCTAGCACATAAAAAAACATTTGCACCAGGACCTGTGCACTATTCCATTAATACACCCAGTGCACACAATGCACAGCTGGTCACTACACCATCTCCACCCATACACCGACCACGGTTGGTTCTTGTACCAATCACCAGACGCATGCAACCAACATTGTGTGCACTGCAGCCAAATCGCACACAATAAGCAACAATGTGGCAACTACTTTCAACCAGTGGACATAATTTTCTGTGCTAGGGCTGCAGCCACTCGGGCCTACCTCACACAACACACCATAGTACACGCTATGTTGACATCCTCATGTGTCATGGAATGCACTCCCCATCTGCAAATATGCCTACCACCACTCATGAAAGAAAGACCTCGTCGGTGTAGCTCTTATTCCATAAATAAGGCTGCTTACAATGACCACACAAGATAGTTGCCTGTTGAGGTGTCCGCGCTTTGGCGGAGCATGCACGGATAGAGCTGTCACGCCACTGTCGTCTTGTACAATGATCTATATCAAGTGAAGCTCTTCCCACTCCTGCACCCTATCCATCCCTTCTTCCAATCACCAGATGCCGTACACTGTTTTTCAGATACTTTTGTTGCTGCGTTGTCCTCCGATAGAATGTGCCGGCGGCAGGGAACTCGTTTCACACATGCCGTCACCGCACGTTGCAGTACAATTAAAGTTTTGACTGCGCTGAGAACAGGGAAATACAGCAGAACAGAGCCAGATATGACAAATTTTGGTACGCACACCGCTACGTACAAAAGGCCCAGTCATGCACACAGTAACGTAGATCCTTGCCACACACGCCACAGCACTGTCCTCCGATACACCAGGGCAGCGTTTCCCAAAACCTTTCACGCAGAGCATGCTTCCCTCCAGCCAACCACCGGCTGCGTCAACTGTTCGCCAACAGCACGGCGTACCGCAGGCAAATGAGACATAGGTTCGCAGAGCGAACATGGAAATAGGTCCATGAAGCGGACCGAGATATCACTAATTTTTTGGGATGTACATTTCAGTGTTATTCCACAAAATTATTTGTAGGATTTCCACCTAACACACAAAAGCACGCTTCCTGGCCCAAGCCTCCGCTCCTGCCGCAAATTTGGTGAAAATCCATCCAGCCGTTCGGGCTGTAAAGTTTTTCCCGATTCAGTCTATGGAAAAGAAAATAATTCCCCCCACACAAAACCTCACCCAACTTGGCGAAAAATTTCTGAGCCGGCCATATACTTTTTTTTGCAAAGTTTGGTGAGGATTTGTCCGGGGGAGCGAAGTTGTAAGCCGCCGAAAAAGTGCTCCTCCTAAGAGTTTAGCAACTTAACCATAACTACATGACTCACAATGACATACAAAAATGGCAGTATGGGGGGAAATGGCATTATGCAGGACATCAACGGGAGCATGCATAGTTAAGCCAGTCATGACTCCCCAAATGTGCTGAATTTCAGGTGTTTTGTTGCAATAAATGTCCCCAAATGCATTGTATCAAACCCCTAGCCATTAGCCATGTCATTGGTCACAGCCTTTGGCTGTGGCCACTGTATATTTTACAACATTACTAAGCCTCTAGCTATGGCCGTGCACACACTATTGTTTAAAACACTGCCAAGCCATGGCTAGTGATTTTTCACCCCCTACTTCACTGTAGCTGTAAAAACAAAAAATACCATTTTTTTATTATACTTTCTTTTTACCTTAACTGCGATATAATCACAATGTAGTGCAGATCGCCGCAGCCATTTGTCGTTGTTAGATACCCACCGTTATCAGGAGAAACCATTATTTAAAAAAAGAATTCCCTGCCCTCCCAGGCACTCACCAAGTTGAGGTGGGTGCTACATTGTCTGAAAGATGTCTTCCAAATTCATTATACGAGTCAAGTTATTAGCAATTATTTTATTTTTTAAATGTCCAATGGTACTCCTCTTAACTATAATGCAGCAAGTGTGTGTGTCCCTGAAAATTAGCGCATCTCTATTGATAGGATCAGCCTTTTTTGTAGGTGCCTGGCCTACTCTGTAAACTGGGTCTAGGTTTATTGAATGCTGCCTGCAACATCTCATTTTTGCGCTACCTTGCCCTGTGTAGACAGACACACACACGTTCATATAAATCTATACAAAAACCTAATATATTTTTCTTTTCTTACTGTACCAATTGCCTCCAAAACTGGCCTAGGTCATGGGCCTTATGGAATAGCATCCACAGACAGAAAGACTATGCAAGCAAAGTACTGGGACACCCCCCGATCTCTTACAATGCATCACTATCCACACTTACAGCTTGTGATATTATACCCATACTGAGGCACCCTTGGGGCTTTCACGGTGCACCTCTACCACACCTGTATCATGTACTACAATACCCCTGCAGTATTTAGATATCCTCAGCTATTGCATTACATTTATATCCACACTGACATGTCTTTGTATACAGTACCAATGCACTTCTATCTACACTTAGAGCACATAATGGTATAACCTTACTGAGGCACCCCCTGGTCTCTCGGAATGCACCTCTATTAACTTATATTGTGCAGTGGTATGCCCATACAGTATTGAAATGCCCTCAATTTTCCAAGTGCGCCTATTGTAAAATGGAACAAACTAATGCTATACAATCCCCCATGGACTACAGTACCCATAAATGCTTGCAGTACTAGGACAAGGAAGAATTGCTCAGAGGCAATGAAGATTCAGAATGCTGTTTACCAGACGGTGCGGTCTAGTTGTTGCAGACCAAGGCCCCTGAGTGGGACATTTAAATTCCAAAATTAGGCACAGCTGAAAAAGGAAGAATGTGAAGGTGCTGCAGAAGGCGTAGCTGTTAAGCAGAGGCTATCCGAGGTGCAGGAGGGGCCACAGAGAGAAGAACGCCAGCAAAGGTGAGCAGAAATGCAGGGTACGCGCAGCGGGAAGTGGCATGTCCAGTAGAAGCCCAGCTGATGAGACGTGTTGTCAACTCGGCATACAGTGTGTCGATGAGAGAGGAGCTACGGAAGCTCACCGGAGCTGTCAGAACTCCAGAAGAGAGGGAGACCGCTCACAGAAGGTATGCAGAAGCAGGAGAGAAAATGGACTGGACGGCGGAGGTCCACCTCAACAGTTGACAGCGTAAAGGAGCTGCCGAAAGAAAACAGTGAGTTGGCTAAAAGCAACTGCTGACCCTTGAGTGCTCTGCATGAGAAACCTGTTTAGTCCTAATCATTTTGAATACCAAACAATGAAACAAAGCAGAAACCTAATTTTGAATACCAAACAGAGCAGAAGTGGCAAGAACATAAGTTCCTTTATAGGAGACTACAATTGGGGGGGAAAACGTATAACCAGCATTCCGAACAGCCAAGAGGTTGTGAGAAACTCATAATAAAACAACAAAGGCATAGATACCCTGGGGAAAGCTTATATCCGGCATTGCCAACTGCCAAGTGACTGTGAAATCATACACAGGTGACAAGGGGTAACTCCCTTTTTGGAATATCAACTGGGAGAACACTTGTAACCCAAACTGCCAACAGTCAAGAGGTTGCCACAAAACAGTTAAGAGACACTTTGAAGATGATTCTTCTATATTGAGTTATCGGTTTGTGGAAAACTGGAGGACGCATTACAAAGAGTCAAGACACCATAGGAAAAGGCAGTTCTTGTTCAGCCCTCCTTCTAAGAGAATCAGTGTTGAGAATCTTGGAATCAAAATTGCTGCCAAGTTTGATTGTAGTTATAGGAGTTTTCTTTCTGGTGAATATACCAGGAAAGGGATCATAGTAGTAAGTCTTGGCAGGCGAGCATCCCAGGAAAGAAGAAGACTGATTAAGTATAATTGTGGCAACAAAGGTGTAGTGGAAATACCTTTTGAGTCAAAGAACTAATTTACTTTATCATTTGTTTGATAAGTTATGGTATCACCAAGAGAAGTTGCTGTGCTATCCCGACAAATGTAGTTCATTTGAAGATGCACCAAGAGTAGTTGCTGTGCTGTCCTGTCAAAAGTAGTTATTTGAAGAAGGTGTAATAATCGTATAACTGCTTGCTTTACATTTCGAAAAGAACAAGTGCTTTGGTTTTGAACTTGTGCTATGAAAGAAAGACCTTTACTTTTTCAAGAAGGATATTGTGGAAAACGCCAGTTTTGAATTGTGAACAAACATTTGTGGAAAAGACTATTGCTGTGTTTCAGGGGAAGGACACAGTGATTGGAAGAGACTTTTTGTGTTGCTTCAAACAGCAGTTTGTTGACTCAGAACTGTGAGCAAAGTAGTCCTGAATTTATTCAGGGGATGGGACCCCTACCCTGGTGACAAGGTGTGCTTTCAAAACCCTTTAAGTTTGAAGTGATAAATTGTTTTGTTGAACTAAAATTAGCCATTCTTTTTTATAATTTTGTTGTGTGTAATAGTGTGAGATTCACTTTTTGGACACTAGGTTAGTTGGTTTGCTAGGCAGGAACCTCCTTGTTAGGATAGGGAAATGATGGACACTTTTCCCACCTTTCTTTCATTTAATAAATGGCAAACATTGATAAAACGTTACCTTTGTGTCCGTCCCACATTTCGGACCCTTCACACTATACAGTCAAATGCCCGAGCAATACCGAGTGGGGCAGAGCGAAAGACTGCATGGTAGCATCACTAATAAGTGGGGATTCATTAATTCTGCGACAGGCAGTTCTCTAGGGCCTCTGCATTGGGTTATTCAAAGCACGTTAATGTGGGAACGTACTTCTGATGTGCCTTTCATCAAAATGAGGAGTATATTGTATAGTAGGATAGAACTTCTGATTGACTGAACAAGTGCTTTCAGTGGTTGCAGGTCTGGCTGGGCCGTTGCATCGTGAGTTGGGTGTCCTCTATTTAATTCTTTTATTTTTGGTGCTGCATTTTAATCTGCTGCAGATTTCCCTAACACTACGACTCCACTGATGACACCCTTTGCACCCCCTGATACACCCTTCCCACATAGCCTTATTGCTTTATGCCCAGCCTCCTCCTGTAGGGCTATATTCCCAGCCACCCGAACAGTATTTCCCATTATCCATAATGTTCACATATCTATAGTGCCTACCTCGTCCTCGCATTAATTGTATTAATCTGCCTAGAATGTCTTCCTTCTCGTTTTGTCTCGGTGGTCAATTCCCTTAATGCCACCCTCATGTCTTTTCTCATCTCATACAGTATTGCTTTATTCTCTCCCAACATGGTTTCCTTTTATTTGTGTTCCTTCTGTGGATGTTCTCACAGGATGTACCTCCCCAGGCTAGTCTTCGCCCCTCTTCTCCTGGCCTCTTCCTGCCCATCCTCTGAACTAGCACCTGCCCCTAATGCTGCTCCCTTCGATCCCTTATCACCAGAATATGTGCCTCCTCAAAGAGAATTTGAAATGTTAACTTAACTTTTTCATGCCTTCATTCTTCGTTCTAGTCCCTCTCCTGGTGCCAGGTCTCCTCGACTCGCTTCTATTTTCTCTATCAAAGTGGTTGAGGAGGTGTCCTCATACATATAACTCTTGGGTGTGGTTGATGTCAAACTTGCACTTTTCAAAATTAACTCAAGGTAGGTTGTTCTCAGGCCACTAGCTATAAAACTTTCTGACTGTGCCATCCATAGCGCCACACTTCACTGTACTGTGAAGGATGCACTTGCCATGGTCCTTTATAAAAAGACTGGCATTCATCAAAGCTATCCCAACACATGTTTTCCTCAACACATCGCTCCGTCCCTTTATGTTGGTAGTATCCAATTCACCCTTTCCCATTCTCTTACTTTCCTTACTATTTATTTAAAACAGTCATTGGCAAAGCCAACAGTTTTGGCTTGCGTATAATTATTGGGCATTTGCCAGGCACTGCTATTAGACACCCAGGTACTGGCACCATTTTGCACCAGCTGCGATTAATGGCCAGTTAATACCACTACAGCAGTGCCTGCCAAGTTCCTTTCCCATGCCTACACACGAGCCCAAACTGTTGGCATTGCCCATGCTTGTATACTAATGTGGAAACATGGCTTCAGGACTGCTCGCTTCAATCGTGGTGACTGCAGGAGGAGCAGCAGTAGTCCTACGTTTCACTGTTTTGCTAAAGGCAAAATAAAACATTGTTTCTGATCTCTGTATTTGATTTTGTGATACCTGACTGGGTTCTTTAATGAGTAAGATGCAGCAAGCCTCTGTCAATTCCTGGGCACTCGATTACGTTCAAGAAATATTGACAATTTGAAAAGGAAGGCTTGCACGAACGATGGAATCAGATCTTCGCTTTAGACCGGGACACCAAATGCTTCGTTATAGCATCAAAACTACACATAAAAGGTATTTGCTGTTGCATGCAATCCCCAATTCCACCCTACAGTAATGCCCATAGTGCCCTGCTCGGCTGTAAACCAGGAGGTGAAAGAATGTAGCTGCCTTGTTGAAAGAAAGCAAATACTCTAGAGGCAATTGCATCATACTGACCTCACTCTAACCTACTGCCAACCAATCAGGTACTGCATACATTTCAACACACCAGACCAACACCCACGAAAAAGTACATTTTAAGAGCCATTTTGCAACAAAATGAATGCGTACCAATAAGTTGTTTATTTTTTATACATCAATTAAAATCTCTAGTACACATTTTTTTAAAGCATCAAACAAGTCAAGTACCTTTTTTTTTAACATTGGCACATGGCGGCCGCCACTTTAGTTGTAAGAATGGCTGACTCATTCAGCACACAATACTACAAATAAAAGCAAAGACTGCAAAATTACGGTGTGGTTTGGGGTGAGATTGGTGGGAATGGGAGGGAAATCATATGAATTTCACTTAGAGATTGGCGTTAAATGGTTGGGACACTTAGCCGAACACAAATCCATCCTCCTGTCTTCTGCATTGAAAGGCATTACAGACCCTCCCTCAAAACACCCCTAATTGACGATCTTATGTTAAAGCTCCTATTTTAATGACAATAGTTTCGGCTTAAAGGTAGTGCTTTCAGCACCACCTAATCATTTTTTTTTAAAATAGTTTTGGCGAAGTTCCAGAAAATAGTGAACTTTGTTATGCATGTGAGACCAGGAAACATTGAGGAAGTGCGAGTCTCTGGGTAGGCGATTTTCGCATTGCTGGTACTTGTCTTGCAGGAAGATGGCACAGATGGGTGGGGTTTCCATTGAATAGGCAGCCTGCCCAATTGCAATGTTTGTCTTCATTTCAGTGCTGTTCCACACTCTATGTTCAATGCTGTATATTATGGAAAGGCAAAAGGAAAATGTGCTTGCCCCTCCGCATGGCTGCCTGATTGGGGGGGGGGAATAATTGTCATTTTCTTTGTACAAACTATAAATAAGACATTTCCTTACATAGGGTGCTGCAGAGGTTGCCGCCTGACTTATGTTGACAAGTATGTTCTGATCTAATCACTTAATACAGTGATACATTTTGTGTTTACTGTAGTAAATCCAGGTTGTTTGCCCACTAGAACACATTTGACATAGTAATTTCACGTTTCTGTGGGGAATATATTGATCAACAACTATGTTGCAGAAGATCGCTCAGTGTGTAAATCACTTGTTGAAGAAATCTGTGGTCCTATCCTACATCACAGTACCAAATTCCAGGAAGGTCAAGTTGGCCTTTCTTCCCTGAGGTTGATAAAATGGTGTGCTTATGTAAGTTGGTGAATGTACCTGCACTGGATATCGTGAGTTATGCAAACCAAGATCCATCAGTTTGTTAAAGGTGTAGAGCTCAGTTCCTCACAACCAGGGCTGAAAAAACTGGGGAATTCCCAACCACCCCCCCCCCCCCCCAATGAAAATCATAACTTATTAATTGGGGACAAATGCTGAGATGATTAAGCAGCTAAATTTGAGGCTCTGGAAAGTGTTGAGGCTTATATCCCTGCTTTGCCACAGGACGATACAGGTATCCAGGACAACTCATTATGTAGCTCAGGGGCAATGCATTCGCCTTGGAAGCAAGATGATGCGGGGCAACACTGGTTCGTTCCCCCTGTCCGCGCTTAGAAACTTCTGGGGATTAAGCATGTTATAAATAATCTTTTGATATATATGATGATCTCACTGTAGAGTACTGTGCTCTCTTCTGTGAAAAGGTCCTCACATGTTGGTGGCATTGTTAAGCCCATTGATTGCTATTTCTTTTCATTTTGGCCGTTCCATTAGCAGAGTTCCTAGACAGAGGAGACCATCCCAGTGGTGCATGCCCCTAGCAATTCTGATTATTTGTTGAATTTGTGAGGGGTCAGAAATGTGAGACGGACAACTTTTGGGTGATTTTTCAAAATGTGCCATTTTATTAAATCGTGCATCTTATCAAACGCCTCACTATCCCTACTTTGACGAGGATTTCCCTGCCTATCAAAACTAAAAGAAAACACTAACACAGGATGTCTGGCCCTCACACTTAAACATGAAATACATAAAGAAATATATGACTGTTTAGAATAACATCAGCAATGATATTCAGTCTCTTTTGGTAACCTCTTAGTAGCTTAGTTGAAGTCCCCTTCCCCAAGATTCAAGGTAATCTCAGCTCCAATGTTCAACAAAACGAAACAAGGAAATTCATGTATGTAATAGTCTCAATTCAGTTCTTGATGTATTCAAATTCAAAGTAAAGTTATATTAACCAATAACCGAAAAGCTACCTTTTTCTGGTAAAATAAAGACTTTCCACTTCTGTAAATGGTAATGAAACACAGTTCTTAGTTAACACTATTTTACACCTTTTGTCTATAAGATTAGAAGTCACAGTAGGTATCTTTGTCAGGATGACTTAACACGTCCACTTCCTCTTCAACATCTCTCAGTTCTGAGCAACATCTGCAGAAGTTCACCATGAGGATCTATTCCTCTGCCTTCTAGTATTCCACCTTCATTTGTGCTACTGAAGTCTGAAATCTAACGACCAAATACACTAGCACAGCTTCAGTATTTTGTGACTCTAAACAGTTGGGGTTATTAGAAGATTCCCTTTCTGGTACTTCAACACCTTCAAGTAGGCAAGGCACCCTTCCTATGAACAGAGAGGCAGCCTCTTTGCCTGTCTGCAACCTACAACATGAAATTGCCTTTAGGCCACACCTTTCTCTTCTTCCTATTGTCTTTGGCAATACAGGTTGTATCAACTCCAAAGAATAATTATAAGTAGCAAGTCTCCCTTCCCCAACTTTGCCTTCATCCCTCTGTCTACTATTAGAATAATTACCCATAAGCGTTGTCGCCACTCTCTTAACTTCAGGTAAGGCTTGCACACACACTTGTTTTAGGCAAGGTTGATAGTCTCTTTGTCTCACAGTAACCTTTAAACTGTTCTTTGTCACTGGGAAAGGATAGTTTCAGTCTTGATTGGGGGAAATAACTTGTTCGTTCTTTGCTTGATTCATTGATAGGTTATTTATAATCGCCTCTATACAAGTGTTTCAAGGCGCAACCAGGCAGGGAGAGGAACACAGGGGAGAACAAGACATACTATCTCTCTTACTAGGCCTAGTATATTTTAGATCATGCAAGTATGCAGACAGTGCAGGGGAGAGAAAGGGGGAGAAGTGCACCCAGTGGAACAGTGCCCTGGGTTAAGTGCAATGAAGGCAGGGCCTTCAAGGGGACATGCACCGGAAGTGCAAGGAAGGCCAGGTGGCAGTGCCGAGGGGCCCGAAGTCTCAGGAGGATAGCTCGGGGCAACATGCTCACCTTGAAAGCAAGACGACACAGAGCAACATAGGTTCGAGCCCCGGGTTGTGCTTAGAAACCTCTGGGTATTCAGCGGGTTATAAATAACCTATCATATCATAAGTGCTAGGGACTGGGGCAGGTCTATCAGACTCTGAGTAGCAGGCCACCAGTCATATAATTAAGCAGGAGGAAGGGAAGGATAGCAGAGGGAAGGTAGCGGGAAAAGGAGGTGGGAAAGGTTAGCAGGTAAACAGCAGAGAGAAGGAAGAGGAGAAAAAGAAGGTCTTGAGGAGGTCTGTCTCAAGACAGAGAGTCTCAGGGAGGCCATTCCAGAGGGAGGCACTTGCAGAGGAAAGATCTGAAACTCCGTCTCTGCTTGGAGAAGCAACTCGCGCACAGAGAATTGGAAGTAGACGAGTGGATGGCTCTGGAAGGAAGGTACTTGGGAACAGTGTGTTGAAGATAGTACAGGCCCCGGCACCAGTAGGCCTTGTGGACGATGCAGGGGCTCTTGAATTGATCCTTAAACTACCGGGAGCCAGTGGAGGGATTTCAGAGCCACAGAGATGCGGTCCTGGGGCTTGAGGCCAAGGATAAGTCTTGCGGTCCTGTTTTGGATGAGTTGCAGAGGACAGGGGGTAGAGTTAGGTAGATTGAGAAAGAGGCTGTTGCAATAGTCAAGCCTAGAGAGAACCAGGGCTTTGGAGATGGCGAGCTTTTGGGGTAAGTTGAGAAAAGGTAGAATACCTCTGAGGAGGTGCAGTTGGAAACTGGACTTTTTGGAGACGTCTGCGATTTGTGGAGAGGATAGAGTGGCGTTGAAGATGACCCTGAGGTTTTTTGCCTCACAAGAGGGTGAGGGCACAGGGCCAAGGGAGGCCAGCCAGGTGCAAGGGGTAAAGCAGCAGCAGAGTACCAATGAGAAGGATCTAATTCTTAGTGGCATTAAGGAAGAGGTCATTAGAGGCGCATCATGCCTGAATAGCGGAAAGACAGTCGGGGGTCGGTGGGGGGGGCGGAGGTTGAGCGTGGAGGACATGGAGGTGGCCAAGGGTAGCCTGAAAGAGAGCTGCGGGTCATCCGCATAACACTGAAAGTTAAAGGAAAAGGTAGAGATCAAGTGGGCCAAGGGGGCCAGATAGACATTGAAAAACCAGCGCAAGAGGATAGATCTCTGGGGTACACCACGTGTGATGGAGGAGAGGAAGGACCCAAGTTCAACCTGGCAAGGTTGGTCCATGAGGAAAGAGGATAGCCACGCCAGAGAGTGATCCGTGAGGCCCAAGGTATCTCGGAGACTGGTGATCAGGATGTTGTGGTTCACTGTGTTAAAGGCAGAAGAAAGGTTGAGGAGGATGAGGACAGAGGGAGAATTTGTTTAATATTTTTTAAGCGCGCCAGACCCAAAGGTTTCGGGGCGCAGGCAGTAAGAAGTCATACAGCTTGGTACACCTCTACACATATAATATATAACTGATAGATTAGATGTTAGAAAAACATCTAATCTATCAGTTATATATTATATGTACATACAGTAAACGGTGGTAAATAGTCTATATATAGCAATATGTACAGTTATTTACAGGTATGGTCAGATTCTGCAGGTTTATTTAACCTCATTCTCTGGGAGCCATATCATCAGATTTTGCATAGATTTTGTAAAAGTTTGGTCCATTCTAAGTGTGGTAAGTAGTGAGTTCCACAGTTGAGCTGCTTTGATTGGGAAACTGGTGCCCCCAAAGGAGGATTGTTTAAAGCGAGACACCTCAAGGCAGTTGGAATTCACTAGTCTCGCAGGTCTAGTAGATGATTTTCTAGAAAATCTTTCTATTAGATATCATGGTGCTTTATTGTTTAGGCATTTATGGATAAGGTGTGCTGTTTTTAGTCTGATTTTCTCATGTGTGGATAGCCATTTGTACTTCCTTCTAGTATCAGAAATATGTTCTTTCCTAGAGATACGGAGTGCAGCTCTAAGGGCATTATTTTGGAGTATCTGTATTTTGTTAATGTGTTTGTTAGCTCCGATGTATAGGGTGTTACAGTAATCTAGTTTGGAAATGAGGGCTCTGGCTAGGATCATACAGCTGTTGAATGAGAGGAATTGTTTACCGGCTCTAATTTACATGTCTATGCTGTAGAGGAGGCTAGAATGTTTACCTGTTTAGTGAATGTTAGGGTGGAGTCTAACTAAAAACCTAAAGTTTTTACTTCCTTGGCAACCTTAAGATTCCCATTGATGATGAAAGATCAGTATTCCGTGCCAAGTCTAGTGAGAAGAGATGCGCATCCCAGGATGAGAAGTTCTGTTTTGTCATTGTTCAGACAGCGGCCATGTGTGGCCATCCATGCCTGAACAATACTGTAAATTCTATTCACCAATGCTAAATCTGTGCTATAGTCCCCAGTAAGGGGTATGAGGATCTGGGTATCGTCTGCATAATTAGTGTAGGTGATACCCAGATGGTCCAAATCATCAAACCGGGGCTTGGTGAAAATATTATACAGGGTTGGAGAGACACACGAACCCTGGGGCACCCCGCAGGTGATGGGGATGGGGTCCGCAGATGGCGAGAAAACCCTCATGGTTCAGTCGCTGAGGAATGATTGTATCCATGCTATTTCTTCGCTGGAGAAATGGGCAGCTGAGTCCAAGTGACTACATAAGATATTATGATCCACTAAGTCGAAAGCCACCGACAGGTCAAGGAGGAGGAGGAGGAGTAATGCGAGTTTACCATTGTCTCTTAATTGAGTCAAGGTTAGAGGGCACATCTTCACAGGTGTTTAGGAGAGCAGTTTCCATGCCTCTGGCTGCCCTGAAGCCAGACTGATGGTCATGGATACAACCAACAGAATCAGTGTGGAGGGTTAGCTGGGAGATAGCCAATTTCTCTAGAGTTTGCCCAGGAAAGGAGCAATAGAAATTGGGCGGTAGCTGGGTTGACAGAAGGCTTTTTGAGCAGGGGGTGCACAAGGGAGTGCTTGAGAGGAGAGTGGAAAACTCCAGTGGCAAAGGAGTGGTTGCAGAGATCGGCCAAGGCTGGAGCGAGTCAATGTTGTCCTTGATGGTTCCGGATGGGCAGGGAGACACCTATTTGGATGAGACTTTCATAGACCAGACTTGTCTGGAAACCTCATCAGGTGTGATGGGAGGAGGGGAGAAGGAATGCCCAAGGAGTGCCTGGGAGAGTTGGAGGGAAGGAGGGAAGGGAGCAGATGTCTGAGGAGAGGATGTCCTGAGTTTTTATGGTGACATGAGAGGCCAGGGCCGAGCAGGGGGTATGGGTGGGTGTGGTAGAGGAACAAAGTTACTGCAGTGGTATTTTCCAGTTCCTTGCAGATTTTCGAAAGTTCTGCAGTTTTGTTGGATGCCAGGTCGGAGTCCTACCAGGAATTTCCTTTTTGGCAGGCTTCAGGCGGATCCTCATGACTGGCAAGGATGTCAAGAGTGTTGGATGAAATGGTGAAAGTTTGAAAGGGCTCTGTCAGGATGGGAGTCAGCCGCAGAAGTAGGTGGATGTAAAGGCTGGGTGGCCTGGCCAAGTAGCCTGTAGAAGGTGATGAGGTTCAGAGATGAGTAGGCTGGAGTGGGAATGATGGAGGCAAGAATCTTCTCTGGAATGATCAGAGCCACTGCACCTCTGGGCTTGTTGGGCCTGCGCTTGGGCAATGCTTGTTTTCTCCTGCTTGTAATGACAATGTTTAAACACTTGACTTCTCTTGTTATTAACGGCTTTAATACGGATTTAGAGGTCACTCCTCCTCTTGGAACTGGTAATTAGGCACAGGGGACCACTTAATGTTATTTGCTAGGTTTTAATTTCAAGAATGTAGTTACATAGCGTTTTTCTTAACGCAAGTGAAAAGGAGAATGCTTGGTTACACGCGAGTGCTACATTTCTAATGTTCCATTGTCCTATGCTTAACCTTCTACTTTGCCTCACTTCTACTCATACGCGAGTGATTAGCTGGTTACTGTTGCCTGTAGTCACTGCGCAAGTAATTTGAATGCCTGGTTCAACTCACTGGCTTCTTTGTTCCTTTTGCAACGTGCTGAATGACTTCTACAACTTCTGGCTTCACTTGAGACCCACACCCTTCCTCGCTGAATGAGTCTCCAGTCTGGCCACTCAATTACGGAGCCACTCTCGCTCCTGAGACTCTTGCCTCCACAGGAACTTGGCGCCATGGTCTCCGACGCGCTTACTGCTGCACAATCTCTGCAATTGGGCTCACATGGGGAAAGGCAGCCTTCTGCATGCCTTCTTGCATGCCTTCCACTGTGCAGCCTCTGCAACTCAGTTTGGGGGAACAGAACCCACACATGACAAGCAGGTGAAATCTGCTGCATCAGAGTCCCAGCGTCCCTTTGGTTCTCCCACTTCTTTCTGGATTGCCAACACCATGCCTTCTTCCTTCTACTACTGCTGGATACACTCCAGACACATTTCCAGTTAATTGCCTGCAGCTGAGGGGGCCTTTTTAAGCCTCTCAACTTCCATCAGGTGTGGTCGATCAGGATTAATTGCATGACTGTTATGACTCTTCAGCCCTCTTCCTCGTCCCAGAACTTGTGGGGTTATGGGATTTTTAGTCCCCAACTACAAAATCAGTTCTTTTTGGTAACTTCTTGTTTCTATTTAGGGTTGCACCATCAGAATGTGTTAGAGAGGAAGACAGTTTAGTTAAGGCAATATTTTTAAATTCCCTTCCATTACACATTTGGAAGTAAGGAGGATTATTATCCTGAAGTGCTTTGATCGGCCTTTCTATTCTTGGGGTCTATTCAGGTTCTGTGCCATTTGTGCCCATAGCCAGAGATATTGTTTGGATACGTCATAATGACACTAGGCCATTAACTGATTTGGCAACTTTAAATGGTTCTCCCTTTTAAAGGACAAATACTGCGTCTCATCCCATGGGATCTGCTCACCACCCTGCACCTTGTCTCCTCCCAGGTGATCCTCCCGCAGTACACCATCTCCAAGGTCAGGATCAGGAAGAATCTGTCTTTCCCTGGCCATCTGGGACAAGACTTTAGGCAGGGGTTTAGTGAGGGATCCGTAAGATTCATCATAAGTGTTCTTTTGCTCATCATGAATAACAAACAATCCGGAAGATTGTAAATTGGGTGTATTTAAACCTTTAAAGTACATTGGTGAATCCAAAAGATTGTTTTCTTTTCTTTTTAGAACCGCAGCAGTTAATCGTCTTGTACTAATATACTTCATTTGATGATGAGGAAAATTAAGATGGAAGAATTCTCCTTTTGCATAACACGTTTCAATAAAGATTTTTTTTTTCAATTGTGTTTGGTTCTGTGATTTTTGTACTTTCCAAGTCAGTTCTGTAAAACTGAATATTGTTATAATTCATGATAGTTAAACATTTACAAATAATTGCAACTTTCTGTACGATCAGAACTGGGAAATTGTTTTCAAGTGTGATCCCAGCTTCAACCTTAACAAAAGTGTGTGATCGTGAGCAACTCATCCAGTCCCTAAATGGAATTATATTCTCGTTGTACTCTTCAAATGAACCCCACTCGTGGTTTAATCTGTTTGGATACACGAACCTCCCTGGTAGCTTCTAATCTGCATACACTATCTATAAAATGGTATGTGTACCTTTCTCGTTGCTTCTATGCTGGTTTCTCTATCCATTTTAATTTGTGATGCTGCCAATCTGAGTTTTTTTCATCAATTGGGGTTAGGAGGGGCCAGAGATTCAGGTTTTGTTTATTGATTTTGGGGGATAAGGGAGTGCCTGAAATGAGCCTGTGCCCCAGGCCCTAAAATCCTTTAAGATGGCCCTGCTAACATTATTAAATACATTTTGGTGCGAGTTACTGGCCAATTAATTTGGAAAACATTATTTGCTCTTGGACCCAGATGTTCACGAAAAGTTTTGTTTTGGCATGCAAAACGTTTTGTTCTCGTGGCCCCATGTAACGCCAGGGACTAGCGCAGTTGGTTGGGGGGGCATAGAAATCGCATCTGGAAGGAGGTGCATTGGTGGAATGAATCGTCTCTTCAACGTGCAGAAGGTCAAGGCCAGTGGAGTTTAGCAATTGGATCTTCTCTCGGTTCTTGCTTGCACAGGACAGCGGGTCCCACTCCCCCTCCCACGTTTGTTGGGTCGGCGCAGTACAAAAGCATAGTAAATGTAATCGTGTTCAGTGTTGTAAATCCACAAATGCCACTATAAGTACGCCTCTACCCCTGCCATTTCACAGTGGCACCTGACCGATGGCCTTGCACTCGTACATCACCAGGTATCTACCTCGGTTGAGGTGAAGACAGCGAGGCTGTTTTCACTTTTGGAGTGCAAACGCTTACTTTCGGTAGGTAACCGGATTGGCTCCAGTAACTTTTGACTTAAAAGGGCAGGTGTGCTAAGCCCTGCATAGAAGGGCATATCCCTGTATGACACTGCGCTGCCCCACCTGGAGTACAAGTGGACTGGCCCACAGTTTCACTATGGGCCTCTTCACCGTTGCCTTCTTTTGTGTAGGTACCCTGATGGTCTGCTCTTCTTACCCTCTGCCCCATGCACGCCCTTTTAAATCCCCATATAGGTAAGTGTGTTTAAAATTCACTAGTTGGACCCGTTCTTCCACATTTTCGTGAGCGTGTGCGAGAGCCCTCTTAACGCTACTTGGAGGGGTTGGGGCTTGCCCGCAGGATGTAGACAAAAATGTCCAGGTCCACTTCATTTAGTCCATCTCACTGTGGCAGTCCATCCGGAGAGCCTGCTCTCTGCACTCGACAGTTGACCCTAACCCACGGTTGCACACCCCTCCGCCCAAGATGACATTCCATGCTGTTGTGCCATCAAGACTTGTATGCCAGCCTTCTCCCACGTTTACTTTATACATGTGCATCAGCACCATTCTTTTGAACGAAAGGCTATCGCCGTCTTGAAAATGGAGGTGAGAAATGGCATCTTGCTAGTACTTTTCGTCACACGGCTACTGTTCAGTGTTACTGTAGAACGTTGGATACTGGAATGGTGTAATACTGCCACCCTGTGGACATCTCTTCCTCTGTTATGGCCAATATGCAACGTATTGATTTGAAACGTAGCGAGTGTTGTCAATAACAATACTAATCTAGAGGTAGCCCTACCCCCTAAACCAGCGTTACTCCCTGCCATGCTATTGCCCAAAAACCAGTAACTTTTTAATATATTTATTTATCACTGGTTTTTTCAAACTCTTCAGTCCATATGGTATGTTACTTAATCGCACGTAATTATCTCACAAAATGTGCATACAGTTAAAAAGGCATTGTTTATAACCATCAACTCTCTCTATTTGTTGACATCCTTGTCAGATTGTGCTCACTGTTGAATGTCGCAACTTTCACAGGATCATCGAGGTATAAAGGCAGTTACTGCCCAGTGCAATTCAGGATGGTGGTTTAGAAGACTTGGTCTTAATACTCCCAAAAAACGTATAGGAGCGCATTCATCGGCATATCCATTACTCAACAGCCCAGGAAACAACTCGTCACTCGTGCTATATGTTTAACCCAAAATACGCACAGATGACATGCCTCACTCGGCACCGCATCCCAGGAAAGTTCGTGCTGTCATAGCACTCGTGAACTGACAACGCGGTTGAAATGTGTTTGGGTTGGATTGGCGGGGATGGGTGCCGGTGGGGGGGGAGGGGCTCGTCGACGCAGTGGGGCCCCGTTTTGCCAGGTGTACGATTAGGATTGTGGTTTAAGAGTGGTTTATTACCAGTACTTCGCAGAATCACTGTATAACCATTGTTGCACATATACAGTGTGTGACAGTATGGTTGCAGCCTTACAGAAGGACCAACGGGCATACCAGCTGTAGGAAGGATTGATTCAGTGAGGACTGAAGAATGGGTTTTTGAGATACGGTTTTACCTGCGGAAAGCATGACCTAAAAGCATTCAACATCAACCGAAATGTTGATAGGCTGTAGGTGTTTGCCTATTGATAGAGAAGTGTCACTTATAGGGGATGGGGTGCAGGGATTTGCTCATGGAGAAGCTAACTTTAACCCATAGGGGTGGATTGATTCTGGCCATTGTCACTGGGACAAAACCCGGTTTGGGAATCCACAAAGATTAGAGATCGGTAGCCTATTGGAAGGATGGGTTCTGCGGATTTAGACAGTGATTGAGAGCCCGTGAGGAACAAACAGGGTGCCTGTAAGCTTAATAACGCAAACTGAACTCCCACAGCACCCTATTCAAGAAGCCATAAATCAGAGACCGAACAAGTGCCACTGAAAAGTATCCCTACCTTACACATAGGTGAAGCACAGAAATGATATCTGCCAGATGTGCTGGGGGATTGATTACAATGCAATTGAGGAATTTAAAAACTCATGAAATACGTTCCGTCACCTGTAGGATTTTGCAATCCACTGGCCAAGAAATAAGACATTTCACCAAGAGGAAGAACCTGTTCTGTGTCTTTGACCAAGGACAGACAACATGTCACCTGTAGTAAATTCTGTAGAGTCACTCCGTGATTTAAAATAGGCCAACTTTAGCAAAGATGAGTTTTATGGGTTTACACAGATGGAAAAACTGATGGCCCTAAAAAGGATTGGTCAATGAAGGGCTGGAGAATCAGCCATATGGGAAAAGAATGGGTGTGGACATTCTCTCCAGAGATGTATACTTTTGCCAGTAGAAAAGATGGCCATCTGGGCATGGTTTCTGGTGATTAAGGCTATAAAATAGCTTCAAGAGTTAACCACTTGCCACAGACATTTGTATTTAGTCTAGAGGAGACAGGTTTGAAGGTCCGCAAGGCCAGTCCGCCTGGCTGAGGTCTATACATTGAGTACCATTTAGAATGGCTAATAGCACCTATTATTACAGGGCTTAGAAACAGCAGGAAACCAAAAGGAAGCACTGCATAAATCATTTTTAATCAAGTGGTAGAGAACCTGTCAAATAGTATAGTTTTTTTGGAATCGGCACACAGGTGTACTGAGCTTCCCATCTATCAGGCTGAATGGTCTAGACTACTTTCACAAGGATACAAAGGCAGAATGGACTGATGTGATGGGCCCAGGGAAGCAGAGCAATTCACCTACAGTGCACGATGAGCTCTGTTGATTAGAGCAGGTATCAGTCGTTCACCGCTAGTATGAGGTGGCTCCAATAAGACGAGAAACGGACAAAGTATTTCACAAAGAAACACAACTTCCTCTACGACTTGTTGGATTTAGAGCTGTTCCCAGGAACATATGGTCTGTCAATGTCCTCTCTAGGACTGAATGTGTTTAGGAAATTGGCAAACGGATTGAGATCAATATCAACACTGCCTGAAAGTAAGGCTAGATGCATTTGGGGGAATTGCAGAGTGATGCCAAACTGAACACTGTACCATTTGAAAGCTTCAGATGGCAATTGAGCAGTCATGTGTTTATGGTCTCTTTCTGGAGGTTCCTCATCAAGGTTCTTGAATTTACCTGATCATCTATTCTTTGGCTTCTCTCTAAAGGTGTGAAGTCTCTGAATGACTTTGGGTATTAAGCTAATGCATTACCTGACCTGTTGCTGCAAATACTCCTCTAGAGATGAGGTTTTCTGTATTCATTCACATTCTTCCATTGTCCCCTCTCTCTGGGGAGAGCTCATCCAAAGGCAATGTACACAATCTAATTCCTCATATATCCCCCATGTATCAATCTATGTCCCATCATTGGGACATCTCCCTCCAGTCCTTTTGTCCTCTGTACCGTTCACCCTGCTTGGTCTGCCCACGTTTTCCAATTGTTCCCTTTTCCTGAAGAATCAACATCCCTCGACATGCACTTCCCCCAGACCAATAGACCAATCTACCGGAGTGGTTAGGGTCTAATAACTACTTCACTTTATTATCCTAGACATACTGCTCGATGATCTCGGCTCACTGCGTCTGCGAGCAGTTTATGAGAAATGGGGGTATGAAGAGCATGGGAGAACCACATGTGAAGTGAAAAAGACAACTTTATAGAAAAGTAAAGCATGGTCTCTTGAGAATCCCGAAGGCTTTTGGTTGTTTCCCTATTTCTCTGAATGAGTGGGAGGAAATCTCTGCACACAGTGCTCTGCACAGTTCAACATTTGGGATGCGTTTCTTTGAATTTGAGGATAAGTTGATATTGGTTGGACTGGGAATTTGAATGACTTGGCTCGCTTCTGCCTCAATCTAGTGTCGGACACTGCCTCCCCGTCTCCGTGGCCTGGAACTGTGGCAACTTCCATCTGCATGCAAGCAAACGGTGCTGCATGAGCCTGCCCAGCTAAGAAACATTTGTATCAATTTTACCTGACCCGGGCTGGCAACATGCATGGTACCTGTGCAACGTGTTGTGTATCGGGTTTCTAATAACTGTCAACTGCAGCAGTAATGGACCAATAGTCGTTTTAAGCCAAATGCAGGCAAAAGCATACTGATGGGAAAATGAGCAAATTTGGACAACCTCGTCATCGGGACAGTGTTCTTGCCAGGCCAACATAATACTCAAATTAAGCTTTAAACTCTGTGTTCCAGGGGCAAAACACAAAATGAGTCGGCTCCCCCTCTGTGAGTCCAGCTTGGGTATCCCCAAGCTCCTTGAAGAAGCGCATGCTATGCCACATTCTCCAAGGCTCTCCTGGGTTATCATCCATGTGTAACGCACGTCACGATCATGCTGCCTTATGGCACGTCGTTTACTGCACTAGCTGAAAGATGGGAGTCTTTTTGAACCTCACATCTTTCACCTAGCATAGAAAGAATGGGGTGGCGCCTTGTTCCTGGCACTCAAACCTACTAGCTGCCAACATTATGCATATGCCAGTTCAGCTGCAGTTTTTGGTGCCAGGTTGGTCTGTTTCAAGGTCACTGGTGACGGGTGACTATTTTTTAGTGGACGTTTATTAATATCTCCCATAAATTAGAAGCGACCGAGCGCACTATGGCAGCCCTAATTAATGTAGTGAGATTTTAGGAGGTTTTCGCCCTGAGGCATTTTATAAAAATAGTGCATTTTTCAGCACTATTTTTGAGAAGAATGGGTAAAAAGCTATACGATGTACAATTGGTTATCTAGGGTAAACAAGAAAAAATGTAATGGATTTGAAATTGCGTAGGGCACTCTAAGAGGGTATTACATAAGTGGTGGTCATTCGTAAAAAGGAAGTGGATTGCATGCTCTAAACAATAAATCCTGAGACCTTGCAAATATGAATGTTAGTACTTGGTGAAGCTCCTGTTCATGAGACCTGTAACATGAATGGAAGGTGCAAAAAGCCTTGCGTAAGGCTTTAATGCCTTCCATTGAAGCCCCACAGCACATTTTCAATCATTTGAATGGCTGAGAGGAGGTGCGGAACGCAACTTCTGTTTCTGCCACCCTCCTCTCCGCCGTACAAATTCTCCAGCATCTGTGCCCACATGGATTTTCATTTCACCCTATGCGGACGTCGTCTGTGTAGACAAGAATATCAGTAAGGTAGTTGCTGGAGTGGCTCGATATATCGGGTTTTGGAAATAAATTGATATTTTCAAAAGCGATTTAGGATTAGACAATATAGTTTCTCTCTCTCTCATATAGATATATATATATATATAGACTGTTCTACATTCGGAATGGGAGGCACTCCCCGTGTTACAGAGAATCACCAGGAAACTCGTTTACTGCAGACAAAAAAATACCTTCTTTATTATGCAGACCATGGCTATAAATAAAAACCACAATTTGTGGTGCTCCATACTTAATGGCACAAAAAAATGACGCGTTTTGCGGTTACCTCACCGCTTGATCACAACAAGAGATGCACAAACATCATGCTGTTAAATACCCCATGTGACAGGAAGGTTGACATAAAAGGTGGACTGAAAGGGTAGCTGTAAACCTTTAGGCCATTTTGGAATGGATAAAGTGACATAGTTTAAATACATAACACTTTCAATTTTTTTTTTTAGCATGTCACCCTTAGGATGCTAAAATTTAAGATAAAATATATACAAGATTGTATAAAAGGAAACGTACATATTTCAACATGTTATCATAGATTTCATAAAGTGCCTCGTGCATAAATTTCACTCATACATAAAGTGTCTAGTGCAACTCGTGCAAAGTACTGCAACATTAAAGTGCAATGTGCCAGTATTAAAGTGCATAGTGCTCACTATTTCTTAAAATGCTCAGTGCATCTATGTTTTCTCTGTTGTTGCATGTCTACTACTTAGGTGTCCTATGGGTGTAATGAATCTGTATAAAGACACCCTAATCGCTGTTATTGGCATTCCTATTACAATGGCTTAAACTTTCTTTGTCAGTTACTAGTCTCTTTTGAAATTATCACGAAAACATATCGGATAGATGTCTGGCAACCATATAGTGCCTGACAGACATAGTGTATAATGTAACTAGAGTCGCTCTAACTCACTGAGCGGTTGCATTGGACAATCCGTAATGCTTTTCCTGCTCATGTATCTATTTTACAATAAAAACCTTTGTTTTCCAACTTGGACATTACGGGTTCAGTATAGATTATCAGACAATTCTTAAATCATATGTATATCTCTAATATCTGTGTATTAGTGACACATTTATAGCCCTGAAGTTGATGTGTTGCTATCTAGCTATCAGCAAAAGCTGATATCCAAAACAGAATTAGTACATGTCTAAAAGACATATATTCTATCATGAAAAGGTGTATCTCTGGTTTAAAATATAACTTTACACTATCAAATGAAACTGCTGTAACAGCACCACAATTCTTTCCTTTCGAAAGATCCCCTTGTCACATATTCACCGTTCAAACATAAAAGATCACCTTCAGTGCATAAAAGAGAAAAAAATTGGAGACCCCAATAACTGTCCCCACATCAGGCTACTATCTCATCCTCATAAAAATCGGATAGATGAAGAAAGAAAGGAGAGAAAGAAAGAAGAGAATGGATAGAGACGTGAAGACCTAGGAAGAGAGGAATGGAAATGAGAACAGAAATAGTTCTCAATCTCATTTCGTAAGGCATGACCATTATCCATCTAAATCGAGATCTCAAAATGGAGGATGAATACATGTTATCTATGGTAGGTAGTGTAAGGCAGAAAGTTTAGAATTTCACAAGAACAAGCTAACGCAAAGGGACCAAGAGATGAAGACACAGAGGCAAAGTATGCATTCTCAAAATCTGAAATTACTGTCCTAAAAACGTATACAGTTCTTTGTCCACATTTTGGCCTATTGGATGTTTTGTTTAGAAGTCCAAAATGCAACATGTTTCTTTTTGGCGGAGTCTTTTTTCTTGGTCCCCTCCTCTTGGTTCTTTTTCAATTTTATAAATGCCAAAAAAGAAAAAACTCTGCATGTTGCAGTTATGATATTCACTAAAATGTTTGGCCATTGGGTAGTTTGGGTCTTGATTTTGAATGGCCCTAACATGTTGCTGAATCCGTATTTTTAGTTTACATTTAGTGCTGCCAATATACCATTTCTTGCAGGCGCAACCTAATGCATATACAACATATTCAGTCTCACATGTGATTGTGTTCAGAATTTTAATAGTATTGCCCAAAATCGGATGTTCATAAATTGCACAGTTTTTGGCATATTTACAAATGTTGCATTTCGTGCATTTAAAAAAAAAACACTTTTTGTGTTAGCCACATTCCTTTGTTGGATGTGACTTCATTTTTCATGAAACTTTGAACCAAAGTATCTTTCAAAGAACAGTTACGTCTTAAGCTTATTTCTGGGTGCAGTTTCAGATTTTTTGAAAGGTCTTTATCGGCCATTAGTATTTTCCAATGTCTTTTTAGTATCTGTTTTAGCTTCGATGTTTCACTGTCAAAAGTTAAAATCAGTCTTGTATCTTTTTCTTGTTCTTTCAAAGTTCTGGCTTCTGTATGGGAGCCTGTAAGAAGGCTCGATCTTTCCTGTTTCCTTGCTTTGTTATAGGCTTTCTCAATAATCTTTTTCGGATAGCATTGTTCAGAAAACCCCTTGGCTGCGATTTTACTTTCCTGATCGTATGCCTTCAAAGTTGAGCTATTACGCCAAATTCTTATAAATTCCCCATATGTATGCTCCAAATTAGGGTTTTTGAATGGCCACTGGTCGCATGCAATGGTGTATTAGTTCCAGTCGGTTTCCTGTGTAGTTCAGTTGTTAGTATTTGATCTACAATTCTGATGTTCACATCCAGAAAAGTTAGGAAAGTACGGCTATGTGTCTCTGTGAATCTAAGATTGTATTCGTTGTCATTAAGTAGTTTCACAAAGTCGATCCATGCCTTCTCGGATCCCTTCCAGATTATAAACAGATCAATATATCTTAGCCAGAGTACAACATTTTCTGTTGACAATAGATTTTGAACTGACAAAACATCGGAAACTTCCCAGGCTCCCATTGTTAAATTAGTGTATGATGGGGCAAAAGTTGTACCCATTGCCGTGCCTTGCACTTGTCTAAAGAATTCATTATTAAAGATGAAAACGTTATTTGTCAGACACATGTCGATCATCTCCAAAACCATTTGCGTGTGTTCCAAATAATTGAGTGATCTTGTACTTAGAAACTTTTCGCATGCCTGCTTGCCATATTCATGCCCGATGGATGTGTACCATGACACCACATCCATAGTTGCCATGATGTAATTCTGTTCCCATGGCATGTTGTCAATGTGTTTCAAAAAATCTGTAGTATCTTTAAGGTACGAGGGAAGAGAGCTAACAAATGGGAATAGTACATCGTCAATATACTTGGACATATTCTCTAGGGCCGAGCCCATTGTCGAAACTATTGGTCTCTCGGGTGGTTTTTTCGTGTCTTTGTGCACTTTAGGGAGACAATAGATTGTAGGTATGGTCGAATTCAATATTAACAAGAATTTACAATTGTCTTTGGTGAGGATGCCTTTGCTCTCCCATCCGGACAGGAAATTGTTTATCTTCTCTTCCAACTTTTTAGTGGGGTTGCTTCCGATTCTCTCATAGCATTTTCTGTCATTCAGTTGTTTATAAGCCCCCTTGATGTAGTCATCCTTATTCATTAGGACAATATTACTCCCTTTATCAGAAGGCTTGATGACACAGTTGGTAAGCAATTGTAGTTCTTTCAAAGCTGTCCTGTCTTTGAATGACAGATTGTCTTTGAGTCTTGGTTTTTTCGCCCTTCGATATTGTTTCAAATCCTCTATAACGAGAGTCTGAAATACTTAGATGTTGTTGCCCAAATTGGCCATTGGGTTAAATTTAGATTTCAATTTGAGCTTGATCTTCATAGTCCAATATGTTCTTATATTGAGATCTTCGAGATCTATTCTCCTTTCCCCAAGTTCTTCATCAGGCTCAGTTTCTTTTCGTAAATCAACCAAGTCTGTCAGTGCTTCTAGATCCTTGATAGTTTGATCTGTTTTGCCTCCAATACTGACAATATTGAGGTATATGTAGCCATTTAGCCCAAAAATAGCGAGAGATGGCTTTTGTTCCATATCCTCCAGCCCTATATTATGTATGCACGGTGTAGTTGTCCAAAACATGACTATGACCCAAAAGACTGTTGGATGATAGAAGCGACCCGAGCCACGTTCGTATGCTCGATATTGCAGGTTTATCTGGGTGACAGGTGGGAGTACACGCTTCTTTAAAGTCTGCTGCATGCTCCAGACTCAAGGTTGGTGAGAGATGTAAGGGAGGCAGGTGAAATAGAAGAGACACAAGGTGCTGTATTTCACAGTTTCAGTAGGGCGGCTTTTAAACTGGTAAAGTGTTTTCGACTGGGGTCGCTTCAGAAGAATCCGTTCTAGATGACTGGAGCAAAGCGCCCTACGCACATGGCCTGCTTGATTTGAGGCCGAGTGTGACAATACATGTTCATTAAACGTATGCTTAAAAGCACACATACTGGGAACTTCACTTTGTTATAATTCCTGAGGGTTTATATCTCACTTGAAAATGACTTTCATAGTGTTTCCACATTCAGTAACTTGGGGTTCTGAGACAGATTTTGTTTTTCTTTTTTACGTAGGGTAATTTTTATGAAGCCAGTGCTACGAGATGGGTTTCTATCGTAAAATTCAAGTTTGGTTCTTTCTATTTTGTTTATAAAAAAAAAAAACCTGTGAACAAGCAAGTATGCGTTAAATGAGGTGTTTTATCAGTTATTTCTAGAACCAAGTTATATTTATCAGTGTTGCTGCAATACCTAAAAATGCTTCAGCTCAAACTGCTTGTCTAAGTCACATTTTTTCACATGCTTCATTTGACAGGCAAGAACTTTTGAAGTGGAATGGCTGGGGGTACAATGACTCCAAATTCACGTTTAATAAGAAAGGTCAAGCTGAATTTACCGGAAAAAGGTAAGGAGACTTTCTTTGAAATGTGATGCCCAGACCGTGATTGTACATTTATTTTAATAGCGTTTATTTATTATTGTGAGGACTGCATTTCCAGAAGGGAAGTGGGCCTGTCTAATACGTTTGCGTTCATGTCATCAAACCTCGTGCTAGAGTGTAGTTGAGGGTACTCTGAAATTCCTTTTTTCAGCTCAACTTTGTTTTGGTTATGTACGACCTTAAAACAAAAAAAAAGAAAATACATTACATATCAATACAAGTTAAACATTGGTGTTGCTACAATTGCAGAAAAAATATTGGATCAAGTAACCCCGACCACACCTTATAAGAATATTGTAAGTCGCTGAGGTGCCTAGTCTAATGTAACCTCTGTCAGTTGCTGATACATATAACCAATGTTGCACATGTTCGGATGAAACCGTTCTTTATCAATTGATCCTTGTAGAGTGTTGAAAAAAGTGATTGTATGAGAGAGGAATTGAAAAAGTTAGCCAGGGCTTTAATAACATGCTGCAGTGACATGTATGCTGCTGCGGGCGGGTTTAAGCAGCAGTCATTGTGATGTAACAACTGATTATAGAGCAGTGTAAGAATTATTTACAGGCATGAATACGGGTATTGCAGACTCTCTCCTATTTTATATATCCATACTACACACTTCTGAAGATCATTTGCTCTGCATTAGATCCCATATTATAAAGGTTGGATTGGCACCGATTTATTATGTGGGGGCAGAAAAGCCAGCAAGGCTTCGTACTCGAGTTGAAGTCTTTATTTGCGTTGTAACGCATACATTTGTGCCAATACAAACTTTATATTCATGCTATTATATTAAAGATATGGAGCGTCAGCAGAGTGGATGGTGGTGTTGCAATGAATATGGGTAATTATCAGGCAGATTACAACGTGCAATCTATGGGCACTTTCAGAAATGTGCTCTTTGGTGTCCTAAATGTTTCTCTTTTCGTACACTACAAGAGAAACAAACCAAATATAAACCTATCTGATAACATGGGCATGATGCAGTATGTACAATGTGTAGGGATAGCAACTAATGGCTTCTTCTAGAAACATTTCACTGGAAGAACTGATCTTCACTCTCTGGGGTGGCAGTGATTCCTGCTACACCCCTCACCAGAAAAGACAGGTGAGAAGGATGCCCGAGGGGAGACGCTGTAAACTGCATTTTCTTAACACAATGGACTTTAATCCTCACAATGCTAAACGAATGGAAGTAATGAATAGTCCTATGGTATTGCATCTCAAATTGAGACACTACTGCTTACTGTATGCCTTGAATTACTGGATGAACATTAAATAGGCAATGATTTAGTCAAATAAAAATAACCCTTATTTGAAACAAAGTAATTGCGGGAAAGTTGATTTTGCTGCTAGTTTAGAAAAAAAATCTAGGCTCAGTTGAGAGCTTCGTGGTTCTAGTAACTATTAATCCCAAAATATGTTCCTTTATTTTTGCACTGCTAAAATTATTTCGAGCTTTTTGCAGAGGAGGGAAAGCTCCCAGAGAACGGAAGGCATATTGCTCTATTTTTTTAAATAATCTCCTCAGTATTGCAAGAACTTTTTGGTTTTGGCCACAAATTTGTCAAAACCATTGTTGAGAGAGGAACATGGGGATCTGAACGCAGAATGTCAGGTTGGCATAGCAACCAGCATTTCCACCGAATTGAATGCCCAACTCAATTAAAATCTCTTCTACAAACTCCTCTGCTGTATTGCCCAATGTGGAGGTCCCTTACAAGATGTACTGCAATCAGCAGCTTTGTAAGAAGCAAATTGGTCGAGCTGCCCATTTCCCAGCAGCGCAGTGATTTGCCTTGGCACCTGTGACGCAGCTGCAGATGGGTGGTGGACGTGAATACACAGACACACCAGCAGATAAGCGAGACTGGCAGAGATGTAATGGTAGCAAAGTGCTCAACCAGCAAACTTCACGTACGCAGGACCCTGTGACTTGCACTCCCTGCCGGTGAACATGATGGGTCATTACTCGCAGGGTTCAATGTACTCCGAAAGGCTTTTTATGTCCCCGTTAAGCAGGGTTCAATGTACTCCGAAAGGCTTTTTATGTCCCCGTTAATGTCGAAAACCGCTACAGAATTAGTCCAGAACTGCCCAATATGAACAAATCGTGTTTACCAAGTCACACATTGAAAGCAAGCACTATTTGCTAACACATTTTTTAAAAAAACTGCCAAATCCAAGGCTTGCTATTATCATGACCATTCTGGAACTCTTTTCAGTTCGGAATATGCCCTTGTCATTGATTTGTAACGAAGGACACCACTCCCTCGTTCTGTGACGCTCATCAGCACTCTTACACCCCAAGATTTACCACTGCCCTTGGCATGGAAGTTTGGCTAGCCTTTTAGGTTCCCGTTCAAATCCGTCCCATTACGATCTCCCCATAAGTTTCCCTTTTTTAATATTTCGTTCCAAGTCTTACGCCACAGTCATGTACACAGCACATTTCAATACTATTTGTGACAATTATCCAGAAAATAAGTCTCCTTACAATGGTCTCGAGTCTTTGCGTGGAAAAACACATTTTTATTGTCAAAATCCTTAAGGTGTCACATGCCATAAGCAGAGGCAGTGTGTTGTGTCCTATACATTAAAACCAATTAAGGTTATTTTTTTCTCAATTGTATTCCTTGTACAGTCACGTTTCTGCTACATAAAGCAAAAGATAAATAGAAACGAGATGAAAACAAGAAGCACCAACGTACTATACGAACTGTAAAGTTGTCAGCTATTACTTCCAGGTACATGGTGCCACTTGGCCCACAGGGCATGTGTACCACAGAGTCATGTGTCGCAAACCGTACCATTTCCGCGTGGCCACCCTCCCCCATCAGTCTTAATGGCAGTTTTGAATGTCCCTGTTGCCTGCCTGCTCCCACTCCTGTTGTCCACATTTGTCAGATGACAACCTAAAAACGATTTGAGAATTCCAACAGTAAAGCTCATTTGGACTTGTTACAAAGACATGAGTCATTAAATGAAAACTGGGCATGAGTTTCTTTGTATCAACCTTATGTCCTGAAGTGTCCATCTCTAGAATGTGTCCAGATTTCAATTATTCGACATTTCACAAAACACTTGGTTTGTGGGAGGATGTTGGTTTCGTTTGTGGGCCTAAAAAATATAACAAAATTATCTGGTGTTCTATAGCTTTTCATATCGAATTTCTTACACTTTAAAGTGCTGTTATAATCTTGTTATTACCAACCGTAATGGTACTACTGCTTGACGCAAAACTATGAAATGCTGAGTGAATCCTACCAATAATTCGAACTTGCCAAGAGCAGGCGTTGACTCATGAGCTATCCAAATTACTAAAGTTCAAAGTGGAGACTGTTGGACCTTTTGGATGGGGTGGTGGTGGCGTGATGTGGCCCTACCCACAGACTGCCTGGCTCTCCCAGCTCTATTTAGTAACTTACACCCTTCTTGGTGGAACTGTAGGCCCGCATGCTTCCTTTGAAGTGAGGGTCACTAATTCTTCTGTTATTGCATTTTAATTGCCTGCATCAGTAATGTGTCCCTGCTCTTTTTAGTTTTGGCTACCTGTATTCCGAAATTATTGCACTGGAGTACAGCTACGACTAGGTGGGATATTAGGAGTCATTCCGAGCACAGGCAGCCATCAACTCGGACCCACGGCAGCAGGATCTCAGCACAGTCCTGAGCAAACTAGTCCTGCTGGCATGTGTGAAGGCGCTGTAGACGACAGAGGATGACCAAGCTTCTCGGCCTGAGAGACCTAGGGCCACTACCGAATGTGCAGTACACTATATCCCAGAAGAGTGACCTCCACGCTAAATCTTTGCGCGAGAGCTGGGTATGCTGTCTCTCAGGAATAAGCAGGCATTATAACCCTGAGGAGAGAACTGAATACTATACCCCTTGAGTGAGGTGGCACTATTCCTGTGAGCTGGAAGAAGTGAACAGTGCTCTATGTCCCTGGAAGGATGACAAATGGCAAGCTAAACGCTATATCCCTGAGACTGGGGTTGTGCAAAAAAAAAAACATGCTGGGCCTATGTATTGGGACAGTGTTTAGAGCAGGGATTCAGTGGCCAATTGGCAAGACCGTGAACTCTATGACCAGATGTTCTCAATGTGAACAGTAGACCAAAATACCCAGATGCACTACAGTGAACTCCATTCTAAAATCTTTTATCTAAACAGTTTCAAGGTAGGAACACTATTTGTAGATGAACCCCCTACGTTGGGCAGAAAGCCATCTTTTTACCCCATGTGGTAGCCCCTTGTATATTTTGCTGGGATTTTGACTTTTCTTTGTATTTATTTGTTTATATAGCGCTTTACGCCAAAGCGCTGCACAATTGAACAACTTGGTACAAAAGCCTGACGGCGTGTGGCTCAGTTTTTATATGCTCTGCCTTAAGCGTCCTTATGACTCTGAAGGCCGGGGTACCCCATCATTTCCTGGAGAGAGTGCCCCTGGGTTCCACTGGATCAGTCTCTCATTGCTGGAACATAACGTGGTCACCAAGAATGTGCACAGCAAACACTAATGGGATCTGCCCAACCCCTCTGCTGTAGAACTTCTTTACCAGTCCCATGGTATTGCTCTCCTCACTTTCCAGTGCTGCTGGCAAGTGTTTGTTTCTTTATTTGATGTATCATCCCTGGGCCTCCTTTATCACTGAGTGTTTTATGTGGGACTCCCTACACTGGAACTTCAGGAACTGCTAATTGGGTACACTTTTGCACATATTAAGTCTTAACAGCCAAAGACGCCTCTACTCTCACTACTGGGCTCCCTTGAACTCTCCAAACGTTCCAGACTAGATAAGTAAAGTGCTTGCCTACCTGTTGCTGAATTTCCTGTCCTAGGAAGGCCACTTATTTCACCAAGTTAATCTTCTTCCGGGTTATATTTCCTCAGACATTGTGGCATCTTTTATTTTGCTTACTTAACAGTGTAGTGTTTTTTCGAATGGATTGTGTCCTCCAACGTATTCCACATCTTTGACATGTAATGTTCGAATTCAGCAGAGGGCGTCCTGCGTCAATGGTGTCGGGTCAATGTCCCTCAAATGCCTTCGTCGAGAGTGTCGTCACTGGATGTTATAAATAGGACGCACGGCGCCCGTAGCCTCAGTTCTGTTTTTTCCGCAAACGTGTTTGCTTCGAGAACTCTGTACGCTTTGTTTTATCTTCTTCGAAGAAAATGTCTTCATCTTCTACCCCTACGACTATGCGGTCTGGGTTTAAAACATACCGGGACTGTTAGTCCAAAATGTCGATTATGGACCCGCACCACATCTGCTTGTGGTGTTTGGGCGAAAGTCATGATACCGACGACTGCTCGAAGTGCCAGTCGTTGACTGCCAAAACCTTGCGGGAGCATAAGGGGAGGTTGCAGGTAGGCCTGGTTTATAAACCTCATAAATCCCACAAATCTATGGCTATTTCCACTGACGATACGAGGGGTGACTCCACCACTGGGTATTTATGAAAAGTGTGCCCTGTATTATTAATCACCCCATTCCACCTCTGCAGAGTTGGACTGCTCTCAAACGACTGCCACTTTGAGAGTCTGGTGAGCTTTGAGAAATCTGTGTCAGAACCTACACCAGGCAGGTACACAAAGACCTGACCACTGTGCTTAAGGAAACATCCCTCTAACACCCTAGTCACTGAGGGCATTATTACAAACCCTCATCTTGACCAGAATAAGTGAAATCCTATTTCTGTGTTAAGTATTATGGTGGTTCAATGAACTTCTAGTGTCTTTGGAGGCCAACAGTGATAACTATTTATACCCTTCAGCACCCAAACAGTGCGATATATAACCTAGCCATCCTTAATCCTGGTGGCCAACTGTGTAATTGTGAGCTTGCACCAAGCCACCACCCACATTCAGAACATTTATATCCTGGGACGGTAGCAGTCAACGCTAACGAGGTCAGCCACTCCATATAATCCCAGCCACCAAAAGCATAATGTTCCTAGGCCGCCTCAGTACCATCTGTAGTATTTACTGCCACCCAGAAGACCTTTGCCACTGCTCAGCAGTTCTGTGTATGTTTTGATTCTCTTCAACAGTTGACAATATGTCGAGCTGTATGTAGAACGTTCCATGGCTGCCCTGGTAAACCCTGAAGTCATGACAAACTGGGTGTCATAAACAACTGCTGCCCAAAGTGCAATTTTGAGCTAAAAATAACGTAGTTTACTTGCAATAATGACCTTTATTCGTAACCAATAGTTTTTGTGGTAACAAATTAAAATCAATGAGCACATTCAAATAATTAACGCGATTGCATATGTGTAAACACGTTAATATTTATGTGGTTTGTTTTGTCTGTAGGCATGTTACAAATCTGAATGAATCCACCTATAGTGTGATTTATGCACCAACACTTGAAATTCTGAATGAATCGGCCATCACGTGTTTCATACCCTTTAGGAGTCTTTCTGAAGGCGGTAGAGGGAAATGAAAAGACGATCAGTAAGGACATCATTTTTCTCACGAGATATTCATCGTTTTTTTCTGATTGTTCTGAGTAAAGCACATTTTTTAGGCGCAATTTCAATTTAGGTCGCAGTTGTTTTTTTGTTATCTGATTATATCCCTTTTGGTTAACCACTTTTTCATGACCTACGTAGCTTTCTTTAAATCGTAAAAACATCAGGTAGCTGCCCGTCCGGCCCATGTTTTTGTTTTACCATTTCCTTTTCCAATACTCAAAGGCACAGCAATAACTGCAAAAGCAACCAGAACATGTTCCTAGTCTCATCTGCCAGTTACTAACAAATAATATGAATGCTTTTCTTACAAGGATTTCTCAGTAGGGTGATGGAGAGGGCTCCAGCAGACATTAACACCCGAGCAAACCATCTTTTGTCAGAAAATCACACTACCTCGGATGTGGAATACTAAACCTGCTGTGCGGTTCTACGCATTCATGCTGATATGGGCTATAGAGATGTGAAACTGCTTTATGGCTTGGCACATCATATGTTGCTGACATTTTCTGTGATCTCTTGTGTATCCTTTATTCCTGAATTTCAGGAAATAGAACTAATATTTAGTTATCTGTATTCGGATCAAACTTGTTTTCCTGGCGTTTGTTTCTGAACATTTGCTTTACAACTATTGCTGTTGAATGGTGAATTAGTTTTAGGGCTCTGTAAATTGTTTAGTGGGCTGTAAAGCTAGGGACATCCTTGTGATTCATTCTGGACTGTTGAACAGAGTTGGTGTATGTTGGTGTGCACTGATTGATTGACTTGTCGAATTTATAAACAAAGTCAAAACCAGCAAGTTGGAATTACTAGAGAAAGTCCTAGTTATTGATAGAGGAAAGTTTTCCATTTTTTCCTGAACAACCATAAGGAATACGCTCTACTAATTTTCAAGGGCAGTAGGTTCCAAAGTCTAGGCCCCACCACGGAAAACCATCTTTCACCTCTTGTAGCACGAGTTAGCGGGATAGTGAGTAGGTATTTATTCTATGACCAAGGACTTCCAACCGGGTTGTACGAAGTGATCTTGGTGCAGAGTTCAATTTGGGCCATCTTCTAGATGAACTTGGATCTTGAAGATAATGCATTGATGAACCAGGATCCAGTGGAGATGAAAGCGATAGGAACGGATGGAAAACTTTTCGGAGTCTGAAAATGAGACGAGCAGCAACGTTTTGAACAACTTAAAGCTTCTGTAAAAGTATATCAGAAAGCCCAATATACAAGGCATTGGCATAGTCAAATTGTCTGTGTGTGCCAAACACAGAAGCTTGATGCTCTTTAGGAATGAAGTGGAGAATCTGCCTAAGTAGATTAGGATGGAAGAAAGCGGACCTGACCACTTCATTTATCTGGTGCCAGAGCAACAGATCAGGTTCCCAAATTAACTCCAGGTTGTTCATCGAACTGGAAGGAGATGTAGGTAATCCAGTGAGTATTGAAGGAAGAGGAGGAGAGTGTTGTGGATTACTGAGATGTTTAGGGCACAGCAGCATAACATTCCCCTTGGATGGGTTGAGCTGGAGACCATTATATATCCACTGGTACACCTTATCATGGCATTCCACGAAGGGTTAAAAGACCTTGATAGAGCCAGACATTTTGACATATATCTGAGTATCCGCATAAGGGTGATACTGCAACTGGAAGTTCCTTTGGATATTCATTGCTGCTTTTTAATATTCATCTTCAACCTTTAATAAGGGAGAACCCTGGGCGACTCTACAACATACCTTGATGGGCTTAAATGCAAAAGGACCAACCTTAACCATTTGGAGTCGATCTGTGAGGAAAGTCCTAAACCGCTAAAGTGTGATCAGACATCCTATTCAGTTACTACATGTAATTTTTCACAAAGTGCGCGGGGCGGGAGAAACTCACAACTACACTGGTCTCGTCCCCAAACCCTCAGGAGCCACCATCCCTGCCCTTCTCAACCCCCTTTTGGTTGGCCCCTCCAATTCAAAATGTCATCAGCTGCCACTGACTGAGTGGCTGGTGGGTGAATGTGTGGTGCAAGACTGGGGCCCAGGAAAGGGTCGTTGGAGCATGGGTGTTTTCCTACATGTTTTACTGGTCTTTTTGTGCAAAGGCAACTTGATGACTGTTATTACGTGGAGGAGGGTTTAGAAGGTTCGGGGGGGAGGTGGGGTTATAGGACAATGGGCCAGGCAGACTGGATATTTTCTTTTTGTGGCATGGTATTTTTTACTCTGAGAAGGGTCAAGGCCAATGTGTGTTTTATAACATGGGGAGGGTGTGGGCACTTGTGTAGTCAAATGTTTCCTTACTGTGCCATTGCATGTTGGTGTTAAAGGCAGTGTCAACATGAGTATTCTTAAATGGAGGTGTGGGGGCTGGTGATGCATTTGTGCGGCAGCAATAACATGTCTTTCCGTTGCAGGAGATTATTACTGGCATCGCGGGCAAAGCCAACAAGAGTGCTCATAAATGGGGATACTGGCATATACTGACAGAGCCAGCATCAACATGTTTTATTATGGTATAATTACTGTTCATATTATTACTGGCCATGCACAGAGTTGGCTGGTACATTTGGGTGTCAGGACTACGGATCCAGGCACCGCTTCCTAGTTTATACAATAGGTGATAGATTTAAGGTTGGATTAAAACACATACGTGCATCTTTCACCTAGTGCAGTGTGGCGTGCCCCTGCAGCAGCATGATCATCATGCACATAAGTGGTGGCTCAGGCCAGCACAAAGTGTGGAGCGGCCTGTGCTTCGCTGCTGAGCTTGAGGGGAGGGTGGTCCTCTGCAAGGAGGCCCCCACATTTTGTGTTACGTCTCTGGTGCTCACAAAAGCCATTGTTTGTTCCTAAAGTCTGGTCCCACTTCAGTTGTAACCAAGAGGTGGTGTTGCCCGTGCTCGGATCAGATGCAGGTTCCCCGACAGAAAGCATGAGGCCCCTCCCTTTGGATGTTGGTAGGGCCCTCAAGATTTATCTGGACAGAACATTCACTGTTCAGAGCCTTTTTTCACATATTGAGATACAGAGAAAGGGAACAAGATTTCTCCAAATATCCTTACTCCATAGATCAGAGATACTATCTGTGTCTCCTATGAGAATGTTGCTAAACTGCTCCTGAGAATTGTGCAAGGTCTGTAAAAGCGCTGTCAGCTTCCTGGTTGGAAGCACATTCAAGACGTCTGAAACATGGTCATCCCTCAACGCCTTCATTCGGCAATGTATATTGATGATCGGTGCAGACTTTGGAGCGAGGGTACTCTCGGCCAGACCAAATAAGTATGCATGCAAGCACTATTTATTCTGATGTCTTATGTCAATCCTCCATTACTTTTTCTAAAGGCTTGACCTCTCCCAATCTTGTGAATGGCCTTCTTGATCTAAAAACACAGGAAGAGGGTACGAGAGGAAAGGGACTATATCCCCAAGGGACATCAACAAAATGTTTTGGGAGGTTTGTGTGAAGGCTGTCTGCCTTAAAATAATAAGCTAAAGTGTTGCCCTACATAGTGTGGCATTCATCCTCTCATTTGCTGCTTGATGCAGATGTGGACGTGAGCCAGGGGAAGTGTTGGGTCCCTTTTTGGCCACACTCATCCTCCCCTCTACACAGTTCCTCCCAACTGAAAAAGAACACTGAGTGAGGAATTCTTCATGGAAGGAACATGGAATGCCCATCTGTCAATTAAGCGTGAGAGAGAAGGCGTGGGGGGGAATGGGGGGTGGCTGTGGGGAGTGGAAATGAAAGGCAGGACACTCCTCCAGTCTTGATTAGTTTAGGCCACTCAGTAAGCGAAGTCCACATTGCAGGGGCAGTCTCAACAGTTTATTCCCAAGAGCAAAACATGGGCTGGCTTACCCACCTTGAATCTCTGGCAGGGAGGATAGTCCCATAACGAGCACAAGGGCGAGGGGGGAATATGTTAAGTACCCCCCCCCAAACCCCTTCCACACTATGCCAAACGCTTAAGAGAAATTGATAGATATGAGGAAAGAAGATAAGCGGGTAGGAAGCCCGTTGGTCCATGCTAGCATAAACTGTCCTAGTGAACCCGTGAAGGGATGGATAACGCCATGCCTTAGCTGCCCTCCTAATGTTCAGATTCCACGTGAACGCGATCTTCGCGGCAAATGAAATGCATTCTGTGACATGTGGGCGAATAGTTTACGTCTTTTTCAAAGAAAAAATGGATTGGTTTTATAATTACTTCGTTATTATCCATGTTAATAAATCCTGTTCTAAACCAAACTATCAGTGGTGTTCATTATTCCAACTAAGTTGCTTAAACCACAGATTGAGGGCAATACACTGCATAGCAGCGAAGATGATCTTTCCGGTCCCTGCACAGGCGAACTTTAAAAATTGCCCACCAGGTTTTAAATCTAGATAAATCTGGCCGATACGTAGATGTGTTTCCAGTTTCCTTGTACCGAACGAACATTAGTTCGCTTCTAAGTAAACCTGAATAGCTCTCCTTTACCTTCAGGGGGAGCTATAGCCTCAACCTTGCATGTGCATTTTTTTTCTCTACCAAGACAGGTTTGAACACAATCTGCGCAGCAGTGTGTACCTTATTCACACCACTGCTAGACATGGAGGGGGGGGGGGGGGTCCCGTTAAGTATTTTTTTTTCTGGTGCATTCCAGGCATGCTTCTCCATCCCCCATTAGCGATTAAAGCGAACTTTACCTTTTTCCTATGTGAAAGAAATGGCAAATTATGTCACTTATTTTATTCTGTGCCTACCATCTGATGAAAAGCTAATATGCATTGTAACATGCCGGCATAATATTTTCAATAAGTCCAGTAAAAGATATCAAAACACTTTTTTTTTTATCTTTGTATTTTTTTTTGCCCTCCATCAGAGAACAGCAACAATGCCTCCATGGCATCGGTCCAGGGATGCCCGCCAGCTCTTGGTTATTGTGTATGTAATCATGCTGCCATTCATATAAACACTGAGATTGCCCACCCCCGCTTGATAGACGCTCAAGTGTGTTGCATAGGTTTGATTTGCTACGCTGGGAAAGGGTGCAATGATCGCCATGTCCTCCATGCAGTACCTCGTTTTTCTGCCTTCTTGTGCATGAAAGATAATTGTGACTATATCATTTTTTAAGAGTGCTTGGATATTTAAGAATTCACAGATAAAACACCTATAGCGAGGACTGTAGTACACAATGTCCCAGCAGCCGTCGTCCATCTTGCTGTAGCTTACTTAAAGAGGGAGTTCACTCAAAAATGGTATTGTCTCAAAAGATGGGCCATAATAAAACATATATACAAAAGCTATTTTTAAAGAAAGTTTCTATGTACAATTTTGAGCAAATGAGGCTCAAAATAAAAAATGTCAAGCACTAGGAGGCATCCATTTTGTGAAATGAAGCAGCCTCCTCTGCTCATGTTAAGCTTTGCTCTGTTGACAATAATCTAGCAACACCCCCCTACTGGGAGCTCTTGCTTACTGCTGCCAGAGAGCGGCGCTTAACATGAAGAGAGGAGGCTGCCTTGACTTTCATTTTATGTTTTCTGTGCTCCCCAAGCCCAGGGAAGCACAGAAACTGTAAAATGAAAGGCACAACAATTATGAATACTTCTCCGGCTGATGCAGCGCCCCACTCCCGCCCTGTATGTGCGTGGAAGCACTGGTACACAGCACCACTTCGAACGCACAAATGTGCCGTACCCCAACCTGCTTCCCCAAACGGGCATGTAAGACTGGGGAAACAAAATGCCCTGGCCTTGCATCGCCCATTCGATATGCGTGGCTGAAGTATGAAATGTCAAAAGGAAACTGCATTTCCCTTTCACAGTAAAAGTAAGCCCAGGATCGCTCCCCCAGCTGCAACAAGCAACTATGGAACGTTTCTGGGCTGGCGTTGCAAGCCCCTCCACAATGGCCGAGATTTCTAGTCTGTTGGCGCCGCCACACCCATTATGGACGAACCGCCCCAGGCCACACCCTATCTATGCCAGTAATGGTCACTTTAAATTACATGCCTGAAGCACATGTGATTTTAAAGGGGCCATTACTGGCCCAGACAAGTTGTGCCACCAGCTTCACGCATGTGACTTTCATGCAGTGGCCATCACTGGCACAGATAGGTTGTCACAACCGATCTATGCCAGTAATGGTCACATTAAAGCACTATGCCAGCAGTCTCTGCAAGGGATTCACATGTGTCACTGTAACCAACCATGTACGGTTTGCCACTGTAAATCCCTTGCAGAAATTATTCAAAAACATGCGCGCACACACTTATCCAACATACGTAAGCATGCGTACATACATGCACAGCTAGACTCCCTCAACTCGTCATTCATGGCATGCACACAATCCATTACATTCAAACACATTCATACCTACATAATATACACACATACATTCCTACATAATGCATACAAAAATACAATTTTTTTCAGGACACGCCAGGGCAACGCATGCGGCGCTGATTTGCCCAGGACTACCTAGGCGCTCAGTGTACAGTAATGCCAGCTTGGTTGCCACAGTAACCCTGTGAGTGGCGCGCTGCACTTGTTGGTGCACCACTTAGAGTTTTCTTTTTTAAATCATAGTTGGCGCTCCTGCAAGTGGGATGGGAGCGGGGGGGGGGAGGGGGGCGCACCGGGCACCAGGGGGACTGACTGCCTGCACAAACCCCCCTCCTCCCTTTGGCTACGCCACTGCTGGTGTGCCAACCCTGAGGCTGATTTCGCCACTTGACTGAAAGGCCATGCTTTCTGCGGATCTAGTTTTCGCTGAGTACAAGTCGCCGAAACCCCAGGCCCACCGGCTGGCCCGCACAGCTAAAACGAGTCTGTTAAAGCCTTGTTCGCTTTCTGTAGCCAGCGTTTATTGCACGGAGCCAGTCAGTGGGGAGCAGCGCGACAAGGAATTTGAGGTTAGAGGATCATGGATGTTAGGGTGGGGGACAAAGGTTAGGGGGCATGTGTGGTAAAATGGGGTTGAGGAGTGGGGTTAGATGCCGGTTGGCATTGGGCGGAGGGGGGCGCAAGGCAACATGCATCGTGGGTCTCGCTGCAGGGTCTTTAGTGGAACCCTCCATTCAGAACACAAAGTGTGGTGGTTTGGGCATGGGGACAAAACTCCCATTAGTGAGGAGAGCAGGGACGGGCAGGTGGTTCAACGAAACTGGATTCAGCAGTTGGGGACCTGTGATTTGATCAAATCCTGCCACTTCCGTTTTGTATTTGTTAGCATGTTTTTGTTTTTCTCTTTGCCCTTCATACCACCCCCCCATTTTAACTTCAGTTTGTGTAATCTGTTAAATGCTCAACCAAAAAATGCAATATGTTTTTAATGTGTTGCTCAGCATGTGTGAGAATCCAATGCTGTACCCTGCATTGTAAAGTAGTCAGCAACAGTGTTTTGATGACTTGCTATGTTAAGCATAATATTGCAAGATGCAGCTTCTTGGTCCAGCGAGTATGCGGTTTCGGCCTACCTCACTTATCAATGCAGCTTTGCGCTGCAACCGACATCTAGACGTCTGGTGACCCAGGACATAATGAGGTGGGATGGATCAAATGGTGATTTACCATTCAAATTGATACTGGAAGCACACCAGAGGGCTGTAGAGTCCTGTTATGGCTATTTTTGTACCACCGTCTGTTGAGAATGCTATAACCATTAACGCTAGGGGGAGGGCTAACCCACTTGACAAGAGGAAGCCAAACCCCTCTTGGTGTAGGTAACGTGGCCATAGCGACATGGCTTAACTCACAGGTAGGGCTAGTAGGTTGACACAGAGGTATAATTGGTCCATACATACAACTGTAGAAAATACACTACACTGATGTATTGAAAAATATACACTTTATTTAAGTAACAAACATAATACTATCGGGTCAAATAAGTACTTTGTGTATTCATACAGTTAAAAAGATACCAGCATGCTAGAAAAGCAGTTTATACAAGGGCTCACCTAATCCCAATGCCTGCATGTGGATTATTTACCAAATGTAAGCATCCAACATAAAATAGCAAGGATGTGGGGAGAACCTGGTATTCTTTAAAACCTGCCAAGCAGGTAAGTCCCCTATCGGCCTGCACCATACAGTATAGTATCCGGTGGACCTGTCCCAACCCTGGTATATGTGGAAGGCTCTAGACATAGTGGTCAGCACCTAACGCATATAGGTAGGGTAGGGGCAAACAAGTGACCCACAATTTCACACACAGGAAATGTGTAGCAAATCCCGAAGGCCTAAATCACTAATCCTCAATCATTTAGACTCCCAGTGTATTACATGGTTATTAATGCACTGACATACACAAAAACAGATTACAGGCACATAGAGGAGGAAACCATAGCAAACTCTAGCGAAAGGCTTCCAAGAATCCATGCATGTTTCAGCAAGTTAACT
The DNA here is from genome assembly GCF_040938575.1 of Ambystoma mexicanum. NCBI lineage: Eukaryota > Metazoa > Chordata > Amphibia > Caudata > Ambystomatidae > Ambystoma > Ambystoma mexicanum. Next base: position 931,002,949 of record NC_090931.1, on the reverse strand, counting down.
TCCTGATACATTTCATGGAAAAAATATACACATTGGTACTAGATGCAGTTAGTGTTTCGAGTACATTTACCGTAGAAGAAATGAAAGGGATGATTTTCAAAATTAATATATAATCACAGGTAAGTGCAACAACTATGAAGCTCTCTCCTGAATTGACTTCACCCCTTGGGAATCTAGGAAAAACTATAATTTCCAGCAACAGGTAAGTACCACAGATTCACTTTCAGGAGAGTTCCTGGTAAGTTCACAGTTCCATGGAAATGAATGGAAAAAGTTGGAAGGGCCATCCGCGTTAATGCAAGTAAGTCTTATCTACCCCACAGGTTTAGATTCTGTGATAAGGGAATGCCAGAGGAGACCCCAATAAAGTATTCCTGTGGTTATATGATGGACTTTAGACCCCCAGAAGTAGTAGTTGCAGAGCAGGACCTTAGGTCTGTGGCAATTGCGGTAAAGACTTGCCTCCCAGGAATCTTTCGTATACCAGGTGAACACCGGGGTGGGTGGGGGGGGGGGGCAGCGTATCACGAATAGTCACCCACCCCAAGACCCACAGGTAGGCATTCCCAGGATCTCTACGTTTAAGCCAGGAGTGAAAAATCTGGCAAGGGTAGACTTCAAGGAGAAGAGGGAACCCAAATAAATGGCTCTCGGCAGCAAGGTGAAAATAGAAGGCCGCAAACTGTCCCATGGCGGAGAGACAGCCTGTGGTGCCTTCGGAAATCCGAAACTGCAGATGTGGCAGTTAGTTGAGACTTCAATCACCTCTTGGATCTCTGTAGTGCACCACCGCCAACTGGCAGATTTTGCCGCTAAACGATGGGCAGCAGTGGTAAAATTGACCAAAAACAGTTTTGGTGTGGATGACTGTACCCAGCAGATGTAGGGAGACTGCAGGAGAATTCATGGGACTTCTGGTGGCCCGGACTGGACCTCAAGATGTAACAAACCCAAACCAGGATACTCCTAAACCAGTTTTGAATAATGTCTAATACCTGGCTCTATAACTGTTCTTGTGTGATAAAGAGTACGGAATATTTAACAGTAGGGCTATACACCTTAAGTGCTTGCCTTGGGCCCAAATAAGTTCCCTGTTTGTTCTTGGACATAGCCAGTAGGGCCAGGTAAGGGTTAACATCGTGGGAATCTCAGCAAAAATCTCCTCTTGCGTGTCAGCAGACCTGCATTCTCCTCGTTGCAGAATAGGAAACCAAGAGGGTGTAACAGCGGCAGGAGAAAGCCTAAATACCCTTGCACAAAGGGGCCGGCCAAGGGTAGGCCAGCCAATCACTAAAGAGATCCCCTTTTTGGCCTTCTGCACTGGGCACTTCTCCTGTGCCAGTTACAGTGGTTAAAAATCTGGGCGTTTGATTTCTGCGCCCCTCTCTATGGTGGCGCAGATTAGTCCCATCTGCCAGACTGGGCACTACCACCCGAGGATCATTTCGTAGAGTCCTCTGCTACCTTTCAGTTCATCAGTATAAATACTTTTAAAATTACATTACATTGGATCAGACGACTAACCAGACTGGTTGGCCAGTGGGACTGCCACTCAGCCTTCACCTTCCCCACAATAAGTTTGAGGGATAGTCTAGGGACCTACACTGCTCTAACGCAGTTAAAACAAATATGGAAGCTGACATTGGAAAGCCCAAAACCACAAAACGAGACAGAGCAGGAATACAAAAAAAAAACATTGATGACCAAATTTACCTTTTTTTGGTAGTAGTTTGTGTAAAAATGCTGTAAAAGCCAAAACTGAAGTATAGCTGCCACCAACCTACTACCGAAAACCACTGTCGGGTTAAAAATGTACCCTAGGACAAACATGGTTACCCTGGGAGGCACCACTGGTACTGGGGACATTAAGGGCAACTCGACCATATACCTTTATCGAAGGCAAAAGGGACGCAAGGACGGCGGGTGGTCTTCGGGAGAAGTCCAGTAATCCAAAAAGACTAGGGCTGGGAGGGTAAGGGGGAGGCAACACGTTGAGGGGCCCCAAATAATGGGTCCTTGTTAAACCATAATTCCCATTTTGGAGATTGTAGAGCCATCAGTCCAGGGTACCCTCAGTGAGTGAGCCTTGGTCCACATAGCAGCCATCTTTTGTGAACTTAACACTACACAATGCCCCTTAGGCACTCATGTGGACAAGCACTGATCAAAGCAGAAAGAAAACTGTGTGGTGGCATGACCTGGGTAATGAAGTGAATAATCAGCATAGAACAGATCATCTGTGCAGGTGCAAGATATGCTTATTCCCACACCTGAAGTCGAACTGTATCCTAAACAGACATCTTTGTTCCAAAGACCAAAGGACAGTGATCGCACTTTATAGCCAGATTTAAAGGGGGATAGAGGGGCAGCAGCTGTATACTGGAAAATGCATTTAAAGGATCCCTGTTTAAATCTTAAAATGTACAAAATGCTACATGAATTCACAACAAGCCTGGTATGAGCAACTACAGACTGACCTCACAGAATCCACCTGGAGCTCCGCTTTGAACAATATTACCAAAATGCACTTTGATATGAACACTCCACTCATCCAACGTATGATTTGCTTCAGATGACGTTGTACAAATGAGAATGCACAAACGGCCTGTCAAGGATATGGTTCGGACATGTGACATTAAACCTGCCCCCAAGCTATTTCTGTTGACCTCGGAGTGCTGTAATTGGAAATTATAAATACAACCGTTATTAGTTCAAGAAGTCCTTGGTGCCGGGACATAAATTGACTTTCCAGCACTGAAATTAAAGTTACAACTGCATTGGTGGCAGAAAGAGGACCGCACTGTTGAACTTGGAGAGTATGTCATACCATCTGAGGAACAAAGAAGACGTTTGCAGTGTGATCTGAGATGCATACTTGGAGATGTATAATTAACTTCTACAGTGACCCGTCTACAAAATAAAAGCACTGCCAGCTCAGTCTCATGACCAAAGACTGGGATTGGATCCTTCGCACACAGCGGGAATATTAACACCCACTCGCGTCTCCCACCCTGCTCATTTTGTCCTCATATTTTCCTCAATTTAACAATACTTTATTTTTAATGTTAAATTTGTTGGGTAAAATGCAAGTAAATAATTATAAGTCGAAGTATTTCCTGTCTTGCTTAGAAAGAATTGATCCTCAGATGGTGGTGACTGATGTCAGTAGCAGCAAAACTTTTTAGACCTTTTTCCTTTACTCGTAGCTTTGTTCTGTGGGTGATTAACACCTTCCTTGTGCTGCACGATCTGGTTTAAAGACGCATACTTTTTGGGGTAAACAAAGGAGTAGTTTGTTTTGTAACCGGTCACAAAATCGGTGGCGTTACACATCACTCACTGTAACAGTCAATCAGTATCATGGTCTCAGAAACATGGTGTTTGCTTTCACTATGTGAAACTAAAATTTCCCAAATCTCCTTCAAATGTGGTCATAGATTCTTGGAACAAAAAATCTCATAGGTAGCCTTCAAGGTCTCGGGTTGGTATGTTCCCGCCAGACATTTTTTGTGATGCTCTTTGAATGGGGAGACTTTAGTAACCCACCACCTGATTTTGTTGAAAGGCCATTAATACTTAAGAACCTGTATCTATCGCAAAAGTCATTTGGAGGCAAAAGTCAGTCCCGCTATGGCCACTCGTATGCATCTTTCTTGAGCGGACAGTTACTTTAGTGTCTTCAAGAAGCACTTCTGCTACCACTGACTCCAATCTTCATGGGGGCCCTATGTTGTACTTGCAGAGAAAACTAGAAGGGGGCATCATTGGTTTAGGAACATCTCAGTGGAATCTACGATTTCCTTAGGTGGCATTGTGTCTGTTGTGGAGGAAGGTTTCTCTTATTGACCTCCCAAAGACGATTGAGTACCTGTAGTTTTCCCCTGATTATTGTAGCTTATAATGCATTTCTTTAATGAACTGGGGATTTCATGGGACTAGATTTGAATACAAACCCAATCCAGAAGCACAGCCCTTCTTACTAGTACTTGGGCAACAAGTAATTCTACAGGGCTGCTTATTTAGTAGATGACAAAGTCCTTAAACCAGATCACAATAGTGAAGAAACTATAGATGCTAGCGGCAAAAGGAATGAAATTAGATTTTTACAAAGTGAGCCTTGACTAGCTGCCCTCTTGCACAGTTTCTACACCAATTTCTGTCATAAGTGATAGAAAATCAAATCTCACCAGATGCCTTTCATCAAGGACTTTGATTGCTTTGGTGACAGCCAGTTGTGATCAACGCCATCTTAAGCACTTTTGGGGGCCAGGGTCCAGTACTCTTTGAGACCACCGCTCCCCCTCTACTCAGCTAAATTGAGTGATTTAGAATGTATGGTCACGCCCCCCTCGCCACGATCACAACCCATAACTTTACATGCTGTTATTGCAGCAATCAAAATAACCATGGTCTCCCTTTCAGTTCCCTTGTCTTCATTCTTGCTGTAATCGGAATGATAAGTAGCATTTCACCTGCAACATGTACAGGCCACTTTTCATAGACTGCAGCCAAAAGGAAGGTACACCGGCCATAGTATAAATGCAGGGCACAGATCGTATAAAAAAGGTGCCCATAATCCAGATGCAGACAACCCAGATTTGCTGCCTCAGAATGCAAAGGTGTTGAAGCATGGGTACAAGAGATCAATTGGAAGCAAGGTGAAAGCTACACATACCATGGCAAAGACAGTGGAGTAAGATTAAAAGCTACCATGAAGGTGTCCCTATCCAGATGGACTGCGATTAGAAAAGGGACATGGTTTTCAAGTAGTGTGCGATTGGAGGGCAAATGACGGTGTGTGCATTGTATCAATGCTGACTATTATTATGGAGGGAGCAACACTATAGCCAGTGAAACCATGACTGAGGCTTTTTTCATAATACCTCAATCTTTATTGAATGTTTAACATGGTAGAAGTATAAGCTTTTTGGCGTTGACATTCAAGAGACCAAGATATCAACTTGCTTTATTTTTTATCCCTTCCCACCTGTAAACATTGAACACAAAACACTGCACAATGGTTTTCGAGTCCAACACACAGCAGAGGCCTAAACCCCTCGTTCGATGGAGTTAACTCCTCGTTAGCCTAAAATGACCTAGTTCAATGCCACCACCCTTCCTCCCAGACCGGCTCACTGAAAGTTAGAGGACCCATCCTCCTCATACTCTCACTAGCGTGGCCCTACGGTCACCATGACTAAAGACCTCTTAACCTTTTCAACCTTTTCCTGAATACTTTGCAAGGAGGTCAGCATCAAGAAACTGTATCACTGGTCTATTGCCTCCATATTTTAACAAGAACAGACCCCAGTCTTGGTGGAAGCTGGAGACCGCATCATTGACCAATGACGTGAGCTTCTCCATTACAAACATCCCACAAATTGCTCTTCCATTCCGCCTTTTAGGGGACAGCCCAACTCTTCCACTTCTGGGGTAGCGCCAATTTTCCCACCCTCCGCATCGCCTCCCACATCCTCAGTAATCGACGATCCACCCCATCTCGCATTGGGACACCCAGTAGCACTTGAATCGGGTCCGAGCTAGATGCAACTCCTATTTCTTTTAAGCAGCTGAGAACCTTGGACCAGTACATCTTTACGTTGGGACATGTGGAATAGTGCTCCCACCTGGCCACATGCTCTGGGACAGAAGGGGAAGCTCAACCATACATTTTGGATAACTTCAGGGGATCGAGATCCCAGCCATTGAGCATTTTAAAATTGTGCTCCATAGCTCTGGTGAACAGTCCCATGGAACATTAGCGTGAACATTCTTTCCCAGGTCTCCTCAATTGTCGAGCCTGTATGCTGGGCCCAGTAATCTGTGAATGTTTGCCCCCCCCCCTCATTTTAGAAGTCACCAGGACCTTGTATAATTTGGAGCATTCCCTTTCTTGAATTGGCACTATTTATGGTGTGTTCTAAGGGGGTCAGGAGGCTGGAAAGCCCTCCCCTCCCGGCCCCCGTCTGGGGTCGTGAAAAATACCTTTAAGGCAAATGTAGTCAAACACGCTTATTGCCTCATGTCCCAGCATTTCGGCCATGACCTCATACTCCTTAAATCTACCCTCTGAAAACAATTGTCCAGCCCTCTCCAGGAGCTCAGCAGAGGCGGCTAGGAAGAAAGCCTATGGTTCATGCCTCCTTTTTTCCAGACACACCAAAGCACCCCAAATGTTGGGTGGTTCCTTTCCCTGACCAGGATGGCCTTACTGTATGACCAAAAGAGATCTCAAACTTTCTTAGGGTGTGTATACATGTCTTCCTGGTAAATCCAGTAATTACCCATGTCGTCACACTTCTGTTCCAGCATTACCCTCGTGTGCGCTGCTTTGTAATAGTCGTCCGGAAAGCCAAAACCCCCCCAAAGTCTCTCGGTAGAGTGAGCGTGGTCCTCTTGCCTCTGGGGCTTTGACCATGCCAGACAAATCTAGCCACCATTGTGTTTTAAGTTCCTAAAGGAGTCCGGGAGAGCTGCAAAGAGGTAGAACAGACTGGGTAGAATATTCATCTTAACTGAGGTAATTCTGCCATACCACGAGTTTGTTAAGGGGGCCCATCTAGAGAGGGCTAATTTGATTGCGTCTATCATGGGAGCGTAGTTAAGATCTGTTGGCAATTAGAGTTGCCTTGGCACGGCAATCCCAAGAAGTAAGGTTTACGGGTTCTGCCTTCATATCATTAATGATCTTAAGTTTCCCTACCCCACGATCTTTCGTACACGGCGGCAGCACGCTGGATTTAGACACATTCATTTTAAGACTCAAAAATTGGCCTAGACTGTCTGTGCCAGGAGTGCGGGGATCGAGCGATGGGGGTCCACCAGATAACTCGGAATATTGTGTGCAAAGAGGTGTAGTTTCAATTCCACCGCCTCTTATTGGATCCTTTTGATCCGAGTTTTCTCTTATCGCTATGGATAGGGGTTACATCGACAATGCGCTCAATAGTGGCAAAAGAGGGCACCCCTGCCTAGTACATCTTGTAAGGTGGAAAGATTCAGATAGGACACAATTGACTGAAACCCTAGCAGTTGGATCACTGTACAGGACCGCGACCCACCGACAAGTTGTACCCAAGCCCCATGCTCTTTCACCTTCCCCATGTATACCCACTCCACCTAATCAAATGCTTTTTCCGAGTTGATGGATACTAGATGTGTCGAGGTCAGACTCTTGGGCGTGATGTATGAAATTGATAGTTTTCCGGATTTTATCTGCCCCTTGCCGTCTCCTTATGAACCCCACTTGGTCCTCATGTACCAATAACAGCATTACTTTTTCCAGTCTATTGCCCAGCAATTTTGCCAAAATGTCATCTGTATTCAATAAGGAGATAGGTCTATAGGACAGGCAAAGGGACAGGTCTTTCCCCTCTTTGGGAACCACTACAATAGGAGCCCCTAGCAACGGGTCTGGAAGCCTTCCTTCCCTCCAAAGCGTGGGGCCCCAAGCACCCCTCTGCCACCTATTTTACCTATTCCCTAACCCGCCAAACCCTGATCTGCCCTTTCCCACACCCCCCTAAAAATTTGATGAACATTAGTGCACGTTGAAGGGGCAGGCTTTCAAAAATCCAGCAATGAAAGGACGTTGTACCCTCTCCTTGATTTCCGCTGTTCCCTCAACTTCCAGGCTAAAATCTTGTCCGCCCAATCCCCCTTTTCGATATACTTTTGCTTAAGAAACATCACATTTCTTTTACGTTTGGTATAGCAATAGGGAGTTCAAATTGGGATCTGGACAGTTTCCCCGTTGCTGGAGAAAGCAGTTTTCTGCACCCCTCCCGGAATTAGTGCCTCAATTTAGTTTTCAGCTCTCTAATTCTGTATGTTCCCTTTTTTTTCGGGCGATCCACCGAATGCGTTCCCCCTGATCGTTGCCTTAAATGCCCCACAGATGACTGATATTCCGACTTCCCAGGTATCATTAAATTAAAAGTATACCTTAATTTATATCAATAAACCTGGGGAGAGCTCTTTGTTATGGGTTCTGTAGATGACCTCATAACCCTACCTTTCCATGTTTTCTCCAACAATATGTTATCTATTCTAGAGTCAGAGTCGATAACCCAGCGAGTAGTATCTGAATGGGGTAGAGGGGGAGATCACCATCTTCTAACTGAACATAAGAGTCCACCACTCCCAATTTGTTGAAAGCGTTGTGATTGGGCAGTGTACGCCAGGGGGACTGACCAGGGTTTCATGCTTTTCCTGTCGTCCTTGGTGCTGAGATTCATGCTGATCAGCTGTTTGCCGAAGGTCCGCTAGTGGCAGGGGGTGGAGTTTGGCCTTCAGTGTCTCCCAAAATAGAATCTGTCCTTCATTGGGGCAATAAACCGAACCCACTGTCACCTTATTCCCTCTTATTCTACCATTTATGAAAATGTATCTGGCCTCTGGGTCCCTTAGTATTCCCTCGATTATCAACCCCAGCTTACTCGCCACTGTTATGCCCACTCCTTTTTGGAGATGTCAGCTGCCCAGTGGATTGATTCCATGGCCCTTGTTTTCAGTGAGGGCTCTGTGCCTCTCAGCCAGTGTGTTTTCTGTATAAACATTAAGTCCAGTTTAAGGCGATTAAACTCGGAGTAAAAGTGTCCGCTTTATGGGGCATTAAGGACCCAAATGTTCAGTGAGCCCACCTCAAAGGCCGTGTGTAGCTCAGTTGTTAGGCCCCCTTCCAGGGTGTACCAATACCTCCTCTAAACTTAGTCCTGGGCGATGCGCCAGAGGGCTGGGTCATTTTTGACTTGAGACTCCTCTCCCATTTAACCGTGCAGCGTTCAAAACCAAACATAAAACACCCAACCCCTCTTTTTGAACCAAAGAACCCTTTCTCCACGCTCCCTCCTTGGCGTCTGGCCTTGGGAACCCCCCCCCCCCCACCACCTCTGTTGCTTTATTAAATAACCCACCTCAAGAGTACCAATCGCTTTTGCTTTTGGAACTCGAAGGTGAGGGAGTGTTCAGTTTTTTTAACTTTCGGAGGCCTTTTATGAGTTGTCTGTCTCTCAGGCCTTTGTCTCTCTGGGACGCCCTGCATGGTCCTTCTAGCGAGCAGCCTTGGGACCCGGAATCCTCGTCCCCGAAGAGTTTGTTGGATATTCTGCTGATGTCTTCTGTAATCAGTTTGTATTTTACGCCTTCGTATTCAAACGCAAAGGAGAAGCCCCATTTGTAGTGAACTCCTTTGGAAGAGAGCCACTTGGTGAGGGGACCGCAGAGACGTCCTCGAGCCAGGGTAAAGGTTGAGAGATCCTGGAAGATGGCAACTTGTGTGGATCCCCACTCCACAGGGCTCAATTTTATGGTCTTTTCCAGGATTCTGGTTTTCTCTGCATAATAGTGCAATTTTTCCAATCCAGAGCACCAGTCCCTTTAGCCCCCCATCCCCTGCGCGATGTGCTCTATCAATGGTGGACTCTGTGGTATTGTCATCATTACAAATCTTTTTTATGATCTCATTAATCCTCCTGCATTTTGCCATCTTTTTCGGGAAAACCAAAGAAACTAAGTTTATTGCAACGTTTGCGGTTCTCAAAATCGTCCATCCTTAATGCAGCCTCCTCCTCACTCCTTTCCGCTCCACAATCCGCATATCCACCTGCGTCTCCCAAGATCTCCACTGAGGACTGATTGGCTACCAACTCCTGGAGTCTATCGTCCATACTCTCCACTTTCTTGTCGAGACCACCCAGCCTGTCACCAATAGCAGCTCAGAAGCCTCTTATTTCCTCCAGCAAAATCGCCATGTCTTGCTTCATCCTATCCTCTCATGTCATCTTTGAGCCAGAGGGGGTGGGCACTGCGGTAGCGTGCTCTGGGGACAAAACAAAGTGGAACCTCTGGAGGGAGGATTACCAGTCCATGAAGTTGGGGGCATCGAAGTCTGTCTCCCACTGTGTAGCTTTTTGCCACTCCCCAGAAATTCTACCAATTCCCAAGAGATTTGAAGTAAGCTGTGTGTATGCCTCAACACATGAGAGGAAGTGGTGGTGCCGTAATATGAAGTGACGGTCCCAGAGGAAATAGATTCCTCCTGGAGGGCTGTATTTAGCACTTGTTTGTCACTGATGCTCCATGCATCTCCCTGCTGAATCAGTGGCGTACCCCACCGTGGGTGGGGCGCACCAGCAGGACTGCAACTGCAGGGGTAAGTACCCCCCATGAGGTGCTACAACACAATGTTCTCCGGGGAGGTGGGGAAGGACCCAAACTCTACAGTAGTCCCACCCTCGAGGTCACTGGCCCCTTGGTAGTTTTCTCCTTACACTGGAGGGAGTGGGGGCCCACTTGCCCCTCCTGTTGGATCAAGCAGTGACTCACTACTTCCGTGGTTGGGCTGGGGGGGTGGCAGAAAGGTATAGGTGGTGCTACCTCTCTTACAGGCCAGCGGCCTGTCTGTGGGGGATTGACGAGGGGCAGTTGGCACCCACCCCAGCTGCTAGCCGCTCGTGGAGGTGGCAGTCCTTCCCGAGGTATCCCCAACCACCTCTGGCAAGGGAGACCTAAGGCCTCCTCCCCTGTATAGGGGGCCCGGGGCTCACCGGTTCCAGCTCACATGGTGTTTGTGGTCCATCCTCCCCCTCTGTTGGATCTGTGGTGAGGGGGTGCGGGCCAAGAATTTAAAAAAAGTCACCACCCACAGTGGCCTGCCAAGGCTGACTCCTGCAGGCGCCTGCATGCTCCTCTTCGGCAGATTGTGTTGCATTCGTTCTAGTGGCCACTGCCGAATGCCGGCTGCAACAAGCCTGCCAGGACCACGCTCTCGCTCTGTTTGGGGGGACTTGGGGAGGGTCAGGCAACCCCCTTGGCTCCCACCTGGTTCCTCCTCAGTCTCTGCTCAGGATTACTGCCGGGCACTGCTCTAGGCGGGGAGAGTCTCGGTGGGGGCTGGGTCCTGAACTCTTATCTCCCCCTCTCCTCTTGAAAGCAGAGCCCCAGTTTTCCTCCTCTCACAAAGCGCACTCGGAGCGTTGCTGAATGGGGGTGGGGCTTGTACCCCCGTTGCTCATGTCGGAACCTCCTGGGGGCGCCTCAGGTCTGGGATACCGCTGTATCGCTCTCTACCTGGCTGAGCCTCTGCAGCTGCCACTCAGAGCCCCATAGCTCTGTTGCTCTGTGGTTCCTCTGCTTGTGAGGGTCCATTTTGGCACTAGATTTGAGGTGCCGGAGGGCTCATCTCACCATCGATGCACTCTGGTAAGACAACTTGGCGGTTCTTGGAATGTGGGGGCGGGGGGGGTCCTCATTCCCTTAAATTCCCTCGTGATCCCGAGCAACATAGATGTGTTGGCTCATATCCGCGCCCCCTGATGTTCGAACGGTGAGGCTTTTTTGAAGATGCCCAGGATCACACATTGGTTTACATGTGACGCTGGGATTTGCACCCACTATGCGATTCCCGCACATCACAACTTTCTTTTTCTGTTCTTACCATGAACTAAAATAATTCTGTTTTATGGAAAGTACACAAACAACATAACCCATCATGACAATTTTGAAAAACAAAATGTTATTGAAGCGTATTATGGAAAATATGAATGATTCTAGCTTCCTTGTCTCCATCATCAAGGGAAGTATATAGGTACTGGCATACCGATTGATGTGATGTTAAAAGATTTATCTGGGTTTTTCAATTGTATTTTAAATCTGTAAATTCGCCCAAAACCCAGGCTTATGACATTTTTATTTATAAATGTGCAGAAAAAAATCTGAATTGTACAAAAAGTGTCAAATGAGCAGACCTTAAAATGTGCTGATCTATCAGAGGTCTTTGATCTGGTCTGCTTTCTTCTGTACCTTCCACTCAAATGGTCTACATAAAAAAAAAATCAGGTACTGGGCTAAACAATGCCAACAGCATGTGCAATGGCAAACCTTTTCACAGAACACTGCACAGTAATTTCAGTGGTATGATGATTTGTTTAGGATAACTATCATCTGCTGGCAAAGCCAGGACACAAGCACACATGCTTTGGTTCCATAGTCTTGCATTTGGATACTGTGAAGGCATCATGAAGTAGACACAGACAACTAATGCAGTTTGGGCTACAAACATTTATTAAAAATAAAAAAGGTTGAAAGAAGGCCTATCTTGCCCTATGCTAAGGTCGGGTTTCCCTACATAACAAACTAATGATAGTCTGTGTCAGGAAGTCCAATGCAAATGTCTGTGTCCAAAACTTATACTTGCCCTCACATTAAATGTATACAATGTGTAGGGATGTCAGCATTAAATGACAAGTGTTCAAAATAAAGTTCAGAGCTTCTGAAGAAAGATGTCTCCCTTCCCCAAGTTTCTAACTGTTCAAGTTCCAAAAGAGGGCTTCCCTTCCCCATGCTTTCAAGTCTTTCAATGTTCCAAAATATAAAGTTCAGGTCGCGTGGATGGTCTTCCTTTAATTCAATCACAATAATCGCAGTGTCTTTTCCTTAGGTAAATGTGTTCGGTCTAGGCGCAGTTGTCGCACCACACGGTCCACCCATTACAGGTCACGCAACTGACACACCTTACTTGCATCCATTTCCTAGATATCTTGCCACAGTTTCCGCTTCACAGTAAGACTTGACTTAATCTACTTTCAAGTGCCCTTGAAGCTTTATTATCACTTGTTTTTGTCATCATTCCTTTATTAAGCAGCTTTCACTTGTAAAACCAAAATAGGCTTTGCAGTACACTTTCCTGCTAGGAAACTCGGGTATTGATGCATTTCTTTTTAACCATTCATCATATGCTTCCCAGTACACGCTCCTGCTAGGAAACATATTCTCTGTTTCAGATTGCTTGATTATATTTCTCTTATACAATCCATCATAAGCTTCCCAGTAACCTATCCTGCTAGGAAACGTATTCTGTTTCAGGTTCCTTGATTATCACGCCCAGTGTTATTTCCCCAGGTTTCTCTTGCATACAGGCTTTGTTCCATTTATAGTTCTATCGCACAATTATTCTTGGCCCTTGGCAATGCTTGCTTTCATGGCTTCTCATTACGTTCATAACATTTTCATATTGATTTTGCTTCTTTTCAATTCAGATATTCAAAATGAAATGTCTTCTTCTCTAAGATGCCCATCCTCCGTGGCCCCCTTTTCACCCTGACTGAGTCACCTTCCTTCTCATGGTATGCTTTCCACTTTCTGTGGCTTTCCAAAGGCTTGTCTTCACTTGCAGTCTGCTCATGCTGGTTCCCTCTGGCATATGGCATCTTCCACGGCTTCGTCGCTTCCTCACTGCTAATATCGGAGCTCCGATAGACTGCAGTCAGCGGTCCTGCACCTGTGAGCGTTCAATAGTCTGATGTTTCCGGTTCCTTCTTTCTGCGCGGCACAGCTTCCTCAACTCAGCCTTGGACTGCCAATGACCCCCTCTCACTCGCTGCACCTGATCACGCTCTCTATACCTCCCAGCGTCTTGGGAAGGTTCTTTCTCACTGCCAAAACTTATGCATTGTAACTCTCCTTCGCTCTCTTCTCTGGGCTTCGCTCCTTGCCTCTATCCGATCAGCTGAGCCATTTTGAAAGTTCCTGGCTCCATTATGAGTCCAACAACTTGACCGCTCATGTTTCTTCCTTGTGTTAATGATGGCCTCCTTGGCTCAGTACTTAAGTGGTGTTTGTGTATGTAGGAATCAATAAAGAGAGTTTGTATGGTTCTGGTGTGTCCCAGTTCCTAACTGATGTTCACTTGGAGATGATTCATGGAAAGGATAGGGAAGGGACAGATAATAACCTACAAAGGCCTGGGGGGATATTGGTTTCATTAGAAAATGGAAATGGGGGCATACTGTGTCTTGCCCATAGGTGCCTCATCCCTGATCCCATATCACCTACACCCAGGTGATCCTCCCTCGCATATCCACCCCCAATGTCAGGATCCAATAGCAACGTCCTTTGCCTGGCTTCCTGGGAGGAGGATATATTGGGGAGGGGGGGAAGGTGAGGAGAGTCTCTGGTTACTCACAATACCTAATATCCTCTTAAGAGTAACACGTTATGCTAATCATTGGAGGTGGCTGCTTAAGAGCAGAATGTACTCGTCAACAACAGACCGGCAATGGGTTTATAGCCTCAGCAGCATGCCATAAAATATCTGGACATGTGTTATTTCAGTTTGGTGAATAATAGGAACAGACTTCTTTAGCAAAGGCAGCCTTGTGCCCCTCCACCCCCAAGGTGGGGGCCTGGTGAAAGTGCTGCTTTTGCCCTCCCATCTCTGATTGTAATCCTTGTTCTAAGCAGTATGGAAAATTGCTTGAAATATTCACCCTAGTGTTTTATTGCACTTTTTGTTCTCGTTGGTTTTTGTTTGTATTATTTTCTTATTGACCAATTGATTGTTTTTTTTTTCTACTTCATTACTTTACTTATTTCCTTTGTCCATCAGATTATACTTGGCCATACTTTTGCTAAAACATTAATTTATTTGCATCCTTCCCCATCCCAACGTCGAACTTCGACAATCGATGCCAGCTGGAGAAGAAATCGACCGTCGGCTGCTGCACGACGGATTTGGGCCTCGGAAGGCCTCTGGCCTCGGCCCGGGCCTTGGAAGGCCTCTGGCCTCGGCCCTGCAAGTAGGGAGAGTGGGGGGTTGTACATCCTCTACACTCTTGGTATATAGGTACACCTTATACATTTCCTACACTTAACAGCCCGCTGCCTCAAGGTGCGTATGGAGGGTACCCCTTTTCAATTCTGCCCCAATTGCAATCGCTAATACCCTTGGGTCGACAGGCACGCCACATGCAATCTCTGTTTGCCGAGGGACCACCCCGAAGCGAACTGCAGAGCGTGTAGTAGGTTTAAACCTAAGACACTTCAGGATCGTTCGACGAAGCGTTGGGCCCACCACAGCAGGCAAGCGGCCATGGCAGCGGAGGGCGCCTTCAGCGACGGCAGCGACGACGTACTTTCGGATGGCGAGGGCATTACGGCGTCGAAAGACAGCCGAGCGTAAGTCCCCGACCTCGGAAGGTCGTCCTGCAGGGCGGCTATGGGGAAGACCCCCGGCGACACAAGCGCTTCACACACCACACACACTAAACACACAAAGTCCAACCGAGACTCGACGACGTCAAGTTCTCGGAAAGAGGCACAAACAGAACGGTTCGATTCGGTGTCCTCTGGGCGTTCTCGATCGAGATCGCCGCATGACTCCAGGCAATCATCCACTCTTGCCAAGAGTGCCTCGCTCCCTAGGCTAACAGAAGTTCGATCGTCGGAGGACGAAGACGACTTCCACCCCCAGGCCGCGCTCCAGGAGTCGGAGCCCGCAGACAAAATCAGCGAGGCCCCACACTCGAAGGACAGGGACCCTACCCCCGATCCTCGACGCCAGGCGTCAAAAACCTCCAGAGCCACAAAAGGACAGGGAAAACATTTTTCCACTCACGGGGAGGGGGGGAAACAGCAGAAGAAGTAGCCTTTGCACTCTTCCACACCTGTGAAACACACCACTCCCCCTAAACAGTCAGACAAGACCAGGTCTGCTGATATGTCAAAGACTAGCAAATCTACTCAAGATAAATCCCCGAGACTTGCTGAGAGAGTCATTCCCAGTTCCAAAAAATGGTCCAGTGAAGACATAGATAGGGTCATGTCAAGGATGTCTTCTTTGGCTGATTTTTACGATAAAAATCCAGACCATTTCCTTTCGTATGATCCACAAGGATCATATCCCCCCGAGTAAGAAGCCCCGGTTTGAAACACTGATGAGGTCTACAGACCCCTTCGAGGTACAACCATACTCAAGACCATACTCACTGTATCAAGGAGAGGCTTCCTTTGGTGAGGACCAAGAATTTGGCATGGTAGAAGAGCAAACCGGGACAGGATACTATGGGGACGATGAGGACCAAGAAGAGGAAGAGGAAGACCCTTAAACCTACAGAGTAGATTCCCCAGTAGAAAACGAAGCCCCGGTTACCGACTCCCCTGTTGATAACCAACCCCTCCTAAACGAGGTTCTCGCACGTGCAGCAGAACATTTCCATATTGACACCCACGGTGTCCAGGAGGAGAGGGACTTAGCAGAGGAGTTGGTGGGAGAAAGGAGGCCTGTTGCCCAGACCATCCCGATCCTTAAGTCCATTCAGCGAAGAATAGACCCGTCCCTGGTGAACCCGAACCTCACCAGAGCAGTCAATCCCAGAGTTGAAAGACTTTTCAGGGCAGCCCAGTCTGACCCTCTCTATATAAGAGGAAATCTGAAGCCAGACTCCCTAGTTGTCACTAACACTCGTAAGAGGGCTGGAACACCCTTGTCATCGTCCGAAGCTCCTCCAGACAAGGAGAGCAAAAAACTATATGGTTTCGGCAGGAAAGTAGACTCGACGTCCGCCTATCGGGCAAGGATTGCAAACTCCACCACCCTGTTGGCCAGCTACAACTGCCATCAGTGGGAAGAAGTCGCGGCACTCATAGCCTCTGCTCCTGAACCTTTAAAGGGCCAGTTAGCTCGGATTTCCGCAGAGGGTAGAGCCGTGTCTGGTTGCATTTTGAAAGCAACCTTTGACGCCGCGGACAACGCAGGCAGATTGATAGCAGAAGGCACTGTTATCAAGAGACATGCGTGGTTACGGCAGTCTGGTTTTAAGGCAGAAACCCAGGCATCATTGTTGGACAAACCGGTGGAAGCCGATCTGTTTGGTAAGGCGGTCGAAGACACACTGAAGAATGCCAAGGACGAATACGAGACACTCAAGTCCCTTGGCCAGTTAACCAATAAACCCCCTAACCAGAGGGGGAATAGTAATTTTCGTCGCCCACGCGGCCAATATTCCCAGAGAGGATCTAACTATTCCCAGGGGCAGGGTACACAGTGGAACAGCCAACAGTCTACCCAGGGTTACGGCAGAGGTAATAGGAGAGGTCGTGGTAAAGGCAGAGGCAGCCCCAGCAAGGGAGGCGGCACGCCTCCACCAAAGCAGTGACGCTCAGTTCAGGGTCCCTTCTCACGCAACCCCAGTAGGGGGACGCATTTCCAACTTCATCCATGCTTGGGAAGGGATCACATCAGACAGATGGGTACTGTCAACAGTATCCACAGGGTACTGTATAGAACTACTGCAGCGTCCCCGGAACCATCCTCCACGACAAAGGGTACATTCTTTAGAACATCAGAAGATTCTCCTCGAGGAGATCGCCATTCTGCTAGAAAAGGACGCGACACCAGGTAAACAAGGGTATTTATTCAACTTACTTCCTTGTGCCAAAGAAAGATTTGACAATGCGCCCAGTATTGGACTTATGGCCTGCCAACAAGTATGTCAAGCCCCAAGTTTCGTATGACTACGCTACAAGAGGTACTCCCCCCTCCTAAAAAAGGGGATTACATGGCAACCTTGGATATGAAAGATGCTTATTTTCATATTTCCATGTTCCCAGCACACAGAAAGTACTTGCGCTTCAAGGTGGACAGTCGACACTACCAATTCAAGGTACTGCCCTTCGGGATAGCTTCAGCACCAAGGGTATTCACCAAGGTACTGGCAGTGGCGGCTGCACACCTACGCATGGAGGCAATCCCGGTGTACCCTTATTTGGACGACTGGCTCATAAAGGGGGAAACCCCAGTAATTTGCAGGACAAACATTCAAAGGACTATCGACCTCCTCCACGAGTTAGGCTTCTCAATCAACGAGAAGAAGTCAAGCTTGGTGCCTAGCACCTCCAAACAGTTCATAGGAGCAATCCTAGATACTCAAGAGGGGTTGATCTTTCCTTCAGAGGAAAGAATTCAGAATATACTACTGCAAATTCCGCATTAGCAGTACGGTCGCCAAATAACGGTACACAAAGCAATGCGTTTACTGGGCATGATGGCGTCATGTGTTTACCTGGTCCCCCACGCACGCCTGCGCATGCGTCCCATGCAGGAATGGTTGGCGAAACAGTGGTCTCAGGCAAGTGGTCAGTGGGACGATCTAGTGGTCGTTTCGCCAACACTAGTACAAAGCCTTCACTGGTGGACAAGAGAGAATCTCGCACAGGGGAAACCCTTTTACGATCCCGAAGTACAGGCAGTAGTCACTACCGATGCATGTCTGACGGGGTGGGGAGCTCACCATCTCCACCACACAGCTCAGGGTCTCTGGTCTCCCTCAGTGGCCAAGAACCACATCAACCTGCTAGGGCTTCTGGCAGTATTCAGAGCGCTTCAAGCGTTCGAGCCCCACCTACTAAACCTGTCAGTGCAAATCCGGACGGACAGCACAACAGCCATGTTCTACCTGAACAAGCAAGGAGGGACTCGTTCGCCAAATCTGTCCAAGCTTGCCCAGAAAATCTGGATATGGGCACTCAGACGGAACCTCTTCCTGTCATCACAACATGTTCCAGGGGAGCTCAATTCCCTAGCGGATGCTCTCAGCAGAGACTCCCTCCCAGAGGAACACGAATGGGTTCTACACAGAGAGGTCGTAGAAGATATCTTCTCTCAGTGGGGTTTCCCCACTATAGACTTAT
Source organism: Ambystoma mexicanum (assembly GCF_040938575.1). Classification (NCBI taxonomy): domain Eukaryota; kingdom Metazoa; phylum Chordata; class Amphibia; order Caudata; family Ambystomatidae; genus Ambystoma; species Ambystoma mexicanum. The sequence goes on along the minus strand of NC_090931.1, from coordinate 930,984,481 downwards.
TCGCCACAAGCGAAAACAGACAATGCCCAGGATTTGCATCCAGGTTCCCCCAACCAGACTCCCAGGGGAACGCCCTGTGGATGAACTGGTCAGGGATGTTTGCGTACGCTTTTCCACCAACTCCTCTCCAGGAAAGTGGTGAAGAAGATGAACAGAGAATCGATGACGCTCGTCCTAGTTGCTCCCATGTGGGCAAGACAACAGTGGTTCCCACACCTACGCAAAATGGCGGTGTGCGAGCCCATCAAACTTCCAGCCTGGTACAACCTACTGTCCCAGCACCAAGGTCAAACAGTGCACCAGCAATCCAACTCAATGAACCTGGCAGCATGGCTCCTGAGGTCATAGAGTTTGGACATCTCAATTTACCACAGAGGTGTATGGACATCCTAAAGGAATCTAGGAAACCAAAAACAAGGCACTGTTACTTTGACAAGTGGAAGAGGTTCGTTATCTGGTGCCAGAGTAGACAAATCAACCCTGTTGATCGCACTCCTTCCACTATTGTTACATACATGCTCCACCTACTAGATGCAGGATTGGTTTTTAACTCACTGAAAGTACACCTGGCAGCCCTGTCGGCATACCCCACTTCCCATAGCAAGGTCTCGTGGTGAAAAGTACCAGTAGTTAAAGCCTTCATGGAAGGAGTAAAGAGACTTCACCCTCCTATTTCAAACCCACCACCAGGGTGGGACCTTAATGTGGTGCTAGCCAAGCTCATGGGACCCCCTTTCGAGCCCATGCATAAAAGCAGTCTCAAACACCTGACTTATAAAACGGCCTTCTTAGTAGCTATTACTTCTATAAGAAGGGTCAGTGAAATTCAGGCTGTGTCAATGCAGGATCCCTTCTTTACTGTCCATAAAGACAAACTGGTTTTACGCACACACCCTAGGTTCTCACCTAAGTTTATATCAGAATTCCATGTAAACCAGTCCATCGAGCTTCCGGCTTTCTTCCAGGACCCTCAAAGCTCGGCTGAGGTGAAACTACACACCCTAGATGTGCGTAGGGCAGTCCTCTACTATGTAAATAAAACCAGACCGCTAAGAAAAACAGATCAACTGTTTGTCTCCGTAGCTACAGGCAGAGAGGGGGAATCACGTCTCTAAAGGTGCCATCTCGAAGTGGATTATTAACTGTATCCAGCTGTGTTACTCACACTCTGAAAGAACTCTGCCTTTCACGCCAAGAGCCCACTCTACTAGAGGCATTGGGCCACTCTGGCTTTCATAGCAAATGTACCCCTTGACACCATTTGCAAAGCAGCTACTTGGAGCTCTATTCACACTTTTACTCAGCATTACTGCATTGACACCCATTCCAAGGCAGATACACAAGTGGGACAAGCGGTTCTAAGACATTTATTTGCTCATGACCCTTCTCACATCCCACCTCCTTCAGGTACTGCTCGCTAATCTATGCACAGCATGTGATCTAAGCAGATTCCACAAGCCTCAGAAGGGATACATTACTCACCGTAATCGTATTTCTGATGCTTGTATCTGATTAGATTCACATGCGACCCACCCTTCCTCCCCTCTGAGAGAAGGCACATGGTTGCTTGTAGTCTTAGCTTTCTATCTATCTGCTTGGATTATCTGTACTCGCGCTACTCCTCATGCTACCTCGTGTCAGAAAAAATACAATCTGAGGATCCTAGACGCGTGAGGGATCTTGGGTACAGTGGACGTCACACTAGGGATAGTATTACTGGCACGCCCTGTGTCGACGCCCATTTTCGAGTTTCGAAAAACAAACTGTAATACTCCGCAGCTTCCACTAGATGTCGGCCTATGCACAGCATGTGAATCTAAGCAGATACAAGCATCAGAAATACGATTACGGTGAGTAATGTATCATATATATATATATATATATATATATATATATATCAAATGTTACATGTTTGCTTTAGTTCCTTTTTCCACTTTTGCCTTTGTTGCCACATTCTATCCGCCCAATGGCTTTTTAGTTTTGACTAAAAGTTGTCAAAGACAACTTGTCCAACATATTCCCATGAAATGTGCTTTCTGATACGTGTTGGGATATAGCATATTTCTGGTTGCTGTTTTTCCTCCTGTAGAGCATTCGTCCAATCTGGGATTTGCCTGACCCTTACATGAACCATGTCTGGCACATCCTCAGTGGATGAATAATCTTGTTACTCTGTTCATAATACGAACTTTGGACCCTCCTCCCTCTCCAGCACCGTTCTTGCTTGGCTTAGCAGGCAGCCCAACTCCCCCCGGTGGTGTGTCACTCATGTCTAGGGGAACCCCCCTGGCCCTGCTGTATTGGAACCCACATGCTTCCTCAGGTTGCAAGAAAACCAAGAGCCAATTCACATGCACAGCCTGACTTGTTCTGGAGGAGTGCACTGCCGTAGCCGTAATTGGTCTGCCCAGACTGTCTGAAGACCATAAAAGCAGCGGCATGTCTTCCAAGATGGGTTAAAAGAAATGTTTGTAAGTATGCATGTAAGTTTGAATGTACTGCATAGTGTGCACAATTTGGAGGTTCTGAGGGATGCATGCATGCCTTTGGGGCAGAGTCCCTGGCGGTGATATTGATTACCAGGTACTGTTACTGGCACAGATTGTGGCTTCAGCTTCATGAAATTGATTTAAAGTGGCATTATTGGTATATGTTGTGAATACAGGCATCCTGAAAATGTAAAACGCTCCGGTGTTAGGGATGTAACGGTTTCATGGGCAAACTAGAACAAAAGTTAAGGCATTATTTATTTGAAAGGCAGCATACAGATTTTTAACGTTTTCACAGTTGTGCTGCTCCGCGCTACAGGTCAGATCTTCTATGGTGATTGTCCCGATTTTCAATTTGCAATTGGCAAGACCACAGGGACATTACGAGGGTGAGCGGAGGGCCTGAATTGAAAGTGAGCATTTTATTTTTCCTTTTGTTCGTATGTAAACAAATGTAATAAAACCTTCAGTGACTTGCAAAACAGTGGAGCCAGGAGCACTTCGCTTAGCAACCATTCAGCCAGCAGGAGCCGAAATGTATCGATTCAGCCTGGCCCGGCACGTGCCATTAGTTCAGTAAAATAAGGTCCTACTACACTGAGCAAACACATTGGAACAGCTGTTGCTCTGGCTGTGCAAATTGTAAAAAAAAAAAAGACGGCCAGTGAAGTCATGCACATCGAATTACTCTCCCCAAGGTTTAGATTCAAAGAACTTAAGTTTCTCATGGTCATGGATCGGATAGCCATCCAGTTCTGTTTTATCTTAGAATTCTGGGATTTGTAGTTTTCCCACCAATTTGAAAGATGGGGCACTACACATCCCAGAATTCAAAGGGGGGAATTAACTGGTTGCCCTTCTGATGCATGTCCACAACAACTCTAGCTGTGTAGACCAGGCTTGAACTGGCGTTTACGGCAATAGGCCCATGGCTGAACCAAAAACGTGAAATGTTTGTGTGGGACGGTTTTTTGGGGCACTTTTTTTGGCCAGTTTGATAAGTGACTTCACTATGCGGCTAATAGTTTTGACCACTGTTGCTGAATAAATATTATTTTAAATGTACAATTTGCATCACATTTTATCAAAAATCTCCCCCTTGGGTACTATTCAAACAGTGTTCCAAAAGGAATGCTTTCCCATTTGCAACTGTGCGCCACTTTGTGTTGGTGCCCGAGACAATGTTATCCCCCAGTCCGACCCTGCTGTAGACTGTGTGAACACTGGGTCGATCAGTGCTTTCTGCTAGTGAATAAACTCCCCACCCCCACCCTCCCACCACTAGTCCTCTCCGTAGATTTGCACATTGGCAATAGAGTTGTTGCTTCGCTTGATCCTTCCCCTACCTGCTTTCTGTATATGGCACTAGACTGAAGCAGGCAGGACAGATTCTACATTCAATTTGAAGTATCCAGAGCAATGGGGTTAATATTTCTTAGGTCAATTCTCAATTTGTGATGCCACCCATGAAAGCATTCCTCCCTCTGAACTCTCATCACAAGGGTCTTAATGCACTCAGACTTTGCCACCATCTTTAAGAAGGTAAATGAACATGTATTGCAAGAATCGAGAAAGAAATCAACAGCGCCCACTGAAAGCTGTCCTAGGATTACATGGTCAGTGGTGACTCCGACATCAGAACTTCATAATACACCAGGCAGATGGTAAAGGAGCTATAGTGATTAGATCACTATGAAACCTTTCGGTGTGTTTGTGTTGGCTATGACATTTTGACAAAAGAAACACAATGACATGGGCTTTCAGACCGCATGAGTGACTTTTCTCCCTTTAATGGGATAAAGAGTTGTCAAAACAAACTTTTTGTCGCAGCGAGGGGTCATGATGCCCATGCCATGTGGTTCCAAAAAAATGCAAGTCATTGCCAATTTTCAAAGCGATGACCTTTGACTGAGCAGCAAAGCTCATTGCACAAAATGTGCATTATAACACTTCCACTAGTCACTTTCATTCAAGGCGATCGAGTGAGTGCCATGAAAGACCAATTCTGCAGCCGCCTGTGTATTCGTAATTAAACTAAAAAGCATTGACTTAATGGTAAGTTAAAGAACTTCAAATGCAAAAAGGCAATGTAAAAAAAAAAGTTTTTTTTTGGTACAAGTAGTTTCAGTTGGAGCAGTTTTTAATGCCATTCCGTAAGCCACACGTGCCCGTCACAAAATCAATATGTTAGCAATAGGAAGAATAAATACAGTGCCAAGAAGGAAAAGGATTTACTTTGGTTTGGCGGCTTTGGGGTTTATATATTTATAATGTTTTTTAAACATATGACAATGGGGTATTTCCCTGGTCCTATCATTGAAGTTACATATAATAAGTCACACCACACAATTCACTCATCGCTGCAGGTATTTGCTGCTGCCATACCAAAGGGTAACATGCCAGTGATTACTGAACATCTTTTGGCCCGCAAATAAACTAAAGGCTGTAACGTAAAGAGAGAGAGGGTGCGTGTGCTTGTGTGTGTGTGTATGCGCACAAGCGCATACTACCATCCGCCTCCATTGATTTCTGGCATGCAGATTATTAAGATGGCAACATGTTCATCTTCACTAGTAGCCAGTGGGGGAGCTAAAATTCTAAATGACCACTTAATAAAAGCTATTAAGTTTGCTTTGCCAGTCGCGGCAGGCCCCCCCCCTCACCACCCCTCCACCCCTGTCGTCGTCCTCTCCACACGTGTTTTTGTGGTGTTTGGTGGAAGCAAGGTGTGGTATTTCAGTGGAAAGTATGTTGAAAAGCCCAATTCTGGCCCTGGGTTCCTGGTTTTGTTTGTGATGATAAATCTTACAATTCATGACTTTTTAAGAAAATATTTGTTAAAATTAGTTAACTCCACCTGCTATACCACGATAACCATGATATACCGTCATTTGGCAAGAAGGTTATCGTACTGCCATAAAACTAATACTGTGACACCCCTATCCAGTGTACTGTTGGGGACATGCCACTTACTGTATGTTTTCATGTTACCTTCTATAACTGCTGGACTTTAGAGGTAGTTAGATCATATCAACAGCTTACAGTCAACAATCATTAAATTAGTGCTGTGAGAAATACATATTCATTTATTAATAGGCAATTTGATAGAAAAAACACATTTAAAGCTTAAAAAAGCGGTGGGCCAATCCCATTCGCTTAACATAGTAAAAAATTAGAACACGGTCTAAAAGACGACAATTTAGTCGTGACACATTGACTTAGAGGCAATCTAGTAACATATGTCTAGTTGACATGTATTAGATTCGATGACTAATGCAGGGAGCAATTGCTGTCTTGCACTAATCGTGGAACCCTATATTGAGATGGGTTTCATCAATCTAGTGATTGCTTGTCTAGATGGAGAAAACTCGACATGTTTCAGTTCTGATATTTTTTCGGAACCTTCTTCAGGAATTGTGCCACTGTATCTAATAATGTTACAGTAAAAAGCAACAAGAAGTGCTATAAATGCATATCTCAGGCGATAGTCAATCTTGTTGGCAGTGTTAAATATCAAACTTGAATGTTTTCTGCAGCTGTTGATATAAAACGGAGAAACACAAAAGGAAGAGTAAGCTATAGATGCTATATTTTCGTCTAAGATAGTTTTGTTTTATAAGACCAGGATAGGTTGGTTAATTACTTAGTCTAGTCCAGGCGAGTGGCTCATTAGGAGGTTGGTTCCTGATTAAAGCAGGAGTTAGTTCTCTTAGTCTGCTATTGGCTCAATGTTGAACCATTGCCAAGTGTCATCACAAGTGTTTAGGCTGTTGGGCTGGAGTGCTGCCCATCTGTGGACCTTCTACTTTGCTCACCTGCGCTTCTGTTCGAGTCGGCAAGAGGAAGCCGGCATTGCTGTGAAACGCGGATACTGCACGCGAGTTCTGACTTTCACTTCACAAGTAATTACCTTAAAACTTGTTTAATACTATCCCTCTGACTTACTGGCAGCTATTACAGCTTTGCTCTGATTGACTTACTGCTTTGTTCAGACTGAGGGTAGAGAGAGTCTCTACTGACTTATGATATGATATGATATGGTATTTGTAACGCGCCTATACACAAGTGTTTCAAGGCGCGACGAGGCAGGGAGGGAGGGAAACAAGGGGAAGACAGACAAACGATCCTACTAGGCCAGGTGTCATTCAGATCGCGCAAGTGCAGAGGTGAGGGGGAAAAGGAGGAAGTGCAGGGGGAGGAGGTGGGGGGGAAAGTGCAGTACAAGGTAAGTAGCGTAAAAAATAATAATTAATAAATAATAAATAAAAAGGGCCAGCTGGTGGCAAGTGCGAGGTAAGTGCAGAGCAAGTGCTGGGAAGGGGGCTGTAGGGTACAGTGACAGTCCCACAGTGCACGGGGAGCCAGGGAGGCAGTGCAAGTGGAGAGTGGCTGGGCCCTGGACCGAGGTTGCTGAGAGTGGCCCAGATGCAGGTTAAGTGCTGAATTCAGTGGGGGGTTAATTCTCCTTCCCAGCCTCATTGTTTGTACTGGCCTGCCCTAACGTCAATCACCAGCTCTAATACTTGGAAACGCCCACCTGCTTCCTGGAACTTGTTTGAAATATGCGGTGTACGCGCATCGCCAAGTGTCATCACAAGTGGTTGGGCTGTTGGGCTGTTGGGGTTTTTGGTTTTTGGGCTAAGGCCATATTTCTTAGACGGTGCATGGACCTGGATGATGCCCGAGATATCTAATGATTTGAGAACCGAAAGTAAGTGTGTTTTGTAAGTTGCCTGAATCCTTTGTTCATTGCTATTTTTGCTTAAAGCTTTGTGAATTGATAAATATATCACCAACATGGGTAAAGCCAGCAAACCAACTAATATGATGAAAGATCCACGGGCAGACTTTTTTTCTGCGGTAACCACACACACAGCAAGCCTGGCCTGTGCCGTTGCATTGCTGCTGCCTCCCCCATGTATTGAAGAAGAGGAGCTGTTGCAATGCGCACAGTTCTGCTCTAATGTCATACGAGCAAACCAAGACGATACCCTATATCAAAAAGAATCTAATGATTCCTCTCAATCTCTGTTTCCTGGTGAGCTTTTAACTCAACAGGGTAAAGAGGAACTGAAACAACAGTGTAAAGATATCACGGCCAATGAAAGTGATATTCAGAATTTAAACTTATCTTTCTGTGACACGCCTAGTGTCTTTCGTACTGTTGACTTGGAAAATATGGGCCATATGGATAATATGAGCAATGATGACACTGTGAATAATGAGCCGAAAGAAACTAATGACTCTCTGATGATGCTAGGAACTGTCAACAGACTCATTCTTTACGAATTACGAAAATAAACGGAAAGACTCATACTAATTAATACAGCCGTTCTGCAGATTCCTTGCCTACTGACCGACTCACTACTACAGGTTGGCATGATTCCTAAAATGAACTGTACACATGAAACAGTTAAACCTAACCCTGATTTAGTTTATCCTCCTAGGATTAGAATCCATGCGAAAGGACGATATAATCACCATTATTGAACCCCAAACAAACACAGAAGAAACCCATGGTAGAACTACTGAAAAAACTGCTGTGACGGTAGACACCACTACAAACAAAACGATTACAACCACAAATGACTTCTTAACCACTACTGAAACAACTGAGGGCTCTGAAAAAATAAAATAAAAAAAAAAAAAAAAAAAACATGACATACAAATAACTTAAGCAAGTCTTCAAGAAAATACCTAAGATACCAATCATTTAAAAATACCATTCTTGAAGCCCAGAATGACATGATTCTATGTAATGAAAACAATGACATAGGACAGGTCAAAAAAGTAGGTACTGATAAACTTGCTACTGGTCGGAGTGCAATGACCACCTCCATACAAAAGAATTAATGTGACGCCGACAACCTGATTTCAGAAGTGATGAAAAAAAGATTGAGCTGATATTGCGTCACAATTATCTCTGAAATCTGGGCTGGTAGACATTTTTGAGATTTTTAAGGCGAATTCGATGGCTACATTGAAAGATACCTCTGATGTAACTAAGTCTACTACGACTATGGAAACTTTAGTTTTTCTAAATAAATCTAAGTTGAAGGTTAAAGATTCAAAAGGGAAAATAGATATGCCACCAGATGATGAAACTGCATGCTTAAGAAAGAGACTGATAATAGCCATTGCAAATGTTGGCATAGATCTCAAAGATAAGACAAGCAACAACAATAAGATTGTATCTTCTAATGCCAGTTGCTCAGCTGTGATTCCCTCAGACTATTGTTCACGTTTGGTATGGTGGTGTGTTGCCGGTGCTCGAAAAACCTACAAACTATGGTGGTATTCAACCGCAAGAGGACTTTGCTACTGCACCCCACGAGGTGGCTATTAATGATTTAATTGCGCCGAATGTTAATAAAACCAACGTACCTGAGCCTGCGCTTTGTAAGGAAGATGAAATTCCTAGCATTGTAAGAAAGATTATTCAAGAAAACTACCCGCCTGGCAGCAATAAAATGCAAAGAGATGACTGTAGGCTGCCGGATGACTCTGAATTTGGAGGATTTGCTAACAAAAATATCAAATACCCAGGATATAAAAATGACTCAGACTTTCTAAAGAAACCAGCGTTGCCCAATCTAGCCAGCTTGATTCTTACGACTCGGTTTGGGGAAAGAAACCAAATAATACTAAATCGACCATATATACTCTCTCTGTTTGCTGCTATTCCTGAACTAGAGCTTATTGCCACTTCAGACATAGCCTTAGTTGACTTTATTCACGTACATAGGCTAGACTATGTGCGTTGAGTGATTGTATCCCCCTTGGTAAGAGGGATCCTGCTTAAAGAAGCGGAATCCCTACAACATAGAGGTTTTGACATTCTGCAATATGAAAACTGTTTTAAAGAACCTTTTAGACATACTGCGAATGACATACCTGAACGTAAACGAGCACCCATTACCAACATAGATCTTGTGAATCCAACTTCCAACGAGGACAAATGAGAATGGAGGTGGTTGGCATTGTCATTGAGAGAATCAATTAATACCTTGAAAGATATGGGAAAACCCCTCTAGCTAGGGTCGGAATATCACCTTTGCCTCTTGGAATTCTAGAGGAGATTACCATCTTACCAAAAATCCCAAAGTTACTGATGTTTTACAAAAGTATGATTTCTTACTGCTGCAGGAAACTTTGACCACTGAGGTGTTACTCTGGGAGGGGTTTGATACTGTTCAATTGCCGGCAATCAAGGGTCTTGGAGGTCGACCAATGGGAGGGATGATCACAGCATGTAAACAGTCCTTACAGGCCCAGATAACTGACAAATTGTCAAGTTTGAACTCGATACTGGCAGTAACCTATGAGAACTCAGAATGGAACTGGAATGTATATTTACATTGTTAATGTATAATGGAATCCACTAAAATACACTAAGACACAGTTGAAAAACGAATTAGACAATTTGAGTAAGAAAATTGATGAATGGCTTATGTTACACATGAATGGTCTGGTTATTATAGCTGGTGACCTGAATGCTAATTGTAATATTAGTCACAAAGAGATTGACACTTCGATTCTAACAACTAACTCTGAAACTAACAAATCTGAAACAGATCCAGGTAGTCTGAAACTTAGAGGAGCGATATGGTGCAATTTTATTGAAATTATGGGATTATCCAAAATAGCTAATGAATGTTACCATAAAATCCTACCAGATCTTAGAGCTAGTACTATTTACACTAATCCAAATACGCTAGTGGAGACATTTAACAATACTATGTCCAAAGCATTGGACGCCATTGCCCCTATCAGAGAACGCAAAAGTAAACGAAAAGCCCACCTAAACTCATGGTTTACCCCATCTTAAAGAATTACGAACCCAAAAACGCAAACTACAAGCTATTTGGAGGCACACACCCTCAATTGAGAATAAAACTCTACTTGACAATCTTGCCAAACATTACAAGAAGGAAATAATTCAAACTAAAAAAGATACATTCAACGAGAGAATCAGTAAAGCTAACTCCAATTCGAAAGAACTCTTTTCCATCCTTCGGGAAATGGAAAATCCGATCGCTCCCATTGACAACGTTCCCAAGGACAAACAATGGTGCACGAGTATCCAAAATGCCTTAGCGAACAAAATTACAACTCTTCAATCTAAAATTGCTAAACTAAAAAAAAGCCTCCCTGAGTGCCACTGCAACCCAGACTACCAAATTGCCTGATACACCCAGAACAGTCACCCAATTCAACTGTGAACCATTCAGATTCACCAACATATCCATAGTGGAAACTGAAAAGGTGATATCCTCCCTGAAACCTTCCAATTGTCAAGGCTACAGCTGCCCTGCACAAGTCATTAAGGAGGCAGCCAGAGACTTAGCACCCTTCATAGCTAAGCTAATTAACGCATCCTTTAGAACTAGCACTGTACCCACTAACCTCAAAGAATCTTGGGTACTGCCCCTCCTTAAAAAACAGACCCTTGACCCAGCCATCCCTACTAATTACAGGCCCATCACTACGGTACCATTTCTCCTTAAAATTATTGACAGAGTAGCCTACCTCCAGATACAAAACTATCTAGAGACGAACCAATTACTAGGATCGCGCCAATCTGGTTTCAGACCACTACACGGCACTGAAACTGCCCTAATTGACCTTAAGACTCAAATCGACGAGTTGAAGGATAAAGGCAACACAGCTATGCTCCTCCACCTTGACTTATCGGCGGCCTTTGACTTGGTGGACCATGCAGTGTTATGCAACCACCTAGAGTCTGCCGCCTACTTCTCAAGTGAAGCGATAGCGTGGGTACAATCCTTCCTGGCCAACCGGACGATGAGTGTTCTCTCCTTCAGCCTCTGCAGACCCAATACATATCACCTGTGGTGTCCCACAAGGTTCATGTGTCTCCCCCACAACTTATAATATCTTCACTAAGCCACTCTTCGACAAACTTGACAGACTGGGGATAACATACACCAACTATGCGGACGATACTCCGATCCTCATACCACTTTCTGGCAACGTTGAAGATACAGCTCTAGTAAATAAGATTTATCTCCTCATTCAGGCATGGATGGCCTCAGACGGCCTCTGCCTGAACAACGACAAAACAGATACTGATCTTGGGCTCCGACTCCAACCTCAAAAAACTCAGTCCCAATTACCGTGCCTTCAATATTGATGGCAATTTAATCAAAGTGGCAACTGAGGTAAAAACTCTAGGTTTCTACCTCGATGCTACACTTTCTCTCAAAAAACAAACCAATGGCCTTACATCTTCGACGGCCTACACTTGCAAATTAATCGGGGCTTGCAGACCTTACCTCTCCAAATCCAACTGCATAAAACTAGCCAACGCCCTAGTAATGTCGAAATTAGACTACTGCAATGCCCTCTACCCGGGTGCCAGCAAGTCTATCATAAACAAAATGCAAACATTAGCGACAGAATCCTCCTCAAAACACTATCCCTCACTCACAAAGGACTGAACAACAACGCCCCTCCATACATTTCGGATAAACTAAATAGACAATCGTTCACATACCACACAAGAGCAGCTAACCACCTCTTGCTTGTAATTCCGAAATTTAAATTAAAAAATCGGGCGGAGCCAGTTTCCCTGTAAAAGCTGCTTGCGCATGGAACGCCCTCCCCGCTGCACTGAGAGCTAATCTACCATACTCGAGCTTTAGACGCCACGTAAAAAAGTGGCTCTGGTCTAACGCCAACTAACTCTCTTGGCCTGGATTCACCATTGGCTACCCACGGTGAACAACCACTGTCATTCCTGATCCCTGACCTGACTTCCTCGTGGTATAGGAACCCCCCTCCTCATGTACCCCTTATACATGCTTGCTAAATTGTTAATAACATTTGTACTGTATCTTCTGTATGCACTATTGTATGTAACTAAGCTCAAGTATTCTTGTAACTGCTGCGCCCGGCTACCCCTGGGTTTTGGTGTGCATTATCAAATAATAACTAAACTAAACTTACATGGGCTGCTAGAGGCTGTGCCTCAATTTTGGATTATATATTTGTGACTACTGGCTTTGACAAATACATGTCTGATCTAAAAACTATTGATATGACTACTAGTGATCACAAGCTGCTACATACTGAATAATTGTTCATATCCCTAATTGAACAAACCTCGAAATATACTGAAGGCCTGATTGTAAACTCTAAATGTAATCGTATAAGATGGACCTATTCCAAAACTAAGAGATTTACTTCTGTTCTAGTGCAGGGTTTGTATGATATGTCTAATGAAGAATACACTTGGTACCTTGGCTCAAACACCTTTTACCAATCATATTAATCATATTAGGCTACAGGCGATACTCTAAAAACTCTGAAAAGAAGCATAGGGTTATGCACAAACACTTGTTTGATATTGAGGTATGCAATCGTAAATTAAAGATGAGGAAAGACATTTGTATGATTCTGAGAGATACTGTCCCTAATAGCCAGGTTGCAAACCGGATCAAAAAAGTTAAACAACATTATAAAAATTGGGTGATCGGCCACAAATGTTTAAGAGCTCAGAAAGATGGCGAAAAAATGCTCAATGCTATTAAGGGCAAAGACATCTCAAATTTTTGGCAAATTATTATCAATGTTGATCTTATACAAAAACACATACAATTTACGAATATTAGCGAGAGAAGATGGCGTGAACAATTTCTGAAAATATGACTGCAACAACGAAATTCATACAAATGATACTTCCGAAGCTTGTAAACGATATTTGGATATTTCCATCCCTAGTATCTCACGCATTATAGCAAAATCCAAAAACTCAGGAGCGCTAGGACTGAATAACTTATCGAATTTAATATTAAAATCTGACATTAGCTTATGGTCTAAGATCCTACATATTTTATATAGACAGACATCTTGATGACTAAAACCATACCTGGGTCGTGGAAACTTGCCTTAGTTATTCCTGTCTTTAAAAAGGGTTTGAGGCTCTCGCCTGACAGCTACAGACCAATTGCCATTACCGACCCAGAATCGAAAACTTTTGCATCCCTCGTGTTAGAAGAACTACAGGAATGGATTAAGTCCAACAATATACAAGACATCAAACAGATTGGCTTCAAAAAAGGCATAGGTACCGACTGTGGAGGTTTGATCATGAAAAGCATGCTCTCTAAGGCGTTAAAGATGGAAACCCGATTTTTGTAGCTGCTATGGATCTAAGCAAGGCTTTTGACCTTGTTGATAGGCCGACTCTATGGTTAAAATTGTATGATTTGAAGATGCCTAAACGCCGTTTGCGTATTATTATTGAATTATATTCAGAGACAAAAATAAAAGTAAGGCTGAACTCTGAAGGTCAACTGACATCTGAGATCTGTATCCAAAATGGTTTGCGACAAGGATGCATGCTAGCAGCAACACTATTTGATCTTTGTCTGTGATGCTGACAAAGCACTAAAGAACAAAGGTTTGATCGCACCAAAGCTTGGAACAATGTCATTTGAATGGCTAGCTTATACTGATGATTTTTTGTTATTCGACTGTACCAGAGTCGGCCTGCAAAGGATGATCAATGCTTTTGTCATGTTTGTATCTGATCTGCACTTACAAATTAATGCTGCCAAGACTACCATCATATGCTTAGGCAAACCCAAAAAGAAATGGCTAAATTTCACATGGAAAGTTGAAGGCAAATGTATTCACTGTCAAAGTGGTTTTAAATATCTAGGATATTTCTTTAGGGATCTGGCTCTCCGGTTATTATAAAAAAAACTAAGAACAAAAGCTGAAAGTATCTTGCGACAAATGCGTAAACTTGAAATCAAATACTGTAGATATACCCTGGTACCACTTAAAAACTTCTATAATATGAAAGGAATTCCATGCCTCATGTATGGGATGGAATTTCAGGATTTAGAGGATTCCGACTACTTAAAACACTTAGAGAGCCTTATATGGAAAGGGATACTCTTGTTTTTACCCAAATGTGTGTGAATCAAGGCAATTGGATACAAGTTAGGCTTGCAATCATGGAAATTGATAATAAATGCCTAACTAATCCACTGGATATGCTATACACAATAGTTGGAAATGATAGAAATAACATATATTGTAACCAACAAAATGAAACAATGGAAAAGTATCTTCGCGAATTGGGTCTATCTTTAGACACACTCATATTGAATCCCTTGAAAGTGAAGAAAATTATTAAAGCATACGATTGGCAACAGACGGTGCTGTCGATCATGTTATCAAAAACATCGAATCAAATGTATTAGTTTTGGAAATGTTATCCCACACTTGAAGTCTATCTGGAGAAATATCCTTCCCGTGAATTACGAAATGTTTTTATAAGATTCAGATTTGATGGTTTAAAAACCAATTATATTCTTATAAGGTGGAAACAGTCTGATGAAAAATGGGGATGGTGTCGATTCTGTACAAAGGAAGGGACGGAAGAGACAGTACAGCATTTGTTACTAACCTGCCCAGCCTTACTGAACCAACGTATCATACTTTGAGCAATTTGTTGATTATTTACATTGTGTCAACAGAGAGCTGTTGTGGTTTCAGATGCAACACGGTGTAATACAGATGCCTTAAAGATAAGAGTCACTGCTTTTCTAAGAAACATTTGCAATCTAACATAATGTTTGTTTTCAATTGCTGCTACTACGACGATACTGACTGAAGATGTTCTGTAAGTTAGGTTTTGACTTGTATTACCAAATTTATGAAAAACTGAACTTTACATCCCCAAAGAAAATGATGGTTTTAGCTCACTGTCGAGATAATTAGCCTAAAGATTTATAGAATTTTAAAGATAAATTATGGATCGTTTTTTTGTTTTAACGTGTAATTTTGTAAATTCGATTAAATATGTATGTTTCATTTTGTAAAGGTTTAGCTGAATTATGGATTATATATGTTTTAATCTGCAATTTTGTAATTTAGATGAAAAATGTTAATTTCGTTTTGTAAAGGTTTAAAAAATAAACCAAAACGATAACAATAAAAAAAACAAAAAAAAATCTCGGTCCCACATCCATCTCAAATCCACTTTTTCAGATGTGCATCTATTTTTGTATGCCTTTCTGAATTTTTGCATTTCCAGATTGCCTAGCAAAGGCATATATACACTTGGGAGATGTGCTTTTCGTACTCCTGTTGCTTTGTTTGACCTTCATGTTTGTCGCATTTGGAGTGTGTTTCATGAACTTTGTCATGGGGACGTACGTGCATCATTGTAGTGGAGCTTGAAAACTTCTATCAAAGCGTAATTCTATCTGTCAGGGGAATGTTGTGACATACCCTGCTTCTGGAGTATCTTAGTTTATATTGATTTTCTACTGTCACGTGAAGCTCATTGCCAGTCCTTAGGACTCATTGTGGCTGTAAAGGAGTTTCTGTTTATAAAGAAAAAAACGTACGTACAAGGCCTATAATGAAATGTTAAGGATGAGTGATGCCCATTTGAGCACTCATTTTGTTCACTACTAAAGAGTGGGTGGCACTGGTTACATAGAAAAAATAGAAGAATATCAATTTTGCTTGTTTTCATTAAACACGTGGAAACCCTAATGTGTATTGCTCTAACCTGGCTAATTCTCCTGGCTCGGTCTAGTAGGGGTTTCAAAATGTTCTTTTGCTGTGACCACTTGCACATGTGCTGTATTTTCCTGATGTGATATCCATACTTCACCTTCTTCCTGAGCACACATTCTTTCAATCCCTGTATATGACACCCAAATGCTTCGACATCTTGATAAGTCCCTTCTCTAGGTGAGCCCTTCATGTTTCAGTCACATGCACATACTGAAGTGTCTCCTTGCACAACCATGGGTAAGGGGTTGGCCCCATGACTTGGAAGTTGCCATAACTAGATAAAGCTAGTCTCTGACAAACAGTGGGTACAAGACTTTACCTAGTCACCTTCTATGCCATAATTATTTTCACTTGACAGAGAATTGGACTGTGGAACCATGGGCACTTATATGGGGTGTACCCTACCTCTGTTCTCTCCTCATCATCCCACTAACCTAGAGTGAATGCCTAAACTGCATTAAGGTTGCAGTCATGAAAGAAAGTACATTTGTAACATTTGGCCCACGTTCACCATCCACACCTTGGTGTGGCCCCTCAAGACAGAAGAACATTAAGGTATCAATGGAAGACAATTTATGTTGGCTTGTATATAATTAAATTAATTCTATTTCTTTTTCTTTTTCTAAGTAATATGTGCACACACGCACTACAAACTGAATCCCGGATTAAGTGTGTTGCAGGTTACTTTTCAGAGTTGCAGCTTTAAATGTGTGTAATGTGTCACAGATGGCATTATTCTACGACTCCCTCTCCCGTGCGGCTTCTCCTCCTCCGCCCTCTCCCGTGCGGCTTCTCCTCCTCCGCCCTCTTCCCCGCCGCTTCTCCTTCTCCGCCCTCTACCGCGCGGCTTCTACTTCTCCGCCCGCTCCCGCGCCGCTCCTCCTACTCCTCCCTCTTCTGCACGCCTACTTTTTCCTCCAAACACCCTCCTTTGACTCTGGCACATTTGCTTCACAATCACTCCTTACTCTGTCTTGTCCACTCACTTGCTATACAACGGTGCACACTGACTCTGCAGAACCACTTTAACTCCTTTGGTAAAAACTCACCCATTCAACAAATCTCCTCCATACTCCACTGCACCTTCCTTCCTCCTGCAGGTCTCTTGATCTTAAACCATGCTCCCTACTTACATTCCCCTTTCTGTGGCAGGATTGGAGAACTCTCCCTAGCCAATCTGGCCCTGTGTGTGTAATTGATAAGACGCTTAATACCCAGAGGTTTCTAAGCGCGGACCCGGGTCTTGAACCTGTGCTGCTCCGTGTCGCCTTGCTTCCAAGGCGAGTGCGTTGCACCGGTGTTATCGTCACGGGACTCGGTTGGGAGCTGGTTCTTCACCTGGAATGTGTGTGTAGTGAAAAGTAATGAGTAGGGGGCTAAACCCTGCCCACTTTTGGCTGGCGAGCAACTTTCCGAGGCATGGCATGAGCATTTGGTAGTCTGCACAGAAACCGATCGACAGAAGGGGGGGGGGGAATTGGGCACTCTCAACTGTCACTGTCCACCTTCATGGTAGGACTTGATCGGACTGAGATATGATAGGTTATTTAGAAGGCGCTTAATACCCAGAGGTTTCTAAGCGCAGACCCGGGGATCGGTGCTCTGTGTCGTCTTGATTCCAAGGAAAGCACTTTGCCCCTGAGCTATCCTCCCGTCCCCTCTTGATACTGACCTTGTTACAAATGTGGATAGATTTTAAGCGTTTTTCTGAAGAAGGTGGGAGTGGGTTGGGGCACTGAGGCGTTTGTAGGGATGCTATTTGTGGTCAGGGCGTGGGAATGGCAATGTTTATAAGACTGTTGTTGCCTCATCCGAGGTACTTGGAAGCAAGTGTGTTTAATGGGGTTTTTGAGTTTGAGGTTTTATTAAAGCACACTGGCTGCTGGCCTTTGAGGCATCATATCTGTTCCACACTTGCATATGAAACCAGCATAGCATGAAATACAAAAACGTGAGTGAGTGGAAAGGACAAAAAATGTTTCCTAAATAAAACGGGGGCAATTTCCCTGTATGATATGATTTGATAGGTTGTTTATAATGTGCTTAATAACCAGAGGTTTCTAAGTGCGGACCCGTGGATCTCACCTGTGGTGCTCCGTGTCGTCTTGCTTCTAAGGCGAGCACGTTGCCCCTGAGCTATCCTTCCGAGACAACTTAGCTTTTTTATTTTTCTAACCCCCTTACTACTTTTTTACATTTGTTTACCTTTACCTGAGATTTGAGCCAAATCAATGTAAATGTAGATGAAAATGCATAAATATGTGAAGACTTATCCACCAATAAAACCGCTCCAAATCAAACCTAGGAACAAGGCTAGTCAAAAGCACACAAGGGCTTAACGAAGAGGGATCTAGAGTCCAGGGCAGGTAAAATCTTAAACACAGTTTAAGAAAAACCTTTATGGATAGTGTGCTGATGGCATGGATGTGGGGTGAACCATGATAACAATTTAATTCATGGGAGGGTGCACGATCCTAATGAGCCTTCCTTAAGAAGGATGGACTAAATGCACATGAACATCACCTTTGGTACTTTTCGATTAACTTAAGCTGATACTTTGATGGCATATGTTTAGCTTGATGCAGGGTGTACCTAGCTTTTTCTTCTAGTTGCTGTCTGGCTCTGGTAAAACCATTTCCTTGAATAAGTGAAATAACTAAATGGCACTGAATGGTGTAACTCTGTGGCCTCTATGGCATCAAAGGTGGTTGTCCAGTTAATGGGGAGGGGTGATCTTCAGGCTCTTTAGGTTGCAAGCCATTTTATTTCCAGACAGTTGCGTCACAGAGCTATGAACTGGAATATTCAAGGTGAGACATTCAAAAATAGAATACATTCAATCTATGCTAAATGTTTGCATATGGAGCCTGCTATCACAGCAGCATTTTGTCTTTTTCATTTCACCTTTGCTACTTTTCCACTAAAGTTTTTTTCTCCCACAAGCAATATTTCTGCTACAGCTGGCGCCATGGTCTGCCTAGTCCCGCCTTGAACCATTGTCGGGCAGCAAGCCGCATCATTCCTCCCGGTCTCACTCTTGAGATATGTCTCCACACTCAAGGGACTGGCCCCTTCTGCTACTCTCCGCATAGGTCACAGGGGGCCCATGTGGTAAGTGGCTGGACCTTTTAGGAGGAGGCCGTTTTTTACACATTTCTAGCCTGATGAATGGAATTTCCAATTTTTTTTATTTAATGAATTTAGTTGAATTTAATCAACTTTTTTCAATTTAAAACAGCAATTTATCAAAAGGTTTACATATAAAACACAGTGAATTATAAAACATGCAATCATAAAACCCTACAAATCACCCCAAATGTCACACCATCACTTCTAAGGCTAATACTTACATTTGGGTTTTGCATTATTAAACGATTGATAAGCAATGAACAGGTATGACAATCACTGTTCCATATAGCAGATATCGTTAGGAATCGAACTATTTTAGTAGATTTAAGGCTCGCAGAAAGTTAATTGTGGCCAGTCTTATGCTCATATAGGTGGTAGTGGAAATAGCAAGCCATCTATGCTAATGTCTCATCTGGCTAAAGTAAGGCAAATGTTTACTAAAGTGACTTTGTCTTAAGTTCATAAGTTCAGGACAGTCCACAATAACATGCTCCAAAGTTTCAATAGTTGTTGCATTATTGCAAAAACGACATCCTGAAGATTCCCGCGGGATTTCTTTCCTACGCGCTTGAATTTCACGGGTAGGACATACATTAAAACGCATGCGTAACAAAGCATTCCTAACAGCAGGAGAAGGAGATTTGCATAAATAGAAGGCCATGGCCCTCATTAGGACCCAGGCGTTAAGGGGTTTACGGCGCCGTAAACTGCGCCGACCCTTAACGCCTTATTCCAAGGTCCCTTTGCGGGATGGTGATTTTAACGCCTGCTTTTTGCAGGCGTTAAAACCCATGCTGCAAAGGGACCTCCTTGGTCCTAATTACGCCACCGTAATTCACGGTGGCATAATTAGCGCCTTTCCCCATTCCCATTATGCCCTATGGGGCAAACATGGGAATGGGGAAGGGTAAAATGGGAAATGGGGATTTACCGCCCCACTCACCTTGGAATGGGGCAGTAAATCCGCCAACCACCATGGCGTAAACGTAGTTTATGCCATGGTGGTAAGGGTATGACCAAGGCGGTAACTTACCACCTGGGTCGTAATGAGGCCCCATGTCTCTAACACTTTGCTGAGAAAACAGCTGGATCAAAATCTTTATACTTCAAACACAGATCTCTAGTGTCAATCCAATCCATCATGTAGAGTTTTTTCTTAGCTCTATCAGGATAGGTGACAAGGGTTTCAATAGAAATGTCTGCATTTAGTAGTATGGTAAGGATGTTTTTAGACCATGTTTTCGGAAACAGATGAGAGGAAGACATCAGATAACTGGCAACTGTGGCTAAAGTTGATTTATCAAGAACAGATAATAGACATTTTCTAAACAAGCTGCATAAGCGCCAGTTATACATTGCCAAAAGTGAAGTCAAACCTACTTCATATCGAATGATCGGGCCTGGAATGCATTGTGGCAGATTTAGAATAGCACGCCAAAATTTTTACTTCCAAAGCATGTAGGAATACTGGATCACTTGCACTGTATGTCTCTAGACCATATAAGATGGTAGGGATGACATTCTGAATCCAGAAGATCAGAGCAGGTTTAATGGAGAATTTCCCAAATTTATGCATGATTAGACGAGTCTGGCGGATTGCTGCGAGAATTTTAACTTCAATTATCATTAACTGGGAATGAGCGTTTGACGATCCGTCAAATAGGATACCCAAGTATGTATAATTGGGAACCACCTCCAAACTTATGTGCTCTATTTTCCAGGTCATGCGATGACTGCGCTTACCTTTCGGAGTGTAGACTACGATTTGGGTTTTCTTGTCATTCACTACCAGCTCATTAACTCGAAAATATTGACATAATGCTGTTAAAAGATTTTGCAGGCCAATGGGAGTTTTAGATATTAGTATTAAATCATCTGCGTACCATAACGCTTTCACCTCGATGTTATTCAATTTTGGTGCATCTGCACGTACTTCAAGTGCACTTCTAACATCATTAATGAAAAAATTGAACAACGTCGAGGCGAGAATGCACCCCTGCTTCAGCCCCTGGTAGGTAAGGACGTCCGATGATAGAAGCTCCTCAAAGTTCAATCTTACCCGGATGGAGGTGTTCGAGTGTAATGCGGTCACTTAAAGTTGACGGACACCCAGCCTCTAACAATTTATCCATCAGTCAGGGTCTAGAAACTGAATCAAAGGCCAAGTGTAGGTCAACAAATGCAAAATACATGGGCTGTTTAACTGACTGTGCCTGATGTTTAATGGCATGAAGAGTTATTAAATTTACCGAAGTGCCCAGACCTGCCACGAAGCCGGTCTGCGCAGATTTGTTTGGGCAGTCCATTGGTTAAATTCCTTCAACACCAGTCGCGAAAAAAAATTTCCCGGCGCGTCTAGGAGGGCAATGGGGCGATAGCATTTTGGGTCTTTACGGTCACCTTTCTTGTAGATGGGAACTATAAGAGAAGTACTCCCAAGATTTTGGAATTATCTTAGTGGATAAGATGTGATGAAAGGAATTAAACAAGATAGTAGCCCATTCTTCTGGGTTCTGTTTAAGCATATGATTCGTAAAACCATCCGGCCCAGCCGCTCGTGAGGAGGATGACTTATTAATGAAATCCCTCAAAGATTCCATCGAGCATTCCAGGGACCAAATAGCAGAAGATCTCTGTATATATTAATATTTGGACATATTATGGTCAGCGTATAGGTGGGTAAAATGTTCTACCCATTGCGTTTCTGCAACACCATTTATTTGGGATTGCAGTTGGGAAGAGGTATTGCACTTGTTCAATAATTGCCACACCTGTGCTGAGTTTTTCGAAGAGCAAGCAGACAGGAAATTCTCACTGTCAACTTGAAATAAACGCGCTTTTCTAGCACACGTCCAATTGCGATATGAGCATTTCGCTGTTTTGATTGCTTGGAACTGTTATTTTAGCGGCAGGATGCGGGAGTAACGCATCTCTTTTCTTAATTGAGCTTTGCGATGGTGTAAAGCTAAATCAAAGCCGTGAGTATGGGAGCGAGAAGATCTAATGTGTAAAAATTCACCATTTCTGAACGTGTCAAGTACCTCAACATAAGATGATGGAGAATTTGTGCTTTGGTGTCGTAAAATAACTGTTTAATGATTGCAGCAAAACTGGGGACCAATGAAAACGATTCTTACCATTGTTAAGTATCAGCGATTGTTTACACCAATATTTAGTAGTGGAGACTGTCTGACAGGGAGTTAACCATTGCAGAGACAATATGTGATGATCACTATGTATTTGTTTTATGATTTCGAACTTAGTGGCGTTAGCATATATGCTTTCACTTGCATAGATGTAGTCTATGATGGAACTAGAGTTTCCCCTTTCCTACGTGTTTTGCGGCGGGATGTCACCCATAATTGAACCATTCATCACTTTCAGATTGAGATCTTTGATAAAGGTGCTCCATCTCAGACTTGTATTGCATAACCCCTTATTAGGGGCAGGCAAACATACAAAATGTAGGTCTCCCACCACCATTATGCCAGAAATCGATTGTAGGGCAATAGTTTCAAAAACTGATGAGAAGGCATGATAAAAAGCATCATCAGTAATGCCTGAGGGATTACGATAAAGGTTTGAGAGCAAATACTTGCGGTCCATGAGTGATTTTGACCACCTGGATGAATCTATTCGGCGACAGCCATTTCCCAATTTGGAAATTTTTGCTAGATTTAACGGCCACCAATTAGCCCGCTGTTGGTCTACCTGTATTGGAAGACACTGCCGGGAGAGAAAAATTAATATGATCATCCCAAGTGGGGGCAGATACCAGCCACGTCTCTTGCAGGGCTATAATATCGTAACTGTTTAATTGAGCATTCGCAGACCACTGTAGATGTGAGTGCCCTCTAGTATTCCAGCTAGCCAGAGATAATTTCTCTCTTCTCAACTATTGTTGGTTATAACATATTTTTTGATGTCAGTCTGGTCTGTGGACAGTTAACCTCCGTGCAAAAGGTGCAAGAGCATTCTGTGGTCGGAACCTGTACTGGTATTTCATTTTGAACTGTTTTCTTGTATCGGTGGACGGGCAGGGTCTAACGCAAGCAAAAAGCCCAGATTGAATAAGTCCATTTTTGATTTCCATAGAGCGCTCCGGACCAGTCCCGATTTAATCCATAATCTTACAATTGATAGATTATTTTCGCAAATAAATTCAATCTGGTCAAAATCACTGGAGGACAAGTCCTCCAGGGACTGAATGTCTCCAAAGATGTTCAAAACACTAGAGCGACACAAATCATATTTCGGAAAGGGGCCCTCACGACATTTTAAGATTAAGGTGTGGAAAGAATTAAAACGCAGTGTTTTGATGTCTTTTTGGTTATGAGCTTGAATTTTGGACTTCATACCAGGATTCTCATTCGGATCTCTCATGTTTGAGCAAGAGAAAGAAGGATTAAATTGGGCCCTTGATCCTTGGGCGTTACTTGGGCGGGCCAGAGACAGATCATGATGGTGACACTCCTCTTGAGCTTTGACAGAATTGGATAAGCTAGGAACGGTTAGAATTTCAGCTGCTCGATTTAGCTCTGGGAGTGCCTCAGACAGTCTTTTGCCAAGATAGGCATCTACCGCCGTTTTCAGGGCGGATAGGCGATCTTCAAAGCCAGCAGATGGTATAGGAAGTATTTGAGGACCAGAACAGCCCCTATCAGTACAGGTCGGGATGGAGTGAGTCGTGCTGCCTTGAATAAAAAGACTTAGGGGGCAAGGTTGAAGAAGCCTTGCGTTCAAAAAGGTCCACCAGTTCATTCACCCTGGGGGACTTGCGAGACAGAACTGGATGCGACCTCGGAGGCAACCGTTACCGCTAAGGGGGTAACAAGATCTATAACACCTCCCAAGCCTTGAGGGGATGCGCTATAGGCGCTAAGGCGCCAATCACCAAACTGGTTGGTGGAAATGTGACCTGTAGATTTTGATTAGGTTCTTTAGCGAACTTACGCATTGTTGTTACTTTGGTTGTCAATTTAGACCGTTTTGAGATTGTGGTTTTTCTCTTGTTTTTCTGAGAAAGAGACTGACCTTCATTGGTATTACTGATTTTAGTGACATTAGTGCGTGGAAAAGACTGAGGGGAATCAACGCTAATCCATGAATCATTTTTTTGGATGGTTATGGCATCTATGGACTCCACTGGACGAATTATTTTTTCAAGTGTTGGAACCACTGTTAACACGGTTCTAGCGCACCGTGTATTCGAATTCCGGACCTGACGAACCCTGCAGAGTGGTAGACATGAGAGGGGCTGTGGCCAACAGGCTCAAGGTGCTCAAATTTTCTAAAGTGGTAAGTCTCTGCATGATAAGGTTTAAGGTCGAGGTGGAGGATGGTTTTTGCGAGCATCGTTGCATCCACTCCCCAATTTGATCAATTTTAGTTGTTTGGAGCGCTATTTTTCAATCAAACTCTTCAAAGAGTTTGAAAATACTTAATATTGTTGTGTTCACGGCCCCTAAAATAATCTGTAAGAGGGCCGGATTTACAGATGAGTCACTAGGGGTTTTATGCTGACAAGCAGCGTCTCGGGGTTGGTTGTGTGAAGGACTCTTCAATTGCATGCCTTGTAGAGTCCATAGAGCCAGGAAGATTGTAGTCCGTGATGACAGACAGTCTCGAACTTTCTAGGTCAATATTACACTGGCGCGAGGGTGTATTGATTGTTACAGATTCTTTAGCATTAACGTCAATAATCTCAAACACATCCACACAAGCTGTATCACCTACTGATGGGTGGGAGGTTTGGGGCTGCAAAATTGTTCCAGGCTCGATAATAGACTGTGTTTGAAATGTGGCACTAACAAGTGCGACCGAGTCGTCCAGGTTGTCTTCCTCAACTACAGTTACCATTTGATTAACCTGAAAAATTTTAATAGGAGTTTGAGGAAGGGTGAGTAGGGTTTGATCAGAAATTATCGCATTAGGGATTGGTTCAATTAGGCCTGGAGATGGGATGTTGTTAGAATCGCGTGGCTGTTTGTTCGTTGCCGGCAGCGCACTTTCCAATGGGCCTTGAGCATGGATCCTTACTGCAGGATCATTTATTTTGTCATAGAAATGCCTAATGTCTTGATTTAGGGAGGGTGTTTTAACAACAGGAGTTAGAGTGATAGATTTCTTGGAAATTCGCGAGGAACTCTTTATTTTTTTTTTTCCTCACTCAATTTGAAGTTATTACCATTTACTGGAGTTGTGAGCATTACCTTTGATGCCACAGTCTCAGAGGTAGCTTTACTAATCAACACATCACCCGAAGTGTTACTTGTGTGAGTTGCTGCGGCTACCTCTGGCATGTCTGTTTTTAGCGTATACAGCATGCGAGACATAAGTAGCCTTCTAGTTTGGCTACTTCTTGGAGTGTATAATAGGCAGCTAGTACCACTATAGACTGCGCAGGTGAAAGTAATGAGAATAGAAATGCACTTCGAAACGCTGATTGAAAAGCGCTACAAGAATTACCATGCAATAAAAAGCGCTTAATAAGTTTAGACGTCTTTGGAAGTAGGGCAAAGTACACTCTTATAGTAAGATGCCATGCAATGTATAAAATGCACTAAACCCAAAGATTAGCAAAAATGCATACAATAACGCCACAAGAACAGTTTGAAACACTATACTAGAATGCAGTAGATCTGGGTCTCTTTCAAAGAATAGGGTTAAAAGTCAAGGCTGGATAAGGGAGCAGGTATGTGTACTGATAAATCTGTTTAAAAAGGGCAGACAAGCAGCAATGATCCTAAAAAGCTCTCAGTAATAGGGTAAGGAACGCCTGACAGCTTGAGGAGCGGCCAGAGTCTGACTCTCCCCCCATACCCTAGTTACAATTTGAAATTGAGTTGATGGCGGAGAGTATGACCTTAGTCAGATGTACTCACACGGCAGCAGGACAAGTCACAACCAAAAAGCTAAACAGCTGCTCCAGCCCTTACTGCCTCCAGGGCTTAACGCCGCAAGGGTGGTTGGGGCGGCAATTTGTGGCCGGTAACAGTCACGTGATGCGTCACATGTGCGCAGAAGTCCCCGCCTCCTCCAGGAAGCAGGGGGAGCAGCAAGAGCAGAGCTCG
Organism: Ambystoma mexicanum; assembly: GCF_040938575.1. Classification (NCBI taxonomy): domain Eukaryota; kingdom Metazoa; phylum Chordata; class Amphibia; order Caudata; family Ambystomatidae; genus Ambystoma; species Ambystoma mexicanum. Next base: position 930,958,227 of record NC_090931.1, on the reverse strand, counting down.
CAGTGCTGCAGGGAAACGAAGAAAATGCACGCACGTTGGAACGTTTACACGTTCAGTCCACAAAGCGCTCCTTCAAGTGACGGCAAGAACACGCCGCTCGGGCGGTTGGGCCGGCAATTTGTGGCCGGTAACAGTCACGTGATGCGTCACATGTTCGCAGAAGTCCCCGCCTCCTCCAGGAAGCAGGGGGAGCAGCAAGAGCAGAGCTTGCAGTGCTGCAGGGAAACGAAGAAAATGCACACACGTTGGAACGTTTACATGTTCAGTCCACAAAGCGCTCCTTCAAGTGAATCGAGAACAATTTCCAAATTAGTTCTGCTCTGACCGTTCCAATAAAGGTCTTTAGGCTCAGTATTTATATTTCATGCCCTTGTGATCAGTTTGGCACTGTTCGGTGCATTGTTAGACCTATTGAAGGTAGTTAGTTTGTTTAGTTTGGTCAGAGATATAAATGGAGGGCATTGCCTGAGTCGATGTTCATATTGGTAGTGTGCATAGACAGGTCTGCCTCATGTATGAATGGGAATATCATTTTGAGAAGTCCAATTTGAAACCAGGCTCCTGTGACTACAGGGTTGATCTTGAAACTGATAGGCTTTCCTCTAGAAACACAGTTTTTATGCAAGGTTGGCAGTGATGACGAGGCATTTCAAGACCGTTGGGGGAGGTGGGCCATATGTACGAGGTTGGGGTATCTATTTCAGGTTTTGGATTAGGGCGTCCATTGTCAACAGCTACCGTTTAGCCTGATCCTAATTGTAGAGTGCATTGGATATAGAAATAGGTTATTGCGCAGTACACTCAAGGTTCCCCATATTTTGACTTTTCTAGATGACCAGCAGACACTGTTTGTTCAATGCAAAATGTTTTAATTCTGCAGCCAAAACGTGTTTCGTCCCTCCTGGGTCTTATTCAAGGTGATTACTCCATGGCATTATTAGATTGGTCGATGAGGTTTCAATTATCCCTGTAAGAGGCTTGAAGTAATCTTGATGACGATCAGATGAAGAAGTATCGAGGATAGTAGATGTTCTGGTTGGGTGTGAAGTGTGATGGCTGGTCCATTCAATCTGGGCAAATACCATTATTGACTGGAGGGTATCCCCTGCCTGTAATATTTCCCTAATGGAAATTAGGACCCGTTATCTTAAGGGGGCTGAGTTAGGCCTGCCAAAGGAAGCCTTTCAGCATGAGCTGCTGTTTCACACCAAAATGCCCAGGAGGGTTGAAGCATGTGTTGGCTACAGAATTAACAAATATTGCATTGAACAAAGTTCCTGCTTGTCATCTCGAATCCAGACAATGAAGTCATGATTTATTTACCCTGCACATGTGACAAGGGTTCTCCTTTGTAGAATTGTGGAAACCTGTACTTGGGATAGAAGGGCACTGTCTCTCTTGAACCCTCACACCTCCCCACAGGCACCCACTAGCTTACCTATCCGCAATCAGCACAGCAGTCCACATAGGCTAGTTTCCTAACCTTGGTCGTTTATCCCCATATTTATTTTAAGTTTCGAGCAAAGGGATTTATTAGGAATTGAAGTATTACAAATGGGGTAATATGTTAGACGAGTACATATTTTAGCTTCCAAACGATGTATTTTTGTAGTTTATGGCTACTTTACACCTAATAATTCATGCAAATTAAAGATTACTTTCTACCTTTTAAGTTACTTTTCAGAGCCAGGAATAATCATTTCAAATCTACTTCCTGTGACACTGCGCTGCTGGTACAGCTGATTTGAACATAACCCTGGAACTGTGGGGTGGCCTGGGGAGCAGGCTCCTATTTTCTGTTACTTTCTATTTTTTTGTTAGTAATGTTTTTACTCCTTATATATTTTGTTGGGAGAACATACCTTTTTTTCGGTAATATAAGTGGGTTGTACGGATCCTTGTACACGTCCTACAACAAATAGGACTCAAACCTGAACCACAGAAGCCAATGTTTGTTTCCCATGATGAGTAAAAATCGCACTCTAGTAGCCACATTACGTAATGTAACCCCTGTATTGATATTCAGCCTGTGGTCCATAATCTAACTTCAGTCCCATTAAGGTTCCTGCCATCCACCCTACTATGATCATGCACCACATTGGGCCTCAAGAAAGTAGCCCGTTCCCGGGAATTCATCTGAGTGGAGCCAGACCTGAAATGCTACCATCGTTGGAGAGTGCACATGCTTCCACTTGGGTTTCCTGCAAATGCCTGGCTGTTAAGAGCCCTGAGAGGCTCCCACATTGCAGGTTTCTGCTTGAACTGGAAAACGGATACATATCGTAGTGTATCTAGGTTTTGCAGGCCAGACGCATAACTTTAACTCGCATCAGAGTGGACCGGGACCACTGGACCCCTAGCAGAAGGATAGGACACCACCAGTGTGAAGACTCATCTGGCCACTCTTCTCTCACCACCAGTTAAAGTCAATATGTGGCAAGACTGTCCCTATTACCGAGCCTGAAAGACAGTGGCATGCTTTGAAGTGACCTAAAAATAATCTGTTTAATAGGAACGGACAACTCCAATACTCTTACATCCCCTTTCCTCCATACTGCATGGGTGACCCTCGCGAGGGACGGCAGACGGAACCTTTTTCACCAGAAAAATATACTTCCTCTAAATTTAGAGGCCCGCGGTGGCACGGCTCTGAGATCATGTGCTGACCTGACTCCGCCCTCCGGCACCACACCTCAGTCCCCTTTTCCGCACCGACGGGAACGGCCAAATTCAACAGCGCTCCTGGGTTTGGCTTCGGACATGTAATATCACACGCATATTCTTCCTCTATATCGTCTTTTGTCTTTTTGTTCAATAGGTACATGGTCCTCAGACGCCGCAGTTCCTCCCCGGCGCATGTCGACTTCGACAGGGTTCAGCAGGTGCCCATCCTGCAACGGGCCTTTTCCAACTTCAGACCCCCACGTCCTCTGCCTACGTTGCCTTGCCCCAGACCACGGTTGACAAGCCTGTTCGGCATGCGGCTCGCTGTCCTCGAAAGCCCTGAAGACCAGACTAGCCAGGTGGAGGGAGCTCTTTCAGCGGTCTCCTTCTGAGGACCTCAAGAGTTTTGAGACGTTCCAGGCCAGAGGTAGGGCCTATATTTTCATCTGCACCTCGCAAGGCAGACTCCTTCCCAGGGACTCTCCTACGCGGGAGGGACCGGTCAGGTCCTTTTACCAACTTGCGCACTGAGGCTGTCGCAGCTATCTGGCTGAGAGGTCCTCAGATCTTCCTGGTGCTAGGGTTGAGGGTCCGCTAGGCTCTATTACCGGGCTTGTGCCCGAGGGGATCTGCCCTTGTACCAGCATCATGGCCGAGGAGCTATGCCCCGTTACCAGCAGTACGTCCGAGGGGTCTCCTGAACGCAGCTCTAAAGACCACCAGGTTGAGGTTGATACACCTACCGAGCACTTGCCTGAGGAGCAGGGCAAGTCGCGCGCCTCACACAAGAGACTTGGCAGAGGCTGGCCCAAGCGAGCCGAGCAACACATCGCAGCCACGTGGTAGGCACCTCAAGAAAATGGCTGATGTGCCAGAAAGGGACACCCATTTGACGCCTCCGAAGGACTATGGCGAAGAACGAGTATCGAGGTGGGACTGGCATCAACCTTGTACGTGGCCTACGGCCTACCCTTCTTATGCGCATGGCTGTTTTCCTTTGCGTCTGTATGTACAGGGTCGGCAGCGGCTGCAGTTGCCTCTAGTAACCCCCTCAGTGCCCTCCTCCTCCTCCTCTTCGGCCAGCGGGGACTGTATTTTTGAGAGGTTCCTCAGCCTCATGAAGTCGCCAGATATGGGGGCTATCATCAAGGACACAGTCAGGGAAGTCCTTACTGCTATGCTAACGGCACCACAGACTTCTCGACTGACACCTCTGGCCCTGGTGCAGCCGCCTCCTCTGGCTGCTCAGCCTACTCCAAATCCGGTTCCATACCAGCCTCCGCCTCTTCCTCCGGCAGTGGTCCCCGTGCCCCAGCCTCCGGCTCTGTATGATCATCCTCCTCCTCCTCCACAGGATCCCCCAGACCCTCAGGATACTAATGAGGAGGAGGATCCTGACACACCATCGGCCAGAGTCTGCCACAAATGTATCTCGGGCCTGGCAGAATAGCCGGGCCTCCCTCAGCCCCAGGTCGAACAGCCAGCTGAGGATCTCACGAGGCGCCCTTCTGCAGAACGGGAATTCCACTGCAAACTGATGTACTCTCCCTCGCCAAGAAGAGTTGGCTGAAACCACACTCTGTCCAGCCAGTCAACCACAGCCTGGATGCCAAGTACAGGCAGATGAAGGGGGATCCATCCTCCCATCCTCAGCCACACTCCTCGGGGATCGCTGCAGCATCACTGTACTCCAAACCTCAGCCGTCCTTGTCTTCTTCATCGACGGCGCTGTTACGCAAGGAGGAGAAAACCTTGGAGGCATACGGTAAGAAGCTGTATTCCAACGCTTCCTTGCACCTGCGACAGGCCAACGCAGATGCTATGCTCGCAGTCGCTAACCAGAGATTATGGCCGGAAATTGCTGACTTCCTCCCGGAACTCCCCACCCGCAGCCAATCACATTTCAAGGCGGGGCTAGCCAAGGCCAAGCTTGTGGCGCAGGATATCATGGAGTCCACGCTGGCACACATTGACACCTCTGGACGTGCCATCTGTATTGCCACGTACATGAGAAGGATGGCTTGGCTCCGGGCAACCAAGTTCAACCTGGATGTCCAGGAACAGATTCTAGATCTGCCTTTCGAGGGCAGTGGCCTCTTTCACTCCAGCACAGACAAAGAGCTGGATAAGAAGAAGAATAGCTCTCAGACGGCTAAGTCTTTATCCATTCTGACAAAGGCCACGCCCAAAGCGTACCACTAGTCTCAGCAACGCTCGGATAAGGGTCGCTCATCTGGAGACTTCCACAGCTTCCAGGAACGGAAGTCTAGGCAGCCGGAACGCTCGCCGACCCCTAGTCGGGGCAAGCATCAAAAAGTGTGGGGTCAAGGGCTTTTTCCAGTCCCCCTCCTCCGGTGGTAAAAAGTCATGACAGACCCACTCGGGTATTCGTGTCGCCAGTGGGGGGCAGGCTTGCTCTTCACGCACACTTCCGGCGACAGAACTTCGCGGACCCCTGGATCCTGTCAGTAGTAGCCTCAGGGTACCAACTACCTATTCCTGCCTCTCCTCCCTCCTCTCCCCCTCTTCCGCAAGTTGGTACAGCAACTCTTTTGGCAGAGATCCGGTCGCTCGTCCTGAGCAAGGTCGTAGAGGAAGTCCCAGCCTCCCAGCGGGGATCGGGCTTCTACTCCAGGATCTTCGCCATTCAGAAAAAGAACCAGGCTGGCCTGAGAGTTGTACTGGACCTTTCCACTCTCAACCTCTCCTTACCTCTCCAGAGGTTCAAGATGATGACACCAGCTTTTATTGCGGAGACACTATGCAGGGGGGAGACTGGATGTGCTCCCTGGATCGCCTATCTGCACGTCCCGATCTGGCAACCCCATCGGTCTTTCCTCCGGTTCAGGATCATGGGATGTCATTTTCAGTACAATGTCCTCCCTTTTGGCCTCAACTCGGCCCCCACGGTCTTTATCAGACTTATGAATGTGGTGGCAGCCCTCCTCCGAGCTCAGGGCCTCCATATATACCCCTACCTAGACGACTGGCTCATCAGGGCTAGATCTCAGGAAGCAGTTCACCACTCCTCCCATGCACTGATGAACACGCTACACGACCTGGGCTTTTCACTCAATCTCAAGAAGTCGCAACTGCAACCCATACAGTCGTTGACCTTCCTGGGCCTCATCTGGGACACGCGCTCCGAAAGGGTCTTCTCCTCGGAGGACAAGATCTCGGCCATCAGGAGGGCCATGTCCCACTTCCTCAGCCAGAGCTCTACTTCGGCTTGGTGGTACCAGCATCTGCAGCGGTACTGTTGGCTGTCCCCCACACAAGACTCATGATGAGGAGGATTTAGCTACACTTCGCAGCATCATGGATCCAGGAGAGGGGCTCTCAGGCCGAAATGATCAGGATCTCCATCTCGCTCTCCAACCAGACCTCACATGGTGGTCCAGGGACTGCAACCTGCGGACAGGCATGCCCTTCCGGCCCCCCGTCCCTCAGGTGATTATCACAGACTCCTCCCTAGAGGTCTGGGGAGCCACCCCAGAGGACCTATCAGTCCATGGCACGTGGATCCGGCAAGAACAAGAATACCACATCAATTGGCTGGAACTGGATGCCATCTGGTTAGCGCTCAGAGCCTTCCTCCCACATATCAAGGGAAGAGTGGTCCTCATCCAGACAGACAACTCGACCAGTATGTACTACATGAACAAGCGAGGGGGGGGGGGTGGGGGCAGGTCCTCTTCCCTGTGCAGACTGGCGATCATCATGTGGGAATGGGCCTTGGAGAACGACATCTACCTCATGGCAGTACACCTTCTGGGGGAATCCAACCTGGAAGCGGACAGGCTCAGCAGGTTGGGAGCGTATAACTGCGAGTGTCAGCTGAACGACCTAGTTGCATGGGAGATCTTCCATTGTTGCGGCTTCCACCAGGTAGATCTCTTTGCCACCAGGCACAACAAGAAGTGCTCCCAGTTCGCCTCCTGGCAGGACAGGGCCTATGCTCCCTGGGCAATGCCTTATGGATCCAATGGAAAGACATGTCAGCATACGCCTTCCCACCCACTCCACTGATTCACAGAGTACTCTGCAAGTTCAAGGAGTCTCGCTAGCTCATACTAATTCTGATAGCTCTGTGGTGGCCAGCTCGGCCATGGTTCTTGGAGCTGCTCAGCCTCTCGGCGGTCCCGCCAATCCACCTCCCGACAGGCCCAGCACACCTTCTGACACAGCAGGGGGCCAGGCACCTCCACCCTGCCCCCCTGGAGCTGGCCCTCACAGCGTGGTTCCTGAGCAGGTGCCGCTCAGCCACCTCAACCTATCCCAAGCCAACCTGGAAATCATACAGGGGGCTAGGAGCAAGGCTACCAGGGCCCAGTATAAGAGTAAATAGACCAGGTTCTGCCACTGGGCTCACTCCAAGGACATCGACCCGCTGGCTTGCTCATTGGACGACGTGCTGTCATTCTCAGCTCACCAACACTGGCGTGCAGGCGGACACCTGCCACACATACCTCTCAGCTATTGGGGCCTACAGGAACTCTGAGGAAGGGGTCTTCTCCTCCTCCTCCTCCAACCCGATCGTCGGGAGGCATTTGGCCGGGCTCTCCAGGCTCTACCCGCCAATCAGGAAGCCACACCCTATCTGGGATTTGAATCTGGTCTTGGGCGCCTTCGCACGCAAGCCTTTTGAGCCTATGGCGACGGCAGACATCAGGCTGGTCACCATCAAGACGGCCCCGTTAGTCGGACTCACATCGGCGCGCAGGGTCAGCTAGATCCAGGCCCTAGTCACCTATGAGCCGTACACCACCTTTCACAAGGACAAGGTGGTCCTGCGGACCCATCTGGCATTTTTACCTAAGGTGCCATCAGCCTTTCAATTAAACGAGGAGATTGTCTTTCCTACATTCTTTGCGGACCCGAAGTACGAGCCTCAGAGTCTGGCACTGCCTGGATGTCAGGCCTGCCCTAAAATTCTACCTGGACAGGACCAAGGGCTTCCGAAGATCAGATGCCCTATTTATCACCTTTGGAATCGCTGGGCTATCGGGCCTCAAAAGCCTCCATCTCCCGCTGGATGGTCTCAGCCATTAAGGAACCGTACGAGGGCCAGCATAGACCCCTTCCGGCGAACATGCATGCCTACGCGGTCAGGGCCAAGGCAACGGCCATCGCCTTTCAGCGCCATGGCCCCTGGCAAGTCATTAGCAGGGCGGCCACATGGGCCTCTCCCTCGGCTTTCTGCAAGCATTACTGTTTGGATGCCGGCTCCAGATCAGATGTGGCTTTTGGACAGCCGGTTCTGCGGAACCTGTTTGCTTAAGGAGGGTCTCCTCTCCACCCTGGGGCTACATTCTGTTGTAATGACGCATGCAGTATGGAGGAAAGGGGACGGGACATAAGAGTAATTAGAAGTTACTCCCCGTAGTGACTAACGTACTCTTAGTCCATAGTCCCCTTTCCTCCATACATCCCACCATCCTCCCCACTAATAATCTGGTGTCATTAGGCAATGATGATTCTATTGTCGACGCGTCTTTGGGGAATGAGGTGTAGCGCCGGAGGGCAGAGTCAGGGCAGCGCATGCTCCCAGGGCCGTGTCTCTAAAATTAGAGGAAAGTAGATTTTTCTGGTGAAAAAGGTTCCGCCTCACGAGGGATGCTCATGCAGTATGGAGGAAAGGGGACTATGGACTAAGAGTATGTTAGTCACTACAGTGAGTAACTTATTTATTTGAGAAACATTGCAGTCCTTTTCACGGCTTAAGTTTTTCAACACGAATGTGTTAACACGTGCTATGCCCCCCCCCCCCCCCACCCCCCACACTTTTACTAATCAAAATGTAACGAGCATTGTTTGGCAGTGCCAACACTTTTGACTTTTGTGTAAGAATGGAAAAGGCACTGCCGTAGTGGCAATAAATGGGCATTGATGCTAGCAGGTATGCGAACCTGTGCATGTAATCTCAGTGCCTGGAAAATGCCGGATACGTTTGTTTTTATTTTTAATTATTTTTTTAACAGGACTCCAGTGAAGGACACGCATAGTTCTTATGAATAGTGGCTGAATACAGACCTGGTTAAAACATTTTATTACACTAGTAGTAGGTTTACATCCCAAATGAAATCCTTCACTCTCAGAAGACTGCTTTGAAAAAACACTGGCAGTCTCTTCGAGCACAAAGTTGGGTGGTAAGACTTGTAGCTCAAAGAGATCCGAGGTGGATGTGTTTTGGGTGGGAATGGCCATAGGGATTATCATGGATAGGGGAAGTCAATGGGTTGGTAGATGGCCAAACTCCTTCAAGTTGTGTGTTCCTCTTTATATGCCATTTCTCCTTTTCGCGGTAGAGGGGAAGCTCATGCCGTAGTAGGAGAGGTTTTCGTTACCTCCGTTACCATGACCAAGCATGGTTTTTACATTCGAATTTCTGTTGAAGAACATGTACATTATTGTAATCTGTAATGCTTTTTAAACACACTGTTAGTAAGCTATAAAATCAGAAGAAACATTCAGTGCGGACTTGGAACGCATATAAGAATGTAAAATAATGCAGTTTCTCCCTTTCAGGTATAGGCTAAGTGGGATGGTGTTGCCTGCTTTGAGGGAATGGATGGAAAAGACGTTTGGTGCGAGCCTGGAACACAAAACTACCTCTAGAGTAAGTGAACTGAGAATCGTGTTCTTTGATGAGCTTGTCCGATCTCTCCTGCACGCAACACGTGTTTTTGATCACCCGTAGTTCATATTCCCTCGTCTGCTTCCTAGTTCACCATTGTACAGTTGCCAAAGACCAGGGCTGAATTGAAAGGAGTCCTTATCTTTTTTGTTTGTTTAGGTTTACAGCCCACTCCGTAGCAGAATGCAAGTTCTTAAGACAAACGTCAGATCAATTTATCTGAATAGAAAAATGCCTTGTAGGACAAAACTATTCTATGTTCCCCTCTTTATGGTGTAAAGTGGGGAGTGTATGAACTCCCCAGTGCAAAAGAAGTACCATACTTGCTAACATTCTCTGACCAAAAAGATGTAGGATTTTTCAAGTTTCAAAAATAGCACTTCGCATAACAATGACATCATAGAAACATACAAAAAAAAGCATTGTTGGCACCACTGGAGCATTCTAAAATACACAATCCATCAAACAGCACAACGTGAAAGAGGTTCAAATGTATAATTGCAAATGGTAAATTAATACTGAATTCAATTACCTAACTTCACAGAAGATAATCACACAGAGCTGGTAGGCAATGTTTGGCACTGCTCTGTAGCAGCAGCCTGGGCAATACATATGTATTCCTGCAGAGCAAGATGAATAACTGAACAGCATCCAGAAGTATACCCTCCTCAGTCTGATAGGCAGATGCTGTGTAATGGTGGTACACTCTGCCACTTGCCTTCACTAGTGGTTCACCTAAGTCCCGTCCCGGCCTGGACACTGGATTGGTCTGAGCCCTTCACTCAAAGTAATCACTCACCAGCCCACCACACAGACTGACTAATGTGTTGCATGCTCTGTCCTGCAGCCTGCCTTAGTGTCACATAAATGACCTGCCACTGTAAAAAGCAGTAGGATCTGTCACCCAAATATGTAGTACTGCTTAAAAAGCAGTAGGCTAAAGCCTAAATCAGTAGGGTTGGCAAGTATGAAGTACTGGTTATGATCGCTTGCAATAAAAAAAGTTTTATATGCTATGGATGTGTTATGGAGGACTGTGCTAGGACAGTCTAAGACTGAGACCAACCTTTCTGAAATTCTAACTTGAAGAGCACAGTTAATGTTTTGCTTAGTTAGAAGTTCAGTCCACCGATTCTCATTCCTCATTCACTCTAATGGGGACTCGAAGATTAGTTCTTTTTGTTCACACGTGTGCAGGGCTGTGTTTGAGATCCTTATCCAGGCACGCTGATGAATGAGTTCGGCATACGTTATTAGTCTACTGTGCCACTGTAGTGGACTTAAAGCACTTTTCTGTGTAGAGTTGAATTGTGTGACTGCCGAGGATGGCAACCAGACCATGGTCTGTGGGGTGTAAATTAAAACTGGGCCAGTGTTCACAGGTTTTCTTCAAACCTGATAAAGATGCATAATCAATGCCTGAACTTGCTCTAACAAAAAACAATCAGCTCTAATACAGTTTGCTTTAATTTCTTTTTTGCAGGCATCGTTAAATATTAGCGATGCACCTCCAGCCATTATAAATGAAGACTTTGTCCAGGACCTTAAAGCTTTAGGGATTTCTTTTTCCCTGGAAACAGAAGACCGGGTTTTCAGAGCTCATGGTAAGATTTTCACATTCGGAAATCTTCAATTATGCATTATTAACAAGCTAGAATTGTGATAGACGTTGACATATTTGATGCAGATTAAACGTCAAATCTTCTTGTGTCAATATACTTGTATACCTATTTAATTATGTACTCCTTGCTTTCTTGTGGTTGAACCTGCTTTAAACATGCACCGTTTTGTCTTTTCTAGGTCATTGTTTGCATGAAATCTTTGAACTAAGAGAAGGAATGTTTAAACGAATTCCAGATATGGTTGTATGGCCAAGTAAGTTTAGTATAGCCAGTTTCAATACGCATTTTTTTAAAGTGTCCTTTCACATTTCAACATATCGGTGGCCATGATTGTATAGCAGTGTGCATTTTTGAGCCGTCTACATAACCACCTACCTTTGTCATGTTTCATAGATGAGGGGAAAGCAGATTAAATGTTTTGCTTTTTTAGCAGACCTATTAGAAGCGTCTCCCCAGGGACGTCATTTCACCGAAATGCCAGGCGTAGCGTAAGTGACACAAGACTTGTGACCTCACAAGAAGTGATGTCATTTGATCCCGTCCCAAGTGACATCACAGGAAGTGGCCATATAGCATCATGCCTCCGCACACTAAGAAATATATGGTATGATATATTTATTTATAGCGCGTTTATACACAAGTGTTTCAAGGCCGTCGAGCAGGGAGGGGAGGAGAACAAGCGGGACAAGACAACGATCTTACTAGGCCCAGTGACATGCAGATTGTGCAAGTGCAAGGGAGAGCGAAGAGAAGGGGCAGGGGAGGAGGAGCATGTTGCAGACATAGGATCGAACATTGAAAATGAAGTGCAGCCACAGGTGGCAGTGCATAAAACAAGTGATTAGATAAGTGCAGGCCGGGGAGTTGTAGCGTTGCAGATACAGCCCCAAGTGCAGGTTTGCCAGGAGGCAGTGCAGGTGTGCGACTGTGAGGGCAGGGACCTGGGCCTGTGTTTGATGTTAGCCAGGTAACCATTGCATTATCAGACAGATCATCAGCAAGGTAGCGGAAGAGAGAATGCAGAAGCAAAGAGGAAAGTCTTGAGCTACTTTCGGAACCGGAGATGGTTCTGCTCAAGTTTCAGAGAGGCAGGGAGGCTGTACCAGAGGGAAGCGCCAGCCAAAGAGAGATCTGCCCCCAACTTGTTGCTTGGAAAAAAGACTGACCCTCAAGGAGGTGGAGGAGTGAAGAGCTTGAGTAGGAAGATACTTCAGAAGGTAAAACTGGCGATATTTTGGTCCCAGGCTCCAGAAGGCCTTGTGGACAATGCAAAGGGTCTTGAACTTGATCCTTGCAGCCACTGGGAGCCAATGGAGAGATTTCAGTGCTAGAGAGGTACGATCCGTGGGCTTGCGGCCAAGGACAAGTCTTACAGTCCTGTTCTGGATGAGTTGCAGAGGACAGCGAGTAGAAGCAGGCAGATTTAGAAATGGGCTATCCAGCCTAGAGAGAGCCAGTACTCTAGATACAGTAAGCTCCTGGGGGAAGGAGAGGAAAGGAAGAATACCTCTAAGGAGGGGCAGTTGGTAGTCTGACTTTTTAGAGATGTCAAAAATATGAGGAGAGCAGGAGAGTGAGGAGTCGAAGATGACACGAGGTTCTTAGCCTCACAGGTGGGAGCAGGAGGAGGGCCAAGGGAGGGCGTCCATAACCTGGCACCACTGTACCTTGCTCAAAGAATAGTCAAACCCATTTCAGAGACACCCACATGATCGGCCTACACTAACAGGATTTCCATTCCCAAACCGGAGAATGGGCAGGCGGGTCCAGTTTCCCGGTCCTGGCAGCAACACACTGGAACTCTCTGCCCCCTCACATGAGGAGTATTGAATCGCACCTAACCTTCAAGTTCTCATGCACCATCACCCTAGGTAGACTGCACGCTTCATCCTTGTGATTCTGTAATTCTTAATATAACTGTATGACAGTCTAAAAATTGTAATCGTCGGTGTGTTCTTAAAGTACTATAAATACCATCTACCTCTGCAAGCCCACTGTAACCAAGAGCAAAGTAACCCGAATGTAACTAAGACGATTTCATGCAACAGTGCCTCGATGCCCTTGGGCTGCTAGTGCGCTTTACAAATCCTAAGTAAAAAGAGTGGCGGGAAGGAGTGGTGCGGGTGTACCGATGAGGAGGATCTCCGTCTTGCTGGCATTCAGGCATAGATCATTAGCAGTGCACCACTGGACAGACAATCCGGCATGAGAGAAGAAGAGGCGGCAGGGGGGGGGGGCCTGAAAGCAAGCTGGGTGTCATCCGCATAGCACCGGAAGTTGGAGCAGAGAGGTGTGTGTGTGTGTGTGTGTGTGTGTGTGTGTGTGTGTGTGTTTGTTTGTTTGTTCTCCTCCCCCCAATGTTATCACAGAGCCAGTTGAGCAGGATGGCATGGTTGACGGTTTCAAGGGCAGAAGGATGAGGCCAGAGGAGTTTAGAATCAAGGTTAGAGAGCAGGTATTCAGGAGAGCAGTTTCCCTGCTTCTGGCGGCTCTGAAGCCAGACTGATGGTCATGGAAACAACCAACCGATTCAGTGTGAAGATTAAGCTGGGAGATGGCCAGCCTTTCCAGGAGTTTGCCCAGGAAAGGAGTGATAGAGATTGGGCGATAGTTAGCCGGAAGCAAGGGATCGGCTGTGAGTTTCTTGAGAAGGAGGTGCACAAGAGAGTGCTTCAGGGAAGAGGGTAAGGTTCCGGAGGCAAAAGAGTGGTTGCAAAAGTCAGCCAGGGCTGGAGTGACGGTGTCAATGTGGTCCTTGATGATTTTGGAAGAACAGAGAAGAAACTGTTTTGATGAGATTTTCATAGATCGGACTTGTCCAGAAACCTTGTCCGGGGAGAAGGCATAGAGAGGTGGGGGGTGGCCACAGGGGGCCCAGAGGAAGAGTAGGAACTGGAGGGAGAAGCAGGAGAAGTTGACAGGGTGGACAGGATGCCCTGGGTTGAAATTAAATGAGGAGCCAGGGTCGAACAGAGGGACAGGAGGGATAGACACTGCAGCAGGATTGGCCAGCTCCTTGCAGATTTTAAAGAGTTCGACCGAGCTTGTTAGATGCCGCAGAAACGTGGGCTTGGATATGTGCTCTTTTTAGTGAGGACAGAGTTTCTGTATTGCCTTTGGAGCAGGCGGCAGGCCAGTTTGTCGGAGGATGTACAAGATGCCAACCATATCCTCTCAGCCACCCTACACTTGCTTTTAAGGGTGACAAGGGCCGAGTCGTAGCAGGAGTTGCATTTGATTTTAGGCTTCACGCGGATTCTCATGACTGGGGCAAGTACATAGAGAGTATCAGAGATGGCGGAGTGGAGCATGGAAAGGGCTGTGCCAGGGTATGAGTCAACCAGAGGTGCAAGAAGGGGGGGGCGCTCGAACGATGCGGCGAAAGCCTCAACTGACACACGCTTCATGGGTGGGGGGCAGGGGGAAAGAGGGGGAGAGACACCCCCCACCTGTGGTGGTACAGGGAGCATCCAGGTGGATGTTGAAGTTTTCAAGAAGGAGTTGTTCATGGGTAGAGGCCAAGAGGGAGGAAGTGGGTGATCAGGCCAGGTGGCCGGTAGATAGTGGCCAGGAGAGGGAGCCTAGAGACCAGGCATTTAAAGGAGGAGTAGGCCTACATAGGAATGATAGAGGCAGGAATCCACTCTGGGAAGATCAGGACTACACCCCCACTGGAGCGGTTGGGTCTGGAAGCGGAGAGGATCTTGTAGCCATCAGGAAGGAGGGTGTCAAAGCTTGTGACAGAGCTGGACGTAAACCATATCTCGGTGAGACCAAGGACATCAAGGTTCCAGGAGACGGCAGATGTCAGAGTGTTTGATGGCAGAGCGAGAGTTAAGAGTGGCGAGGTGGAGAAGGTTGCCATCCCTGAAAGACTTCCGGGAAGGGGTACAAGTCAGAGGTACTTTCTGCAGAGGTATAGAAGTAGCCAGAGGGAGTGCAGGGGTGGTAGGAGGAGAGAGCAAGGTAGCAGAGGAGGAGGATGATGGTGCCAGAGTAGTGGCGGAGGGTGGAGGCAGCAAAGCCGAAGAAGGGAGAGTAGGGACAGTGCGAGAGGAAAGGAAATTAATAAGGTGCAGGAAGCGTCTATCAAAGAGGAGGAGGTTGGCCTGAGGGCCTTGAACCAAGATGGTGCCATTAACGTAAACATTAATGATGACCTTAGAGGAGTGGAAGGAAGTCGGGAGGGCCTCCCACCAAGTGCCACTCTTAATGGGAGAGTAAGCGGAAGGAGAGTAGAGACCATATGCAGAGTCCATAGGTCTGGTGAAGTAACGACAAAGAGGATGTTAGTGAGGGTCTGTCTGGAGGAATCGCTAGTCTAGGTATAAGCGATAGTGAGGCTGGGGTTGGAGACAAGGATATCCTTTTTTAACTTTCTTCCTACCAGACTTAGTGAGGAGGGTAAGATAGTCGATAGAGAAACAGTTGGAGAAGATGGGAGAAACAGAGAACGCCATTGGTGGTGTGGGAGAGGAGAGAGAAGGGGGGGTGGGAACACTAGGGGGGAGAAAACAGGAGGGGGGGTGCAAGCAGAAGAGACATAACAAGTCTGGAACAGCAGGACACGGTTGAAAGCACAATGCGGCCACTGGGCACAACTAAATATGAAATCAGCAGGACACATGAAATGCAATGCAGCCGCTAGGCACAGCTAATTTGTAAAAAAAAAAAAGAAATCGCCAGTTGCAGGGGTGTCCCCCGCATGTTCAATGTAATAATGTCTCTGCAAAAACCAGCAACTTTTTTGTCAGACATTTTTGCGGGGATTTTACTACATGGAACCTGCGGAAAGGGAGCAGGCAGGGCCTTAAAGTGAGCTTTTGAATGAGGGGGCCAGCTAAAGCCTGCTGGTCCCCGATTGCATAATTTACAGGACCAGGTTACGATATCACTGTAATGTGACATAGTAAGGCTACATATGATGATCCATTCTTGTATGAAATGTATCAGAGTGTCAAGGCCCATGTAGGTGTATGAACCCACAACCATCTCTTTGTGGATCCGCCCTGTTATTTCAACATGACTGCAGAGCAAAATCATATTCTGGGGGCAGGGGGTGGGAGTATGTGGGTATAGGGGTAGGGGAAAGCCAGGATGGGAGGAGAGAGCGAGAATATTTCACCAGAGAGCATGTGTTCTTATAGTCGATGACATCCACAGTCTTCAATAACAATGAATTTGGCACTCAGCATGTGTCATGACCACTGTGAGGGGGTACAAGTTGTGCCACAAGCAGGCTCCCACCAGAACCCTGAGGGCCTTAAAACTACTGCAAAAGGGGCTCCTGGGGCCAGTCCTGGCGCCTTTGGCACCAGGCTCATATGGTGGAAGGAAGGGCTGTTCAAACAAAGTCCCATTTATGTACATGGGCCTTTAAATCCAACATGGAAGCACCCACACAATCTAGTTCTAAGAACCAAGCCATGCGGTCTAGTGATTTGGGCATGGCAGGCCTGGAACTACTTTACCTGGGCTATATAAACCACACCCTGACTGCAGAACATGCTTTGTGTTGTTCTGCAACCAGCAGCGTGACGCTCGCTGTGTCCAGCTCCTGGTCTTAAGCATCTTCTTGTAATCCTACAAGAACAAGAATGTTCTGTCTTACCTGAGAAAACACCATCCAGTACTCAGCATCTCAACTGGGCTGCAATCTGTGGAAACCGAGAAGAAACAATATCACTCCCCTGCGAGTACTAGCTTAAGGACTTCCGGCAAACCGCTAACACAGCTTTTTGACCATTGCGACCTGCAATAATGTGAAAGGGAAAAACAATATTAGAACGCACGCTTCCAAAACATCGAATTCCATCAGTCTTACTTGAATTCCATC
Source organism: Ambystoma mexicanum (assembly GCF_040938575.1). Taxonomy (NCBI): domain Eukaryota; kingdom Metazoa; phylum Chordata; class Amphibia; order Caudata; family Ambystomatidae; genus Ambystoma; species Ambystoma mexicanum. Next base: position 930,941,468 of record NC_090931.1, on the reverse strand, counting down.
GCGCTACTCCACGCTTCCATCCGGAGCACCACAGCAACATCTGCAAAGGAAAAGAGACATATTCAGGTTCGCTTTCAATATTAAACAACCACACAGCACTGTACTTACCTTAACGGATTCCGGGGGCCTGTTTTCATCGCGCTCTCATCCACTCGCAGCACCACAGCGGCCTGTGAGGAGAAGAAAACACAGGTTAGCTTTAAAAGACAATAAAGGTGCTGCGCTTCGTGCTTTCGCTTACCTAGAAACGTGCCTCTCCATCCGGCACGCCAGCATCAAGACTTTCGCACCTGAAAGAGGAGATAAAGACATTAACAAATTCCCACCATAAACGGAACATAGACTTATAATTAACAAACCTACCTTCCTACCAGCAGATTCGGAGTCACAGCAGGCCTGGGCCCAAGGAAGGCGTACTGCACCAGTGAAGCAACTCTGGCAGCTCGCCAACAAACGTCAAGCGCCCCTGCACAAGAAACGCAGGACGGATAGCTCACCCTACAAAGAACTAAGATTAATTATTCAGCACTGGGCAACTACTCATCCAGGGTTCCAGATCTCAGAGCCTTCCAGACGCCCGCGGGGATATCAGGTGAGCGTAACACCTTGCCCATTTTCTTCTGATTCGACAAGCTGCCTTCAGGGTTACCTCTCAGTAGGATGTGTTGTACGGTCTGTGTTTTTTTTTTTTTCATGGACTTCATTATTCCTGCAAAAAGCAGCCAGACTTCTCAGATATTCATCTCCTTCAGAACCTACGGCTACATTTAAAATGGGATTGATTAGCATTGGCAAATACTGCTTGCTTATCAACTTCCTGTATCACTTCAAAGTGCTTGCATAACTCAAGAGGAACAAAACATTTCAAGTTCTTATTTCTATATGTTACTAGTATCGCGCTCTCAGTTTCAAACAAGTATAATTGTTTTGTTTCATGTATACATCCTCCCATACAAGGACTGTAGAAGTTTAATGTTACAAAACCTGATTACCAACATTGAAAACCTATTATTCCACTTATGCTATTCTAGTGCTGCATCCTTACCCAAAATCTGAAAAGGAGAGTACTTGCAGTACTCTGCCTGAAAACCTGCCTTTCCCAGCACACATTTGAAGGATCGGTAGGTATTATGCTCACATCCTGAAAACGGAGATCAAGACTCCATCTTCTTCCTTGTACTCTCGTGAGGCTTCTGGTTCTTGTGTGATTTAGGCTGCAAACAGAACAGTTCAAAATGTGTTAAAGACGTACAACGCATTACTGATTGATGCCTACTTCAGTACCAAAAGCCTCATGACTCATGTTCGCATACTTTACGAAAATAATTCCTGGCTGCATTTTGCATCACTCCCACATACACCAACACCCTTTATATACCTATGTTGCTGTTTCTAGATGCTTGTTATTCTCTACAGTGTACCTCCATAGAGGTACACATTCCAACAATTGGCACTATTGTTTAGATTTTTGGGTAATGCCCAATATTTGCTCTTTCTTGACTATTCTGATCATGGGACTTAATAGTTTCTTAGCAGACTGAGCAGAACAATGGCTTGACAGACATGTCCGGTGCTGCTGTTTCAGAGGCAAGAGTTGGGTTGTGGAACAAATGGTGCATGACTTTCTCTGTGCAAGGCAAAGATTCTGACTGGAAGGCAGGTTGTTGCTTAGGTGACCAGAAACCACAGAGGAGGGCTGTGAGTGTTCAATGATAACAGATCAAAACACAATACTCTGGTAGTGGAGCTGCAGGTGTTTAGCAGAGAAGAGACTGCCAGTATGCGAGCTACTGGTTTGATGTCATAGAACACTGGTTGTGGTGCTGATGGTGCCTGGCTGGTTTTACAGGACGACACTGACTGACTGACTGGGTGTTTCTCATCATTGCTTGGTTGACTACAAATCAAGAAGGCGCTGGCGGCATGGCAGATGCTATTTTAATGACAGAACTCTAGCTGTGGAGCAGCTGATGACTGGCTTAAAAGGAAGATGCTGCTTAGATGGTTCATTGCTTCATTGATTGGAAATCAAGAAGAGGCAGGCGGGATAGCAAATGTTTTCATGACACAAAACTGGCTGTGGTTCAGCTTGTGGCTGACTTGGCAAGAAGATAATGATGGCGGCTATCTTTACTTGGGTGTCTGGAGATTCTAAGAGACTGGCAGTTTGACAGATTCTTTTGGCTGTGCTGCTAGTAGTTCCTGTCTGCCTTCACAGGAAAATACTGATTAGATGTCTTGCTGTTGCTTGGACTGAAAATCACTAGAAGGCCAGCAGTGTGGTAGATGCTGCCATTTTGAGGGCACACATGGGTGGTTGTAAGTCAGAATGGTGCCTTTCTTACTTGGGATTTTTCTGATTTAGTGTTCTGTTACTTAGCTGACTGGGAAAACAATAGGATGCTGATACAACTCAGTAGCAAAGCAGACAGTGTTTTGAAGGTACGCACAGAAACTGGTTACAGTGCATCAGCGATGTTGCATGGCTGACTTCATGATGAGAAGAGGCTGATAGTGTAGGACAGTGACGGGTTGTTTCTGAAGACTATTTGGTGCTGATTAGGTCTGCGTGGCTTGAAAATAAAGACGTCACTGGAAAGTGAGCTATAACCTAGCGCAGTGTCAAGGAAGATAATGGTTCACCATTTAAGAGTATACCACTGTGCTGCATGTCAGATAATCTGTCAATGGCATCACTCACATTTATCTTGTGAACCTCCATAGGTTCACATGCCATGTATCAACAAATCACCAAGTCTCTTGTCTCCAGATCTATTTCGCAAATAGTTTTTAACTCTTTTCAATACCTAGAACCTCTCATTTGCTGCAGTTGCAATCGGCAATGCAAGGACCAGATACAACTGGTTTAGGACCTCAAAAAATCATTGATGACATAGAGCTTGTGCCTGACCAAAGGAATACCTACTATAGTCTTTCCAGATAAATATCCCCTTGCAACGTAAAACTATGAATTCAAATTAAAGTAATTTACTTGGGTCCCTAAGTAGTGGTCAACAAGAACCTATGCCGATGAGTAGTCCAAGAAATGTGTAGCCTTTGGATTGAACATGCTGTTAGCCTTGATTAGCCACATGTTATCTGTAAAACGAGCATTCAACTCATGTATCTATCTAAGGTGGAGAAAAACACTGCTTGCTTTAACCATTCAATCTGTGGCATTCTATCCTCAGAGTGCTCATAATAGCCCGACTTCTTCCCTACAGTAGTACTAACAAAGTATTCTGTTCATTTGTTGCTCAATTGGTGGTGCCTTAATGGTACAGTTCTTCGGTTGTGGCCTTAAACTGTTTCAATGCCACATTTGTCTGCCAATTCCATTGCCTCATTGACTATTTGCATCCAATGGCATTCTTGTCAAAGGTTGAGAATCACTTCCATGCTTACCAAAGTTAGCAAAAACTCAAAGCTGTGAATAGTTCTGAGAACTCCTATGGCTTCTGAACTAGACAGCTTGTCATGTTGGTGTAATTCTATTGCATTAAGAACAGTCTCAAATCCAACCTGTGTTTTTCTAACACTAGCGTACCCATTAAACAATCTAGTGCCAGCAAGTATTTCTAATTTCGTATACTTGCAGACCACTTTCCTTTTGAGCTTTTACAAAGAGTTTGTTTCAAGGAGAACTTGCGAAAGGAATGAATCAACAGCCTGCAAAGTTGAGACCAAATCTTTTACTGTTTGTATGTTAGTGATTGTTTGCACTAACTCAAGGATTACACAATGTGGATGACAGTGAATATAAATAGCTTGTGGAGCAACTTGTTTGATTTTGGATTCCACTACATTGAAACAGCCACTCATAACTAATGCCCCATCATAGCATTATACCACACAGCTCTTCCAGTCAAGGCCAGCTTTGCGTATAGAATAGTCCATGGATGCAGCTAAACTGGAGGCATCCAACATCTCCATGTTATGTTATTTTGCATTTATATACTGCCTTATATACCATTGGTATGGTCTGAAGGCGCTGGTAGGTTGAACGCCCTTGGGACCCAAAGTTCAGATCAGGAGAGAGAGTAGAGCGAGTCAAAGCTGCGTGTGAGCACTGGATATATGTGTGCAGCTTGTGCGGTATTCGTGTAATAGCTGCTCCTTAGCGGTAGGTGTGGTGGTTGAGAGATCATGAGTATGTGTTAGTTCTGGCAGGATTTATCCAGAGGGAATGTGGCTGCGTTATGCCTGAGGGGAACGCCTGGCTGGGAGTGTGGGGGGTTGTAACCAGCAGTGTTAATTTAGAATGATGGGGGATGTGCGGCAGATGTTGGTATGAGAACAGTTATACCGAATGGTGTCATAGTATCTCTGTGTTCTAGTTGAGTGGTGGTGTAAAGAGGGTAAGCGTGGTGGTGTGATATGATGGGTTATATGCTCTTTGAAATGTTCCCTGCAATCCAAACCATACTATATGCGCTCCAGTCTGTTCCATGCGCTCCAGTCTGTTCCATGCGCTCCAGTCTGTTCCATGCGCTCCAGTCTGTTCCATGCGCTCCAGTCTGTTCCATGCGCTCCAGTCTGTTCCATGCGCTCCAGTCTGTTCCATGCGCTCCAGTCTGTTCCATGCGCTCCAGTCTGCTCCATGCACTCCAGTCTGCTCCACACACTCCGGTCCGCTCGAGGCACTCAAGCACTCTTGTCCGCCCCACGCACTCTTGTCCACTCTATTTACTCTGATCCGTTCCGTGTATTCTAAGTTGTTTTATGCACTCCGTTCACATATTTCACCCGAACCATCTTCATACTTCATCCTTTCTATCCATCTGTTTCACATGTTTCGTCTACGTACGGCACCTGTTCCATCCATGTACGTCACCTGTTCCATCCATATATGTGGTCAATTCTATTCACATATATCGCTCGTTCTATCCATATGCGACACCCATTCCATCTACATACTTCACTCGTTCTTTCCGCTCTACGCATTCAGCAGCTCTACGTGCTCATCCGTTCTACGCACTCATCCACACTGCATGCATTCTACACTCATCCGTTCTACGTACTCATTAGTTCTACTCAACACGTCCGCTCTAGGCACTCGTCCGCTCTAGGCACTCGTCCGCTTTATGCCCTCACGCTCTACACATTCATCTGTTTTACTCACTCACCCGCTCTACTCAGTCATCCGCACTATGCACTCATCCGCTCTATGTACCCCTCTTTTCAAATGTACTCATTCGCTCATATGCACTCATATGCACTTGTCGGCTCTACCCACTTGTCTGGTCAATGCAGTCATCCACTCTACACATTCTTTCGCTCTGCTCATCCATCCTGCTCTGCTCATCCATCCGCTCCCGCACTCATCCGTTCGGTGCACTCATCTGTTCTACGTAACTCATCTGTTCTACGTAACTCATCTGGTCTACGTAACTCATCTGGTCTACGTAACTCATCTGGTCTACGTAACTCATCTGGTCTACGTAACTCATCTGGTCTACGTAACTCATCTGGTCTACGTAACTCATCTGGTCTACGTAACTCATCTGGTCTACGTAACTCATCTGGTCTACGTAACTCATCTGGTCTAGGCATTTGTCTGCTTTATGCCCTTGTATGCTCTACACATTCACCTGCTCTACGCATTCACCCACTCTATGCGCTCCCCCCGCTCCCCCGCGCTCATTCGCTCTGTGTACTCGTTCTTTCCACGTATTCAACTGCTATATGCTATTTGCACTCATCAGCCCTATAAAGTCATTCGTTCATACGCAGTGTTCTGCTCTCTACCCTCATCCGCTCTCTACCCTCATCCGCTCTCTACCCTCATCTGCTCTCTACCCTCATCCTGCTCCAGCGACCTACACACTCATCTGCTGTACATGCTCATCCGCTCTACACAATCATCTGTTCTATGCACTCCTGCATTCTACACCCTTCTCTGTATTTACGCACTCATCCGCTCTCCATGCTCGTCCGCTCTACACACCCAACCGCTCGAGACACCCAACCGCTCGACCTATTCATCCATTCTATGCAGTCATCGATCTACACACTCGTCCAATCTACATACTCTTCTGTTCAACGCGTTCTTCCACTCAGCGCATTCATCCGTTCCACACGCTTCATCCGATCTAACTATTTCATCCACGCCATTCACTTTGTTCATTCATCTTGCATCATATCCATTTTATTAGTTTAAAGCTCGTTGCTGTTTTCGTATGATTTATTCTTATTATCCATTTCTCTGCTTTGATCTACTTTTCTCGTTTAATTCTGTTTGTCATTTTAGTTTATCTTAGGGGTTATTAGCTGTTGATTTCTCGCATCAGGTAGTTGGGTTGGTGTCATTGAGATGCTGTTTGTCTGTTTGGGTTAGTTTGTGTACGGGTTGGTTTTTAGGGGAAGAGCCAGGTTTTCAGTAGTTTGCGGAAAGACATTAAATCCTCAGTTAGGCAGATGTGGGGAGGGAGTGAGTTCCACAGCGTGGGGGCCAAGGCTGAGAATGATGATCAGCCTAACCTGACTGAGTTTGTCTTAGGTATGATTAGGAGCCCGGCTGAGCTTGATCTTAGGGTGCGTGGAGGGTGATAGGGTTTTAGCTTGTCTTGAAGATATTGAGGTCCGGTTTTATGCAATGCTCGATGGGAGATGCATAAGGTTTTGAAAGTCACCCTTCGGGCCACTGGAAACCAGTGCAGCATCTTAAGGGCTGGGGAGATGTGGTCTCTTGGGCCGAGCGCAAGTAGTAGTTTGGCTGCAGCGTTTTGTGCCCTTTGGAGTTTATTCAGTTGGTACGCGTGGATTCTGAGGTATAGGGGGTTTGCGTAGTCCAGTCTTGATATAACGATTTATTGGAGAGTCTGTTGGGGAAGGAGAGATATGGAAAGATGCGCCTAAGGGTTTTAAGGTGGTAGTGGCAGGACATTGAGATGTTGTTGACTTGGAGCGAGAGTGTTAGGTCGGAGTCAAGGGAGCATCCAAGATATTTCACTGAGTTGGAGTAGGTCGGTGAGTTGCCCATGGTGGATGGCCAGGGTTGCGAGTGTGGAAGAAGTTCGGAGTTGCCACATACCATGATTTCTGTTTTGGAGGGGTTTAACAAGAGGTGGCTTTGGGTCATCCAGAACTCTGTCAAGGAGGCAGGAGGCCAGGTCAGGTCGGGAGTTGGGATTTGAGTTCAGGAATTTTAGAATTAGTTGAGTGTCGTCGGCGTAGTTGTAACACATGATGATGTGTGAACTAATTATTGGTGGGAGGGTGATCAAGTAGAGATTAAACAGGAGGGCAGATAGGCATGCTCCTTGTGGGACTCCCGTGTCGATTGGTCGGGCTTGGGAGGAATAGGTGGAGAGTATCGTTATTTGGTACCTATCTTTGAGGAATGAAGCTATCCATTTAAGAGCGGTTCCACAAAATCATAGGGAGTGGAGGCGGTCCAGGAGGATTGAGTGATTGATTGTGTCGAAGGCGGCGGATAGGTAGAGAAGGATTAATGCGGTGCATCCCGCGGAGTCTGCCGTCATTTTAAGGTCATCCCAGATTGAGGTTAGGGTGGTTTCAGTTCCGTGACGGGCTCTGAAACCGGATTGTTCGGGGTCTAGGAGATTGTTGACTTCGACAAAGGCATTTAGTTGGGAGTAGGCGGTTCGGTCAATGAGTTTGGCAAGGAACCTGGTGTTTGAGATGGGACGGTAGTTTTTGGGCTCAAGAGGGTCGAGGGAAGGTTTTTTATTGGAGATTTGACATGAACCATTTTGAATGTGTCAGGAAAGATACCAGAGGAAAGGGAGTCATTTATGATGGATCTTGCGTTTTCTCCTGCGCAGGTGGAAGCGAAAATTTCTTTGAGGATTGTAAGGGTCCAGCGGAGAGCCAGATGGTTTGCGGGCAGATAGAAGTTTGAGAAATTGGTCTGGTGATACTGGACTAAAGGATTCGAACGTTGGTTGCATAGTGGTCGCATGCGGAGGGTTGGCCGGTATTGGGGGGGGGGGGTGGGGGGGGGGTGGGGGGGGGGCAGTATTGCCTGGTGGATGTAAGAGAGCCAGTTTGGCGGCTAGAACATTTGTTCTTTCGAGAGCCGTGGTGTAAAAGTGGAGAGAGAGAGTGAGTCGCACAGAGATTGTGAGCGGGTCGGGACGGTCGTGGTGCATGCCATTTTGGTGACTTCGGAAATGATTTTGTGAAGTTCTTTGCTGGGGTTTTGCAGTTTAGGATTCGGGAGTTGTAGTGGGCTTTTTTTGCTTTCCGGATTTCGGCCTTGTACTGTTGAAGGTGACTAGCCAAGGTGGCCTTCTCTCCTGGGTTTTGTCTTTCTGCCATTTGCGTTCTAGGTATTTATATAGCTGTTTAGTGGTCTTCAACTCAGGCGTGAACCATCTGGGGAACAGGCCATGGTGGGTTGATGGTTTGCAAGAGGGTGTGAGCCGCATTAGTGATGTGTTGAGCCATGAGTCAAAGGCGTCGGGGGTTAGTTGTTTGAGTTGGTTGGTAGGTGGTGGTGACTGGAGGAGTGCGTCGGCTAGGTCTGGAACGATTATTAGTTTTTTCCAACATTTGCGTAGATTCGGAGGTTCAGATTCAAGTATGGGAAGGGGGTCGGTTGAGCGAATGGTGAAAGAAACAATGAAGTGATCGGACCAGATGATGGGGGTTGGGGGGTTTAAATGAATCAGGTTGTAGGAGCTAAAGATGGCATTAAGAGTGTGTCCTTTATAGTGAGTAGGGCCGTTTATGTGGGGTTGGAGGTTAATTGCGTCTAGACAGTCAACCAGAGTGTGCCATAGGGTTAGTGGGGATGTCGAGCCATATGTTGGAAGTCTCCAAGAAGGGTGAGGTTGGGATGGTTTAGTTGAAGGGTGGCAATAGAGTCACAGAAGTTGTTTGAGAATTGTCTATCGTAGCCAGGGGGGGGTCTGTAGATTATTAGGAAGCTGTGTGAGAACGACGGGGAGAGGGATAGTTTAACGAGGAGTGATTAGCAGGAAGGAATGGAAGGTTGGTTATCGATGATTGAGGCGTGGTAGTGAGACTCGAAGACGGATGCTACTCCCCCACCTCTAGACGGACGGTTCAGTGGGCTGAGGGAGTAGTCGGGGGGGGGGGGGGGGGTAGGGGGTAGGCTTTATTGGCTATTGGGGCAAAGTCGTCAGAGAACCAAGTTTCGGTGATGAAAACCAGGTCTGGTTTGTCAGAGGCGAGGAGGTCAAAGATGCAGTGTCTGTTTTTTGCTACGGATCGGGCATTAAATAGGATGCAGTTAACTTCAGCAGGCGAGGTTGGTGTTGGAGCTGGAGCGGAAGGGGGTGGGGGCGGAGAAGGTGGAAACTAGAGAGGGTTAGGGTGGTTGATGCTCAGCGGGAATAGTGGGCGAGCAGAAAGGTAGGCGGGTTTCAGGCAGGAGTGGGTGGCTGCGTGTGTTAGGATGATTGGGTTTGGCTCGGGGGATTTGAAGGTGTGGTGTGGGCGGTTAGGAGTTTCAGTTGCGGTTGATGAGAAATCGAGGGATAGGGGTTTCAGGAAGGGTGAGGCGAGGGGGGGAAGGAGGTGATTGGGGGAAAGAGGTGGTGGGTCAAAACATTGGAGGCGAAGAGTGCTGAGAGATTGACGGGGACCAGGTACGTTTCCTCTTTAGTATCTTTGTTGCGATTGGAGTGTGAGAGAGGGATGAGGCTTTGGTTCTTGCTAGGGCTAGGCGTACAGTTTTTAGGGAGGGGGAAAGGGTGCGGTCGGGGGGGGAGTGGCAGGGTTTTGGGGAAAGGCGGGGGGGGGATGATTGCAGGGCAGGGTGTGCCCGGTATGATAGTGAGGAGAGCGGGCATGATCAACGTAGGCTGGTCGGTGGTGGGGCTCGGGGGAGCAGTGGTCTTAGGGTGGTTGGCTCGCCATCGTGCCTCTCTGGCTTGGTGTTTAGAGAGGGGAAGGGTAGGGAATGTGAAGGATGGTGGGATGATTTGGGAAGGGGGGACGGGAGGGAAGGCAGACTGGGAAGTGGGGGCGGTTCACAGTGTTAGTTTCCAGCAAACCCTGGTGGAGTGGGTGCACTCATGATTAGTAGGAGCTATTGGGTGTGGTTTCAAGTGCAGCTTACAGTTTATTGGACTTTAAAAGTTAGGCTATATCACTGGGTGAGATCAGTCTTGGTTTCAGGGTTGACTAAGCCGGGTGATATTATTCACTTATTCTAGGTTTTAGTGTACTGGTTGTACTAGGTTGCAGCTATTAGGCCGTTTTGAGGTGTAGCTAGACCTTAGGATATGCTGATTAGGCGACCTGTTTAGTTGCAGCTACAGCACAGTTGCGCTGTTGGGTAAGCTTTCTTCTAGCAAGCAGGGATACAGGGAAGCTATTGGGGAGAAATTTAATGTAGCAACACCGTTGGTATGGTTTTATTTGGACTTTTAAGTGCAATTTAGGAGGGCTTTCTAATTGTAGTTCTAAATTCAGAGGGGGCGCACTATTAGGCACACTTCTAGATTCATGCAAGGGGCGCTATTAGGCTCACTTCTAGATTCATGCAAGGGGCGCTATTAGGCTCACTTCTAGATTCATGCAAGGGGCGCTATTAGGCTCACTTCTAAATTTGAGTTTTGTACAGATAGCTGAATATAGAAGCATTCCTAATATTCTAATAACTCAACGCTACTGGGCACACTAATGCACAGAGAGGGATATTATGTACACAGAGAGGATATTGGGCATACTTCCAAGTTCAGTGTATACAGAGAGCTTATTAGGCACACTTCCAATTTCAGTGTATACAGAGAGCTTATTAGGCACACTTCCAGGTTCAATTTGCACAGAGAGGGTATTAGGAATACTTCTGAATTCAACTTGGGCGCGTTATTAGGCGCACTTCTAAATTCGCTGCGCTATTAGGTCTACTTCTAAGTTTAGCTTTGCACGGAGAGGGTATTTAGGGCACCTCTAACTTCAACTTTGGGCTGAGGGGATATTTAGGCACGCTTCTAAGTTCGAGTTTTGCACAGAGACGTTTTTAGGTACACTTCTAGATTCAACTTTACACAAAGATATTAGGCCAACTTCTAAATTCAATTTTGTATAGAGGGGATATTAGACTAATGGGCACAGTTCTAAATTCTACATTACATAGATATGCTATTAGGTATACTTCTAAGTTAGACTTTTCACAGAAGGGATATTTAGGTACGCTTCTAACTTCAAGTTTTGTATAGTGTGGCTATTAGGGACACTTAAACTTTACACAGAGCAGAAATTGGGCACTGTTCCAACTTCAACCAGGGTGGACTATTGAGCGCCCTTCTAAGTTCAACCAGAGCACGCTATTAGGGACGTTTCTAATTTCAACTTTGACCAGGGAGACTATTGGGGACACAAGACAGTTCGATTGGGGAACGGTATTAGGTACACTTCGCAATTCTAAATTCAGCTTTGCACAGAGGGGATGTTTAGGTGCATTTCTGAATTCAAGTCTTGCACTGAGAGGTTATTAGGCACATTTCTAACTTCACCGGGGAACGCTATTAAGTACACTTCTAAATTAGACTATGTGCAGAGAGACTATTCTGGACACTAGTCAGTTCAACTAGGGCACGCTAATAGGCCCTTTTCTCAATTCAACTTTATACAGGGAGGGTATTGGGCATAATTCTAAAATCAACTTTGCACAGAGAGGTTATTAGGGAGATTGGTCGGTTCAACCAGGCACGCTATTAGACTATTAGGATATTGGACACACTTCTAAATTCAACTTTCACACAGAAGCTATTGGGTACACTTCTAAATTCAGCTTTCACAGAGAGGCTATTGGGCGCACTACTAAATTCAGCTTTCAGAGAGAGGCTATTGGGCGCACTTCTAAATTCAGCTTTCAGAGAGAGGCTATTGGGCGCACTTCTAAATTCAGCTTTCACAGAGAGGCTATTGGGCGAATTTCTAAATTCAGCTTTCACAGAGAGGCTATTGGGCGCACATCTAAATTCAGCTTTCACAGAGAGGCTATTGGGCGCACTTCTAAATTCAGCTTTCACAGAGAGGCTATTGGGCGCACTTCTAAATTCACTACTAAATGCACTTCTAAATTCAACTTACTCCTACGTCCCGTCCCCTTTCCTCCATACTTGTGGGACATCTCTCCGTCCTGTGGGACGGGACCAGAGCACTTTGTAAAAAGCATCCAAATGTTTCCAAAAATGTGTCCTTCCTCTTTCTTGCGCGGGGCCTGGCACGCGGCCGTAACCCCGCCCACCTAGGCTCCGCCCCGCGCATCGCCTCTCAATCCTTTTTTGCTGCTCGATCGGGGCCGGACGCACTTGGATCCTCGGAAGATTTTCTTCCCTGTTTTCCTCTCTGGCTCTCGCTAGCGTTAGTCTTCTAGTCTGTCTTTTAAATTAGACGTTCCAGACTGTTCTTCGTGTCATCGTCGCTTCGCGAGGGCGGATCCCCATCCTCTTTGTTTAGAGTGTTTGGGTCCGGAACACCGTTGGGGACTCCTGTTTTTACTGTGACTCCCTTTTGGTACGGGCTCTTCAACGTCGGTTGGAACGGTGGGAGGAGGTGTTCCGACACACTCCCTCATCTCATTTTCAGGCGTTCATCGACGAGAAGAAGAAACGCCTGGTAAGTTCTTTACTTTTCAGAGCACCCCGGCTGGAGGAGGTATCCCCGGGTTCCTCTCGAGCCGGGAGGGGCGTTGATCGCTCTGTCACCGGGGTTCGCCCTGAGGTGCCTGTCTGGCCTAATAATTCTACCGGAGTTTTCTCGGAGGGTCTCCGTAAGGGGCCTGTGTACACCGGAGTAACTTCCAAGGCCCCTCCTGTGGGGGCTGTGTGTAGACCCAGTTCTGCTGAGTCACAGGGTACCGGAGCTTGCTCTGAGGCCTCTTTCAGCTTCCCTCAAAAACAAGACCGGGATGCGCCCCGAGGCCTTGGCTGGGCTTGTGTTTACCGAACGGATGTTCGAGGCCCATGCCTATAAGGCTATTACCGGGCCTAGGCCCGAGGTCCCTCGTACAGAGGATAAGGCTACCAACAGTTCTGAGGGGCCGGGCAGGGCCCTGTCGGTGAAAGCAGTTTCTCACCGTTCCCGCTCTAGTGGTGATACCAGATCTGTTGAGGGGGCAAAGAAGCAAGGTTCTTCTTTTACCGGCAGTGCCGAGGTCCTTCCTTCGAAGGCTCAGTTGGCGGTTGGTATGTCGCAGAAACATTCCAGGCCTCATAGTACCGGCTCTGCCGAGGTTCCTTATGTTAAGGCTAAAATTAAGACCCCTGACCCATCGACGAGGACCCCTGCCTCACCTCCTCACGTGCCGCAGTTCCCCTCAGATGAAGACAAAATGACAGCCGTTCCCGCCACGACCACGGCGGCCATTTTAGGTACTACCCCTACAACTACGCCATCGGCCCCTGGTGAAGGGTTTGTTCCTTTGGGTGAACATAAGATCACTTGTGCGTATCCTTACCAGCCCGTTTATGATTGGTACACCGGGATGCCTATTCCGCACAATGTTTCGTTGCCTGCAGGGGCGGCCCCTTTGATTTATGTGGATACGTCGACGGAGGGCCCGGCGTGGCACCCTTCTCCGTTACGTCCCTGGATTTGTCCACCTCATGAGAGGCCTCCTCCGGTTCCGAAGCAATCTCCTGAGGACGCTTTTTTCGGTAAATTTCAAGCGCTTATGCGCACCGACCCCATGAGGGAGTATTTCAAAGGGCTTTTTAAGGAAATTTGTCCACCAGCGACCCCGGCTCCACCCGTTCCTCTGGTGGTTCCGCCGGCGCCTCCTTTGCCCGTGGTGCCTGCCCCTGCTCTTCCGCCTTTGCCACCGTTGTCCCCAGTGGGCAAGGCAGTGCCTGACATGGTTCAGCAGGATCCTGACCTGTCAGATGACCCTCAAGGCGAGCAGGACAACAAGGACCTTCCCCGCTCTGTTAGAGCTTTTCATGACCGGGTACTGGACATGATGAATTTCTTAGACGTTCCGGTTCCCGAGGCACCTGCTCCACAGGAGGGCATGCTTTCTGGGGCGTTCACCCTGTCTCCTTTGGAGCGTACCGGCCTTTTCCTGCAGAAGGATGTTTTGGCCGAGGTCCGAAGAGTCTGGGAGAAGCCACACTCAGGACTTTTTGTCAATAAAAAGATTGACGCGAGGTACAGGCTGCACTCTTCGGAGGAAGTGGCCTTGTCGTCTTGTCCGCCTCCCTCCTCCACAGTGGTGGCTGTGGCCACGTTGCAGTCCATACCTGCAGCATCCTCTTCCGCGACGGCTACTCGGGTCTTGGGAAAGGAGGACAAGCTCCTGGAATCCCTAGGGAGGAAAATCTTTGCCAATTCGGCCTTGCAGCTCAGGCAGGCCAATGCCGAATTGATTTTGGCAGGAGCTAACATGCGGATGTGGAAAGGTCTGTCGGAGTTTGAGGAGCACATTCCGGTCGAGAAGTTGGAAGACTTCAGGGGTAGCCTTTCCGATGCCAGTGTCTTGGCCCAGGATCTCCTGGAGGCTACGGCTCATCACGTAGACACCTCGGCTCGGGGCATGATGCTCAGGGTTGATACCTAGAGGCAAGCGTGGTTGCATGCCGCTAAGTGTTCGAAGGAAGTGCAAGACAAAGTATTGGACCTTCCATTCGATGTCGAGGAGCTTTTTCATTCTTCTACTGATGTAGAGCTCACCAAAACCAAGGATAGCACTCAGACGGCTAAATCATTGTCTGTTCTGGTTAAAGCTCCTTTCAAACCTCAGAGACCGTTATCGCAGAGTCGACCTTCTTCTGGTTTCAGGGGCTTCCTCGACTGCAAATCGCGCAGAGTGGATACTCCTGCGGGGAATAACCGCCGTAGACAGCAGCGTACGTGGTATTTCTCCCGCTCCTCAGCCTCTTCATCAGGGTCAGGTGGCACCGCCACCGATAAACCTGCCAAATGGGGGTTTTCTGCACTCGCACGAGACCCCGGTGGGAGGGCGCATTGCGTCTCATTGGGAGGCGTGGCAGACCATCATAGAAGACAGATGGGTCTTGTCAGTCGTTCGGGCGGGCTTCCGCTTACCTTTACCCCCTACCCCACCCCTCAAATTCAGCCGTTGGGCTCGCCCTCCCTCAATGCCGAGGTTCAGAAACTCCTGGACCTCAGTGCTGTGGAACCCGTTCCCTTTGGGGAGCGAGGGGAGGGCTTCTACTCCCTGCTGTTTACGGTGCCCAAACCCAACCAGGCTGGCCTGCGCACCATCCTAGACCTTTCCCAGTTCAACCTCTTTCTAACCCAAGAGAAATTCGAGATGATCACGCCCAGCCAGATACGCTCCTCTTTGCAGATGGGCGACTGGCTCAGCGTAGTGGATCTTCAGGACATGTACATGCATATCCTGATTTGGGCTCCACACAGGAGCTACCTCTGTTTCTCTTTGGGAGAGGAGCACTTCCAGTTTCCGGTGCTTCCTTTTGGCCTCAGCTCGGCGCCGCGTGTCTTCACGAAGATGATGTCGGTGATTGTGGCCTATCGTCGTCTTCAGGGTATCCATATGTATCCTTATTTGGACGATTGGCTTTTACGCAGCCCTTGTCCGCTGGCGGCAGCGGGCAACCTCCAGTCTCTCCTTCAGCTCCTGTTCCATCTTGGGCTGTCAGTGAACTGGTGGAAATCCTCCATGACTGTCTCTCAGGACCTGATTTTTCTGGGTTTTCGTTGGAACACGATCGACTGCAGAGTATACCTGACCGGGGACAGAATGGCGGATCTGTTGGTCACGTGTCAGATGTTTGCGCAGTCGGAGAGCATGTCGGCCTGGTGGTTCCAGAGGCTTCTGGGCCTCATGGCCTCGTGTGTGCTGGCTCTTCCTCGTCTCAAAATGAGACGAACCCAGATGGCCCTTCGGAATTCATGGCGTCAGGCAGTGGACCCAGACTCCATGCGGATAATGATTCCGGATTCCATGAGAGTGGACCTGGACTGGTGGTCATCTCTCAGCAATCTGTCTGGGGGCGTGGGGTTTCAGGACCTGGTCCCTATGGTGACAATCACGACGGACTCCTCCCTCCTTGGTTGGGGTGCAACGTTAGATCTCCTTCAAGTCTCGGACCTCTGGTCGCCTCAGGACAAGCTCCTGCACATAAATGATTTGGAGCTTCTGGCGATTTTCTTGGCGCTCAGGGCGTTCATACCGGTCTTTTTCAACAAAGTGGTCCGCATAAGAACGGACAATGTGGTGTCAATGTATTACAACAACAAGCAGGGGGGAACAAAGTCTCTTCCAACCCCTCCACCCCCGCACCCCACCATCGTGGACCTGTCCATCCAGATTTGGGAGTGGGCCGTGCTTCATGGTGTCTGGCTGCTTGCAGTGCATATCCCGGGCCAGCTGAATGTCACAGCAGATGTCCTCAGCCGGCGGATAGTGGTCAGCTAGGAGTGGGAGTTGAAGGCGGAGGTCCTTTCAGGGATTTTCTCGCGCTGGGGCACACCGCAGGTAGACCTCTTCGTGACAGCGGCGAACAAGAAGCTTCCTCTCTATGCCTCCAGATCGGGGCTGGGAGCCTCCTCTCTGGGGGAAGCTCTAGAGATTCCATGGCACAACATGAGAGCTTACGCCTTCCCGCCTTTGCCTCTAGTTCACCGGGCAATTTGGAAGTTGAAGAACTCGGTGAACTGTTCTCTTCTACTGATAGCCCCGTGGTGGCCGGCCAGGTTTTGGGTCTCAGAACTCCAACACCTGTCGGTTTATCTGCCGATCGGGAGTTACAAGTAACCTGATCTTCTCCACCAGGGGGAGCAGCAGCTGTGGCACCCCTCCCCACAATCGCTCAGCTTGGCAGCATGGTGCCTGAGTTCAGGTCCTTAGAGCATCTGAATTTGTCTGCGGATAACATGCGTATTATCCAGGCAGCCAGAAAACCCTCGACCAGATCTCAGTACAAGGGTAAATGGCTCAGGTTCCGTCATTGGTGTCTAGAGAAGAAATTGGATCCAAGGGGGGGCTATGGTTGACACGGTGTTGTCCTTCGTGTCCTCCCTAGCAGAGTCAGGGGTTCATGGTCTGTCATGCTGGACTTACCTTCCAGCGGTCTCTGCTTATCTTTCTACGGATCAGTGTTCGTATTCTCTGACTAACCCAGTGGTAAAGAGGCATTTTTCTGGTTTAACACGCCTTTACCCTCCAGTTCGTAATCCGCACCTGCCATGGGACCTGAATGTTGTCCTGACGGCGCTGTGCCATAAACCCTTTGAGCCAATGGCTACTGTGGACCTCGAGTACTTGTCTTGGAAAGTGTCCTTTTTGGTCGCCGTCACATCGGCAAGGAGAGTGAGTGTGCTCCAGGCATTGTCGGTGGAGCATCCTTTCTTGGTCTTTCACAAGGACAAGGTAGTCCTTCGAACTAATCCGGCTTTTCTGCCGAAGGTAGTGACCGAATTCCATTTGAATCAATCGATCTCCCTACCGGTCTTTTTTCCGAACCCCGCCTCTGAGGCGGAGAGGGTTCTTCACTGTCTTGATGTCCGAAGAGCTCTTAAGTTCTACCTGGAAAGGACTTCTCAACTTTTTGTGACTTTCGGCAACCCTCAAGGCAAGCAGGCATCTAAGGCAACTATTTCTAGGTGGATTGCCGCCTGCATCATGGAGTCTTTCACTGTCCAAAAGCTGATATGAGTTCTAGAGCTGATGCTTAGTTTGGTCAGGCTGTGCTGAAGAACCTTTTCCAGTAAGGGGTATTTCCATCCACCCGTAGTTCCTGTAAGGAGTGCTTGGGAATCTCCCACAAGTATGGAGGAAAGGGGACGGGATGTAGGAGTATTACCAGGTTACTCACCGTAGTGACCACCTTACTCCTAGTCCACAGTCCCCTTTTCTCCATACGCCCGCCCGCCGTCCCCTCTAATAAGGTTCCTCTGTTTTTGGTAATGGGTCTCTGACCTGGCAAAGAAAAGTACTGAGGGGCGATGCGCGGGGCAGAGCCAAGGTGGGCAGGGTTACGGCCGCGTGCCGGGCCACGCGCAGGAAAGGGAGGAAGGATGAATTTTTGGAAAAATGTGGATGCTTTTTACAAAGTGCTCCGGTCCCGTCCCACAGGATAGAGCGATGTCCCACAAGTATGGAGGAAAGGGGACTATGGACTAGGAGTAAGGTGGTCACTACGGTGAGTAACCTGGTAATTCCACAGCGAGGCTATTGGGCACACTTCTAAAATCAACTTTCATATAGAGTATATTGGCCACACTTCTAAATTCAACTTTCACTTAGAAGCTATTGGGCACACTTCTAAATTCAACTTTCACAGAAAGTCTATTGGGCACACTTCTAAATTCAGCTTTAACAGAGAGGCTATTGGGCGCACTTCTAAATTCAACTTTCCACAGCGAGGGTATTGGGCACACTTGTAAATTCTACTTTCACATAGCTTATATTGGGCACACTTCTAAATTCAACTTTCACTTAGAAGCTATTGGGCACACTTCTAAATTCAACTTTCACAGAGAGTCTATTGGGCACCCTTTTAAATTCAGCTTTCACCGAGAGGCTATTGGGCACACTTCTAAATTCAACTTTCACTTAGAAGCTATTGGGTACACTTCTAAATTCAGCTTTCACAGAGAGTCTATTGGGCACACTTCTAAATTCAGCTTTCACAGAGAGTCTATTGGGCACACTTCTAGATTCAACTTTTCACAGCGAGGCTATTGGGCACACTTCTAAATGCACTTCTAAATTCAACTTTCACATAGAAGCTATTGGGCGCACTTCTAAATTCCATGTTATTTTTGATCAAGAAAGGCCTTTTGGGCTGCAGAGGACCACATCACCTGAACCAGAGACTTTTGCCTCCAAGGAAAGAAGGTTGAAAGACCTTCAGGATGCATTACAGGAAGCAAGTGGCCTAGACACTTCCCCAGAAGTGGAATTTGTCAAACCAGACCCAGGGGAACATGCTGAAACCCCTTATAGAACCCTAATGTCAAGAATTATGGAGTTCATGGGTTGGTCTGCGCCGTCACCTGTTTTTCAACAGGATGACCTCACAGATATTCTGGATAAAGGTCCACAGGAGGATCCTGTGGTTCCCTTTTCATTCTGCTTTACAAAGAAAGATTTTAACTAACTGGGAAACCCCTGAAGCTGTCCCTGCGGTTAACAAGAAGTTGTCAGCGAAATATAGGGTATCTGCTGCTGACCCTGAATACCTATCTAAGCACCCTACTCCAGAGAGTCTGGTGGTCCAGGCTGCAACTTCATCAGGCAGTACATCTGCATACCCCACTGCTCCACAGGATAGGGTTGATAAAAAATATGATGCCATGGCTAAGAAAGTCTTCTCGGCCTGTAGTATGGCTTTAAAATCTGTTAATTCGACTTGTACACTCGCTAGGTTCAGCCACACTCTTTGGGAGTGTGCTTCATCAGCGGCTGACTGCCTCCAGGAAGGAGAAGAAAGGGACGCATTTTTAAATATCATCAGAGATGGTAAAGATGCAATGTGAGTCCCTTCAAACTGGCATTGATTCTGCTGACAGTATCAGGAGGGCCATGGCGGCAAGTACCACAATCCGCAGGCATGCGTGGTTGAGAAAGTCTGGCTTTGCTTCTGACGTACAGGCCAGACTTTTAAATATGCCCTTTGACGGCTCTTCCCTGTTTGGTAAGAAGGCGGATGACAGTTTGGAAAAACTGCAAACATCTAAAGCAGCAGCCAAGTCACTAGGAGCTGCAATCCGCTAAACTAATTTTCGTCCCTCAGGATCCTCTTGGGAGAGGAAGGTCCTTTTGCTATTATTCCTCATATGGAAGCGGCAGAGGACGGCCGGCTCAAAGAGGCCAAGGAAAATTTACCCGTGGTGGACGGGGTAAAGGAAAGAAAGCCGCATCCGCAGGAGCTGCTTTACCTTCGGCAACTGCACCAGCCGCTTTCAAACCACTCTGAGGTCTCCCATCACAAGACACCTGTAGGGGGCAGGTTAACTCACCATCTGACGGAATGGCAGGCTATTACGTCAGATGCTTGGGCATTGGAGACAGTTGCCCAAGGTTACTGCCTGCCTTTTCTACGCATCCCTCAGAGCCATCCACCGGGGAACAGCTCTTTGAAAGTGCCGGATCCGCTCCTCTTGCAGGAAATTGTAGACCTGCTAGAGAAAGGTGCCATAGAACCGGTACCTGTAGCGTACAGGAACAAGGGCTGGTACTCCCCCTACTTTCTCATACCAAAGAAAGACAGAGGATTGAGACCCATCCTGGACTTATGAGAATTGAACAAGTTCCTCAGGAAGGACAAGTTCAAGATGGTAACTCTCTCTCAGATCCTTCAGGCCCTTCAGCTTCAGGACTGGTTGGTATCTCTGGACCTTCAGGATGCTTACTTCCATGTGCCAATCCATCCCAAGCACAGGAAGTACCTGAGGTTCGCAATTGGCAACTCTCATTATCAATTTCGAGTTCTGCCATTTGGGCTGACCTCTGCCCGAGGGTCTTCACCAAGCTAATGTCGGTTGTGGCTGCAAGTCTAAGGAGGGAAGGGATTCACGTCTACCCCTACCTGGACGATTGGTTGATCAGAGCAGTTTCTTCGGAACAAGCTCAGATCCAACTAGATTATGTCTGCCACTTCCTTCACAAGCTGGGCTTCTCCCTCAATTTAAAGAAGTCACAGATGATACCATCACAGAGACTCCAGTTCATTGGAGCAGTCCTGGACACGTCCCTGGGAAAAGCCTCGTCACCAGAGGTGAGGGCTCAAGATATTCTGCAGATGGTCACCAGGTTTCAAAATGCCCAACGTCTCCCAGTCTACGACTTTTTGAGGTTGCTAGTCCTCATGGCATCCTGCATATCCCTTGTGCCAGAGGTTCGCCTGAGAATGAGATCCCTTCAGTGGGTCACAATTCTCAGGGAGGATGACAGATCTCCTCCGGATTCCGGACAAGGTAGCCCACGACCTTCAATGGTGGGCCTCTCCAGAGAACATCTTGAAAGGAGAACTGTTTTGGCAACCATGGCCTCAGATAACAGTAGTCAGAGACGCCTCACTCACGGGGTGGGGAGCTCATGCCAATGACTTGACCATCAGCGGTCGTTGGTCTCCATCGGAGTCCAGACTACACATCAACCTGTTGGAGCTGAGAGCCATCAGACTGGCACTGAAGGCTTTTCTGCCGTCTGTACGGGGTAGAAACGTCCTGATAATGACAGACAATACAGTGGCTGTGCACTACCTCAACAAAAGAGGAGGCGTAGGGTCACTGCCACTGTGCAGAGAGGCGATGCAGCTCTGGTTTTGAGCAATTCAGGAAGGAATCTCTCTATCGGCAATTCACCTAGCCGGAGAGAAGAACTTGACAGCTGACGCTCTGAGCAGGCAGAACACAGTCTCCCATGAGTGGGAGATAGCTCAGGAAGTCCTTCAAGAGATCTTCGCCCTTTGGGGAACCCCTCAAGTGGATCTGTTCGCCACCAGTATCAACAGGAAGTGCGACAGATTTTGCTCAAGGGTATTTCCCCCGAGAGGAGCTCTAGGAGACGCGTTCGTAGTGGACTGGGAGTACCCACTTCTGTACGCGTTTCCTCCGGTCCCTGTCATTCCTCAAATGATCAGGAGGTTGAGAAGGTTTCGGAAGACCATGATCCTAATTGCCCCGGATTGGGCCAGGAGAACGTGGTACCCGGACCTTCTGGACATGTCCATCCATCCTCCAATTCGTCTACCGTACAGAGAGGATCTTCTCTCGCAGAAGGGAGGTCAGGTTCTCCATCCAGCCATCAAGACCCTCAACCTTCACGCTTGGTATCTGAAAGGTTGAGGTACAAGGATTGGGACCTTCCAGATGATGTCATGGAGGTGTTGCTTTTGGCCAGAAGGCCATCAACTAAAACTCTATACCGCTGCCGTTGGAATAAATTTTGCAGCTGGTGCAGAGAAAAGAATATCGAACCCTTTTCATGTGGTACACCTGCGGTGTTATCCTTCTTACTTTATTTGGCAAATTCAGGCCTTCAAGTTGGCACTATTAAGGGCAATCTCGCAGCGCTATCGATCTTTAAGCGCACTGCAGAGGAGCCATCGTATTTCAAAATTCCATTGGTAATACAATACCTGAAAGGTCTAACTAATGTTTACCCTCCAAGACCATTCCAAGTTCCCTTATGGGACTTAAATCTAGTTTTAAACTTCCTAAAGGGTGCTCCTTTTGAACCACTCCACTCTTGTTCATTGACGTTTCGCACCCTCAAAACTGTTTTATTGGTAGCATTAAAATCTGCTACAAGGGTTAGCGAGATACAAGCCCTATCTTGTAAACCTCCTCATACAATTTTTCACAAGGACAAAGTCGTTCTACAGGTGAAGCCTAACTTCCTCCCAAAGGTAGTTTCTGAATTTCACATTACTCAGAAGATTACTCTACCTTCATTCTATCCTCCTCCCCATCCGGGGAAAGAGGAAGAGAGACTACACAGGCTGGACCCTAAGCGAGCCTTGAATTTTTATGTCAGTAGACTTGCTTAAATTAGACAAGCAGACCAACTCTTTGTAGGTTACGCAGGACATAAGTTGAGATTACCAATAACCAAACAAACCATCTCCAGATGGATTATTTTAGCCATTCTGGAATGCTACAAACTGGCAGGGAAAGAGCCCCCTCAAAATCTAAGGGCTCATTTGACCAGGTGTATCACAGCCTCCTCAGCTCTTCAAAGAGGGGTTCCAATTTGAGACATATGTGCGGCTGCCACATGGTCGTCCGCACATACCTTTACCGAATTTTATAGCCTGGATTCCTCCTCTAGTCAAGAGACTAGATTTGGCAAAGCTGTGTTACACTCTGTTAATTCTTAAAGAGTAATATGGCATCTCTTACTCCCACCTCCAATCACATACCACTGCTATGGGAATCTATCATAGATAAGGAATACGTCGGAGGACACAATCCCTTCGAAGAACAAGTTACTCCTTACCTGGTAACGTTCTTTCGATGGGATGTTCCTCCGACGTATTCCTTATCGCCCCTCCCATCCATCCCTGCAGTAACATTTCCCTTGTGGTTGCAGTTTACGCTCCTTCAAGGGTAGTAACCATTCATGCAATAACTACCTTACTCTACAAAACGGAACTGAGCAACGGACGCTGCGCGTGGCCATTTATAGGCATGGTGACGTCGGCGTTGATACGGTGGCTGTCGAGGAACACCTACTCGACGGACGTCGACGCACAGCGCCCTCTACTGGGAAAAAATGTTTCCGAGGCCAGCAAGCTGGAGATACAAATATCATAGATAAGGAATACGTCGGAGGAACATCCCATCGAAAGAACGTTACCAGGTAGAGGAATCCTTGCCGGCAGCAATAAAAAAACAAGGGACAGCCCTCACCTTGGGTCCCAGTAACACCTCAAGATCAGGATTTTCCATTAGACCCTATGTCCATTCCAAGCTCGGCCCAATGGACATGTGAGGACATTGATGATCATGAGAAGGATGACCTTTATGGCACATTTCTTTTCGAAAAAGAACCCTGATTCTTTCCAGAACTTTCAAATCACCCCTCCCCCTGCAGATGCCCCTACTTCTCAGCCCCCTCCTAAAAATCTCCTCCTGATACCCTGGCTATACAATCCCAGCAGGACCCACCCTTCATTAATCTGTCTGACCCAGATACCGACACTGAAGACATCTATACAGCTCAGGAGGGTGGGGAACAGGACTATGGCGATGACAATGAGGAGGAAGATATGTATAACATAGCCTCTCTCATCACCCTGGCCCCCCAGTGGCAGATTCGCCAATAGACAACCAGCCACTACAAAACAGCATGCTCATCAAGGCAGCTGAGCATTTTCAGATTAAAACACAAGAAACTCAACAAGACAAGGATTCTGAGGACATTTTAGGGGATAAGAAAGCCGTCACACAGTTCATTCCCATCCTGTAATCTATCCAGCGGAGGATCCAGCCTTCTCTGGAGACACCTAACCAGACGTGGGCAGTTAATCCACGCATCGAGAAGCTCTTCTGCCCTGCTCCCACAGATCCTCTCTATCATGCAACAGCCAAACCAGACTCTCTTGTAGATACAAGAAGAAAGAGAGCAGGAACACACTTAGCCTCTTCGGAGGCACCATCAGACAAAGAAAGTAAGAAACTATACACTTCTGGGGGTGGAAAGTAACCTTCGGCTGCCTTTCAGGCATGAATCGCTAACAAACCCTCACTTCTAGCTAGTTATAACTGGCATAAATGAGGTGACCACATTACTGTCTTCAGCTCCTGAACCCCTTAAGACACAATTGGCCCTGGTAGTGGCAGAAGGCAGAGCAATTTCTAGCTGAATTCTGAAAAGTAATTTAGATGCAGCTGACCATGCGGGCAGAATTATTGCAGAAGGAACAATTATTAAGCGACATGCGTGGCTACGCCAGTCCGGCTTCAAGCAAGAGACTCAAGCTATGCTTCTTAATATGCCTATTGAGCCCAACTTCCTCTTCGGAAAGGTCGTTCAGGATGCCCTGAAATATGCCAAGGAGAAATACGACACCTTAAAGTCCTTGGGCCAGTTTACAAATAAACCCACAGGCCAAAGAGGTAATAATTTTTGTTGCTTTCGCGAACAGAATTCAGAGGGGTTCAGACTACAAACAAAATCGGGGATGGTCCTTGGGTAACAATCATGGCCAGGCCTCACAGGGTTGCCAAAGGGGACAACGCTGATCCTGCGGCCTGGGAAGGTCCTCCACTTCTAGAAGTGGAGCCACACCGCCAAAACAGTAACTACCCGCTTCAGGTGACCTCCCATGCCTCTCCAGTAGGAGGGTGTATTTCAAACTTCATCCAAGCATGGGAGGGAATATCCTCGGACAAATGGGTGCTAACCACTGTGGCGGGCGGTTATTGTGTGGAACTAATCCAGTTACCCTCCCCCCGAACTATCCCCCGCATCAAAAGACTCACTCGAAGGAAGAACAACTAATCATTCTTGAGGAAATCGCAACACTGCTCCAAAAGGATGCCATATAAGTTGTCCCGGCGAGCCAGGTAAACAAGGGTATTTATTCAACCTACTTCCTTGTGCCAAAAACAAAATCTAACAGTGCGCCCAGTGTTAGACCTACGCCCTGCAAATACCTATGTCAAGCCGCAAAAGTTATGCATGGCTGTTAAAAGAAGTAATCCCCATGCTAAAGCAGGGGACTACATGGCAACATTGGATATGAAAGACGCTTATTTTCATATTTCAATGTTTCCAGCGCACAGAAGATTCTTGCGGTTCAAGATAACAAACCAGCACTACCAATTCAAAGTGCTACCCTTCGGAATAGCATCCGCACCAGGGGTATTCACAAAGGTACTAGTGATTTTGGCAGCGCATCAGCGCAGGGAAACAATCCCAGTGTACCCTTACCAGGACCACTGGCTGATTACAGGGGAGAGTCCCCAAATTTGCAGGAAAAACATTCAAAGAACTATCAACCTTCTTTCAGTTGGGCTTCTCAATAAACACGAAAAAAATTGAGCCAATCGCAACCAAACCGTTCCTAGGAGCTGTAATACTCAAAAGAGGGGGTTAGTTTTCCCGTCAACTGAAAGAGTTCAAAATGTTACTGTAAATACCTCATTATCAGGCTGGCCGCCAGTTAAGCCTATGCAAAGCTAAGCGTTTGCTAGGCATGATGGCATCTTGCATTTACCTGGTACCACACGCGTGCCTGTGCATGCGCCTCATGCAGGAATGGTTGGCGAAACAGTGGTCTCGGGCAGTTTGTCAGTGGAACAATCTAGTGGTCGTTTCGCAAACACTGGTACAAAACTTTCGCTGGTGGACAAGACAAAATCTGTTGAAGGGGAAACCCTTCCACAACCCAGAAGTGCAAGCGATAGTTACGACAGATGCGTCACTCACCGGGTGGGGGGGGGCTTCATCTCCTTCATCACACAGCACAAGGTCTGTGGACTCATGCCACGTCAAAGAACCACATCAATCTTCTGGAACTACTGGCAATATTCAAGGCCCTTCAGGCATTCGAGATACACCTAGCAAACCAGTCAGTGCACATCCTCACCGGCAGCACTACGGCGATGTTTTACATCAACAAAAAGGGGGGCACACGTTCACCAAACTAGCACAACAAATTTGGAAATGGGCACTCAAATGGAAAATATTCTTATGCTCACAACGTGTTCCAGGGGAACTCGACTCTCTAGCCGACTCACTGAGCAGTGATCCCCTAACAGAGGACCGTGAGTGGCAACGAGACACAGGGGTCGTAGACCGCCTCTTCTCTCAGTGGGGTTCCCCACGCTAGACTTGTTCACTACAAGCGAAAACAAACAATGCCCAGACTTCACGTCCAGTTCCCCCAACCAGGCTCCAAGGGGAACGCCCCATGGATGTACTGGTCAGGGAGATTTGTTTCTGCTTTTTCACTCCCATCCCCCACCCCGACTCCTCATAAGAACAAAGTGGTGAACAAGATTCACAAGGAACAAGTGACGCTCATCCTAGTTGCTACTATGTGGGCAAGACAGCCATGGTATTCACATCTGCGCAAACTGACGATGTGCAATCCCATCAAACTACCGTGCCAGACCAACTTACTCACTCAACACAGGGGATTAACAGTGCACCCGCAACCTCACTCAATGAACTTGGCAGCGTGGCTCCTAAAGCCATAGAGTTTGGACATCTTAACCTACCACAGATGTGTGGAAATCCTCAAAGAGGCACGAAAGCCAAACACTAGACACTGTTATTTCGACAAGTTGAGGGGATTTGTAATTTGGTGCCAATCTAAACAAATAAACCCCATAGAGTGTACCCTATCCCACACTCTAAACTATATGCTCCACTGGCTAGACTCAGGGTTAGTATTCAACTCTCTAAAGGTCCACCTGGTGGCCTTATCAGCTTACACCAACTCCCACAGTAAAGTATTGTGGTGGCAGGTGCCGGTCATCAAAGCATTCATGGAGGGAGTAAAGAGACTCCACCCTCAAATTTCAAACCCACCGCCAGGATGGGATCTCAATGTAGTACTTGCAAAGCTCATGGGGCCCCCATTCGAGCCGATGCACAAGTCAAGTCTTAAACACCTGACTTACAAGACTGCCTTCTTAGTGGCTATTACTTCCATAAGAAGAGTTAGTGAATTGCAAGCATTGTCTGTGCAAGATCCTTTCTTTGTCATACACAAAGACAAACTGGTTTTACGTACATATCCTAGTTTCTCTCCTAAATTCATCTCTAAATGACATGTTAACCAGTCCATTGAGCTACCACCCTTCTTCCGGAAACAGAAAAGCTCATCTGCGATAAAACTCCACACACTAAATGTAAGGAGGGTGGTCCTTTACTATGTAAACAAGACCAGACCGCTAAGGAAAACAGACCAACTGTTTGTCTCCATAGCCCCAGGCAGAGGAGACCGCATTTCCAAAAATGCCATCTCCGGATGGATAGTCAGATGCATACAACTGTGCCATTCTCTGTCAAACAAGACACTGCCTTTCACGCCAAGAGCTCACTCCACAAGAAGCACAGGAGCTACTCTGGCTTTTATTGCAAATGTCCCCTTACACAGCATTTACAAAGCAGCTTCATGGAGCTCAATACACACTTTCACTCGGCACTACTGCATTGACACCCATTCCATGAAAAATACACAGGTGGGACAAGCAATTCTAAAACATCTGTTTGCCAATGAACCTTCTCCCAACCCACCACCGTCTCCTAACACTGCTTGCCAATCTATGCATAGCATGTGATTTAAGCAGATTCCATAACCCTCAGAAGGGATACATTACTCACCGTAATCATATTTCTGATGCTTGTATCTGCTTAGATTCACTTGCGCCCACCCTTCCTCCCCTTGGAGAGGTGGTGCATGGATGCTTTATGAGCTTGTCTGATGCATATCTGCTTGGATACACCTGTACTCGCGCTACACTTCATGCTACCGCATGTCAGAAACAAAACAATCTGAGGGACCTCGACGTGTGAAGAACCATGGGTACAGTGGACGTCACACTAGGGATAGTATTGCTGCATGCCCTGTCAACGTCCCTTTTCGAATTTCGAAAACAAAATACTCTGCAGCTTCCACTAGATGTCGGCCTATGAATCTAAGCAGATACAAGCATCAGAAATAAGATTACGTGAGTAATGTATCATATACACATATATGATACATTACTCACGTAATCTTACTTCTCTATATATATTATCATATTAATCAGACCACCAGCTTATAGCGATTTTGCGATCCCGCAAAATGCCGCGAAAACGGCCGTTTTCCGCAAAATGCCACAAAAATTGCCGTTTTGTGCAAAAACATCTTTTTTTAAAAATACATTTTTACATTTTCTTTTTTTTTTTTTAAGTAATCTGCAAAAATTCATGTTTTAAAAAAAAATAATACTCAGGGTGCCAGGTACTCAACTATTTTTTTATACAAGAAATGAAATGCGCTAACACATCTCATCACTTGCGCCCCAAAAAAGTGCAGCCCAATCCACAAGGGACACATGAATGGGCACATTTTATATGCGCGCCCATTCAGATGGCCTTTTTCACCTCCTTGATCAAATAAAGTGGCGTGTGTCAATTTAAAAGCGCATCCCTCATTTCCAAGCAAGATGCACTTTTAAATGTGCAGAAATTGTAGGCAACCCTACGTGCACGGGATGTGGGGCTGCCACTGCATGACACGGTCTTTCCTGACCCTGTCATGCATTTCTTTTAAGGTATGAACCGCTGCTGTATTGCTTGAATTTCTGTTCCTCAAACAGGATAAAAATGCATTTTTTTGGGTCCATTTTACAGAGGCAGGCACCTGGAGGGCCTGTCCCTGTGAAAGGCGCTGGGAGCTTGCAGAACACTGTTGGGAGAGCGATTCTATTCAAAGTACTGCCCATTTTGATGACAAAAATCTATCGAATGTTACAATTTGACCTATTTCGTCCAGTACTATTCGATCGATTTTTATAAATACTTAACATGTGTTGCGGGGGTGTCACCCGCTCCGCATGTTCAGTATTTTTGGTCTAGGGTGGTTGCAGAAGTGTTTTCCCCTTTTTCCTCAAAATTGGAGGCAGGGACAGAAAAAAAAGAAAATAACGAAAAAGGGACCCTGCGGAGTCGGATTCGACCTGCGTTAGAGGGACGGATCTGGCACCGCAGGGGAAGCGGCAGCGACCAAGCAGTTAAGTAGGGGAAGGGGTGGGGTGATGGTGAAAGGTACATTTTGGGTTGTTTGGCTGAAGTGCAAATCAATTTGCAGCGAAATTGACTACAGTCAATTTTGCCGCAAATAATTACACTTCGGTCAAACAACCCAGAACACCATTCAAGGCAGCTGGCCAGCGCACAATTTGTGCTACAGCTCAATCCTGTGGAAATGCACCGGTCACCTTTGAGAATAAGCTGTCCTGCTAATTTCCAAAAATGGGTTGTCTAAAAATAGCATATCCTATGTTCTTTTTTTAAAATGCCCCATTATTTGAGGAACTGGGTCAAAATCTACATTTAAAAAAATGGTTACACTGAGAGAGAGAGAGGGAGAGTGATGGGTGAGATGTGAAGTGATAGGCAAGAAAGCAGAGGGAGAGCAGTGGGTCAGAGGAGGAAGCGCTGCACAAGAGAGCAGAGGAAGCAGTGATGCGGTGGGCCAGAAATCTGAGAGCGAACAGAGGTACAGAAAGTAGAGGGAGCGTGTGGTCAGTGAACCAGAAAGTAGAGAGGAAGCGGTTGGCCATAAAGAGGCAGTGAGCTGCAGATTGGGAACAAGGATGAGGGAAGAGTGCGATAGAATGGGAGAAAGGATGCAAGATGCAGAAGCAGCACAAAAGACTGAAGGACTGTATATTGCGGGAGGAATTGTCGAGTGTAAGGTGTGAGTTGGGAGTATTATTTGCAGTGTGGCAGGGGCTGGGCAGTGCAAATTGTGACTTGACAGTGTGACATAGCACTTGAGTATTTGTATGACAGAGTGAGTGGTTAAGGAATGTAAATTGTGATGGAGAGTTGGTGAGATGTGTGTTGGTGAGAGGTGTTTGGGGGATTGGAGAACACTGTTCTGCCAATCCAGACACATCTGGGACTCTTCCTATTAGATTTATACAAAAGATACATAATAATGATACCCTGGCTTTCTTGTAGTCTTGCACTCTGCCTATTTCCTGCAATGTGGCAATCTTACACCCTCCAGTTATTACAAAATATCCTGCAAAAATGCTGCAATAAATATAGGTTTGTGCCGCAAAAGTTGCCATTTCATGCCGCAAAATCCTGGAAGGTCTGATGATTAATCAATAACCATGAACGTTATGGTGGGTTAAGAAAGGATTAAAAAAACAAAAAACAAAAAAAAACCTGCCACCCAAAATGTGAAAGTAGAAAAGTCAATTTGAGCCAAGTCACTAATTCCACAACGCCACATAGTAGCCATCGCTGGAAGTTAACCTCCAGTTCTGAGCCACAACAGCAAGCATCTAAGAGGACAATGCTGCATTATACATAGCTTAATGAACCCAAGACTTACTTTTGCGAGGCTGCCAGGATGACTACATGCCTGGTTTCACCCTTATTAGGGATCATCTGTGCAGTATAGTTCTGACAGCCTTGTGGCTGGAGCATTTGGCCATGTTTTCACAACACCAAGAACGTTATGGTGGGTTTAAAAAGGTCACCTAAAATGTGAAAGTAGGCCTTGCTGTTGTGGCTCAGAACTGGAGGTGAACTTCCAGCGATGGCTACCAAGTGGTGTTGTGGAAAATGAGACTTGGATCAAATGGTCTTTCCTAATGTATATGCAATGTATATCTCCCTAAAAATAAGCAAATACTCCCCAAAAATAAAAATGGAGAGTAAAAATGCTTCCAACAAAAAAGGGCAACAAATATGGTGAACCGACCAGTTCTAATACACCGCTCTTTGCAAGCAGAAATCATCCGCCCATGCTCAAGTAGAGTATACTGTACAGTGAATTCATAAGAATAAGGCGGAATTGCAGTAAAGTGGAAAGTTTTGATGGGGAATGTATTATTACAGTCCAGAACTTTGGCGACCAAAGGTATCCCAAGGCGATTCTCAAACGTGCTTACATAAAAGCACGAGAACTTGACAGAAATCTCCTTTTACATGTAAACACCAAATCAGAAGATGACCCAGATATGGATATAGTGTGGTTCATTCTCAGATATGGCACACCTTCTAACGTCATTGGCATGTTCTTGATCTAGACACCAACCTCTATGCTAATATTGGTTAAACAGTCAATATAACCTACAGGAAATCCTTCTCTCTCAAAATATCTCCTAGCATCGAGTTATATGCCACCTTGAAAGATCTAGGGGATTGGAAACTTGGCTAGATCAGCGACCTACAGGTTTCTACAAATGCACTAAATGTAAGGCCTGTCCATAAGCACTTAAGAAACTTTGAACATCCCGTCCTTCAGAAGAAGGTGCTGATCCAGTCCAGAATTTCCAGCAATACAGATTTCGCAGTATGTATCCTGACATGTGCATGTAATCTTTGGCACGTTGGGAGAACCATTGGCAAACTTAAATTGCGAATTCTGCAACACATGCAAGCCATCTCAAATTGTGACCCCTCTTACCCCGTGGCTCTCCATTTTAGAGAGACACTGCAGCACACTCGATACCTTCAGGTTTTTTGCAATACGTACCGTCCAGAGACCTTTCAGAGGAGGAAATTGTGAATTTATGTTGCGACAATTAGAAACCAAATGTATCCTGGAATTGGAAACGAAAAGCCTAGAGGACATCTTGATGAAGAAACTCTACACCTTTCTAGACACAGAAGAATTGTTTGCCATATTGTTTCATTCTTTGCATTTTGGCTTTTAGCTTTTGATGTTAATTGACTCATTTATTTCATTTAATTTCACCGTGTCTCATGGTGTTTTATTACCATATCCACTCTGTCCTTACTCTAATTCTAAATTACCAATTGTTACTCATTATTTCTTGTTTCTTTGTTCTGTGCAGCTATAGGCTTAGTTCCCATTCTTTAGAACGTTTCTCAGAAGGAATGCTATACAGCATGTTTTCATTCATTGCATTATGCTATTTGTATTTGGTTTGCATGCACAATAATTGTCCCATATGTCTTTAATCTAGGTTACCTTTGTTTGCTTTAGTCTAGGACTAGCAAGTTCCATGCAGCCGGTCTCCTTTTGGGCCGAGAGAAGTCTGTCGATCTTATAGGGCCATTATGCCCCATTTGGGAGAGCCATATTACATGGTTCCATGTTCCTCCTCTCTTGGTCTGCACTCGCTGGTTGTCACAATAAATGCACTTTATTTGCAGCATATGTCGATAGGTCCTTGGTCCTGACTCTTACATCCATTAGCTTGGTCCCTTGCATGTTTATCTTCTGGCGCTAAGCATTTTAGTAACCAGCTGTATCCAATTTTTTTTATTGGTGCCAATAAGGTATACATTGCTTCTGTTTCATCTTATTTGAAATCTAATTATCTGTGACAGTATCTTTTTTGTAGTTTTTATGTAGCTACTATGCACTGAGTTCTCTAGCAACTAGCCCATGCTAACCATTAACTGGGCTTGATGAGAGACCATACCAACTATGTATTAGACTTGATAAGGGACTAATTCCGTGTATCTGATTTCATGAGAATACTTATTACATCGCTATTGTAATTCTTAATTGTTGGTGCTATTAATGCATTATGCACTTAGACTGTTAGCACTATGCAGTTTAGCACGTTCCACTCGATCATGAGGGACTAATTATATGTATCTTATCTCATGAGAAAACCATTACACTGCTATTACTAATTTTAAATTGCTGCTGCTATGAATGCACTATGCACTTAGATCTTAAGCACTTTGTACTTTAGCAACAAGTTTCATTATGTGTTTGGTCCTATCATTTGCAATGAATTTTCGACACTATGGTTAAATCATCTTGCAGTGTTACATAGTTGCTTCAGTCTTGGAGAATAATTCCTCTTCCTCCCCCTTGGCAATTATGCGTTGACATGGAGAGCCCTCCTGGAGTGCAAATACCCAGCACTTGCTTCAGCGTTGTCTAGCTTTCATATATAATTTGACTCCCTAAAAATAAGCAAATAATCCCCGAAAATAAAAATGGAGAGTAACAATGCTCCCAACAAACAATGGGAAACAAATATGTTGAACCTTGATCCCCTGCTTTCACCCACAAAGCTCCTGAATGTTTGGACCAGTAGTGCACCTATTACCATAGGAAGAAACTATTACTGCCTGATCGGAAGAAATGCACATGTATCTTTCAATGTGTATGAATAACTAGGTGCAAAGGAATAATTATTACAAAAACATATCCATTTTTCAGTTAAAACATTTTTACTCGCTTCGAAAATACTTGCATGGGGGATTGGACTCTGCCCCTAAAAAGAAGAAAAACACTAGGTCCTGAAAATGACTGAAGTGAAGCATGTCTTTAATGTCCTATAATTTGAAGTTAATTAGGGGGCATTTTCTGATTCATTGGAAGAGACACAGCAATCCTTAGTGTTGAAACAACTAGGCCAAGGCTGCAATTCAGAAATACATAAGGACTAACAGAACATTAACATATGCTATCCATTATAATAGGTTGCTTCATGCTCATTTACCACCCACAGTGGTCACAGATACAGCTGAATGTCAGCTGCTCAGTGGCAGTACTGTTTACTGCAGTCTGAGAACACAAAGGAAGGAACTCCCGTGAGAAGATAGATGCAGGTCTGTCAATAAAAACAAAATATCAGAATGGAAGAACACACCATATTAATTGTATGCACAAATAACTGGAATGCCCCAATTTTAGGGGGCCAAGTGAACAACAATAGCAAGTCGGAAGAAACGTTTGATGAAATGTTTGATTATTGTTAGGCAGGGGGCATCAAGTAGCTACTCAGTTGCTTTAAGGGGGGGGGGGCACCCTCATTTCTAGATCCCCGTGTAATCTCCTGGCTACCAAATACATAGCACCACACATGCCGAGACTCACTGACCCAGGATGAGGTTGGCCACAGGCAAGCGGGTCCACGTGAGTTTTAATTCCATGTGGGGGATTGTTAGTGGCCAACATCGTGCCCACCCAATGAAATGGGCTACCACACCCTATGACATTGGCAAAGAAAGATCACAAGGCAGCAAGCCACCAGCAAGGAGCTTAAGCAGTAAATGCCCACTGAAGTGACTATTGCTACAATTTATTTAGGAGGCGCTCATCTGGGTTCTTTGACAGTAGAGCCAAGCCAGTTTGTGGGAAGAAGAGGTTGTCTACTTGCTAAATTGGCCATTCTCAAAACTGAGGACTTGGATTAAATCTTAACTGTGCTTACATGCTGGAGGTTTGTGACCAAGTATCTCCATATCGTTCTGAGCTCATTACACAACTTCTTTTATGTTGTGTCTTAAATCACTGAAAGTATATTGGGGGTATCTAGCTTTTTCAGGTTTGCGTTATCATGCATTCTGGGACTTATAGTTTACCATTCAGGATGTGAAAATTAAAGCCACAATGATATTCTTTTGGCATATGGCTGTGTCGCAATTGTAATGTATTCACTGTGCATACATTACAATTGCGACAAAGATAGTCGCTGATTACGAGACGGCCAGTCAGCCAGCAGGGAGCCTGCTGGGAGCTTAAACAGTAAATGCCCACTGACTGAAGAGCCGTAAATGATTTTGTGAAATTCCTGCATATAAACAGCCAGTCAGAAAGTCTGCTCGTGGAACGAGGCCTGCCCGCTGCCGTGCCTCCGGTGCTCAGTGCCTTTTTGTATCCTGTGTTTTCAAATGTTTGCTGCAGTTTTAAGTCCTGTGAATGCAGGAGCTTAGCATGCTGCAGTGCTGTATTTGTGACTAATTGACACTGCCCAATATAAGCAGCAATGATTGCTCACCAACCACCACAGCTTCATAGGGAAGGGGCGGGGGGGCTCCCTACTGCAGTTAATTTAATATTTATTTTTAAAACACACACCCATGATGGGAAAGAGAGAGATTGTGTGTTTAATGAACGTAGATGTTGTGATAATGTGATTTAATGTTATGTTAAATCGCATTATCACATCTACGGACCCGGGCGCTATTCTTTCCAACATATCTGGGAACATACGTACATGTTGTGTCAAACTCGCAGCACTCTTCACCCGGACACACCTTTCACAGTAACACACAGGGAATTCTAAGCACATCCCCTTATCAGCCACTCACCAATGATTGGCACAGTCGCACCAGCCTAACGCATGGAACGCTGCAGCGCACACTCCCTCCCGAACGTGCCGGTCCGGCAGACCGAAACACTGCAGTGCACACAGCGCTAATTCTCCTGCACCAAATCGGGACCACTCCGAAACAACCCAAAACAATACACTAGCTCCAACCTAAGTAACGGGCACAACCACAATAGTTATTATTCTTTACATTTTGATTATTACTGTGCATGGAGGCAAGCGGAAAGATTTGCTATGTATCTGTACATGCACAGGTGAATGTTTCCAAATTGTACACCTTGGCAATGCCATTTCAGAGTGCACCATGGGAACTTTTGCACACAAAGTGCGCACTGGTTTATCACTGTGGCATCCTTGCTTACAGTGCCACCACACATCTTTCACTAATCCACAGCCCTACGCTGTGTGTGCATAATAAAGACAGCTGTTTCATAGAACTAAGGAAAGCAATAGTGCGCTCTTGCTTCCAACTCTTTTTTTCATTGCAAGTAGATACCGAAATACTAAAGAACGCGCCCAAACTAACGCTCATCCTTCCTTTTTGCCAGTGAACCACTGGAGGAGCTGATCTCAAAACTAGTATGGGTTTGGAGCAGAGTAGCTGCGTGTGTGTGATATCATTAGTTGCATAACAAATACAATTTGTGGCATTTCTGAATGAAGCTAAACATATATTTAAAAAGTTTAATCAAAGAAGTCCTGGAAGATAGGCGCACTACTGTGGGGCGGCCCACCAGAGCGCTGCTGGGAGCAGGCGCTCTCTTCTCTTTCAGTGCTGGAGTCATTGTGGGCTGCGGGCATCTCGTCTTCCTCCACACCAGCCTGGCTGCCCCTAGGAAGACGGGCACCCTCACTGTGGGTCCGTCTGGCCGGAACTGGAGGCGAACACTGGGAGCAGGGCTTCTGTCCAGTGTGGAGGCGGGAGAGACTGGCGGTCGTGCCGGGGTCCCTTTTGTGGACCCGGGGGGAGATGTGACTTTACTTAAGCAGCTGACACTGCCATGCTTGATTCCTTCAGGCTGCAGCTTGGAAGTGACAGCCGAGCGGCCCACGGCTGCATCATGGTGGTTCTGGTCATCGTGCCGGGGTAACTCTCATGATGGCCATGCTGCCCCGCACACATGGGTCGACACGTGCTACTGGCAACGAACGAGAAGACAAAATGGGGGAGGCTAAATTGCACGGCCGGTCTTGCCTTGCTCTAACAACGCTCCCAGCACAGGGGTTATGACTAGATTGGTAGGGGTCACAAACCAATAGGCAGGGGTCACAATAGCGACCCCTAATTGTCATTCATGTGTGTGTCTCCCACATATTCTTAAGAAATTATGCCTTACAAGAGTTTGCCATCCTCCAGTTCTCTTCCCACACGTGCCATGGCAGCATTCTCTATTTCTAGAGTTCAGTTAAGAGCATGGTAGAGATGTTTGATGATTTGCCGGACATGACCCCAGGTTATTCATTAGTTGTGAGTAGGATGAGGGGCGGAGTACGTGTTAATGTTAAAGGATATTTGTACCGCGCCCTATCACCGCCGAAGTGGTCCCCTGGCGCTCTGGAGGCTCTGAAAAAGGGAAGGGGGGGTGGGTTAGTGGGAATAAACTGGAAAAGTGCAACAGAGCAGTGATGTGCTGTTGGCAGCCTCAACCCGGTGGTTCCGTTGGCTGGGCTTGGGGTGTTTTACGTATGCGAGTCTGTGTGGTTTGTTTTGTTGTTGCAGTGTAGTGAAGTTTGTGCGATTGTGTTGTTGTAGGCTTGTGGTTGTTTGGTTAGAGTTTCAGAGGTGTATGCAGAGGGGTGAGATCGTTAGTGAATTGGTTAATTGGCATTGGTGCCCTTGCAATTATGTCTAGGTGTGAGACTTGCTATCATTCACTATTCCATCTAAGTGTGGCACATGCTAACATTCATATTTCCATCTATGTGCGACGCAGGCTAAAGTTGAGAATGAAGAAACACTTCTACTTTTTTTTTATTATTGTGGGAAGATGTTTTTTGGATTTTCTGGAAATGCATTTCAGAGCCAAGTCTTCATTTGTGGTAATGTTGTCTTGTTTGCCAGGAATGGATATTCTTGTTATGACCGTATTTATTTTCTTTGTCCTAGAATACAATGCAGCCTTTTCCAGTATCCATTTTCCTTTTGTGCTTTTCTGCTGGTGATGGATGGGTTTTGGCGTAAAATCTCAAATACAGTTTATTTTGTGTAATAATAAAGAATGGTTTGTGTGCATTTGCGTATGCATCTTAGTGGGGGAAAACCTCACCCTACAAATAAGTGTTTGCAAATGATTTGTTTACGGTACAGTCTTAGGAAGCGGGGGCTCTCCCCTTTTTTACATGTTCGTTTGAAATAAATATTTTCCCTTTTAGAAAACCCAATGCTTTGTACTGAAATTCATTTTTGAAATTGTTAGTTTGTGCCAATTTTTGGTTTGTTTTAACTTCATTCTCACTGATTGTGACTTGTAATAAATGTATTACCTCTTAAATATTAGCGCTTTGTTTTCACTATGAAGTTTTTCTCATGGAATATTTTAAGATAGAACCTGAAAACCAGTCAATATAGTAAAATATTGATTGGCTTTTGACCAATCACATGCCGGAAAAAAATCCCTGAGGTATCGACATTTTATATTTGTTTGTACATATATTGTGCTTTTGTTCAGATTTGAAACTGATCTTTCTTCAGCATTGGATCTTTCATAGATTCACATGCTTGAATTTTTCCCGTTGTCAGACTGGGAATCCCCGTTAATTTAAAAATAAGGCATGTTTCACATAGGGAAATCAATACAGATTGCCCATTATGCCTGAACAAGCACTCACTAATGTAGTACCTCTGCCTCATTTTGTTTTATTTTATCCCAACCAATGAGGTGGCTGGGTTTAAGCTCCACCCCAGCAGCCATCTTCAGATTTTCTACCACAGTCTAGTGACTAAGGAATCCTCCCCAGCTCTCCTGACTTGTCTTATTACTCAGTCTTTTCAAATCTTTTCCAAACCATTATTTTATGAACCGATGGAGTTTCTTCTGCCTAGACACTCTGTTTTTCAGCCCAGGACACCTTTGTCTTCATCTGGACATTGGCATGGAAAGATATTGCTTCTGGCCCCTTTTGGCCATGGGGGACTCAGCATATACTGTCTTTACCTTCATGTCATTCAAAGATGTCACATTTGTCAAACCTTCACTAAGAAGACCCTATAGGACAGGCATAGGAGACTCCTTCATCTGGAAAGTAAATGCCATCCATCTGAAGAGGAGGCTCTCAAAACCCCTCCTGTCATTTCCCATAGGACCCCTGAGAAGTGGAAAGGGGGACAGCAGTATTAGTAAAGATTTCCCTTAGGTAAAATGTTCCCTCCTTTTGAGGGACCCCCCTAAACGTGTTGCTTTTGTTTGGCTAACCTAACCTGACTTTTTCCAGTGGAGCACAGCCTTCAGCTGCGCTTCTCTGGGCTTTTGCACATCTGTTGTGGGGTAACGGACATGTCCTTCAGATTGTCAGTACTGGGCAACTAGGGGCCCGATTCATGGAATAAATCTGAGCCGAAAATGGGGCATGTGTGCAAAATGCGCGCAGGTGCCCATTTTCCGATTCATGGAATACATTGCACTTGGCTTACCTGAGACCTGCGTTGAATTCGCGCGGGTCCAACATGTCACTGCGACACCAGGAACGCCTTGCGCAAGACGCTCAGTGAAGGCGCACACTGTCCAGCACGCACACCTAAAAAGGGGGTGGAACAGGTGGAATGAGGAACAACAAGCATAAATGTGGGCGTTACGTGGGAAGTACCACAGTAAAATACCCACAACGCTCACATGCGCACTAACAACACGTATTCATGGAATTGAACAGGGCTCCCAAAAACGCGCTAATCCAGAAACCCGTCCGTCAAGCGATAGCAGGCGTAAGCGAGCACCTAAAACGATGCATAAAAAGTGCGCGCGGATGCAAACATGCGTATAGAGCTACGATGAATGTACCATTCCTCACCGCAGTGATCGTGGGACACCGCAGGAGTAGGAGGATAGCCAGGTCCCAGCCTTTTTGGGATGCCTGATGACCAGGTCTATGGCAGGTATTGGTTTCCACCTCATATTATCCTAGACCTGGTCTCTGAGTGGGAGGATGACCTCACATCACCCACCCTGTGCTCCCAAGTACCGAGCCCCATGCTCAATTTACTGCATTTTTTGGCCACTGGGTCATTTCAGTTGACAACTGCCATAGTTTGGGGGGGGGGGGTGTTTCACAGGCCACGCAGTCACGCTGCCTACACCAGGTGTTGGCAACTGCACGCCCCTGAGTCCGCAGGCGCACATACATGCACAGAACACCCGTAGAAAGGCAGGCCGTGGTCCAGGACTTTTATGGGGTGGCACACTTTCCCAAAGTACTTGGTGCCATTGATTGCACCCATGTGACCCTTCGTTCACCTAGCCACAGAGCACATCCATCGTAATCGCAAGCACTGGCATTCCGTCAACGTGTAGGTTGTATGTGATGCCAAGGGAATAATCACCTCTGTATATGCTAACTTTCCAGGGTCCACCCACGATAGTTTCATCTAAAGAATGTCACCCCTACACCGGGCCCTGGAAGCTGGGAGGCATGGCAACACATGACTCATTGGTGAGTACAAATGGCCCGCCAATTGCATGCATGTCTCACACAGACTAAACCACATCATTGACAACCCATCTCACCTCCACAAGGGACAGTGCCTACCCTCTGAGCACCTACATGATGACGCCAATACAGTACCCGACCACACCACCCCAGGTAAGATGCAACGCAGCCCATATTGCAACTAGGGCCATAGTGGAGCGCACATTCGGAGTGCTAAAGTCACGCTTCCGCTCCCTTGACCACACTGGTAGATAGCGACTATATGCACCACCAGTATTGTGCAGGATCATTGTGGCAGCATGTGTCCTGCACAATGTTGCGACACAGCGTGGCGTACCGGTGGACATGGTGGTGCCCCCACATCCCCAACCACATGCACAGCCGCTGCGTATGGGAGGGGAAAGGGCACGTGGCAAGGCTGCCTGTACCCAGCTTGTGGCACCATTTTTCACCTAAATCCAACCACTGCAGTGTGCAAGCAGACCTGGCACATGCCAGGCCACAATCGATGATGACAAAGAGGCATACATCTGTCCAAGCCTTACCGCCCTGAGAATGTGGCCTCGGAAGTGCCACATTGTGTGCATTCCCTAGCACTAAAAGCAACACAATCTGGCGTGTACAAAAGGCACTCATGGAAGAAGGACCTTCCAACCATCTAAATGCTGGTATGTCACCCAAACCCCCCACACAATTCATGTCACCTGTCCCACACAACAGTCCATGGCATGCAATTCCCAAGCAGAGAAACAAATGGCCAACACACAACACCACTGTCACAAAGTGATCAACAATCAACGGACCAAGTCCATGAATCAACCCACCATGTCAACTAAACCCAACAATGTACACAGGAACAACAATTGGCCAGTACAACATACCAGACACACAGCAACCAACAGTGAAGCCCTCCTTCCCTGACAAGACCCAACTGCACTTGTGCAGGAATGTGCGTCGAATTGCGCATGTCACCCTTGGACATGTGTGTCTCCCAGCCAACCAAAGGTATCATCAAATTATATACAGCTGTAAGGCCAACACCAATGAAGACAGACAAATAAATAAATGAGGTTACCACACCAACAAAGTATGTGACTAAATGCACAAACTAAAAGGGACAAGCAATCATGATTCCCACTAGGGGTGTATACGCATGTTGGACTTGAGACTGCCCACAGATATCATGGAAGCCCATTGCCAATGTGTAAGTTACTTTCACACAATGCACTCCTTGCAAGCCCATGGAAAAGGGAAGCAGGAGGCGCACATGTGCCTGGACCTCAAGGCACAAACAAGGAAGGTACCAACAAGAGACAAGCCTGCATGGGTCCAGCTGGAAACCACACTGGATGCTTTCGGATGCCACACTTAAGCAACACACTGTCACATAAATGCACAATAGACAAAAAATGAAAAATAAGAGAAAAATCCAAATTTCCCATGTGCGACTTGGAGGGGGGGGGAGCACCCAGGAGGAAGGCGGTGCAGGGTGCACACCAACACCCACATGTGTGGCTGATGTGTGGAAAAAAAACCTTCATGGGTTAATGGGTCGCACGGCTATCCAGGATCAGGAGACCTGTCGCTGCTGTGGTGCATCTGAATGTGGAAGTGGCGAGGGAGGTAAACCACGTATGGCCCTGGTCTGGTCCTCGCTGGCAGTGGCCATGCAGGACTGAGATGCCTGCGGCTGCAACCTGATGGCTCGGAGGTCTTCATGCAACACCTCACGGGATGCACGCAGTTCCTCCATGATGGCACGAGTCATCAGTTGCAACTGCTCTTCAGACTACCTACTGCTGGATGCCTCGAGTGCAGCCAGTGCTGTCCTGAGGGACCTATACTCCAACCTAAGGGCTTCCCTGTGGGCCCGACCCTCTGCAGCCAAGCATGCGTGCAGATCCCTCCGGTCGGCCCATCAGCTCCTGTTGCTGGCCAGCATGTTCAGCCTATGAGCGGCATGTGGACTGCAATGCCTACTGCTGGTGCTCCACCTGTCTAGCTGGGGGGGGGATCATGAAATTGGCCACCCTATCCATGCCCTGAGCCAACATTTCCTGTGAAGCAGCCTGTTGTCCTGCAACAGCATACATGGACTGCTCCCACACAGTAAAGCCAGTCAATGCACGGCCATCACGTTGGCGGACCCCACGCCCACCCTGGCCAAGGGAACCTGGTCCTTCATGTGATGGTGCTGCAGGACTGCATCCCTCACCTGATCAGCTGGCCCAGGCCCAGGAGTCAAGACTGTGGAGCATGGCCCTGCAGCCGTAACCACCACAGACGGATGCACCAACAATGACTGGCCCCATGAGGGGTTCCCCCCCCCTTCAGACGCTTGGGATGCAACGGGATGCACACTCAACACGCTAACCCGTGACATCACAGAGGCATCCATGTCTGTTTCACCACTGGAGCCATAGGCGTCTTCAGAGGCTGACTTAGACTGAGTCACGTCCAGGATGGCTTACAAAACCAGTGGATTGTCATGGGCTACCACCACACGTCCTCCACTGGTGGTTGATCGTGGCTCACTATCCTCTCCTCTACCTCCAGTGCCTCATCACTTGCACATAGACAGAAAAACACATGATTAGTCATGGAAACAGTGTAGACATACACATAGCCACCACAATGTCGACTTGCAAGACAACAACATGCCCTGTCAATCTCACAAACGTACGCAGTGTCAATGCAAGTGATGGACAGCATGAAAGAAGACCTAGATGTGTGGGAAGGGCAAAAACACATTTGGTGCATGGTGCCCAGCACCTGCTCAAACCATGGAGCACCTGAATGGCATAGTCCATACACCAACATCCATGATAATAATAATAATATAATAATAATAATAATTAGGCTTTTATATAGCGCTACAAACCCTCAGGTATCTGAGCGCTGCTTATTATTACCCACGGTGTGTGGTGCTCATTTATCGACCTCGGAAGGATGAAAGGCTGAGTTTGGCCCCGCCGGGATTCGAGCCTGCGTTAACAGGCTCTGCACGGGTGTCAAAGCGGGCGCTCTACTCGCTGTGCCACTTGACCGGCTGATGTAAACTTACATATGCCACGTAGCATAGCCTTGACTTCATCTGCTAAATGCATCAGAAGTAACATGCATACCACTGTCACAGAGCCATGAATGAGGGATGTGACCTGACCTGTAACACAAACTCCATGCACACAAGTCCCACAAGGTGGGAAGATGTACGGCTGTAGTGAAATGTTGAATGTGGACACACACGTCCCATGAGTCCATGTCACATCAACACCAGTCAAGTCAAAATGCATGTTGAAGGTGATCCCATTGGATGCAAGTGGGAGTGGGCAGTGCACCACAGGTGAACGTCACACAAATCAAACAAAACACGCTGACAACCCATGGGAATGTAGCTGCCAGGTGGAAGTGCATACAACATGAATGATGACAAGACTGAGCTCCTTATCTTGGGCACCCACTCTAAAGGAACTAGGCCAGGAGTATTCATCCTTTACTATTAACCTGATGACAAGGTGGCCAAGGAGGTAAAGACCCTTGGCTTCTACCTTGACTCTACCCTCTCGTATGACAAACAGGTGAAATCAATGGCATCAGCCACCGCTTACAACTGTAAACTCATTAGGACAGGCAAACCCTTTTTGTCAAATGACAATTGCATGATCTTAGCCGGAGCCTTGATTCTTTCTAGGCTAGATTATTGCAACGCCCTTTACATTGGCGCCAATAAATCTATCATTCAGAAGATACAAATCCTCCAAAATAACACCCTAAGAGGTGCACTTGGTGTGACCAGAAGATCACATATCTCAGTGACTAGGCGCCAAAATAATCGGCGCCAAAATAACTGGCTCTCAACCCAAAACAAGATTTTCCTAAAACCTGCTTCCCTCACCCATAAAGCACTCAACAATGCTGCCCCCAGCTATCTCAGGGATAGATTCCACTGCAGACCATCTATCAGACCTTTGAGACTTCGCAACAGGAACTGC
The DNA here is from genome assembly GCF_040938575.1 of Ambystoma mexicanum. Classification (NCBI taxonomy): domain Eukaryota; kingdom Metazoa; phylum Chordata; class Amphibia; order Caudata; family Ambystomatidae; genus Ambystoma; species Ambystoma mexicanum. The sequence continues at coordinate 930,897,669 of NC_090931.1, read as the reverse complement.
CTCACCATTCCAAGATTCAGACTCACTAAGGTAGGTGAAAATAGCTTTTCTGTGAAAGCTGCCAAAGTCTGGAACTCTCTGCCACACTCACTCGGAGAAGATCAACCATACTTGAATTTTAGAAGTAATTGCGTCAACTTGCTCAAATCTTCCAACCGGTAGGCCTGGCTACCTATTCCTCGGTAGTGTGTATTTATAGGCAATCAAATATCTTTAACCTAAAGACTGCTGTATATAGATTTCACTCTGTGTATAATCTGATCTGCCGTACCCTTGCCTATTTCATGCAATACTGTTTAATTTGTACATATTTTGTATCATTGCCTATGTTTTGTAATAGATATTTTAAGCTTTGCATCTGTCGTAATCAGCTGCGCCCTGATACCCCTCGGTCTGGTGCGCATTAAAAATGAATAAACAAACCTGTCAATAGCGTGAAGAGGGTTGTAGGTGTACATCCAACCTCCCCCGAGTGTGGTGTATGTCGTGGATGCAGTGCACGTGTAAAACTGTCGGCTCAGAGGCCTGTGCCTAAGGACAAAGTCTGGGCAGGTGACTAGTGCATTCCATCATTTATCATGGATGTCCGCAGAGGTGAGGAGTAGTGCTAGCACAAAACATGTCCAATCACCATAAGTGGCACCTGATCTGGATAAGGATCACCTTCAGTCCAAATCAGGCACTGAGCCCAAACCAGAGGGAGGCCACTGCCAAAGAGACCCTCACCACCAACTGATTGCAATGCGAGAAGTGATTGATCCTGAGTGAACAATGCAGGAGTGATCACGGTCCATAATAGGTAAGCCAATGCGGAAGATGGATGAGGAGTAACTGTGCCCACAGCTCCCAAATGTCCCTGTGGACATTGCACTGTGAAGGAAATCAACAGCTGTACCCTCTGTGACCCAATATCACCTGCCCCCAAGACAAAAGAACAGCCCACACAGTCCAGCTCTGGATGAGTTGCCGAGCACATATATTTTGCTAGAGGACTTTGCAGTACCACACTCCATGTATGACCAGTCCCCTGGAGACTGCAGGCTGCCGTGGGGAAAGGGAGGCCACCCCAGTGGAGGTTCCACTGGCAGGGTCGGAGACGTTGGAGATGAGCAGAGAGGACAATGTTGAGTGGCATATGGCCACAGCCCATCAGACATCACGGGTTTGATCAGGAAAATGGCCAAGAGCTCCCTGACAGAGGGTATAACTGGAGGATTGAGCAGGTGTGCAGATGTCCATTGTCAGGGAGTGCAGTACATTGTGCATTTGTAGGCTGCAGGACAACAAGTACATGTCGGACCACCATGACATGGTACACCCATGGTAGTCATGTGAATGCATGCAGAACTGCCAGACAATGACACAACATAAACCTGTCCTTGACACACACCCATCACCACTCATCAGACATTGCCTCATAATTTGGAAGGTCCCCCACGCCCTGGATCAGCTCTGCATCAATCATCTGACTAGTGATGTCCTCATGTGGAGTGAGTACTTCTTCCTCCGCTGCTGGTCCACCTCCAGACACCAGAGTGGAGGAGTAGTTTGCACCCAGCTTATATTTGGCTCGGCGCCAGAGGTCATTCCAGCGCTTCACTGACTCGGAAGCTGTGCGCCTCTCAATGCCCAGGGCGCTGATGCGATAGGCGACACACTGCCAGTGGGCCATACGCTGGACGTGCGTACCAGTGCTACCTGCCCGCACAAGTGTGCCAACCTCGGGTTTCTGCACGTAGTCCAAGAGGATCTGGATCTCCGTATCACTGAAGCTACTCTTCCTCACCGTACGAGTCCCCTGTGTCATGCCTTGGGACTGAACCCGTTTGCCTACTGGCTGCTTACCCTTCCTGCAGGGTTGTGCAGTCGTGTGTGGCTGGGACCACTTGGTTCAGTAGGGGCTGGAGCACTGGTGGCTGGGGCTGAGGCAGCAGCCACTGATGCTGTGAGTGGAGGTGGCCCTGCAGGCCTGTGTGCTGGTGGCAGGTCCCTGCAGCGCATGCCTCTTGGCCTTGGTTACATGGACATGTGCCCCTTGACCGGGGTTGGGACCACTACAGGCATGGCAGGAGGACCCTGAGCCTTGTTGGACGGCGCTGCAGCTGCCCCTGCAGCTACCGGACCCTGGCTGGTCAGGCCAGCAGATGGAATTGCTTGCCCTGGTTTGCTGGCGCTAGTGGCGGATCCCTGCACCACACGCCTCTTGGCCTTGGCAACATGGACATGTGCCCCTGGACCGGGACCACTACAGGCATGGCAGGAGGACCCTGAGCCTGGATGGCCTGAGTGGCCGGAGTGAGGAGACTGGTGCCATGTCCGCGACAACAGCTGCAGCTGCTGAGGGGAGGCCCAAGAGGGCGAAGTTGGTTGTGGGCTCCTTGGCGGTGGGAGGGACAGGTGAGCCTGCACAGGGGCAATCCGATGCAGAAGACAGTGGGAAGTCATCCAGGTTGTACAGCGGGGGTGATGACATGTGTGACTGCTATAGTCCGGGGTCAGGGGCCGGAGGCAGTGCAGGTCGCCGTGGAGGTGCCTGTGCCTAATCCTGTCCCTGGTACTGCGACTGCAGCAGTATGCACCTGTGGGCATGCCCCATGCAGTACCCGTCCGCGGGTGGCTGATGTTTCCACGTAAACAGATCTTCCACTACCTGCGGATGAAGCAATTTGTGACGGGGTGGAACCGGTGCTAGCCGGTATTGCGAGGTGTACAGGCAGCATTCGTGATGATGTGCAGGCTTCCAATCGGGGGGCTTGCATATCATCACAATGAGGTCTGTCGCCTCGTTAACTGGCTAGCACAGTTCATGGTCACAAACGTGCTACGTGTGCTGGCCCCAGCTGCGACCTCCTCTTCCTCTGTGCGCCAGTCATCCTCCCTGCCGTCTTCCGGCCCAGATACCACTTGGGCCCCCTGTGTACCTGTCCCAACCACGGCGGCTAGTCTGGTGGAGACCACATCCCTGCCTCAGTCGGGAGTCAACAGAGGATCAGCAGAGGTGGTCACCACAGCAACAGGACCAATGGCAATGGAAGAAGTGCAGGCAGCAGGGCACATGCACGACTGCCCTGGGGGTTATCATCCCGGAGGCTGTCCCGGGAGGCACAGGCACCAGGCTTTTCGGTGGCAGCAGGCTCGATGTAGGCGACGACGGGGCTTGGGGCTGTCAACATCCGAGGGGCAGGTATCGGCCATCGGGCAGGAGGGAAACGTGGACCTTACCACAAGGATGTCTTCCATGTTGCAGCGAATAGGCCAGCAGATCGGAGCAGAGCAGCAGCGTGTGAAACTCGACATCGCCATGGCGGAGAACACCCTGCGTCGGGCAGAGAGGTGGGCCGAGTCCCTCGGAGTCTCGCAGGGAGTTTGAGAAGAGCACAATGGAGTCCCTGCAGGCCCTCGAGGGGAGAGCACAGGCCCGCCTCAGGGAAATTGATGCAGAGTTCGATGATGCCGTGGCCGGAAAACTCTTGGGGGGGAAATGGTGAGTCATAGGACTAGCCCACTGCCTTTGTATACAGTTCTTTAGGAGTAGGTTTCATTCATTTTTTTTTTTTCATTTGGAGTTCATGGACTTTGCCCCGCATCTTGTAAATAGTTTTTTCTTCAGAGTTCATCAATGTTTTGGGATCATGGACCCTGGATATTTGTACATAGTTGGACATTTCTTATTTTTTGTAACCTTTGTTCTGCATGGAGTAATGTTTTTTTTTAATGTTTGTGTTTAGAATTTGAGATGCATCAATGGATATGGACTACATTTTTAAGTTTTACATTTTTTACTTCCCATTGTTTTGTCTTCACTTTCATTTTTATTTGGATTTCATTCATCATGATTTTACTGGTTGTATTTTTCTGGGTGTGAGTTTTATACATATGCATTAATATATTTTCATGCGTTTAAATCCAAGTGGTGTATGCTCTCAATGGTTTGGTGCATGTTTCACTCTTACTTGACTCTGTTGCGTGGCCCTGCTGTTGTGCGATGTTGTTCGTGTGTGCAAACATGCATGCCTGCATGTTTGGTGATTCCCATGCCATGGTGCATGTACTGGGGAACAGGACCAATGGATGGGTGTATGGGTGCACTGTGGCGGTGCAGCGTGTGGTGGCATTTTAGAGGACATATGCTACATGATTGCATGTTAGGGCAATGTGTGGGGGGGGGGCATGAGGCGGGGCCTGCCTGCGGGGTATGGCTACAGGTGTTGGGGGGGGAGCCCTTGTGGTGTGGGCTGCCTGCGGGGTATGGACATGGGGGGGGGGGGCGGGTCAGCCCTTGTGGTGTGGGCTGCCTGCATGGTGTGTTTGCAGCTGATGGCCACATACGCAGGCCGTTCCACGTGATTTGGCTGGTGCGAGCGGGGTACGCTCCGATTTGTCATGCAATTACGATGGTGGGGGGGCGTGTGCTGGGCCTCGGATGGTGCAGAGCCTTGCACCGTATTGGGCTTTTCACTAGCTTTTTCCTGCGCACGGGGGCGTTACTGGCGCTGCTTGCTGTTCATTGTGCCACGGCTACTGATGCCTCGGGAAATCCATGAATACACAAATCGCACAATTGCTGGCCCACGCTTCTCCTCGGCGCGCTGCGCTTGCGCTGCTTCTGTGTTGGATTCTCTGAATTGGGCCCTATGTTTCCTTTGTCTTTGACTATGTTGCCATTTCTTGGTAACTTTGCCATCCAGCAAACTGACCAGCTTCAACTCGGGGCAACGCATAGGAGCACTGCCGTTGTGGTCCCGGGCCCTCTCCCACCAAATGAGTCCTAGCTCCTCTGGGTTGCGATTTGAGAGAGTGCACCACACCACAAGCTTTTGTGGTCACTGTGTCGCCCTGCTTTGGTGACTGTTTTTGTAGGAGCCTTGCCTGCCTTTCTGCCCCCGTGCCCTGAGACCTGCTGCACTGTGAAACTGTCCTCTTTTCCCTGAGAGCGAAGAAAGGGTTACTGTCCCACCATGGACGGTCATCCCGACCTGCAGCCACTGAGCGCCAGAGCGACGTGCAACTGTAGGGGTGAACCTACAAGCGACCTGGCCTACACTGGCAAAGTTTGGCCCAAACTGACGAGGGTCGGTGATACTTGATTCACTTACCGATGGCCCCCTGGCACAGCCATTGTTCTTCACGAAAAACAGAATCCCTAAAAAGATACTCACCTTAGCTGGGATAGCCTGCGCTCCCTAGCTATTCCTGAAACTCGAAAGTCACTCTGCCTGCTAGGGTAGACCCTCCTCGAATAGCAGGACACTATTCTTCAACTCGAGCCCCTTCCTGAACTACCACAGCTTCCTGAAGAGGACCTGCTTTCTCATTAAGCATGACCAAGCGTTTTCAAAGCACTAGTGTACTTTCGAACACAAAGCTCCCCACTTCGTAGGACTGGACTGCTTAAGTTAGGGATCGAGTCTGAAGAACTGCCTAATGCTATATTTAACCTACCCTTCTGTTGCAGGTTGTGGCTGTTTACCACATTAGGCAAAACGGAATTGTATATATGCTAACTAGTGAGAGGCGTGTGTGGTAACTGTTCTATATTGCGGTGTTTTATGTGTGTTTTAATTAAGGCATATAATGTATTTTTATTTTTTATATACACTTGTCTAAGCGTATTTTGTGGAGCTTTACTGTGTGTGCTCATTGTGGGCTTCCGATCACTCTCACCTCTTTTGAGACTTAGTCTTGACAGCCTGCCAAGCTACTGTGATTGGTCTGTCTTGTCCAGAAGGTTCCCGTGTTCCACTAAACTAGGGTGGACTTCTAAACTCCTGCCCACCAGGTCCGAGTTTAGAAATCCTTCTTAACAAGCACCACCTGCAAAAATTAAGACAAAGGGTAAAAAGGAGTTGAGGACACCCTACGATCCGTCCATGACATTCAAAAGTCCACTCTATTTGAAAAACATCAAAAGCGGCAGGTAAGACCCCCTCATCGGCCAAGATTAGCGTAGATCACGAATATCAAGTTATCGTCCATGGACTCGTCCACAAGGTCCTCTACAATGGACATATCAACGTCCACGGCCTGATCGTATGCGACTAAATTGCTGTCAGTGGGTGCCTTGTCTACAAGGGATCCATCACGGCTAGACGAACAGGCTTTGTCTTCAAAGTAGTCTTTGTCTACAGGAAAAACCACCGCCTACGGAACATCACTTGTCCGCGACTATTTCTAAAGGCCCCACACCCACGACTAAATCTACGACCGTCAACTGGAGGAGTACCGTCCATGCCTAACCCACCGACTATGAAATAACCCTCGTCCACTAGGGATGTAACGGTATACCGTTAAAGATACCGTGAACCACTTAATTGAACAATAACCGTCAAATTGTTTATACCGGTATACCGTTTATACCGTTAAGTGTGCTTTTCAATCTGATTTGGAAAGGCTGCAGTAAGCAAGTGCTGCACAGTCTTGGTCTTGCACTGTTGGATGTGCCGTCTGCCAAGTAGTTTCAGTTGGAGCAGTTTTTAATGCCATTACATAAACCACACATGCCTGACATAAAATCAATATGTTAGCAATAGGAAGAATAAATACAGTGCCAAGAAGTAAAAGGGTTTACTTTGGGATGGCGGTTTTGGGATTTATATATTTATAATGGATATTGTTTGCTAAACATATGACAATAGGGGATTTCCCTGGTTCCATCATTGAATTTACATATAATAAGTCACACTGCAAAATTCACTCAGCTCTGTGGGTATTCCCTGCTGCCATACCAAAGGGTAACATGTCCGTGATTACTGAACACCTTTTCGCCCGCAAGTAAACTAAAGGCTGTAAAGTAAAGAGAGCGTGTGTGCGTATGCGCACAAGCGTATACTACCATCAGCCTCCATTGATCTGTGGCATGCAGGTTATCAAGATGGCAACATGTTCATCTTCACCAGTAGCCAATGGGGGAGCTAAAAGCCTAAATGACCACTTAAGAAAAGCTATTCAGTTTGCTTTGCCAGTCGCAGCAGGGCTCCCCCTACAATCCCCTCCTCCTCTTCACACGTGTGTTTGGTGGAAGCAAGGGGTGGCATTTCAGTGGAAAGTATGTTGAAAAGCCCAATTCTGGCCCTGGGCGCCTGGTTTTGTTTGTGATGATAAATCTGACAATTTATGACCTTTTAGAAAATATTTAAGATTAGTTAACTCCACCTGCTATACCGCGATAACCATGATATACCGTCATTTGGCAAGAAGGTTATCGTACCGTCATAAAACTAATACCGTGACACCCCTATCGTCCACAACTACTTCTAAGGAGCCCTTGTCCATGACTAAACAGTCGACGGAAATGCATCAACGGTAGCAAAATCACTGTCTAAAGCAGGGGTGTACCGAACTTCGGCTTTGAGTAAGTATTCGGCCAAATTCCGGCTGAAAAAAAGCTATTCGGCTCCGGCCGAATAGTTTCTTGCTATTTGGCTTTTGCCCAATACTTTGACATTCTTATTTGAATACAATGCAACATGAACTTAGAAAGGCAAATAATAAATTCAATTTGCAAAACTCAATAGAATTAGACCAGACAAATTTCTATCAAAAAGCTGAAACATATCTTATATTGTAATCTGTTCTTTAGGGCATGTTTTGTTAAAGATTCTTAGACAAAAAAGGTGCTCATCTTTTATACTTAGCCTGCAACAATACACGAGCATCTTTTCTTTTGGCGAATGTTTATATGCAATGTGCACTTTTTTCAGTTGGAAAAAAACAAAGAAATGTGCATACATATTTTCAGTTCCTGTTATGTCACTTCCCATTGCGTACGTCATAGTCCCCTCCCCCCCCTTTCTTTTTTTTTAATAATTTGGTTTTATCATATACAACAAAGAAAAAAGACGAGAAAGAACAATAAAGAAAAATCAAGATACATCCCAAATAATGCACCGGTTGACACAATTAGTTACAAAACAAGAAAAAACCAAAAGCTTAATGTCAGCTCACAGTGTCATACAGTTATCTCAGTTCTCAATGAAGGTGCATTTCCTGCTACTCAAAAAGACAAAGAAAAAACAACTCCCCTTTCCCCCTCCCCTCCTCACTTAATTTGGCACAAGACCGTTTTTCGCAATTAGAGCGCCGAAACGTTGATAGGGCAATGTTCCTGACTCCAGTGTCTGATCACACAGGGCTCGCTTGTATCAAGAGATTTTTCTTTTTTTTTCTTTTCTTTTTTTCCAGTCACTGCTACCTGAGCATTGGATATTCATTAGGTCTCCTCAGGTTCGTCTGGTAGGGACTCATTATCTGTCGACTTTTAAAGTCCATCCATAGGGTTTCACATTGGGCTGCCCTTCCATGCAGAGCAGTCGTTATGGTTTCCATCAGATAGATGTTGGTGGCTAGGGCAATCCATTCACTCTTCCTAGGGACTGTACCAGATTTCCATTTGATCGCCAGGCGGGCCCTGGCGGCAAGGAGTAGATAGGGGGTCAGGCCTTTCACTCTGTTCCATTCGTCCGCGTCTCTCTCCAAGGCAAAGAGCACCAGATAGGGGTCAGCATCTCTCTGAATACCATCAGTTTCCTTGATCCACCCCAGAACTTCGTTCCAGAATACATTGATGCGCGAGCAACCCCACCACATATGCCAGTAGTTAGCCGTTTGACCACATTTCCTCCAGCATGTCGGGCTCATTGACTGGGACATTTTGGATAGTCTGAGGGGGTCGTATTGCCACCTGTGCAGGAGTTTGATGGCATGCAATTTGTATTGACACGATAGCGATGTTCTAGAGGCGGCCTTGCACATTAGGTTCCACTATATCTCTTCCCCAAAGTCCTTTTCCCCACCTAGACCTCCGAGGCTCCGTGGAGCCGTCTCCCGCTGCTATTAGTTCCTGGTACATTATTGATATGAGACCTTTCCTCTCCACTCTAGAGTCCAATATCTTCTCGAATGGGGTCAATTCTCTGCTCAGTTTGTCCTTCCATTCTGCCTTCGTCAGGACCCCTTTCAGTTGGATGTACTGACATGTGGATAGTGTGCCTATGCCCAGTGCTTCTGTCAGTTCCGGAAGAGTGATATAGGAGTCCTTCCTCTGGAGCTGGCCCACTCTCTCCAAGCCAGCCTTGTACCAGGATTGGTATCTGCCCACCTCTGGTATGCTATCGTTCATGCCAGAAGACCATAGATGGCTGAGCGGGGATGGCCAGGTGGTAATCCCGCGCATCTCCCGATTCGCACGCCATACACTCCAGATCGTGCTCAGTATAGGGTGGCCCTTGATTTTCCGTAGTACCCTTTTGTGCGGGGGCCATAGCCATTCGGAAACACTGGCCGGTGCTAAGTAATGGTTGTCCATTTGGACCCATTGAAGGTCATGGTGTTCTCTGAGGTGGGGAATCATGACTCGTAATTGGGAGGCAATGTAATATGATCTCAAGTCCGGGAGCCCAACCCCTCCTCTGTTCTTGGAGTATCAACGTGGTGTATGCAATTCTAGGTTTCTTACCCTGCCATATAAATCTCATCAAGATCTTTTTAGCTTCACTGAAGAACCCTTTGGGTATTTCGATTGGCAGCATTTGTAATGGGTACAGGAAGCGTGGGAGGCATGTCATCTTAACTGCGTTGATGCCAAGAGATCGTAAGTTTACCCCATTTCTTAAGGTCCGCAGTAAACCGCTGGAGGAGTGGAGAGAAGTTAGCTTCAAATAAGTCATTCAGGTTCCTAGTAATCTGTATGCCCAAGTATTGTAGTGTGAGGTGTTCCATCTTAAGGCCTAGTGGAAGAAACTTAAGATCATTTTCTGTCCTAGTTCCCTGAAGGGGGAATAGAATGGATTTTGCCTTGTTTACTCTAAAGCCGGAGAATTGGCCATACTCGTCCATTAGTCTAAGGGCTTGGGGAATCGACTCTGCGGGATTGGTCATATGTAAGAGAATGTCATCCACATATAGCGCTATTTTATATTCCACCGGGCCTAGTCGGATCCCTTCTATCGCAGGGTCGGCTCTTATCCTTTGTGCGAGGGGTTCTAATGAAAGGGCGAAGAGGATCGCGGCGAGGGGACATCCCTGTCTATTGTAATTCAAACCAACGGGAATATTCACCATTTACGGATATCGATGCGGTAGGAGATGTATATATTGCCTGTATGCCCCACCTAGTTTTGGGGCCTATTCCAACCTTCTGCAGGACGGCTCCCAGAAAATCCCACTCGACTCTATCAAAGGCTTTTTCGGCATCGATTGATAGCAGGATAGGGGTTCCCAGGGGGGTTTCGGGTTACATGAAGGAGGTGCAATGTTTTGCGCATGGCGTCAGCTCTGTGTCTCCCGAGTATGAACCCAACTTGATCTGAATGGACCAGGCGGGGCACTAGCGTTTCCAATCTAGCCGCCAATACCCTGGAGTAAATTTTGGCGTCAAGGTTGAGAAGGGAAATAGGGCGATGAGATCCGCAGCTTTTGGGGTCCCTACCCTCTTTGGGAATCACCATTATCAGGGCTTTTTAAAGGAGTCCGGGGCCTGTCCTGTCTCTAATATTTCATTAAATAGAACCGAGAGGAAGGGGGCTAGTTGTTTGGCAAACGTCTTATAGAAACCAGCGGTGTAACCGTCTTCTCCCGGGGATTTACCTAGTGTTAGCCTTTTGATCGCTTCGGGCACTTCCTGTTCATTAATCAGGGAATCCAGAAACTCAGTTTCTGCGTTCGTTATCGTGGGCACAGGGATTGATGATAGGTAGGCTGATGGGTCAGGTTGGCCGGGAATTATCTCAGAGGTAGAGTTTCTCATAAAATTTGGCAAAGGATTCTGGGATATTGGAGGGGGTATGGGGAGGAGGGACGGGATCCTCGATTTCGTTCACTCTACGATCAGCTCTTTGTTCACGAAGTCTGGCCGCCAATAGGGCGTCTGTCTTATCGCCTATCTCATAAAATTTCTGTTTTAAAAATTGCAATTTACGCACCACTTGATGGTGTTCCAAGAGCCGCAATTCTTCCCTTTTCAGCTGCGCAGTTTTTACTTTATCGGGGTCAACTCTATGTTCGTTTTTCATCTCAGCTTCTAATAGACCTATATCGGCCCTCAACCTTTGCTCTATAATTTTCCGTTCCCTTTTCTTTGCAGCCCCCTCCTGTATTAGGGTCCCTCGCCATGTGGCCTTTCCTGCCTCCCAGACCACTTGTTTGGAAACCTCCCCATCGTCATTAATTTTAAAGTACTCTTCGATTTCGCTCTCTATAGTCGTCTTGAAAACCGGGTCCTTCCAGAGGGTTTCGTTGCACCGCCATTTCCCTCCCATGGTGGGTAGGACCGCCCAAGAAATGTCAGCCAGAACCATGTAGTGGTCCGACCAGGTTATTGGAATGATGTTTGAGTGTTGTGTAGTTGGTATGAGGTCGTTCGACATGTGTATATATAGTCAATGCGCGTAGAAGTGTGGTGGGGATTTGAATAGAAGGTGTATCCAGCTACACCGGGATGCATTATTCTCCATATGTCACTCATGTTGTACAGATCCGTTATCTCGACAAGGTCGGTACGTCTTTAATTTGATTCCTTGTCTCTGGATTCCCCGGTTTCCAGTCAATACCTGGGTCAGCCCATTGGCTGAAGTCACCCCCCTAGGATTACGTGCCCCGTTGCCTCCATTATTTTTGGGATTACTCTCTGGAGGAATGCAGTCTGATCAATGTTTGGGGCATATACAGTGGCAATAGTCACTTTTACTCTGGCTATTTTCCCCGTGGTCAGGAGGGCCCGACCTGCCACATCAGACCATGTCCTTTCTACCTCAAATTGGATGCCCCTCTTGAGCAGGATGCCAACCCCACCTTTTCTCAGCGGGCCTGAGCCCCAGAACTCCAGACCTCCCTGCTTCCTGATGATGCTTCTTTCTTCCCCTTTGGCAAACTTGGTCATTTGCACGAGCATTATGTCAATGTTGGATCTGCGGAATTCCCTTGCTACTAATGACCTCTTAGTTGGAGAGTTCAGCCCTTTTACATTGATGGAGGCCACTCTGAGTGAGTCTTTTTTGGGTTATCAAGAGATGCCATCTTCGAATGTCTCTGAAGTGTCTTTCAAGACTGTCGGCGAGACAATTGCTCGCTTCTCAAGGCCCACATCAACGTTGGTGTTGCAAACAAATTCAAATGGTGCTTTCATTATTCCCACATCGCTTTCCCTCAGAAGTAGCTGAGGCTCAAGGAAGCCCAGGAACTGAGGGTGCTGCATTAGCAGCTTTTGGCGGCGTCCGAAACGGACTTGGTGACAGTGTTCCGTCCATTGTCGGGCCATCAATGGGGACCGTTACCTCACAGTCCCATTCAAATTTTCCATCTCAACATAAGGGTGAGCTCCTGTCCCACTCCCTCCCCCCCACCCCCCCTCACTTCATGTAATACAACAGTGGTAACAACAATAATCATACAAAGATATAACAATATAACATTACATGCATTCCCGGGGTCGTCTCACTCGGGTTCCTACCCCCTCTTACTCCAGAGGGGTGTTCGACTTCCGTCGTCCCCTCAGCGCTTGACGTCCAAGCTCTCGGTCTCCATATGACCAGAGTCCCATGCTTCAACCATGGGTACCAGTGCTTCTGGTCATGGCATTCAGGAGGAACATCTTCATTTTCCATTATCGGGTGTGTTATTGGGGCGTCTGTATTTTCTGGATCCTTTTACACTTTTGCGCCTAGGTCCCTGTTGTTCCCATTGCATTCCATCTCGTCCGTTATCCCCATTTTCGTTGTCTTTCGGGCCTGTACTCAGAAGGTCAGCAATGCATTCTTTTATGTCATCCTCTGATTTAAGGACGATTTTTCTACTCCCAAGTTCAAAGGTTAGTAAGAACGGGTAGCCCCATCTGTATCGTGTGCCCTGTTCGTTGAGCCATTTGTCAGGGGACTGCAAAGGCGTCTGAGCGCTAACGTAAGCGCAGATAGGTCCTGAAAGATTGTAATTTGAGTACCTCCCATCGTGAGTGGGCCTCTGGATCTGGCCTTCTCAAGAATCCTAGTCATGTCCTGGTATCTATGGAATTTGGCTAGGACCGAGCGGGGACCACCGGGGGGGTCCACCAGCTCGGTGTATTCTTTCAGTTTTGGGCTCATCGATTTCTTCATCGGCCGTTAGAATTTTTATAATATCGTGGATTGTGTCCTTGAGGTCCTTTTCGGTTTCCCCTTCACATTCAGGGATTCCAAAAAAGCGAAGGTTATTCCTTCTTTCCCTATTTTCTAAATCGTCCATTTTAAGGCGCATCTCCTCTTCCTTTTTCTCAATGTTCCGTATCCTCATGTCCATTTGTATCTCAAGTGTATCGATCGATGTCTGATTGTTTTCGACACCCTCCAATCTCTCTTCGAAGCTGTCCATTCTCTGGGTGATCTTATCGATTTTGCCACCAAGGTTGGAGCCCATGCTTTTAATCTCACTTAGTAGTGCCGCAATGTCCCCCCTAGTGGCCGCGGCTCCCGCCTCCGAGGCCTCCAGCGACATGGTGGAGATGTGTCGAGCAGTCGGAGAAGATGGGGTGTATGCGAATCTGGAAAGTCTATGTCGCACATTCATAATGGGTTGGGGGCCTTACCCTCTACGGGGTCGCGTGGGGTCCTAAGAACAGGACAAACTCAAGTGCTTCACTGGTGATGTTGAGGAGGTCTTCACTGGGGGTTCCGAAGAGTCGAGGGCCATCAAGTTGCGAGCGCCGAGGCTGTGCGGGCCTACTCCGGGTTGGGTTCTGCGTATCACAAGGCCACGGTCCCTCTTCCCCCGTTTAAGGCCGTTGACACGAACGTAAGGGCGCTCTGAGCGCGTGTTCGATGCAAGGTCTAGTAGTCTCTGGATTCGGGGGTCTAAGGCACGGTGGTGGTGTAGTGCCGTAGATTTTCGGGCTTACCGATCGGGCAGTGGATCCGGGGTGAGAGGAGGCACAGGCCCCTGAGTCGGGGGCCTTACCCTCTCCAGTGTAGCACCGGCGAGTAAGTTCCGGGGGCGCTCATACACTGACACAAGGCTGTCATTCTAGGTGGCTAGGCAGGGCGCCAACGACTCTCGGATCCTCACACTGTAGCCTGATGTTAGGGTTAGGGCCACAGTCTATGGCTGGCAAAAATGGGGGGCTTCCTGAAGAACGAGTGCGCAAAATTGGCTGGACTCTCCTTAATTACTACGTTCCGTAGCTGAGGGGCACATCATCCACATTCAGTGGGGGCTGAGAAATTCGCCTTCCAAGCGCCGCACACACGACTCACGGGTGCAGGATGTCTTCCGCCGGATTGCCGTAACGCGAGGGCATGGTTTCACTGTCGCTGCTGGGCCGCCTTCGGGCTTAGATGTTCACATGGTGATATCTCCACTTCTATCGGTCCAATTTTGACCGCATTTGCTCCCAAGTGAGGGGGGGGGCTCATACAGCTCCTCAGCACTTCTCAACTAGTGGGGGGGGTCGTGAGACGGGGGCTCAGGTCGCCTCAGGGACCATGGGTGCTGGTGCTCACGCGGAGTCGGTGTTCATCCGCGCGCCCCCTGGTGGTAGCCGACCTCCCCTTTTCTTTTTTTAAGGACTTGAGTCCTGAGTTTAACATTATCTGATATTTTATCAGGAAATTATAAATTGCATATGTTTGTGTATTGGTGAGAAAGAGTGTCTAGGATAAGTGAAAAGTGAGCAGCATTTGTTAGGGTGGGGTGAATAGTTGTGAGATTGAGTTCACGTTTTTCAGATTTCCCCTTGACTTGTGTCCTGCATGAGCCGACAAGAACCATTTTATACATTTCTATCTGAGCTGCAAAGAAGTTTCGAAACCCAACCACATTGACTTTGCAACTGGATAGAGAATACAATGCATCCGATTCACAAAGGCAGTCCTTTTGCATTTGTGAAGCCTCCTACTTTAACTGGCACTGAATATGCAACAATATTCTGTACATTTGGTCCCTTCATTTTGGTCAAATATTCATTTCTGGCTTTTATACTTTAAATAAAGATGCTACATTAATTATAATAAAGAGAAATAAAAGTATAGAACTAATTTAAAATGTTGCTTTATTTGTTTTTTAATAAGTGTGTTTTTTGAAGTTTGGAGCATGATTTATTAAATAAAGCAACTATTCAGCCGAATACTGAATATGCTATTCGGTACAGCATTAGTCTAAAGGCCGTTTATCCACGACTACTCCACCTTTCACAGGAAAAATAGTCGAAAATACCCTCTTGTCCACGGAGCACCGTGATAAATACACCCTGCCAGTGCCACATGTCTCAGTGGCTAATGTTAGCCTGTCCCCATCTAGAAATGATTGAACTTCTAGACATCATTTTACAAGAGGAATTCTCTGATGGGCCACAGGGATTTTTCAGAGCTGCACACGCAGGTGGACGAGCCTGAAGACTCACCCCAACAAGATACTAACTAATGGGAGGATTCCGTAATTTGAGAAGGAAAAGAGGCATGACTCACCTGTAAGCTCTTCACTGCCAGACGACATTGCTTCGTTCCATACAACCTTTGCTAAGGTGGCAAAATTGTTCGATCTCCAAGTATCTTGCACAGAAAAGAAGTTGGTGCTCTATGAGCATAGAGACAAGAGAAGGATGGCCAAAGACCTACCCATGCTAGGCACCATATGGAAAGCAGAGGCGGAGATCCCGGCCAATACACTTTTCACTCCTTCCACTATGGCTAGGCCAGAAAAGAAATAAACGGCCCCAGAAGACACACCAATGTGCTTGCGAGGACCCCCAAAACCTGACTCGGTTATGAATTTGGCTGCCAGGAAGAAACCTGCGAATCCCGCTTCACCACTAACATCCTGCCTGAGAAAGAAGGCAGGACATTTCAAGCTGTAGGGAGGACAATTTCGGCTTCTACATCCTTGTCTATTAGGACAGCCAATGTCCTCATCATGACAGCGAGATATGACAGCAAATTGTGGCACAAGATGTCCAAGTTCGTGAAGCACCTTTCAGTCGAACTTCAAGACGAAGCAAGGACCAACATTAGAGACGGAGAAGCAACATCTGACCACATGAGCGACTCTTTGGTGGATGCCACAGAGTACGGGTCAGGCAGATGGCTAATGGAGCGGTCCTCGGGTGCCATTTATGCATGAAGGCAACCAACTTCAGACCTGAAGTGCAGGCGCAAATCCTTTATGTAATTTGATGGCCAAGACACCTTTGGCAAAAAGGTTGACGATTACCTGAAGGGTATTAAATCAGACAAAGATACAGAAAGGGCCATCAGTTCACTGAGAGACAAGGGCAAAGAAAGGCATGCCTTTTGTTACTTTCGTGTCGGATCAGGGAAGTTTAGGTCCTTCAACAAGCTGTATTCCACGCAAAGGTCCATGTCAACAAGTCTGTCTCCTGACAGATACCAGTCAACCTCTAGGTATATGACGCAGAGAGGCAGGCGTTGGATGGCCCACACAAGGGCTCAGTCGTCCAAATAAAATGATCAGGAAACATCACCCCCTTCCACATCGCACCCCGGTGGGAAGGAGTATCAGTCACCACCTGCATCAGTGGCAGAAGATCACGTCAGACAAGTAGGTGCTACAAATAATAAACTAAAAACGAGAGTTCCTCACAGAGCTGCTAGCCCTACCTCTGTGTGCATGTAATACCCGCCATGTGGCCCAGGCTCATGCTGCAGGCAAATTGCTACAAAAAGCTGCTATAGAGAGGTCAGGGATTCTGTTCACGCCATTTTTCTAGTAAAAAAGAAAGGACAGAGGCACCCGCTCCGAGACCTGCGCATTTTGATCGAATGGGTACATCGCATGAAGTTAAAAATGACCACACCCCAACAGCGTCTCCCTTGCCTCCAGAAGGGCTATTTTCCTAGCTACAATCGACCGAGAGGGTGCACATTTTCCACATACCAGTTTATCCAGCACACAACCACTACTTAAGGTTTACAGTAGGAGACCAGCATTATCATTTCCGGCTTCTTTCGTCTGAGGTCCGTCCTGAGGATCTTCACCAAATGTCTTGCACCGGTGGCAGCGCACCTAAATAGAGCAGGTGTTGAAGTTTTTCTGTACCTTGATAATTGGTTCATCGAAGCAAACACTAAGGTACCAACAACCAGAGCGGTCAGCCAGACGAAAGAAAATCGCAAATCTAGTTTTTCTTCTCCATCAACCATGACAGTCAGTGGTTAGGTGGGCACAGAACCCCCTTTTTCTAGTGGCAGATATAGATGGTCGGATTGTCACCCGAGAGAAGAACAGTGATCTCCCAGCTGGTCAATGGGTTCTAAAAAGCGTGCACAATCCCAGTGCGCCACTACAAATCCCTACTGGGCAGCATGTCGTGTATATTACTTGTTCCAAATTGCAGGTTGAGAATGAGACCAATACAGGAAGTACTTGACCGACAAATGGATTTAAGCATTGTGCTTGTGGGAAGACATTGTGCACCGGTCGCACCCTTTCCATCTAGCTCTAAACTGGTGGACAAAAACCTTGTGCAAGGCATGCCTTTTCGGGCCCCCATTTCCACGCTTCTTCTCAGGATGGATGCTTCCCTGTCAGGAAGGGGAGCCCATCTCGGAGACTTGCATGCCAAGTGTGCATGGTACATGCAAGATTTGGAATTGCACATCAACATCCTCTCTGAGCCATTCGATGGGCGCTGAGATCCTTCCAAGTGGTCCACACAGGGCAGGTGGTCACTGTACAGATGGAAAACACAACCTCAATGCATTAAACCAACAATCAAGGAGGTACAAGATCCGCACTGCTGTCTGCGGAGGCACAGGAAATCTAGAAAGGGGCTCAATGAGGGATGCCTTCTGCCTGGCATGCACAGGCAAGTTCCTAGATGCCTTCCTGCCGATATCCTTGCTAGCCAGGGTACTGAGGTGAGTAAGTGCACAACCCAGCAGGATGATTTTAATAACGTTGGCATGGGCACGGCATGTCTGGTATTCACTTCTCCTACACATGGCGAGTCCCACACCCATCCATTTCCGAGTGCACCAAGTGCTATTGATGCAACAGAACAGTCAAATCCTTTGCCACAACCTGACATTGTTCTGTCTCTCCGTCTCTTGTCCTCTGCTTGGTTGTTGAACAACAAAGACGCATCCTAAGGTTGCCAGACAAATATAGAGATGATATTCGAGCATCCAGAGCATCTCCCACGCGTGACACATATGCTTGGAAATGGTTTACAACCTGGTGTGGGACACGACAGCTCAACCCACAGTCGGCACAGTAAGTGAATTGCTGCCCTACGTACTTCACCTTTTCTTGAGTGGTCCTGTCGCAGCTTCTGTCCAGGTTCACTTCTTAGCCATCACACCCTACTCCAGAGGTCCAAGAGTTGCATACTTTGTCTCAAACCCTGCAGTTAAAACCTTCATGAAGGGTTTGCCAACGACCTTCCCACCAGTGCCAGCACTGACACCAAGCTGAAGACTCAACACAGTTTTGATGGCATTAACGACAAAGGTGATCTAATTTCCTCTCAGGGAAGGTCACTTTCCTAGTGTTGATCACGTCAACAAAATAAATCTGCAAACTTCAAGCTCTATCTACAGATCCTCCGTTTGCAGTCTTCTAAACGGACCCAGACCTCAGATTGCACCCCAAGAACTCTGCACCCCTCCCAAGCTAGTGTCGGATATGACTGTCCGAACACATCGTTCTTCCAAATTACTTTGGCAATCATGCCTCCATCGCAGAACACACCTTGCACTTGACGATATATCACGAGTACTCAAATTCTCGAGCATTGGTTTCTTTCATAAATTCGCGCCTGCCCGTCTTTCCGTTGAGGCTGCTCTTTAGACGGGCAGTCATCATTACAGCAGTCGGGGCTCAAAATCTGAAGATGGCTGCTTGGGTTGGAGCTTAAGCCCTGCCGCCTCAGTGGTTGGGTTCATAAAGGACCAAAATGAGGTTTGCTTTCCCTGAGAAAAATGTATTGAGTGTTATTTTTAAATTGGAGTATTCCCGGTCAGACAACAATGAATATTCAAGCATGTGAATCTATGAAAGATACCAATGATGGAGAAATACACTTACAGTTAAGTAACAAAGACTTCCCAAGTAGTCCCCCTTTTCTCCGGCACATGGCCTGTTCCTGAAATGCGAGCGATTTCTTCATTTGGGGAATGTCCTATTTTATTAAAGGACCTTTATTAGATTTCTAGCATGTACTGTGATTTTGTCAAAATATATTACTATGTGGTAATTTACTACATGGTAATTTTACTTTGTGGTGATAAAATAGATGGGTATATGTAGAGGGTAGGTGGGGGATTGTGGAATGTTTCGCGGAACCCTGCAATTGAAAGAAAAAATATGAAGTAAATAACATTTTCTTTTGTTGTTGATATAACCACCTCTGGTTCCTTTAGTCATTTTGCCAATTTCCTAGTCTGAATCTGCAGCACTCCGTTTTATTTACAGGTATGCTAGTCTGTTTCCATCTGAAAGTTCATAATGTTTGCGCTTACTAAAGGTTTTCATTTCTTGCTTCTGAACCATGTCTGATGCAGTCTGTCGGCCCCCTTTTTTTGTTTTTTTGACCGTTTTCAGATCTGTCCATGCAGGGGCAGAATGAGTTCCTTTTTATAGTATTTGGGTGAAAGTGGAGAGGGCAAGGGAGCTGAAGTAGTGTCAAGTCCCAAATATCAGAGTTTGTAGGTACCGAGCTAGCATAAAGCTTGAAAGGCCTATTAGCTATTGGTATCCAAAGCAAGTTCAAGAACGATCCGCCTTCTGTAGCTTGCTCTTCATATTCCTATATTCTCTTTTTCTCTTGAACGCATATCATATTATGCTTAGTTCGTAAGTCTGAGGGCAGTAAGTGTTTGGAAGAGTAATCAATATTTTAGCTCAAGAATATTGCTTATTCTCATTAAAAAGAAATCCATTCAACTCAGTGTATTTTTCTATCAATAGATCATTGAAGTTGCACATTGTGACACATCCTTTTTGAAATACTGAAGACTTCCTAGTGTGGTGTTCGTACCCACACCATGTCCAAATATTCTCTGGCCCATGGCCCGCAAACTTCATTAGCAATTACCTTCAGAGTCTCCCGCCACTTTCCATACATGTGCAATACACAAAAGCTGCAACACCTTCTCTAATAAACTTATTGTCACAGTTAAAAATACTTCAAAATTGAATAGCGCTCAGTGAATACATTCTGCACTCAACAATGTTAGGTTAGGTGAGGGGTCTGCAACATGCGGCTCTTCTGATGTTTTGGACTAGTATCCTTGATCCCGCACAACTGGCTATGCTGGCTAGGGCTGAGTTATGCTCCAAAACCTATGGAGAGCCAAAGGTTGCTGACCTATGGGCAACCCTTTTTTTTCCCTTGTGCTGCTTGCGCCAAGGAGGCTGCTCGAGAGTGTAATCCCAGCATGTCTGCTAGAAAAACTATTGGAGGCATGATAAAAGCTCTGTTTTAAAATATTCTGAAGTGGGCATGAGCATTGTTTTTTCTTACAGCAGTTGCATGCCCATTTCCTAGTGTATCACCTCCTAAGGCTTGCTTTCTGTACTTCGGGGGAACAATGAGACACTTTTTTGTTTTCTGATTTGAATGGTCTTTACTCAATGAATGACCCTTTCCAGCAGTTTGTGCCCTCGTCCCCGAATGCTTGGCTTCCACTTATCAGGTTTGCTTAAACTCCAATGTTTTAGCAACAGAAAGCCTGTGGAGCCTCTTCAGTTTCACAAATTCAAGCTGCATATTCTGTTTTTAAATGTGATCCTTCGTTTTCTTTCTGGAAACACTTCAGCCTTCCAATTGCAAACCCTGGCTGGCCAATTTAAAGAGGCTTCCATGGTCTAACTTGGAGATTATGATGTCTCTGCTGAGTGATATTCATTTTGTGCCTAGGAAAGGTGTAAAGTTCGATCATTTCACAGCTTCCCCTGCTCAGAGGTTTTATTTTGAAAGGGCAGATCATAGAATTCGGGCATGACCAATGTTCTGAACTTTGTCTCAGTTCCTATTGCCCTTAAAACCTTGTGCATGTAGGTTAAGGTCATCCAAAAGCTTTCTCGCCAGATCAACGTACTCTAGCATGGGTCCTGTTTAGTTGACTATTACAGCGTCAATTACTCTTACAATTTTAATGAAAGTCCATTTTGGAGTAGGACACAGACAACCGATTCTGAATGAACAATAAAAGTGTATTAACTTAAACGTCTGGATGGAAAAATGCCCATCTTGCCCTATCCTGTGGTGGGATTTCCCCACCAAATAAAAACTAAGGAAAGTCAAACAGTTCAACTTGGGAATCTGTCTGTGACCAAAATCTATCCTTGCCCTCACAACTAATGTGTAGGGATGTCGGCAACCAACAAGACAGTGTTCAACACAAAGTTCAGAGCTCTGTCTTGCTCACAGCTTTATTTCAGATACCTTCCAGTTCAAATAAATGTCTCAGGATTGACTTGAGTTCAGATATAAAGTTAACCAATACTCTGGGCTCCCTTCCCCAAGTTTCAAAGCACAAAAGCACATTAAATCTCAGGGTTCGCTTCCACAAGATTAGCTTGAAACATCATAGAGATATTTTCCAGCTTTCTTAAAGGTCCACGCCACACTTCGTCTGGATGTGATTGATCTTGGTATAACAATATCCTTTGGCAGAAAGTTGTAGTTCAAACATTTATTAGAGTTCATCTCCAAAATTTCATTCACTCTGGAGCCCAAAGTATTATTGGTTAACTTGTGATTGTTAAACTTGTGTTTAAAGTTCACTTGTAAGTTCAAATAGAAATTGTGCTTGTAAAGTCATGTATTTCATCTTGGTGTTACACGTCTCTGTATGGTGCTATTATAATGTGCTCAGCACTCGAAGACCTTTGTTACAATTAAAATCGGTGTTATTCCTTTAGTTTCCTTGTTAGAAGCTTGTGAAAGTTGCCTCTGTATCATGCAAAGCACTCAGCTTTCGATGTTCGTCTCGTGCACATGACCACTCAAATATAAAGTATACTTATTAGTTCATAGATTAATGAGGATTTCATTCGGAGACATTCAACAATGTGACTTCTGCGCGCAATTACTCTGGTACATAGTAATCATCTGTGGAATTCAAACACTTGCACACTGGGTTTCCTTTTGCATATAAACTCTTCTTTTTACATTGCTTCTTTTGGTGTTTCCACAGTGCAGACTACTCGGTCTTCGGTCCTCAGTTTCAGGACAAATCTTTCTGCCCCTCAGGCACTTCTGGGACACTGGCCCTCATTACGACCCTTGCGGAAAGCGACTGACCGGAGCGCCACAGCGTAAATAGCGTTTCCGCCCATTGTACGAAGGAGCAAAGTGCGGCCCATTCCGACCCATCGGGCACGAGCACCACGCCAAGGCGGAAGTGCAAAGTCCGCGATGGCGGAAATGACCCCAAAACGGCCCACACCGCCGCCGTACGGCGCCCTAGGTGCAATACCGCCACCCCACTTAGCGGTCACCGCAGTGTGCGCCTACCGGAAAGTACGGTGGCCGGAAATATACGGAAACGGAAGTTAAAACATGGGCCCGGAACGGGAAACATCCCGGCGTACACCTATAAAAACACCAAAACCACACAACCACTAAAATCACTACCCTGAAACACACCCCAACCCGTCAACCACCCTAGCGAAACCACGAAAAATGGGAAAAGTAGCGAAGAAAGCGTGCGACCGCAAGCGGCAGGTCCACTTCTCCCGTGAGGAACTCACCGTGCTAACAGAGACCCTCCAGGAGAATGCAGCCGTCGTCTTCTCCACGCAAATGACCAGGACGGCACTTGCAAACAAGAAGGCCATATGGGCTCTGGTGGCACAGCGGGTAAGTGCGGTGGGGACCGCACCCCGCACCCCACAGCAATGCCGCAAGCGATGGGACGACCTGCGGATACGCGTCCGCAGCATACTCTCTGCCAACCGCAACATTGCCACAGCCACCGGGGGAGGTCCTGAATCACCCATCAAGTTGACCCCCTGGGAAGAAATCTGTGCCTCCACCATCGGAATGGAGAGCATAGAGGGAGTCGGAGGGATGGAGAAAGGAGTGCAGACATCCGAAGATTCAGGTAGGTGGGCCAGATAAAACAATGCCAAATCCACAAAGTCCAACCATGTGAAGTACCATGCGTCCACATAGTGCAACAGAAACACATGTCCAGGAGAACGTCCACACACATCGGCCTGAAAGCGCACGTCAAAACCCACAATAAATACATAAATAATTAAAAACCCCTAATACACGCACTACACGTGCAGCAGGCACACCCTAACTGCAGGCTGCCAAACAACTGCACCCTCACTCCACACACAAATCAAAGCACCTCCAAGACCCCGACCCAAATCACCCTCAGGTACCACCCCAATGCATGTGATACAATGCCATTCCAATTCCCACTGACCCATCAATAACCCTCGCCCTCCTTTACTCCACCACAGGGTCCGATCCAAACGACGAGCTACAGGACACCCCTACCAGCACACCTGCAAAGAGGGCCAAGACCAACGGCCAGAGACCCTCCACCTCAGCTGCACGCATCAAGACACGGCAGCAGCACAAATCAGGTGGCAGCACAGAGGAGGGAACATCAACAGGCACCCCAGCAGCCAGCATGGCCACAACACCACCACCACAGGTCCCCCCAATGGATGCCACAGAAGGCACTGCCTCTGGTGGCAGCAGCACCATAGGTGACACCCCATTGATGGCAGCATGCTCGGACACAGAAGACGGGGATGTCGAGGTCAGATCCATCCATGACCTGTCCCAATCCCCCTGTCTGTCCCCTCCCGTACAACATGAGGATACCACGCAGGTGCAGCCACAAGACGACGACTGGCCATCCCCCACAAGCCCTGTGGCAAGGCAACATGAGGACAACAGCCCCTCTGTGACACCACCGCAAATGGCCATGGCCCAGCAGAGGCAACAGTCCCTCGACAAGTTAATCGTCCAACAGCAGCAAATGGCCACACTCCTCAAGGGCCATGCCGATGAATGTGGGGGCACCAAGGCAGACATAGAAACATCAACAGAGACACTTAGGGCAGAAATGGAGAGAGGTACAGAGACGCTAAGGGCACAAATTGAGAGTAGCACCGAGAGCCTGAGAGTCCAAATGGAGAGTAGCACCGATAGCCTGAGGGGGGGAACTGCATGCAACGTCCAAAGACGTATGTGCCGAACTTGCCGCAGTGCGCCGTGTGCTCACTGAGCTCTCGCAAACCCTTAGGGACATGCATGGACGTGAGCAGGCAGACACATCATCCGTTGCAAGTTCCGTCCAGGGCAGCCCCCAACGTAGATCTGGAAGGAACCTGCGCTCCACAGGCAGGGGTGCCCCTGATACCCGCAGAGGGGGCATGCAATAGCGACAGCCCACTGACAATGAGCATCTTTGGACACTGGTGTTCGGGTGGGAGGTAGGAGGGTGGAGGGGGTGTGTTGGGCTCACTTGGGTGGCGGGTCGATAGGGTGTTCAACATGATATCACATATGCCATAAAAAGTGCACGATCAACCAATGAGAAGTGTGGACATTGATCTTTGTGTACTAGGCCATCATAGGCGTACAGTCCATATTGTGCATGTCCCAGACACACGCAGTGCCACGAGTCCCGTGTCCATGCATCAGCCACCAGGCGTGAGTGCTAGAAGCATACATCAATGAGATGCTGACGAATGTCACGGCCCTCCGGTGCCTCGCAGACTCCATGAGGTGCTGCCACATCCCCACCCTCATCATGACCATCATCAGGTGCTTGCAGTTCTGCGTCAGGGGGCATGGGCACATTTCTACGTACGCACATGTTGTGGAGCATGACACATGCCATGACCATCTTTGCAACCTTCTCATGGCGGTACAGGAGTGCCCCGCCAGACCTGCTGAGGCAGCGGAAACGGGTCTTCAGTAGGCCGAATGCCTGTTCTATGACTACACGGGTACGTGAGTGGGCATGGTTGTAGTCCTCCTCATGCTGGTCCTGTGGGTTCCGGACTGGTGTGAGGAGCCATCTCTTCAGTGGATATCCAGCATCACCTGTATGTGGACGAGAAACGTATGATGTGGAATGCCATTGATACGTACGCACACCCCCCCCCCCCCCCCTTCCTGGCAGGTCATTGACAATTCACATACCCCACATCATCATGCATGTAATGAGACTCACCGAGTAGCCAGGATCTGTTCCCTGCGTGTCGTTCCATGTAGCGTGGTATTGTAGAGTTCCTCAAGACCATAGAATCATGGGTTGATCCAGGGAATCGGGCACAACAATGTGTAATGATCCTGTTGGAGTCACACACCATCTGTACATTCAGGGAATGAAATTGTTTTCGGTTGCGGTACTGGGCCTCCATGGCATGTGGGACGACCAATTCAACATGGGTGCAGTCGATGGCACCAATGCAACCCGGTATGCCGGCAAGTGCATGGAATCCCACTTTTGTGTTGGTAATTTCCTGCTCCGAGCGTGGTAGAGAGATGTAGTCGTCTGCGTGCTTCAGGAGGGCATCGAGCACTTGCAATAGTGTCCGTGAGAACAGTGGCTGAGAAATGCCATGCAACTGTCCGACTGTGTGCTGGTAGGTGCCTGTGGCCAGGAAGTGGAGTACAGACACCACCTTCAGTAGGGGTGGGATGGCGGTTGGGCTATCTATCATGCTGACAAGGTCAGCCTGTGTCATGTCCACAATGGCGGCTATGGTGTCCCGGTCCAGACGGTAGAGGGTGTGGATCTGCTCATCAGTGAGGTTGAACGGATGTGCTCGGAGGCGTTGAATTGCGGGCTGCCTGCGTGGTGGTAGTGGCTGTGCTGGTGGGCCTTGCTGGCCCTGCCTTGGCCTCCTCCTCCTCCTGCGTCTCCTCCGTGCGGCTGGTTGTAGTTGGTGTTCGTCTACTTCTTGGAGTCGGAACACTTGCAGTGCTATCAGGTCCCCCAGGGCCAACATCGCGAGTCCTGCCGGTAGCATTTCGGTGTGGTTGTGGGAGGAGACTGGCTGTGCAATTTATGTGTTTTCAGGCTGTATGGCCTCCACCTGTGGTGATTGATTCCACCTGTGCAAACTGCTCTCCCCTTTGGCCGAGCACGTCCCGCGCACAACGCTGCAATTCGGGGAATTGTATCTTGCTATTGCAATCATGTATTAGTACCCGATGGCCGTGTAAGATTGGTTGATATGTTCATTCTGCTGTGGTCCCATTGTTTCACATACTATCTGTGCAGTCGCGAACAGATTTGTGAGGGGTCAGTGGGACGTAGTACTCGAGTAACGGTGGGCCCTCATGCATCACTGTACCGAGTTGCAACGACGGGCGGGGCGTCCCATTCGTGGGTGAAGGCAGTTGCCATTTTCACACACAGCCGCACTCGATGGGATGATTAGTGATTTCAAACGGCCACAGATGCCTTTTCGACGTGATGTTGCAAATGAGGAATTCGAAGGGCGGCGCTTTCGGTTTCCAGCTAGCGGCGAGGAGATGCCCACAGGTCTGACTGCAAATGTAACGTTCTATTGTTCTATGTCCTTGAGACAGGGCCCATGGCGAGGGAGCAATGATTGATATGAATAGTTTGGGATGCGCAATTGCTACGTGGGCGATGAGGCCGTCCGTTCCCAAATACATGTTACTTCACAACACTGGAATTACGGGCTGGGGCACTGTGGATTTAGCAGGCTGCATAACGCACAGACTCAATGGATGTTTCTAATGTCATGTGAGTAATTATTCAGGCATTTTGATCCCGGGATGAGGGAATGATGGATGGATGCATGGGCAGGTGATTTGATACAGAGTTTGCCATGTACAGGGCTTCTTGGGATCTATCCGCCTCCCCTACGCTATGTGATGCAGGGCTGCCATAGTGGGACCATCGTCCATCTGGCCTTGTTGAGCCCTCCCTGTCTCGAGGCGCCCTCAGACACTCGTTTGCGATGGTGTTTGCACCTCGATATAGATGGTTATGAGTCGCAAGTGGTTTTGGGGTGGTGATGTTCCTTTGGAGTGGGCTAGCATGCATATGGCTGTGGATTTCGTGTGATCATTGAAGTGAGTTGTTGGTATGTAGTTCTGATGGCCATTCTGTTCTTTTTCTTTTCTTTTGGTTGACAGGTATCTCCTCCCCTTTTGCCACTGCCATCTGTATGCCACTCCTGCAGATGGATTTTACTCCCGACACCTGCTGCTTCGTGTTAATCAGTGGAGCAGCATTACGATCTTATGGGACGATCGCCAATGGGCCACATGCCCTTACGCAGTACTGGTGGCTCGGAGCAACATTTCGGCCTTTCAGCTGGACTAGTGCCTCCCCATTGGGACGGCCCTGCGGTTCTGTGCGCTTCCATGTTGCCTTTTCGGACGTGAATGTGGCTCTGTGTACCATTGGGGAACAGGGCGACACACAGGTAGTGGCTGGTCATTTCTTGCGGAAGCAGCCCACAATGGTGATTGGTGTTTTGGATTTCATGGCCTGATGGCTGTATGTGCTTGGTGATTTTGATGTGCATAAATATCTATTCTGATTTGGCCCGTGTAGCGTTTTTCTTTGCAAGTGATGTGGCATATGCCTATTTGGGGGGCGATGTATTGTGAGGAGATCTGCATTGGGTTCCAGCTTCGGGGTTTCGTTGCGTGGTACTGTGCTGTGCGCGTTTGCCTACGAAGCCCAGTGAGGTCAGGGATGGGGGCT
The DNA here is from genome assembly GCF_040938575.1 of Ambystoma mexicanum. Lineage (NCBI taxonomy): Eukaryota > Metazoa > Chordata > Amphibia > Caudata > Ambystomatidae > Ambystoma > Ambystoma mexicanum. The sequence goes on along the minus strand of NC_090931.1, from coordinate 930,870,022 downwards.
GCCAATATGCCAGTTTGAATGTTGTCATGCTCAGGGGCGGGGGATTGGGTTTTGTGTAACAGATGCCGGTCAGCCAGGTGGACTGGTTGAATGATGTGGTTTTCGGTATATTGCTGGTCACAGGTGCCTGTGTTTGCGTGCGTTTCTTGGTGGGGGACTGTGGTCATGTCCATTGGGATGGCTTCTGTATTCGTGCCATCTGTGCCCTGCAGCTCCCATTGGCCCCTGTTGTGTTTCTTTTGTTCGTTGGCATGCATGGGTGACTTGTACATTTCAATGGTTGCATTGTGGCTTCATTGCACCTACGGGGAGTTGTACTTTGTGGGCAGGGAGCGGTGTACAGGCACTCAGTGGGGCCGTTTACGGTTGATTCGCGATGCCGTACTTCTCGCCATGGCGGAATGGTACATTCCGCCATGCCTGATGGCGTTAGGTACATGTCCGCTAGGGTCGGAATTGGCGTACCGTTGCACCATGGTGGTGTTTGCGGTTTGGCATGGCGCGCGCGCGCGTGCTTGGTGCAGTTAGCGTTGGCGTTCACTACGGTGTCGCTAATGGCTTCGTACTTTGCGGTGACGGGTCTTAGTCGCACCGAGCGCTATTCGATGGCGGTATTGCATTTCCGCCATCGTTTTTCGATTTCCGCCAGGGTCGTAATGAGGGCCACTGTCTGATTCTAGGAGAAGGAGCACTGTGAACTCCATGCAAATGGGCAGCCTCCAGGCACGGCTCCCCTTTGAATGTTCACTCGGTCCCACAGAACCCCAGCACACACCCTGTACTCCCGTGAACTGTTAATGTGCTGCATGCACACAGTTTCCCACTGCTTTCTCTGGCTTCTCTGCTGCTGCTCCCTCAGTGCCACGGCTTCTCTGGATGCACACTCTCCTGGTCCGCCTCCGCCTGTAACTAGATTGGCCTTTTTATACACCTGGAGCCCCTGAACAGGCTGCAGGTGCTGTTGTACAATTAGCCCTGCCTGACCATCATTAAGGGGCATGCCTGACCTCCACTATTCTCAGCAGGCCTCTTCCTCGTCCCAGTACCAGAGTGGTAAATGTACCTAGTCCTCATTTCTCCTAGTTGCCTCTTCTTCGTCCCAGTACTTCTAACAGTCATACATGAGGAAGTCAGGGGAGTTGAGTCAAAATACCATATAAAGGCGGGGGAAGGGCTAGGTTGATCAGTCATCGGAAAACAGGGATACCATGTCTCTCCTAAAGGCATCCCACTCCTCACAGACCCTCCACCCAGGTCATCCCTCCTTGCTTGTCCACCCCCAAGGTCACGATCTAAAAGCGATTGCCTGTCCTTGGCTGCCTATGCAGAGGACCCATGAGGAACAGGAGCGAGAATGCCCTCCGGTTACACACACACAACACAGTTCAAAGTGTGTTCCTTTCTTTTTCAGACTGGTGTGAGGGATTTTGAGTGTCCTTGTTGTGCAGGATGAGGTCTTTTTGTCTTTAACGCTCTAATCTTCGGTTTCATACAAAACCTGGCCCTGATGTTGAATTCAAGTCCCTTGTTTTCTCATCAATTCAGGTTCTCTACTTTTGTCCTCATCGTCAGAGAGATCCCTTTTTGTCTGGGTTCTGGAACCCTATATTCACTTGCATGGTAGACCTCGGCTGTGGCGAGTGCTGGGGCTGGGTGACATTGAAATAAGCCACAGGTCATCCACCAAAAGGCTAGCTACTTGGCCTTCTCTGTAGGCTCAGTTGGGGAGCCCGTCACCATCCTTTCTTGAGATCCTGACTCTAGCACCCAAAATCCTATCCTAGTCTACCTCCTCGACAAGTTGCAGCAGTCTCATGCCGAAAAGGGACCTTTCCTGCACCTCCTATTCTTGTTCCCTTTTCCACTTCATTGATGTTCTGCTATATGCTTGTGGCTCCATCCAGCCTCCTGTCAAACCCCCCTTGGCTTAGGGCGCAGTTTCCACTCTTTGCCTCTTTCCCTTCAACCGCCTCCTGTCTTCTTTCACCTACATCCTCCTTACTCTTGGGGCTCCCTCTCACACACTTCTCATGTTTTCTCTCCTCATTACTTTAATGCTTCACCTGTAACTCGACACTCCAATATGCTCTCGATCCTACCTTCCCATGGTTACCCTTTTCAGGCATATTGTTCAGTCCTCTTATGACCCACCATACCTTCTCCTCCAACCTCCTTCACTGAACTCTCTTCTCCCTTCTTTAATATCACATCAAGTTGTCTTCTTAACACACTCCTCTTCCTCTTCCCTTAAAGTGTCTCTGCCAACCTCCTCTTCTGTCTGCCTGATTTTCCGCCTGTCTTCCTCACTGGGCCTTTCACTGTTCTCCTTTCCTCTAGTGGTCTGCCTACTTGCCGGCTCATTAGTCTCATTTACCACTTCTACACTCATACCGATATTCCTCCTTACAACCTCCTTTTTCTTCACCACCTCAGACCGCCTCTCCTGCTCTCTGGCATCCTTATTTGATTTATTTTTGCATTTATAGCAGCATGCAAAACCCTTAAGCATCAAGGTGCTAGTTACAGTTAGTGCGGAGTGACGGTTCAAGATCACGCATAATGGCTACAAAATGCAAGTGGAATTTGAGAGCATACTTTGGCAAAGCCACGCCTCATGGTACATGGGGGGGCTAATGCAGGAGTATAGGTAAGCAACATCAAATCAAGGTAGGTGCACAAACTGGCAAAACCACGCCTCATGGTACGGTGGCTACAAGGAGTACAGATATCTATGTAGGACGAGAGTGGTGTGGATATGTAATCAAGCAAGGGCTCGACTCAGTACATTGATAACCAATTAGCAGAGGTAACCAAATAGATGGGGAGCAGCTATAGTAAAGGGGGGCAGGCGAAAGGAGTCTGTTACTTATGGTGATAGTCCGTGTCTTTGGCAGGGCAGTTGTGGGATTCGCAGCAGAGAGGTGAACAGTGTATGGGCAGGACGAGCTGGGGGATACAACGGCAGCTCTCAGCATCATAGACATGACATGGGAAACCTGTTAGGAGAAGGGAATCCTCGAACAGGATAGAAAATGCATAAGTGAGGGCAGAGTAGCCCACATAGTTTGAGTTTCAAACATACCTAGTGATACCATTTGAAGGCAAGGGAATCTGAGATCGGGAGGCTACTTTATGCAATTGAACTATGGGGCCAAAACATTGTTATGGCCCTATAGTTCAATTGCATAAAGTAGCATTGCTTTTATTTTTGCTGTATATAACGCGAGAATGGCATGTGCAAAATAACTAACATTCCTACTAATGAAAACATTGATTGCATTGGTTGACATTAGGCATCTTGATTTTGTTGTCCATTGCTTTTCCCAGTTTAGCTTGTCATCAACTATGACACCTAAATATTTGTAGCTATATACCTGTTCAAGATTCTCATTGTTCATATTCCACATATATTTTTTTGGTTTGTTTTGCTGGAAACACCATAACTTAACTTTTTTGATATTGATCTTTAAACCATTAGAACTTGCATATACTGGCAATGCATTTAGCAATCTCTGCATACACGTCGGTGTATAATCTATCAACAATAAATCATCCGCGTAGTCCAACCACCCCACGGATGACAACCCTACTTTGACCGGACATGTTACTGTTACGCTCACCTGGCTCCCAAAGAGGCGTCGATATGAACTGGATAGCTGCGGTCTCCACCAATGTGACGCATAAGGCCGAGATGACGGACTGGACTAGCCCACTTAGCTTCGTTTGCTTGGCCCGTAGGAATATTCTTCTGCAAATGGAGAAAGGGAATTAACCATCCGTGGAGTTGAGCGTAAATCCCCCCACTCCTGCTGTTCTCCCCACAGATCACCTTTGATGTCCCCTCTTATAGTCTCACCTGATGGTTTGAAAAGATGAGCTCTCCGTCCTGCATTGAGCGCATGGGCGCGTTGATAACCAGTTGTTTCACTGGCTCGAAGGAATTGGTTAGTTCCAGAACAATATTGACTCCGAAAAGTATGTAGTTTGTAAGAGTTCACATGTCTGACTTTCACTCTTGTCCGATTCCTTGCAGTTTGCAGCTTGACCCCAGCGAAGAGTTCCTCGTGGTAGCTGACGAAGTTCAGGTAAGGATTTGGCTTATCTTACACAGTTCAATAAAATAAGGCCAGAATGTAACCTGTGGCTTGCTCCCTTATTCAGGTGTGGAGAGAAAATATGAAGTTCGGGGAATAATGCCTCCGGCGGTAAAATTAGGTAAGTCTATTGCGGTGAGAAGAGTTCCCCTTGTTTGTCCCTTTCTCACCTTGTTGTCCTTTTGTTCCCCTTAGGGGCCGGGGTACGGCGAGGATGCAATGGAGACTGCGCCGACCTGTGAAGAGGAATAGTACCCCCCCGGCGGTAATCGGGTAAGTCTATGGGGTAGTTACTATTGCCTCTGTTTATTCCCTTGGCTCACCTTTGCTGTTCTTGTGTTCCCCTGAAGTGCCAAAGTGCGGCGGGAACGTGCAGAAGGATGCGGTGGATCGTGAGGGTGCTGCTAAGGCCGGTGAGTTCAGTGCGGCGCTGCAGCAGGCGAGGCGGCGTGCGTAAAATGCTTCTTCCAGCTCGAAGGCGCAGTGGATCTGGAATTCAGGTAAGGATCAAAGGTTTTGCTCTTATTCTAACCTTTTCTCCTTGTGTTCCTCCCTTTTTCTAGGAGCTGCAGACTCGAGGCGGGTGTGGCAGAAGACTGGATGCAGGCTTGCAGACACGGTGAGCGTTACGCTGCTGGATGCAGAATAACGCGAAGCGTGTGCTGCTCTTCGGCGGTGGTTTAAATAGCCTTCAAAGTAGTCCCAGGTAAGTAGTCCTCCCCAGCACCACCCGAGTAAAAAATTGTCCCTGGGGCTGGGGAGGAAGCTACAAAACCATTATATCAAAAAAAGACAGTCACAAGATCCCTTCCAAGCCTCATTTGGCTTGGAGCTCTGCAGCATGGGCTGCATCAGGTATGTTCTACTCTGAGCCTGGCGCCAGGACTGACTCCATATGAGCCTGGCGCCATAGGCGCCAGGACCGCACCCAAACAGCCCCTAGCAGGGGTTTTTGGGCTTGATCAAAATAACTTGATGCCTGCTTCCGGGGTTGCTGGACCTGGTCTGGTTCCCCGGGGGTAGGCATCATGACGTTACATTTTCAAACTCCTCTGGCATGTCAGCCAAATATAGGTTAAACAGGGTTGCTGCCACTATGCAACCCTGCTTAACTCTGCAACTTGTTGGTATCTAGTCACAGTTTCCCTTTGGCATCTAAGCGAATCCGAACAGAGGTATCCGAGTATAGAAGCATGAGCATTTTTAGGAGGCCTTTTGGTATCTTCCAAAAATGTTGCTTTTACCATGAACAGAGTCGAATGCTGCCGAAAAGTCTATAAAGGCACTATATACATTTGTTTCCTAGAATACTCAATGGCTGAAGTTAATACGATAAGATTATGGGTGGTACTCGCATGTTATCCGAAACCAATTTGGTTAGCTGGCAAAATATTTTCCTTCAATATCCACTCATTTATTTCCAGTAGCAGGACCCGTACAAGTATCTTCGAAGGTATATCAAGCATTGCTAACATTCCGAAATTAGAGGGATCATCCCAAGCACCCTTTTTGTATTCTGTTAGGATGTGGCTCACGTGCCACGACTTAGAGATGCTACCAGTCATACCAATTGCCGCAAACATATGGAGAGTTGCAGCCCATAATTCTGGCTCTAGCTTTAATAATTTATTGCATGAGCCATCCTATCCGGCTGCACAGGAGTGTGCAAGCTTTTCGATGATGACTATTGTATCTAAGATGGATGCTTTGCAGAACCATGTTTCCACAGGCAAAAAAAATGCCTCTTCGATATTTTGTATTTGTCCTAAAGTGGATTTAATGAGTGCTCCACATCGCTTCTAAGATGCAATTTATTGACAGGTTTTTTTTTTGTTTTTTTTCACTCAATATATTCAATATTCAAGTTTAATTGTTTGATTGAGCTAGATCAGCAATCTGTTGCCATTTTTTGATTTCGCAGTTGCTTTGATGTTGTCGCAACCAGCGACGGTAACCGATCTTGATAGCTTTAATACTGGAAGAAACCACATCAGCAGCTAACCCCATCCTGGTATACGAAACCACCACAGCAATCGCTCAACGCATTTACTTTTTTTCAAGAGTCATTATCTTATCTTTGTAGTGTCGATTGCAGTTGCCTTTATTTGATCTTTCAAGGGTAGATTTATTTACCAGAGTCTCTTCCACTTGTTTTCTAAGGACGCCATCATACTAGAGAACCGTGCAACCACCTGGTTACCAGGAATTAGATGGCCGGTCAGCACTTTGGCTATAAATATTGGCAAAGTTGTCTTAACCAACTTATTTGCAGACTCAAGGTTTTTCGTATGCCACTGTATTAGATTACCTCCTTAGTTTAGGTAGAGTTGGCTATTTTGATCATAGTCAGTAGGCTTACTATTTAACTTTGGTAATGCCAAGCGTGTAAAAAGTGGCAGATGATCACTCTCTTCTCTATGTACTATACTCATATCTTGTATGTATTCGAGCCCTATACTATTTGCGAACACGTAATCAAGGGTAGAGGCCGATCTCCCTTCAACTCTTGTAAATTCCATATTTAGATCACTCGGTGTACTACCGTTTAGTATACAAAAGCCATATGATACCAATAGCCTATGCCGTACTTTGCCTTGTTTTTTATTAGCAGCACGTTTCATTGGTGAGGACAAATGGGAATTGGCCTGAAAACCACTCATTGGTATTTGGCCAACGTTGGCATTAAGGTCTCCTACAATCCATATTTGTGGTTGAAATGGAGAATTTGTTGACACTATTGAATTTTAGACACTACACTTGCATAGTCTATGGTGCTCACCGTATTGGGAGGATCATATATCATATATGTTTAAAAGAAGGATCACTGTACTTTGGCTCGACAACTTCGCAGCTAATACATTAGGGGTAGATATTGATAGCTTTTCTGCTACCCATGGGGATTTAATCGAAATTATTAATCCTCCCTTTGGTCTCCCCGTATGCTTTTGAGATGCTGTTTGTTGTGTGGTACTTTGACAATCAAATAGAACAATACTAGTGAGCCAAGTTTCTTGGCATACAACAATTAGGAAACTATCTAGCATAGCTACAAGACCCTTTTTGTCATGCCAGTGTGCATGTCCCCTAGTGTTCCATGAGAGCATTGGATCACTGTCATTGATGCCCAGACATGAAATGATGTTTACATGCTACTGGTAGCCACTGCCAATAACCATTTTCAGTTAACTCTTTTATTTCTGCGTCCAAATCACTATGCACGTTGTTTAAGACTGGAACAGTATTGGATACTGTCCTCAATTTGGCACTTTCCAAAGGCATTCTTGAGGACATATCTTTTCGTTGGCAGTCTTCTGATGCTGCGTGTTCCACAGCCTTATACTGGTTTAATGTGCCAGTTGGCACAGCTTTTTGCAGGTGTTGTTTTGTCTGTGATATGGAGACTACCCTACTTCTCTAACCTAATCTTAATATCTCTGCTTCATATTGCATGATATAGTCCAGAGAGGTATCTGAGGTAAACCATACATTCGTGATATACTCAGCTGCTAGTTCCACCTAGTTAAAGTGATAGTCCTGAGTGGGACTGTTGAATGCAATAAACACAGCATAGCGCTTCTATTTAACGGAAGTTGATGGACCTCTTTAAATAATAGATGTCATTGTAGTGCTTTCACTTTTATCATTTTAACAGGGGCAACATTTTTATCAGCTCTTGTATTCTGGGATGAATCAGATCTCTCTATATTCCATACATCCGTGAAGGTGCTTTGTATGTTATTTTGGACAGCAGTTTCTGCTAAATGCCCTGATCGTGCACCGGGCATCTTGTCTGATACTGAAGTACTCCATGGTCGTACCGGAGGAACTGCATCTTCTGCTATCTCAATTGTAGGGTTTACTTGAATTGCAGTGGCAGACCCCATGTCCATTATATGCTGAGCAGGCTTACCATCAGGGAGCGACTGAGGCTCCCCCTCACGTATCTCAGCTATAGATTGTACACTTTTTTCGCATTCTTGGCATACTTCCTCAGTTTAATCTTATACATGAAAGCATGATTTGCAGAGGTAGATTGTAACTTAACACAGGTTATATTTCTGTTCAAAGCTTTGAGTGTCGCAACATTATCACAATTCCGTAGCGTTTTCTTGACCCCTGTATTGGAGTCGATGCTACCCTCCTTAACTGGTCTCATAGGTGATCTACAGGCACCCCATTCACAAATTGATTTATGACCAACCTTTAAACTCGCGAAAGTGGCCTGCAAGTGGTGTTGTCTAGTGTTTGGACCTATGCTGCTGCTGCTACCACTTTAACCCTGCCTGGAGGTGGGGCTTGAATCGTGTGGGCTGCTCGGAACCTACCCATAAAACCACTGACCACTGCGAAAGCGGTCTGCAAGTGGTGTTGTCTGGTGTTTGCTGGTGGAGTGGAGCCTGCCTATATCCTGGGATAATTGTGAGAGGAGCTGCCCGACAAAATGAAGAGTGGGGGAGTTTGCTGGACGAAGTCTCTCAGAAATTCAGGATACTGCAGGATCTCGTACAAGGCTTAAGGTGAGGCAACAGGGAATCTCCTGCCCATCAAAAACATCCCCTTATGCCCCTTTAAAATCAGTGCTTCCATCCTTAAAATAATCGCGCCTCCTCTTTAATGGATGCAATCTTAACTCCATTCCAGATGATCAGACCCCACTCTCAAAATCAAAAGGGAAACAAATGGGGAAAGAAAATACTGTGCCAAAAGTTTGTAACTTGCTGGCAAACAACAAACCGCATTTGGACCCAATAACACCCGGAAAGAAAGTAATTTCCCACGTGAAGGTTCCTGATCTCATCTTGGAAGAAGCTCCAGTACATACTTTGCGAAATGAAATACTGCTGCAGACAGATAATGACGGAATTAATTACTGTTGCTCACAGTCAATGAACACGAGTCAGCCAGCTCATGCATCCGACGTGGAGATATTTGAGCCCACTGTATGCGGCTTGGCCACTCAGTTGCTGGAGGAGGCACAAGTGAGGGAGGAAATTATGGCAGCCAGGGAGGACCGCCAGCCAGACTGTGAGCCGTGGAGCTCCGTGGCCGGGGCGATGGTGGATAGGGCTTCCCTCTCCCCGCCTGTCTGTGTGCCGCCGCGAAGTGGTGGAGAGCGAGACCCCCACCTGAAACCGGCTATGAGCAGAGAGGAAGGGGGGGGTCTGCCCGAGTTTATTCATGGATGGCGTCCATTGGGACGGGAGTGTAGGGGCTAAGATGCCGCCCGTGAAGAGAGAAGATCGGGCGGCTGACCTGGAAAATCAGGGCCCGCCCAGCGGCCCCTCCCCTCCGCCTCCTGTCCTTCGCAGCACAGCCAGGCGAGGAGGTGCAGCTGCTGCGTAAAAAGCGGAGCATGCAGTTGGGAGGAGGAGGGCAGGAGGGTCTGACGGCGCAAGAAATAACCATTGGAAGGAGGAGCACGAACGGGCAAAGTAGGAGGAAATTCCATGCATTGGAAAATTCCCCACATTTGTCTAAGGAGGGGCAAAAAGCACCAGAGAAAAGGGGAAAACAGAGGGAAAAAACATACAAACTCTGCAAATCCCATCAAATGAAGACTTTCACGAGCCCCAGGTAATGGAGAATTAGGAAGACCTGGAGGAATGGGATGTGTTTGAAAGCATTCCCCAAGAGGCCCAAGTGTAGGAAAAAAAATGGTCACACACACCTTGAACCAAGGGAAAGTCAATTAATGAACCTTTGATGGGTACCCCTGATGTTATTCTGCCTAAAGCAACAGTGACCTAATCAGGAGTGAAGCAACTGATAAAATGCTTTTAATGGAGGCAGTATTATAAGACTGTAAGTTGATGGGAAGCATTCATAAATCGGAAAAAGACCGTATCCAGGAAGGAAAGAGCAGGGATCCACCATGGAATGAAAGGAAAAATAGGAAATCAGAATGTCACTGCCTGAACCCCGAAAAGGAAAATCAAACTGATGGTTAAGAATCTAGTCCTCAAAACAGGTCAAAGTCCAGCCCAATGAAATTGTCGAAAAAAAATGTCCCCATTATGAAGGAGAAACCATATAAATGAGCAAAAACAGTGTCTAAAGTTGGGAAGGAGAAAGTTATCAATAAATCGAGTTTCCCGATTTTTCAACCCCTTGAGGGGTTGGGTAAACACAATGAAAATCAACAGCCAGAATTGGGGTGGGGGGGGAAACATAATGAAATGCAGAAAGCAATGGCTCAAGAGCCTTTTTAAGGAATATGAAATCTCCAAGTTTAGAAGAGCACCAAAAGGCAAATAAAACAAGAAGAGAAATGGTATTAGCGAAAGACTTATGAAAAGGTACCGGAACAGTGGATTTAAGTGAGACGACTCTAATTACTGATGAATCTGTAATTTTAGAATCCTGCCTAAATGATCTTCTAGACCTCCTAGATGAAAACAAAGATGCAGAGGCCTGGGCTAGCTTAGACACCTCAGACTGGGTGGCAATTGAAAAACAGGTCTCTGACCTTTCTGAGGAGGGTAGAATAGGACAAAGGGAGCAATATAAAAGGACTAATGATAAGATAAAAGAACAGAATAAGAAAACACCCGACGGGGGAAAATGACCAATTAAATGTGGACGAAAAAACCGAGATGGTGGCTTTCAAAACCTTAAAAGAGAAAGGTGTGAAAATTAGAGTAAACTGAATCTAGCTAATCCTGCTAAAAGTCCAGAGAAATTGCAAAAAAAAAATCAGTGCGAGACATGCGAGGGCATACAATAAAGGATATCAAAGAAAGAGCCCTGGGAGTGCATATCAAGTAAACATGGAGAAAATGGGAAAAGAGAAAGGGGACATATTACTAAATCGTAAAAAGGTGATGGCCCTCCTATGGCAGATTCCAACTCTGCGATACTTCACTCCGATGACATCAAAATTGTGGAATTTGAAACTGAGAAAAGGTTGGACCGGGTAATACTGCATCTAAAAACCGGCATGATTGTAAGGCAGAAACCTGTGCAGTTCCCTTTGGGAACACTGCAAAAGATTTAGGACTACAGGTGTTAGCAGTAAACCCACTTGGTAGCAGTCTGTACCACCCAGATTTACCTGGTAGCTGTGGCTGAGCAGTCAGACGTCCCTCAAGAAGAGTTAGGCAGTATGCAAAGTATACACAATAGGCACTCAGACACAATAGCACAAGCAAACACTGACCAGAGCTTTGGTATCAAAGTATATAATTATTTATTTAAACACACACTGTTTGAAACACTCCAGCACTCTTATTGTAAATCACTCTAAACACAGTTACTATTATGATATATACAACCCTTATTCCTTATCAAACAAGTCTTAGTTAACACCACTTATTTCCAGACAGAGGTGAGCCCTTAACTATAGATGGCACTCCAATAAGTTCATGAAAAAGGGAGGGAAAAAGGCAGAATATGTGAACATACACCACTCTAAGATTTAGGAACACTTTTAGCAAGGCAGAAGAGCAAAAGTCACTTGTGAGCCAAAGTCCATAGGCTGGGCCCACTCTTAGAGGGAGCAGAGCACAAATGCGCCCAAGATCACACAGTTACACTAGGCTTTGAAAGTCTTGCACAGAGTTCGAAAAGAGTTTAGAGAGGCTCAGAAAAGTTTAGCCAGGATGTCCCAGGCTAACCCAGGTTCGAAAGCCGGGGGCTAAATCTACCCCGTACAGTCGGTGGCAAGGGAAGCCAGGCGGAACACGGTACTTTAAGTGGGAAGGATCCTCCAGCGGTGGCAGTTGTTCCTGGCAGCGGGTGCAAGTCTCGGCGTCGTCAAGAGGAAGAGAAGATCTCGACATGGAGGAAAGATGAAGGTCGTTGCACTGCCAGGGAAAAAACCAGCCGCAGAGTTTTCCGGTTAAAGGTATTACCCTTTATTTCGCGGTCATGGTAAAACGTGGTATTCCGGTTGCCGGGGTGCTTGGCACAGGCAAGGTGGCCACGAGATGCGTGGGGAAGGCGAAAAGACGGTGAAACTGGTTATCCCCACCAGTCAAAGGAAGAAGACTCTCCGGCGGGAGATCTCCTCTGTCGTTGGGAAAAGTGGTGAGACGGTTCAGCAGGGCTTCACCGGTGGTGTCGTCATAGCAGGTCGGCTCAGCTTCTCCCTCGTCGGATTCTTGGGTCCTGTGGCGACATCTGAAGTTCCAGTCCCCAAAGCCCTGCTTTTATGCAGAAAACCCCCATTCACTCAGCCTAGCTGTCATTCAAACATACTAAGCGGTGAGCCGGCCGGCTCACCACTTGGGCCAATCAGGACGGAGTGCGACTTGAGTTGCCTAGGCAACTCAGTCCAGGGTGCCTAAATCCCCCTCCACCACTCCTAAGTACCCCAGACAGAGTGGCACCACTTTGGAGGGCTTCTGTGGAGAAGCCCGCCAAAAAGTGGAACAAAGGGCTCGACTTGGGTTGGAGTCACAGAAGAGAACACAAACGCCATTTTAGAACCGAGTTTTGGCAAAAAATGCCAACCGGAGAATTAATAATAAATAAATAAACCGGCGGTATGTTCAAGGCTATCGTAATTGAATAAATAAATTTAGTAGCCTCAAAATGGGAAAATCCCATAGAGAAATATTCGTGGTTGAATATAAAAAGTAGTATCCACTGCCATCAGCCAAAACTCAATCAGGGGGGACGGAGACGTGCCCCTTCGACTAACAGACCCCGGGGCAATCAAATTGCCCCGACCAGTAGGTCCACAATATGATGGTTTGTACTGGTTCTGTGCAGAATTCAAGACTAGTAAAGTCAATGGTGACTTTACATGCCCTGGGAGACAGGAGTCAGTCCCAGGGTATGGAGTCTATACTGGGGGGTCACTATGACACCCCAGTGTTACTGCACTGAGGGTGCTGTGTAACACACATCACAAAAACACATGAAGCCCTATGGAGTAAAAGACCCCATAGCCCATTAAACACATCTAGAGTCAAAGGAACACACTTAATCATGTCCAAGAGGGAGGGTAAAAGAGTCTCACTCTTGGCAGGAGAAAACATAAACCCCAAAAAATCCAGCAAAGCTGCTGGGGGACTCACTAGGTTAGGAAATTCAGCCTAAACAGAGAATTCTCCCTAACAATGATCAAGGATGCACTGATGGAAATGAAGGTCAAAATTGCTCACTTCGGTTATAAAGTGACCGCTGAAAAACCCATGGACAACTTGAAATCCAAAGGAAAGTAGAGGCCTGAAGAAATGACTCTGGAAAAGGGTTCATCAAAAATCCCCCACAAAACAGGGGACAAAACGGACAGGGACAAACAAAAAAATCTGATTCAGATGATAAGAAGGCGAGAGAGATGACGAAGGAAGAGGGGAATAATGAACAGAAAAAAAAAACCTGGTGATGGTAGAAATAAAAGACCCACCCCTTTGAGGGACGAAGTTAGTAAATTAACCTTAACGTTAGATAATTCTAAGAACTTGAGTGAGGTTAAGAAGCCATCGCAACAAAAGGTACCTTTGGAGATCGAAAATGGAAAGGAGGAAAAGAAAATGAGAATTGCATCTTGGAACACACAGGGTTTTAAACATCTCTACACGGGGGGAAGACAATTTCCTAGAGGAATACAATATTATCTGTCTTCAGGAAAGCTGGATTATGGAAAAACCAGTTTGGGAAGGATGAGGTATTCATGAACCCCGCACGAAAAGGTGATGAGGGGAGGCCATATGCTGGTCTCCCAGTACTCCTAAAAATAAACAGTTACCTACATGTAGAGGAGCGTATCATTCCAAATCCCTACGCACAGATCCTTAGTATCAACAAAGATACTAGGAGTGAGAAAGTTAAGATCCTATTGATAAATACCTATTGGAGTGAGATGGAAGCGAAAAACATCAAATACATCAGTGGTATCACAGAAGTAATCGATAAATCCATGCTAGAGGACCCAAATCGGCTGATATTTGTATGTTGCGACTTGAACATCAAGCTATTAAATAAGGATGGGAAGCCAAAAAAACCCACATAAATAGAAAAGAAGGCTCAACATTGGAAAGCAGAGATGGACATTCGTTCAATGAAAATGTTAAATGGATTGATCAATGGCGATCTTAAGGGAGCTAATACATGGTTCAGCTGACCCAATGGAGCTTGTTTGGACTACTGGTTTGTGGCTGGTAATGTTGTGAAATATGTTAAAGCTCTAATTGTTAGGAAACAGCAGGTGAGTGATCATGCTGTGCTGGATATTGAAATGAACTGGACAGTAAAACTTAAGTCAACCCCCAGGTTGAACTCTCAAGAGGCAGGAATAAACTCAGAATAAAACAGGACTTGCTTCCTAAAATAAGCTCCTATGAACAACGCCGGGCTGCAAATCTGACAGAAGTAGACTATCGATGGCTCTTGAAGGATTTTGAAATCCAAAATAACTCGAGTAAAATCGTGACTATTAAGAGGAAACATGCATACCAAAAAGAATTGGTAGAGAAAAGGAAAAAATACAGAGCAAATTTACGAAAGTTGGCAAAGAGTGACCCGTCGGAGAAATTGGAGCTAATTAGAAAAACCAAACAATCATATAAAAACTGGTTGAAGGGGACGAAGCTCATAGGACTACAAAATGATGCAGAAAAAATGCTAGCGGCGGTGATGGTGCGTAATACAAAACATTTATGGGACATTATAAATAAACGGGATGACCTCCAAGTAGTGTCAATTATAAGTTCCAGAGGAAAGATGGATACAACAAAATATGGCCCTCTTTGAATGCAATCAACAAATAGAAGTGATGGATAAAACCCAAAACCAGAAGGGATGGGACATCGAGTTTGACCGCCTGGAAATATTAGAAAGAATAAAGAAACTTAGCTCATCGCGGGCAGCGGGGCCCGATGGCATCTCCAATCAGATGCTAAAAGAAAGTAAAGAAGAATGGGCTCACATGATGCACTTAATTTGGAACAGGGTGAGCCCTTTCATGGAAAGATGTGGTCATGGTCCCAATCTTCAAAAAAGGAGATTGTAGTGAAGCTACGAATTAAAGACCAATTGTCCTATTAGACTCCATCGGGAAAATCTTTGCAGGAATACTGTTAAGAGATCTCAAAAACTGGCTAATTAAGAAAAACATCCTGGACAAGCGCCAAATGGCCTTTATAAGTGGAGCTGGTACGCCACTCAATTTATTCCTGCTAAACATACTTAAAGAGCGTGAAGCTCGAAAACGAAGGGAAAAGTCTATTTGGGGTTTATAGACCTGGAGCAAGCTTTTGATGCTAGAACTATGGAACGGCTCTGGGAAAAGCTAAAGTCATGGAATTGTCCGGACGACCTACTAGAAGCAATAAAAGCTCTCTACACTGGCACCACAATCCAGATCCAACTAGCTAGAGATGGGACTATAACCAGAAAAATATATACCTATTGAGGGCTAAAGCAAGGATGTGCTCTCCCCCCCGTTCCTTTTTGCCCTGTACTTGGTGGATATAAAGACTTACCAACAGCAAGTTAGAGCTTTCACGCCAAAAAGTGAAGGAGGTGAACTTCCTTAGATCCAACATGCGGATGATTTGGTATTCATTGACCAAACCGCAATAGGCCTCCAGAGAAGATTAGCTGCCATCAAAATTTACCTGGATGAAAATCAAATGAAGGTCAACGTGGACAAATCTAAGGTCCTTATGAGCTCTGCATCCAGCAAGAGGGGAAATAATCAGCTTTTTAAATGGTTTATTGATCAGCGACAATTGGAGGTAGTTGACTTTATAATCTACCTCGGAATGCGGATTAATAAAAACATTGATATGGGTCACTATCAGTTGGTCAAGGAAAAGCTATTGAAATTGACGAACCAAGGAAGAGCCTTGCATCACAGGTATGGGACTTTTTCGATGATTCCGGTTGTGACCATTTTATAAATAGAAGGTCGCAGCAGTCTTAACATACAGGGCTGAGACCATGGTGAATTGTCCTGGAAAGTCTGGCATATTTGTGAAGGTTCCTTCTGGAGGAACATTCTGAGACTACCCAATTCTCTACCCGTGGCAATAATCCTTCACAAATTGAGATGATACTCCCTAGAGTCAAGGGTCCCGTGGAAGTCGATTTCCCTTTACAGACAATGTTTGCTAGATGCTCCACCTGGTCCTTTTGAGATACTTGGGGGGGGCGGGGGGGAGGGGAAGGGGGGGATTAAAAAAGGATGTTTGCCTGCAGAAATGGAGAGAGAGATGCAAGTTAGTCCAGCATAGCAGAAGCATTGATCCTGAAATCTTGAAAGGGAATCCTGACTACGTGAAGAAAAGAAATGGATACGAACTATTGATTTCAAGAGACAAAGTAAATTATGCTACAACCTCATTTGGGAACGCGCAAAGATCAATAGATTGCCACTCTACATGATCCATCAGCGCATTATAGAGACCTACTATTACGGATTAGGTTAAATACCTTGGCAACTGGAGAAGTTATGTTGAGAAGAAAAAAATTAACAAGAAAAGAAGCGGGTTGTAGATACTGCAAGAAAAGAAACTCAATAGAAACCATAAGACATTGGATGTTGAGTGGCCCGGCTCTAAAGAAAATCAGGGAAAAGGAAATGAATCTCCGGGTTTGGGACTGTGATACTAGGGAGGAGAAGAGTTGTGGGAGAACATTCTAACAGCAAATAGACTGGGTCGGACACTTGATGCACTAAAATGTGCAAAGAAACTATTGAGTAAGACCTCCATTGAGGAATTCACTTGACTTTTAATTAAGAATGACCTGTCAGGATTCTGATATAGAAGGTAATTATTGGACATAGGTGGATGAAGAGAATGATGTAAATAGGATATGTGATTATGTTAAAGGTTGAAAATGATTTAAACAATAAAACATTTTAAAAACTTTATGTATGAGCAGGCATTGAATGTCTAGCTTGGTTTCCAAACGCTCACATTTGACTACCAAGGTCGTTAGTAAGTTCTCAAATGTATTAAACATTTCACTCAATGTCATACTATTATCGTTGATACTTATGTTCATACTCTCACTAGGATCAGGTACTGCTTTCGTGCATCCTACACTATTAATATCCGTTATTTCCTTTGTTCTTTACTGCTTTATCAGACAACACATGGCCCTGATCAGTTGATTGAATGCATCTAAAATCAAACACTGAAGAATTCAATTCTGACACCTAAGAGGCCTCCCACTTTTGGGGGCAGATGCTGCTAAAGTAAAGGACTTTTCCATCATGTTTCCTAGAAATTCAACATTTTGATCTTCCAATTCATGGCCTGGAAGATCAATGTTACCATCTGATGGTACTTGTATGTTGCTCTCTACTTGGTTGTGTACCATTGCGAGAAGGCTAGGAGTTCTTCGCTCACCGTGCATTTGTAATACTGCACCTTCGTGTGCATTGATACTATCACTGACACTGCTATTGCCTAACTTACCGTGAAGTACTTTCCCACACTTAAAGGTGGGCTCATGGTTACTCCAGAAACATCAACCTCATGTTTACCTACGGGGATCAAGGTTCTCGCAGATGATAATCCAGAATCACCACAAATAATGTCATCCAGGAGTTTGGAGCTAAGACACCCAAGTTCATTTGTAAGATCATCTGCAAGTTCTTTGGCCGCTGTCTTATTGCTATCGCGGACAAGGGAAGTGTTTTTGAGAAATACTCAGTCAATTGTTTACAGGACATACCCTACGTTTTGGAGTTGGTCATAACTTTCGGAATACATATACGGCACCCTCGCAAAAGGTTGCTGGCTCACGTGAAGTAAGATACAAAGGAGCCAGGTCTTAAAGACATTGAACAACTGCACAATCAAATGTTTGCTGAGACGGGCAGCCAGTGTAGTTCCAGAAGAGGGGTGTGAGAAAGCAGAGGGGTGTTCATAACTGTAGTACTGCTTGATTTTATAGCATTTGAAGATGAAGATTGTTAATAAGCACTTGCTGTACGGCTTAAATGGTTTTGTGTAGGAAAAGGTAGCATTTTCCTTCAAAGATGAAGATGATATGTAGTGGCTTTCACAATGAACATTTCTTTTTATTTTGTCAAACAAAAAAGGTAGATTTAGGAAGGCCGCTCTGAGATGATATGATCTGGCATTTATTATAACATACCTATACACAAGTGTTTCAAGGCGCGACAAGGCAAGGGAGGGGGAACAGAGGGAAGACAGACAGCGATCCTACTAGGCCAGATGTCATTTAGATTGTGCAAGTGCATGTGAAGGGTGAAAGTGCGGGGGGGGGTAAAGAGGAGGGGACAGTGCAGTACGTGGGATAATAGAATAAACAAACAATAAGTAAAAAGTACGGCCAGCAGGTGGCAAGTGCAAGGGTAAGTGCAGGCATCATGTGCAAGTGCTGGTAGTGGGACTGTAGGGATAAAGAAAAAGGGTCCTCAGGACTGGGGTTTGCCAGGAAGGCAGTGCAGGTGTGCGACTGGCGGGCGTGGGGTCCTGGGCCGGAGATCGGAGGGTGGCCAGGTAACCAGTGCAGTTTCAGCCAGGAAGTCAGCAGGGGAGAGAAGGAGAAAAAGCAGAAGCAAAGAGAAAGGTCTTGAGGTGCGTCCGGAACCAGAGATGATTCTCCTCAAGTCTCAGGGAGGCTGTTCCAGAGGGAGGCCCCTGCCGAGAAAAGAGATCTACCACCAGCTCGTTGCTTGCAGAAGCGGCTGACTCTGAAGGAGTTGGAGGCGGATGAGCGAAGAGCTCGAGAAGGAAGATATTTAGGAAGAGAGAGTTGATGGTATTTATGCCCTAGGCCCCAGAAGGCCTTGTGGACAATGCAGAGGGTTTTGAACTTAATCCTCGCAGCTACTTGGAGCCAGTGCAGAGATTTCAGTCCTGGAGACGATCCCTGGGCTTTAGGCCAAGGACAAGTCTCGCAGTCCTGTTCTGGATGAGTTGCAGAGGGCGGAGAGTAGAAGCAGGCAGATTTAGAAGGAGGCTGTTGCAATAGTCCAGCCTAGAGATCACTCAGAGTGGTGTTTCTAAATCAAATGGTCATACCCTTCACTGCAGACAAGTGTTTGGAGGGACTGACGGCGCGACGGTTGAAAATGGAAGTCAGAGGCGTAATGGGTGTTTGTGTGCCTGTGTACGATGAGGGGGAATGTTTGCACAAGGCGAGAAGTTAATTGTGTCTGAATGGGGCTCGAGGGGTCTTTGTTGCGAGGAAGGGAGGGGATGGGTGAGCCAGAATGTGTGTCTGTTTTTGATGGGACAGGGGCTTGGGTAGGAATGTATGTGGTGGGGAGGTGAGTGAGGGAGAAAAGAGAGCTTTGGGTGGTGAAACCTCAATGTAACCCCTTAACTCCCAGGGGTTTTACCCCCCCAGTGCCAAGGCCTTTTTGGCGATTTCTGTATGTCGCCATTCAATCCCTTGTAACTTTTTTGTTACATGAGATATCTCGGCCAAATTTGGCCCCTTTATTTTCCCACATGTAGGCGGTTGTAACGCTGCCAAGGAATCCTGGTTTGCTGTAGTGGGGTGAGAGAATAAAAACCTAAAAGGGAGAACATTTTGGGTTTTTGCAGAGAATCCCAATAAAATGATCTACAAAGAAGCCTGTGGTTTTTTCCTCTTAAGAGCTAGGAGGAAATGGTTTGCTGTGCTGAATACGCAATTTTCCAGGCTTTCAGGAACAGGTTGAGTGGAAACCAAAAAAACATATTTTGATATGGTTACCATCAGTTTTGTGAGGGGTAGGGGATTTTGGGCTTTTTTTTCCCCAATAGGACATGCGTGGACGGAATGGAATAGAATGGTAGAAAAGCTGAATTTGAGGACAGAAAGACATACATTTCTGAAAACTAGACAAAATTCCAAGTTTAGGAAGGGGTGATTTGCGCAGGTCAGGCAACAACTATGTATGGAAAAATTCCATAGTTTGGGGAAAAATTGGGAAAATTACAGAATAAAAAGTTATGTGGTAGACATTGTGCGATATCTTGACCCACTCAGCTGTGCTATGCTACATCACTTTACTGCATTGGTGTAAGAAACAGCACAAAATGGCCACGCTATCTTCCGTGCGCGCCAAGATCTCTAAACTGCTTTTTGTAACAACCAGAAAATGGCTAAACTGCCCTGCCAAAACACATTTCAGGTGGGGTGGAACGGAGTACTCACTGCAGGAATGTGCCAGTGTGCTCTGCAACATTTAACATAGAGTGAAGTGAAAGAGGCAGCATTATTTTGCTGAGAACCCCAAATGCATCTTTAAAATGACACTTTCTCAACCTTAAAAGTGGTGCTTGGTGCTAAATATATCAATTTCTCATGAACCATTGTGATTAAAAAGGCCCCACAATGCCCAGGATAATTCATTGTGTCTCAGAGGAACCGGGCCTCATTTGAATGACAGCTCCTGTCAAAAGTATCTTTGGAAAAGCAACCAGCGGCTTCATTCTTCATTTTACATGGGAAACGCGGCTAAAACTTTGCAAGT
Source organism: Ambystoma mexicanum (assembly GCF_040938575.1). Classification (NCBI taxonomy): domain Eukaryota; kingdom Metazoa; phylum Chordata; class Amphibia; order Caudata; family Ambystomatidae; genus Ambystoma; species Ambystoma mexicanum. Next base: position 930,849,535 of record NC_090931.1, on the reverse strand, counting down.
GTATCTAAAGAATCAGCTGTAAGAGAGACTCTAAACAGATGCCTGATACATGTATCCATGCTGCAAACAATTCCAGCACTCAAGGAAAGAACTAGAGCTGTACAAAGTGTATATTTGCTGCAGATGAAAACCGAATTTAAAGAAATAAGTTAAATGGGCTTTTTCCTAAATGAAGAGCAAAAAATCGCCTATTTAAAAGTAAATAGTTGTGTAAAGGCATGCTCATTTAGAAATGTAAAAATATTTCTTGCTGGTAAAAGTAATCCTATAAATTGCTTGAATTCCATAGGTTTAAAATCAAGATTTAAAAGGAGAAAATCAAAGCTAAAACCTAGGCTGCGATGGCAAACTCTATAAAAAAAAAAATAACTTCCTGTGCCTGTGCTAGCCCTGAGAATGGGTGACACCTCATAAACTGCTGGCACAGGAAAGGCTAATTGCCAGCGTGGAGGCTTTGAATACCCAGGACAATGGGACTTCCCAAGTCGTCATCAGACATTCATCTTTGCTCTAAGCTGAGACAATAGCAGGCTAAGACTCTGACCTTTCAAGTGGGAGGGGCAGAAAAACTTCAGTCAAGAGAGAGGCCCCTAATCCTGCTTCAAAGGAATTGACATTTGCTTACAGTTGGGGTAAATAAAAAAAACTGATAAGTGACGACAGACTTCCTGTTGGTTTTAAAAAGCCTATTTTGTAACTGAACTTTAAAGACATTTCACTTTGCAGCAAGAATGAGAGAAAATATGAAACTTGGTAGTTTTAAATCTAATTTTATGCTTTTTCTGTGAAGGATTGGTAGAACTCAATACTGCATAAGGAACAGAAGTTGTAAAGAATGACAGATTGTGGGGAAAGTATTGATATTGTGCACATAGCATTTTGTACACACATGCCAGGGGTAAATGCACATCTATGTACAATATTGGGAAATTTTAGGTCAAATCTTTCATGGTTAAAATTGCCAAAATGTAGCAGAAAGGCTAAACCAGGTCCCACAGTTTTGGGGTTTGGATTGAAATATGTCCCACAAAATATATAACCTGTGTATCTGATTTTCTCAGAGGTCATCACTGTATAAATATGTATTTGTGCTAAAATTAGATTTTGGTTCTAGGAGCTAGGGGAGATTTCTAGACATTGTAAAAGTAACACCATAAACATTACATACTTTTCTGTGATCCAATCGGCAAAGAGCAAGGCGGAAACTATGCTCTTGCCCAATCCTAGCATTATGGGTGTGGACAGTAAGCCTGCCTCTGCCATATACTTTAGTGATGTCATTTGGCATGATAAATAAGGGAACCTGACAACACACACAGACTGATCCCTGACTTTCTTGCTGATTTCCTGCATGGCCTCCTGTTCCTGATTTCATCATCCTGCTTGATCCCAATTCCTGATTTTCATTGCAAAGCCAAGGCCTATGCATGGCTGAAGCCTTTTCAGCTAGGCCTCAAATCTTAAAAATCCCCAAAACCCAACAGAAGCATCCTGATCCAACCTGGCTTGCCACTACTACTAGATGCATGCCTGCAAACTCGCCATCCCACTGATCTCCAGGATCCAGTAACCAGAAGGGCCAGTCCAGTGCTGTCCAGTGACCAGAACAGTCCAGATGGTCCTGTTCTGCCCGTGTTGCCCAGCTGTCCTTGGTTAGACCCGATCCGCGTGATGACCAGAACCCTTGATGGTCCAAAATTCTAAATTAAAGTGGACTGTAAGTAATAATAGGAATCATAGAAAACTATAGCATACCTTGCCTTGTCTCATCCCAATCTCTAAACCATCCTATGCTTACCTTAATAACTTGTGACATTGTCAGAATCCTTATTGTCATCCTGTCTTTGATTTATCTTGCTAAGCGCCATTTCTTTAGTCATTTATATCGTGTGTAAATCTTAAACTATCCATCCTACTTCGAGTGATCTGACTGGTTTGGCCGGGGCAGGCACTGGGGATTTGGTGTTGAAGTCCTGAATCAACCCCAGAGCTTAATTTGTCCCTCCTTGGTATTGTAGCCGAATGCTCTAGTCATAGAGTAAAACTATAGTAAATATTTTCTTGTTTTCTAAAAAACACCTCTTTCAACATTGCATATCTCCTTCAGTTTAATAGTTAGAGACTTAATTTCAATTCTGGATTATACCTAAGGACCTATAGCTACATCCCAACCCAAAAACCGCACTTTACATGTGTGATTTATTAATTCTACATTATTTTTGACCTTCCATTCAGATTCAAAGTGTTTACTTTTGTTCAAACTATAGCTCATGATTGTTAGTTTCTGTCCAATGTTGCTCCCATAGAGATTTGTACCGATTTAAAGATGTTTGCACACATTCATTGTTTTGCACAGCCATTTCCAAATGTCATTTTAAAGTGTAAGATTTCAAATCCGTTTTTCTCTTGTTTGGGGAGGGAAGGTGGATTCAAATTCTGGTTTCCATTCCTGATTACCTGCTTCTTCCTTATATCTATTTAGAATTGCTTGTTTGTAGGTTGAGGAATATTGCAGGGGGAAATCCTAACGTAAAGTGCCATCTTTCCAAACAAGCCAAAAGTGTTCTTTTCTCTGGTGTTTTCCTTTTGTGTTGCTAAAGAGTGAATTTAAATGCATTACATACATTCCTATCTTTTATTGTCACCACATTGGTGATTGCTGCACCCTATTCAAAAGTATGTTTGATTTGAATTTTAAATAAGTAAATATTACCTTTCCCAACTAGCCGGATTTCTGGTCCATCGTGACCTGGGGTATTTGAGAAGGGGTGTGATTTGAGTGGTATATCACTCAAAATATTGAACCAATAGACATAATAAAATAAGCATTTCAGCTGTGCGCTGCATAGTAGGCAGAGACCAGGGTGTATCGCCTGATTGAAATACTTAACATGGTTGGCCCTGTAAGGCATTGCTTGTGTGAATTTTGAGAAAAGCAATGCTCCGCTACACTCCCCCCGACTCTTCCAGTTAGGAAATCACAAGTTTTTGGTAATGGTTCACAAAACCAGCAGTATCACAAGCCAAAAACTGAGCCATGGTACGCAGGATTGTTATGCTTACGGCCTTAACAGACGTACTTAGCATGTGTAAATAAGGAAAACAAATTTTCGGAGGAAGGGCAAGCATACATTTTTTGAAAGGGCACAGGAGGACCTTTTGAAAGGTAGGTGACCCGTGCAGGTTACAAAAGTGTATAGTGGCTAAAGCAGCAACTAAATGTATGTCACATTTGGGAAATGAAGGGGTTGTGTGACAAAGTGCAGCAGCAAATGTATTGAAACATTATGAAATCGAAGCCAACACAACAAATGTCCTACCTTCCCGCATTCCTACAGTGTCCAGACGAAAACGGTACCTCACATGTGTGGGTGCACCTACCTGGGCGCAAAGGGAAAAGGCTAAACCACTAGTAACCCCAAGTCTTTCGGCAGAGCATATTTTGACGAATTTTGCTCTAACCTACAGATTTGGGCCTGGGGTGTCGCAGCCATCAAGGAAAACCGGGAACCCTGTGCATTTCCGAAAAGACACCTGTGGGAATCCAGAGGTCTGACATGCTCAAATCGCCCCAGAATGTGTTACCCACAATCCCTGGCAAAGTCTGAAATTTGGTGAAAAACCCACAATTTTCAGACATTTTACTCTGCCCACCCACTGAAACATGGCGCCAACACCACATGTCCTACCTTCCCGCGTTCCCCCACGTGTCCCGATGAAAACGGTATCTCACATGTGGGTGCACGTACCTGGCCGCAAAGGGAAAAGGCTAAACCACTGGTAACCCTAAGTCTTTCGACAGAACAGATTTTGAGGAATTTACCTCTAACCTACAGATTTGGGCCTGGGGTGTCGCAGCCACCAAGGAAAACGGGGAACACCATGCACTTCCGAAAAGACGACACCCGTGGCCACCCCTCTTTCCACTAAAAACATCCATGGTGGTTTAGTGGAAAACAAGTTATAATTTGTTTTATTTTTGTTTTCCCCTTTCCTATGGGCTGATGTGCACATTAGTGTTCCCATCTGCCCCCAGGGTGGGCAAAACGTACTGCCCCATGCATTGGGGGGCCATTCCAATGTTTTTTGGTGGCCCTCCCCCACCCCAAATGGATGGGGGGGCATCTCATGTACTCCTTACTAGGGGGCAGATTGCACTGGCAATCTGCCCCCAGGTAGGGCTACATGAGGTGCCCCCCCATCCACTTAGGGTGGGGGGAGAGGGCCACCCCCTTTGATTGTGAAAAAAATCCTTGTGGTCTAGTGGCACCCACCCACTTTTTTTGCCCCCTTCCCTGTGGTCCAATGTGTGGCCCCATGCTTTGGGGGATGGGGGGCTGTTTACATAGTAAGCAGCCCCCTGCATCTCCTCCCACATCACAAACAGATCCCCGGTGGCCTAGTGGCAATACTGGGCGTCAATCGCGCGCTCTGAGCCCGATCCGCACCCAGCAATGCTTCAAAAAATCTGTTGGAAAGGGGAGAGTCTCCCCTTTCCAACGACACCCCCCTCGATCTGAACGGCACAATAGTGCCGCAGATTGAGGGGGAGAAAGGTGGAGACTCATTTCATTTTCACTGTGGCAGCCGAAAAGCTGCTGCTGTGAAAATTACTTTCCAGTTCCATTCAGAACCTCTGGGCTTCGGTCATCCGGTGCTGCTTCCACTGGCTTTAGGCACCTGGATTGAATTCCTCCTTCTGAATACATGATGGACTCTGGTTCGTGATGGGGAGGGGGGACGTATATGGGGTGTAAAAATTTAAGTTGCTAGCTACTAGCCAGTCTAAAAAACTAACTTGCCACCTCAATGTTATACACCCACAAAGCACACCATTTCGTACTCGCCAAGAGTAAAAAAATCCTTAGCCAGTGTTGAGTGCAAAATCTGCACCCTGATAGACTCACCCAGATCTTCCTTCTGACCAAGAGAGGAGTTCTGGGAGCCTCAGTCATTGTTTCATTTGCAAATTAATTTTCTTAACACACGCAGGTTGATGTGGCTCAAAAATCGTACACCTAACAAATACTAGGGTGGATCCCAAACCCAGTGACTCAAGGATCCAAGACAAATATGTACAAAAATGATTCACTGTTGGTGTGCATTATATTTTGATTGCTTCGGGGTGCTGTAATGTTTAACTGTCTTCCTTATCTAATGTGACATGGTATGATGTGTGATCAATCTGAAAAATGTATTTGTCGAACAATCCTCAATTCATTTAACCACATTCAATGTGTCGGTACCCACAGAAGGTCATATGATTTGAACAACATAACACATATGACTCCCACATAACAAAATGAAGAATACAGTAATAAAGAAAAAAACTATTGTGAGTTAATGAATCCCTAATGTAACGACCATGTACCAGTCCATATCTTACCCACCAAGTACTGACACTTGTTTCTACATGCAGGAGATGTGGAGATCCTGCAGTTCTACTTAAGTCCTATATTAACTTTCATTTCCAGAATGAAGACTCTTTACCAAAGCATGTCCACAGCGTTCTGAGCCTCCTCATTGGCTGAGAGACTGCAACACCGCGCCCCCCCGCCCCACTGCCGGGTACTAATGACTAAATCTGATACAGCGATCATGAATTGAATGATTCACTCAGGCCTTTAACTATGGACCCCGAGGCATTACATGAAGTGGTAATGCCCCCCCTTACTCGGGGCTTATTGCTTAACTAGTCTAATCAGTCTTATGGCAGGTAAATCTAAGCCATGCCTAGTTGTGGCATGGTGACTGATAAAAGCACACAATTATGAAATCCACATTAATTTGACATCATACCAGCATCCCCTCTGTGAGCAGGGCCTAAACTGATGTGCGTTCGTGCCTAGGCTTAAAGTCTCCACAGCTACTTTGTCTTTTGTATTCACATTTTATTTGAACATTAACGTGGAGTTCTGTGATTTTTATAAGAATCTTTATACGTCTGAGATGAAACCTGACTTTGAGGACCAGAAGAGAGATATTAATAACTGTGGTCTGCAGCTACTACTGGATTTGGTGAGGATCAGTCTGGATTCAGTTCTCAGTGGATGAACTGGAAAGGTTGGCAAGTCACTGGAATGAGGGGAAAGTGTCCTGGTTCAGATGGTATCCCAGCAGAGTTCCATAGGATCATGCCGAATAACTTTTTTGAACTGTTGGAGGTTGCAGGCGTCAAGACTAAAAGGGGTTCTTCCTAAATCGACGAGGCATGCATCCAGATCACTGCTACTAAAGAAAGACGAACCTTCTACAGCTATGTCAAGCTACAGGCCTATAAGTCTAATCAACACTAACAATATAATTTTTGCAAAAGCACCATTGATGACGATTGAGGGGAGTTTGCAGCATCTTGTGGATGAGAATCAGTTGGGTTTGTGAGAAGTAGGAGTTGTCAACCAACATGCAGAAACTGATATTGATGATACAGGAAAGTCCGAAGCAATCGTCGGCCGTTGCCACACTCCCGATTGATGCGGAAAGGGCATTTGACAGGATAGAATGGAGCTTCCTCTTTACATTGTTGAAATGCATAGGATTTGGACAAGAGATAAGAGATTGGATGTCGTTACTATATACTGAGCAGAAATCATCGATCAACACGCATGGCATGTCTTGCAGTAAATGTGAACTGATATGGGGCACTAGGCAAGGTTGCCCACTGTCACCCTTGCTTTTTGTGCTGGCGATGGAACCCCCATCAGCGAGGATCAGGTCAGGTGAGAGAATAAAGGTGTACGGTACGGGGAAGCATCACAGAAAGTATGGCTCTTTGCTGATGACATGCTGCAAAGCATCTAGATTCGTCCTTGCTGGCAATGATGGAACAAATGGAGACCTTCACTCTCAGGTTATAAGATCAACTGGTGAAAGTGTGAGGCCATGCCAGTGTCCTTGTTGTGCAAAAGTGTGCATGTTTCCAGATTTAGTTTCAGTTGGTGCCCAGAAAAGGTGATACCCGGTAGTGTGGTATGACGAAGGAGGTGGGATCTTTGATGAACAAAAACACAGCTGCTTTGTTGAACAATAAAGGATGCTGCCTACTTTCATTCCATATTAGTGAGAGACGCATCTTCCCCCAGGGCATAGAACTTCCCACAGCCAGCCTCACACCAGGGTGCGAATCACTGAAATGCCTTTTGAAGTCGCATGGTATGGTATGGGAAGGGGTAAAGGGTAGCATAGCTGGAGAGGTCGGGTAGACCTGGTGAAGGATCCCACCATCTTTGTTTCTGTGAGGGTTCTGTTCACTTTCCAGTCCCCTCAAATTCCTGCAAGCAAGACAATGTGGGTGCGTACCATAACTCAAAGGGGGCTGTTAAAAAACGGGCGATTGAATGATTTACAGCAGACTTGCTTTGGACGAATACCCTGTGGCATTTTGCCACTAAAAGGAGAGGCCTGCTCCACCCCTCACCCCTTCATTCTTTGATTCATCTTCGGACACCAGGGAGCTGACAAATACACTTCTGGATCTCTACTGGGAATGCAGTCTATTCCAGTGGCCCCTGCCATAGGGATGAAGGCAAAAGGCATCCAAGTCAGAGGAGAGCTTTACCCCTCAACTATCCCAAGGCAATAGTGGGTGTGTACTGCTATGAACCCAGGCCTCAATTGCTTGCTGCCCTAAAACCAGGGCCCTATTCACTGGGGGTGAAGGCTTCCCAAGTTGGTGCCAGCCAAGCTCCCTGGAGTGGGAGTGCAACTGAAGCACTCGATTTGTCTTGGAATCCCTGGATTGGAACTTACTGCAGGACTGAGGAAGTGACCCCTGGCTCTCCCTGCATCTCATAACCGCATTAACACCCGTTTGGGCACCTTCGACACAGTCAAAGCTGCTGCACGGGGAACCACCAATCCTCTCCAACCTCAATGCCCAAATGTCTCTGAATTCTTTATGCCAAAGCTCTGCCGTCTCCACATCTGACATCTGCTGAATCTTCCAGTGTACCAAACTTCACACCACCACCTGGTCACCAGCCTCTTTGAGCGGAGGCCACTAGAGTGCCGTGACACAATGTTGAACCAAACAACAAAGAGAGGAGGGGGAATTAGACTGTTAGACCAAACTGACCCCATAATTTTGGGTACACCCAAACATCATAGAATAAAGACTTGGTCAACAGTATGTCGTCACAGGGTGAGAAGTCCAACCTTGCCTGAGGGAAACCTGAAAAGGGAGAGGAACATAATTTCCAGTATCTATAAAGGGTTAGTAGCCACCTACAGGGCTACACAATAGAAAGTAGATGCGGAGTAATGCACATTGAACAGATTATTCACATATAACAGATTATTCACATATACATTTTATTTAAACATTTGACAATAATTAAACACAATAAAATTGCCAAATAGGCATAATTCATCTCAGTTAAAACAAATCTTTGGCACAGTCCATAAGAAATTGCACAAGAGGGGAAAAGCAAAACACAATTGTAACAAATTAAGTACACCGGGATCGAGAGTGTACAAAAACCATAGAAAAATATACGGTTGTTGAAACTGTAAAGCAAAAATGTTTCTAAATCGACTGTCTCATTGTTAACCAAACCTAAAAATATATTGTTTAACATTTAAAAAAAAAAAATGAAAAACTGCATTCACCACCGTGTCTCATACTCCTTCACTCCCATTCAACCCAACATGTTTCATTCCTCACTCATTCCAAACACAGTCAGGGGAAATTCATCAGGGGTATATGCACCCCTTAAAAACAATGTGTGTCAAGGTTATCAATAAGATTGGCAAAGGTAATGTCAACACCACAGGGCCTGATTGATTACAATCCGATCATAGAATGCTCTCAAAGAGTGCTCAGCCGAACCACGCACTAATGTCACGTTGGAGTTGAGCAGCTCTTTCCTGCTCCTGTGGTGAGCTTCAAATTTACTCCAGCGGACTACTTAAAAGCACCAACCAAACAGCTATTTCCTGCTACTGTGGTAAACTTAAAATTTCCTCTAGCGGAGGGTGGACTTCAGACACCTGTGAACAGACAAAGAGATAGAGAGACCAATAAGTAAAATCTCTCGCTGAACAGACTGTTAAATTACAACATCTGTGGAGCTGTCATGTGCTCCAATATCATACACCAAGGAAGGTGTCCTAACATGGTAAGGTTCATTTCTGTTAAAAACATAAAAGGCTAAGGAAGATCTAAGGATGAAACATTCATCTGTCATTCTATCTGGTTATCAAAAGCATGTTCATCTGGCCTCTACCAAGAGATGAATGAACCCATTTGGGCACGTCTCAACTAACCGAAATTGGCCATGGAGCTGACCATCAACATCAGCCACCCTAGCTCTAACTTGAGATCTGCAAGCTTACCAACAAAGGGAGAACTTCAGTGTCGCACCCTAAGGAGTTGTGGGTCATCAGCCTAGGGTGCCTGGTCCCGTGCGGCTAGGGCTCACAAACTATCCAAGTTCAATCACAGTGTTTCTCTTCAATTGGAATAAAGCTACCTTTAAATAGTACAAATTAAGTGGTGTTCACGCTCCGGCGCACCTACAACACGGATGCAGCTCTTGTGTTCTCCGATTCGCGTTTTCACCTTGCGCTCCGTTTTGCCAATGTACAATCGGTTGCATGGGCACCAAATTCCATAGATGAGCATTGTGGAATTACAATTACTAAATTGCTGTTGTTGCCACAGTGTTTTCAAACCAAGATTCACCTCAGCGCTCCTGGAGGTAGAGCTACAAGAGGAACATCGCCCGCAGGCAGAGTGGCCTAGCAATTTAGGCAGGTCTCATTTTTCAGAGATGGTGCTTTGTTTAACTCTCGTACGCGTGTCGTTCCGTGTTATACTTTTTTAAATTGTGGCTTCTTTTAAACACCAGTACTGGCTTATCAAGTGGTTTATCACTTTGTTCTAAGATGTTCCAGTTCTTAAGCATGATCTTTTTTATTTGGTTAGAAAAATGGCTGAATGTATTCACAAACACCAATTTATCATCATCTTTAATCTTGGGGCAATTTGTATACTCCAAGAGAGCCTGCCTGTTAAAGGCGCGTTTCTTTGCCAGGTAAGTCAGTTTTTCAGGGCAGCCTCTTGCAAGTAATCTTTTACTAAGGCCATCTGCTTCTTCTTTGTAGTTGGATGTAAAGGTACTGTTCATTTTTAACCGCAAGAACTGGCCCATTGGCAAATTGTCTTTTACATGTCTCAGGTGAAAACTCTCATAGTGTAAAAGTGAGTTTATCAGTACTCATATGAAAAAGGGTTCACACTGAGCATTTTATTGCTGGAATTCGACACTATTGTAATGTGTAAAACGTTCAGTTCTTGTGTGCTTTGAGTATAGGTAAACTTCAAAAAACGATCTTGCATATTCAACCAATTAAGAAACTCATTCAGTTATTGTGTATTTCCTTGCATATGATAAAATGTCGTCTAGATACCTTGTCCAGGTTCTGATCTTATGTTTGTACATGTTGTGCTCAGACAACATTTTATTGACTTCGAACTGCTCCATATAGAGATTGGCCACACTCTGTGCTAGGGTAGCCCCATCCCTGTGCCCTTTATCAGTCTATAGTACTTGCTGTTGAAATGAAAATGGCTCTGTGAGAGCCATTTCGGCACACCAGAGTACAAATGACATTGGTATTGGGGAGCAAGGGTATTCGAAAAGTAGTCGTTCTTCCAACATATCTAATGATGCCCTTTGTGGTATACTCGTATACAGGGCAACAACATCTAAGCCCACTAGTAATTCGCAGCCTGGATCAAATGCAAGTCCCTCCACTTTGTTAATCGTTTGGATCGTATCTTGCACGTAGGATTTCATCTTCCGTACCAAGGGTTGAAGAAAAAAAGTCAGTAAACCTGGAAAGAAGTTCCAAGACTGAATTGACACCCGATACAATCGGTCTTCCTGGTGGGAGTGGCATATTTTTGTGGATCTTACGCAATGTGTAGAATTGTGGGATTTGAGGTTTGTTAGCACACAAATCTGCTTCTTTAGCTGAAATCCACCCGCTTTCTTTGGCCTTGGTCACTTTCATGTAAATACGTTGTTGTAATTCATTGGTAGGGTCAGCTGGTAATGGTCAATATGCCTCACGATTTTGAAGAACAATAGCGCCACCTTTATCAGTCTTACGGATGATAATGGCTTTGTTCTCAAGTAAGCCTTTCGTGGCTACTTTCTCACGATTACTGGTATTGTGGACAACAGGTTTTTTAGTACTTTACAACTGAAGCTTCTTTAATTCTCGGAGTGCTTTTCTTTCGACACAATGTTGAGCCAGCCAAGCACACTCCCTATCGAAAGGCAAGTCTCCTCTTCTCTGCCCCTGAGGCCGCCGGGCCCTCCAGCATCGCCTACCTGACATTGCCTGCCATTCCCAGCATCTACGACCCACTGCCGAACAGCACCACATCATTGGGACCTGCTGCAGCGGATCCACGAGACAACCCCAGCCTAAAGTTGTTGGACTCATGGTTTAATGCCAAAAAGCCTGGTCAGCACTGTTGCAAAGTCTGGAATAGGGTACTGTACATTGGCCCTGTCCCCAGTCAATTTCTGGGACTATAGTGACACTGAACCCCCTCAACCCGCCCTTCTCTGCCATTTTCTCACAAGACATTTTCTTGAACACTGATGTTGTGCCAATTGAGTGTCTGAACAACACTGCTCATCTACCCAGAGTGTTATTCTACAACAACTTGCATTTTCTGTTTCTCTTTACAGGGGTGCTTTTTAAAATGTTTTATTTGCATTCTAATTGTTTAAATGTATATAGAGCCCAGATGAAACATTCTCACATTTTAGACTATTGTACTTAAATTGTTTGTGTTGCTGCTGCAGTCACCTCAGGCCCCTCCTGAAGAGTATAAAGGTGGCAGTATACCGGTCTGGTTGCTTTTTCTTTTTACCTTTGATTGTGGTCACTGCTGATGTTTAGTGGTAGTAGTTTGGGGCAGATCTGGTTTAGCCACTACTCATCACTGTATTCCTTCAGAGCAGTAGTCCTTTCGTCACAGACTCCTTATATGAAACTCTCTCCTCCAGCTATAAACAAATCCTGCCTGCTTTTTGAAAGATCGGTTTTTCTCTGTTCTGCGGTCTCCAGCACTTGAGGGAACTAAAGGCATTTGTGTGCTCTATAAAACACACTTCTTATCAAAATCTATAACTTTTCCTGTTATGTGAAGTTAGTAACAGAAGGAGGATAATAGTGCATCTAGTAAACCCACAAATACTTTGTAAAAGCCTGCAGTGAACCCCTAGGGTCCAGCGATTTATTTTTGAGCAAATTCGTAGCTTCAGTAACTGTTTTTCTTTTTATGTACAGTCCAGGTTTTCTCCACCCAATACCTTCACATGTTTTCCCTATTTCTTTTGCATGTACTTTGTTTTGCTTAACTTATCGTCCTGTGTTAAGTATTGTATCTGTTTTTTATATATCTTTTTTTTTCAAGTGGATTGTGTCCTCCAACGTATTCCTCATCTTGGATGTATTCCATCCAGCTTAAAAAATTTCGGCAGAGGGCACCGTGGGTTGATGTCTAGTCGATGGTCCCTCGAAGGCCTCCGTCGAGGGTGACGTCATCGGGTGTATAAGTAGCTCGCGTGGCGCCCTTTGGCCTCAGGTCCGTTTTTCCACAGTATATGTTGCTTCGGAGATTCGGCGCACCTCGAGTTCTGTGAGAGTAGCAAATAATATCGAATATATCCTTGTCATCGCCGACCACGATCCTGAGATGGGGTTTCAAAAAGTGCAAGTCGTGTGGTTCAAAAATGTCGATCACAGACCCGCACCGAGAGTGTTTGTGGTGCCTCGGAGAAGGCCACGACATGGAGGCCTGTATGAAGTTTTCAGGCAATGATGGGGAAGGCCTTGCGAGAAAGGAGGGGAAAACTACAGGTAGGTCGCAAATCCGACCGTAAAGCCTCTAGCGTCGAGTCGAGGTCCCGTGAGGAGAAATCTCCTCGATGCGAAAGGCATCGGTCAGGTCCCGAAGCGATTCCCATCCCTCGTCGTCTTCGACGAAATAATCGAAGAAACAACGCCACAGGTCCCCCTCCACCTCGTCCTCTGACGAATCCCCAAAAAGGATGAAATGTCCCACTAAACATTCATCATCCGAAGAATGGGAAGCATTCCGGGTCAAAATGATGGAGGTGTTCGAGAAAGCAAAGCCTCGGTCCGCGCCTTCCTCGGAAGCCTTCGAGCCCGGGTGATCGAAAGAGGAAGGATAGAGAACCTTCTAGGACGCAAGCCGGTCGAGTCAACTACTCGAGGTCACAGACGCCATCCGAGACCGAACACACCTTGAAGGGCAAGTCTTCGAAGAGCGCCTCGATACCATCGAAGCCGGTGCCCTCAAAGACTGGTATTGCGCCTTCGCTATCGGCGCCATCAACTCCTTTGTCGACGTCGACCCCAAAGCCCTCAACGCTGAAACCCCCAGTTCGTCAGAATCAGCCAGACAAAGGGAAAGAAAAGGCTACTAGACCTGTAATACCTTCAGGGCCCAATAATACTCCTCCTCCACCTCTCCTAGAAAAGGTTTTCAAACCTCTTCCTAGGAAAGAGTTCAAGTGTCTGACCTCAATTTTTGAGGGACAGGAGAAATCTGATTAGGGGAATGTACCTTTTGGGCTACAATATGGCACCCCAAATATCCCGGAATGCCTGATTTCAGAAGAAAGCAGGATGAGGGATTTGGTTGAATCACTGCACAATGCAAGTGGTATTGATACTACATCTGAAAATGACTTTGGTAGACCAGAACCAGGAGAACATGCCAGTCCATCATACCGTCAGCTAATGACAAAGGTAATAGATTATTTAGGATGGGCCAGACCTCCAGCCCAATTCATCCAAGATGATCTAACAGACATATTGGATCATGGTCCTACTGAAGATCCAATACTACCTTTTCACGTAGCCTTGAAAAATAGGGTCGATAAGGGTGTGGATGGCTGGGCACGGAAGGAATTTTCAGCTGGAAGTATGGCATTGAAATCGGCCAACTCCACATGTCCCTCGGCAAAGTTTTCGTACACTCTGTGGGAGTGCATTGCAATGGCGGCGGAGCACATACCAGAAGGGGATGAAAGGGATGGATTCCTAGCCATCGTTGGAGATGGAAAGGAGGCCATGCAAGAATCCCTTGAATCTGGATTGGACACTGTAGATAGTGTGAGCAGGTCCATGGGCACTAGCACGGTAATGTGCAGATTTGCCTTTGCGGAAGTCTGGTTTCGCACCAGACGTGCAGAACCGTCTCCTGAAAATGTCCTTTGACGGGTCTCACCTTTTTGGCAGCAAGGCTGACGAGAGCCTTGAGAGGTTGCAGACCTCAAAGTTAGCTGCCAAGTCTTTGGGAGCCTCAAAACCACTTTGAGGACTTGCATCACAAGACACCTGTAGGAGGCAGGCTGTCACAGCATCTGCAAGAATGGCGAGCCATTACTTCAGATGTTTGAGCTCTAGCAATAATATCCCATGGTTACTGCCTTCCTTTTCTAACGCAACCTCAAAGCAATCCACCAAGGAGACACCCTTTGAGGTTTTCAGACCCGCACCTACAGCAGGAAGTTTTAACCCTGCTGGAGAAAGGTGTTATAGAACCGGTACTTGCAGCGGCTAGGAACAAGGGATGGTACCCACTGTATTTTTTGATCCCCAAAAATGATGGAGGACTGAGACCCATCCTGGACTTAAGAAACTTGAACAAGTTCCACAGGAAGGACACATTCAAGATGGTTACCCTTTCTCAGATCCTTCAGGCCCTTCAACTTCAGGATTGGTTGATGTTTATTTTCATGTGCCGATTCATCTCAAGCACAGAAAATACCCGAGGTTCGTAGTTGGCGACTCACACTATCAGTTTCGAGTGCTACTATTCGGATTGACCTCCGCCCGAAACTGATGGTAGCAGTGTCTACCCCTACCTGGACGATTGGCTGATTAGAGCACGTTCTGCCGAACAGGCACTAGATCGCCTGAAAGTCACCTGCCACTTCCTCCACAGACTGGGCTTCTCCCTCAATTTCAAGAAGTCACAAATGACACCTCAACGGCTCCAATATGTAGGAGCTGTATTAGACACATCGCTGGAAAAATAGCTCGCCTCCCAGGTCGAGGGCTCAAGACATTATTCAGATGGTTTCCAAATTCCAAAATGCCCAAAATCTTCAGGCCTACGACTTCTTAAGGGTACTCGGCCTCATGGCATCCTGCATCTTTCTGGTGTCAGAGGCACGTCTGAGAATGAGATCCCTTCAATAGGCTCTAAAGACTCTATGGTCCCAGTTCTCAGGTCGAATGACTGATCTGCTCCAGATTCCGAACAAAGTCCGTCGAGATTTTCTATGGTGGATTTGTTCAGAGAATATCCTGAAAGGAGAACTTTTTTGGCAACCATGGCCGGAGATCGCAGTAGTGATGGACGCCTCACTCAAGAGGTGGGGAGCTCATGCCAATGATCTGACAATCAGCAGTCGTTGGTCTCCATCGGAAGTCCAAACTACACATCAACCTTCTGGAGCTGAGAGCAATCAGTCTAGCGCTGAAAACTTTCCTACCATCTGTCAGAGGAAAGAATGTCCTGATAATGACGGACAACACAGTGGCCATGCATTATCTAAACAAAAGAGGAGGTGTAGGGGTCACTACCTCTGTGCAGAGAGGCAATGCAACTCTGGTATTGGGCAATTCAAGAAGGAATCTCTTTAACAGCAGTTCACCTAGCCGGGGAAGAGAATATGACGGCAGATGTTCTGAGCAGGCAGAGCACGGTGTCCCACGAATGGGAACTGGCTCAGGAAGTAATTCAAGAGATCTTTGCCCTTTGGGGAACCCCTCAAGTGGACCGATTTGTGACCGGAATCAACCGGAAGTGCGAAAGGTATTGCTCAAGGGAATTTCCCCCGAGAGGAGCTCTGGGGGACGCGTTCGTGATGGAGTGGAATTTCCCACTATTGTACGCGTTCCCTCCGATTCCCATCATTCCTCGGGTCATCAGGAGACTGAGACGCTTCGGGAGCTGCATGATCCTAATTGCACCAGATTGGGCCAGGAGAACGTGGTCAAAGGACCTTCTAGAGATGTCCATCTGTCCCCCAGTACGTCTTCCTCAGAGAGAGAACCTTCTCTCTCAAATGGAGGGTCAGGTTCTCCATCCAGAGGTCAAAACGCTCAACCTTCACGCTTGGTATCTGAAAGGCTGAGATACAGGGATTGGAACCTTGCAGATGATGTTATGGAGGTGTTGCAAGAAGGCCAGCAACAAAGTCTCTATACCGTTGCCGTTGGAAAATGTTTTGCAACTGGTGCAGAGAAAAGAATGTCAATCCTTTTCTGTGTTCTATTCCGGAAGTACTGTCCTTCCTCCTGACCCTAGCACATAGAGGTCTAAATGTTGGAACCAATAAAGGTTACCTTGCACCGCTTTCCATCTTCAAGCGCTCGTTGGAAGAATGCTCCTACTTCAAAATTCCTTTGATAGTACAATTCTTAAAAGGACTCACTAATGTGTTCCCTCCTTATCCATTTCAAGTGCCAATTTGGGATCTCAATTTGGTCCTAAAATTCTTAATGTGTGCTCCTTTTGAGCCTTTGCACACTTGTCCATTATGATTACTGACATGGAAAACTGCTTTCCTAGTTGATTTAACATCTGCAAGAAGAGTGAGCGAATTGCAGGCACTGTCTTCTGGGCCACCCTGTACTGTGTTCCATAAGGACAGAGTTGTGTTGAGGGTTAAACCCTCATTTTTACCAAAAGTGGTATCCGATTTTCTTTTAAGTCAGAGAATTGTCTTACCCGCATTCTATCCTCCACCTCATCCTAGTAAGGAGGAGGAAAGATTACACAGGTTGGATCCGAAAAGAGCTTTAAGCTTTTACGTCTCTAGGCTTTCTAAGCTTAGAGTGGATAATCAACTGTTTATTGGCTACACAGGAAAGAAATTCAGTCAATCAGTGACAAAGCAAACAATATCACGCTGTATTGTGCTTTGTATTTCAGAATGCTACAGATTAGCACAAAAAGACTCACCAGAAGGTCTAAGGGCTCATTCCACCAGAGGCATCGCCTCTTCAACAGCCCTACAAACAGGTGTTCCTATAAGGTCCATTTGTGAAGCAGCAACTTGGTCCTCGCTGCATAGTTTTTCAAAATGTTATAGCCTGGATGCTTCCCAGTCTAAGGAGCTTAATTTTGGTAAAGCAGTACTATACTCAGCCATCTAAGGGTGTAGAAAAATGTAACCCCTCCTCCAGAGGAATTGTCCATACTGCTTTGGGAGTCTATCTAAGATGAGGAATACGTTGGAGGACACAATCCACTCGAAGAACGAGTTACTTACCAACTGGTAACGTTCTTTCGATTGGATGTTCCTCCAACGTATTCCTCATCGCCCACCCATCCTACCCCTCTGTAGTTTTTTATGGGCTATTGCCACTCCAACTCTCGCAAGGCAAATAGCTGTCTGCCGGCACAGTCTACACAGTGAAAAATCAATAATGAAGGGGGAAAAAACAGAACTGAGGCCAACGGGCACTGTGCGTGCTACTTATACACCCGATGACGTCACCCTCGACGGAGGCCTTCGAGGGACCATCGACTCGACGCATGTCGCCCTCTGCCGAAATCTTTTTCCGAAGCAGCTAAAGCTGGATGGAATACATCTAAGATGAGGAATACGTTGGAGGAACGTCCAATCGAAAAAAAGTTACCAGTTGGTAAGTAACTTGTTCTGTTTTAAATTAAGGATTCTATTTTCTGCATAACTAGTATTCAGTGCCTTGAATCACCCTCTTGTTCCATATAATTTGTGGGAGTCTGTTTTTACTTCATTTTAAGCACTTTCAATTTCAATGTTGGATGCTCCAATGTGAGCAGGCAACTTATTTTGGCATGGGTTCCGATTGCTTTAAATTCCCCAGTGAGGATATCTGTTGTTTCTCTAGATTTATTCTCCACGGTCTGGATAGTAATGCACTCTTCAATTTGGTCTTTCTTTCTTTTTGTGAACTAAGTCTTTAAGCACTCTTTTGTTCAATCTTCACCTGAAAGGTGTGTTGTCCTTGAGGTACATTCTGATTTATTCAGAGATGTATGCCTGACCTGACCGGGATGCATGCCTATAGCGCTTCTTGTGAGTTTTTTTCAAAATAAGTGGTTGATCGTTGTATCTTTCCCATCTAAAAGCACCCCTTGGCTCTAGCAGCACCTATTAAGGGAGGTAGTACATGGCGTGACCCATCTTTTGGGAGTTACTAAAGTGGTGATTTGTATTTTTCATGCACAAAAGGCTCTCTTCCCGTGCCCTGCTAGAGCAGGTCCTGGGTACAATATCGTTCCCGCAGCAGAAGTCCAGTTTGTTGAAGGTGGGTGACATAGCCCAGCCTTGTGTGGAAGGGTCCTGGTGACAGAACTAGATAAGATCCTTCCCAAGCTTGGGGAAAATAGAGGAAAAGAGTGAATGTTTTTCCTTTATGATTCTGAATCCAGAAAGAAGACCCATGCAAAGCCTGTAATAAAAGCCCTCCATGTTATGGCTACTACTTTGACAGCGCAGTGGTCAGAGTCTCAATTTATGCTAATGGTAACCTCTAGCGTGACCTGGACAGTACTGGAGAGTAAAGGGTTTACATTTGTTACCGGGCAGTGAGGAATGCCTTGCACTGCTAATATGGCTGTTGTCTGTAGTCTCACTCAAATAACAAGGTTACTTTGCTTTTAAAAGACATCTAGACAGAAAAGCAAAATTGAAAGCATCATCCGAGTTACACATTTGCGAAACACAAGCTACATTACATAGCACGCTAAACCGAGATTTCATGTGTTTTTGCTCCAAATTAACGTATTTAGCCAATATGTGTCTGAGGTCTTGATGATCCACAAGAGCATAAAATCTTTGAGCAACAGTTTATAATTGGTGCTTTAAGTGGTCCTTTGCTAGCTGGGGCCAAGCCCCAGCAGTATTTGAAATGGGCTCCCGAGCCGGGGCTCACATCGACTAGCCCCAGCCATGACAACCTCTCAGGCAGCCATTTAGCAGAACGCTGCTTGGTTAGAAAGCTGCCAAACGGTGTCCGCATTTCATATTTTATTATAATCCGAAATTCTGACACCTGAAGTCTGCTCTGTAACAGAGCAACACTTAGTGTAAACCTGCTGCGTGATGTCTCTTTATTCAGAAATAAAGCACCTAGATGCTCATGGGCTTTGTGCGCTGCTTTAAATGTAAACTTAAACAAAACAAATAAACAGGAGAAGGGCTGGGTTGGCCAGCCTCCCCTTTTGTACAAGTAAAGGGCCAAAAAAGCAGGAAGCCCATTAACTGTGCTTGGTTAAAAGGCTTCCACTGCATATTAGCTCTTTACTCAGCAACAAAAGGAGAAGCTGGGCAACGCAGCCCTCCTCCTGTTTCGGAATAAACAGCCATCACGCAGCAGACTGCCCATTGCATTCAAGGAGCCTTGTGGTGAAATGGTTTCCTTGGAGGGTCAGCGACCCCCGCAGGCAATTCTTTAACCACGGCTCCTTGAGCGCAAGGGCTGGGGCTCTTGTTGGTGGGCGTGGCCTAAGCACTCATGCTTCTACAAAATTGGATCTTTCATGGATTCACATGCTGGGAATATTCCCTGTCAGGCTGGGAAAACCTCAGTAACTTTAGTAGTTTTCCTATGGGAAAAACCTGACGCCTTGACTGTCCGATGGATGTAGTTATGGGTGCTTTGGGCAGCACCAATGGGACGTCGAGTGTATATCTCGGCCTCCGCGGCTTCCCCTTACATTTCAACCATCTTCCAAACCGTTGGGATTACCTTGCATTCTCTCCGAAAATGTGTGTTTTTTGTGAGAAATCGTTTTTTCTTCACGTCAGCTTTCGCTAACCTCCAGTCTTTCGTAAAAAAAAAAAGTGTGTTTCCGGTCCCATTATGGAATCCTCAGGTCCGAAGAAATCTTTGTTCAGGCCGTGTGAGACCTGCGGCCTCAAGAATGTATACAAGGGAGACAGGCTTTCGGGGTGACTATACTGTTTGTACCCTAATCATTCGGCTGAAAATTGTGACATCGTCAGGGGTTCTCACAAAAAATCCTCAAGGACAGGAACGGGCGCCTAATTTGTTGGCTAAACGAGGGAGCCTATCTGGCTTCGGCGGTCGGCTCTTCACGCAGAGGCTGGGCTGTCACTCCTTCAGACAGGTCGCCATCGTGGCAAAGGTCCAGATCGGAAGAACCGCTCCCAAAGAATCAGCGGACAGGTGAGCCTAGGCCTTCTTCCAGCCAGGAAAAAGCCAAGCTTTCGACCTCCACGAAAAGGCCTCTGTCGAGTAGTCAGGGGGGTTGCAAATTCCCCCCTCTCATGAGACTTCTACATCACGCTCCAAAAAACCGAAGAAGGGCTCGCACCTGCAAAAATCTGAGAACTTGGCCCACCAATCTTCATTGTCGGATACCCGTCCAGAACAAGAGAATCCAACCTGGAAGCAGACAGGCTCAGCAGGTTGGGGGCGGATGACCAAGTGTGGCAGCTGAACGACCTCGTGACACAGGAAATCTTCCACAGATGGGGCTCCCCAAAGGTGGATCTCTTTGACCAGGCACAACAGGAAATGCCCCCAGTTTGCCAGGGGCAGGGCAGGGGCTACCTGGGCGACGCTTTATGGATTCAGTGGAACGGCATGGCAGCATACGCCTTCCCGCCCACTCCACTGATTCACAGACTGCTTTGCAAGATCAGGGAGTCTCGCCAGCTCAACCTCTTTCTGATGGCTCCATGGTGGCCAGCCAGGCCATGGTTCTCGGAGCTGCTCAGCCCATCGGAGGTCCCTCCAATCCACCTCCCGACTGGCCCAGCACATCTTCTGACACAGCAGGGGGGGCAGAGTCGTCCACCCTGCCCCTCAGAAGCTAGCCCTCACAGCGTGGTTCCTGAGCAGGTGACGCTCAGCCACCTCAACTTATCCCAAGCCAATGTGGAAATCATACAGGGGGCCAGGAGCAAGGCTACCAGAGCCCAATATAAGAGTAAATGGACCAGGTTCTGCCACTGGGCGCATGCCAGGGAAATCGACCCGCTGGCCTGTTCACTGGATAACGTGCTGTCATTCTCGGCACACCTCGCCAACTCCGGTATGCAGGTGGTCACCTGCCGCACATACCTCTCAGCCATTGGGGCTTACAGGAACTCGCAGGAGGGGGTTTTCTCC
Organism: Ambystoma mexicanum; assembly: GCF_040938575.1. Classification (NCBI taxonomy): domain Eukaryota; kingdom Metazoa; phylum Chordata; class Amphibia; order Caudata; family Ambystomatidae; genus Ambystoma; species Ambystoma mexicanum. The sequence goes on along the minus strand of NC_090931.1, from coordinate 930,828,343 downwards.
TCCTCCAACCTAGTTGTCAAGAGACATTTGGCCGGACTCGCTAGACTCTACCCGCCCATTAAGAAGCCCCACCCCATGTGGGATTTGAACCTAGTCCTGGGCGCCCTCGCGTAGAAGCCATTTGAGCCTATGGCTCGCGGACATCAGGCTGGTCACCATCAAGACGGCCCTTCCAGTCGGCCTCACTTCAGTACACAGGGTCAGCGAAATCCAGGCTCTAGTCGCATCAGAGCCGTACACTACCTTTCACACGGATAAGGTGGTCCTGCGGACCTATCCGGCATTTCTACCTAAAGTGCCATCAACCTTTCCCTTAAACGAAGAGATCGTCCTTCCTAGATTCGTTGCCGACCCGAAGGTCGAGCCTCAGAGTTCTGCACTGCCTAGATGTCAGGCATGCCCTGAAATTCTACCTGGACAGGACCAAGGGCTTCCACAAGTCGGATGCCCTGTTAATCACCTTCGGAGGCGCCAGGCTATCAGGCCTCCAAAGCCTCCATTTTCCGCTGGATGGTCTCTGCCATCAAGGAAGCGTATGGGGGCCAGCATAGACCCCTTCGGGGAGCATGCCCACGCGTTCAGGGCCAAGGCAACGGCTATCGCCTTTCAGCGCCATGCCCCCTACCAGATCATAAGCAGGACGGCCACATGGGCCACCCCATCCGCTTTCTGCAAGCATTACTGTTTGGATGCCGGCTCCAGGTCGGATGCGGCTTTCGGACAGGTGGTTCTCCGGAACATGTTTACTTAAGGAGGGTCTCCTCTCCACCCGGGGGTTACATTCAGTTTTAATCTCCCAGAGTACAGAGGAAAGGAGATGCGACGTAAGAGTAATTACCGTAGTGACTAACGTACTCTTAGTCCATAGTCCCCTTTCCTCCATACGTCCCACCATCCTCATCCCCCCCCCCCCACCCCTTAATAATCTGGAGTCATTAGGCAATGGTAAATCTATTGTCGACCCATCTTTGGGGACTGAGATGTGGTGCCGGAGGGTGGAGTCAGGGCAGCGCATACCCCCAGGGCTGCGCCTCCACGTGCCTCTAAATTTAGAGGGGAAGTAATGTTTCTGGTGAAAAAGGTTCTGTCTCCTGTCCTTCACGAGGGACGCCCATGCAGTATGTAGGAAAGGGGGGGGGGACTATGGACTAAAAGTACGTTAGTCACTACAGTTTGTTTGTTTCATTTATTTATATCGCGCACCTGACCCGGAGGTAATTGGACGCTAGAGGAAAGTAATGGTTACAGGCATAGAGTAGGCATTTGTGTACATGAATACAGTTTGAACATTCAAGGAAGATTACAATGGTACATATATACATATTAAACATTATACAAATTATACATAGGTCACAGCAGTAATATAGGAAGTATGACATATACTAGTTGTGCAGACAATCTAGCGGATAGTGGTATCAAGAGCTGTTATTTTATGTTTTGAGTATCCATGTGATAACATGGTTTCTGAATTTGTCGAAAGTTTGAATAGACTGAATATTCTGAGGGAGAGTGTTCCAAAGCTGAGCGGCTAATACCGGGAAGCTAGAGCCTCTGGCTCTTTTTAGATTGTATCTGGGCACCGCTAAACATGGTATGTTGGAAGATCTAGTGATTCTGTGGGATACTTTCCATGTGAACTTGTCTGTTAGGTGGGTGGGGGGCTTGGGAGTTAAGCGCTTTATGAGTGAGGCAGATAGTTTCTGATATGTGCTCTCTCTTGGGAATATTCAATGCTGCTCTAAGCGCGTTATTTTGCATGATCTGGAGTTTATTTAAGATGGTTTTGTTTGCTCCTAGGTAAAGGCTGTTGCAATAATCCAATTTAGATTGTTTGAGCGCTCTCGCCAGAGTAAGGCAGCTGGTGGGGGATAGTAAAGGTCTACAGGCTCTGATCAACTTGCCTGTGTAGGCTGTGGCCGATGAGGTCATGTTAATCTGCTTAATTAGGTTAGACTGGGCATCGAGGTAGAAACCTAGAGTTTTTACATGTTTGGCAATGGGTATACTATTCCCATTGATGACGATGTTTGTGTAGTGAGGACTTAGTTTGAGAAGGTTATTAGATGATCCGACTAGGAGTAATTCTGTCTCATCATTCAGGCAAAGGCCATGTGTGGCCATCCATGCCTGAATGGTGATGTAGACTTTGTTAATCCGCGCAACGTCAATATCATATGTTCCTGAAAGGGGTAGGAGTATCTGGGTGTCATCCGCATAATTTGTGTAGGTGACACCCAGACGGTCCAGTTTGTCAAATAGTGGCTTTGTAAAAATGTTGTACAAAGTGGGCGAGGCGCAGGATCCTTCAGGGACTCCGCAGGTGATGGGGATGGGGTCAGCAGCTGCTGACGGTGAGAACACGCGCATAGTTCTGTTAGCGAGGAATGATTGGATCCAGGCAACTGCAGAACTAGAGAAATGGGCCGCTGAGGATAGGTGGCTACAGAGTATGGAATGATCCACCAGATCAAAAGCCGTAGGGTGGTCAAGTAGAAGTAGGATGGCCATCTTTCCTTTGTCCTTTTTAATTCGTCGATCTGGCTTTTGAGGTCGACGAGTGCGGTTTCTGTGCCATGTTGGGGTCTGAAGCCGGATTGACGGGTACCGAGTAATTTGTTAACTTCAAGATAACCTTGTATTTGCAAGTAGGCTATTCTGTCCAAACTTTTCAGAAGAAATGGGACTGTCGTAATTGATCTGTAGTTAGTGGGTATAGCCGGGTCAAGTGTCTGTTTTTTTAAAAGTGGTAGAACCCAAGACTGTTTGAGGTTACTAGGGACGGAGTTGTTAGAGAAGGAGGAGTTTGCAAGTTTAGTAATGAATGGGGCAAGGTCTCTGGCTGCGTCTTTTATAATCTGGGCTGGGCAGCTATCGCCCTTACAGTTAGATGGTTTAAGAGATTCAATGATTTTTTGGGCTTCAGGAATGGTGGCTTTATTTAATGTGAAGCCTGAGTTAATGTGAGGGGTAGGTGCTGGTGTAGTCACTGTTAGTTGGGATCTTTTGTCAGCTATTTTGGTCTGCAGTCCTTTAATTTTATTGGAAAGGGCATTTTGAATGCTAGTGCATCAAGCTTTATCCTTCCAGCATGTATCTGGTGGTGGGATGGGGTTCTCTAGTTCTCTTAGAATGTTGAATAATTCTTTAGTACTGGAGCTGGCTTGGGCTATTCTGTTATTATAGGTTTCTTTTTTTAGCCTGGATCATCTTATTTTTGTAGGTGGCAGTGATGATGGCAAGGTTGGTTTTGTTTTCAGGTGAAGGGGATGATTTCCAACGTGATTCCCATTTCCTTATTTCAGTACGGAGTGTTTTTAGCTCTGGGGTGAACCATGAGTTAAGATGGGCTTTGGGTTTGCTTTTCCGTAGTTTTAGCGGGGCAACAGTAACAATGGCGTTAGTCATGGTCTCATTGTAGATGTTAATTAGTGTTAGGATCATTGGTGTCCGGTAGGGCGTTGAGTAGGGGGCTACCAAAGGAACTAGAGCATCAGCTGTGATGTTTTGTTTATTCCTTGTGAGGCAGGGGGGAGCAATAATGGTCTTTTTCTTTTCCAAGTTGTTGATATGCAATTCAAAGGTGATAAGGTGGTGGTCTGACCATACTAGTGGAGTTGGATCTAGTAGGGTGATGGTGCAATTGAGAACCGCAACCCAGTCCAGTATCCTTCCTTTTCCGTGGGTGGGTTTGGTGCTGATTTGAGTGTAGCCTTGTTCTAGTAGGGCAGAGGCTAGAGAGATGGCGTGTGGGTCGCTCATGACCTTGTAACCGAGGTTGAAATCTCCTAAAATGATATTTTGCGCCATAGGTTTGGTGGTGTCAGCTGCTAGTGCTGTGATATCGTCTTCAAAGGACCCTGGGGGTCCTGGAGACCTGTAAATGATGTGTAGTGTGATCGTGCTGTTAGGTGAGGTTTGGAACTTAACAGAGAGGAGTTCACATGATGCCAGCGACGTAGGGGTGGTTAGTCTTATATTGAGAGTGGCTTTAAAGATAATGGCTATTCCTCCTCCACGAGCCGTGGGTCTGTCTACACAGAGAATGGAATAATTATCTGGGACAGCTAGGGCAACAGAAAGGCCTGCTGCCTCATGCAGCCAGTTTTCTGTCATTACAAGGAAGTCAAGGTTATTGTTCACAATAATGTCGGCAATCTATGTTGAGTGTGCTACCAATGACCTGACATTCAGTAATGCTCCCTTAGCGGCTGTGTTTGTGGGTCCTTCATTAGTAGACTAGGGCTAGTGTCCCCTAGGTTGTTCAGTGGGGCTGAACACCTTTTCTTATTGCGCCTGCGATTATTGTTAGTGCATCCAGGGCGATCTGAACGTATGAATTTATAACTTATATTATAGTTATACTAACTATCTGAACAGTGAGTAACTTATAACTTCTAGACCTGCGGCTGCTCAACAAGAACATAAAAAATCAAAAATTCAGGATGCTAACATTGCAAGACGTTATAAGGGTGGTGCAGCCCGAGGAGTTTTTAGCATCTCTAGATCTCAAGGACGCTTACTTTCACATACCAATTCACCCAAGGCACTGCGAATTCCTCAAGTTAACGGGAAACAGCAATTTTCAGTTTTGGGTTCTCCCCTTTGGCCTGGTCAGCTCCCAGGACTTTCACCAAGTGCCTGGCTCCCATAGCAGCTTTCCTCCGGAGAACGGCCACCACGTTTACCTATACCCGGATGACTGACTGGTCAGGGGGACAATTTAGCAGCAAACGCTGGAGTCTCAACAGCACAATGCTCCTTCTACAAAGTGTAGGCTTCACCATCAACTTCAGCAAATCCTATCTGACGTCCTCAAAGAATTTGGCCTTCCTAGGAGCACAATTCCAAATTACCCACAATTGGGTGAAACCCTCGGAAGAGAGGATAGAGAAACTTCTCACTCTAGCAGGCTCTTTTACACCAGAAAAGTCTCTCTGCTCGTATATGTCTCTCCTCTGCACCATGTGGTCTCCATCCCACTCATTCCAAACTGTCACCTCTATATGCGCCCAGCACAGGAATTTCTCACGTTCAGATGGTCCCAGATCCACGCTCCTGGTCTGACAAGGTAGTCCTAACCCGGCTGCTGGCAGATGCCTTACAGGGGTGAACTCATCCCTTCAACATCAAACAGGGCATGCCCCTGGTGGAGCCGGATTTTCTTGACACTATCGTGACCGACACCTTGCAGATAGGATGGGGTGCTCATCTGGACCTGTTCAAAATCAAAGGCCTGTGGTTACCCACAGAGGCCTCTCTACATATCGACATCCTAGAGCTGAGAGCGGTACACTGGGCTCTCAAATCTTTTCTGCCCCTCCTTAAGGGCTCGCTAGTGAGGGTTCTCACCAACAACACAACTACCATGTTTTATCTGCGCAAGCAGGGAGGGACGCACTCTCTGATCCTATCCCAGGAAGCTCAAACCATCTGATACTGGGCCATCCAGCACAAGATTCAGTTCCTGGCTTTCCACCTGCCAGGAATTCAGAACAAACAGGCGTATACCCTCAGCAAGGACTCCTCTCAGACGCACAAGTGGTAACTGAACAACTCCCAAGTGGCAAAGATATTCGCGAAGTGGGGCCACCCCCCCCCCCCCCCCCCACCCCCTTAGACCTTTTTGCCAGCCCTGAAAACAAACCTTGCAAGCAGGGCCTCTCATCCGAACTCCTGGGGGACGCATTCTTTTCCTTGGTCCGGGCTGTTCGCCTACGCGTTTTCTCCATTTCCCCTTATAAGGAAAATGGTTCAAATGATTTGCAGAGTTCCCTGCAAGATTATCCTAGTGGCCCCATTCTGGCCCAGACAGACCTGCTTCACTTGGCGGTGGATGATCCTCTTCAACTGGGTTCCTAGCCGGATCTCCTATCTCAGAACAAGGCAATGGTTTGGCATCACAACCCAGGCTCCCTTAAGTTGGCTGCATGGCTCCTGACCATTCAGAGTTCGGAAACCTAGATAAGCCTCAGGACTGTCCACTGTATTTTGGCTGCGGCAAGGGCCCTGTCTACCAACACGTCATATACCTGGAAATGGAAAAGGTTTTATGTTTGTGTTCGGTGTGTGAAACAACCTAACCTACAACCATTGCGCATTACTCCTCAACAACCTCTTCCTTACCTTTTGTTGGCAAAAGAGGGTCTTGCGATATCTTCTATCAAGGTTCACCTAGCGGCGATATCAAGATTCATGAGGAGAAGATCTTCTACCCCGCTTTACAGCGACGGATTAATTAAGCATTTCCTAAAGGGCCTTTTCAGAACTTTTCCCCCAAGGGAAAAGTTTTCCCCCGTTTGGAGCCTCAACCTAGTTTTATCAGCCCTCATAAAACCGCTGTTTGAACCTATGTCAACGGCTGCCATCAAATTTCTTGCATGGAAAGTCATTTTTCTAGTGGCTATTACGTCCTCCAGACGTAGCAGAACTGCAGGCTCTGGTCATTGATCCACCATATCTGTGCTTCATGGGGGGGACAGGGTTCTTCTCTCTACGAATCCACATTTTATTCCAAAGATTCCATCAGATTTTCATAAAAAAACAATTGCCCTACCAACCTTTTTTTCCTAATGCTTCTACTCCGGCTGAAAAAGCTTTACATTCCCTGGATATCAAAAACTTTAAAGTACTACCTAGATCACACACAGTCGTTCAGATCCTCCAAGCAACTCTTTGCGGCTTTTGCCCCTTCCAATAAAGGTAGGCCGATTTCAAAACAAGGCATCTCGCGCTGGGTGGCTGCTACTATATCTTTTTGATACACAAAAGCCAACAAACCACTACAATCAGCTCCCGGAGCTCATTCCACAAGGTCCACGGCGGCCTCAGCAGCTCTATGGACTGGCATCCCAATCAGACATTTGCCAGGCAGCAACGTGGGCAGTGGCCCACACGTTCACCAGGCACTACTGTCTGCATCAACAGCATTCTGAATATGTACAGGTTGGACAAGCGGTGCTCCAACGCCTGTTCCAGTAAGGTAAGCCCTGTAGCTTCCGGGGTTTTGGCTCTTCTCCTGTTTATTACTTTAAGGTCATATGCTTCTCTTTTGGTCATAATACTGAAAGTTTACATCCCATTTTTCCTGATATGCACCCCCCAAGCATTTCTTCTGCTACAAAGTCTATTCACAGCATGTGAATCCATGAAAGATCCAATGCTGGAGAAGGGAGTAGTTTCTTACCTGTAACTCAATTTCTCCAGCGTAGAAATTCGCAATTGCACTGTGAGAAATTGAAATGAGATCGGCAGCCCATGTTATTTAAATGATGATGTTTGTACATACATATGTACAAGTGTGTAATTCACTGAATCAATTCTCCTTCTGTAAGGGTTCCTTTTCGCCCTCTCGGACTTGTGAAAGCATTGACACATTATAGCATCCTATTTAATATGATATCCAACCTCTGCTCTAGGTGTGTAATCCACACGATGATGGTAGGTAAAGTGTTTAAGAGGGCATATCCCATAACCAGTTCCTGGTGTTGAAGAAGCAGGAAGTGCTGCTTTATACCTAAACGACATGCTCTACCAGGGTTACTGGAGAAGGCACTGCTTAGATGCCCGCTTTTCCTCCTCGTGCTCGATGTAGGTGTGCAAGATTAAATAAAAGACCCCTGTGATGATGAAACCGTTCCTTACATAATCTGGTACCCAAACTGGTTTGTGTGCAATCAAACCTACTTTGTGCAGTGTTCTGGTGTGGTGTTATATGTTATGATCTTTTTAGACAACTTTGACTACAGAGCTTGCTATTAAGGAGCAGAATCCTAGTGTCTGATCTGTATTGCTGTGGAAGTCGTGCTACCAGCCGACTTCCAACAAGGGTGTTGTGCTGTCCGACTTGAAAACCTATTCACCCTTCTTGGGATAGGCTTGCCCAGGAAGAGCACATGCCGATGAATACACAGATAGGCATCCCACAGCTTTCACTTGTGACTCAACATTCGAGCTCCTGCATTGCAGATCAAGTGAGAGGCCCATAATTGCAACAAAGTGTGAAGGTTGCTACTTGTGCACCAAAGCTACTTCATCCATGGTCTGTGAGTAAAAGTGCATGTTCGCAGATTAAACCAGCCTGATTTTTTAATCCTATATCCACTTGTTAGATTAAACTGTAGTTCGAGTGGGGCCACTAGCTCCCAGTAATAATATGGTTATATCCCCCACCCTTTGATCTTCTCCCCCAGGTCATCCATTCCTAGCAAAGTACTATAATATTTGATTACACTGATTGACCATGCTTGGCAGAGGTATGCTTGCAGATTACTGCTATGGATGTACATGTACTCCTACGTCCCGTACCCTTTCTTCCATACTGTATTGGCGTCCCTCGCTAGGGACGGGAACAGAACCTTTTTCACCAGTAATAATGTCTTTCTCCTTTAAATGTAGTTGCATGAGGGGGTGCAACCCCTGGGAGCATGCCCCACCTTGACTCTGCCCCCCGGCACCACACCTTAGTTCTCTTTTCTGCGTTGACTGGAGCGGGCCGCCTTCACCCATGCTGTGGTTGTGGCCCTTTTTTCTTTTTTCCTTGGGGGTATTTATCCCTCTATTTTATTGTCTATTACTATATCAAGATTTCATTTTTGTAGGAACTAAAATGTACACCCTCCTCCTGTACCTCAGCCCTCCCAGGTACATGTTGGGCGTGGAGGGTTTTAGTAGGTGCCCAGCCTGCGATGGATCCTTTCCTATGTCAGACTCGCACACGCTCTGCCTCTGGTGCCTCAGTGAAGATCACGGCTGGGACGGTTGTTCGGCACGCAATGCCCTTACTCCCCTGTCACTAAAGAACCGGTTGGTGAGGTGGAGGGAGCTGTTCTCCAGATCTCTGCCAGAACATATCAAGCAGTACGTATGTAGGAAAACCCAGCTCAAGTTGAGTGTTCTCTTCTCTAAAGCACCCCGCAAAGGTGACTCCTTCCCTGGGAAGTGACCAGGCGGAATGAGCCACAAAGACAGGAATTCACCCCGAGGGTGGAATGGTCTCCCACGTGGTGCACATCCTACCCTATGCCCTCTGGACAGGGGCAGTACACGGAAACGAGCTACCCTTGGGACAGGCACAGTGCGGGAAGAGCACAGCAGTAGATTTCGGTCACACCGTCTATACCTGTGCAGGAGTGCACCTCTCCAGCGTGCAGACTTTTTTCAAAATATTCCTTGCACTAATGAAATCTTCTCATATGGGAGGTATCCTGAGGGACATGATTCTGCCTAAGCTCCTGCAGTTTTCGCCTCCTATTCAGCTGCCTTCGGCTCCAAGCCTGGGCTTGACAGCCTCTCAACTCACCGAGACTCTGGCCCCCGCTCAGCCTAGCAAGGTAGCCCAGTCCCCACCGCCGGCGGTCCCCCAGGCTGTGGCACCCCTAAGCACGCCACCTGCAGGTAATACCGACCCAGAGGACACAGCAGATCAGGGGGACATGGACGAGGACGAGCAGGACACCTCCTCTTCGGCAAGGTATTTCCATTACAGGCTAGCCGGATTAGCGGAATACTTAGGCATTCCTCAGCCACAGAAAGTGCAACCAGAAGCAGGGGTCCTAGCGGAGGTGTTAACTATCCGTTCAATCACCAGATCGATCATCGCACTCCAAAAAGATCTGGCAGTCCTGGCAAGGAAGGTCTGGACCAAATCCCATTTGATGCTGCCAACCAACAAACTGCTGGATGCAAAATATAGGCAAGCAGAGGGAGAATTACTCCTGTTGGTGCATTCGCAGCCACATTAATCTGTCATTACGGCGGCTTCCATGTACACCAAACCGCAGACATCTACCACATCCCCTTCTACTTCGGCATTTATCTGCAAGTAGGAGAAGGTTCTGGAGTCCTATGGAAAAAAGGTATACTCCAACGCCGGCCTGCACCTGCATCAAGCTAACATGGATGCCATGCTGGCCGCCCCAAATCGGAGGCTTTGGAGGGGAATTGCAGATTTGCTCCCGGAGTTGCCAGCTCACAGGCAGGCGTCTTTCAAGGGAGGTTTGGCTAAAGCCAAAATTGTGGTGCAGGACTTAATGGAGTCCTCTGTGGCTCATATAGACATGGCAGGTAGAGCTGTTTGTGCGGCCACAGATATGAGGCGGACGGCATGGCTTAAGGCCACCAGATTCAATCTGAACGTGCAAGACTGCATCCTCGACCTACCTTTTGAAGGAGGGGACCTGTTCCATTCTTCGACAGATGAAGAATTGGATAAGAAAAAGAACAGTTCCCAGACAGCCAAGTCTTTGGCTATACTTGCAAAGCCAGTATCTAAGTCTTTCGAGCCGGGGCAGTCCGGGTCCGATAGGTGTTGTACTTTCGGTGGCTTCAGGGACTTCCAGGACTGGAAAGTTGGACAGCCCGAAGGGTCCCCCCGCCAACACAGGCGCATACAACAGAAAACTTCACACAAGGGCTTCTTCCAGTCCCCCCCCCCAGGCACCACCCGTAGAGGGAAAGAAGCAATGACTGGATCATCAAGGTTCACAGTTCTCTGGGGGGGCGAGGGGGGCAGGCTTGCTCTTCACATTCAGTCCTGATGGACACTCTTCGCGGACCCATGGATCCTCTGTGGTATCACATGGCTTGCGCCTTTCCCAGAAGTCCTCCCCTCTTCTCCTCCCCTCCCCCAGATGGGGATACCATATCTCCTTGCAGAGATATGTTATCTGGTCTGGAGCGGGGCCGTAGTGGAAGCCCGAGAGTGGTTCTGGATCTATCCTTCTTAAACCTTTTCTTACCCCTCCAAAAGTTCAAGATGGTTATGCCAGCGCTGATAGTGGAGTCTGTGTGGGGGACCTGCTCCTGGATCTGAAGGATGCACATCTACACGTCCCAATATGGCAACCCTGCCGCTCATTTCTCTGGTTACGGGTTATGGGCTCCCACTTCCAGTACAATGTCCTTCCGTTCGGACTCAACTCCGCCCCAACTCATGAATGCAGTGGCGATGCTACTCAAGACAGAGGGCCACCATGCATCGACCACTGGTTGGTCAGGACGGAATCACCATGGGAGGTGTGAGGAATACGGCCTACAGACTAATGGATATTCTTTACCAACTGGCGTTCTCAATCAACTTTGAAAAGTCTCTGCTCCAGTCTACACAATCCTTGGTCTTCCTGGGTCTCAAGTGGAATACCAAGGAGCAGTGGATCTTCTCCACAATGGAGAATGTATTTATTTATTAACTTGTAAAGTGTGGACTAAGGCCCAAAGGCATCTAGACGCTGAGGGGAGGCAGTGAATCAAGAAGGACCGCTACATATGAGAAAGAGCTAAATTGTGAAGTCAGAACAGGTAAGTTTTCAGCGCCGTACAGAAAGGAAAATCGTCCTCAATGACTTGCAGCGTCCCCTCTAGCCAGGCCTGCTGAAACCTTGGGATTCTTAAGAGCAGCTGTGATGCAGAGCACAAATGTCTGGTAGGACAGCATCCGTTAATCTTCTTGAGGTATTCTGGACCTGTGTTATGCACAATTCGGTGAGTGACTCAAAGCGTCTTAAACTCTATCCTTGACGACATCCGGTGCCAGTGGAGATGCTGCAGAAGCTCTGTAGACTGGGTCAACCAGGGCGCCCACGGCACCAATTTTTGCTGCTGAGTTCTGAAGAACCTGCATTCGCTGGATTTGGTGTTTAGGTTCACCCAGATAAATACCATTAGTCATCCAGAGACCCCATTATGGTGGAAGTAACCACCATGGTACGGCATGCAGGGAGGAGCACAGGAAGAATTTTCCTCTGTATTTCGAGCTCCCCAAACCCTGCACTACATATTAGAGATCTGCGCTTCACGTGAGCCATCAGGGAGTAGCTTCACCCCTAGACTCTACACAGAATAGCCAACTGGACAGGGACCCAAAGAATCAGGCCAATATTAGGTGTTTCAGAGGTTGTCAGCCCTTTGTGGGCCAAACACCAGAACCTCTGTTTTACTGCTGTTTAGTTTTAACCAATTGCTTGCCATCCATTTACTGATTTTGTCCAGGCAGTCCCAGAGTTTTCCAGGATGATCGGTCTGAGGGGAGTCTAGCCGAAACACTAGCTGAGCGTCATCAGAATAGGTATAGAAAAGGATTCCACACTCAGCAATAAGATGGGCAAGAAGGCGGGCGTACAAATTAAAAAGGGGGGAGAGGGCGGAGCCATGCAGAACCCCACAGGTCAAACCTAGAGTGGGCGCACAGCAGCCCTGGAAGGAGATGGTCAGACAGTCCCTCGAGAAAAGATCTAAACCACACCATCATGGAACCTGCTACCCCAGCTTGCTCCAGTCGGGTTAGCAGAGTGTAATGATCCACTGTATCAAAAGCCGCAGAGAGATCAAGGAGAATAAAGACTCCTGACTCTCAGCATTCCTGGAGTAGAGCTGGGTTATCCAATAGAGATATCGTAACAGATTCACTGCCCACAACAGAGAAGGTGGCACTTCTCAAAGCAGCTACTGGGCATTTTCTCAGCAGGTCAAAAACTGTGCCCTGTTGGTGCCAACACCTTTCAGAGGTTATAGCGGCATGCCTCCTAGACGTTTCCGCATACCAGACTCAAAATTAGGAGGGTGCAGTTACACTTCTCAGCCTCATGGAACCAGGAAACAGGCTCTCGAGCAGCATTAGTCACCATCCCTGCACATCTCCACCAGGAATTTAGTGTGGTGGAGTGTCGGGTACTGTTCTTTGGGTTTGGAAAGGTAATAGAGTATTTGTAGGTAGTTGTTTATTATGCAGTTGGTTTGAGTATGGTGAGTGCCCCTAACCAAGATGGAGGTTCCCTGCTGACACCCTGATTGGCTGTAGATCTCTGAAGGGGAGACAATGGACATTCTAAACTGCCTTTCTTTGTCTAATGCCCAGCTGAGAGGACATGTTATGAAGCTGCTCCAGTTTTTGTTTTTTTGTTTTTTGGGCCTCTAAGGATTTTGGGCTGCAAAGAACCAGAGGCAGCGTGTGGGGTTTTTATGGTACCTTCAGGATTGTTCAGGAGACAGGTTATGGTGTTCAAGGATCATCCATGAACTTTAAGATAAGTGACTTTCAAATATAAAAGACTTTTTCTTGTAAATAGTTTCTCTGGAGTAAAATGTAAATACATTTCAAAATAGTCTGAGTTTCTCTAAGACTCATCTTATCTGTTTAGATCTACTAATGTTTTAAATAAGTGTCATCACGTTATGAGTGTGAGCTAGTTTGAATGGATTCTTCAATTGTAAGCCTGCCTCATTTGTTCACATTGACTTACTTTCAAAGCCAAGTTGAATCTCTAGAGTCAAAAAGCTGTTCAGTGTGCGTTTTGCAGTGATCCGTGATCGAGTGTTTGGGGCAGACAAGCGCAGTGTTTATTGGCGTGAGAGTGATTGAAATTGTCTGTGAGCCATTAATGTTGGGCGCGATCCAATCCAAAGTAAAGTTTTCATCGCACGCATGCACAGTCCAACAATAACTGTGCCCCCGTCTTTGCGCGTACACGGTTCAACTCATTTCGAGTCACGTTTCGCGTGTGCACGGTTCAACTACTGTCGAGTCTTGGTTTTGCTCGTGCGCAGTATAACTAATGTCGTTTTCCAGGTTGCGTGCGTGCGCGGTTTGATTCATTCAGCATCTCCATTGCGCACGGGTGCACCTGTTTGGTGATGCGTGAACGCTTACCTTTCCTCAAATCTTGAGTTAAAGATTGTTTAGACCCCGAAAGGAAGGGTTGCTGTTCAGCTGCATATGAGTGCGGACTGAAAAGGTTCGACAGTGACCTTTAGCACTTGTGCAGAACTCTGTTTTGAAAGACATGTAAAACTTCCAAGACACTTTATCATTTTCAACCCATTTCTTTCTGAACATGAGGGAGTAGAAGTAATCTCTTTGAGAAGGCTTCTGAGAGTTGAAAGGCAGAAAAAGACAAAGATTGGTCCTACTTAGACTTTCAAGAAGAGACTTTGAACAAAGGAGTGAGAAAGAGATGGGAGCAGAACTTTTCTTCAAGGGTTGCAAAAGAGAGGGTCTGGGAGAATAAGCGGCAAACAGTTGAAAGCCTATAATCATCGGCAAGTATACTAAACTTCTCTAGGCTCTCTAGAGAGAAGTACCAGGTATGGTTATTTGGCTATTTTATAGAGGACATAATAGAAAAGCAGGTAAACTAACATTGTAATTTAAAGGAGGTTTTGCTTGTTCTTTGTTTTATCTGCAGGTTCTGAGCTTGGCACATGTGCACCCAATCTGGTGTTTTGTTTATTTTATCCACTTCCCCCTTTCCCTTAGGATTGTAGGGTGCAGAACTAGAAGATATCTTGGTTCTTGGTGTTAAGCCTCAGGGGGTTTGTCGGAGGTTCAGCAGCTTCCGCAGACCCTGGATGGGTGGGGAGCCGCTCTGGACAACCACAGTGTGCATGGTCTGCGGACAAGGGAGGACCAGAAGTGTCACATCAATTGGCCTGAACTAATGGTCATATGACTGGCTCTCGGAGCCTGCATGCCTCCACGCGCAATTCATTTTAAAAAGGAAAGACATTTTGTCTGGCGAAAAAGGTTCCGTTCCCGTCCCTAGCAAGGTACCCCCATACAGTATGGAGTGAAACGGACTGTGGACTAGGAGTATGTCGGTCACGACAGTGAGTAACTCATTATGTCTATAAGGTCATATTAGATGGATACTGATACAAAAAGCAGAGGGGTCACAAGAACTCTTAATTTAGCGTGGCAATAATGTCACCTGGAAGAAAGTCACCAAAAAACTGCATTATTACATTTAACATGCGGGGGACACCCCTGCAACCTCTATCGCCCTTGACCCTCTATATAGAGTCACCATCTATAATGTCGCTGCAACCTTTTCCCGGCGACCATATATATGAGGACATTACTTGATACCCTGAAAACAACAACTGGCCCCCATAACACACAGCATAAATTGGCCATAATGACAGTGCGTTGGTGTAATGCCTGCTTTGAAAGAATCAGTTAAGAAATGCCTAAATATTTTTTTCCCACAGCAACGTATTTTTGTTTCTTATTGTATTTGATGTTTAGTTCTCAATTGTCTTAACATTTCAGTGTCTGAGTGTAAGATTTAGTAGACTTTCAGCTACAAGGAGTACTGGGTTTCGTTCATTCTTTGCATTGAGAGCCAGCTGTAGCTCTTTGAGCACACTGGCAGGGTACGCAACATTTTCAGTTGTTGTGGTCTCTCTGCTTTGTGTTGTCGGAGAGCTGCCAGTGATGAGAAATTCAGAGTATGAGGGATGAGTCTAATTTGCAAAGGTAGCGGGCGCCCCTCTCTCGACAGAACAAGGCCTGATAACCTGTTCAGTGGTTGTTAACCACTTGAGAGTTCGCAGCCACTGCTTTTACTCACTGTGCCATTCACAGATGGGAAATATGCATTTGCATATCAGTCTTTGAGGTTTGAATTAGACTCATACCTTGGTCACTGAAAAAAACACTTTGCACTGGGCCCAAACAGTGCTGGAGGCAGGGCACGACCCTCTATCCTGGTGCTGTCTGCACCAAATGCAGGCATGTGTTGGTACAGTCAGAGGATGGCTATCTGGCTGGCCAACCCTTTCAAGGATCCATATGGTAGTCTGAGTTGATTGACCACACCGACATTGAGGTCTAATTGAGCTCTGAAACATTGGTGATGGCTTCTGTGGCAGAACTATCTTGTGACCAGGGGACATGAGATTAAGCTCCCAGAGGCCTTGTCTGATGACTCCACGAAGGATGCTGTTTGTGATGGTCTCAAACAGGGAAATATACCCTTAGACTGGGTAGCAAACTCCCCTGGAAACAGCCAAGTTAGAGGAGACTTTGGCACATACCTTGCAAATACACATGCGTGTGGTGCATTTGTGATTGCCCAGTAAGACCATCCAAACAAAGTGTGTACGTAGAGCAGCCAGACCGTGAACTTGCATCCCGGTCAGCTAATGGAGGCTAATTGCATGCCCAGCCAACACTATTGCCATGTAACTGCCTGGTTCATTTGAGCCATCCCCTGAGCTTGCCAGGCTAGAAACTGTCCTTGGATGTGGCCCTGCCCTCCTCGCTTGGTTTAAGTTGGCGAGGACAGGGAGGATGCCCATAGCTGGGCGTTCCATACAGCTAAAGTATAGTGGGAAGCAGGACCAGCGAGGGCAATGGACCGATATCTGAACTATTGGGGAAGTTTATGACTATGTAAGAATAGTGTGCTGCTTGACCACAAGTGGCCTTGTCCCTGATGAAGTGTGGCAGAGAATGTCCTAGGATGGTGAAGAGGTACTAATGTCAAGATGCCTGATATGAACAGGGGCTCAGGTCGTTGTGCAGATTGGCCAACTGCAGAAGGAATTTTACTATATTCACCAGAATCGTAAGAAATCGTAAGAAATTTGAGAGTACAATGTCGGCTCAATGATACCCCCCATGATGCCAAACAGCAAGGAATCTAGGGCCACCACAGCAGTCGCCACTGCCCGGAAATGCCAGAGGTAGTAGCCAGGGAGGCCAGATTAACCCGAAATGCCTCCTGCCCTAGAACTATTTTTAGAGGTGGTCTACCTGGATTTCAGTATGTTTTTCTTCTCCACGCTTGCTCCCAGACCAAAGAGCTTTGTGCACTGTATAAGACCTTCGCAAGTATGTACCATGGCCTGAGGCCTGTGAACTGGATTGGCCCTGGAGCAGGGCATTTTGAAGGACTACATTCCACGGCTAGCAGGACTCGTGCCTCCACAGATGTCTTAGCGGTGATTGTAGGGAAAAGATGCTGAATCATGCCCATCAAATGTTGTACACCAATGTGCCATGCCAGATTGATGCAGGGTGAGCCTAGAAGATGGTCCAGTAATCGGAGCAGAGAGTATGGGGTTTTCATTACTCCTAGGTGCTGGAATTGTGCTGTGAAATAGTTTAGACCAAGTGATACCTTTGGGTGTGAGGCAAAATGCGCACACACGTTCTGAAGAGAGACAGACGGGAACTGTTCATGGTTTCTGCATTAGAACACTCCTAAACCAGACCCTTGCAATTTGGAGGCGAGAACAAATAATTCAAAGGGGTCACTCTTGTCAAAAAGACCGCTTTTTAGAACACACAATAACTCTCACTTTACCAAATGGACAATGGTCCTTCAAACTATGGTACCTCAGCCTTGAAGTTGTAAAATAAATTGGAACTGTGCAGCTGCGGACTGACCAGCATTGCACTTGCATTTCTTTGTATGTCTTGTGTTGTTTTAAAGGCCATCCCATTTTAGAGTGTAGAATGCACACTGGAATATCTGTAGAAGCCCCTTCCAAATTCTGGATTTACACAATCTGGCGCAGGATGGAAATGTAGCATTGGCCTCTGTACAGCTATGATGCACATATTCTGATGTTCTTTCTGACTATGGTACAACTTTTCCCCCAGGAATGCGAAAGAGACCACTATGAAATTGGATGACAGAAAAGCTCTGAGAATCTGTATTTTCCACTCGGGAGTTAACTCTAATTACCCTAACATTTCTCCTGTCGTGAAAATATGAGCATCTGTTTCATCTCACCATTTTCTGTAGCATATATACCTCTCCTTCTAATGTAGATTCCATCTGCTACAGCATCCATATGGTGTCCATACTCTTTACACTACAACTTAGGCAGTTTCAGACTCGTGCTCCTATGAAGGCAATTTGTAGGGCTGCTATGTGGTATTCTCCAAATCCATTTTGTGATTATTGGTCTCCCATTGCGTGTACCTGGGCAAATCGAACGCACCAGTTTTTACACACTCTTTCATCCCTAATTTGACATCCTGGATGCATTCCAGTGATATGTGGGCGGTAATCTGGTCCAAGGTGATTTTTAATATAAATGATGGGGTTGAAAAGTCCACAAAAGGTTTTTCTGGTTTCTCTGCTTCTCATCTTTAGCCATCTTCATATTGCCTGCAAAATGGCTTGTCTCCTACAATAGGTAGAATCCGTAACCCATATGCTATTTATTTGAATTCACTGTAAGGCACTCAGATATTTTTGTTCGTTATTGTGCATATCAAAATGAATTTCTGTGCAAACTGGTTGTGAGGAAAACATTGCAAGTTTATTAATGCAGTTACTTTATATGTTATAAGTATAAGGAGTAATCCTCATAGGTTCTGTACACAATCTGGTCATGGGGTTGATGGAGACAGAACAATTAAGAGCAATTTGTAATAGTGATCTGCTAGGTGACAAATGTCAGCTTTAAGGGGTGGAGGTAGTGTTGCGCTGGGATGTACATTTACATAGCCGCCTTAAAGCAGGCACTGGTGAGTTCAGAGGTTGTGACAGCGTTGGGTTTGTGATCAAAGTGGGGCACTTAGTTTTGTAAAGGGACATTTTACAGGGGTCTGCAACGTTTGGCTCTCTGAAATGTTTTGGAATACAACTTCCATCAACCCAAGCCTGCATAGCTAATGGTGAGGGATCATGGAAGTTGTACTCACAAATATCTTCTAATTAGAGCTTGGGACTGACAAAAGGCTTCCCATGTATGTCTGTTTGAGCTCTCTAGCAAATGTATGGGGGGGTCCGTAAACCGGGAGTCAGGTGGCATGTCTTCCATGGCTGCCCAACTCAGGATGCCACTGCCAAGATGGGCTGAAGTAGAATGCCTGGGTTTGTGCGATTTTCTTTCACGTTGGGAATGTTCACGAACCACACGTGATTTGCCCAGCATCCCTCACAGTTGAGCTCTCGCACTTCTCTCACACACCTTAGGGCATATCAGGTTACTTGCGAATCCCCATGCCCACGGGCTTACGAACAGCACCTTCTGCCTTTCCCCAACCTTCTTGAACTGCCTTTGATGCATCGAGTTTCTGGACATGACTTGTTATTAGGTGTGACGCTAGGAAAGAGGATTGAGGCCCTGTGGGGTTCCACCATAACCCACATACTCCTACATCCCATCCCCTTTCCTCCATACTTGTGGGACATTCCGTCCTTCGGAACCGGAGCACTTTTGTTAAATTGTTGTCCTTCTATATTTACGCAGGGCCACAGCACGTGGCTGTAACCCTGCCCTCCTGAGCTCCACCCCGCGCTTCGCCATTCTGTCCTTTTCTCTGCATGGTCGGGGCTGTTGCACTAGCATCACTGGTAATGCTTTCTTTTATTCCCTTTATCCATCCTTCCTTCCTGCTCCGGTTCCACGGTCATCTAGTCCTCCGTCTATGCCATAGTGTCTGGGATTCGTGTCCTGTTCATACGAATGCCGTTTCGCGAGGTCAGGTCCCCACTCTCTCTGCGTGGAGCGTCTAGGCATGGAAACATTTTTTGAGACTCTTGTTCTTATTGCAATTCTCTCTCCATCTGGGCACTCCAGCATTGTCGTCTTCGGTGGGAGGAGGCGTTTCAATGCATTCCTCCACCACATTTGCAGCAAGGTCTGACTCCAGGCTGTACACATCCCGGGTTGCATCAATGTGACTGCAGACTCACTCAGTCGGCAGCCAGTTGCGAGTGGAAAATGAACAGCAATGTCCTCTCCAACATCTTTTGCCAATGGGGCACTCCAGAAGTGGACCTCTTTGCGACTGCTACAAACAGGAAACATCCTCTTTATGCATCCAGGGACGGACTCTGAGCATCCTCCCTGGGAGATGCCCTCAAGATCCCGTGGCACAACCTGAAGGTTTATACTTTTCCTCCATTGCCTCTGATTCATTAGTCACTCTGCAAGCTCAGGAGTGCATCGAATTGCACTCTCCCATTCATAGCTCCTTGGTGGCCAGCCAGATTCTGGTTTTCGGAACTTCAGTATCTGTCAATTCTTCCTCCGATCAGATTGCTGCTGATTCCCGACCTTCTTCACCAGAGCGATCACCAGCTGTGGCACCCCTCCCCAAAATCATTCAGCTTGGCGGGCTGGTGCCTGAGTTTAGATCTTTAGCGCAGTTTAATCTTTCCGAGGACAATATGCGCATTATCCAAGCAGCCAGGAAACCTTCTACGAAGGCTCAATATAGGAGCAAATGGCTTAGTTTTTCCACTGGTGTTTAGCGAAACAGCTCGACCCCAGATACGCTGCAGTTAGCAACATTATTTCCTTTGAGTCGCACCTCGCAACTTCTGGCATTCATGTTCTGTCTTGCAGAACTTATTTATCTGCCATTGCGGCCTACCTATCCACGGCCAGTTGTTCCTGCTCATTGACTAATCCAGTCATCAAAAGGCATTTTGCTGGACTCCTCCATCTTTTCCCGCCAGTTCGCACATGGGATTTAAATGTGGTTCTCACTGCTTTATGCTATAAGCCGTTTGAACCCATGGCCACTACTGATCTTAAGTACCTTTCATGGAAGGTTGCTTTTCTGATTGCCATTACATAGGCAAGGCGAGTAAGTGAACTAAAGTTCTTTCTTTGAAACATCCGTTCCTCACATTCCACAGGGATAAAGTCCTTCCTTCCTTCCTTCCTTCCTTCCTTCCTTCCTTCCTTCCTTCCTTCCTTCCTTCCTTCCTTCCTTCCTTCCTAGGTTACTGACTTTCATTTGAATCATTTATCTCCTTACTAGTCTTTTTCCCGAACCCGGCATCTGATGCCGAAAGAGTTTTACACAATTTGGATGTCAGAGCCCTAAAGTTTTACCTCGAAACAATGGGGGAACTCAGAAGCTACTCGTAACTCTGTCACGTTCGGTAACCTTAAAGGAAAACCAGCTTCCAAAGTATCCATTTCCTGTTGGATTGCTTCATGCATTTCAGAGGTCTATAAGATTCAAGGCCTTCAATCACCTAAGGGCATCCATGCTCATCTAGTCCGCGGCAAAGCAGCTGCTGTTGCCTTACAAAAGTATGTTCCTTGAGAGTCCATCGCGAAGACTGCTACGTGGACCTCCCCATCAGCTTTCTGCAATCATTACAGCTTAGACCTGTGCTCCATGGCTGATGCCCAATTTGGCCAGGCTGTCCTCAAAAACTTGTTTCAGTGAAGGGATTTTCCATCCACCCTTTCTACCTCTGGTTGTGCTTGGGAATCTCCCACAAGCATGGAGGAAAGGGGATGGGACGTAGGAGTATAACAAAGTTACTCACCCTAGTGACTATCTTACTCCTAGTCCTTAGTCCCCTTTCCCCGATACGCCCGCCCGCCGTCCCCTCTAAAAAGTATCCTCTATTATTGCTTAAATGGTCTCAGACCGGGCGATAGAAAAGGACTGAAGGGCAATGCACGGAGCGGAGCTCAGGAGGGTGGGGTTAAGGCTACGTGCTGTGGCCCGCGTAAAAATAGGATCACAAAAATTGTCAAAAAGCATCAAAACGTTCTAAAAAGTGCTCCGGTCCCACAAGTATGGAGGAAAGGGGGACTATGGACTAGGAGTAAGATAGTCACTACGGTGAGAAACTGTTATTTGGAGTCAGAATCGCAGAGCTTTGAACCCCAAAACTATCCCAGGCCACACCCACTAATGTCTCAAAAATGCATTTTTCACATGCGTTAACTTTAAAGAAATGGCGAGGTACGCATGACCACACCCCCCAACCCCTCTTCCCTTTACCCCAACCGCCCATTTGCATGGGTCCTTCTCTTGGATGCTCTCTACGCTGCAATCATTAGTCCCTTTTATCTGTCTGCCAGCATGGCAGCAACATGGGGGGGCGAGGGGGAGGACAACTGCCAGCTTGCCGCGAAAATTCTTTTCTCATTTTGTGTCTACACCCCAAGGTACTGGATGTAGATGCTGTGCTTGCTACAGCAATGCATTTCTTGATTCTGACACATATGTTTTATTTTTGATGTGGCCTCTTCTTTATTTGTTTTTATAGTACCGCTTTTTTGACCTTCTATGGATACTCTAATCTGCTTTGGTTTCCAATTTAATGAAAACACTTTATTCAGTGTATCAATTCAATCAAATTAGAGTATTTTACCCAGTATTACATCTTGGAATTTCTGTCGATTGCTCTTTAACATAGAAACGTTATTTGCAGATTTTAACTAGTAAATGTATCCAACAAGTGACTGTATTGAAACGTCCTTTGCCGCAATATGTTGCGATACCCCATGACCACTTTGAAATATATAAACTTAAATTGTGAGCAGTCAAACTATATTGCTGTGAAATTTTGTCAGTCAAATATATGGAGTCCTAGATAGACTTGAGTAAATGTTTAAATACATTCTAGATTTACCATCATGCTTATCTGTGGAAAACATGAGAGTTTAGCTTGGGCTGAAATCATTGAGAAGCAAGGCACTGTAGCAAATCCACATGCACTACCTTAAATATATGCTGGCTACCACTGATTCCCTGCAATATTACATCGAAGAAGCATGCTTACTATTTTATTATAAAATGATCGCTTCTATACTTTATAGATCTTTTTTCATAAATTCTAAATTGGCCATGCATCAGTTGAATATATTTGAATCTCTGAATGGCTCACTGCATTCCAAACTACTGGAGCTTGATTACATTCACAACTGGACTGACTTAAGCACTAGAGTTCACGCCTGAGACTATTTGCCGTGTGTGCCCAAACTTGGGGATAGCCCCAAATATGTTCTATAAATTTGTTGGCAGACTCTAAGGCGTGATTGTAGGTCAAATGTTAAATTTCAATAACGAAGTGTTGGGTACTTGCTTAAATATTCCCCAGAAAGAGCAGATCTGTTGAATTTCCAAAATTGATGGTAGTGTTAAAACTGTGAAGCATTTTATTGGACAGAATTGGCATGTTGTAGATGTCATTATGAGAAATCATGATTTGGGGAGTAATGACGTACTGGACAGGCTATGGTTTTATTTTATGAAGGGCGATGACCAAGTTAACATTTTTTCTATTGTGAAAATGTGGTGTGGAATTCTGAAAATGTTAGCCGAATGAAGTGGGGTTGGTGCTTCTGTTGTATATTTTAATGCCTACTAACCGTAAATTATTTTTTAAAAATATTGTAGAACGATCGCGTTGATTAAATGACTAGGAACATAGTTTTGTCCTGAGTGTCTTGGGGATAAGAGAAGTAAAATGTTTCTTTTCACATGCACGAAGGCCAAGTGACTCAATAAAATCATTTAAATGTTTATTCATATTGCCAAATCCATTAAACAACCTAGAACGTCAGCATTAAAATAAAACAAAACCTCGAACAACATTATAAACCTTTCAGGGGGCAAAACTGTAAGGTGCAAACTAATAAGTCGCCCATACAGTTACTCCTGAGTTCTATATATATATACACAGTGTGCCAATTCGTACTCGCCAAGAGTATTCCTAGCTAGTGGCGAGTGCACATTTTGCACCCCGCCCATTTCCTACAGTTCATTGCAGGTGCATTTTCTGGGGCCAATGAGCTAAAATTACTAAACCCTATTCAATAATAAAACAAATGTAACAATCATCTGTGCATTACAGTCTTATAACCGTCCAATATATCAATCAATAAAACATTGCTTTGGAGAAAAGAGGACAGAAAAAATAGGATTTGTATAGTTGTTCAGTCTCCTACCTTACTGATAAAGCATAAACACTCCGTAGCATTCAAAACAGTTAGTTGAGGTTCTTTCATTGAAATATATGCATGTCTGCCCAAGTGTTCTTTAATACATTTTTATGTTTGCTCATGCCAAGCATAAACACAAACTAATAATGTCCCTATCTCTGTTATTTCAGTCATGTGCAAAATAATCAAATGAAGCCCATTTAACTTCTCACGTTACGCCTTTAGTCACTGAACTAGATTCAGAAAATGACCAATCATTTAGGTATGGTACAATAATGGATACTTAATTAAGCTGGTAGATGTTGTAGGTGGTTTCACTTTTTGTGGGCTGTCACTGTAAACACCTAATAGAGCAGAAAGGTATTATTTCTCCATATTGACATCAATAAAGTAACATGGCTGGCTAAAACACTATAAACTCAACCCAATTTAACCGTGCACTATGTATGCCATCACGTATTGGAGGAGAGCAGGAAACCAGCCAGAAAACGGTTCATCCGTTGGAATTATGGTGGGATTACCTTTACTGTGAGTTGCTAAATTGAGTCTTGCCAAGAGTAGCCTAGGCGTAAAAGGGAAGGCCCAAGAATAGGCCCCAGCAGTAGTCCAGTCTAGTAAGTACCAGAGTGAAGGTTAGTTTTAGTGGAATGGTAGGTGAGAAGAGGGCAACTTTTCCTGCTATTGAGCAAATTATCCTAGTAACAGTGAAAGTGAATAATTATTGTTGCTTCGTATTACTGCTGCTTCAAATTTCTGTCAACGAGGACCCCCAAGATTGTGAGCCGTGAGGAGAGTGGGAGTAGGGTGGGCGGGGGAAAAAGGGTATAGCCTGTGGGAGGAGGAGTGGGGGTACTTGGGTAAGGCTGATGAGCAACATACTCCTTTGAGCAGTTGGGCATAAGTTGATGATTAGTCATATAGTTTTGGATGGCTGAGACAGTCACATGTTCAAGCAGACGTCTGGGGCGAAGGCAGTACATCAAAGAACTGCCATCTATCAGGAGGTGGTAGGAAAACTGAGAAAGAGCTTGCATAGGGAGGTAGTGTTGAGGGGAAAATGTAATGGGCAAAGGACAGAGCATTTGAGAGAACCAGTCTGAGAAGTGGGTGGCCTCTGAGATCTCTGTTCCAAGAGATCTATTTCGAACACCACGATAGGCTGCAAGCCAGAGGATTGCAGTCTGCTAAATGGTGTAGAAGGAGTAGGTTACATAGAGGTGGAGAACGTGGGGTGATCAGCATTGAGTGAGTTCAGGGTTGTTTCTGCATAGTGGGGCCGCAGAATTAAGATTCAACTGGGTCACAGAGCCTGTTTGCTTCCAAGTAATTTGTGATCCAGAGCCATGGTACGTGGCAAGAGGTCATCCTTGAAAATGGTCCAAAGTGGAAGGGAGGGAAATCTCCAGGGACAGAGGTGTAGGCCCATGTTGGTTGCAAGGTGATGAAGCTCTGGCGGGATCCAGGGCTTCAGGTGATGACTGAAGGGAATAATGGTGTGTGGTTATGGTTCTACAGCAGGTTAACAGAAAAGTTGAAGTCATTAATCCCCTGTTCATTGGCAGAGGCCTGACGTGGTAGAGCACAGAAGGGAAATCTGACCTTGGCCAGATGGGGAGTCAGTCATGTTTAAATATTTGTTTGGAAATGAGTGTTGGTGGAGGGATAGGGAGGAGGGGGAATGCAGTCATAAACGTTTCTGCTCACTGATGTAATTCACCTGTGCAGGGATTATAACATGCAGCATGTATGAGATCACATGGAATATCAAGATACTAGAGTCTCATAATTCGAGCTGGATAGGCCAAGTAGTTTTAGAGATGAAAGTTGAGCGTGCTGTGAACAACCCTAACCTGCTGTGACCCCTAACCTTATCTAATTGTTAAATTTTATTTATTGTAATTCAGTTTATTACAAACTTTTTATTACATTTCCATTTAAAATCCCACTTTATATCTTCTTTACTTTAAGTCATTATCTCATTTCGCGGTTATTTCCAGACTTTTGATGAATTACTAAGTAGTATGTACTCTACTTTACTCGCTTCCCCTTTCTCCCGCTCTACTGACCATTGTTGAGGATTTTATTCATGAAGTCAATTATCGCACATGTGCACATAGGATTTCCACCCTGCAGCATTAACTGCCACCACTCTTCATCTCCAAACGTATTGTGGCAAACTTCCCCAGAGAAAATGCATCTTTCTGTGTTCAAAGCTGTGCATTCTGTTAATCAAGTGTTGAACTGATTCCACTTTAGTTTTGCAGAATCGACACTCTCAAGTGCAGCACTTCTTTGGTTGGGTGCAAATTCAATCTTAGACATAAGGATTGGTCGCGATGGTAGCAACTAGGAAACCTCTCCAAGTATTTCATGGTGCACTTGACTGCTCAAACTTCACACATTAGATTTAATGAGGAGATATACTTTGATCTTTTGCTGATGGTTTCAATCCAATCTCTGCAGATCAACTTTCTCTTTACCTTCACCACTCGGGAAGTCCCGTGGATCCCGTCTTTACAGTGCTTGCTCCACTGTGTGCAGTGCTGGCCATCTGGCGTCCTTGCTCGACGTTCACTTCCTCGCGGTTGCGGCTGGCTCTGTGGCTCCACATTGCTCTGCCCCTCCAATGCGTGTGTATGCCAGACCTGTGTATGCTTCGCTCCTGTTGCATTATTCGCTCGTTCTTTTCACAGGCTGTGCAGCATTCCACACGTCCTTGCGTCTCTCTTCAGGTGGCATACTCTGTACTCTGTCCAGCATTACTTGAAGCCAATAGATGGACATCACATTACTGGTTTTTACAGCAATGGAACCAGAGTCTTTGTCCTCTAGAGAGGCGGGCGTCGCTCCCATTGAGGTCCCTCTTGCCCAAACCTCTAGGGAGGGTCTTGCGATGTGGGCTCACCTCCCTAGCATCAAAGGGGGAGGCTCCCCACTGGGGAGAAGGAGCGAAAACCCTCGATTTCTCACAATACACAGTAAATCATTGTTCATTCTGTACAAATATCAGATTTTCTTTTATCAACTACTTTTTTTAAACTTTAAAGAAAACGAATACATGGGGCTAGTCCCAATTGACCTCAAACACCTAGATCCATTTTAATCTCATTAATATTGATGGAACACATTTGTTGATCCAAATAACAAAATCTGGTGCACCTTGGTCCAATCCTCCCATGCAAACAAAATCCTTAAACTCTGAAACAAAACAATACTCAAGAAATCGCAGCTCACCTGCAACAGCTCTGACATCCCTGCACCCAGCTCACCCCACCTTCCAGTTCTCCCTGATCACACGAGCAGACCCGCTCTCCACCATATAAGGCCTCAAAGCATCTATGTGCATAGGCGACATCTGCCCTGCTCACATCAACAAGCTCTGTGCTGAACCCCCTCTCCCCGACCGTGGACAAATTCAACGCCCCTTTCAGCTCCTGCACTGTTACTAAACCCTCCCTCTACCCTACCCTGCCAACCAACTACCGCCCCATCACAACCGTTCCCTTCCTCCTAAAAATACTGGACCGCACGGCATACTTATAACTCCAATCCCACCTAGAAACCAACAACCTACTGAGCATGCGCCAGTCGCGTTTCAGACCTAGACATAGCACCAAATCCACCCTCCTAGATCTCAAGATCCAACTTGATCACATCCGAGACAAGTGACCTTGCTTTCCTCATGCTATTAGACATCTCGGTGGCCTTCGACCTTGTCGACCATGACATCCTCTGCCACCACCTCATTACCACCTTCAACCTCTCCCTTGAAGCAATCGCATGGGTAAAATCCTTCCTGAGTCAGCGATCCTCCAGGATCATCTTTGGAGCCGAAGCTGCTGACCCCATTCTAGTCTCTTACGGAGTGCCACAAGGGCACTGCCTCTCTCCCACATTGAACAATATGTACACCAAGCTTCTCTTTGATCACCTGGATAACCTGAATATTTCCTACACCAACTTTGCCGACGACGCGCCAATCCTTATTAAACTCACGGGTTCCCACAAGCTTGACTCTGCCAACATCAACCGCATTATCCAAGTCTGGATGGCTAACCATCATCTGTGCCTTAACAATGAAAAAACCGAGCTGCTGATTGTCGGCTCTCCACATTGCCTCAAACTCCTTGACCCCACCTTTACCTCCTTTCTCAACGGTAACAACTTCCCAGTATCAACACAGGTCAAGATGCTTGG
The DNA here is from genome assembly GCF_040938575.1 of Ambystoma mexicanum. Lineage (NCBI taxonomy): Eukaryota > Metazoa > Chordata > Amphibia > Caudata > Ambystomatidae > Ambystoma > Ambystoma mexicanum. The sequence goes on along the minus strand of NC_090931.1, from coordinate 930,800,710 downwards.
GGTCTACCTTGAAGCTGTACTGAACATGCACAAACATGTGAAAGCAGTTGCTTCATCTACGGCATACTCCAGCAAACTAACCTCTCCAGAACATTCTTTACCCCTACCAACTGACTTACCCTAGCCAGAGGCATCATTGGCAGCAACCTTGACTATTACAATGCCATCCTCGCAGGGACCTCCACAAAAAACCTGAACAAACTTCAATTAACCTAAAACAATGCTCTCAGAGCAGTGTGGGGCCTCAAACAATCTGACCAGATCTCCTCAAACAGACGAAAAGCAGACTGGCTTCCCATCAGGGCACGCATTGATTTCAAAATCCTGTCCATCACTCACCATTGCCTCCACAATACTGCCCCCACCGCTACCTCAACCACATCCACCTCGCTAGCCTCCCCCAGATTCTTCAGAAAGAGCAGGAACGTCTAGCTTCACCTGCCATAGCGCCTGCACTTTGGCACAGCCTCCGCCTATCAGAGGTCTTACCTGTCCTTCCTCAAACTAATCTAAATGACTCTCTTCAACAAGTTTGCTTGAGTTTGTGCCATTTGTTAATAACCAACTTTGTCTTACCATGTACCTGCATATTTTTAACTGCCTATGCACTGTGATACCTCCGGATCTTGGGTGCTAACAACAAATTAAATAAATTACATAAATTCCAATGAGTTCACAATATCCAACAATTGGTGTTGATGTTGAGAATGATTCTCCTTTGCAATGTCGACACTGTGTTTCGGTCTTACATGAGCTAACCACTCTGCTCCAATTAAGTGACGGCCTTCATCAGGACAGAATTTATTTATGGGCATTCAGTGAACGCTGTGTATACATAATTGGTATTTTCAGTGTTCTGAAAAGAAAACCAATTTCCTTAATACTCGCATCTTCTCCAGCACAGTACAGTTTATAAAACCTATGGGGAGTAAAATACCATCTGTTGCAAACTTTGTATGAATTTTCTATTTGTTGTACACAGGTAAACGTCTTAATCACCCTATGCCAAATACCTGTCCGTTTGTTATCCGAGATCTTTTCCCAAATCATATGCCCATGCCTGCATGTAGTTCAGCTTGTTAGTACAGTGTCTGTATCCATCAATCTGCAGATCAATGAATCCAAGTGTTTAACTGGGGAGTTGGCGAAGTGTCCACTATTAAGGCTTAAAAAAAGAGGGCATCTCCGCTGTATTTCTTTACATTTTCCTTACATGCCTAGAGGCCAACCAGTATTGCAATTGGAGGCATCAATAATATTCATTAGCTATTACATAAAATGTATTTTTAAAGTTTTCAAAGGAGACAGATCTAGCAGCCTGAAACAATTGTACGGCCCTAACGTTGCCTTTTGGATTTCCTTAACCTGTATGCTGACTTCACCCTGACTGGTAGTAAGTCCGGATTATCTTCAGTAGGGGCCAAAGGACCGTCCCTTCAGGAAAGAATTTCCTGCACGCTCATTGCCAATGCTTGAGAGTGGCATTAACAGCTGACAGTTGTGATGAATCCTACAGACTCCAAGTAGTCAGGGAAAGGCAGTTGCTTTCTGATCCTGATCTTGGGGGTGGTGGTCTGTGGGAGGATCACCTGTGAGGAGAAGGGGACCAGGGAAATGAGGACTCTGTGGGATGAGACTCAGTATTTATCTTCCTTTAAGGAAGGCATCTCCTCCATACCAAAATCTGTAATGGCTTTCTGCCAGAACTATCTTTTTGGTCCACAAAAACCTCTAAATGCTGGTAAAACCAATCACAAATCCCTAGGTTTTGGTAGAAATAAAACGTCTCCCAAACCCATGGAGAGCCATAAAACTAAAAACTCATCTAACTCCCAAAGGTACAGTGAAGGGAAATTTGAGAATAATACCAATGTAAACATTAAAGAACTTTATGCTTATGTATGTATGTATGTATGTATATCATCTTATATAGCGCTGGCAGCCCGCAGGCATCAGGGCGCTTTGACAAGACAAACACAAAACTATATAAAAGAAAGACCTCCTGTGTCTAGCACTATAAACTGAAAGGGTGGCTGGGAACTCCTGGATTATCTAAACAGGTGAGTCTTCAGGAGTTTTCTAAACTTTGAGTGACAGCCTTCCATTCTCAGTCGTTGGAAGAGTATTCCACAGCTGAGCTGCCAGCACTACAAAAGATCTGCCCATGCCAGACTTGAGCTTGTCCTTAGGTACTATCAATAAGCTCTTGCCTTCGGAGCAAAGCTGTCTCTGCGGGTATATAATACCAAACTGTTCTTGAGGTAACTGGGGGCTTTACAATAAAGGCATTTATGCACAAGAGTCAGGGATTTGAACTTTATTCTCTCCTCTACCGTGAGCCAGTGAAGTGATCTTCTGGCCAAGGTGGTATGGTCTCTTCTCCGAAGATGCTTTACAAGCCTCACGGCATCAATCTGTATGACTTGGCATCTAGCTAAATCTTTAACAAAAGCCCCAATAAGAAGGGAATTGCCGTAATGAAGCCTAGATAACACAGTGGCTCTAGCAATAGTTGACATATTGCATTCATTTAGGAATGGGCTGATGGCCTTCATAAGCAGCAGGTAGTATGGTGTGTTTTTTGCAAATAATTAGCCTGTGCTTCAGAGTTGACGGAGGAGTTTACCATCGTGCCCAGGGTTTTAACCTGGGTATATACTTGGATTATGGCATCCTTAATCTAGAATGACTCATACTCAACCCCAGATTTTGCTAGCTGGCGGCTGGACCCGAACAGCAGGAGTTCAGTTATAGTGTTGTTGAGACGCATCCAGTTTAACTGCATCCATTCGTTAATTTTGCTATACACTTTTCCAATCTTTACACTGTCTGCACTATGGGAGCCCTCTAGATCTAGTATAAACTGCGTATCATCTGCATAGTTAGTGAAAAACACCCCTATTTCAACCAGAATGTTACACATATTACGCATGTAGATGTTAAAAAGCATGGGCGAGAGACTAGCTCCCTGGGGGACTCCAAATAAGATAGAGATAGGGTCGGAGAAGTTGTTTCCCCAGCGTACTCTGGTTTGGCGGTCTGAGAGGAAAGAGACCAGCCACTTAAATGCCATTTCGGAGCAACCCACATTGTCCCTCAGTGCTTTGACCAGAAGTTAATGATCAACCAGATCAAATGCCGCACTGAGATCTAACAGCATTGGCAGGCAGAGTGAGTAGGAAGAGCAGTGCCAATCGTGCATGCAGCTGATGAAGAAACAGGAGGAGGGAGAAGATGCTGGGACCAATGTTAATCGGGAAACAGTAGCTGGTCCTTAGATGGTCTGCCTCCAGAAGCCTGAAGTGCAAAGGTTGTGCAGCAGGAAGTATGCAGGGAAGCCTGCCCTCTGAAGACCTGATTTGCAGAGACTGCGCAACAGGAAGCGACAGCGATGGAAGCTTTCCTTCCTTGGAGGCTGTCTCTGGTGACTGGCAGGCACCAGAGAGCCTTTGGAGCAAAGGAAGCTCCTTTTCCAAGTGGCGCGGACGACGGCAGAACAAGAGTAGCAGTTTGCTGGGTTGAGAGGAGGCACAGAAGCAGAACACCTACGAGCAGTGAGGGCACCGGACGTGCACGCCTTACCCGGTGAATTCACAAGCTGGTAGTGACACCTGAGCTCTCCGAGACCACTTGCGTGCTCAAGGCAGGTGTTTACTGGGTAACAAACACTTGTGAAGAAGTGAATGCAACCTTGAAAGTAATTTTGAATACTGAACTGAAAACAGCAAAGCCAAATGCCTAACATTAAGCGTGCGAGTTTCAGAACCCAGCAACCTGATGGAGCAATATTGTTAGAATCTAATGCATACGACCATTGCCCAAGCCAAGAAAATTAAGGCCATTCAAATCCAACAAGTATTGCCAAAGGCAGGAGGGGACTTATGAAAGGTCCAAAGGTTGTGAAACTTGTTGCCTACATTTGAAAAAGCATATAAGAAAAGCTGATCTAAACCCACATTACCAAAGCCAAGGAAGAAGCAGAATAAGACCTTTATCCTTGTCAGTATTCATGCAGTGGGGAAACAGGAGTGGCAAGAAGGCTGCCCTTCTGGAAAAGGTTATTCAGAAGGAGAGGAGCATAACTTGCAGATGTTTTTGGGGGGGGAGGAGTACAAAAGATTATTAAAGAGCACCAATGGGATTCTTGCTTTCACTGAAGAATTGCTAACATCTGAATAATGAACTTTGTGTAGCTGTTGTGGCAACATTGTAAGTTGATCTTAACCACAGAAGCACTTGTTGTTTGAATCCCTATTCAGGCAGGGCAGTATACCTGAATGGCAAACCTTTGAAGGAGTAGACCTGGCATGGGAGTAAACCAGGTGGAGTTGATGACGTGCTATAAAGTGGTGCGGACAAAGATAATGTATGTTGTTGAAGGATGAACTGTATCAAACTGGTGTAGAGGAGTTCTACCTCTTCAGACATACACGGGTGTGGCAAAAAATCCTGACAATTTATGTTGCTTATGGTGCTCGAAGAACTGTACAAAACTGTTGTAGAAGAGTTATATTTCTTCTGGAAAATTCGGTTGTGGCAAACATCCTGGTAGAGAAATGTCATGTTTGTATTGACAAACTAAGAAAATACTCTCTATGTGACAGAGATGAGACTGAAGCTTAATTGTCCTCCAAGAAAATGAAGAACCTTTTATTTTATTTGTTGAATCACTGGAGTGTTGGATCTTTCTGTTGTGAAGTTGGAGTTACAAAAGAACTGTGTGGCAACCTTTTTGTTAAACCAAGATTTCCTTGTTTCTTTTTGGAACTGTTGATCAGAACCCTCCTTGAATCTGGGGAAGGGGAATTCGCCCAGATTGAGAAGAGACTGTTATCATATTATGCGTTCAATTGTTATATTTTTGTTGCCTTTGAACTGCCATGCATTGAGTTACTGTATGTATGTGTAAGTGTGAGGGACAGATATCCTTTGTTAGAGCATTTCCTTTAGTTTATTTTAGGCAGGGAAATCCTCGTCAGTGTAGGGATAGTATGGCGTTTATCGAACCTTTTTAATTTAATAAAATGGCATCTTTTGAAAAATCCTCACATTTCTGACCCATCACAATCAAGAGTGTGTATTAGTATTTAGGCAAGACGCTAACCTGGTTTGTTCATGTATTAAAGCTTGGGTTTCTCTGTTTCCGTCTCTACCCGATCACATTGCAGGTTAGCTCTGTTCCATTCTAGTAATGCCCTTAACTGCAATGCCAAGTGGCATTTTTCGGTATCTGGCTGTGTGATTCCTCCTTTTTGTTTTTGTCCTCTACAACACGTTGAGGAGCTCTGGGGCATTTATCAGCGCACACAAATTTCAAAAATATCTTTTGAATCAATATAATTTGCATTTTTTTAATGTATGTCGGTAAGGCATAAAAAACATAACTCATACATGGATGAGTTGTCATCTTGAGAGTTGTCTTCATACCTACCCATGAGAGATCTAACTTTGCCCACTGTTAATTTCTCAAAATGCCTCCAAAATCGACCCCTGCAAATTTATGTTGGTATAATGTTTGGGGGTTTGCCGTAATTTCCATTCCAATATATTTCAGGGATTTATCTTCTTGTTTAAATGTAAAATGAAGTTTCAGACCTAGTAGGACCATTCTTATTGTCTTTTCTCCCATGTTCCTCCACCCCTCCTTGGTCTTGTGGCACCTGTATAGGTACCATACAAACGTTCAATAAATAAATACCATTATATCCATGATCTTTGCAATAAGACCGGCTAGGTCCAGAAGCTTGTCTCTGACCATGCCCATCTTTATGTCCTTGTATGACTTCTTGACAAATGTAATCAACCTGGGGTCTAACTCTGGCGTGTTGGCTATCTTACCAGGCAGCTGTGGTCTTGGGCACGCAGATTTTGTTCTAAATCTCACCTCTCTAGTGGTTTGTGTAACCTTTGCATATAGAGTGTCGCTCTGGGTGACAGTAAATAGTCTGTGGATCTGGGATGCCTGATGTTCTCGCAGGCTTGAACATATTGGATATCTCTTCCTTAGGAGGAAGGAGAGGAGGGTGGAGTTGGGTTAGGTGGTGATAGAGGAAACATTTGGTGCTAGGGGGGGGGGAGTGGAAGAGATAGGATTTTAGAGAAGTACGAAATAAGGGATAGGAGGTGATGGAGCGGACGGGAAGAGGAAGGCGGTTCCAACGGAAAGTAGCGAGAAGTTTGAAGGAGCGGCAATGGGAGGAGACACGGGGGGGTGGAATAGAGAGAAGGAAGAGATCCACAGAATGGAGAGAACGAGAAGGAGTATAGAAAGTGAGAAGGGAGGCGAGGTACAGAGAGGCAAGACCATAGAGGGCTTTGAAGACTAGGCAGAGGAAGTTAAATTTGAGCTGGGAGTGGAATGGGAGCCAGCCTAGTGAGTTAAGAGAAGAGGAGATGGAGTCGTGAGGGGAGAGGAGGCAAAGGGAGCGAATGGCCGAGTGAGCGAATGGCAGAGTGGTAGACAGATTGATAAATGCAATGTGACTACGAGGCTAATGTGAGCACACCCTCTGTCCGCAAGCCGGTGTCCTGAAGGGGGCGGATGTTGCTGACTGATCTGGCTCGTGCCCACGCTGAAACTCTTCGTGCCTCTGCCCGCCTGGCGCGTGGTCTGCGCTTGAATTTCCTGCTCCTGGAAAAATACACTTTCCCGCCCGTCTTGCGTCTCAGGAGTGCCGTTCAACACCACCCGCGGAAAAGTCTCTTGTTTTTCCACGACCTGCAAACATCACCAAATATGTTCATACTCCCGGCAGAGCCCTACTACACAGATGTAAATGTATTTCTCCAGTGTTTTATACCATTGTTACACGCACACAATTCATACAGTACTTACCTGCTTGAAGAGTAGCAAAAGAGGACGAAAGGACTTGTGCAGGATATGACATGATAGAGAGAAGAGCCCAGATTGATGGCCATGAAAATGAAGCAAAACTACTCGAGTTGCCTTGTGGGGTTGGTAGCTCAGTCTCTTCTACTGTTTTCCAGTTGTGTTTGGATAAAGTTTGTTGTTTAAAACAAAATAAGGAAAAGTTGTAAAGCTGATGACGCAATAAAGAAGTTGAAGCATAATGCTCGTCTGCGGTCTTGGCGTACGATTGTAGAACTGCATTAGTACGTTTTTTTAAAAATTATTTTTGTATTCATCAATGATTCGTGAATCTTAAAATTTAAAATGTTTCTATATGCAAGCAATCTTTAGTACTTGGTGAAGGTGAAATAAAGCCAATTGCCATGCTGTCCAAACCTCTGCTGATATAAGCAAATAATCTGTCTTTCTTTCGGTCCTTTTCCTCTTCAACAGCTTCTCATGAAGACGTTTGCAAGATAGTGGAGCTGGCCTGCAAACATAATGTTTGTGCAATACCTTTTGGCGGTATGTGCTGCATCTTTTCATGCTGTCTTTGTTGTGGTAGCATTGCAATTAAATTGCATAATCCTTAGCCATGTCTCAAGAACACTTGTCATTTTGATGCAATGTGTTCAAAAGTAGAGAGAAGGGATGGTAAAAAAAGAGAAATGTTAACCTGTAAATTTACAACGCAAGATTGGCAATGATACATTTGTATAGTGCTATAAAAGGTTTTGTTTATGCATCTATTTTGTTTAAAGATTGAATAGATACATACCTGATCCTTTAAAATGGAATGCCTTCTTTTACGTTTGCCAGCACTTAAAATAGGTGTACCTTATGACTAAATGGTTATTTCATTCACAAATAATCTGTGCCAAGCATTAAAAGGGACAGCCCCAAGTGCTTGCATACAAGGCTCTAAGGTAACCAAATTTAAATAACTGTCAAAAGTTGATAATCCTTTTACATTGGCAGGAGGAACAAGTGTATCTAATGCTTTGGAGTGCCCTGAAGATGAGAAAAGGACTATCGTTTCTCTGGACACTTCCCAGATGGTACGTTATAAGAGTGAAAGGCACCTACGAAATGTAGAAAATATTACCGTTTGCACCACTGACTAATTACCTTTTAGAATGTAAGTGCTAAGTAAAAAGGCCACGATGAGTGAAAAGGTGCATCCTTTAGTCACGAGCACAGCGAAAACGGCTGGACCGATTTGCGCCAAATAAGAGGCCAGTTGGGCATAAAGTGGTGTAGATGTGCCTTTTGGTGGTTGTGTTTAAATCCATATATTAATTCAAACACTTCACTGAGCATTCGAGGGGGGTGGGGGTATTCAACAGCGGTTAAATTCATAGGATTTGTTGCATTGTATTGTTTCAATTAATTGGATTTATGCCAGTAATTGTGCGTCAAATTATTGGTTGTTTATTTGTTCAATTGCCCCTATGTGTACATGTGTTTCGACCACATTCGGTCATCTTAAAGACAGGGCTATTTTAACACAAAACCTTTTGTATATTTAATATATGGATATTAAATATTATCATACCCACATTGTTATTATACATTATCATGAGAGTTCAATAATAAGTTACCATTCCCAATGGCAGCCTTGCCAGCAGGGACAACGGCAGGCAACAAGGCAGCGCGCAAACGTGTGACGTCGCTGTGCACAGTGCGTGATGGCGTAAGGTAAACAACAATAAATGTTTAGAAAATGGCGTCTGTGTGCTAAAAACATGTGCAATGCCAGCAGGAGACTAGCCCTTCAGTAACCTGGGGTAAAAGTAAGGTAAGACAATTCCAAAAATAGGTGCACTACCTAGTATGGTAAATGTTTGAGTGGTAAGGAGTACTATTATTTCAATATTAAGGTGCAGGGGAGGAATTGAGATCCTGGCACAAGACCTCTACAAATAACAAAGAAAGAGAAGATTCAAGATTTGAACCCTCCCGTCCCCTGCACACTGTAAATGTGTTGGATCTACCAACTACTATAACCTAAAGGTACTGTTTACTGTAGGTAAACAAAAAAATATTCAAGCAAAGAAATTCGAACAAAATTATTTTTTTGTAAAACACGTAGGTGTATATATTTTTGTTTTTTAAATTGCCACTTTAAGTACAAAGACAAATACAAAAACAATCTCGGTATTATTACAAAGAGCAAACACAAAATGTGAAGACGTGTTGCCAGTAGTCTGCTTTTGAGTGGCGACGCGTTTCGAGGATGGACACCTCTTCTTCTTAGGCCTAAACACACTATAAACAGAATATATATATTAAAAACGGGGATTTGTCAACATATATTTATACAGTAATACCTATAAGTTCAAGGGAGTTCCAGAAAGAGTTACTTTTTCTATGGTTTCAACATTAACAGTGCTAGTATATTCTCATCCACATTAGTTTATTATCTGTTACCTTAAATTGACTCACTGAAATTACCTGATCAAATGACCAAAATGTACATTATATGAACTTGTTTGAAATTCGCTAAGTGCCCACGTGGGGAAAGGAACTACATGGCATTGCTCATAGACTCGAATAAACATAGTTACCTGGTAGTGGAAGGTTGAGTGATATAGATTGTGTCTGACCTCCCTGAGACGGGGAGGGGTGGTGCATAGAATCGATGCTGGGATTGACTTCGAAAATGAAGGTGCTGGTGATAACTTAAAATGTGCCTGGAATGGCCAAGCCTAAAGGGGCTAGTACAATCTGAAAGATATATGGGTAGAGGAAAGAGAATCCTGTCAAAAGGCGGTCATTCTAAGTAACGCAATACTAAAGATTAATTAACCGACAGATTATGCATAACTTACACTATACTTATGCTGGGTATAAAACCAGTTCAAGTGAACACTAGTAACTAGCGACTGTCAGCGATGCTCCAGATAGAACGTAATTTCGCCCAATTGAAAACAATCTCTAAAGAAAACAGAATAGTAGAAAAAAGTTGAAAATACATAAGAGTACAGTGAATAATCTGTCAATACATGGCTAAAGAACGGGATTATGCCGTAGAGGTGACAAAGTAAAAGAGATAAGAGAGAGATAATACTAATTTACATACCCAAATAGTGGGGGAGACTGGGTATTAGTCCGATCGACAGACATCCTTGCATGGAGTCAGAGGGGCCATGGTTGAAAATATACCAAGGATAGGCTCGGTCATAGATCGATAATAGGTATCCGATTCTAAAAACAGGTAGCAAAGAATAAAGTTTAGTCACGGAGTGCTCCCAACCTATTGCTAAATTGAGAGTTCCTAATCTAAAGATCTTTCTGGTTCTAATGCGCTTGTACTAACCTGTTTCTGCAGGATCGGGAGTGCTGTGCAGAATGAGCGTCTAGGTATCGGCGACCGTTACCATGGTAACTAGGTCTGCCATTTTAGAAAGGGAAAACTAAACACGTGAAATGTGTAATCCAATGAGGATGCTTAGATTGCTAGAACTCAAAAAGGGACTAATTCTGTCCACAGGCGAACAGTAAAGCGGCCATATTGGAATATGGTGCGTATGTAAAAAGTCATATATATAACGTAGTGCAGTAGGAAATAGAGACGATATGTAATACCCTACGAGGTAATAATACCGAGTAGTGCACTAAAATCGAAAGAAAGTATTCAAGAAAATGAAAATAAACAGTAGTAAATTAGTTGATGACAGAATGCTGTTGGTAGGTATGGTGTGGAACAACTCGGTATGGGACTCTGAGTAATTAAGAGGAAAAAGGGACTATAATGGACACTTCAAATTTGAGTCTGCTGGGCTTTGACCAGACAATTTAAAAAAAAAATCCAGGGCCTCAGAGCACATAAGAGTGAACAAGCACTCACTCATTTACATATACAGTGGAGATTTTCAAAACTCAGGAAAACAATATTTATAGTTAGAGGGTACACTGTATTTAACCATACATCATTGAAATGTTCTTCAAGTGGATGAAAGTTTTCTGCATTATTTCTTGATTGGTACACAAATAAAAACATTATTGAAATATACTCTTATGTGAATAACAGAATGGTGTGCAATACATCAATTCAATGATGTTGTATATCAAGAGATACTTTAACATCCATGGTCCAGTACTTATGAGTACCCAAATCACAAAAAAAATCTTTTAAAAAAAAAAGTCAGTAAAAGGTATAGCGGTAAAAAAAGGGTAACATACTCAAGTCCTGTTGCAATTCACGATGGAAATGATTCTTATAGAAAACAATTAAGTGAATGTTCTTCATTGAGACCTTTGGGTTGAACCGTGTCCAAAGAGTAAATCTAAAATAGTTCCCTCTTAAGAAGCATAGAGTGGTAATCTCCACCTCTTGGGGTCTTTTTTACAACTTCAAGAATCTGAAATCTCATCTGAGCAATTGCGTGATGTTCCGAGTTAAAGTGTCTTGCCACTGGTGATTGTTGGCTGTTACATCGTATGTTCGATTTATGTTCCGACCAACGTTCCTTTGCAGGTCTCAGTTTGGCCCACATAAAGTTTTCTACAGGGGCAAAAAAGAACAAATAAACTCAGTTAATCTGGTAGTAAACATCTCCAGTAAAATACTATCAAGTGGTCAACTAAACATACTGAACAAAGGCTTATCCCTTGTTCCCACTTGTAACACTATTACTTTGATGAAAAAGTCTGCCTACATCGTCTCCTTAGGAAAATTAGATTACAAAACTTTTTTGATACACAACCAAGTATGGATTCTCAACAGACAAATGATGACACATTGGAAATGCGTCCAAAAAGCTCTTTCGACCCTCACATCCAAAATTCGGTGTTAAATCTCTTTGAGAAAAATGTCTTACATGATCTAAACAGAAATAATTACAAAAGAAACTCTCCGCTGAACATTAAAAACAGCCAGCTTGACCATATTGAGAACTTGGCTAAGGATGAGTCCTTAACCATTAAGCCTGCTCATAAGGGAGGGGCTATCGTTGTAATGGATACTCCCTTCTACAATAAAAAATGTCTTGAGTTACTTAGCGATGAAGGCACATACATGAAACTAACTAAGGACCCAATCCTTAACATCAAATCTCTAATTTTGAAAACCTTAGAGAAAGCCAAACTAAATCAATGGCTTAGCGACAAAACATTTGACTACTTGATTAACAAGCACCCCCAAGCACCCCATCACTCCTGTCTTTTTATGGATTGCCTAAAATCCCCATTGAGACCCATTGTGGCAGGTACTGAAAGTATTTTTGACCCTGCTCTCGGTTTATGTATACATGCTACTTCAACCACTTGTCCAAGCCACTTCCACCTACTTGAAGGACACTACTGACTTCCTTAACTGTCTGAAGGAAATTACGGCTATCGGCTCAGACTGCATTCTATTCAGCCTAGATGTCTGTAGCCTGTATACCTCCATATCTCATGCTGAAGGCATTGAAGCAGTCCAGTGGCTACTTCTCAATACAACGAATCTTAGAGGTGAAGCTGAATTTGTCATTGAACTACTCAATATCATACTATACAATAGTTACTTCCGATTCCTGAAACTTCAGGAACCTCCATAGGGTCCTCCATGGCACCCATGTACGCAAATACTTTTATGTTTAAATTTGAAAGTGACTTTGTACTAGACCATCCTAAATGGTCAGTATACATCCTAACTTGGAAACGTTTTATTGATGACATCTTTGGAATCTGGTGCGGAACCCATGATGAACTAAAATCTTTTTTTACATACCTCAATTCAGTACATTCAAGAATCAAGTTCACTATGGAAATTGGCAATCCATCCCTTTACTTCTTCGATGTTACTCTGAAGATTGAAAAAGGTGATATCATGACCAACATTTACCACAAACCGACAGATGCCAACAACTTAATACATTTTTCAAGTTTCCACCCTAAGGCTATGTTACAAAGCCTTCCATATAGCCAGATCCTAAGACTTAAAAGAATTATCTCGGAACCTGAGGGTCTTGATACCGAGTGCTCCACACTCATTGAAAAATTTAGACAAAGAGGCTATCCAGACACAGTTCTCAATGAGGCAAGAAATAGATCACTTAACGTGACAAGAACAGATCTTTTGAAACCTAAATCTCGTGATAGATATCCCACTACTGTTCATATCAAAATTTTCCCGACAGAGTTTTCAAATTAGTAAAAGCATCAAGAAACATTGGACAATATTACACAATGATTCATCACTTTTGAGATTGTTCCCTAAGGCTCCAATGATGTGCTTCAAAAGAGGCAAAAATTTGAGGGATAAATTAAAGCAAAAAGACCCCTTAAAGAAAATCAGCAGTTTCTGACTACCCAAAAGAAGGGTACTTACCCATGCCTTAATTGTACACACTGCAATAACATCACTAGGGGAAACATGCTTTCTCATCCCCAAACAGGCAAGAAAATAGAAATTCATGACTACTCCACCTGTTTGACATCTGGGGTAATTTACACAATCGAATGCCCCTGTGGAAAACTTTGTGGGCCAAACTGAGACCTGCAAAGGAACGTTGGTCCGAACATAAATCGAACATACGATGTAACGGCCAACGATCACCAGTGGCAAGACACTTTAACTCGGAACATCACGAAATTGCTCAGATGAGATTTCAGATTCTTGAGGTTGTAAAAAAGACCCCAAGAGGTGGAGATTAACACTCTATGCTTCTTAGGAGGGAACTATTTTGGATTAACTCTTTGGACATGGTTCATCCCAAAGGTCTCAACGAAGAATATTCACTTAATTGTTTTCTATAAGAATCCTTTCCATCGTGAATTGAAATGGGACTTGAGTATGTTACCATTTTTTTACCGCTATACTTTTACTCTCTTTTTTTTAAAAAAAAATATTTTTTTGTGATTTGGGTACTCATAAGTACTGAACCATGGATGTTAAAGTATCTCTTGATATACAACATCATTGAATTGATGTATTGCACACCATTCTGTTATTCACATAAGAGTATATTTCAATAATGTTTTTATTTATGTGTACCCATCACGAAATAATGCAGAAAACTTTCATCCACTTGAAGAACATTTCAATGATGGTATGGTTAAATACAGTGTACCCTCTAACTATAAATATTGTTTTCCTGAGTTTCGAAAGTCTCCACTGTATATGTAAATGAGTGAGTGCTTGTTCACTCACTTGGAGATTATGTGCTCTGAGGCCCTGGAGTTTTTTTAAATTGTCTGGTCATTGCCCGGCAGACTCAAATTTTAAGTGTCCATTATAGTCCCTTTTCCCTCTTAATTACTCGGAGTCCCATACCGAGTTGTTCCACACCGTACCTACCAACAGCATTCTGTCAACTGATTTACTACTGTTTATTTTCATTTTCTTGAATACTTTCTTTCGAATTTTAGTGCACTACTCGGTATTATTACCTCGTAGGGTATTACATATCGTCTCTATTTCCTGCTGCACTACGTTATATATATGGCTTTTTACATACGGACTATATTCCAATATGGCCGCTTTACTGTTCCCCTGTGGACAGAATTAGTCCCTTTTTGAGATCTAGCAACCTAAGCATCCTCATTGGATTACACATTTCACGTGTTTACTATTCCCTTTCTAAAATGGCGGACCTAGTTACCATGGTAACGGTCGCCGATACCTAGATGCTCATTCTGCACAGCACTCCCGATCCTGCAGCAACAGGTTAGTACAAGCGCATTAGAACCAGAAAGACCTTTAGATTAGGAACTCTCAACTTAGCAATAGGTTGGGAGCACTCAGTGACTAAACTTTATTCTTTGCTACCTGTCTTTAGAATCGGATACCTATTATCGATCTATGACCGAGCCTATCCTTGGTATATTTTCAACCATGGGCCCTCTGACTCCATGCAAGGATGTCTGACGATCGGACTAATACCCAGTCTCCCCCACTATTTGGGTACGTAAATTAGTATTATCTCTCTTAGTTCTTTTGCTTTCTTGTCACCTCTACGGCATATTCCCGTTCTTTAGCCACGTATTGACAGATTATACACTGTACTCTTATGTATTTTCAACTTTTTTCTACTATTCTGTTTTCTTTAGAGATTGTTTTCAATTGGGCGAAATTACGTTCTACGTGCTATCTGGAGCATCGCTGACAGTCGCTAGTGACTAGTGTTCACTTGAACTGGTTTTATACCCAGCATAAGTATAGTGTAAATTATGCATAATCTGTCGGTTAATTAGGATTGCATTACTTAGACTGACCGCCTTTTGACACAAGTCTCTTTCCTCTACCCATACATCTTTCAGATTGAACTAGCCCCTTTAGGCTTGCCCATTCCAGGCACATTTTGAGTTATCACCAGCACCTTCACTTTCGAAGGCAATCCCGGCATCGATTGTATGCACCACCCCTCCCTGTCTCAGGGACGTCAGACATTGAATCTATATCACTCAACCTTCCACTACCAGGTAACTATGTTTATTCGAGTCTACGAGCAATGCCATGTAGTTAGTTTCCCCACGTGGGCACTTAGCGAATTTCAAACAAGTTCATATAATGTACATTTTGGTCATTTGATCAGGTAATTTCAGTGAGTCAATTTAAGGTAACAAATAACAAAAAACTAATGTGGATGAGAATATACTAGCACTGTTAATGTTGAAACCTTAGAAAAAGTAACTCTTTCTGGAACCCCCTTGAACTTATAGGTATTACTGTATAAATATATGTTGACAAATCCCCGTTTTTAATATATACATTCTGTTTATAGTCTGTTTAGGCCTAAGAAGAAGAGGTGTCCATCCTCGAAACACGTCGCCACTCAAAAGCAGACTACTGGCAACACTTCTTCACATTTTGTTTGCTCTTTGTAATAATACTGAGATTGTTTTTGTATTGGTCTTTGTACTTAAAGTTGCAATTTAAAAACAAAATATATACACCTACGTGTTTTACAAAAAAATAATTTTGTTTGAATTTCTTTGCTTGAATATGTTTTGTTTACCTACAGTAAACAGTACCTTTAGGTTATAGTAGTTGGTAGATCCAACACATTTACAGTGTGCAGGGGACGGGAGGGTTGAAAAGCAAGGTAAGGCAATGATACCTTGGGCATGGCCTATGGAATAAGGAAGCAAATATAATTGAATAATATTATGGATTTAACTGCGGGTAGCCTCATATACATTGAGTACCTTCAAAGCAAACCATAACGATGTGGAACTGGGTGACTGGAAATCATGCCATGCATAGATGAAAGTAGAGGGTGGCCCAAGATTATACATGGAAACAATAACTATATTAAGAGGATAATATATTATAAGGTTCAAATCGCTGAAGATGTAATCTGGAGGAGAACATAATATTATTGTACTTGCAGGAAAAGAAGGCATTGTTATCCAAGATATGACTTTGAAGTAAAACCTGGATTCTTACTAAGTTACATTACAAAAAAGGTGAGCAAACACTTGGCTGATACAATGGTTAGGGACAAAATAATATAAAAAACAATGGGGCAGAATACCACCAAGCATGACAATATAGTTTTCACAGTTACTCGGGTGGAGAAACAATGTAAGGATGGTACCAATTAAAGATTAAACTGCTTTAAATAAGGTGTGATGATGGCTAAGCTATCAATTTTAAAGGGAAGAAAACAATCACTTTTGGACCAACAAGGTAACAAGATAGGAAAATGAGGATATGTGTTGTGGTGATATCTAACAAAATAATAATAAAAGGTGATGGGTTTGATACTGCTCGTGGTAGACCTCATATGTATTATGCACCATATTAGGATGCTTAGTTACAACTAATGTGTGCATCTCTTGTCTGTCTCATCCCACCAATCCTCCCCATGCCAGCCCCAATTTATCTGCCTTGTCCTTAATTACTATTTTGACACATTATGTGCTTTCATGAACTGATGTTGAATCTGATTTAATGAATATTTTTGTAACATTTCTATGGGAAACAAGTTGTGATGTGGGAATGTTAACTTATTCAACTTTCATGATAATGTAATAACGATGTGGGTATGGTAACATTAAATATCCATATTTTTGATATACAACATTTTTTGTGTTTAAAATCTCCCTGTCTTGAAGAGGATAGAATGTGGTCGAAACCTGTGTTAACATGGGGGCAATTGAACAAACAAACCAATAATTTGACACACAATTACTGGAATCAATCCAATTAATTGAAACAAGTTGGCCAGGCGCTCTGCAGGGGTGACGTACTAAATAATGTCTTTGAACTAAGGTATGGTGATACCTTAAGTCAACCCTATAAGCGACAGTCCAGGCATATAAGCTATCAAGAGGTAGCGCGCAGAGTGACGCAACAACACCACGCAAACGTACTAATCGTTTCATCTGTCTCCTAACTACATTTCTTTCACTGAAACGCATGCACACTTTGGGAACATTCTAATTATTAGCGCAATATGTTAAACGCCTGCAGTGCTTCTGTTCCAAACCCAGTGCCAATACTGTCGTTTCTTGACATTTGTAAGCTACCCCAGGAGCGATATGTTATTTCTCCTTTAAACCAGCGAGTGCTTATTTAAAGCCACTGGACTAATGTAAAATGTTCCCACTCTTAGTTTGTGTTCTCCACTGTTTGATTAGCAGATTAAGTTGTATTTTAGTTTATATTTGTCTACTTCAGATTGGCATCTCAAAACAAGAATATTTAGCTTAGACATGTGTTTATTGTGGGCATTTTCGCAGTGGTTATTATGCAGTTCTACTGGAGTGGAGCTTGGATAAAAAGGTGGACATTCACTATATGAATGCTATTTTTTTTAAACTGCTTCACTTGTAAAGAAGACTGACGTTTACTCTGACTTTGTTGTGCGGATATATGAGCAAAGAAACCCACAAAGTTCTATTTCTACAGTAGCCAGCACTTTGCCCCCCACGAGAAGCTGCTGTGGAAGGAATGGAAAGTCCAGAACATGACTCCACTCGGGGAAAGAATGGCAGTAAATAAATGTGTACGTGCTGGGCTACCTCAGCAGCTTCACTCGTTTCCCTTTACCAGTGGAGCAAACATTAAATGTTGAAATAGTTCTATGTGGTTTTGCCGAAGTAAATTACTTAGTTGTAATTTGCTTCGACAGCGGGTTTATATATTTATTTAAAATAGGGAGTCCCTCACCACGTATTGCACCACTACCCCCGTCCCCAAACACCCAACCCTCCAAAACACATATAAAAAGGTACTTCCCCACAAAGTAATGTTGTCTAAGGAAATTACAAAGAAGTAATTTAATTAGGCAAAACCACAGGATACTGCTGACACTGTAATACAGAAATGACTAAGTCTAGCATTTGGCAGTATTACTCGATGTAAACCTTAAGATGTGCTACCAAGGTGCTTTAAGGGGGGTCATAGCTGTACTGTCCCTGGGAGTACCCCTGAAAGATGGACTGGAGGAACTCTGTTACGCCACCGCTTGTTTGTTTAGTTTCTCCAGTATGGGGTCTGGCATGGATTCACAAGCCCATGAATATTCCCCGTCGTCTGGCTGGGAATCACCGGTAAAAGAAAAAAACGGTTTCACTTTTAATTTAAAACTGTATTTCTCCTCTAAACCAATCCCTGTCCTCTGGGTCATACTGCCCCCATCCAATGACAGTCCTCTCCCTAAACCCTGCCTCTGGCCGCCCTCTTCAGATTTTTACTGCACGTTTCAGTGTTGGGAGTCCTCACCTTGCTCTACAAGCTATTTTTGTAATTTTTCACGGAAAAAGATGTGCCATTCTTGGACCTCGGACTCTTAGAGTGGAAAAAGCACTCTTTTTTAAAAAAAAATGTGTGTGTTGCAGAACAAACGCATTTCTTTTTTAAATTCATACCCTTTGTTCCAGTGATTTTTATCGATCGCCACTTTGAGTGGAGTCACATACAAGCTCCTGGGAGTTACTGCTCATTAAAACAAACAAACTGACTGGCAGTTTTAGCTACCTCCAAATGTGCACCTATGGCCATTCCATAGACCAAAAAGTGGTTTGATGGGAATCTTGAAAAGGAGTATTGGAAATTATTTTTCCGTCTCAGCCGCAAAACAATGCCCATGCCCTATTGGACATTCAGAAAAAAATGGAACCTACATTACCAATACACCGTTCATCTGACCATTGCAGAGTCCTATAAGGAACCTACTGGGGGTGGTTTTGCAGCATTCTGAAAACGTTACTCTTTAAGGCCTGGCTCTCTGGGAATCCTCTGAATTGCCAAGAATGATCCTCCCTCCATTCCAGTGTTGTAATTCCATTCACTATTGATATATGGTGAGAGTGAACCAGTGTAGTAAAACTAGTTCTAACTGCATGCTAAGTAACCTTTCTACAATATTCTCGGCTGTGCTCAGAACATCTGAGAACTCCAAGTAAAAGAAAAGGCTTCAAGGTAGTTTTGGAAACAAATCTGCTGACTCCTGCATTGCAAACAGTGACTATATAAAGGATAACTGTTATGGTATTGTGCAGCCTTTTTAAACCCATCATAACTTTGCTGGTGTTTGCTAAACATACCCCAAAGCTCCAGCTGCAATAATGTGGGACTTTACTGCACTGATCTGTAATAAGAGTGAAAACAGTATGCAGTTGTTTGAAGTCTTTTCTTGGGTTGAAGAAGCTGTGTACAGCACTGGCCTGTAAGACAAATGCAAATTTTCTAGAGGTTACATTTGTGCTAATATGCATACCCACAATTCTTTGTTCATGCGGCTCTGAACTATAGGTGAACATCCAGTGATGGCTACTGGGATGGGCAGTGGCATGCGTGACGTGGCTCAAATGTTTTTTTCTTCTAAATATATCAAATACATCCTAAAATGGCCCTTGTTTTGCCACAAGGAGTAAATATGCACCTCAAGCCATATACTCCAGGCAAGACATTGTTGTATGCCTGCTTTCTAGAATCCAAAGGCAGTGGGTTCCTTAAAGGTGTAATATATTGACAACAATAAGCACATGCATGGTGTTGGTGTGAAAAAGCATTTAACGATTGAGAAATGCACCAAAAACCTACTCGCATTAAACCAGTTATTATGGAAAAAAAACACTGATACTAGTCAAATGAGCAACATTGGCAATTCAAACCAATTGCACATAGTCATTCAATATTTTAAAAATTCCAAAACCGGATTACAAACACGATAAAGCAACTAGTGACATATTGAAATATTTAAAACCTGCTTAAAAACCATATTTTGTGAACTCAACAATTAGAATATTCAGAATGGGTCATTGCCACGTCATTTCTTTGTCGCAGCCCTTACTTCATGAAGATGAGTTCATGTTTTAGGAAAAAGGGCCTTTACATTTAAAACATTTTAAAACCGATTTTTAACTTCTCCTTTTGCCCTGTAATGTTTATATCTGACCGCTGCAGCCGAATATTTATATTACTGTCACATACCAACACAAAAATCTGCACCGAAGATTAATGCTGCGCCTATACCGTAACACATGCTTTTCTTTTTATTTAGAAAATGTAAGTTCTTGCTCTTTTATTTGCCATCTTCTCTGCACAGGCCAAAGACACAGACTAGTTGGATATTGTGAGCAGCTGACAGGGGATTCTCTACCAGTACCTCTTTCAAACCCAGAATGTCTAGTGAAGAGAAGGCCTTTCTAAGCAGTGCCCATTCGCCACCTTGCGCCCTTTTTGAGATTAGCCCCTCCCAGTGTTCCTGCCACCTACCTGGACTCCACCAAAAGATTGTGATTCTTGTTCACTAAATATGTTCATGTCAAAAGAGCCACTTCGGGGGGAAAGAGGCAAACGCAATTCTTCTCAGAGTTTTGCGTGAAAGGGAATCTGTACTGTGAAATGTTTGTGAGACAAAGGGATCGCCCTACAGCCAGGCACCAAGATATTTGGCTGGGACGGCTGATCTCTTGCTCAAAGGAATTTGAAAATCAAGCATAACCTAGAATTTGAGCTCCCCAAAATTTAGTATTCGCCTCAAACCCACTTTGAAGTCTTTTATTATTGCGAATTGCAAGCATCTACTACAGTCATAACCAATCTGCTATTCAGGGGATGGCTGGCCGTGACTGATGGACCTTAAGAGATGGAGGCGTGGAAAGCGAGAGAATGTACAGAGAAAAAAGAACGGAAAACGGTCTGAGTGGCAAAGGAAAAGCGTTCAATAAAAAGAAAGGCCAACTTAAATAGGAAAAAAGAGCCATAGGGAAAGCGTGATGGGGATTTAGTTGCATGGGTGAAGGGAAAATAGAAAGGCAGTGGATGGAAAATGTAGTGATGGCTGAAAGGAACATCCGAAGGGAAACGCTGGCTCCGAACCTTGGCTGGATCAACTGTTAACCCTGTCCCTCCTCCCCTGCCAGCCAAGGTGATTGTAGGTGTGTGATGAGGTGGAATCATCAGGGTATCAACTGCAAGAAAGAAGGAGGACAGAGCAGCAGTTAGCTTGCCCTTCCTAAACCCACCTGGCCCTAGAGCGCGCTGGTGCACCACCTATCTAAGAGTGGATAGGTTAAGAAAAGTAAGTGTGACCAGTATTTTCTTCTCAGATCTTTGTTTGAATTGATTTTTTTTGAATCCCATCACGTCACCTCTTCAACCTCCCTCCCACGTTTACAAAGTGTGAAGTTATGTATACCCCAGAATACCGTATATGGCAAATCCTTGTGTTCTTTAATGGCCAATAGCCTGGGAGCACAAACATCTACAAACAGTGTCTCAATTTTATTTCAAACTAATTGATGCTTTATTGACCAACTTGTTCTACTTATGGGGTCTGGACTGCTTAGCCCCTCAAGAATCAAGTTTACTCTGGATCGTGTTTTTTTTTTTGTTCACAAGCCATCGCCACCGTTGTCGACCGTTTTCAGTGAGGCAGTATTTCTTTGTCCACTTTCCTCAGGACGGTCTTATAAAAATGTTGTATACTCAAAATAATCACTTGGTATGATTTGCAGCAATTTCTACCACATTTGGAGATGTTTGTTTTATTATGTATATTGCGCACCAGACCCAGGGGTATTCGGGCGCAAAGGCATAAGCGGGTTGTTAAGCTTAGGTTACAAATGTACAGAGATAGTTACAGCTGTGGTTACAGTGCTGTATATATGAGACAATGACATGGCAAGGAGAGAGTGTACAGTGAAAGGCATAGAACTGTGAGACATACATGAATATGTTGAGGCATTTACAAGTGGGTACAGCTGTGGTTACAGTGCTGTATAGATGTCGCAATAGGCAGGCAGAAAGAGGGTATACAGAGTGTGGCATAGATCTGTAAGACCTACATAAATATAGTAGGGCAGTATGGTCTCATATGTACACTAGGTGCAGGATAGATACATATAAAGTCTGGTCAGACGTCCTGTTCCTTTAGCCAGTGGATCAGACTAGCTTGGAATTGCAGGTATGGTAGGTCTTCCCTTAATGCAAGGGGAAGCGAATTCCAATATTGAGCTGCTTTGATAGGGAAGCTACCCCCACCGGATTTGGTGAGCCTAAATCTAGGTACTAGTAGGAACTTGGAGTTGACCATTCTTAGTGGGCGAGAGGCTGTTTGTCTATTAAATCTGTCTGAGAGGTATTGTGGGGCTGCGTGGTTAAGGCATTTGTGTGTCAGGGATGCAGTTTTGAGGAGGATTTTGTCTTTAGTAGATAGCCAGTTGGCTGATCTCCTAAGGTCAGATATATGGGCCTTTTTGGGGAGATTTAGGGCAGCTCTAAAGGTATTGTTTTGGAGAGTCTGAATTTTAGAGACGATATGTTTATTGTTGCCAATATATAGGGCGTTGCAATAATCCAGTTTACATGGGATTAATGCTCGTGCTAGGATGATACAGTTGTTGGGCGAGAGGAAGGGCTTGGCTGCTCTGATTGGCCTCAGCCACCGCCTATACTTGGAAGCTAAAGTATTAACTTGTTTGCCAAAGGAGAGCGTGGAATCTAGGTGGAAGCCAAGTGTTTTGACTACCTTGGCCACAGTGGTGATGTTGTTGTCAATTGCGAATGAGGCGTAGTTAGGGCCTAGTTTTTTTATGTTGTATGGTGTACCTAGGATAAGGAGTTCTGTTTTGTCATCATTCAGACATAGACCGTAAGAGGACATCCATGCCTTGATGATGAGGTAGACTCTGTTTACAAAGCCCAAATCCTTGTCATAATCTCCCGTCAATGGGATGAGGATCTGTGTATCATCTGGATAATTAGTGTAGGTGATACCTAGACCATCTAGATCACCGAAAAGGGGCTTTGTGAAGATGTTATCTAAGTAGGGGAAACGCAGGAGCCTTGGGGTACACCGCATGAGATAGGTGTAGGATCTGCTGCTGCTATGGTCGAGAAGACTCGCATTGTCCTGTTATCTAGGAAGGACTGATCCATGCAACTGCTTCCTGGGAGAAGCAGGCTGCGGAGACTAGATGGTTGCATAGTATTGAGTGGTCTACCAAGTCGAATGCGGCTGATGGGTCAAGGAGTAGTAGAAGTGCTGTGCTGCCTTTTGTCTCTTAGAGTATCTATTTGTGCCTTAAAATCGAAGAGAGCAGTGTCAGTAGCATGCTGGGGTCTGAATCCCGACTAGCGAACACCTAGGAGGTGATTTTGTTCCAGGTGGTGCTGAATTTGTAGGTAGGCTTTATCCAGAATTTTGAGTAGGAATGGCACTGTGGTTATGGGACGGTAGTTGGTGGGGATGTTGGGGTCAAGAGTTTGTTTTTTAAGGAGGGAGAGGACCCAGGAGCGTTTCAAGTTGCAGGGTATGGTGCCTGAGGTGAATGAGGCATTGTTTGATAATGAAAGGGGAGAGGTCACGGGCAGCGTCTTTTATAAGTTGGGCTGGACATGGGTCGCCGTGACAGTTGGACGGTTTGATGGAGAGAATAACTTTCTCCCTTCTTTGGAGATATTGTCATGATGCCTACCCCCAGGCATCCGGACCAAGCCCATCAGCCCCGGGAGCAGGCATCTAGACATTTAGTAAAACCTCAGCAGCCCCGGCTAGGGGCTATCTGGGTTCAGTCCTGGCACCTTAGGTGCCAGGCTCATAGTCCTTACTTACCTTCAGGCAGACCATGCTGCAAATGACTCCAATCCAACATGAAGCCTGAAAGGGACTATTTTTCTACAGGGACTATTTTTTTCTACTCTGGTGTGGTTCTAGGGACTTTACCTGGGATTACTTTTGAGGCTATTTAAACCACACCCGACCAGCAACACACGCTTCGCGTTATTCTGCATCCAGCAGCGTAACACTCACTGTGCCTGCAGCCTGTATCCAGTCTTCTGCCACGCCCGCCTCGAATCCGGAGCTCCTAAAACAGAGGAAAGAAAGGGACAAGGTTAGAAAACAAACTTATTTCTATTCCACACCTGATTCTGGATCCATCTTGTCTCCGGACCTGTAAAGATCATCATTTCTGCATGCGCCGCACCTCCAGCTGCAGCGCAGTGCCATACTCGCCAGTCTTCACAGCATCCTTCGGGTCGGTGCTGCCGCCATCATTTCTTCGCCGAACGCCGGCACCTAGGAGACCAAAGAAAACCACAAGGGAACCAACAAATATAATTCTTACCACCATAGACTTACCTGATTTACCACCGGAGGCATCTTTTTGTGACTCTCCATATTTTCACGTGCCGCATCTGTAAAGAGAGACAAAACAACACGTTTTCCTTGTGCAACATTTACCGGACAGCGCCGGGTAATACAGACTCTTACCTGAGCGCCACCAGCTGCCACAAGAGCATCTTTTCACGAGCCAGCTGCAAGACAAGAAAGGAAGGGGGGGAACAAGAGTGAACATCGGTCATATTGAACTCTATGAACTTAATACTTACTGGTCCTCACCAGGAACCTCAGAGTCAATACTCTCCGGAACTCTCCCGAGCCTTCAAACCAGTGAAGTAACTGGAATCGACGCACCCCTGCAAATCCACGCAGGATGGAGAGCTCATCTTTCAAGAATATAAGGTGAGATTGCTGTGAGTGCATTTCGGAGGTGATTAGTTGGGGAGGACTGTGGGGGTGCCATCACTTGAATCCACAAGTGGCTAAATCCATCTCTCCACTTGCAGGAGAATATTTCTACGGGTTAAGGAGACAAGATTAGGAGGGCAGATCCAGTCAGTCATCGCTGCACTACGCATCACATGGGTGGACACCGCAGCTATCCGAGTTCGACCGACGCCCCTGTGGGAGCCAGGTGAGCATAACAGATACACACAAGACATGTGCTGCGCTTCCATGACTCTGTAAATTCCAAGAACAGAATGTCATGCTTTTTTGCACTTCAAGTATTATCAGTATGTCTCGTTAACGCAAAACATTATCCCGAACAGAACATGGTCTTTTTGCCCGCTTCTCCTGTGTTGCTCTAATGTTAGTCATTCCAGTCTCGGGAAGGATTGCCTATATTTCTAGGTATTTGACTCATTTCTGTGTGTGCACAAAACACATTATCTTTTGTTTTTAATTACTAGTTAGAAGATGCACATTCACCTCTCACTGGAGATGTAGGGCGGCTTCTCTCAGCTAATGCGGTGCGCGTATTGGTATTCCGGATTTCCCAGTAAAGTTGCTTATATTGCTACGACCACGTCTGGAAAGGCACCAAAGAGAATAGCGCTGTATTCTTTAAAGGCAGCTTCATGTCGACTGTGTACGATATTGGCAGCAGTTTACTCTGTTTGAGTTTAAACCCATGATGCTACTTGTGGCACGAGGAATATATTATAGTATGAATATGTATTTGTCTACTTACAATTATTAATTGCCTCACAGTGTTCCAACTCGCCAGTAATATCTACTGAATGTCCTCTTTTTGTTTTTAATTGCATGTCGCGGACGCTCTAAGTAGGGCAGTTCCCTACTGCTCTGGATCTGCAAAGGCACCAGACATAAGGCATAGTATGTCAGGGCGCCTCTATAGAGGCTCCGTGTAAGCCTGGGTACAGTGATCTCCATATGTGCCTAAATCTAATAATATGCAAAGTGTCGGAGAAGGCTGCTCATTACTGTGTATCTCGCGCTTGGAAATGTAAAGCGCAAGTATAAACTCACCGGCCATTCGTACGCGGATGTCACCCTCTCCGTGTTGCTGGCTATTTCCAATTGCCATCATTCAGGCGCATGATTTTATAACTTTAGTTGGGCTCCATATTTGAGGAAATGCCCATGCTTATCTCCCTGTCACGTGGTAATCTTGCATCCACAAGGTACCTTGACATTTAGAAACTGTTGTGAACTGCCACACTGTGTTAAATAGAAAAACGTGAGCACACTTGAGCAGTTTACATTAGATGTATTTGATTGTAGGGCACAGTGGAATATAGCATATTCTAGTGCATTCTGGGCAAAGTAGTGCTCAATAAGCCTTCAGCGAATTTTAGGCCATCCTTTTTTCAGATTCACTCTCCATAGTGATCCATATTGGCTGCCAGTGTTATTGTGCATTCTGGCAGTTTGGGGCCAGGTGTGCCGGCAGCCAGTTGAATGCCATCCTTTAATCATGGTGTCTAACTGGGAAGTTGTTGATCAGTGCTCTAGAATGAAAATAAAAATAATACATTTCAAACTGAGATGAAATCTCTGAACCTGTGAAATTGTTTCCTGTTAGAGGATGACTGGCTACTGCAGTGTTCTTATGTATTCAGGGCAATGTAATGCCCAATGTGCCTTCAATCAATTGCATGTCATACTTTCGGCAGAATGTCTTGATGGGAGATTATTAATCACAGTACTCTGGAATGAAATTCTCTGCCCGTTTCTTGTCAGGGGAGTGGTATATAAAGAAATTATAGAATATTCAAAAGAGGGTGGATAGTGTTTGCCAAGGAATGGACTCACTGCTGGCTGAATTGGTCAGTTTTTAATTGGAAGATCCACCACCGTTCTCTTTTTACCAACAGTGCTCCTATAGTGCCTCCCAGACCAACCGCCTTCCCTGATTGGAGGATCCACAACGTGTTTCCTGGTCTAGCAGCCAGCGCAGACCTCGCCGGCTCCATTTCCACCAGGAGCCAGGTGAGTGGGTCCTTTGGAGCCTCAGTACTCGCGCCTCCATTTTGAGCAAATCAGGAATAATGACATGTGCCCCCAGGCCCTAGGAGCCCCCCATCTAGCCTGCACTCCCCCACCCCCGCTTAGAGTGCTCCCAGACCAACCCCCTGCCCTGATTGGTTCACCCAAAGGCCATAAGTGACCCTCCCAGGGCAGCCCACTGCCCGGCAGCCCCTGCGGCTAAGGGCCCGAGGCAAAGGGCCGGCTCCTACATTGGCGGCTCCAAGTTGTGTTTGCAGGGGAAGCCCGCAGTCAACAGACACCAACAAAAACTAAGTGTGGCAAGGGTGGGGTGTAGAGCAATTACTCTACAACAGAAAGCCCCCGCCACTCTAACTGCTATAGACTTAGCCCATGCATACTTAGAAAGTTTTGTGACCACCGGCCACATTTTATCCATGACAGTGTTTGATATGTTGCCTTGCACTGCATCCTAACACACTAGTAGTCAATGTTAACAAGTGTCACACCTGGAGTGAAGTGTGGACGCTAGCCTGCGTCGGATCTAGATAGGTTTGTGAATGTCAGCATCTTTCTACTTTGATGGAATTAAGACGGTTAGCAAACGCCACACATGATGGAAAAATGATAGAAATATGAATGTTGGCATGCGCCGCACTTAGAATTATTAGCTTTGGCCTGCCTCGCACCTAGATGGGATTATGAATGCTAGCACATGCCACACTTAGAATTGAGAACTTTAGCCTTTGCCGCATCTAGATAGTATTGTGAATGTTAGCTTGCGCCGCATCTAGATAAGATTATGAATGTTAGCTCCTGCCACATGAATGCTAGCATGTGCCACACCTAGAATTGAGAACATTAGCCTGCGCCACATCTAGATAGGATTGTGAATGTCAACAAGCGCCACACATAAATGAAACTGTAAATGTTAGCATGTGCCACACTTAGACAG
Source organism: Ambystoma mexicanum (assembly GCF_040938575.1). NCBI lineage: Eukaryota > Metazoa > Chordata > Amphibia > Caudata > Ambystomatidae > Ambystoma > Ambystoma mexicanum. The sequence continues at coordinate 930,772,944 of NC_090931.1, read as the reverse complement.
AATTCCTAACTTTGGCCCGTGCCATATCTAATAGGATTGTGAATGTTAGCACCTGCAAAACTTGGATGGAACTTGATTGCTAGCATGTGCCACACTTGGAATTGAGAACATTGGCCTGCACTGTATCTGGATGATATTGTGAAGGTTAGTGAGTGCCGCACCTAAACAGAACTGTGAATGTTAGCATGTTAAATGTCATATAACCCACTAACCAATATAAGCTCAAACTCTCTGCATACTTATCTCACCCAAAAACTCACACTTCCATCTCTCGCTCAACAAGCAGCACGCAGTTCACCACACTGCAGCAACACATAAGCCGCACCAACAGCATATGCGGACGGACACCGATCCAATACTTGCACCAAAGCTCAGCACCCGGTGTCTACCGGGTTGAAGCTGCCAACAGTACAGCACTCCTTTCACTATCCTACTCCCTCTTCACCTCACTAACCCATCCCACCTTCTCGTTTCCAGATCCACTGGAGTGCCTGGGGACCAATTCCGTTGGTGACGGTGCGCTATATAAGTACCGATAACATAACCTAACATATATCACCACCTCTCCGTGGGCGTGTGACCTTTTCCAAAATGATCCGTCGTAGGTCTTTTTCCCCATAGTGGTTAATTTGGAAATGTTCAACCATGTGAGCATTTAATCTCCCATTGCGGATGCAGGACATGTGTTCCTGTATTCGTTTTTGAACTGGTCTGCTGGTCATTCCTTTGTATTTGAGATTACATGGGCAAGTAATTACATAAATCACATCATCTGTGTTACAATTTGTGAAGTTTAGTTGTTTCCTTGGATATTTCCATCTAATATCAATGGAGTGTGTCCGTGATGTCAGACTACACACTGAACATTGGCTGCAGGGTGAATAATACAAGTTTTTGTGAGACCAGGGAGACCCAATATGTGCCATCTTTTCTGAGCTGTAGCCGACCGTTGTATTATTGGAGTACCCTTAGAACCTATGTGGCCCAAAATATGGCAGGCTCGGACTTTCCCTCCTTCCCAAAAGGAGACCTCGGGAATGAGGGACAGCCATTACTGTCTAAGGTTTAAAGGTCTAAGAACAATCTCAATCAACCGTTTTGGGTTACCTACAACATACCGCTGGGAGGTTAAGAGGATAGTGTATACGAAAGTGGCAGATGGGATGCTCTCTTGAAAGATTTAGGTCTGGGGGGCCGCTTGTAGCTTTCAAATGTCAACCAATTCTAATGTGACTTGATCAACTACCGTGCTGATTCGATTTTGTTGGGTGGGTAGGGTTATTTTAAGGTTGTTGCTGTTTTTCTGGGTACAATGAAAATAAAGAAAGTTTTAAAACAAAAAAAGATCCAATCCTAGAACTCTTGTACTTCTAACAAAAATAAAATGTTCATAATTTCAATCATCCTTCGTAAATTGAGAACCATTAAATTCCCTGATGTTATGACAATCATAGTTAAATATTACACCTTTTGTCAGTTTTTGTTTGTACACCAGTCTCTCCAGTGCCGGACCCAAGGACCTCACTGCCCTTGGAAAAAGTACTAAAGTACCTCATCACACGTCAAGAAAGACACTCAGAATAAGGTTGTGTATGAGCTAGTAGGGATCTGCCCTGACTCCAAATTATCACACTAGAATTGGGCAGAAATCCTCTAAATTTCAATTATGTGCAGTGGTGATGTTACAGTTCTTTGGTTTGGATGAAATACTGGGAGAGAAAGATACCCCCATCGAAATACCGCAGATACTGATCCTCCAATTGGCAGAAATTGCCTTGACAAAAGACTTTCTGTACAAGAATTATTTTTATGAGCAACGTCCCAGAACGGCAATGGGCAGGACGTTTGCGCCTTCCCTAGCCAATTTATGTTTAATTTATATGGCACAGCGGACCAGAAGGTATGAGGGCGCAAGCATTACAAGTATATTCTCAACTTGGTTACAATACTGTACAATATTTACATTATTATACAAGGGTGAAGTCAGTAGAAGCAGTTACAAGGATGCAGAGTGGAATTGCGAGAGGGTTACAGGCTAAACAATTTTGTAGTAGTTGCAGGGTTTCATTGTAGGTCTTTGTACTTAAGCCACTGGATGTAGTTACGCCTGAATTGGTGGTAAGTTTGAGGTGCTCTGACGGAGGGGGGTAGTGAATTCCAGTGTTGGGCTGCTTTCACCTGGAAACTGTTGCTGCCCATTTTCGAGTGCTTGAATCTGGGAACAGCGAGCAAGTTAGCATTGCTATTTCTGGTATGTCTGTTGGGCGTGTATATGGTTATTCTGTCTGAGAGATAACGGGAAGATGCGTTGTTAAGGCATTTGTGGGTGAGGGATGCTACCTTAAGCTGGATTTTGTCCAAGGTAGAGAGCCAGTTGTGAGTTCTCCTAGTGTTCGAGATGTGTTCTCTTTTAGGGAAGCTAAGCGCAGCTCTGAGAGCATTGTTCTGTAGGATCTGGATTTTATTTGTAATCTGTTTGTTGGCGCCTACGTAGAGTGCGTTACAATAGTCCAGTTTAGATAGTATGAGAGCCCTGGCTAGAGTAATGCAACTTTGGGTGGAGAGGAAGGGTTTGGCCGAGCGTATAAGCTTGCATGTGTAGGCTGTAGTGGATGCCAAGGAGCTGACCTGTTTATGGAAGGAGAGGGTGGAATCAAGATAGATGCCAAGGGTTTTCACTTCCTTAGCTACCTTTTATAGGGTTGCCATCTATGGTGAGGCTGGCGTAGTTGGGGTCCAGTTTGTTTAGGTTCGTGGCTGAACCCAGGATGATGAGTTTGGTCTTGTCATCATTCAGGCATAGACTGTGGGAGGCCATCCATGCCTGAATGATGAGGTACACCTTGTTCACCAAGGTCAAATTCGTGTTGTAATCTCCCGTCAGCAGGATGAGGATTTGGGTATCATCAGCATAGTTAGTGTAGGTGATACCCAAACCGTCGATCATCAAACGGGGGCTTGGTGAACACGTTGTACAGTGTGGGGGAGACACATGACCCCTGAGGGACCCCGCATGTGATGGGGATAGGGTCAGCGGAGGCTGTGGTGGAGAAGACGCGCATGGATCTATTGCTTAGGAATGATGTGATCCAGCCTATAGCTTCTTGGGAAAAATGGGCCGCCGAATCTAAGTGGCTACATAGGATTTTATGATCAACAAGATCAAAGGCTGCTGAGCGGTCTAAAAGGAGCAATAAGGCTGTTTTCCCATTATCTCTGAGTGTCAATTTGGGCCTTGAGGTCGATGAGAGAGGTTTCTGTGCCGTGTTGGGGTCTAAATCCTGATTGTCAGACTCCAAGGAGGTGGTTTAGTTCAAGGAATTTCTGAATTTGTAGGTAGGCTGTCTTGTTGAGGATTTTGAGTAGGAAGGGGACTGTGGTGATGGGTCTGTAGTGGGTAAGGCTGGGTCGAGTGTGGGTTTTTTTAGTAGGGGGAGGACCCGGGATTCTTTGAGGTTGTTGGGGATGGTACCAGAAGAGGAGGAGGCATTGATAAGTTTGGTGATGAATGGAGATAGGTCTCTGGCCGCGTCTTTAATGATTTGAGGTGGGCATAGGTCGCCTTGGCAATTAGAAGGCTTGAGGCCGAATATGATTTTTTTCTACTTCTAGCGTGGTGACTTTGGAAAAGCTGAAGCGGGAGGGGTGTTTGGGGGGAGGATGTTGAGGGATGGTACGTGAGGGGGTGTTGTGAGGTTTGGTGTTGGATAGAGTCTCTTTCTTGTTTTTAATTTTGATTTGGAGGCCTGTGACTTCTTGGACAGGGCGTTTTGGATGCTGGTGCACCATTGTTTGTCTTTCTTACAGGTGTCTGGGACCGGGATTGGTGTCTCCAGCTCCTTTAAAATGGTGAACAATTCTTTAGTGCTGGATTGGGCATGCAGTATTCTCAGATTGTAAGATTCTTGTTTGGCGAGGAGCATTTCTTTTTTGTAGGTAGTGACTATTTTGTTGAGGATCAGCTTGTTGCTGTGAGTGGGAGTTTGTCTCCAAATGTGTTCCTTTTTTCGTTTCTCTAGTCTAAGGGCTTTTAGGTGGGCCGTGAACCAGGTATTCAGGTGTTTTATCGGCTTGGGTTTTCTCAGTTTTAAAGGTGCGATGGCATCTAAGGCTAGGCGCATGCTATTGTTGTAGCTTTCAACCAGGTGGTGGGGGTTGGAATTGGCGGGGAGTTGGTTCAGTGTAGGTAGAATGAGAGGGATGAGTTTTTCCACAGTTATATTTTTCTTTCTTGTAGTTGGGATGGCTGAGACTAGGGAGATGTTAGTGATAGGGCTGGCCGCTTCGAGTGTGAAGGAGAGGAGGTGGTGGTCAGACCATGGTTGCGGTGTGATGGCAGTGATGGAGATCGCACAGTTGTGGTCTGCTATCCAGTCAAGAATTCTCCCTTTGTTATGAGTGGGGGTGGACACTCTTTGGGTAAAGCCTAATTCTGATAGTGAGTGATTAATGGCTGACGCTTGGGTGTCTTTAGGGTCATTGTAGCCTAGGTTAAAGTCTCCTAAGAGGAGGCATTGAGAGGTATTTTTTAAGTTTGTAGAGAGGATGGAGTTAAGGTCTTCCTCAAAGGAGCCTAGAGGTCTTGGGGGTCTGTATAGTAAGTGGATGGTGGTGGTTTGGGAATTGGTGGTGGGGAGTTTGGCAGTGAGCAATTCACAGGATGAGTAGTGATCGGTAGTGACAGGTTTAAGGTGGGTTTCGGCGATTATAGCGAGGCCACCGCCTCTCGAGTCAGATCTGTCTGCTCGGAGGATGGAAAAGTTTTCAGGGATGGCTAGCGCAAGGGCTGGGCCGGCTGCTGCATGAAGCCAGGTCTCGGAGATAGCTAAGATGTCTAGTTCTTCCATTAGGATGAGGTCTGCTATGTCTGTTGCGTGGGCTACTACAGATCTTGCATTGATTAAAGCCCCTCTTATGGGTGCAGTGGCATGTTTACAGGTAGTAGTTGGAGAGGTTGAGGATCAAGACTTATGTTTGGTCGTAGTGTTGGTTTGGGTGGGTTTAGGTAGGTTTGTGCCTTTGTTGGGCAGGATGTAAGGCTGGGGCCAGTAAGGTGGTTTAGTGTGGGAGGAATCCCTAGCTCTGGACTCGTATATTTTGGAGAGTCTGGCGCGTAGTTTGGAGTTTCTGGCAGCGAGGTTGCACGGAGCAGAGAGGTGCATGGCGAGTGGAGGGGTGGTAACCATGCTGGACAGGCCTGGTAAGGGGGGCTGGGATGACTAGTTGCGTAGATAAGGTGGATGATGACTCTCAGCAGTGCTGAATATGTACCCAGTAGGTACATTTTAGTGGGTGGAGGTGCGAGCAGTGGGCATGTGACTAATATCAGCTGGTTCCTGGGTTGTTAGGCTTTATCTTACCTGAGATCAGAGTCAGGTAGACAACTAAAACACATTAAGTTGCAATGATTGAGTGGACCACTAAGTGGCACTTAGAGTGTACATACATATACGGCCTGACCACTCCCTTCAAACAGCATATACCAACTTGGACCAGATCTATGGATGATATTTTCATGATATTTACTGGGGACCATAAAGCGTTCAAAGATTTTGTAAACTGTTAAACACCAGGACCAGCCCAAGACGTTGCACAATAGTCATGGCCAGCTGTCATCTGGAATGCATACAGTCGACCACAAAAGTCAGGAATATGTTATTGATCTGCTCCGAATCCCTTCTGGAGGGCCACTTCTTTAAAGTTCTCTTGTCAGGGGTCAGTAGGCGTTTTATATCTTCCCCACCTGGGATGAGGCTTGGGGTGTCTCTTGGGCTTAATATCGGCAATGTGCAGTGCTACCATAGTAGGCTTTTCTGTGAGCTCTCACTTCCTTCTCTCTCTTTACTTTCTATGTTGCCCTGTCTATGCCCAGCCTCACATGTTGCTCTTGGTCTTTATGGATGCAATATGCAGAACCCCTTTGGTTGCTTGACTCTTGACGTGATTTTCAGTGCCCATGCTCTATCTTGGGATTGATTCAACTGGAGCTCCCAATAGGCAATGTTCCTCTTAACTGGTTTGTTAGGCATCTCTGTGTTACGTGTTTGGAGTGTTGGGATTCACTACTCTCAATGCAGTCAACTTCTTTTTACAGGTCTAGGTCTGTTGCCTGGATTCAATTTCAAAGCCCTGCAATGGTAATAGCCTAGGGTGCCACCACTTTAACGCCTTTTAAGCTTCCACCAGCCTCTCCGCCCTCTTGTGCCAGTTCTTCCCGACGGTCTCTTCATGGTTAACCTTCTCAGTGACCTCGTCGATTTTGGAGGAGTTTGGCGAGTGGCTTCTTTGTCTGATCTTAAGATCTTAATGATAGTCTGCCCTGCCAGCCTGTTTCTGAGTTTGAGCTCTCCGCTCTGCCTTGCTCTCCTTTGGGGTATTCTTTGCAGGTTCAGTATTTCTGTTGGAACAACTTCCATCTATGTTTGTCACCTCATCAGGACTAGATATCTGTGCAGTTCGCAAACATTGTGTCCTTGTAGACTCTGCCTCCCTTCCATGAATTTGACGAGCTACAGATGGTGCCTCGCCCATCATTCTCTCTACCATGTATGATAAACATCTCACACGCTCTACTCTGATCAGACTATTATTTTCTGTAACCATGTGTTCGACGTGCTGTTAGGTGATGGTTTCCAATGAAAACTGATTTCCTGTGTTATGGGGGTCTTGAATCTTTCCTCCTTTCATGCAGTAGATGGGGTAACTTCATTACTTCATTGCAAAAGCCAAAGCAGAGTGAGGGGTGAGGCTCATTTTCAACTCCCAAATCAGCAACAATTATTTCCTCAGACACAGGACAGTGATGTAGCAAATGCTTTTTATTTGCATTGTAGTATTGTGCATATGTGGTTTAATTGAAATGTCTTTTGAGCAGTTGCATAGTTACGTAGTATCATCACTGGGTGCACCTCTGTCCAATTAGTATATTTATTTCCACATTAAATGCAAAGTGGGTATGCATTTTTGTTAAATTTTTATGCATAGCTTGAAAGAATGCTAAATACATGGATTAAGCCATTCTTAATTTTGGCAGATCAGGGAGCCGATGTACAAGGAGTACAAAGATTTTCCCATAGCCACATAGTATGTAAAGTGGTATTATTTAGTGCCTTTCTGAAATGTTGTTGTTGTCCTTGCAGCACATGTTTCTGCAAGAAAAGGGGAGGGGGATAGAACAAGGGGGAGATATGAAACTACTGCTACAGAAAGACTCCACCCTCTTGGAGTTTAAGGTAGGCATTACAGGATATATGTAGCCCCCCCCCCCGTTCCCTCCTACACTGCTCCAACTGCCATCTCCAGACACACTATCGTTCCTGTCTAGCCTTCTATTATTACCAAGAATTATATTTCTCCCTAATTGAGGGTATAAGGTATGGAGCCAAAACGGAGTTGGGGAAACTAGTGATGGGGATAAAAGGGGGGGGAATACCTGTGGGTTTATATGTAGTTTCACTTAAACATTCTCACTTAAATATTTGGGTTTACAACATGACTTCTTAGGTCTATCTTCACTGACTCCTGCATCCTTTCTTTTTCTTTTGTCCTTAGCACCATTGTTTCTCTCTGTGCATTGCCTAGTTGCCCACTGGTGTGAACCCACCCCCCCTCCCCACCCCTCTGTTTTTGGAACAGTCCATCTCCATTACTTGGACCTAACTTAGGTTTCTTTGGTTGTCTCTCGCAATGCCCATCTGAACTCTTGTGAAAATGTGCATCCACCTTGCACACCATGCTGCTGTACCACACACCCCATCAGTGGTCCAGATTGCCTGTGTACTACATTTCTCATTTAGGGATGTAACCATGTTTGCTTGACCTTGCACTCTTGGTAATTCATGTGAACCTAGTTTCCCACTTCATAACCCAGAGAGAAAACAGCTTTGTCTGTCATACACCATCTTGTTTCTCACTTGCCTATCTTTCGATCTTTTTTCTCACTTCTAAATTTACATCAATTTTTCCAGCTCTCCCCATCCACAATGGACACACTCTGATGTTGGGTTTTATACTACTTTGCAGTTTAAAAGGGGAGACCACTTTGGATGAGTAGGGAGTAAATCTATCGGCCATCACTGTTAATTACTCCTTCACCCAGTTCTCTCCCATGGACAGAGCGCTTTGTTTAGTTTTTTTAATTCTTTATTTTCTTTTCAACAAATCATCAAAACATTACAAAAACTGATATACAATCTTAGTTTATCACCAACTTTAACATTTTAGAATTACAACCAAATAATATATCAAACAAAACTAACAATTTAACATCAAAGACCCTAGCCCAAACTATAACAGACACTACAAATAAGACAAACATATAAACAAGACATAAGACACAACAGATACACTCCCTGACAGCAGGCTCCCCTCCCCCTTACAATATTTCTAAGGTTTATACTTAACACTCTAATCTATTATCACCCATAAAGTTCATTAAAAGGTCCCCACAATTCCACATACATTTCCTCCCTATGTTGTCTACGAAACATCATTTTTTCAAAGTCTGAAAGTATTTGCACATCAAAGAGCCAGCATTCAACAAGCAGCTTTTTCCTCGTTTTCCACACTTTCAGTATTTGTTTAGTTGCCACCAACAGGACTTTGTTAATCCAACACAATGTTAGACAGTCAATATTCCGTCCACTTCTTGGTGACTGTAGAATCACTGCTGATGGATTCCGTGGGAATGTATTGTTTCAGATTGTATCAATTCTGTCCAACACATCCGTCCAAAAATCCATCACCCGAACACAATCCCATAACATGTTTAACAATATGCCTGCCTCTTTCTGACAACCCCAACACTGTTCACTCTCAGTCAACCCCAAAATATTAATTTGCACGTGGGTCCAGTAAAGGCATCCCAATATTCTTTGATGAATGTAACACAAATTCAAATAACCTTTGCCCTAACAGGAGCTTTCTCCCACTCCTTTACAGAGATATCCCTGCCCAACTCCTCAGACCAGGCCTGCCGTAACTTCTCCCATGAGACCAACAAATGACTCTATTGGCATAAGTTTTAAGAAGCTTGACACTTTCTGTGGCATTGTAGCAAATAGATTACAAATCTCTGGTTTCTTCATCAGTGGCGCATTCAACATCTGCTGTCTTTCAGATCAAAATTTCCATAATCCTATATCTTCCAAGCTCCCTCCTATTCAGTCCATACTTTTCCATCAAACTCTCAAAGGAAACCACTCCCCCATCACGCCAGACGTCCCCAATTACCAGGATACCTTTATTAATCCAACTCCTTCAATACAAAATTGTATTATCCACCTGCAACTGATGCATCCTTATACATACAGCCCTTGCCCGCTACCTATAATCGATGACATCAATGCATTTTTTGTGACAACAATTGGCTTTAAGTTTGTTGCCTGTTTGGGCAATTTCCCAAGTGAGTATAGACTCCTTGCATGATATGGTTCCAACTTTCGCCTTTCTATTTGCTCCCACAACGGTATTGAGCATCCTTCTTCATCAAAGTAGCTGATCGATTTCTTAACAAAAATACTTTACAATAATTCTCATGTATAGGATATCCAAATCCCCCTTCCTGAACATTCCAAACCGTAATATATCGAGGTATTTTAGGCCTTTTTCCCACACCCCACAAAAATTCCTGAAATACCTTGTCTTTACGCCCAAGGACCTTTTTTGTGAACCGCAAAGAAAGCGACTGTATAATATATAAAACTTTTGCTTACCGTATCATTTTGATTGTGTTTATCTTTGCCCAGACACTCAGTGTCCACGTCCCCATTTTTTAATATCCCTCCGATGATCTTCAATTATTTTATCCTCATTGTATTCGACAACTCTTTATATCACGAACAAGATAGAGCCCCAAGTACTTCACACACACAAATATTTTCCCACTACAATTCCAACACAACAAATGATTGCGTGACAAGGTATCCCGAACAGGACATACCATTGTTTTCCCCCAATCAATCTTATAACGAGACTCTTGTAGTGTTGCTAGGCAACGCACCAATACAACCCCCAGAAGGCCGCACCAGCAGGCGGAAGCCGGCCACTTACAGAGAAGGCCACGGAGAAAATGCCTGTTCTGCGCATGTTCACGAATGAGAGCGAGGCGAGGCCTACTCCCTATGCTCCCTCCACCCTGTTCCACAGCTACGCTTATACATCCAACCATCGCATGCTGCGCATAATCCTGTGTGCGCCGGACCAAAGCTCAGCAACATTGACCTGACTGCCTCGCTCTACTAAAAACACTTCGAACAATAAACAGTGATACCACCCACCACGAACTCCCAATCAGTTATCTACACATGCTCTACACCATTACAGTGAGTACCATTATGTTTGTACTACAACAAGTACATGCCTCTAACTAAACTGACTAGAATATCTATTTAGCCACTGCCCAACTGCCTCATACTGCTTGATGTACCGCTTGTTCCCCTCATGTAGCACTGTTCTAGTCTGCTCACTTCTACTTAGCTTCTCATGCTTCTGAATGTGAACTTGCTCTATTTTAGTCACACCATAGTTGTACTAGTTCAACGGACAGTCCGCCTGTGTCCATATCTCTGTACATGTCCCCACATAATACTGTGTACCTAGGCATCTGTACATGCTATATACATTTACAATGATCCAAAACCACTGTGGTAACTACTGTCTGTACTTATGCTAGCACACAACCCATTAGCATGACTACCTGCCACACTGGCCTTTAGCTTGCTGACAGACCTTGACCTTCTACTCTACTGCATGCTGAATTTGCCTATACATCTTATATGTACATAGGCCTAGCGGGCCCTGGTTCAATATGCACATGCTTATCTTCAGTGTTGGCCTGACCTGTCTTCTATTCGTGATCAACCTACGAGGGGGCTCTATCACCTTGAGAACTCAAGTTCCAATGACCATCTCTTATCCGACAATTGATAGTTCTCACCCCACCATACATCCTAGTTACCCCACACCTAGCCCCTTCCCTAGCGTACCTTGCACTTTAGAGGCCAGAAACGCTCGACTCCGATCACACCTCAATAAACTATTTGAACCACTTGCTAGATCAATACCCTGTTTTAACTCTAAAACTAACCCCCACACTGGCCAGAAGAATACAAATGAGACACTATGCAATGTTAACAATGTCTATCAGGCCACTCCCAAATACATCCCGAACAAATCTAAAAAACTATTCCCATCGTCCTCACCCCCCACTAATATAACTCCAGCCAAAGCAGCACTAATAAATGCAAGGTCCCTGGTGGCACATGCCACAGATATTGCCGACTTAATACTGGCTAACAACCTTGATTTCTTATCCATTACCAAGTCTTGGTTACATGAAGTAGCTGGACCCCTGCTCTCTCTCTAGCTGTCCGAGGTGGTTATACTATAATCAGACAGGGTAGAGACAAAACAAGAGGTGGAGGAATTGCCATAAATTCTAAATCCAGCCTCTCTGAGACTAGCTCCCACCCAAAACACCCTCTCTTGTGAAATCCTAACAGCTAAACTCACGCTAATTAACTCCCAGACGTTAACTATACACCATCTACAGGCCGCCTGGCCCTAGTGGAACATTTGAGGAGGACATTCACACTCTTCTGTCCAATAACCTCAAAACTACATCCCAAATATTGGTCCTGGAGACTTCAACCTGGGATTTAACGATCCCTCAGACAAACAGGCCATTGCCATGGCTAATACCTTACCTGAATTAGGCTTCTCCCAAAAAAATCACTGAACCCACCCACATTAAAGGAAGAACACTCGATTGGGTGGTGGAACATAATTGCACAGCCAATATTACCTCCATCACGTCGTATCCTTGGACAGACCACGTTCTCTTGTCCTTCTCACTCCTTACTACCAGGCCACTTATCTATTCCCGCTGCCCAACAAGAAATGAAAAAAACAAAATGATGGATAAAGTGATCCTGGCTATCCTCCCTATCCTTAATAGGCTTGAAGACAACATCGACCCAGGCACACTAATTAAGGAGTATAATAAAATCATGCTAACTACACTTGATACTATTGCACCCATCAAACTTAGACCTAGCAAGCCCAAAGCGCATTTGAAAAAATGGTTCACGCCCCAACTCAAAGACCTCAGACACCTAAATAGGAGCTGTGAGACTACATGTAGACTACTCACATCCACAGCTAACCGAACTAAACTCACCGAAGTTTCCTCCCAATACAAAAATGAAATCTTCTTAGCCAAATGCAATTCTTGTAATAAACGTATATCTAGTGTTAACTCTAGTACGAAAGAACTGTTCTCCATCCTCAAGGAACTCTGTTCCCCCATCAGCATCCCTGATAGCTGCACTAAGGACAAAACATGGTGCTCGGACATACAACAGGCTCTGTCCAATAAATTGACCACCCTGCAAAACAAAATATCCCCAAAAAAAACAATCCCTCAACAACTCCGCCAACCTAATTTCTCCTAATATCCTTGCTAAAGAAACACTGGATAACCTGCTCCCCGTTTTAATTTTACCAGAATCTCTTTCCTCGAGACAGAGAAAGTAATTCTATCACTCGAGCCTTCTAATTGCCAGGGAGACCTGAGCCCTGCCCAGCTCCTAAAAGACGCTGCATGGGATCTTGCCCCCTTCATAGCCAAACGTATTAATACCTCCTTTGCATCTCACACCGTCCCACCCAATCTCAAACAATCATGGGTTCTCCCCCTATTAAAAAAACAAACTTTAGATCCACTCATACCTACCAACTACCGCCCAATTACTACTGTACCTTTCCTGCTTAAGATACTTGATAAAGTCGCAAATCTCCAAATTCAAAAATACCTCGAACATCATAAACTCCTAGGAGTACGTCAATCAGGTTTCCGCCCCCAACACGGAACTGAGACTGCCCTTATTGACTTGAAAGCACAGGTCGACGAGCTGAGAGACAAAGGGAAAACAACCCTCCTCCTCCTCGAGCTCAGCTGCATTCGATCTTGTAGATCATAAGGTCTTATGCAGACATTTGGATTCAGCTGCCCACTTCGCCAAAGATGCTATAACATGGATTGAGTCCTTCTTAAGCGACAGAACCATGAGGGTTTTTTTCTCCCTCAGCTGCAGCTGACCCCATACCCATTACTTGTGGGGTGGCCCAAGGGTCTCGTCTCCCCCCACTCTGTACAACATATTTACTAAGCCCCTCTTCGATGACCTGGACCATCTTGGTATCACCTACACTAATTATGCAGATGATACCCAGATTCTCACTCCCTTTTTCCAGGGATTACGAGAAGGATTTGGCCTTGGTGAATAGGGTGTATCTCATCATCCAGGCATGGATAACTACCCATGGTCTATGTCTGAATGATGACAAAACGGAGCTCCTCATTCTGGGTACCCACACTAACCCGAAGAAGTTAGGACAGGACTATTCAGCCTTCGTCATTGATGGCAACCTTATCAAAGTGGCCAAGGAGGTAAAAACCATCAGTTTCCACCTGGACTCTACCCTCTCCCTAGCTAAACAAGTTAATGTCATGGCCTCTGCAACAGCCTACGCTTGTAAGCTGATTAGAACTGGTAAACCCTTTCTATCGGATGATAACTGCATCACCCTGGCAAGAGCCTTGATTTTAACCAGGCTCGACTATTGCAATGCATTATACATTGGTGCCAACAAATCCATTATCCAAAAGATTCAAATCCTTCAGAACAATGCCGTATGAGCAGCTCTTGGTGTGCCAAAAAGATCACACATTTCAGCGATAAGGCGACAAAACAATTGGCTATCTACCATCAACAAGATTCAATTAAAAACAGCCTCCCTGATACACAAGGCATTGAACAATACCACCCCTAGCTATCCCTCAAACAGATTTCAAATTAGAACTTCGACTAGACCCTCAAGACTTATTAATACTAACTGCATTACCATTCCCAGATTCAAACTCTAAGGTTGGTGGAAACAGCTTCCACGTCAAAGCTGCCCAATTGTGGAGCTCCTTACCACACCACATTAGAGATCAATCCTATCCAAAGTTTAGACTAAGCTATATCAACTGGCTTAAGTCAAACATCTAATGACCACACATATGTATACTTTATATATGTATACGTAAACAGTACCCATTATCTGTCTATATTCTTATTACGTATTATTGCTTCTGTATTCTTGTATTTTTGCGATATTAGTATTTAATGGTATATGTATATTTTGCTTTTTCTCTTGTTCTCCTTGTGTTCCACACCTGTATTACCATGTCTACACTGTACTGCCAGTTCTGTAACCTGTCAATCAAGCTTTGCATATTCTTGTTAGTTGCGCCCTGATACCCTTGGGTCTGGTGCGAATTATAAATGAGTAAACTAAACTATAACCGGACAACATTCCCACCTCTTCAATCATACTCTTTAAAATAGGGCCGCCTCCTCCTGGATTACTCAAAATAATTGTGACATCATCTGCATAAACCAAGACCTTCATTTCCCCGTCTCCCACAAATAAACCTTACAGGGGTTCAAGCGCTAAATTAAAAAGAAAAGGGGATGCTGGGCAGCCTTGCCTTGTACCTTTACCTTCTTCCACCAGAAACCGATTATATAACTCCTAGTTCTGGCGCCAATTGTACATCAAATTTACCTATGGAATTCAACCGGCAATCCGTCTATACCTGGAGATTTCCTGACATTCAGTTCACTTATTGCCAATAAAACATCTGAGATAACAATTGGGGCATCTAGGGAATTCCTACTTTCATCATATAGACAAGGGATGTAATTCTGCCCAAGGAAATTAGCTAGTTCTTGTACCTGTGGGGTAAGTTCTTCAGTATATAAATTGGCGTAGAAAGAGTGAAAACACTCGCCTATCTCTTTCCTCTTAACAGCTACACCTCCCAAACCATTAGCAATCTTATGAACATATGATCTTTCTGAGAATCCCTTCAATTTGTTTGCTAATAACCTAACCCCTCAATCTCCTTCTTCCCAATATCTTTGCTTCATGTAGAATACACCCTTTTCAACCTATGAGACCATCTCGTACTTCAAAGCTTCTTTTAATTTGTCCAATTTAATTTTATCCTCTGTCTCTAGACAAGGCATAGTTCCTTTGTAAATCTCCTAACTCCAGTTCAAGCTCATTCAGCCTTGCTCCTCCCACTCTCCTTGCTATAGAAGTCCAGTTCATCAACTCCCCCCTAATAGAGGCTTTAAAGAGTCCCAGACCACCAAGCTATCAGCTGATCCATTATTTTCCCTAAAATAGTTTGTTAGGAAACTACTAAAAGCCTTTGAAGCCTTTTCTTCTTTTAGCTTCTTGAGCTTAAATCTAAGCTACTCACTCGTATGGACAGGAACAAAGCCTCACTACTAATGTTGCTGGATCTATTGACCGCTTTTGACCTGGTGGACTACTCGGTCATGTCCATCCGGTTAAAGGAAGTTGCAAACTTCTTAATGCTCGCCACTCAATAGGTGTCCTCTTTTCTTTGCAATCGCGTAAGTAGGGTTTACCTTGGAGAAGCGGAGTCGGAACCAATTAATGTTAGCTGCGGGGGTCCCTCAAGGTGTATGCACCTCACTGTGCTTTTATAATATGTTTACTGTCCCACTATTTGCTAGGCTGGCTCATGAAGGTGTAATTTTTACAAATTACTCTGACACGCAATGTGTCGTCCCCCTAACCGGGAGTCATGAATTGGACGAAATAGAAATCAACAAGGTATTTGACCTTTTTTAGTCGTGGATGATTCACAATAAATTAGCACTCAATAAGGACAAAACCAAGCTGATGGTAATTGGGTCAACCCATATGCTAGAGAAACTAGGTACGGCATATGAAAGTTTTCATATAGGAACAGAAACTATTGCGCCGCTGAAGAAAGAGAAAACACTTGGAGTAATATTCGATTAACATCTTACTATGAGACCACATATAAGCAGCTTGGTGTCATCATGTGCTTATTATATTAAACTTCTGGCTCGTTTAAGACCGCTTATCTCCTAAGAGAATGCCGAAACGATTGCTAGAGCGATCGGAGCAAAAATTGATTATTGCTCCAGCCTACTCATGGGCATTGATAAAACTAGCCGGAATAAACTCCATGTTTGTCAGAATGGAGCTGTCGGAGTAGCAATGAGGCTTAAACACAGAGACCATGTCACATCGACCCGACACGCTCTACATTTTAATTTTTTTATTTAGCATTTTTAAAGCACTCTCACAACCCGCGGGCATCGAGGCGCTGTTACAAGAATTGTTTTTTTTTTTTTTGCATAATTGTTTTAGTTGCATATTTATAACGCGTTTAAACACCCAGAGGTTTCTAAGCGCGGACCCGGGGATCGAACCTGTGTTACTTTGTGTCGTCTTCCAAGGCGCACACGTTGCCGCTGAGCTATCCTCCCAGGACAGCATTGGCTCCCGATTGAAGTGAGAATTTGCTTCCGAAATATTGTTCATAAGTGTAGATCGGGTAAGATGCCAGGATAGCTACAGCAGCTACTGGTTACAAGATCTCATGATAGATTACTGAGATCTAATAATCAGAACCTTCTCACCATTCCCAAATGTCGCACTGTGAAAATGTCTAACGAAGCCTTCTCTGTAATTGCCCCAAAGGTCTGGAATGATCTCCCACCAGAGCTGAGAAGTCTGGAATGCACAGAGCATTTCAAAAGAAAATGAAAACTTATCTATTCACATAGGTTGCCAATTTTGATATCTGGATATATAACTCTTTAGGGCCTACCAGTTTTATGTTGCCTCTTATCACTCCCTCAAACACCAGGGTCAATAGATGCACGTAATACATTTCTTAAAGTAAAGTAGAATCACTAGTGGCTTAGCGCCGTAGCGGGATGGATGCCTAGCAAGAGAGCTCCCGCTCTGAAATGCATTCAAACACTTTTCCATGGGTATGTTCTATAAAATAATACTTTAAATCTTACTGCTGGAACCTCTTCATATCCCTGGTGGTCCCTGTGGCACTTTTTCCCAAAGTCGCGCTGATATTAGAAGAGACTCGTATGAGGTGGGATGGGCCTGAAAAGTCAGGAAATGTCGTGACGCGCTACCCGACGTTTCCTGTCAGTTGGTGGATACGCGCTAATGAGAGGAATCGCTAATGTTAAGGACGTGCATTTCGTATATAACACGGGCCCGGCACCATTCTTTTTCTATGAAGGAAAAGCTATACAAAGGATTTAAAGGTACAGGAAGCATATACATGTATGTATGTGCCAATTCCTGGGAAAACAGTTAATTAACAGCTCATTAAAACTACAATTTTGCAACATAGCCAAATGTTTGCACCAACTGTGTGAAATTAAAATATAATCCTCACTTTCATATTATAATTATATGAAGCAAGAACCACATTCCTATAAATTTACATGTCAAAATCATAAAAGCTACCTTATTTAAAATAAGGAACTGTTTTCTTCAATTAATGGATAGTCCCGAGTTGTGCTGTTTTATCCAAGTTTCATAGTTAAGTCGTGTTAGCTAACTCAACAAAGGCAGCATTATACTGTACAACTCCTTTTTAAAGGAGAAACATAAAACGAAGATAGAAAGAAAAGGAAAGCGCCTATGTTTTAAACTTGCAATACATTTTTCAGATTTTGGTTGATCATCCAACATAATAACTAGAGGTTTTCAAGAACTTAAAACTATAATGCAAAGCCTAATCATTTTTCTACAATAATTCTTGGAGACAGTGGGAAACAAGAAGCATCACCCTTATGAAAAGGACACATCTATAAGCTATGCTGTCTTCACTATCTACAAATTAGGCACTTATTCTTAAAATAAAGTGTGGAAATCGTACACTTGTCATTCTGATAATGGCATCTAAGAAAATTCAAGTCAGAGTCACCAATCTCTACTCCTAACAAAAGACAGAAAAGTGAATCTTCAACACCTAAAGAAGATTCATCGGATGATAAAATGCAAGCTGTACTTGCTGAAATCAAAGCCTTGAGGGCTTTCATGGAGGCAACTAACATGAAACTACAACAGATTGATGAGAAATGGTCTATCTTTGAGACAAGAATCTCGGAAGTTGAACAAAGAGTGAGCAACACTGAAGATATTACAGGAAGAGTTCATGAACTTGAAACCACAGTTAAATCTCTACAAAAACATACAGAGAATCTTGTAAATCGCAATAGGAGGAACAACTTGTGAATTGTTGGCCTACGGGAAGGCGCTGAAGGAAATGATCCAATCTCTTTTGTCAATACCCTTCTAGTGAAGCTTTTGGATATACCATCAATTCAGCTGAATATTCAGAGGGCTTATCGAATTGGACCACCCAGGTCCACATATTCAGCCAGTACCTCCAATAATAATCCATCTACGACAAAGATTTTTGCATTATTGGATTATACCCACATGCTCATGATAATGGAGATAGCAAAAATATTAAAACATATTACATGGAATGGTAACAGACTTAATCACTCAAGACGTGTCTAATGCTACCACCACCAAGAGAAAAGAGCTCCTAGCATTCAAACTGGCTCTCAAGCAGCTTAACGCAAGATATGGTATAATACACCCGGTTATTCTTAAAGTAACCCTCAATGGACACCTCCTCATTTCAAGAACCTCTTGCCCTAAGAAATTTAATTCAAAATCAGAGGAAAGAGTATATGGACACATCCAGACCCTTCACCTAAAGTTCTGCCCAAATTGTGATATTACCACAGATCCCAGCCACGATCTAATTTTTCGGAGCGGGGCGCTAGGTTTGTCATCTTCCTAGTGGCCCTTCCTCCCCCATTTTTCTCATTTATGCGCAGCATGAATTGGAGTGGCTTTTTCCTGTTAGCCACTACCGTTTTTCAAGTTCTCCTGTACTCAAGTTTGATGTTTTTCATGCTGTTTTTGTTAGTCTCCCCAATTCCCTTTCGTATCTCTCCTTATGTGTCCATACAGAGTGCTTATACGATATACTCCTCTACAATTGATCATTCATATCTTTTGGTTTATTATAATCCCATGTTATCTTGCTTACCATATATTGTGTTTGGATATGTAAATTGTTAGATTTCTTAACAACCCCTTGAATTCAATTTAACAACGTGGAATGTTAAAGGGCTATATAACCCTGTAAAGAGACAAAGTCCTTTCTCACCTAAATGGAACCAAACCTTCCATTGCTTGTATTCAAGAGTCCCACCTTTCCAATGCAGAAGCTATCAAACTTAAGCATCATTGGGTTGGCCAAGTCTTCTCAAGTGCAGCCAATGGAAAAAGAAATGGTGTCATTTTAATTAATAAAAGGTTCAAATGCCAAATATTAGCAAATGAATCAGATGATGAAGGTAGATGGGTAATGGTCAAACTCCTTGTAGATTCTACTGAATTTATTGTTCTTCATGTATATGGACCTACCACCTCAGACACTTCTTTTTGACTAAATCTCAAGAACCATGTCTTCCTCTCTAAATCTAAGAACTTGATCATATGTGGAGATTGTAGATCCGTATTTAGACAGGAAATCTAGTGTTTGTTACAAACCCACAAAATCCCATACACAATTCACCAACTTCATATCAGAGTTAGGTCTTGGAGACACATGGCGTATCACTCATCCAACAAAATCCAAATTCACGCTCTTCTCTAATCCCCACAAAACCCTTTCTCGATTAGACTACATATTCATCTCCAAGCCTCCCATGAATTGTTTAATGCCAAGATAGATTGTATTGCAATCTCCCCTGTCCATATGTAATTATCCTCTCCACAAAAGCCACGGACCCACTCAGAAGATGGAGATTTAACTCGGCTCTGCTCAAAGATGAAACATTTACTCCCTTTATCACACAACATAACTATTACTTCTCAGAGAATCCAAGTCAAGAAACCTCAGTCCCAAATAACTGACAGCTATAAAGCAGTCCTTAGGGACACATTATTTCCTTCATGGCCAACAAAAAGAGAGCTCAAATCACAATCTGATAATATTCTGAAAGAGCTTAAAGCTCTTGCATCTCAATTTTCACGCACCAATTCAGCCACAATATTAAATGCTATCATTAAACTCAGATTTCAATATAATAAAATTGTCACATAATATTCATGTAATAACCTTCTCAAAAATAAAGCAAAGATTTTTCAGCTTTCCAATAGATCAAGCAAGTCCCTGGCACCCTATTTAAAACTTTAAAAGGATAGAAATAGAATTGCAGTCTTGAAGGATAGTACATGTGCAAGGACATTTTCAGAAATGGAAATCTTAAACTTTTGCAGACTTCTGTAAAGAAATATATTCTTCGGAAATATCTCCTAATAATGACCTTATAAAAAATGTCCTTGAAGCAGCTCCTCCTTCATATCCATCAGTAAATCTTCAATCACTTAACGCCCCTATATCTGTAAGTGAAATTCAGAAAGCTATCAATGACCTTAAGAAAGGTAAAGCCCCGGGCCAGACGGCTTCTCTAGTGATTTTTATGCACATTTCACTAATATTTTCACACCTAAGCTTAAACTGATTTCTGAATTTATTACAAATGGCAAAGTGCAAGGATCATTTTTAGAAGCAATGCTGATAGCATTCCCCAAACCCGGCAAAGATCCAAAGCTACAGACCCATTTCCCTCATTAACACAGACTGCACAATCTTTGCAAAAAGACTAGCCAATAGACTTTTATCCAGAATGCCCAAACTAATAAAACCAGACCAGGTTGGTAATATCAAAGGCAGGGTCTCCTCCTCCAATATAAGATTAGTTCTAAATTCTATAGATCATATTAGAAATTCCAACGACCCATATGCCGCCCAGTTGCCCTTGATGCTGAGAAAGCATTTGATCGAGTTGAATAGAAATTTGTTTAATGCCCTCAAATGACATGGTCTGGAAGCCCCTTTTCTTAATATGATGATTTCTGTTCTAGTCTGCAAACCTCAATTTCTATCAATGGACATATGCCCCCAGTCTTCCCCCTTTTTTAGAGGAACGTGCCAAGGATGCCCCCTTTCTCTGCTACTATTTATTGTAGCACTAGAACCTTGTCTGGAGAGAATCAGACAGAATGCCAACATTAAGGTTATAAACTGTAAGAATGTGAAAATCAAGCCAGCAGCTTATAGCGATGATATTTTATTATTGCTTAAAGATCCAAACTCCTCCTTGCCACACATCCTAGATATCATTTCTAAATTTGCAGCTGTATCAGGATACAAATTGAACACAGACAAATCAGAGATCCCCCCCCTCAATGTACACTGTATTAAAGATCACATTTTTACTACAGGTATGAAATGTTGTCCTAATGATTTCAAATATCTTGCTGTTCATGTTTACTCCTCCATCAAAGACATTACCGAACACACCACTTCACTTTTATTGAGAATACAAGAAATGACAGACTCCTGGTCTCCTCTCTATCTCTCATGGTGGGGTCGGCTAGAGTCTATTAAAATTATAACGCCCCACACATGTCTTCAAACCCATTGACTCCTGTCTAACCAAATTCCACTGGAAGAAAAAGACACAGATTATCCCTTCAAAAACTCAAATTATCGCGGAAAATGGATGGAGTTGGATTTCCTGACTATAGGAAATATCATATTGCCTTCGTCTTAAAACATACTCGGCTATGGTTTGTACGAAAATTATGCAATGATGAACCCTGATGGTTCTGTCTTGAGAGAGAGATGGCATCCCCTCTTAGTTTAGCTGACTGCTTCCACATTAAGGCAAAAACAATATGTATCAAGTGCACAGCTACTATATTATCCACACTTTACATAAGAAAATTCCTGTTTCCCTTAATAAGTCGAACCAATTTATTTCATCGTATATTTGGTTTAATCCTCTAATCAAGATTAATAAGTCACTTTTTTGGAGGCCATAGCTCTCTTGAAACATTACATTTCTTGATCAGTTGATCATTCGGGGTACACCCATTGCCTTTAAAGTACTTCCAGATAGATTCAATGTTCCTCGTTCATTTTTACAACAATTTTGATCCATTATTAACGCTATTGTTGAAAACTATGACTCTCTTGTTAATAAAACTACTCATCCATATGCGGAAAGACTAAAATCCCTCTACAAATTGACATCTTCTGCTGCCTCATATTCTGAAACTTTGTCAGGACTTACCTTCTAACATTTTACAAGACTGTTTTTCGGCTTGGCCACAAGATTTTCCACCTTCAACTGACAAACTTGAATGGCCTGAAGTCTGGAATCATATATCCAAAGTCACGCCATTGGCATATATAATGCAAACGATGTTCTTTTTCATCATAGAATTTTCATCACTCCTGACAAGCTTTTTAAATATGGTCTCTTACTAAAGGACAAGTGTTGGAGCTGTCGTCACTCCCCAGGATCCTTTAAACATAGTCCTAGATTGCAAATGTATCTCAATGTTCTGGACAGAAGTTTGGAAAGTAATCAAAAACATGTTTAATACGTCATTAGACTTCTGCCCCTGATTCTTTTTGGTGGTAGCGCTATTGTTCCTGATATTACATGTAAATATAGTAAGATTTTGTTTGATCTATTTATTATGTTAGCCATAAGAACAAATACTTCTACTTGGAAAAACCTAGACAAATTACATCAAACTATGGTGGAATGTGATATGCAACACTCATAGACTTGAAACCTGTAATACATCTACTGTTTCTTTTCTGTGTAAACATGAGCTCAAATGGAAACCCTTTACGGTATTTCTTAAAAGGTCATTGTTTAACTAGTTCTTACTCTAACTTATGTACTCTTCTGCTCTCCCTTCCCTCCCTCCCTCTTGTAGTATTCCTCTTGTAGATGTCTTGTCTTGAATGTCATGTCTTGTCCCCTTACCTTCATTAACCTAAAAAACCATACTATTAGGTTTTAATAATTATACTTTTATACTAGGTTTTGCTATTGCTTATCATAGAAGCTAAATATCATATTAATACATCTTTGTGCTTTATATGGATATTCTTTATCAATTGTTTTATATGCCATGTATGATTTGAATCTAATCAAAATTCTTTTAAAAAAAAAAAGTAAAGTAGAGGTTTGGCTTACCATTTACAAAAACCTTTTCTACAAGAGTTAAGGTTCAACTTTATCTGTACCATCGAGTGGTCTATGAGATTCTGTTCTCCCAGATTTGCCTTCACTACTGCCTCAACTATTCTATCTGACACTAGAATGTAATCTATTCTTGAATAAGAATCGTGTCCCGGGGAATAAAATGGGAAGTCCCTTTCTCCTAGATGCTAATTTCTCCAAATGTCAACCAAATCAAATACATCCATGAATCCCTGAAATTGCGTGATTTGTGTCCTGTTAAGTTACATGCTGAAGATCTATCTATTTGGTAATACATTACACAATTAAAGTCGCCCCCTAAGATAACAGACTCACCTCTCATATTATGTAACAGCTTAACTAAGGATTCAAAAAAGTTCCCCCCTCCAATGCACAGACCATATGTAGGACCTAATGTGATTTAATCTGCCCTCATACTTCAAATCAGCTAAAATAATATGTCCCTCCTCATCCATACTCAGTCTTTCAATATGCATGCCTAATCCCCTTTGAAACAAAACCCCTACTCCTCTCGACTTTGAAGAGTGACAATTCAACAGTACCTTTGTGTATTTTGAATTGGTAAGCCAGTTCCATGAACCTTTTATCAGGTATGTCTCCTAGAAGAAAGCCACATCGATCATTTCCCTCCAGAGTTTAGACAACCATGTATTCCTTTTCTTTGGACAATTGTCCTTTAAGGTTCCAGGTACTCAATGACCGCAGCCCCATCTCCGATTACTTTCCAAAGCTTCTCAGCATCCATTTGAAGACTGTACTTACAATCAGGAATAATCTCATCATATATTTGGTGATAGTGCGCAAGCATCTGCAGCAGCATGACATTTCCATCAACAAATTCAGACCCTTCGTTGTTATAGCAGATTAGAGTGTAACGTATTGTATCCTTCCCCATAAAGACAAACCTGAAAACCCCAGAAAGACACAGATAACTGTTTTGATTGAAAGAAATCCAACTCATATTGGACCCAATTAAAGGACTATTACATACATTACAAATGCAATTCTTAACTATACCCCCAGAAACCTACCCCCTTCATCTAGTTTATTCTATTCTTCCTCTATTCATTGCAAATGGTACACAGCCGTACCAAAATACCACTATAACATTCTCTCAAACCTTATTGTCCCATTAATAGTTTACATTAGATTCCAAGATGGCGGCTGTTAGGGAGTAGACGTGCCGACCGTGCGCTCCTGAATCCCGGGCGAAAATAAAGCGGTCCACCACCCTGCTTTTTGCTGACAATACCTGCAAAGTTGCAGCAGAACTCCCGGCACCTGTCAGGGAGGCAGTTGGGCGTAGGGAAGAAGCAGCTCCCCTCCCGGCAGTGTGTATGTCACGGGCCGGACCGGCTTGCGGAGTAGGCAGGGAGTCCGCTTTTTGGCGCGTGAGGCCCGGGCGGTGGAGGAGGTGCCTGTCTGGCTCCTGGCGGCGGGCATCAGGCTATGGGTGCCATCTGGCTGCGAGTGCCCTGACTCGGAGGCCGTATAGAAGCGGAGAGCAGCAGCCCGGCGGCGGAGTGCCTGGGGCAACGGGGCATTGCGGCTCTGGGCAGGGGGCCCGCTCCCACAGACGGCGGAAAGAAAAACTGAGCGGCCTCCACAGGACTGGAGCAGCGGCCCGAGGGCCAAGAGGAAGAGCGCAGCATCGACGGAACACCGCGTTGTCGGGGACCTCACGGGGTGGCTCTCGGAGGAGCGGGCGGGTCCCCGGCCGCCGGAGGGAGAGTGAAAGGAGTGAACGGCGGGAGTTGTCCCAGCTGCTCCCGCGTCCGCGGGGACCCAGGCAGAGAGGCCCGACTACTTCCAACGAGGATTTCACGAGTGGGAGATCGATACGCTGAAGGTGCTCTTCATGCCCCCACCCTAACGCTCTGTGCACAGCGCCTTGCAAACTGCCAAATCACATCTCATTGTATGCTGAGGACTGTTGTATGTAAGACATACTTGTCAGTGTGGAACTCCACATTAATTGCATAGTCGCATCTTGCGGGGGGGGTGACACCTGGGGCCAATCTGTTTGAGACTGCAATTGACCACCTAACCAGCATCTAATCGCCCTCCCCGCTTGTGGCTCTCCAGCGGCCTTATAGTGATGGGAGCCCTAATCGGGGCGCTTCTGGGGTGTAGCAGCCCCAGCGAGTAAATTCAGCGTCCCTAGATGGGCAGGACTCGAAGGGAGGTCAACGGCGCTGCACTGGCCTGCGGAAGGCATTGCGCAGGTAGATTGGCCCCTGTGGAGATAACTGGTGGAGGCGTGGCCCCACCAGGTGGCAGGGGAGTCAAGGAAAAGGAGGAGCCGGATCCCACTCTGCACACTAAAGATAGAATCGATGGCCACACGAAACAAAGGGAAAAGCAGCAAGTCGTCACAGCACCCACGGGACTCTCAAAGCACCCTCCACCCTCTATGGCCGGTACAGGATATGGGAGAGGGCTCGGAGGGCAGCAATGAGGGATTGGAGGAGAGGACGACTGCGGAGGCGCTGCGGGAGCTAACCCCAGTTAACAGACAGGACTTTCTGGGTGAGATCCAGGCCCTTCATACCAATTTGGCTAAGACATTCCAGGAGCAGTTTCATCTTATGCGGGCGGACCTAAATGAAGCTCTTGGGGAGATCAAGTGGGATCTAAGGCAATTAGGTGAAAGAACTGATCTTTTCGAAAGGGGGCTCCAGGAAGTGGAAAAGGAAGCTACTGCTAACAGTGAGGCCATTGAGCGCCTTGATGTGGCGACCAAGAACCTGGAGGTTCAGATGGAGGACATCAAACGGATCTCGGAGGATTAACATAAGGGTGAAGCAACTGCCGGAATTGGTTTCGGACAAGGACCTGAAACAGGAAATCCAGGGCATCTTTGCAGAACTTTTAGGGGAGGTGGGTCCGGACAGCATTGAATTGAACTGCGCCCACAGAGTGGGTAGACTTTCCAAGGGGCCCACCCCGAGACCGAGGGACGTTCTCGCCGCCTTTACCAAATAGGCTCAGAAGGAGGCAGTTCTCCAGGCTGCGAGGAAAAAGGAACCAATAGTGTTTAAAGGCCAACAGATAGCTCTATATCAAGACCTGGCTAACATCACCCTGATAAAGAGGAGACAGATGGGGCCAGTGTTGAAGGTATTGAATGAGCGCGGAGTATGCTACAACTGGACGTTTCCATTTGGCCTAGTTTTTGACTGGGAAGGTCATCAGAAACGGATAACGTCTGTCCAGGAGGGGCTAATGTGTTGCAGATCGACCTGGATGGGGGTCCCTCGAACAGTGCGGGGCAGGCCATAGGCAGCAGGCCAAGGCCGTGGGAGTGGTCTACGGTGGGGGACAAAAGGCGGAAGGGCCCGAGAGGGATTGGCAGTTTGTCAAGGGAGAGCGGGGGGGGGCCTGCACAGAGTGCGAAATTGGCAGCAAGGGGAGCGTCTAAATAGGAACGCAATGTGCAACGGGTGGTGGACCCTTAAAGGTGGCAGAGGAGCCTGGGGTCAGGGGGCGCAACATACTGGGATCAGAAAGGGCGATGAGGCCCGGTGGGGGGCGGGGAGGGAGAAGGGAGCGAGAAAATGTTCTGGGGAGTTGTCAAGTTGGGCGGGATGAGGGGGAAGAGGGCGGTCTCACCCTAAGTTGGGGATGCACAGGGTGGGAAAGGATGTGGCAGAGGGAGAACTCACGAGAGGGTCGTAGCGCCCAGTCGTCCAATTCAAGCTTCATGGAAGAAGGGAAAAGAAAGCTGAAAATAAAAGAAAACCGGGGGTTCAAAATGCTCCCCATGGGGGCTGGGGGGGGAGGATCAGCATAGACCAGGTAAGGGGGGGGGGTAAGGGTCGACTAAGATGAGCGTATTGCATACCAATTGTCTACAAGTGGGTAAAACATAATGTTAGGGGGCTCAACTCCCCTCTTAAGCATACAAAATTGGAGCAATTCACCAGGTCCCACAAGCCAGAGGGACCAGCATCGCCTGCGGTTGAAGGGTTTCTCACAATATTCTGTTCGCATCGGGCCCCACCAAGAAAGGGGGAGTTGCATTGGCGTTTGCGAGGAGGATGGACTTTCGAGTGACCAATACCCTCCGGGACAAGAGCGGGAGGTACATCATGGTAAGGGGAGAGAATATGGGCACAACTTACACTATAGCTTCGGTATATGGCCCGAACGCGGGTCAGGATCAGTTCATGCGGGAGATGCTGGGTACCCTACAGGATTTTGCGAGGGGCAGGTGATACTGATGGGGGATTTTAACCTGGCATGGGATAGGAGGGGTGACCGCATTCAGCATGAGGGGGGCATTGCGGGAGCGGTGACCTCGCCTCAATTGAAGGAACAGTGGGAGGAAGCTGGATTGCGGTATGTGTGGTGGGCATTGAAGGGAGGACAGGAGGGGGTTCACATTTCTCTCAGATGTTCCTAGAACTCAGTCAAGAATTGACTATATCTGGGCGTCGGCAAGCCTGATTGGAGGGGTGGATTCAGTAGAGGTAGGCCCCAGGGGGATAGCAGACCATAAGGTTGTTCAGATGAAGCTCCAGCTGGGGGGGGGGGGCTTAAGTCGGGGGTGTGGGGCTGGAAATTCCCTGAGACGCTCCTGAGGGATCAGGTGATGCGGGAGGAGATAGAAAGTAAGATTTGAGATTTCTCCGAGCGGAACAGCGTAGACACGAGCCTCGAGATCAGGTAGGATGCTTTTAAAGCCATCCTGAGGGGGGAAGTAATCGCTTTGAAGCTGAGAGAAACAGGTTGCTGAGGGGGCTAGAAGCACAGTTGTAAGGTGAAGTGGAGGCTGCCAGGGTACGAGTGGGGGAGAACCCCACTAGAACGGTGTACAAGGAATATAGGGCAACAGAGGGCCAGTTGAGGATCCTAAGGACTAAAAGGGCAGAGGCGGCTATGCTCAGGGTTAGACAAAGATTTTATGCGAAGGCCAATAAGGCAGACTCACTCCAGGCGCGCCTCCTGAGGGGAAACTGGGAACGTAATGTTATTGTGGCCATGAGAGATAAGGTGGGGGGGTGAAGGACTCACTCGGACGGAAGAGATAAAGGGGAGGCTGGCAGAGTTTTATGAAGAATTCTACTCTTCACAGAATTCTTTACCTGGGCCACAGAGGGATTTCCTTGGGGCCATTCCCCTCCCACGGCTGTCTAGGGACGAGGGGAGAGAGTTAGGCCAAGCCATCATGGAAGATGAGGTGAGAGCAACCATAGTGGCTCTCCCCCGTGGTAAAGCCCCGGGCCCACATGGCTACCCAGCGTCGTTTTACAAACTCTACTCCCATCTGTTAGTCCCTCATCTAACACAACTATTCAACTCATTTGGGTCTAGAGGCAGTATTACCCCCTCGATGGAGGAGGCAAAAATAACACTTATTCACAACGCAGGCAAAGACCCTGAAGAGTGTACATCGCATCAGCCCATTGCCCTCATAAATACAGAGGTGAAAATGTACACTAAAATATTGGCTAAGTGGCTGGAAAAGTACTTTCCCTTGCTGGTCCAACAAGACCAAACGGGGTTTGTGGCAGGGAGATAGACAGCTGACAATATTAGACGGGTGGCCCACATGGTCGAGAAAACAAGGAAAACGACCACTCCGCACATCCTCTTAGCGCTCGACGCTGAAAAAGCGTTTGATAGAGTGGAGTGGTCGTTCCTGTTCCAAGTCATGGAAATGATGGGTCTCGGGTCAGAATTCATCAACATGGTTGCGGCAAATTATAAGAACCCCAGGTCACGCGTCCTAATTAATGGGGAACTATAACACCCAATTAGGCTTGGGCGAGGGACGAAACAGGGGTGCCCTTTATCCCCCCCTGCTCTATGCTATATATTTGGAACCCCTTTTATTAGCTATAAGGGAGACGGACAGGATTCAGGGCATACCATTTGGGGGCTACCAGCACAAAGTGGCGGCATTCGCGGATAATATGTTGCTCATGTTGACGCAACCGAAGTGCTGACCAAATTTGGGGAGGTATCGGATTTGCGGGTCAACTGGCAGAAGTCCGAACTGATGAACCTATCCCTTGAGGAGAATGAGGCAAAGGAATTGAAGGCACTCTCCCCGTTCAAATGGAGCCTGGGCGGGATACGATACTTGCGGATTCGGATAACCCCTTCCCTGGGCGGCTGGTACGGCGCAACCTACTCCCCCATGCTAACGGCAATTAAAAAGGATTTGAGGAGGTGGAGTGCTCTTAGGATTTCCTGGCTAGGGAGGGGGCAGTTCTTAAAATGGTGATTCTACCCCGCATACTTTTTGTTTCAGGCGTTCCCGCTGTCCATTCGTGCGGGCTTCTTTAGGGAACTGGACCGAGTGGTCAATGAGTTTGTCTGAGAGGGCAAGAGCCTGTGTTTGTCTTGGTGTCTTCTCATGGCGTCCAAAGGGCGGGGGAGCATGGGCCTACCGGACTTCAGGCGATACCATGAGGCGCCACTCCTCCGGGTGATTGCTTTGCTGTGGACTATAAGAACCACTGGGTAAAAATGAACAGCAGTTGCCCGACATCACCTGGGAGAGGTATTATGGCTTCCGCGGAGGCTGAGACCGCCACATATCTATTTGAGTGATATTACGAAGGGAATGGTAGCCATCTGGGATAGGGCAGTGGAGAGACGAGGGATTTCATCCTTTCCATCCCCGTTTACGCCCATCTTCAACAATGGGGATTTCACGCCGGGGCTGGAGAGGGGAGCGTTCCGAGCAATGGAGGGAGGGGGATGCAGGACACAGATATTTTCCACAACCGAAAGGTGAAAACCTTCGAGGAATGTAAGCAGGATTTGGAGTTGGTGAGGAGGAAAGGCACAGATACTTCCAAATTAGATACTGGGTCACGTCAGCGGAGGTCTGGAGGGCTTCTACACGTGACCTAATACAATTCAAACAGTTACGCCTGAACCATGATGGTTCTAGAGGTCTAATCTCGGATCTATACAAACTCTTAACAGAGCACGGGCCCGAAGGTCACCTGGCCGTATATGAGGGGATGGGAGCAACAAATGGGGGTGGAAACGGAAAGAGACGACTGGGAAAGACTATGGAGGGCGTTTCCAAAGGTGGCTAAAGCGACCCGATTACAGGAAGCATGGTATAAGTACATTTATGGCTGGCACTATACCCCGGCCCTGCTGCATGCAATGTACCCGACAACTTCAGGGGACTGCTGGAGGGGCTGCGGGGAGGTGGGCACAGCTGCTCATATATGGTGGGACTGCCAGCGTATTAGACCCTTTTGGCGCGAAATTGCACGTGCCCAATCTCGGGCCCTAGGGCTGGGGGGTTAGCCAGGACCCTCTGGGTATCTTGCTGGGGAAGTAGAAAGAAGGGGGAGTTCTAAGGTGAAAGTGGTCTTTACCTTGGCAGCGATGGGGCTAATTGCACAAAAATGGAAGAGCCCAATGATCCCCACAGAGCAGGTTGGCTAAGGAAAATGTGGTACATTGTCTCATTGGAATGGGCCACATACGCGACGGATGGGAAATTGGAGAGTTTTGCTGCTGATTGTGGTGAGACGCTGGACTACTTGAAGGGGGAGTTTAGGGAGCAATGGTGCCACCAAAGATTAAAGCTGCTGGGCATTCATGGCTGAAGAGCTGGTAGGGAGTTACCGGGACTGAAGGACCTATTGGCACTATGACCGGAGTTGGAGGGGGGGGGGAGGGGAGAATTTGTGTGTTGATGTTGTTTCTTGAAATTGATTTGTTTTTACATGCTGAAATTAATAAAAAAAAGTTTTAAAAAAATAGTTTACATTAATTTAAACTTACCCTCAAATTATAAAATAGCTCCATAATACCCATCAATTCTTGCATAACTGCTTATATATCTATGCACTATCTGTTGACCTGCCTAAATTAGCAAAATAAGCTGCTATTCCAAACACATACCCTACACTACCTATCTTGTTCTAACATCGAGTTTGCTTACATCCATATTATACATTTTAAAAGCAATCTTCCTACCAATGCAACACAACTGGTGAACACACAAAACTCTGAAGGCTAAGACCCATAACTAATAGCCACAACCGTCCATTACAATTCATATGTGTCAAATTCCCATAAGTCCACATATTTCCAAATACATCTGGCACTCGTATATATGCAAGTTTTTTTGTATCCCTCTTTCTCCTATCCTTTTCCTATCTGCCCCTTTTGCCTCCCCTTTATTCTCTTTCAATAACTATTTATTTTATTTATTTGAATTTATAAAGCGCGCAGTGGACCTGGGGCATCATGGCGCTGTTACAGTATATTTGCTTAGGCGCACAAACAGTTTACATAGTGTATTGCAGTGGTATGGCACTCATACAATGGTGAGATATATTCGAAGTGGCACCAGTACGTAGACCGAATCATGGTAACGGGTACATTTAGGCAGTGTGGCATAGCGGAGACAGCAGTTACGGGTGAGGCGTAATATGCTGGTGTTGAGGCTAGCGGAAGAGTTGTGTTTTCAGTGCGTTGTGGAATGCTGTGAGGGACGTCTTTCCCGAGGACAGGTGGTAGCGCATTCCAATTCTTTGTAGCTAGGACAGCAAAACTAGAGCCTCCTGCTTTGGATCTTTTAAAGGTTGGGATTGTGAGCTGGTTGTAGTGCTGGGCCCGTTTTAGTCTTTTGGAGGTGGCAGAGTGGATGGTTTCTGAAAGGTATGGGGGTGTGATATGCAGGCGTGTGTGATGGAAAGGGTTTTAAAGAGAATGCGTTACTTAACTGGGAGCCAGTGGGCGTCATGCCTGGCCTGGGAGATGTGCTCCCTCTTGGGAATGCTGAGGGCCGCTCTGAGGGCGTTGTTTTGAGTGGTTTGGAGTTTCTTTGTTTTTGGATGATGTACTAAGGAACAGGATGTTGCAGTAGTCCAGCCTTGCTCCCACGGTAGCCCTTGCTATGGATGGGCAGTTTTTTGAGGAGAGGTAGGGTTCAACAGCGTTTATGATCTTTGTTGTTCGTGCGGCAGATGAGGCGATGGAGCTAACTTTCCGTGACATAGAGAGGGTGGATCTATGTGAAATTCTAGAGTTTTGGCTGCCGCCGAGGCGGTGATGGTCGTGTTGTCAATGTTGAATGATGTGTATTTACTATCCAGTTTGTTGAGGACTTGTTTGGAACCTAGCAGTAGAATTTCGGTCTTGTCTCCGTTGAGAAATAGGCCATTGACCGCCATCCAGGCCTGGATGAGCGCATAGGTCTTGTAAAGTGTGGCTGCATCTTGTTCGTATGAGCCAGTGAGCGGGAGTAGAACTTGAATATTGCCGGCATAGTGTATAGGCCATGCCGTGGTCGTCAAGGTCGTTGAAAAGTGGGAGGGTAAAAATGTGTATAGAGGGTGGGTGAGGTACAGGATCCCTGAGGGACTCCACAGTGGTTGGGTGTGGGGGTTGCACATGCCTGGTCAGAGAATACTCTCATGAGTCTTCCTTCACAGAAAGAGGTGATCCAGGATGTGGCTTGCTGCGAAAAGTGGGCTGCATCCTTGAGCTGTCTACAGAGGATCTTGTGATCTACAAGAGCGAAGGCTGCTGACAGAGCTAGAAGCAGGAGCAGTGCTGGTTTCCCTTTATCCATGGTTTGCTCATTCTGAATTTTTAAATTGAGTAGGGCCATCTCGGTACCGTGGCCGGAAACCTGATGGTCTCTTACCCAGGATGGTGTTTTGTTCCAGAAAATGTTGAATCTGGAGGTATGCCGCCTTGTCCAGTATTTTTAGCAGAAAAGGGACTGTGGTTATGGGTCTATAGTTATTTGGTAGGTCAGGATCAAGGGAGTGTTGTGTTTTTTTTTTTAAGTAGTGGGCGAACCCAAGTTTCTTTGAGTGCGGGGATGATGCCCGAGGAGAAAGAGGAATTGATAAAGGCTGTGAGAAGCGGGGCTCGTGGTTCTGTGCAGTCTTTAATCGGTGCCGCTGGGCATATATCCCCCTTGCAGGGGGAGGGTTTGATGGCCATGATTTCGGTTTCTGTTACTTCTCTGAAGGAGAAGGATTTTGAGTC
The DNA here is from genome assembly GCF_040938575.1 of Ambystoma mexicanum. Taxonomy (NCBI): domain Eukaryota; kingdom Metazoa; phylum Chordata; class Amphibia; order Caudata; family Ambystomatidae; genus Ambystoma; species Ambystoma mexicanum. Next base: position 930,739,915 of record NC_090931.1, on the reverse strand, counting down.
TTTGTTGTCTGGGTTAGGGGTTAAGGCTGGTGGTGTGCAGGCTTTGAGCAGGGCGTTGACGTGGGCTTTTATTTTATACTGGCGGATGTTTATTTTCTGTAGCATGGCTGATTAAATGTTACTGCACCATGTGTCATCTTTCACGGTTTCATGAGCGTTTGTTGGTGGGGGACCCAAGTTGCTTGTAAATTGCGAATAGTTCTTTAGACTCCGATTCCGAATTGGAGATTCTAGAGTTGTATGAGGATTTGGCTAACGTGATTCCATTTTTGTAGCATTCGCCAAGTGTTTTGTAAGTCTTTAGAGTGGCGTGTGACGGGCAGGTCTTCCATGTGGCAAGCGCTATTCGCTTCTGGGATCTTGGGTCTAGTAACTCTTGCGTAACCATGAGTTTGCGCGTTGTCTAGTTTTGCCTTTTTTCTTCATTAGTGGTGCTATGGTGCCTATGGGTAGTTTGATGGTAGTGGTGTATATGTCTACCAGTGCTGCAGGGTACAGTTTTGGTATTCCTTAGCCCCATAGTAATAATTCTAGAGGAGAGGTTCGTAAAATATTTAACATTTCCCTTTGTGTCGCTGTTAATTCACCATAACTGTAAAAATAACACCATTTAAGCGTCTACAACATTTCCCCTGAAGACTATTCAACTATTGTAATGACAATTAAGCATTTATAAAGACCACAAAACATAGACATCTAATTGTCATGTTTCCCAATTCAATATATTCCCCCCCCCATCCCACCGGATTTACCCAACCATATCAAGGAACACATGTATTCACACTGGGTACAACCAATCTCTAATTCCAAGGTTATTATCAGTGACACAACCTCGGTACATATTTCATTTCAAGTGCCCACAAGCGAACTTATCAGATGATGCCAAAGTTGTAAGGTGACCTTACCTATAACATCAAATTACTTGGAACGTTTATCCCAGCATTGTTCATTTTAACATCACCATAGATTAAACCTCTACATAGCGATTCTCATCCCAGCTCGTTATCTCTAGTTTAACAATCTCGCAGAAATGATTTTATTCCAAAGTGATCAAACTAGGCACTGGTCCACAAACGTGCATCATACATTTTCCCCTTTCCAACATTTCAACATTTACAAACCATTAAACAGTGTACCAGTTATCCTAATACACATCACCTGGACTATATGCATCACAGAATACCCCCACTGTGAGGGCCTAGAATGCACCATAGTAAGCCAGTGAGGCAGTAAACCCTAGTTGTGACAAGTGAAGACACATGTCCTCGCAAAAACCACAAAAGAGTCGCAGCATAAGCACAATTACTGGTCTTATTTTAAACCCTAAAACAGCAACGTTCCCTTTTCATCTCCATGAACCATATAAACAAAGGCTGTATGCGAGCCAGGGGTCTATGTATAGAGGTATTCTAAGTGTGCTTATTTCCCCTTCTGCCCTCAAGCGCTTGTCATTCATTTCTCCTTTGGCATCATGCAGTTCCCCATGTCACATTTAAAGTACAGCGAGTAAAATCAAATTCAGACCTTGTAGAAACGCTGTCCCTCACTGACTTGTAACGCACATAACTCGTAACATTTCCTTGATCCGACGATTATTGGGAAATGACTTTCATTTCTAACAAGTCTCGCGCTCGGACAACTGTGTGCCAGCATCTCTGCAGACTCCTCCCATAGCCTACAACCTCCGAAGCAGCACAATGGACGCCTTCCCAGTAGACAAAGGCAGTTGACTGATGGTCTCACCTATGAGTGGATCGTATTTCTCCATAGAGTGCAGTGCTCTCATACCACCATCCCACTTCCTCATTACTCGATCTCCCAATCGCCAAGTCGCCATTGCCTATGTTCGTTCGGGACAAATGCTCTATATGCAGGAACACGTGAACATGGAGAAGCGTAGAGTCACGTTTCAGGAGAGCAGGTGTTTTCCTCGAATAGCCAAGGCTGCAAACAATAACAAAGGCATACGAAAAATGCCGGAACCGTTTTAAATAACGGATGCAAGCAGCTAAGTTAATAATAAAAACATAAATTATTCGCTTACCTGCTAATAAAAAATAAATTATGAAAATGAAACGGACCAAACCAAACAATTTAGGTCTGCTGCTAATCTCTTTTTTTGTTTTGTTGTTGCCGTGCAATTATTTGAGCTGATGGTACTGCCTACATTGGTTCGATGTCCAAATCTGTCAGAAAAGCTTATAATCAGTGAAAGTGTATGTCTGGCCTTCCACAATGACTCGAGGAATTGCAGGATATACCATATAGTATTTAAGTTTTTTTTTGTTCCTCGCTTTTTCCTTTGCCATATTGTAACATTTCCTTTTCTCCATGACATCTCTACTCAAGTCAGTGATGATCATAATTTTGTTCCCTCCCCAAGATAAATCACCAATTTCATGAGATTTCTTGAGAATCATTTCCCTGGTTGGGAAATTCAAACATTTTGACAATTAAGTGTCTGGGTTGCTGACCCAAGGCTGGTTTGTGACCCAATGATCGATGTGCTCTCTCCATTTCCAATGAGCGCCTTTTCCAAAAAAGTGATGGGGCTGTCTCGCTCCACATTTTCTGGAAATACCGGCACTCCTTGTTATTTCTTTATGAAAAGTTTTCCTGCTCTGAAAGTTTGAGGGACAGCCTCTCATTTTGGATCTCCAACTGTCTCACCTGGTCAGCAAGTCACAAAGCCTTATCAACAGTAGTAAGGTGATCCTCTACTGCCACCATTTTTGGAGTGAGGTACCAAATACCTTTGTTCCACATTCATCCGTTTTGCTTTGATGTCTGCAATGTCCACCGTCACTTTAGTTAGTAGATCGGGTAGCTTGTCATCTCTCCTCTCATCCCCTCCTTTCTGCCTCTTAGCTGGCTGGGTAGTTTCAGTGGGATGAGGAACCTCAGCCATCATTAGGAAGTATAATGTCAGCAGCAGGCACAGGAGCTCAGCTCTTAAGCTGCCACCTCTGGTGCCGATAGTTCTGGAGTTGGACCAGGCGCTTTGTATTGAATCTTTTATAACCCATTTTAATCTTTCAACCACCCCATTCGTTTCAGGATAATACACTGAGCTGGTGCAGAGTTCTCTACCATTCCCTTTAGGGATGACACTGTCTCCCGAAAAACAAATTGGGGGAATTTTCCATCAGTATAATTACAGGGTAACTTTCCCACTTAAATACCTCCTAGTAGAACAAGATCACATTTTTGTTAAAATGTGCCAAAGCAAACTTCTACCCACCTAGTCCATAAATCCACCAAGACTATACACTAGTACTGGGAACGCGGCCCATGTATGGGGCCCACTGTATGAAACGCTGTATGAAATCCCACTCTCTCCTAAGAAATGTAGGGAATGGTCATAGCTGGTATTGTGCGAGTTGAGCATGCCTTTTTACTCTTAACACAAGTTTGAAAATGTCTATGACAAAAGCGTTGTCAAATTTTGACATCTCCATACTCTCTGGGAGGAATGGGACTGCCACTGTGAGCTATGCACTATATACCCAAAGATGAAACTGGGCACTATATTCCTTAGGGTAGCTGGGAGCTATAATCCTGAGACTGTTTTCAGAACTGTAAACCAGAGGGAGACTAGTAGCCCTGTTAGAAAGGAAATGTCTCCATACACCTTTGGTTACCCTATTCGGACACATTTTACTTGGCTTGTCCCAAATCTGAGCTATACTTTTTATGTCTAGAACACTTAGGCCCCATAGACATTCATCCCAATCTCATTCCTACAAAGGACAACAGTGGAAAGAAGTCTGTTTGGTGCTGTAAGACTGCTTTGGGAAACGAGGAAGCACGTTGGGCTCTTAATCCCAGAGACTTTATTCAGAACTGAGATCCCTGGGTAGTCCAGTATCCCAGTTCGAAAGTAAGCCTGATGTACTTTTGGTTACACCATCTTGGCACCTTTTGCATAGTTTATTCCAAGATAAAGAATTTTTTTTTTTTAGTTGTTGATAAACTTCTAGGCCCTAGATGTTTTTTCTCAAACCCGCCCTTATCAGAAGTAGAGTGAAATCATACTTTTAAGTCCAATGTTTTGTCGATGTGCCACCATTGTCTTGTGTTTGTGTAACCAGTGTGATCTGTGTTGCTTGGATTTCTACATGATATGTTGCCCTCTGGTTCGATTTAAGGCAATGCCTTGTCCAATTTCTTCCTTTTTGGCTCAAGAAGATGAGGACCAAATCGTACATGCTTTTATACGTCAGATGCGTTAAAGTGCACACTATAAATAACAAGATATTCCTGGGGCTTCTCTGGCTGGTTTTAAAAAAGAAAGCACTCTAATTTTGTCCATGTACATTAGTTTCAAGTATTCTGTACCTCTTACTTCATTCCACGTTGGCTTTACTTGTCTTTTTTTTAATATGCTTCACATATCAGTCCTTCATTGTCTTCAGAATCATTTACATGTCACTGTTTTTGTCACCCCCTTTTACTTAGTTTTGAATAGTGAGTGCAGAAACTGTGCATTACTGAAATAACGTTGTGTATGAGGGAAGATGCATGGGGACTCCCTTTTTCTGCCTTGATATTTTTGAATCACTGGATGCCTTTCTATTTGTGTCTCTTACCCTATCAGTCATCTTTGGATTTGGATGTCGTACAAGACTGGTCATTTCATTCTATGAACTGTATCAAGTCATGGGTTTGTGCCTTCATTGTTCTTTCTGTTCAGAAGCACATGCACTATTGAACCATTTCTTCTAATACTCTCATTGTCCCATGTGATTGGTTTGCTTGATAGATTATTGCTCGATTTCCATGGGATTTTGCTAGAAATCTCTCTGCAGCCAGCAATGAGACTCGGACACAATGGGTTCATGTTTCGGCTAAAGACGTTTATTAAAGAAAAGGGGGTGGGGGTTGGGGAAATGCCTCTATCCCCTGCTCTAGAGGTGGTTCCCTATACAAAAGCAAAACTAATAGTCTTTCAAAGGCAATGTCCAAAACAAAACTGGCCTGTGTCCACAGTTCTGTTCTGGTTCTCACACTTTAACAACATAAACTCCAAGCAAAGAGTAATGTTACTTGTCTTCAAGTGTTCAAAAATGGTCAAAGTTCATAACAGTAAAAAATCCCAAAAAACAGTTTTTTCTCATGGACAAAAGTTCAGTTCTAGGGAGAACCTCTTTCCTTGGGTTCTTTGCATTTGACCTCCAGTTTCAAAAGAATCGCCATGTTTCCAAGAGTCCTCTCTCCACTCGAAGTGTTCCATAGTTTATGGCTCTTGCTCCCTTCCACAAGGTTTCTCTTTACTCCTAGTTTCATGGGTACCTTTCTCCCCAGGGACCTTTCCTTCTCTTTATACAGCTTTGTTGACAGTTCGCAATGTTGTTGTTTTCCTTTAACTTATTCTGTCAATACGTCTCAACCATAGCTCGAGGTTTCCAAGACATGATTTCCCTTGAGCCACATCATCACAGTTAATAAATGGCATTTTCTTTTTACAGTTTATACAACAAATGCATTGATCTTCACCTGGTATCCTGCCAGGACTTTTATATCATGCAACGCTTTGTAGTATCGGGGGGGCAATTACTCCCTTCTCCTGATGTTTGGCAGGCTGGGTTCACAAACCTGCCCAACACCGTCACTTGTCTTGACAAAAGTTCAGAAGGTCAAACAGGATATTTTCTTCCCTTGGCCTCTCACAGGGTTGGTCTTCCCTTTTATGTATTTTGCATTTCTCACCAGTCACGAGCTTACCGTTGTCTACATTTATTTCCTTTCGTTCTATTTTTAAGTAACTGCGTTGGTGCACTGGCAACCCAGTAACCTGTTCACTCCTCTGGGCTTACCGGTTGCCTTTGTCATTGCCTCTTTTCTGTCTTGGCGGCAGCGTGGCCAAACACAGCATCTCTTCCTTGCCTTGGTGAGATTGGGTCGGCATCTCTATCTGCCGTAGCACGCCATCCACCAGCGTGGCATTCAGCTGTGTTACCAACTGGCAGGCAGATCTGTGTCTGCAGCTCTCTGTTCCTGCTGCTTCTCCCTCTCCTTGTCTCACTAAACTTTAATGGGCCTTTAATGGGCCTCGCCCATGCAGGGTAAGGAAACACTCTTCCCAGTCTGGTGAACTCAGTAGACTGGGAACCCCTGCTTTCCTTCTCTCCTGGCTGGCTATCTCTCCCTCTGCTGGACCAGCCTCTCCTGGGGTCTGTGCAGGTTCAGCAGACTGTGAGCCCAGGCTCTCCTGGTCAGCTGGGCAGCTCCTTCTTCTGCTGGGCCAGTCAGTCTCTCCTTCTCTCCACCTCGACTGCCCCAAGTAAGTGTCCCAGTCTTCCATCTTCTGGTGTCTCTGGACTGGCTTCACTCCTTCCACATGGTTTGCCCAGGGAGTGCTTCTCTCACACTTCCTGAGTCTTAGTTTGCTCTTATATTGGTCTACGCCAGTAGGATTTGGAGAACAACTAGACTGCTGATAGTGGTTCTCATTAGGAGTGATCTTCGCTGCTCCTCACCTCTTTCCTGTCTCAGTTGTCATTGAGGTGACTACAATTCCTCCTCGTCCCAGTACCTTTTAGGGGAATGGTAGAAGAGTACAATTTATGATTCTATTAGCGGGGGGTTGTTCTTGGGGTTATAGGATGAGGAGAACACTACGTTCCGTCTAGCTAGTCCACTCTACTCCCATTGGGATTGTCCCACCTCCTCCCCCCCCCATGGTTCTCCCTCGAATAGCCACCCCCAGGTAGCAGCTTCCCCTGCCTGGCAAACATTGGTGACAGGCTAGATTTGATTCATCACATCTTCCTCTCTTGCTGGTTTCGCTCAATTTTAGTGCAACTTTGGTTTTGTAAAGTCCATTCATCCATCAGCAGCCCCAGACCCCTGGAGCCTCACCCTGAGTTAAGATGCTTGGTCATGAAAGTACGCTCACTCCTAGCACACACTCCATACCCTGATTCATGAACATGCACCGGATCTAGCCTGGGTCACAGAGGCCTGGCTGAAAGAGGTAGTAGCCCCTTTACTGGTTCTCGCTCTATCCCCAGATTAGAACATCCTCCGGTTGGACACAGCTGGTCCCAATACAGGTGGAGGGGTGGCCCTTCTGTACCGCTCCACATTTGTGTGCTCGTCCTGCCTTTTAAGCACGCGTTCTACATGGAGGTGCTGCTTCCATTTGTCAGTATCTTCCCCCTCTTGCACTCTGCATGCTCTCCTGGTCTACCGCCCCCAGGCCATTACGAAGGGTTTGTATTGTCCTTCACTGAGGAGCTCTCTGACCTCAGACTACAGTTCGATATTCTCATTGTACGGGGTGATTCTATCTTCCACTCCAATAACGTCAAGGATCTTCAGGCTGACTGCCTGGTCTCCGCTTTATCTGACCTCGGCCTCCCCATCTGGTCATATGGTCTATCCACGCACTTGGAAACACGCTCAACTCCATACTAACACCCTCCCTACCTCTGTGGTCACGGTATGCCCTTGTGTCCCGGTCATTTGGTTCGATCATTTAATGGTCCCCTTCTATATTGTTTGCCAAGCACCCTCTGCCCACACTCTCCCTCGTCTCCCCTCCCCGGGCGCTGGTGCAATGTTCCTAGCACCAACATTACTCTAGGCATCTCCAAGGCTGGATGCCCACCCCGGGTGGACCATACCCTCAGCAGCTCTTCTAACTACTGCTGACCTCCTGGCCCCGATGAAACCTAAGCCTCGGGGGCTGCCTTCCGAGCCATGGTTTTCCGGTGGGCTCTCTGACCTTTGGCTGGCACGCCGCCAGGCTGAGCACAAATGGCACACATTGCTTGTCCTCTCGCAGGCTTAGCTTTTTGCAGGGCCAGAGCGGCCCATCAGAACGTAATTAGCAAAATGAAAGGCGACTATTTTTTGTCACGCATTGAGATTGCTGTGAACTCACCCAGGAGTGGTCCAGTCGCTGCCATCATGCTCCTTTTTGTCGACAGGGTGATTCCCTCATATAGGTTGTGAACCGCTTTTTCTACCTTTTTGTTTCTAAACCAAAATACCATCAGGAAAAGAATCGCAGATGCCTGGGTCCTTTCTCTCGCTGAGGCTGATCTCCCACCCCCTCACATCTTTGGCATGTGCCTGGTCTGAGTTCCTGACTTTCTTGGATTCCGATATCATCTCGGTCACCCTGAGCCTCAAATCCATTTCCCTGATGGACCACATTTCGCTGGGCTCTGTGACGAATCTAGGGATCCCTCACTAAACCCCTGCCTAAAGTCTCCTCCCAGGTGGCCAGGGAAAGGCAGACGCTTCCTGATCCTGTCCTTGGGGAGGGGGGGGGCGAGGGAGACGGGGGGGTGTACTGCGGGAGTATCATCTGGGAGGAGATCTTGTGGGATGAGACTCAGTATTTGTCCTTTGAAAGGGAAAACCTTTCAAGGTTGCCAAAGAAGGTGATGGCTTATTGTCAGTATAATGTATTTGAGCCACATATAAGATCTGTGGCTCTGGGCACAAGTACTATAAAACTTGAGCAAGCCTTAAAAACAAAGACCCTTCAAGGTATTTCAGGATAAACATCCTCCTTACTTCCAAAGGTATAATGTAAAGGAATCTAGAAATATTGTTTTGAGTAAATTGTCTTCCTCTGTAACAAAAACTTCTAGTGGTTTATCTTAGAATGATTCTAAGGAAAATGAATCCGCCCTTCTTAAAATCAAGAAGTTTCTGTAAAAAAACTAATTTTGCTGTTGAGCACTAAAAGTCCCATAATCCCATAAATACTGGGACGAGAAAGGGGGCTTGAGGCATGTTGTAGCAGTAGTTGGGCAATTAAGCGTAACAGCCCACACCTGAAGGAACCTGAGAGGCAGTAAAAGGCCCCCACGGGTGCAGGCAATTGGAGGTAGCTGGAACTGTGACTGGAGTGCTTGCAGTAGTATCAGAGGCTGAAGAAAGAAGACACAGTATTGGCAATCCAGGCAGAAGTTGGAGAACCAAAGGGACGCCAGAATGTTGACCCACGCACTGAGTTGCAGAGGCTGCGCAGCGGAAGGCGTGCAGGAAGGGCGCTTTTCACCATGTGAGCCTAATTGTGGATATTGCCATGCCAGAAGTGTATTGGAGCTGTTGTAAAGCTGTGGGTCTCCGGTACGAGAGGGGCTATGGGACTTGTAGTGCTCAACAGCAGTAGGTGTGCCAGAAGCAGTAGAAGTTGTGGAACACAGATCACAGAAGCCGGTGAGTCAAACATGGCATTTTGATTCCTCTTGCATGCACTGCCGGCAACTTTATCCACCTTAATATTCACTCGAGAATAAGCAGAAGCGAGCTTAAGTTGTTCATTGAGTTATTAACAATGCGACAATGCAAGAGTAGCAATTGCGTGTGATCAGGTAATTTGCCTTTCACTCCCGTGAAGAGCAAACACTGCAGAAAGCCATTGTTAAACCCTTAAACTTTGTAAGCCTTATGAAGAAGTGGTTGCATGGGCTTAATTTAATTTTTCAAGGGAAGAGTGAACTTTGCATCTTTATTCATGCTAACAATAATTGCTCATAAAAGAAGTCAAGTGTTTAAAACCTTTATCTGCAGTTGGAGAGAGAGCATGCATGCCCAAGCTAAAAGTATTCCCCTATTAAGACTGAGAGCAGCCTTTCTTAAAGCTGGAGAAAAATCTAACCAATACTGTGAGCCCAATATAAGTTCAACCTTGCTTAAGAGTGTGGAAGCATTAACTGAGACCAAGAGGATGGAACCTAGGCTTCTGGGTGATGAATTTAGTTAACAGTTGGCAGAGATGAAGGCAAAGGGAAACTTGCTGCTCATAAATATTATTTGAAGTTGACACAACCTTTATTGCCAAAGGCTTTACGTGACTGAGAGAAGTGGGTCATAAAGGCAAACTTGGGTTGTTGTGGCAGACGGACAAGAGAGGCAAAGAGGCTGCCCCTTTTGAAGAGCTGTTCCGAAGAAGTGGCTTGCCTATTTGAAGGTGTTGAAGTGCTTAAAGTAAATCTTGTCCGAACCAAAACCTGTTTTGAGTCACAAGGTACTGAAGCTGTGGTGGTATATCTGGTTGTCAGTAGATGCATAACCTCTGTGGCACAAGTGAAGTGGAGTATATGAGACAAAGGGGAATGTCCTCATGGTAACCTTTAGTAGAAGTGAAGTTGTTGAAGTAGAAGCAGCAGCACTGTGAAGTCATCCTGACCAAGATACTTACTGTGAATCCTAATCTTGTAAATAGTGACATCATAACTGTTAACCAAGAACTGTGTTTCACTAACATTTATAGAAGTTTTATATCTTTTTAACTGGGGCAAGTCTTCTTGGATAACAGGAAGTGGCGGCAAAGCATTGTGGCTGATAATAACATTGGTGCTATTTTAAGGAAGTGGAAAGTCCTTATTTCACCAAGGAGAAAAGGTTTGCTATTGTTGGAACTTTGGTTAAAACAAAACTTTACCTTGAAAATTGAAACATCAAGAACTGATCTGAGACTATATTACTTACATGAATATCCTTTATTTTTGTTGAACATTGGAGCTGAATTCACTTTTACTCCTGGGGGAAGAAACTTGCCCAAGTTATTGAGCGGTTATCAAGAAACTGAGAATATTATTGTTGTCATTTGAATCTATATATATAAAACAAAGTTGTTTGTGGGTTTGTATGTGGTGTTGATCTTGGGGACGTAACTCCTCATGAACGGTGAGGTCTGGCATCATGAATTTTGCATGGAATATTCTATATTTCATTGGCGAATCCCGTTCCTGAGATAATTAATGTTCTTGGCTTTTTTGCATTTATGTGGGGTTCCGCTGCTATCTGCAGGTTATTTGTAGAAAGTGCTCATTGCACTGGCTGTGCTGTGCTGAACTGAAGAGTGAGTGTGCCTTTCTTTACATTGATTTGTTTTGCAATAAACTCAATACAAGTTAATTTCACTAATTAATTGAAGACCACATTTTTATTTACCTCTGATTTGAATTCTCGCGTGAATATCATATTTGTATACATTCTCTAATTATTTGCAGTGTGTTTAGCAGCGAACATTTGCCACCTCTGCTAACAACACTGCAAATAATCATAGTAAGCATACAAATATGATATTCATGTGAGAATTTATAGATACAAATTTGGTGTTCAATTAATTAGTGGAATAAACCTGCATCGTGTTTTTCCTTTGTGGCAAACAAGAATGTTTCTTCATCTTTTTAGGTGGAATATGAAAATAAATCTGAGACTGGTCATCCCGGGCGAAGCCAGGTACTTCAGCTAGTTGCCCTATATTTTCTTTGTGTATTTGATGTTCAAGTGTCGGGGGACAGACATCCTGTGTTAGAATGTTTACCTTTAGTTTTGTTAGGCAGGGAAATCCTCAGCAGAGTTGGGGTAGTGAGGCATTTCATATCATGTATACTTTAATAAAATGGCGAAATGATTTGTTTGGCAGGCAGAATTCCTTTTTTGGAATTACACAGACACACACGTTTTGCTTGAGCTTTGTGATGAATCTGGCAAAGCAGTCACTAACTCCCCGGGGAAGTCCCCCCCCCCCACCCCCATGTGGCATGGGGAAGGATAGAAGCTACCTGATTCCATAGGAATACCTGACTCCAACTTCGGTGGTGGAATTCTGCGGGAGGACCACATGGTGGGGAAACCAACCTTTGATAGCATGGAGGCGATTCACTCTGGGAGACGCATACTAAACCCCCACCCCCTTGAAGGGGCTGGTGTAATAATGCTCTATATCCATCTCGAGCATCTGACAAACGGCTCAGTAGAAGACATTGAAAGCCATGAACAAATACGTTTTGGTTCCCGCAAATTGGCTGGGATGAGGAAGAGAGATGAGATCAATGTGGATAAGCAGCAAGAAGCCTGTGATGCGGTCTAGTCTTTCTGATCAGATCATCCACACCAGGAAGTTTAAAAGCTGTAAAAAATGGAACGATGGGGAATCTCCTTTCCTGATGCGGCTCCAGAAGCAGACGGGTTGTGGTGTGCAACAGAGCAGAGGAACGGTCGAAAAGGCGCCAGCAGGAGGGACACCAGATGGGGAGTGCCGCTGGCATGAGACACGGAGCAATGGAAGCTGCGACATGAATACCAGGGCGGTGAGAAGACCGGCGAGTGCAAGAGACACCGACGTGAAGAAAGGGAAGACCACTTCAGTGAATGCCACCCATGGAGGATGCTAAGCCTGCCTGAAACTACTGTTGAACCCAGGCAAGCAAAGGCAAATACCGGGGCACTTCACTGCGTGAACCACACATCGATCAGGAAGGGAGGGTTCGCACAGAGAATGTGAACAAGGGAGCTGGAACAGATAAACACGCCATAGTTATACCGCAAGAACCAGAAGAAACATTGACAAGAGCCAAATGAGAAGGGTCGGGCCAAGAACACAATATTGGCAGAGGGGAAAACTATGAAGTTTGGGGAAATCCTGGCAGGACAGTATAGCAGGCACACAAAGCGGGTCTAGAACTCGCACCCTAAATTACAATCGTACACATTTGAAAAGTCCTGGCAGGAGAGTAGAACAGGGATGTGAAGAAAATATAAGACTGTAAAACTTAGTGCAAGTAAAGTTGAACGATACCTGGCAGGAGAGTATACCAGGTACACTATCTGGAAAACCTTAAGACTGTACATATGTTTTTGAATCGTGCTGTCCAGAGAGGAAAAACTACACCTTGATGCTGCGAACCTTGTGAACCAGAGGAAACAGTATTTGTTTATTTTATGGCAACATTGGAAAATCCAAAGAAGGAAGTGAATATCTGTTGATACCTTGAGACTGTGTTATTAAGGAATTGTGGAATTCTATAGGAAGGGAACCCCTTTCATATCCTTGTGGAACTTGGCGGTTTCCTTTTTTACACCATTTTTGGAACTTTAAGTTGAACTTGCAAAATATAGCTGCAGAATTCAGGTAAGAGAACATATACCCTCTCACTATGATTAGTTTAAAATGTGAGGGTCAGCTTAGGTTTTGGACACAGGACACAGGACTTTTTCTTTTGGACATCCTGACTTGGACACTAGTTATTTTGGTTGAGGCAGGAAAACCCCTCATGGTTATAGGGAGAGGTAGGTCTTCCTCCAACTCCTTTATCTTGAATACAAGTTTATAGCAATAAAAATATGCCTCTGTATACTCATGACCCATCACAGCTCTCGGGAAAGAATAAACACCTCACTTAAATTTAAGGAACACTAATTTTCCGTCAGCACTTGGATAGATGCACACTTTTTAAAACTCAATCCTGATAAATACTGAGGTGGTGGTTAATGCTACGAAGAATCTGTGGTGCTCTTTGTTTTGGCATATATAGTCTGGCATTTGCTCCAACCCCACACCAGTAGTATGATACCTGGTTATTCTCATGGGCAAACCCTGCCTATGGAAAGAGTCAGAATGACAAATCGCTCATGTCAACATACTTTGTTGGTTTTTAATGACTTTTTTTGTCATGTCTGAATTTCAATAATCATGTTGATCTTGACCTGCCAGAGAAATTTCTTTCAAGATTTCAGCAGGTTCAAAATGAGGCCGCAGGTTGCTGTTGAACATTAAACATTTTTAACATATTTCTCTCAGCCTGGCATTCTTGCACTGCTTCTCTATTAGGAAAAGAATAGTCCCCAAGGCCATGTATATGGGACACACAGAAATTTATAAAGCTAAACCAATATTCTTTCAGTGTTCCGTGCAATATCAAAAGAAAAGACAGATGTGATCTATATACCAAGAGGCTTATGATTCCAAAGATCAAGAAAGCCAGAATGGGTGGATGCTCTTTCATGTTTCAGCTTCAAGGAACAGAGTTTCCTACCTCTCATGAGGCAGGATGTGACTGACGTTTCAGGAAAAAAAACTAAAAACCTGGTTTATTTAAGTCTAATTGTATATTTGTTTTGTTGGTTCTGCAAGTATGTCTCTTCATATTCTACAGTGCCACAATTCCTTTTTGCTGAGTAGAGCACTTTATAAAACCCTACAACATAGCATAATAGCATAGCTCATTTGGCTGGGTGCTTGGAGGAGCTGAATATTTGTATTCATCATGCTTCACAGTAGTCATGAGGGGCCTCACAAGCAAATGCTTTGGGATGCCATGCTAATCTTAAATTGGCACATATGTATATGTGTGTATATATAATATGTACCCATTGCCAAAACCAGGTAAATACAGCCTCCTTCACCTGGAAGTAGTAACTGCAACTCATTCTATTCTTCCCTCCCTCTCTAATGCATGAGGCCAAAATCAAGGGACTTCATTTCATCATGTCTCGGCTCCCTGTATATTCAGGCACTGCTTTAAATCATGTAAACCTCCTGTGTTTTAACTGAGGAATTGAAATAGAGGAAATGGTGAGGAGTACCAACACTTGCTAAAGCAATGCAGGATTCAGCCATGCTTCCAAATTGAAATAGTCCATGCTGAATAAACAAGCAGACTTAACTGCCTACGGTACTGTATCTTGTCATGCAGCGCCCTTACCAAGCACTACCCTTCATCCTGAAGAGAGAAAATTAGTGTCAACATATATAGCAGTTTATACATATTTTGAATAAAAAATCATTTAAAGTAATACTATGTCAGATGCCAAATAACAGGAGTATCATGGACTAGCCAGTGCCTTTTCCACCTCCACTAAAATAAAATAGTGATAGAGGTTGAAGAGGTGTGTATGCACTGGATTGGTGGGGGGAAGGAATGTAACTTTTCTTTTCATCCTTTTTTTAGTTATTTCTTTTAAAGAGGTCAGCTTAGATGCCTGTCTCTTGGCATTGATTCAGCTAATTTTCTAAGCACTGCAAATGTGAAGAAAAATGATAAATGGTGAGAAAATATAGATCTTTTACTTTCAGTGAAACAAGTTTTTAAAAACAATTGTTGCACCCTTTTCATTCAGTGCACACAAAATATTTTTTGACATCTGTCTTGCTAATTATTAAAGTGATATGCAACTGGCTTTAAACGAAGGTCAGCCAACTGGAAATTAAAGCTCTGACAAATGGGGAATGTAAGCTCAGATTCCCGTTTGTCTGGTGCCAGAGGAACAGGAGATGAATGGTTAGCAAGATTGAAGTTTAGTGATAAAAGGTAACCCTACAGTTTAGAGATGCTGGTTTGTTACCAATATTACTATATATAGTGTAGGTCCAGTCAATAACTCTAGAATGTGCTGTGACGAATCCCAGGCTATCGTTGCAGCTTACATGGAGGGGGGGCCCTTTCCATTAGGCCAGGGTGGTGAGGCCGCTACCTGATGATCCCTCTGCGGGTGGCACTTGGTGCGTGGATCAGAACAAATCAAGACCATGCGTTGCCGTATGATGGCCCCCAATGCACTCCTAGGGGATAATAATCCCAAGTAAACCTGAGATCCGCCGGCAAGGCCTTGTGGAGAACAAAACTTCAGCCACCAAGCCTACCACAGCAAATCCAACAAGGATTGATTCAATTAAAAAAAATCCATATTCAAAGCAATAATTTTCAAAAAATCAATCAACAAGATAGTAAGCATTGTTCAACCTCACACACGTGTACATAGCAAGTTTCAATCAAACTGTATACCATTGTGAGTAGTTTGATTTTTATCATATCCTCTTCATGTAAGCATCAATAACATAAGATTTAAAAGTCAAACATGTGGAAATAACATGGATACAAAAATATGAATGTACAACTGATAACAGAGATTAACGTGACATATAAGCATTAGTACAGGTTGATTCAGTCTCAAACAAGTACAGATTGTCACTGTTTTGCAAAGGAAGTTCATTACAAATCATGTTTTGCAACTCCTGATTCCTGTGAGCCACAAAGTATTTTACTTAAGTCCAAACAGCGTCATATAAATTGGTACAATGCCAATGCGTTTCGGATTATAGGAAATCCATCTTCAGGTTATTTTGTTCCGCTGAATGTGTTATTCTAAAGGAATCATAAGAACAATAATAACAATTACTCGTTATGGAGTACCTACGTATGTGAATTGATGATTAAATCAAGATAAAAGGTACACCGACCTTCAATATGTTGTCCCGTCTCCAGGATTAGGATAAAGTCCTGTATATCAAACCAGGAAAAATGACTCGCAAGACCTACGTCCAAAATCACCTTAACTTCAAATCAACACTCCTGAAACACGAGCACAAAACAGCACTTAAAGGTGCTAAGGGGTACTCGACCCGATTGAATACACTGTCACTTCAAGACTGGGAAGGAAAACTGGTCGAACGGCTTGCATTCACTACAAGATGAGGAAAGGCCACGGGTGTCTGACAACAAATACAGTTGTCTTGACAAATTCGCGCATGCGCACCCAGGACTTGGATCGGGAACCGCCATGAGTGTATGGGCATTACGATCTGCTACATGATACTGGTGCAAAGCCGCACCGAGGCAATTACAAGAAGGGAAGCACAATAAATTAAAAGTGCATGTTGTTATTGAACAACACTCAGTGCGAGTAGACACAAATAACTGCAACGTGTCAAGACAGGCAGGGCAGGGGGCAGTGCAGAACCCAGTCTGCCTCAGCCCCCTGAATCTGCCAAAGTACTGTTTAATCCCCACACAGGGGGGAAAAGACAGGCAATCTACCAATTACGGTACACCAGGGCACACACAGTATATTCAATACTGGAGCATAAAGTATCCCTTATTGTAATACTCTGAAACAGTATAGAGCATTATTAAGCCAACCCGAGGAGGCCACCAACTGTGTTCCATCCAGTACCACACCTACTTGAACCACCAAATTCAAACTCTAGACCCTGTGTGTGTAATGTCTCCCTGGTTAAAAATCGAGAAAATACACCTTGAACATTAAAGTGCCAATATGATAGTGTTTATAAATTCCACCTGATTCCTTACTACACCCCGCGGGATGCTTCCCGACTTTACTCTATTCAAGAAACCAGCATAAGAATTCTAAATATGTGGACATGTAGAATGGTCCATCGAACCTGCGCAGGACAAATAACTTTATACAGAATCAGTCTTAGACAGTGTTCAAGATCCTGTATCCACAGAATGTCTCCCTAGTTAAATGGCCATTACTCAGTTTGTGGGATGGTGATGGGAGGCAACTCCTTCGCCCTTAAGTATCTTTTATTCCCCCTTAGTGCCTCACTCGACCTCTCAGGATACACCCGCTCACAATCTGTTCCATTAGCAGACCAAGGTATAACGGAGACATAGACAGGTTATATGGTACTCAAGTGTGTAGGGAAAAGTCACCAAAATGCAAAGTTAGTCAAGGCTAATGCTCCTACCGTGTCATGTGAATAATCACGACCATGAGGTAAAACCCCCTCTTCATATGAAACCCTTCAAGTCAAAATCCTCATTCATCCCTCTGGGTTTAAGTGAGTCTAACAAATTGATCCATATGATTTCTCGTTGAAGGAGTTTCCTCTGTAGGCCCCCCCCCCCCTCGACTGCCCAACCTGTATGACACATTTCATTTGTGCCACAGTGTCTTGCCTGGTAAAAATGAGCCGCAACGGGTGATTTCTTGTTATTGTTCCGGATGTTGGATTTGTGCTCACACCACTGCGTCTTCACCTTCCTGGTGGTCCTCCCTACATAGTAATAACCACAGGGACACTTTAAACCATAAATAACATTCATTGCATTACATGTGCAGGAATGTTTCAGCCATATTGGCTTCCTGAATGCGGATGTGTCATGCTATTCCCTTTTAATAATAATGATGCAATGCGCAAAGTTTAGACAGGAGATCGTGCCTTTGAATGTAATTGTGGTAGCTGGAGTCTGTACCTCTGCTTGCACCAAACTTGAACGGAGCGCCCTGTTATTCCTGTAGGCGAACCGTGGGACCTGTGGGAATAGATCATTTAGTTGTGAATCCATCTGCAGAATTGCCCAATTTTTTGGGATTATTCTCCTAATCCGGCCACTCTTGTAGAATGTGTAGTTACGTATACCATGGGATCTCCCTCTTTTGATGGCTTGGGGCAAGCAGCATCTCCCTCTCAATGGTACTGACTTTTGCTGCAATTGTTCCAATAAGGGCAGCATCATAGCCCCGTGTCTTGAATTTTTCTTCAAGGATTGATGATTGGCGTATGTACTCTGCTGGTTCAGATATGTTCCTTCAGTACCTCAAGAACTGACTCATGGGTACGCTATCCATCGTTCTCTGAGGATGAAAACTGGTGGCTAGAAGCAGGCTGTTCCTGTCAGTGGCTTTGGTAAAGATACGTGTCTCCACCATTTATTTAACGTAAACTTCAATATCGAGGAAATGAATGACAGATTTACTTGTTTACACTGTAAAGCGAATGGTGGGATGCATCTGATTCATCATTGTGGAAAAACTCCTGTAATTCATCAGCTGGTCCTTTCCAAATATATCATCGATATATCTTGCATAGAGTGGCAGATGACGTTGCCACTTAATGGTAGAAAGTAGGTTTTGGTGCTCAAGGTAGTACATTTAAATGTTTGCATAGCATGGGGCCATTGACGCACCCAGGCTAGTGCCAGATATCTGAAGGAAGAATCTATCTCCAAATTTAAATAAGTTGTTATTAAGCACAAGCTTCAGTAGTCAATACCAAAAGCAGATCACCCGAGCAGTTTTGAGATCTTAAGAGGAGCCATTTGACAGCCTCAAGGCCCGCTTCATGGACTATATTGGTATGCAATGAAGTAACGTCCATTGTAAAAAGGATGTCATGTCCTGCTGTAAACTGCACCTCCTTCAGTTTTTGCAAAAAGTGCATAGTATCCCTTACATAGGTAGGTGTTTCCTGTATGAGGGGCTGCAAAATCTTGTCCACATATTGTGCCAAAGGTTCCAGCAAACTGCCTGTGGCCGCAATGATAGGCCGTCCCAGTGGATTAACAAGCCTCTTATGTGTCTTCGGAAGATCTGCATCTCTGGTGTTAAGGGATGGGTGTGCTGCAGGAATTTCTGAGTTTTCTCTGATATTACTTCTCTCCCTTCAGCCTCATTGAGCACTTCACCTATCCGTTCCATTACCTGTGTGGTAGGAACAAAACCAATCTCCTTATAGGTTTCCGTACCCACAGGAGGGTGATCATTTTCTTTCAAATAGTCCTTTTTTTCTATTAAGACAAGGACACCCTCTTTATCAGCTGGTTTAAAGATAATATTAGTATTGTCCAGTAGGTTCCTAAGAGTCTGTTTCTCCCTCATGGAGAAATTACTGTGTCCCTTGCTCGTAAAATGTAGCTTCCCTAGTTCTTTAAGAACAGTTTTCTCAAACACTGACATAATGTGATTATGCACCAGTGGATTGAAGGTACTCTTAGGCTTAACTTCTAGAAAATCTGAAGATTGGTCCAGAGGTGAATATTCATCCATGTCATCGAAGAAGACCTTAAGTTTCAGTTTTTCGCATCAGCCTAAAGAAATCTATTTTCTCTTTGAGCAGTGTACTGTTGCTCTGAACGACAAAAGAAAGTCCTTTGGTTAACACCTGTAGTTCCCATACGAGAGAGTGGATGTGATGAGATATTTACCACTGTCTTCTTTTGAGGTTTCTTTCTCTGTGGATTTTTTCTTGTGGCTTTGTCTGGTAGGTCTTTTTCTAAAAAACGGGGTTGCTCATCAACCAGTAACTCTGCAGGTTTGAAGGTGTCACTATCCTCGTACTGTGTCCATCCTTTAATATCGTACTTGAGGCATCAGAAGTGGTAGCTTCTGTGGTTGATGTTCCTGTCTTGGGCGGGTAACCCTGATATGCTTTATTTGGACGATGGCCGTAGTATTCCTGCCATGCATAAACAATGTCAAGTTTATAGTCTAATGTATCCTGCCTAAATTTGCGAATCTTCTTAGTTTCCAATTCCTGTTTATATCTTTGTAACTTTTGATTAGTGTCTTCTAGGATCTGACAAAGTTGGTATGATGATAGGGCTGCACTCGGTGATGACTTGATTCCTTCAATATCCTCATCTATCGTTTTCAAATTCTTTGCCAACTCCTCGATGGTCAAAAGGATCAAATCGAGTGAACATTTATTGAGAATCGGACACCAGCGTTTAACAAATGTAGGATTCTCTTTGCACAATGTAGGTTCCAGGTTCACTCTGAAGCCCCGTGGAATCCTCTGTGCTTTAAAGTACTGTGCTAGTGTCGCTGCGTGGAGTTTTAAGTTGATCTCCTGGTGGATTTTCCATTTGAGTTGTTTAATAAGCGCCTCCGGTTTATCTGAGGTTGAGTTCTTCTCCCGTAA
The DNA here is from genome assembly GCF_040938575.1 of Ambystoma mexicanum. Classification (NCBI taxonomy): domain Eukaryota; kingdom Metazoa; phylum Chordata; class Amphibia; order Caudata; family Ambystomatidae; genus Ambystoma; species Ambystoma mexicanum. The sequence goes on along the minus strand of NC_090931.1, from coordinate 930,719,715 downwards.
TCTTAATCAAGGCCAATATACGTTTGGCTTCATCCTCACTGAAACCCAAGGTTTCAGCTCTGTTATTAGTGGTTAGATCATTTTTAGTAAGGACATCCTAGTCCTAAAATTCAGTCTTGCTTATAGTGAATGTGTGCCCTCTCCAATGTGTGGCTGTAGAACAGAACAAGAAAAAAGGAGGGGCGGAGAGGCAACAACTATTTAAAGAAAAATATTAATATTAGGGTTAATATGTTGGTGGGTGGATCTCATGTGGTGGGAAACCCTTCATGGGATTGGAGACGACCCTGTGAGACGGCAGTATTCATTCAACCCTTTGGTGTGCCCACCTTCCTTCAACCGCACTTAAGTTCCTCTAGTCTCTCATACCACAATTTGTCATGGGTTAAGACATCTTTTTAATAGGTCTGGGATGGAAAAAAGTGCGCCCCACCCCAGCATTCTACATCTAAGTACTGTGACAAGGCGACACTCCTTTAACCTAGAAGATAGTCAGAAGATTAGTACTGTGATGATACAGAGCCTGCAAGGAATGATGATCCTCAACACGAGTGACTGCATGCGTGCTAGCCTTTGCCAGAAGCTGATTGGTTCACGCTCCGTCAAAGGCAGAGAGGCCGCAGGAGAATGGTGTGTCTGTTCTGGGTGCGGCGCAGACCACGAGAGGCACCAGATGCGTGGAAGCCAGACAGAGAGGGGAGATCACTGCGTACCATGGAGAACTGCACTCTGGAGAAGCTTACCAAACGTGAATCAGGCCGAAGAAGAGGCAAGTTTTCGGTTGCGTAGCTGCAGGGTAGCGGATGCAGAGTAGCAGAAGAAGCGAAGAAAAGACCAGCGAGGACGCTGGAAAGCCCAAGAAGACTCTGCAGGCCCTGGGAGACCCGCAAGCAACCGAAGAAGGGTGGCCCAGAAACTACAGGGAACAAGGTGGCTGATCCCAAGTTTGGGGATACCGAGAAGGCGGAAAGGGGCAAAAGAAAAGACACTAAAGTGGGAGAAAAACCACATCGAAGGGGTCTGGGATCCAGTTTTGAAAAGTGCACGAAACGGTACAGAGAACTATCTTTACCTATTTCAGTACAAAAATCCACAGTCCTTGGCAGGAGACTAAACCAAGGCTGTGAATTACAGAGTAGAACTGTGAAACCATACAACCAAAGAGGGTCTGGGACCATATTGGGTGAACAAACCCCGGGGCATCCGAGGAAGTAGAAGCTTTGTGTGTGCAAGAACGTATCACAGACTTTGGCAAGAGAGTGAACCAGCTTTCTAGTTGAGAGAAGGAGAAAGTTGGAAACCTAATCAAGCGAAGCGGGTCTGGGACCCACAAGGGGGACAAGTACCCCAACCCATAAATAAGTTTGTGAATACAAAGGATACCCGAACACCTTGGGAGGGAGGTAAACCAAACCTGCAGGTGAAAGAATAGCAAGCGCCCTCCTTGGCAGGAGAGTACACCAAGGAAGGCGTGGTAAGGGACGGGAGTTCCCTCCACACAAGGCAAAGTAATTTAGGCACAAATGCAGTGAGAAGACCCTGCGGAGAGGGATCCTAATCCTTGTATCTTTGTAGAACTTCTGCTAGTTACCATATGGGGAAAGGGAGACAACCCCACAGTCTTGTTGAACTTTTGTTTGGTTTCTGCACCTTTTGGAACTTTCGTGTTTGGCGGACTATCAGGCTGCAAGTCGGCAGTCAAGAGACCCTTTCCCTTGCACATGAGTCTTAGTTTAGCTTGTAATGAACAGAGTCGGGTTTGGAGACAGGACGGTAAACTTTACTTTGGATTAGATGGTTTTATTGAGGCAGGGAAACTCCTCATAGTTGGGGCTAGTTAGGCTTTTCCTCAACTCCCCCATTTTGCTTCATAATGTTTTTGCTAATCAACATGCCACCCAGTGCTCCAGATAAGATTTAGAAGGTGTAGCATTTTACTCCCTATTTTTTGAAGTTGAGAGAGAAATAATTTTTTAGGGAGTCAAAATGTGCATCGATTCCCAAAGGGAGCATTTTACTGGCGAGTAAAAAGGTTTTAACTGAACAACTGTCAATTTTTTGTAAGAATTATCTTTGCACCTAGTTATTCATGCACATTAAAAGGTGCACGTTGACTGACCACCAGGGGGCTCATGGATGGAGTCACACAGGGCCTAAAAAGTGGCATGAGCCCGACCTAAGGACCCCCAACTCCAAAACTAATGGTCTACTACAGTGGATGAACAACCTCCACCCCCCCCTCCATGGGCCGAACAAAACAGCGAAGAAAATCGGACGCAGATTCCCTGGAAAAGGTCCACTAAACAAACTGCGCGCCAAAAGAAACATACTGGTGGCCATGTTTGCTACAGAGGGCACCTCCGAATGTTCGTTGTATGCAGTGCAAGCTCATTTAAGAACAGAAGTGAAAACCCCATACTCGGACGTGGACTCGAGCGGAATGAGAGAGAGGACCGGGTACCTTATCGCTCCACCCGACCCAAGCCACAGGACTCAGAGAGGGTTCCGCTCTCTGCTCCGATCCCAAGAACAGATTGAAGAACGCGCTGCTCAGGCTGCGCCAACGGATGCGGCCTGGGGAGAGGAGCCCCTGTGGTCGCCCTTGCTTCGCTACCTCTGAACCAGGTCAGGGTTGCACAGCAGGAACTTGATGAGCATTGACCGCCCCTAACCCCCCCCCCCCACCCCGTGGTGCCCTTCTTGCTCGCGCAGAGAAAGCAACCACTCTCCGTGTCACTGGATTTAGCCAGGTGAACCCAGGGAATCTGTCACGTCTTCTGGTCTTCTCTTGGCGCGGAGGCAGCACAAATGCCTGCCTCCCCGTTAGGCCTTGGCAACTGGGTTAGTGATACCACAGGCCACCGCAACCCTTCGGAGAAAGAGGGTTAGGGCTCGTTGAGTGGATAGGTAGGGAGGTTGTAGGAACACCGGAAAGAGGGTTGGGGGAAGTTCTGTGGGCAGGTAGGGGGTGGTTAGGGAAACATTCTCCTCGGCTCCTGCTTCTGAACTTGAAGATCTCCGCCCTCACACTCCTGCACTCTTCACATTCATGCTGTATACCCAGTGTGGTGTGGGCATTTATACTGGAGCCCCCTAACCAGAATACTGCACCTAGCAGCACTAAAACGTACGCTATCCTAAGCTTTGTTCTTTGCCAAAAGATAATGTCCCTTAACTTTTCCCCCACATTACATCATGTAAGGCATTGACATTTCTCCCACATTACATCATGCAGGGTATTGATTCTGCATTAACTCCATGCGGATGGGACAGGCCTCCATATTACCCCATCCAAGGGCGTGCCCCATGTCATAGGAAATACATAAACACTTAGCTTCGTGTTTGATGCAAGTGCTGAAGTTTTCTGGCCTTTTTCGTGTTGACTGGGCCAAGCGCCGTCCTCCGGCTCCGTTCGCCGCTGAAAGAATATAAGGCAGGGTCAGAATGGGTGCACGTACACTCGCTCCCTTAATGGGTTATTCCTATACCCAAGCCTTCAGTCGGTCCGTGCCTTGTCTACGCTTCACACAACTTAGTACCCCCCGAGATGCATGAGCAACCCATGCAGGGTTCATTAGAAAGCCCTCCTGCGTTCAGTCATGTTTAGTTCGTAGCTCCAGTTATGAGCTGCTGTTAGTATTAACAGGGCGGGTTCCTTGCAGTAAACTGCTGCGCGAGGGAAGCAGTGAGCATTACTTATCTTGCGTATCACACAGGGCCTGGGGTTTGTCTGCAGGCAGGCTGGTGCCCCGCGTAGGCTTGCCACTAGTAGCTCTGTGGAAACACGTCCTTCCTTGGTGCCGGTCTGCATTGCGAGCAGCGCTCGTGGGGCACGGCTCACGCATGTGCGTTTGTGTGGGTGTGGCCGGGGCATGGCTATCTTCTCCCCAGCAGGCTTGTGCTGCACACGGCCTGCTGGGTAGTGTAGTCTTTAGGCTGTTCTCCACCCCTGGGCTCCAGAACTACAAAAAGGGTGGAGAACACGCCTGGAGAACTTGGTTGGATGCCGCAGGATGCCGTTGGATCCTCCCAACACCCACAACAGGGGTCACCACTCCTTCCACCACTCCTACATTTGCCTGGGACCTGACCGAATCCGAGGCGTCCTGCCGTTTGGGGCTGGAACGAACTGCGCAGAGTGCACCCTTCACCCCTGAGCTCAGCGGCCCTCACGCGCCTACGCTCTTGGGCCTGAGAGGGCCTGCTCTGCCCCCATCTGATCCTGGAGATGGCCCTGGAACGTCAGCTGCCTATTGATGTAAATAGGACCCCGGAACACAGGGAAGCGGTAACAAGCTCCCCCACCACTGTCAGAAACTGCTTTATCACACGAAATACACAGACGGAACCCATGGACTTGTGGTTCCCAATGACCTGAGATCTGACCCAAGGTCTGTCTGAGGCATAGTGGGAGACAGTGGGGACCGGTTAACCCCTTCATCCTGATGTGAAAATGACTTATGGACTAGGCCCCCGAGGTAACAGCCCCCCCCCCAGTTATGAGAGTGCTTGCAAAGGCACGCAACTGGCATGATTCCACTGGGACAGGTGAGAAATGCCGCCTGACCCCATGACAGTGGTCCGCGGAGAACGTACATACACTGCCAATAATATCCGAGCACACCAAGGGCAGTAGTCCCACGCACCAATGGGGACAGGCGACAGCAGAACAGGATGAACAGACCCAATGAAAGGAAGCCTGAACTCGCACACTGAAAGCAGCACCTGTAGGTCCCGGTATGATCTGAGCCAACGACCTGTGGGAAAAGGCCAGGCACAATAGAATGGTCTATTTCCAGACCCCTCTACAAGTTCTGCAATCCTCTCGGGTGGATTGAGATTTGCCCATACCCAGACAGACGTGAACCCCTAGAGAAAGAAAGGGTTGGCCCCCTAACTCTCCTCCAGACTCGATGAACTAGACCTAGCCACAGCCGACCTGACCAAGATGGTAGAGGAGGAAGCAAACCTGAGGGCTTCCTTCATGCACCTGGTTATTTAATGCGATTCCAGTGAGGACTCAGGGCTGGCAAAATTACGACCGGTAGGGGCCCATCAACCTCCCGAATTGCAGACTGCCCCTGAACAAAGTGGTTGTCGGGCTGACCCTCTGCCCCCCATGGTTGTGTATTCTTGCCAGGCCCCAACCATCAAGGTTCTGATATTTAAATGACTTGAGTGTATGTAAGTCCCACCCCACCTCGAGTGGTGGCGCAATTCCACCCCAGTGAGACACTGTCTGCCTCCTTTCAAGTTATACACTCGCCCCTTCTGGCACATTTGTTGAAAGGCAGCCAAGACTCTACCGAAAACCCGGATCGCACGAACCACAGAGGGTTGGGCCTCCACAACCCCATAGGGCGTGTGCCCTCCTGCAGAATCTGAAATATCGCAATCGAATTAAGTAAAGGTTGCCTCCACTGAGCAAAGGTAGAAAAGTCCGGTCTCTACCGGTGTGTCGACAACAGGACACCGTCACATAAGTGGTAGTGATAGAACCCATGGACATAAAACAGAAACTGGCGCTGTATAAATACACTACCTAATCAGAGTTCCGACCCCTGTCAAGGATCAGAAATGGCGGCATCAGGGGCAGAGGTACAGCCACCAAGGGAGACATTGCAGCCCTATTAGAGGAGAATAAAAACATGGGGGCCAACATTGGGGGAAAGATCGACAAAATAGCACAGAGGATGGACAATATGGAAGAGAGACTCGAGGAGGTCGAAAATAACCAAACATTGTTGAATACCTTGGAATCTCAATTGGATCGGAGGATTGCCGAAATAGAACAGCGGGAGGAAGAGTTTCGCCTTAAGATGGACGATTTGGAAAATCGAGAGGCGGAACAACTTACACTCAAGGAGAGTCCGATTAGGACCTGAAAAAGACTCTCCATGACATAATGAAGCTCCTATTTGGAGACAAAGCCATTGATGAGCCCAATACCGAAATGATGCACAGTGCGGAGGGTGCAGCCGGAGGGCCAAGGACTGTCCTAGTACGTTTCCATAACTTCCAAGGCAAGGCCAGAATTCTGGAGAAGGCCAAACGTAGCAGGCCTATCACTGTGGAAGAGGCCAGAGTGGTGATATTCCAAAATGTGTCCTCCCTGGCCCTTCAGGCGGATGTGCATCCCCCTCGCAAAATGGCTGAAGGAACGAGGAGTTTGTTACAGATGGGGTTACCCATTCTCTCTAACATTTGAGCTCGTAGGCAAAAAAGAGCGGCTGCGATCTGAAAAGGACATCAAGAACTGCATCACAGATCTGTTAGGCAGACAAGAGGAGGGACACGATCAGGAGCAGAAGAGAAGGGAGGAGAGGCAATGGTGCATCCCAGGCCCAAGGAGAAGACTTATTCCGGGCTTCACGAAATATAGAAGAGGGAATGCTTTCCCCGGACGCAGAAGACTGAACACTTGTGATCACATTCAACATGGCGCATTGAGGACACACATCATCCCCTCCCAGGATGAGATTTGAATATGCATTACTACATAGCTGCTCTGGGGCAGGGTTTCCGAGTTAATGTCAACCCTTGAGTACTATGGGGTTATCCAAGTATGACAACCCACGTTGCGCCGACTCTGAGCCTCAAGAGTTGGCGGCTCAATACACCCCAGACCCCCGAGGGGGCCTTACTACAGAAGGGGTGATGTGAAAGAATTCACCCGTTCGAGTGATCTAGAATGCCGCCGTAAGCATTACTATTAGTAATTGGCATTTCAGGCCTTAGAGGCACGTTGGCCAGGGAGAGATGATAAATAAGAATAATACCAGTTTGATTTGAGACTTCATGTTTTGATATTGGTATGAATGGAGTGGGGGGAGGGCTCAACATTACTTTGGTTGTTTTTTCTGGTAGGACCGCGAGGTAATGGTCTCCATTGGTGGTCTGCACTTGACTCTGACTTCAACCGGGTTGACTCAGATGCCGTTGAGGTGATGGGGAGGGAGGGAGGGAGGGAGGGAGGGGAGGAGGGAGGTAGGTTTGGGAGAGGGTTTGGGGGAGAGGTTAGATGGGGGAGGGAGGACGTGCAGGAACGGTATCCTCTGAGCTATGATTTTGCGATACTGTGGGTGCTCTTTTATTTGCTGGGCCGTCGATCCCCATGCGGGGGTCAGCTGAGGTACACGAAAACAGATGGCGTATAGTCTGGGATATCCGAGGGATGGTCTCCTCAGGGTGGGAACGCTGAACGTCAAGGGTCTGAACTCTCCGACTAAAAGATCTCTGGTATCTAGAGGGTTCTGAAGGGCAGGACTGGATGTGATGTTCCTACAAGAAACCAAGTATGCTTGAGATGTAGGATCTGTACATGTTGCTGAATGTATGGAGGGGACTCCACCCAGATGAGGCAGGTTACACCACCCAGATGAGGCAGGTTACACCTTCTACTCTACCCCACACCAAACATTCATAAGGATTGATTATCTTTATTTTACTGATGAGCTGAGAGATGCCACAAGGAGGTCCGACATAGTCCTGCTTACGTGGTCAGACCATAACATGGTCACGGCAGACCTGGGCTTCGATGACCTCCCACATAAGGGATCAAGGTGGCGATTCAATTAATCCCTCTGGAAGGATCCGGTCTTCAAGACCGAGCTCGAGGGTGAAATCAAGGAATACTTTAAGACAAACGACACGGGACAGGACTGTAAGGATGACAGTGTGGGAGGTGGGAAAAGCAACGTGTCGGGGTGTCTTGATTCGAGAGGGAACCAATAAAAAGAGGGAGAGGGGTCTAATAGAAACTAAATTGAGGAAAGAGGTAACGCATTTAGACGGAGAGGAGAGGAAAGGAAAGCTGGGGAGAGTAGGGAAGGTAAGATCATGGAGGCAAAACAGAAGAGGGAAGAGTTCCGACTCCTTGAAGAGGGGCATGTAGTCCATAAATTGCAACTTCTGAAACAGATGTTTTATAAAAAGGCGGATGCACTGTTGGCTGCCAGACTACGGGGCCAATGTGCGGAGAGGAGGGAGGTGGCGCTGCCCAGGGAACAGAAGAGGGCGACATCCCGGAGGCTTTTGCTAATTTTTATGAGGCCCTATATAAATTGGAGGCCGACCCTACACAATCTGATTTAGACAGATACCTAGCACAGGTTGAGATGCCGAAACTTGCCTGTGGCGAAATCCTCTGTTTAGACGCTTCCATAACTGCTGAGGAAATTAAGAAGGCTGTGAAGAGGCCCTCGCTAGGGAAAGCCCCAGGAGAAGATGGTTACACTGCCAGGTTGTAAAAATCGTTCCTATCCCCACTCCTCCCCTTCATGGTTGACCTCTTCAATGAGATCCTGGAGACGGGAACTGCCCCGGAATCATTCACAAGGGCACTCATTACAGTAATTCACAAAGAAGGGCGAAACCCCAAGTAATGTGGATCATATCTTTGCTCAATATCGATGGCAAGATCTACACGAGGGTCCTCGCCGCCAGGTTGGAAATTTATATGGCCCGCCTGATACACAACGATTAGGTTGGATTCATTATGGGGCGACAAGGAGCAGACACTAAGCGAAAGACCCTACATCTGATTCACGAAAGATAACTAGCGAGCCGGCCCTCCTCTCGGTCGATGTAGAAAAGGTCTTTGAGATGGTGGAATGGGGTCTTGCACAATGTGGGAATTGGTCCCAAATTTATAAGGGGATACAGGCCGTATACGCGTCCCCCAAAGCCTCAGTGTTTGTGAATGGTGAATGCTCGCTCTGGTTTGCCATGGGCAGAGGCACACGACAGGGCTGCTCCCTCGCCGCTATACTGTTTGCCCTCTCCCTGGAGCCCCTTGCACAGAAACTTAAGGAAGACAATCGGGTGGAAGGACTACCGATGGGCGGGAAGGAATATAAGGTACACATCCAGAATCCACTGTCGTCCATACCCAGAGCTATCCATCTGCAAACCATCTGGTCGAAGAGTACGGAGAATTCTCTGGGTTTAAAATAAACAAAGCTAAATCCATCCTTGCCTCCCTACATGAGCCCACACAATCTGATATTCAAAAATTCTCCCCGTTGGGATTCATGATCGAGCATAATACCCTAAAGTATCTGGGAATAAACATCACGAGAGACCTAAAAAAGTTGTAGGGCGCCAATTTCCCTGCTCTCCTTGTGAGTTTTCGGGAGGATCTGGTCAGATGGGAGAACTTAACAATATCATAGATAGGCAGGCTAAATGCGGTTAAGTTATGGTCTGCCTCCCTAGATTTCTCTAACCTTTCCAGATGCTCCCGATTATAATGACAAAATCATTTTTTGACGAGGCAAAGCGTGCAATTTTACGATTCCTGTGGCAGGGGAAGAGGGCTAGGGTAGCATATGAGATCTTGACGCTGCCCAAGGACTTGGGGGGTGTGGGCCTCCCTGACCTCAGAGTATTATGAAGCAGCCCAGTTGAGAATCCTAGTTCCTCACCTGATAAACTAGAAGGGGCTCCAATGAATTGAACTAGATAAACTCCCAACTGGCCCCAGCCACTGTTGCTGAATGGCTGTGGGTCTCAAGGAAAAAGCTAATAAGGCAAATGAGAGACCACCCGATACTGGGGAACGTATGGGAGATTTGGAGGGAGGGGATTAACATGAAGGGAATCACTTCGTGGTTGTCCCCCTGAGCCACATCTGCACACCCGGAGTTAGAGAGGACATCCCCAGCCACGGGAGGTTCCAGACTTGGTTTGAGGCTAGGTTGGAGAGGGTGGGCCAGCTGTGGAGGGAGTGGGCCTTTTGTGTCAATTTCAGAGCTGGAAGAAGCTTTGGGGCTGGGTCCTCTTCCTCTCTTCACCTTCCTTCAACTCGAGGGAATTCTCATGAGGGACAAGTGGAGGGAGAAGATCCAGAGGGATCTAACCCCATTTGAAAAGCTGTTGAATTCGAGAACCGAAGCTAAAAGCTTGATCTCTGCTACGTTATAGAGAGCTGATTGAAGCTGGAAAAGGGTCAACCCTTAATTTAAAATGTAGGTGGGAGAGAGAAATAGGTGATGAAATTGAACCGGTTATATGGGTGAGAATGTGTAAAGCTGCCTCCCAGGTCTCAATAGCCAGCCAGTATAAGCCAGTATAAGCTGCATGCCATAAAACCTCTACATAGATGGCAGTACGACCCGCACAGACACTCAAAGATTTCTCAGGTAACGAGCCCAATGTGTTGGCGGGGATGTTGCCAAAGTGTGGACTACTGGCACATGTGGTGGGGATGCCCCCGCATTAAGATCTTTTGGAACAAGGTTTTGGGCTGGATTAAAGACCTAGGTGGGATTCAACAAACCGCTGATCACCTTCTAATATTGTTTGGGTTTGAAGGCTGTGCAGATGAACGTAAGAGAATAACGGGGCTGGCAGCTCCTCTGTTATTAGCCGCACAGACTACCCTAGTGATGAGGTGGAAGGCAAACCGGGCACCGGGAAAGACTGAATGGGTTAATGTGGCCACCAATATTTGTATAATGGAGAAAATCACTGCAGCACTCCATGGGGTCTCCACTCAATATGATCTTTTGTGAATAAATACATTCTGAGAGCATGTTAACTTGTACCAGAAGGGAATAACGACTCTCCCTTGTCTAACTATTGCAAACAGTAAGGTAACCCACCCCCAGGAGGAGACCATTATGAATGTCTCAATTAGTTCTCAAAGAAGCGGTCACACTTTGTAATGATTGATATGTTAGATCTTTACGCACAAACCACGACCAAGAAATGTGTTAAATAGAGCTTAGCAACCAGAGGATACACCGTTCCAACAGGGGCTTGGGGGGGGGGGGGGGGTGTAACAAGCACAATGATGTTGCAGACTTAGCATTTGGGGTAGCTGGGGGGTGGGGGTGAATTGGAACGTTATTGAGTCTAATATGTTCCTTACATTGTACCTGTATTTATGTTCTTTTTGACTTGTTCTGAAAACCCAAATAAAAACAAATTAAAAAAAAGGTACACTTTAACTTCTTCCTATTGGGCAGTTATAATAGTTTCTTCCTCTGGTACTAGGTTTTCTACTGGTACAAACAGAATCATGGAGCTGTGTGGGTGAAAGCAGGGGCACAAGGTTATACGTGTCTGTTTCCTATTGTTTTGTTGGGAGTATTTGCTAACCAGCAGGGGGCGCAGAAGCTCGGCTACCTGAACCAGCGCCGCCTCACATCAGGCTGAATCAATCTTAAATAAATAATTCAATAAAAACAGCAATTTTCTTCTTACCTCTTCTCCGTTCCTGCTCCTTGAGCCCTGGGGCTCCTCCAAATGGGTTCTCATCCGGAATTGGACTTTCTATCAACTGGTCCTGGCTCGGCCCCTCGGTTGGGGCCTCTTTCCGCTCCATTGTCAGCGAGAGTGTTGCGGTTCTTCTACCCGCCCTCCTCCTCGGATCGGGGCATCCTGCAAACGACTGTGAGAGCTGTCCCTTCTTGCTTCCCTGCCCCGTCTGGGCCCTGCGGCTGGGCCACTGCCTGCTCCCACTCCATTTCGGGCCCCTCCTCTGTGGTCTCAAGCTCGGCCCTCCAGTGCGGCCTCTGAATCTTCTTCACCGGTCTTCCGAGTCTGCCTGCCCTCCACGACTCGGGACCTCCTACTGACTACGGCAGGAGCCGCAGCTTCTGGCACACCGGTCCCGTCATCACTCTTGCTGGACCGCTGCCCCTTTGACTGTGCCTCTGCCCGCTTCCTCTCCGTTGCGGGCCCTCGTCGGCTGCTCCCGGTTCTGCCCTCCGGTGTGGCCTCTGCAAGCTCTGCTGCCTGCGCGGGCTCTCCAGACTACCGATTCTTCCGGCCCCCCTCTGCAGCTCACAGCGTCCTACTTGCAACGACAGGAGCCGCTGCTTCTCGTGCCCAGCTCCTTTCTTGGCCTTTGCCTGCAGCTCCATCAGCGGACCTCCTCAGGCTCCCTTCTCGGCCACCCAGTACGCCCTCTTCCAGTGTGGGCTCCTAAGCGGGCTCTCTGAACCGCAGTGAGTCTTCCCGCCCTCCTCCAAGGACAAGGGCGTCTTTTAACCTTCTCTGCCATCCTGGTCCCGGGTCGGGACAGCTGCTGTGCCTCCACCCGCTTCCTCCGCGCGGGAGCAGCCAGGATCTCTCATCACCTTTACGAGCCCGGCTCCCTCCCTCCCTGCCTGCCTCCCGCCTCACACACCCTGCTGCTGGGCCTCCTCCCCCCTCCTATTCACGAGGGTTCAGTCTAGTACACACCTTCTTACCACCCGCCACACAGTCCCTGCTGCGGGGCCTCCTCCCGCCTCCAAAACACGCAGGTTCAACCAGATCCCTCCCCCCACCTGCCACACAGACCCTGCTGCTGGGACTCCTCCCGCCTCCCAATCACACAGGTTCAGCCAGGATCACACCTGCCTACCACCTGCCGCACAGTCCCTGCTGCTGGGCCTCTCCCCGCTTACTCATCATCGCGGGCTCAGCCTGGAACATACTCTAGGATCCTAATCATGCCCTGCCTGGCTCCTCTATTGAGATACTACCACCTGCTGCACAGTCTCTGCTGCCGAACCTCCACCCGCTCCTACATCTGAGCGGGTTCACCCAGGATCAATCGGACTGCTCCAGTTCTTGCCTTTCCTGGCTCCTTACCTGCCACCTGCCACTGAGCCTCCCCCACTTCCAGTCCTGCGTGGGATCTGCCAACTTCTCGCTGTCTGCACCAGATCTTGCCCCCTGTCTCCTTTCCTACTTCCTACCAAACAGCCTCTGCTGCGGAACCTCCACCCGTTCCCTCACCAGCGCGGGCTCATCCAGGTCCTGCTAACTGCCCCTCATCTCTCCTTGCGAGGCTCCTTGCCTACCTCCTGCCAACTAGTCTGACTGTAATAGTTTCTTCCCCCCTCCTGTTGGACTTCTCCCCTTTACTCCTCTCTTCCTTTCGTCATCCTTTTCACCCACCTCCCTTCCTACCACTTTTTCCTTCAGCATTCCACTTTCATCCCCTCAGTTATGCGTCCTGCCATAACACTTTGTCCGTCCGCACTTCCCTCCCCCCTCTTTCCCTCCCTCCTTCCCCTTTCTCTCCTACTCTTTCCCTCCTCCTCATGTCCATTCCCCTCTTCGTTCCCCTCCCCCACTCTTCCCGTCCTACACCTACCCTCTCTCACCGTCCTAATCTTCTCAACCCCCCTACTGCACAACCCTCCAACCTCATGAACATTGCTGTCTGGAACGCCAGATCCATCTGCAATAAGATTGCAGCAGTTTAAACCTGTTCCTTCGTCTCAACCTTCATTTCCTATGTCTTACTGAAACCTGTATCCCCCTCCTCGTCGTCCTATCACATCTCTCGCGCCACTGGCCGGGGCGGAGGTATTGGCCTCCTCTACCACCCTAGACAGCGTTCCTCTACATCCTCACCATCTGTTCCCTCTTTCCCTTCCTTAGAATTTCTTTACAAATCTTTTTCCTCTCCTCATCCCCTTTCTTATCCTCTGTCGTCCCCCTGGCCCTCTTCTACGATGACCTTGATCACCTCCTTTCGCTCATCTTTCCCTCCCCCTCTCCTCTCACTGTACTCAGCGACTTTAACCTTCACCTCCCTTCTCCCCCTCATTCCTCACCCCTTTTCTCAATCCTTGACTCCTACCTCCTTTCCCCTCTTCCCTCTCCCACTCCTCTGGCTCTACTCTTGACCTTATCTTCAACTCTTCCTCTGTGTCTACACTTCCTATCTATCTCTCTGATCATGCTTTACTCACATTCTCCCTTTCCTTAGCCTTCCACCTTCCACTTTGCCCTCTCCTTCCATCTCCTCACAACGTGACCTTTGCAACTTTGATCCCTCCCTCTTTCTCGAGATGTGCTCTTCCTCTCTTCCCTCTCTCCATGATTTCTCTTCACTGTTGGCCAATGAGGCACTATCCACTCTCTCCTCCTCTATCTCCTCCTCTGTTGATCTACTTTACCCCCTTTCCTTCCGTCCAACCCGGAAACCCTCTCAACCGTGGCGCTCTCCTCAACTTCTCTCTATGCGGCGTCTCCTCCGACGTCTTGAGAGAGACTGGCTTAAATCTCCCACGCTTTCCAACCAAACCTCATACTTCACCTACCACTCTCTTTACGACTCATGCCTCGCCTCAGCTAAACGCTCCTACTACTCTAACCTTCTCCACTCCCAAGCCTCTCACCCTCGCCGCATCTTCCAAACTCTCTCTCGTCTTCTCTCCCATCCTACCCCTGATCCCTCAACCTCTTCCATCCTTTCTCCTTCTGACTTTGCTAACTTCTTCTCCTCCAAGGTTCTTGCCCTTTGGCAAAAAATCAATAACTCCTCTTCTCCCCTCTACCCCTCATCCTGCATTTCCGACTTCTCGTCTGTCTCTCCTTCCGACGTCTCCATCCTCCTCTCCAAAGCCCTCCATCATCTGCTCCAACCGACCCTCTCCCCTTCCTTCTTATCCCTAAGATCTACCCTCTTGTTATTCCTTACTTAACTTCCTTCTTCAACACCTGCCTTTTACTCAGCTACCTTCCCCTCTGCTTTCAAGCATGCCGCTATCATTCCAATTTTGAAGAAACCTTCTGCTGATTCTCCTTCTCACCTCTAACTCCCCTCCTATCTCTCTTCTCCCATTCCTCTCTAAGTTTCTCGAGTGCCTTGCCTACTCTCAGCTTTCAACCTTTGTCTCCACTCTCTCTCTCCATCCTCCCTCTCAATCTGGTTTCCGCCCTAGACACTCTCCTGAAACGGCCCTCACCTACATCCTCAACTCCCTCCCCTCTGCACGAAACTCTAAGCAATCCTCTGTCCTTATTCTTCTTGACCTCTCTGCTGCCTTCGACACTGTTGATCACCCCCTTCTTCTCAATACTCTTTCTTCCTTTGGATTCAAAGGCTCTATACTTAACTGGCTATCGTCCTACCTCTCCTCCCGCTCTTTTACTGTTTCCTGGGGAGGCCGGTCCTCTCCTACCCAGCCTCTGGAATACGGCATACCCCAAGGCTTGGTGCTTGGCCCTTTCCTTTTCTCACTCTACACCTCCCTCCTTGCCCCTGTTATCTCCTCGTTCGGCATTTCCCACCATTTCTCTGCTGACGATACTCAGCTCTTCCTTTCCTTCTCTTCCTTCTCTCCCGACCTCCACCTTAAACTCTCTTCCTGTCTTTCCGCCATAAAAAACTGGATGTCTTCCCGCTTTCTCTCTCTCAAAACAAGACTGGAGTCTTATTCTTCCCCTCCAACTTTCTTCCCCCTCCCTCTCCTCCACCTTTCATTCACTTTCCTCCTTCTAATCTCCCTATCTCTGCCCACGCTCGCAATTTAGGAATTTACTTTGACTCCTCTCTCTTTTCCCCACCATATCTCTCGCCTCTCGTGCCTGTTGCTACCACCTCTTTAACATTCGCAAAGTCCGCCCCTCTCTCACCTTCCATGCTGCTAAACTTCTAATCTTCTCCCTTATCTTCTCTCGCCTTTTCTACTGCTCCTCCTTACTCTTTGGACTATCAAATTCCCATCTCGCCCCCCTCAAATATATCTACCATTCTGCCGTCCGTACCCTCTGTCTCCTTACCTCCCAGGACTCCATCTCTGCTTCCCTTTCCACCCTTGGCTGGCTCCCCTTTCACTCCCAACTTAAATGTCATTTCCTCTGCTTAGTCTTTAAATCTCTCCATGGTCTTGCTCCCCCTTATCTCTCCTCCCCCCTCTTTCTACACTCCCTCCCGCTCCCTTCCTTCTGCAGACCATTTCCTTCTCACCGTTCCTCCATCCCCTTGTGCCCCCTCCCGCTCCTTCCAGCTCCTTGCCCCCCCTGCACTGGAACTATTTACCTCTCTCTGCTCTATTCCTTCCTTTCTTCTCATTCTGCACATCCCTTAAATCTCTCCTTCTCCATTCCCTGTCATGAAACCCCTTCCCCCTCCTTGCCCCCCTCCTTCCTTCCTCTTTCCCCTTGATCCTCTCCCTCCTCCCCACTCTACCCCCTTTCCCCTTCCCTCCCCCTCCTCATTCCTCCCTCTCAGTTCTACTGCTCTGCTCTACCTCTTCCCTCCAGTTGAATCGCTCTTCTTACTGTTTTGTTGGACTGATTCATTATTGTAATTTGCTTCTACTGTTATGTTTTATGAATCAAGTTGTTGAAATGTCCAGAGCTTTGGTGTAAGGTTCTATATAAACAAAATAAATACAATACAAATACAACACTCCCTGTTTTTATTTTTTGGGAGCATTTGCCTCTTTTTAGGTAGTAAAAGTAGCTGATGCACGCCTTATGTATAGGGCTGATGTCACCCTTGTGTCCCTATCTTACTCCTAGACCCTCACAGTGGTAATCAATGTTAATATAACATTTGCAGTCATCTTTTATGGGGTTTCTTAGACTGTGATAACAATAGCAACGTTCCTCAATCCCAAATGTGTGACCTAGAGTGATGGGGCAGTCTTGTGAGCGGATTATTGGTCCTATAAGGATAATAAACCAAATTAAACAGTCTTCGTTGAATGATTATTCTGAATTCCTTACATCTAATTATTTATGTCAATTAAAGGAGACTGTTTTGGGAGACCACCAGGGAGCCCAGGCTGTACGGCATCCTCTACGAGCAGCTCCTCACTTTTCCACTTGATCAATGAGACTGAAGAAGCTCGCACAGCACAATGTTTAACTCCTTGGTGTTGAGACCCTCCTGCAAGCTCAATAGGATTTTCTGAACAGGTTTCAGCCGGAGAAGGGCTGCAGTGAGAGGATGACTGAGGAAGTGCTGTCCATAGTGAGGAGTCTGTCTTGAGTGCCAAGGACCAATGCAGCATCCACCAGTGATAAACTGGTTTGAATGCTGATGGGTGCAAGGGCCCTTTGATTAACCCGGGGCAGGGGCTTGAGCAGTGAAGTTGGTCCAAATGCGACTATGGACTGCCTGCCACTGGAGGCTGCAGCCCCATCCAGCACTGGGGAGCTGCTCCCCTGGAAGTAAAAAAGCATGGGTGGAGAGGCATGGGTGAGCTAAAGCGAGGGGGAAGCATACCCAATCCCCCACAATGAACTGAGGACAGCGTAGACACCTGGTAATAACCAGAGCGGATAAACGGTTGGAGACTAAAAAGCGCATTGATCTTTCTGAATAATAAGGCACTTGCACTGAGATGGACCTGAAGCAGAGAATGGCCCAGCAGATTCAGACACTGCAATTTAGCTGTTTACACAGGAAAGGACTTCTATGGCAAAGTGCTATAGCCATCGGGCAACCTATTAAACAGTTTTTAACATGCAGCACAAAGGAGTGAAGGAGCTACTCCTTTAAGCATAGACTAAAGGCGCCCATGGTTGCCATCATTGTGGAGGCTTTGGCTATTGTGACGCCCATCACTAGGACATCGTCTGAGGTAGCCTTTATGCGCACAATGTCCTTAGAGAGCCATTGTAGTGCAAAGACCCCAGTGGCCAAGATAAGTTACTGGGCACACCTATGCCCTGCAGAATCTGACTACCAGTGAGGGAGAAGACCGCTTGCGCTTGGAGGGTGAGTAACCCATTAAAGACGGGGACTGTTGAGAAAGTATGATCTGCTTGGAGGGTCCTCCCGAGAATAATGCTTTAAGACTAGGAGCCAACGTGGCTCCCTGCTAAGATAGCGAGGAAACCAGAAGCAGTGCAATTACCGCAGGCGAGGGAGCCTAAGGAAGCCGGCTCACAAGTGCAGTGAAATTTAACAGGCGCCATACCTGTAAGAGTCCCAGACCATTTCTAAGAAGAATGAAGGCAACAGGGGACCAGAGAGGCACTGGAAGAATACTGAAGAGTATTATACAAAACAAACAATCCGTTGCAGTACACATAGAGTAGAATTACTGTTTCCGAACTGTGATGAAACTCATTAACGGTCATTGAAGGAGAGCTGAGTACAAGTGAATCCTCATTGGTGTTTGTGAACTGAGATAGCTTGGGGCAAAACAACAAGACTGCTCCCCGGAGGGGATGAAAGTAGAAATATAATAAGTTTACTAAAAAAAAGTGAACTCTGCTAATACAAGGAAAGAAAGAATAACGTTCCCAAAGAGGGAGATTTGCTAATTCTATAAATGTTTGTATAGATGGGAAGAGGACAGGAGATCCGGTCAGATCAATTTTGGATGCTCTGTGACTCCCTAGCTTGACGTTGGTGGAGGCAGAGATCTTGGATTCCCCAATTACCCAGACTGAAATTTTGAAGATTATAAATAAGATTAAGCCAGGGACGAACTTGGGGATGGATCGCGTCACATCAGCCTTTTAAATCTGTGAATGTTCTGGCACCCTTCTTGCTTTCATTATATAACTCAATCATGGAGGGGGAGGAAGCCTATGAGTCTTTCTTCCAGACTAAAGGTCATAGTAATTCTAAAAGAGAGCAGGGACAAATGCAAGTGTTAATCTTCTAGGCCTTTAGCTCTACTAACTACGAATGTGAAAATCTTCTCCCACATTTTGCTGGCACGGGTCTCAAGGCCTCTTGGCACCAGCTCCATTTACCCAGTTGTATTATGGCTGAATGCTGCAAAGGCTTTTGACCAGGTTAGTTGGCAGTTTCTGTTCTCGGTGCTCCCTTGGATGGGCCTCGAGCAACCTTGAATGGGGTTAGTAAGATATTATATTCATACACAAAGTCGGTTGTACTGGTAAATGGAATATCTTCACATATATTTGATTTTGGAAGGGGAACGAGGCAGGGATGCCCTTTGTCTTCTCTCCTGTTTGTTTTGCCCATTGAGACTCTAAACAAAGCCAATTGGGAGATGGAAGATACTAGTGGAATATGGCAAATGTAAGGGATCAGGAGTAACACTCTGAAACATTAGCAGGTTTCAGGTTTGTAATAGTACTTTTATTGCCAAAATAATAGAGGGGTTGGGGAAATTCTACCTGTCCCTAGGTCTCTGAGGGGTTACACTACCTCAACGCAACAAATTAACCTCTGTGTCAGGATGTTAAACAAATAAAGCGTTTCCACCCTGTGTCCAAATCCCTCAAGTGACCCTTACACACCAAGCTAAATATAAGGTGAGAATTGGGATTTCTATGAGCTATAGACTTATAGCTTTCTCTTCTGGTTCCAAACATGAAAGGTTAAGGTGCAAAAAAGAAAGGGAATCAAGTTCCACTAGGAAGAAGGGTTTTTCCCTTCCCCTATGTTTCTTCTGGTTTCCCACGGTCTGTCCGGTACTACCAGGAAAGTCAATAATGTTCCAATGTTTAAGGAGATGACTCTCTCCCTGAATTCTCCTTTTTATAAAATGTTTTACTAAGTTTAAAGGGGGACTATTCCAACCTTGAATTCTTTTAGTCTTCACCTATTTTTTGGTTTTCTTGTCACTCAAAAGAAAGAGAGGGGCTTCTTTTTCCCTCCTCCTAGTTTCCTTTCAATGTCACAGATCTTTGGAATATTAAATTTCACTTTCTTGTTCCTGTTTCTCATTAAAGCGGTATGGCTTCACCTTGTCACTATTAGACAATTTCAGGTATACTTGATTACCTTACCCTTGGTTAACTCTCCTGCCAGGGCTCTATGGTTTCTTGTTACTTCTCTTTTTTCCTTTATCGTTCAAAGGGGTATGGCTCTTCCCTTCTGGCATCAACTATCATGGCTTCTTACTTTCACAGAGGATTTTTGACCTCCTGAGCTTTCTCAATCCTTCTCTCCCTGGTTGGTGTACACTCCTGCCAGGGTATTTTAGCCTATCCTTCAAAAGTGGTATGGATACTCCCTTTTGATTAGTGTTCCACACTTTCAGGGTGGGGGCTTTAACCCCTCGTCTCTTCTCACTTCTCCTGTCACACCTGGTTTACTCTCCTGCCAAGGTGTTACAACTTTCTTACTTCTGTGTGAGTCCCTGGCTCACTATCCTGCCAGGGCTTCTCCACTCTTTTCACTCTTTTGTACCCATGAAACAATACTTCACCAAAATTGGGTCACCGACCCTTCCTTCAAACACTTCGTATCAACTCCACTGTCTTTACTAGAGATTTCAACAATGCTTGTATAGGTATCAATTCTACTGCCTTTGCTTGGGCTTTCAATAATATTTGTATCTGTATCAATTCCAGAGCCTTTACTTAGGCTTTCCACAATGTTCCTATTTGCATCAATTATTTCAGTTCCTTAGCTTGGACACTCTCGCATTGCGTGTGGTACACTGTATTCGCCCTGAAGCTCCCCAGTAACCCATGTACTCTTCCTGGGTTTAACAGTGTTTGGTGGCGTCTTTAGCGTTTGTTGCGTTTCTCCGTCCTCTTTGCTTTTGGCCTGCTCACTGGAAGTGTGTACCGGGAGCCAATTTGTTCCCGCTTGGCCTCCTTCGGCAGCTCCAGCTGTCAGTGATAAGGAAGCAGTGAACTTCTCCTAACTTGGCTTCGCTCCACGCCGCATTTGTGAACTTCTGCACTGCGTTCTGCAGTCTGCTTGCCTCCGGTGTCCCAAACGGCATCAGAACAAGTCAGATGTAGTTGCAGTCTCCGTCTCTCTTTATGCTTGTTTGGCTGTGGCAATTTAAAGTTCCCGGCATTCGTTTAATTTCCAAAGACTAGAACGTGGTGTTAGCTTCCCTCTTCTACTGATCTTTATTACTACAGTCCTCTTACTCATCTCGGTGCTGTCAAGCGGAGGGAAATGCAAATAAGGTTGGTGATTGGTCATGAATGAAGATTCTACATTGTGTGATTGGCATCATGAAGTAAGACGCAGGCAACAGATTGAACTTTGTGCGTATCATTCTTATTTCACTTGGGGGAGTGAGCTTGTCCGTGCTATTTCAAATATCAAACCCAGTAGAGCTCTTAGTGGCTACTGAAGGGCCTGATGCGCTGGGACTTTACTTTTCATTTTTTAGGGTTCCCCAGCTATTATCGGTTGAGCCGCAACCCATATCTGACATCATTTGTGAAGGCACCATGAAGTAAGACAGACAACAGATTTAACTAATAAAAAGCGTTATTTTTCTAAAATGTCAGGTTGGAGTTAGGCCTCACTTGCCTTATACTAAGGTGGGATTTCCCAACCTAAAGAAAACTAAGGATAGTCTGCGTTGGTAAGTTCAAATCAAAAGTCTGTCTGTGTCCAAAGCCTATACTTGCCCTCACAACTAACTGTTTACAATGTGTAGGCATGTCAGCAGCAAAAGAAATAGTGCTCAAAAATAAAGTTCTGAGCTTCTTCCAGCTCTCTGCTTAAACTCTGCTTCCCCTTGCCCAAGTTCAGAATAGTTCTTAAAAGGCCACTGGGTTCCCTTCCCCACGAGTTCAACACAGTTTACAAAAGTCTTGGGATTCTCTTCCCCAAAAGTTCTACACTTCCAACAATACCAGTTTAAGTCTTTGGTCGTCCAGGTTTTCCAATAATTCATGTTGATTGCTCTGCCTCTTCATTTATAATTCATTACAAGAACTGCTGTAAAAAATAAACCTCTTGACATTTACTTTCCTTAGCTTTTCCTAAGTAGGGGTCCCTTGGTCTAGGTGCAGTTGTCAGACCACACGGGCCATCCATTATAGGTCATGCAACCGATATCCCTGTGCACTTCAATGTACTCCTCTGGATTTTTCCAACACATGTTTTTTTCTCTTCCTTAGCCTGTAGTACCTTGGAGTCCTTTATATTCAACCAGTACTCAGTTTCACGTTTCATAGCTTTCGTAGCAATCGTTTAACATGGCCACCACTTGTGGCCTCCAATTTCCATTTCCTATCCTTTATGATCACTTTTTGGCTTTGCCATCACTTGGGTCTCAACTCTCCTTCCGTGGTTAATTTCCATTAGTACCAACTTACTTCTGTTTCCGTTATACCTGTTTATTACTTGCTTTTGTTTTATATCCAAACATTCTTTCTGTCTTTCAGTCACTTCGTTATTCAAT
This sequence comes from Ambystoma mexicanum, assembly GCF_040938575.1. NCBI lineage: Eukaryota > Metazoa > Chordata > Amphibia > Caudata > Ambystomatidae > Ambystoma > Ambystoma mexicanum. The sequence continues at coordinate 930,697,888 of NC_090931.1, read as the reverse complement.
GGTACATGATTCAACTTTCAAAGGCATTAGGAATAGCTTGAAGATTGTTCATTATTGAAATATGCTGTCTTTGGCCCTCTGCAGTACTTATAACAGTTCTTAGCTTGCTGAGCATTCATACAGGCTCGTTTCCAGTCCTTGGAGCTCCCCGTTAACAGTGTTCCCCGTGTGTCACTCACTGGTACTGTGAGGCGGCTCCTTTGGGTTTCCCAGCTTCACTTTCCAGCTTTTCTTCTCTCTACCTCCCTTTTGTGGGAGCTACAACAAGCAGCGTTAAACACCCTGGAATGTTGTAGCACGTTAACTCCTCTCTTCCCCAGCGGTAACTACCAAGAGCACCACTCGGTCTCTTGGAGACTTGTAAAAACCGGGAGGTTTCCGTGCTCCACAGCTCCTGCTGTGAGCACTGGACAGGGAGGACAGCAGGGCCTCGGACCCTCTCACGGCCAGCCTTGGCCCAGGTGCCTGTTCGACATTCCTGCTCTGCACAGCTTCCCTCAAGCCGGTTCCTCTCAAGCCCGCTCCACTGCTCCTTGCCGCTTCCTCTCTCCAGGCAGTCTTTGTGCTGGGCGATCACCCATTTTACACACCTTACCTGGGACTTGGCAAATGATTGCAGATGTGAGTCTGTCACTTTGATTGTCTGTCCCTGATGAATCCTATTAGCTGGACATGCCTGGCTTTTCCAACTGAACTCCTACAAGGCCCTCTTCCTTGTCACAGTACCAAAGTGGTGTTTAGGGAAGCTTGAATGATTGGAAGTGTGCTTAACTCCTGGTTGTATCCTCCTCGTCCCAGTATTTAAGAGCACTGTCTGGGATATTTTGAGTGGAAGAAAGGGACAAAGACTGACAACAGCCCACAAAGGCATGGTGATTAGAGGGTTCACTTTAATCAGGGTAAGGGGGATACCATGTCTCACCCAAAGACGCCCTCTCCTGAAGTGCCCTGCACCCAGGTGATCCGCCCTTGCATAACCACTCCCAGGCTCGGCATTCAAGAGCGATGGCCTTTCCCTGCAAACCTCAGAAGAAGACACAGGGGGAGAAGAAGTGAGGATTCCCTCTGCTTCCTCACAATTGACATTGCAATGTATTATGTATACTATATAGCAATGTTGAAAAGGCAAATGGGTGTGACTAAGAAATACAGGTGAAGGGTTATTCTAATCTAATGTTTTTGTTCTGTCCCTCTGGAGTTTGTCTTCCGCCAAGTGGTCCTCCTGCAGATAGCCACCCCAAGGATCAGAGTCAGGTAGTTTCTGCCTTTCCCAGGCCGTGTGAGGGAAACTTCCTTCCAAAGAATCAGTGACGATATTGCTAGATTTGTCACAGTAGGGAACGGGGAATACAAGTTGGGCCTCTTAACCAATGATGTGCCGGTACACATCACTGAACCATTATTATCATTACTAAATTAAATTGATCTGTTTGATTAATATTGGAGCCTTTCCTGGTTTTAAGGTTTATCTTGAGAAGCCGGTGGTCCTACCCTGAAAGGAGTGTATTAGAGCTGAAAAAACATTTTTCTGTAGATAAGAGAAAGGAATGGAAGTGGAAGTGCAGCTCATTTAATTGCTCAGAAGATTATTTAAGGGAACCTATCTGGGACTCTGGAAAAAGATCAAAGGGGATTTGTCTCTTTGTGGTCGAAGTTGGTCTTATCGTGGATAGGGATACTGACCACTTTCAAGATGAGCATTCTCCAGAGGTTTTTTCCTCTTTCAAATGTTGCCGGTCCAGGATCATCCTCCTTTAAGGAAATCTCTTATACACGCCTCAGTTTTCTATGGAACAAAAAATCCTAAGGTAGCATATGCGTATTTGATGCACCCGAAGTAGGAGGGTGGTGGGGGGGGGGTGAAGCAGGCTTTGGACAACTCAAAGAATAATGTAAAGCGGCACAGTTGAAGGTTCTGGTTGACCACTTGTGTGTTAAATGCAGTCACACAGTCGGTAGGCTTGGAGAATGCAGTGTTGGCACCAGTCAGAGGGGGAATGATTATGGGTCCTGATGCAATGACTTCCAGTGAAGTTGCAAAATCCTCCTACAATATTTTTAAAACTGGATCTGTGGAGGATGAGATGGAGCAATGTTGGAGTGTCTACCTGGCCATTCCAATTTAGTTGTGCTTGGGGTCGGCCGATAAGGGATTTAATCCAAGAACCATTGAGGTTTCAGGACTTGCATGAGGCAGGCGTGGTGCGATTGGGTCAACTATTGGAGAAAGGCACATTTTCGACTGGGGAGTTACTATATACTTAGCCCTTTTTTTCTGTCTCCCTATACCTTCAGCACAAGGGTGTTGTTACTGACTCTTAAGTGCGTGAACAGCTACGTAGAGTTCTTCTGGCCTTTAAAAAGATATTAGACAGTCATGTCGGAACAGAAGGGTTGTTTTTAAAACTAGACAAAGCATTCTGGCGATCAAGTACCCAAGGTTAAATCGCACTGGGCAAGAGAGATCACAGGGGAGCTTTGGACATGCGTGTTGCAGAGTTTTGAAATACTCCATTGCTGTGCAAAGTACATGATGCATGGTTTTCAATTCTTGCATAGTTGGCAATACCCGCCCCAAAAACTATTTAGGATGTTTGCACACTCGGTCGTCTCTGTTGGAGAAGCTGGGGTGATGTGGAATCCTATTGCACGTGTAGTTGGGCTGTAGCCACATGCAAATATTCTGAATACAAATACTGGTGTGGATAAGGAAATTAGAGGGAAATGAGTTGATCCCTGTATTTATACTTTTTGGGTTACTTGAAGGGGATTGACTAAGGAAGTCCGACTATGACACACAATTTGCTCTTGGCAACAAGACCATGCCTGGTTATGTTTTTGGAAACTGCCTTGCTTGCCTACCGAGAGGGAATGGGTTAAAAAAGGTTAGGCTATATTTGATATGGAGTGTCTTACAGCAATATTACATGATTTCCCTGAACACTTGCAACTGTAATGGTCAGCCGTCTTGCAGAAAAATGGAAATGTGGCCTCGGATGAAGACTAGGCACAGGACTAGACTAGAATGATTTGTAGTCCAGAATGACCGTAACGACTTAGTTGCAATACTGGAGAAACCCCTTGAAAAGGTTGTCCGCACTTAAATGAGTCCTGATCGTAAAGGTGTTGCTCTGATCTTATTGGCGGTGGAGTGGTCGAAAGGGTGAGAGGGATTTGGGGCTAATTTCTCCCATTATTGGAAGGTACCTGAGAGGAAAATGAGAGGGGTTACCATTTTGATTTGTCACAAACAAATTGTAAACTTCATGTGTTTGGCAATGTAGTGGGTTCCTTGAGATAGAAATTTAAAAAAAACATGTATTTCTGGATATAAGCATATGTACGTCTTTTAATTCCAATTAATCAGTTAAGTTGATTGAATCCTAATTTGGTGATCCACCAGGCAACCGCCAATTTCGGAGAAAAAAATATTTTGCATGCTCATTCTGGTGTCACTTCTCCACATTAGCAACAGTGAAACGTTGTACAAAAACGGCACCTCATTTGGTGGTGGTCCGCTCACTGAAATTTCGCTGTTGTGGAGGAATTGCACCAGGTAAGGGCATAGTGCTCCCTCGTCACACATCTAAAATATATATTTTTTGCATTTTGATTTTGAAACACCCTGTGTGCATGAAGTGTTGCAACACCATTGAGCAGTTCAGGCTCTAGCCCTACCTGCCCCCCTGCACAAATTGTGGGCTATGTTGAATCGACTTAGCTGACCTACAGAGCAATGGCCATACAGAATAGGACACATATTAAAAGGTGTTTGGACTACGCTGTTAACAAAGACCCTGCAATTAGTAATGTGAAGCATTCCATTGTTGGCACCTGCATTCATACGCATACATGTTTAGGGAATACAAATTGTGATGTGGTTTTTGTACTTGCATGCCAGGGGAGTGATTGATAGGGAAGAGGGGACAGGAGACAGCTCATTCTCACATCAGTACTTAAGTGTGTGCTTTCGACGTGAAGGAGGGTCTTCTCGGCAGCACTTTTGTTGAACTGCAAATTTCATGCTATTTAACAAAAATGCTGCAGAGAATTTGAAAACCACCTGTTAACTCCTGAAATGACAGATTGAACACAGTATACAACATTTCTTGTCATATACTGCATAGCTGCACAGCACCACTTAAGAATAAGCGTGGTAACTCGGCGTCCCGAAAAGGCGCATTGAAGTGTAGAGAATTGGGCCCTGAAGGAGTAAAAACATGCAGCTTATTTTTTTCAGACAATTTTGTTTTTCTGTTTATCATCCAGAGAGTGACCAGGGCTATCTTAATGTTTTCAAGAATGTGTAAAGCGGGGCACTGATACACCAGTGCATTTTTCAAGGACTACTGCCTTGATTTATTGTCTTTTTGGTCAAGGTGGATGCTTGTTCTGGATGGTCATTGTATAGCACTTGCTCAATAAAGTTATCAGGTCCTTTTGTAATCTGTTGCTCACTGTATTAAAGTATTGCTCTCAGGGTCTTTCAAAGGTGAGGAATATGTGGGAGGAATCTATCCACTCGAAGAACACTTACCTTCAGTAATGTTCTTTCGAGGGGTTTGGGTCCTCCAACGTATTCCATATCTATGATGGGTAATCACCATAGCTGTGCCGCTCCGAAAAATTTTCGCCGCCCTGCTTCGATGACATCGATACGCTGTCCTCGAGGGCCTCCGTCGAGCCAACGTCACCGGATGTTATAAGTTGGATGCACGACGCCCGTAGGCTCAGTTTTCGTTTTTCCGCAAACGTGTTCGCTTCAGATATCTCGGCACGCCTCGGTTCTTCGGTGTTCTGTTCTTTCGGTTCTTCGAACCTGTTCATTGTGAAGATTTCCTTGATGTCTTCGTCTTCTTCCACTCCGCGGCCGGGTTTTAAGAAGTGTCGGGACTGCGGGTCCAAGATGTCGTTGACGGATTCGCACATCGCCTGCATCTGGTGCCTCGGTGAGGACCACAACACGGATGACTGTGTAGACTGCCAGTCGCTTACATCGAAGGCCTTGCAGGAGCATAAGAAGAAGCTTTCTGTAGGTAAGGTGGCCAAGCCCCGGAAGTCAAGATCCACTGGGCTTTCGACTGACGATTCGAGGGGCGACTCTCCGCATCGTCTGTGTAAGTCCGGGGGTCTCAGTCCAGGAGTAGGTCCCGCCATTCCTCTGCCTCTTTGAGGCACTCGCGGAAGCGCCGGCATCGGTTGCCCTCCTCGTCCGAGGACTCCGCCCATCGGCGGGTTGCTTGTCCCAACAAGCATTCCACTCCTGCAGAATGGGATTCGTTTCGGCAGGAGATGATGGCGATTTTTCAGTCGCAGGGCTCCGGTCCGTCCATTCCGTCGAAAGACACCGGCAGTGACCGTGCTAGAGACGCCGCTCGCACACATTCGGGCTTGAGCGGTTGTCACGATCACCGGGCAACTTCGAGGTCTCGGTTGGACAAGGATGGTCGCTTTAGACCTGCCCGGTCCAGGTCCCGGTCCTCGACGCCCTCGAGACCGTCGGAGCCTGTGAGGTCTTCGAAGAAGACATCGACGCCTTTGGTGCCAAGGTCGTAGAGGGACTCTCGCGAGACTCCGCCTCCGAGGAAGCCGTCAACGCCATTGGCGCTCAGGCTGTCAAAGGACACGCTTGGGGCTCTGCCCTTGAGGACTGTGTTGAAGCCGTCGGCGCCACGCTCTACGTCGACGCCGATTCCATCGATGCCTTTCGAGGCTGCTTTGTCGGAGGTAACCCGTGGCACAGTGGAACCCCCTAGAAATACTCTGGCCAAGGCTAAGAATGTATTTGTCCCTTTTTCTGTGCCCTCATTCCAGCCTCTGGATTATATTTCTGAGGTGGATGAACGGTCTGAGGAAGGTATGGTTCCTGAGGAGGTGCCTGACGAGATTTTGTCTGGCCATAGCCAGATTGAAGACCTGCGTCAGTCGTTGCATGACGCCAGTGGTCTGGACACCTCTCCGGAGGTGGAGTTCTGTAGGCCTGAGCCTGGCACCCATGCCAAGTCCTCGTACCGGCACCTTATGTCGAGGGTCACGGAATACTTGGGGTGGTCGGCGCCACCTGTTGATTTTCTGCAGGATGACCTGACGGATATCCTCGACCAAGGTCCACCAACTGACCCGGTATTGCCATTCCGTATGGCCTTGCAGAGAAGGGTAGCAGCAGCTTCGACTGCTCCGGAGAGTCTCTCGGCAGTGAGCAAGTCTTTGCCGCGAAAATACCGCCCAGCCAGTAGCGACCCTTGCTACTTGACCACGCACCCCACTCCAGAGTGTTTGGTACTGCAGGCGGCTACGGCCCCAGCAAAGCAGGCGTCGTACCCTACCATCCCTCCTGATAGGGACGACCAGCGTTTTGATGGCTGGGCAGAGTGTTTTCTTCAGGGGGTATGGCTTTACAGGCAGCCAACTCTGTGTGCTTTGTCACGTTTCACGCACACTGTGTGGAACTGTAGTTCGTTAGCGGCTGAACATATTCCTGAAGGGGAGGAACGGGATGGTTTTCTTGCTATTGTGCAGGATGGCAAGGATGCCATGTGTGAGTCCATTCAGTCGGGTCTGGACATGGCAGATTGTGTCAACCGGTTAATGGCGGCGAGCACCGTGATAGGCAGGTTTGCGTGGTTGCAGAAGTCAGGGTTTGCTCCGGATGTGCAAGCCCGGCTCCTCAACATGCCCTTTGATGTTGAACATCTTTTTGGCAGCAAGGCTGACGAGAGCCTTGAGAGGTTTCCCACCTCCAAAGCTGCAGCGAAGTTGAGCGTTGCAGTCCGCCAACCTCCGCCTTTTCGTCCTAGGGGACAGCAATGGAGGAGAGGTTCCTTTCGATATTACTCATCCTTTGGTAAATTGAGAGGAGCTGCAAGTCAAAGGGGCCACCGTAGGAGTACCAGAGGTGGAAAACAGGGTACTCGAGGTGCCAAAGCCGCTCGGCAGTTGCCTCTTTGCCCTCAGGCACTGTCGCAGCCGCTTCTGCTCGGTCTTGAGGCAATGTCCCATGGTTCGCCGGTTGGGGGGGGAGGCTGGCCTAGCATCTTGTAGAGTGGCATGCCATTACTTCGGATGTGTGGGTTCTGGAGATCATAGCCCACGGCTACTGTCTTCCTTTCCGGCAGAGGCCTCACAACAATCCACCAGGGAATCTCTCTTTGAAGTGTCCGGATCCGCTCCTTGCACAGGAAATACAATCCCTGCTGGAGAAAGGCACCATAGAACTGGTGCCTGTAGCGGAGAGGAACAAGAGATGCTATTCCCCTTATTTTTGATTTCGAAGAAAGACGGGGGATTGAGACCCATCATGGACTTGCGCGGTTTGAACAAGCTCCTCGGGAAGGACAAGTTCAAGATGGTTACTCTTTTTCAAGTCCTCCAGGCCCTTCAACTTCAGGACTGGTTGGTGTCTTTCGACCTCAAGGACGCTTACTTTCATGTGCCAATCCATCCTAAGCACAAGAAGTATCTGAGGTTCGCGGTTGGCGACTCGCACTTTCAATTTCGGGTCCTGCCATTCGGATTGACCTCCGCCCGGAGGGTCTTCACCAAGCTTATGGTGGTGGTGGCAGTGTATCTCGGGAAAGGGGGGATTCACTCCTACCCCTACCTGGATGATTGGTTGATCAGGGCACGCTCTCCCGATCAAGTCCTGGATCATCTGTCCGTCACCTGCCACTCCCTTCACAAGCTGGGCTTCTCCCTCAACTTAAAGAAGTCCCACTTGACGCCAACTCAGCGGCTCCAATACATCAGAGCAGTGCTCGACACATCCCTGGGGCAGTGTTTTCCTCCCCAGGTGAGGGCTCATCACATTCAGCAGATAGTGCACAAGTTTCAGTATGCCCAGAGCCTCGCGGGGTTCGAGTTCTTGAGGTTGCTCGGCCTCATGGCATCCTGCATTCTTCTGGTGCCAGAGGCCAGGTTGCAGATGAGATCTCTGCAATGGGCTCTCAAGATGCAGTGGTCACAGTCCTCTGGCAGGATGTCAGACCCCATGCAGGTGCCGCCCTCGGTCGGCCAGGACCTTCTGTGGTGGGCCGTCGATGGCAATCGGATGAGGGGGGGCTCCATTTTGGCTACCCTCGCCGGAGGTGACGATCGTGACGGACGCATCCCTCACGGGATGGTGAGCTCATGCCAACGAGTTGACAGTCTACGGTCGTTGGTCTCCGTCGGAGTCCAGACTCCATATCAATCTGTTGGAGCTGAGGGCCGTCAGGCTTGCCCTGAAGGCTTTTCTGCTGACTGTGCGAGGAAAGAATGGCCTGATTCTGACGGACAACACAGTGGCCATGCACTACCTCAACAAAAAGGGAGGGTGGGGGCAGGGTCACATCCTCTGTCCAGGGAGGTGATGCAGCTCTGGGCCATCCAGCAGGAAATTTCGTTCTCGGAAGTTCATCTGGCCAGAGACGAAAACGAGACGGCGGATGCTCTGAGCAGGCAGAGCAAGATCTCATGAGTGGGAGCTGGCTCAGGAGATTATCCTGTAGATCTTCACCCTTTGGAGGACCCCTCAAGTGGATCTCTTTGCCTCCAGTGTCAACCAGAAGTGCGAAAGGTTCTTCTCGCAGGATTTTCCTCCAAGAGGAACCTTAGGAGACGCGTTCATGGTGGAATGGTCCTTCCCACTGCTGTATGCGTTTCCTCCAGTCCCCATCATCCCGCAAGTGCTGCGGAGGTAACGGAGGTTTGGTTCCCGGATGATCTTCATTGCTCCGGCATGGTCTCGGAGAACGTGGTACCCGGACCTTCTCGACTTGTCCATCTGCCCTCCACGTCGTCTTCCCTACCGAGACGACCTGCTCTCACGGGAGGAGGGTCAGGTTCTCCATCCAGAGGTCAGATCACTCAACCTTCACGCTTGGCTTCTGAAAGGTTGAGGTATAAGGATTGGGACCTCCCTGAAGTGTTTCTTTCGGCCAAACGGCCTGCAGCCAAGTCCCTGTACCGTGGTCGTTGGATACATTTCTGTGGCTGGTGCAGGGTTAAGAATGTGGATCCTTTTTCATGTGACATTCCTTTGGTTCTGTCTTTTTTGCTTTCGTTAGCCCACAAGGGCCTGCAGGTTACCTGGCGGCGCTGTCCATATTTAAGCGCTCATCGGAGGAATGTTCTTATTTCAAAATTCCTTTAATTTCTCAGTTTCTCAAAGGGCTCACTAATGTGTTTACGCCATCACCTTTCCAGGTGCCTGGTTGGGATTTGAACCTTGTTCTAAAATTCCTAATGGGTGCTCCATTTGAGCCTTTACATTCTTGTCTTCTGCGACTGTTAACCCTTAAAACTGTATTTTTAGTTTCGGTCACTTCCGCTCGCAGAGTGATTGAGTTGCAAGCACTTTCAGTTAAGCCACCCTTCACTGTGTTTCACAAGGACAGGGTTGTCCATAGAGTTTGTCCTTCCTTTCTTCCGAAAGTTGTCTCGGAATTTAATTTAAGACAGGTCATTCTTCCGGCATTTTGGCCTCCTCCGCATCCTGGTAAGGAAGAGAGGCTCCATAGGTTGGATCCTAGGAGAGCTTTAAGTTTCTACATTTCACTCATGTGCCGGGTCAGAGTGGACGATCATCTCTTTATAGGTTACACTGGAAGGCGTTTGGGACAAGCTGTTACTAAGCAGACTTTGTCTAGATGGAGTATCTTGGCAATTTCTGAATATTACTGCTTGGCGGGGTAAGAACCCTCTGGTTGGCTTACGGGCCCATCCTACTAGCGGTATGGCTGCCTCTACTGCCCTGCAGAGGGGTGTTCCTATTCGAAACAAACATCTGTGAAGCAGCCACTTGGGCTTCGGTCCATACTTTTGCATGACACTACTCCCTAGATTCCATCCATGGGCAGGATCTGGCCTTTGGCAAGGCGGTCATTTACTCTGCAATTTGATTGGACATTCTAAATTTCTATATTCTAAATTTTTTCCCTCCTCCATATGTTGATACTGCTTTGGGAGTCTGTCATAGATATGGAATACGTCGGAGGACCCAATCCCCTCGAAGAACAAGTTACTCTCTTACCTGGTAACGTTCCTTCAATGGGATGGTCCGACGACGTATTCCATATCGTTCCCTCCCTACCTGCCCCGCTACAGAATTTCTTATGCGATTGCAGCTTACGTTTCCACAAGTCTTTCTGTGGTTATACTGGCAGAGGATTGGTGCCACACATTCTGGGAAAAAACTACAACTGAGGCTATGGGCGTTGTGCGTCCTACTTATAACATCCGGTGATGTCAGCTCGACGGAGGCCCTCGAGAACATCATATCGACGTCATCGACGCAGGACGCAGACACCGAAAATTTTCCAAACCAGCACAGCTGTGGTGATTGCCTGTCATAGATATGGAATAAGTCGTCGGACCATCCCATCGAAAGAACGTTGCCAGGTAAGAGAGTAACTTGTTCTTCTGATATATATATTCATATTCTTATTCCCACAGATTTTTCATCAACCACCAACCTACCACTGAACAGATTTTAACACAGATTACTCACTATCTTTTCTGTGCTTTTTGGTGACAGTTGTAGCATTTTGCTTTTGTTTGAATTCCCCCACCCTTCCTCCATATGGAACAAGGGAGCAGTGTTCAGGTGATGCTCAGATACTTAAAAAATGCAGAATTTGTGGGCGAAAGGCTGCATCGATCAAAAAGAACATTAATGAAAGTCATTGTTTTAATTTCTTTGCAATGTCTGTTATTTAGTGCTTTTACCTGGACCAAGTTTTGCTCTTTGATTTTTCTCACACCATGTTTTTATCAAACAGAATAGGATTCTATGGATTGACGAGAAAAATCTAACAGCACACGTGGAAGCTGGTATCATTGGCCAAGATCTGGAGCGACAGGTAAATAAGTAACAATACAGTTTCCATGAATTAAACATTTTACATTTCTGAAAACCTTTTGTGATGATTCACTAGGTGTTGTCACTTACCCCCACGGGGGAGAGCCTTCTCAGGAGGCTAGCAAGGTGACGCCGCTACCCCCTAGGGGTGGTTTAATGTGGGAGGACCTCATGGGGAGGGTCTCCCCTACTGGGGTTAAGGACGACCACTTGGGTCATGGACTGCACAATCTATAAACCCATACCTACCTGAAACCTCAAGCACTCCTTCACTCCTTATGACCGACACAACTATGTGTTATTGCAATATCAGGTTAGTGTCACCAACTGAGTCTAAGATGATTGTTGGGACAGTTTTTCTGAAGTCCTTAGTTGGACTTCGGAAAAACTGTCCTAACACTGGTGGCAGCAAGTCGTTCGATGGCTCAAAATGCAGGTCTTTGCATCGCAACATGCCCTAGGTCAGGGTCGTAGTTTTCGGGACCTCCAGGTCGCTTGGAAGGAAGGTTAACAGCAGGCTCTGGTTACACAGCAGGCTCACCAGTCGCCAGAAATAGGCTCAGCCCGCTTTTCTTCATCTTCCTCTTTGGATTCAGTTCCAGTGATCAACTACCTCTTCAGCTCCCAGGATCAGAACTTTATACAGGAACCCAGCCAATCAACAGGCGTGCACTATTGAAACCTGAGTGGGTGGCAGTCCTTTCAGGACAGCCAACCTTCCAGTTGGAACTGATTCCAAGCAGGCAGGCAGGCTGGAAGACAAAGGGCTGCATATTTTGGACTCCTCCCTCACTTCCTGCCTTCTCAGACAGTCTTGCCCCAGGTCTCCCACCAAAGACAAAACTTAAACAAATGACTTTCCTGGCCTAGAGGGTAGGGTAAGGACCAAGTAAGGACACGCAAATGAAAATAAAATTGAAAAAAGAAGACTGGCCATTTTGGAATAATGGGCACCCAAGGGTGCCATAGTGTAGCTGGAACAGAAATGTTAAAGGAGCAGTGAGAAAGGGGATTCACTATCTCCCCAGCAGTCTATTTAAGGTGGGGGTGTGCTGGGAGGGCGCTAGAGAGCCCAGCTAGGATGGCCACAAGCTGTGCGCTCTCCGACACCTTCAAAGATCCAGCGAATATCCCTAGCTGCATCCAGAACCCATGCGAGGTGTAATGCTGTAAGAAATCTATGCCGTCATGCGTGCAAAGTTCTAGTTTAATACGAGACCGGGAAGCGCTGATACAAGCAAGGCAGAAAGTCCCTGTGTGGCAACATCTCTGGGCTGTGGAGGAGCCGCCGCCGGCGGGCGTGTTGCACTGGCGGACACTGCAGCGGAGCGTCTGCAAGGCGAAGGACCCTGGTAACACCTGATAAACCAGTGTGTGTGGTCCTGTTGAGGGGACCGGAGCGACTACAGAACACTGCTGTGGCCAGAACTGAGTGACGCACCCAGCTGGGCAACGCCGTTGATGTACAGACCTGCGGGAGGTGATGAGTGACAAAGGCCCGATCTGGCCTAGCCAGAGGTACCCCTGTGTGGACTGGCCGCCCCCAGCGGATCTGGTTGCTGGCATTCGGTGGGAGTCAGTGGTCCGCATCCCAGCGACTCGACTGTGTGAGCCTCACGGAGTCAGCGAGGAGAAGGGGGGCTCCCTGGACTGCGTGAGCATCGGAGGAGTGCGCCGGGAGGAGCAGTCGGATTCTCGGGCACCGACAGCAGACTAACAGCACAGACAAATGTGTGCCAACGCCATTGCCCGAGAACGTAACTACGGCAGATCCTGGCCTATTCCGAGTTGGGACCTAGCTCTGAACAGCGATCTGAGCCTTCTGATAGCCCGGAATAAGGTACATAACACTGATCTGCTGTGGAGACCCCTCTGTGCTCATGGTGACTCGTGCTCTGTCGTTACCTGGGGCACGACTCATTGTTGGAGCTAACCTAAAGAGTGGCAATAAATCACTGGGGCGGTGTTGCCCGCATGGGGGTTCAAGGCCCGAACTGCGGTGTTCAGTAAACTGTCGGTTAATCCTGAAATCCTGTTGACAACTGTCTCACCACTTGCGAACAGACACCACTAAAGCAAGGAGCGAGGGAATTGTGAGCCCCAGGCCCTGAGGCGATACTCCCAACCGGTATACAGGAGAGGGGGAAACCTCAGTACATGGAATGCTCAGTTGCAAGGAGCAGTCCTAGTTAAGAACAAGACTGGAGCTGTACACACACGCTGCTTGGGTGAACGTGCTGGACCACCTGAAGGGGGACGGCTGCAAAGGGGCATCCCGCTGCCACCCGGCATCCTTGAATGGTAACAGCGAAGTCAGCACCAGATCCTGAGCACTCTGCTAAAGACGCAAGGAGTGCACTAAGAAACTGCCATTCTTCAGGACATCCCCTGAGTGAGAGTGCCCGGCACTGATTAGTGAGCCGCGCAGAGTGAAATCCCCAACACAGTGGGAATGTCCAAATCTGGCAAGGTGGGCAAGCAGCAGTAGTCCAGACTGCACTTCAACGCTCAATCTCTGACGAAACACAAAAAGCCAATGGAGAAATCCCTGTAGGCACAGCCCTAAAAGGCAGCCCTGTCCCCGTCTGGGGCTTTCCAAGACATTAAAGTGATGTTCAACTACAGTCCAGTATACAATCTTTGGGCGGAAAGGTGGACACACTAACCTGCAAGGTTGAGCACATGCAGGTCCGTTTGGACCAACATGGTGGAGGATCAATCTGCCTCTGTGTTCAGAGATATGACGCTCATGAAAAGGGCATTGAAGGAGTTAGCAGACAAATGGGGCGATTTGGAATCACGCTCCAGAAGGAATAATTTGCAGATCATCAGCGTGCCATAGACGGTGGAACAGAAGAAAATGGAGCCCTTAGTGGAGGAAATGCTGCGAGAGGCGCTTGGGCCAGAGGAATTTTCAGCCGGATATATAGTTGAGAGCGCACATGGAGTACCCAGCAGGAGGAGCCCGATCCCGGGAGCGCCTCCTCGACCGATTATAGCCCGGATGCACAGCCCGAAAAAAAAGGGACGTGACCGGCAAGGGTGATGCCATTAGTTCTTCCTGGATTTTTCAGAAAAGGTCCAGGCGTCCAGAAGACCATTCATTGAAGTGAAGAAATAATTGAGACACCGAGGAATTCGCCACGCTATGCTGTTTCCTGCAAAAACTTCTGAATAGAGCATGAGGGACAAGATTTTTTTTTCACCCTCTCGAAGAGGCCAATAGTTGAAGTATATCCTTTATCGTTGCACATAACTTGAGCCCGGATGCTCGACGGTCTGGGTGTGTTGGGGGGACCATGAGACTCCAGAGGTGTAGAGGGTGGCTGGGTTCCTGGTTGCCTCTCATGCGGAAGCTTCAGGTTCATTTGTGGGTTAGTGAAAGGTGTCGGCTGATATGTTGCGGTGATCAGCAGGGGGGTAGGTGGGATGGAAGAGTCATCATTGACGAATTGGGGTTGTCGGTGGGGGCGAAACACAGTAAACCCAACTACAACGTTACCACTTATAACTCCCGACCAGTTCAACGTTGCAGGTCAATACTCTGAGAGGCTTGTCAATACACTAGGAGAAGGCTACACTTAACCTTTGCACCTGGAATGTCAGGGGGTAAAATGTCCCACTAAATGCCAGAAATTACTGTTGTATATGCAACAGCATCGGATTGGAATAGCTTTCCTATAGGAGACTTATTTAACACCAGATACAGAGTCCAGCTTTGGGAAACCCTGGGGATGCCATAGCTACTTCACCTCATACTCCTCATATGCCAGCGTGGTGGGCACCCTGATACTTAACGCGGTAGGGTTCCATCAAACTAAAGTGGTAAGGGATAGGGAGGGCAGAGGCCTCCTAGTTCAAGGCACCATCCAAGGAGAAGTATACACATTAATTACTACAGCCCAAATCAAGACGCAGTAGATACACTAGATTGGATAGATCAGCAGTTTGGGGAGCTGCTACCCAGGGTGGTAATCTGGGCCGACAACTTCAATGCAGTGATGCAGCATGAACAAGACACGACAGGGGGAGTCTGGAAGCAAGGGGACTAGCCAGCGGCAGGGTATGGCATTCTCATGGGATATTGCAGACCTATGGAGAGTGAGAAACCAAACAGTACGGCAATACACTTGTCACTCCATACCCAACAACTCGGCGTCGAGGTTGGATTATTTTTTTATTTTGCACTCACTGCTGGATCGGGTTGGAGAAGTGAAGATCCTAGCCCGCACTTTCCCAGACAACGCCCCTGTGACGCTGGAGGTGAGATTGGAGGGCCGAGCGGGAGGCTCCCATGGCGGTTCAAAATTTAGGGCCTCTCAGACACGGTCTTCAGAGAGTCTAACAAAGGCCGTAGATGCCTTTTTTCGACCTGAATGTGGGATTGGTAGAGTCCGCTGGGATTTTGTGGGAAAGCTTTAAATGTGTGATAAGGGGCGAATGAATATCCAAGGAAGTGGGGATTCTCAGGCAGATTAGGGAAGAGCTGGCGGCTAAGGAGAGCATCATAGGGAAGCTTCAGATGACAACTCCTACAAATCGAGACCAAGCTGAGATTCTGAAGCAAGTATAAGAGTTCCAGGTGCTAGCACTTTGGGAGGTTAAATACATCAGTAATTTGGTTAATATTCGCCAATATGGGGAAGGGCACAAACCTGGCCAGACATTAGCTAGGGCAACCAAGATGGACAATTTGAAAGGCAGGATCCAGGTGATGGCACATGAGCAAGGGAAAGATTGGTTCGAAGACAGAGATAGTCCTGCAATTTTTCAAATTTCTTTTTAGTAACCTATACTCCTCCCAGATCACGCCTCTCAGGCGGATATCGAAGATTACTTGGATCAGATAGCCCTACACTGGTGCACCGACAACCAAAGAGAACACCTACGTCGTCCCCTGTCATTAGTGAGGTGCTGAACGCTATTAAATCTCTACCAAATGGGATGTCACCGGGACCTGATGGGTTCACGGCAGAATTTTATAAACACTATGTGGATAGACTGGGTCCCCATCTGTTGGGAATGTTTCAACACAGTTTAGAGACAGGACTCCTACCCGACACGCTGAGAGAATCGACGGTGGTATTATTACTAAAACCAGATGAGCCTAGCAACGATTGCTCTTCATACCACCCAATCTCACTGATTAATATAGATAACATTTTAGCCAAGATTCTAACGTCTCGGTTATCACCAATGATGCCAGTAATGGTGAGTGCCTATCAGGCGGGTTTCATCCCGGGAAGATCCACTTCGTACGGTCTACGGAGGATGTTTGGGTTGATGGCAGCAATACCTTCTGAGGAGTCTTTTGTGGCAGCCCTACTGGACGCCACTAAAGCATTCGACTCGGTTGAATGGCCATTCCTGTTCACTGTGCTGCAGTGAATCGGGATGGGAGAACATTACATCACCATGGTCCAACTATTATACACACAACCGAAAGCCAGGGTGAGAGTGAATGGTCAACTACTTTTCGCTCTGGCGATGGGGCCATTTGCTTTGCTGAGAGGGTAAGGGATATGCACCTGCACCGCAGGGCCCGATTACATACCCATAGGGTAGTAATATCATTATACGCAGATGACCTGGTACTGTTTATCAAAGATCCCAAGAAGAATCTGGACCCAGTTGTGAGGGATGTCCAGTGTTTTGGGGGTAATATCGGGACTGAAGGTAAATAAATGCTTCTAAATCCATACTCTTCCCAATGACAGAGAAGGTCAAACAATACCAAGATGGCTGCGGATTACAATGGCACATGACTCGAACTCGCTATTTGGGAATGTACAAAGTTAGGGACCCCACTGTGGTGTATCATAGTAATTATCTGAGGGTCTGTGATCAGGCTCGAAAGGCCATGTTGAGATAGACAAACCTCCCCCTTAACCTGTATGGCTGGATATCCATCATCAAAATGACACTGCTTCCTAGGTTCCTCTGCATTTTCCTGAATGCCCTGATGGAGGTTTTGGGGGGATTACTTCTGTGGTCTGAAATCGGCTATTTTACAGTTTCTATGGGCCGGTAAGCCAGCCAGAGTATCTTGGGACAAACTGGCAGGGCCTATAGGAGAACTCTTTCCTGAAGGGAAGTTTATAACATTGGAAGAGCTGAGGGAGAAAGGGGCAATGTCAGCCCTAGACACATTCCTATATTACAGATTAATAGTGAGCTTACGTCAAGTGTTTACCACGTTTCCCGATCAACCACAGGTGTCCCCTATACTGGGTAAATTGCTAAGGGGTCTGATGGGCCACAAGGTAATCTCGAAATATACTCCATGTGCATGCAATACAGGGGAATGGTTAAGGCACAGCCGCAGGAGAAATGGAGAAAGAACACTAGGGCAGGAGATTTCAGAGGAGGTATGGAGATATTGTTGTGAAGGTACCAGAAAGAGGGCTATTAACGCAAGATTTAAACTGATTCATTTTAAATACATACATCAGTTTTACTACACACCGGTTAAGCTGAAAGAATATTTCCCTGACACCTCGGGGAGATGCAATAGATGTAACCCGGAACAAGCATACTTCCTCCATTTGGCCTGGGGCTGTCCAAGCATAGAACAGTTCTGGAAACAGGTGTTTGACACGATTGGTGGAATTACAGGCCAGACGATAAACTTGGATCCATTGATCGGATTACTGCGCTATACTAAGGAGGTCCCCAAGAGCACCATGAAACTGATTGGATTGCTTCTTATATTAGCTAAACAACGGGTGGCAATTCATTGGGGGGGTGGGGTGGAGTCCTAAAATCTTGCAATGGAGGGCCGACATAATGTATTGTATTGATATGAAAAACGGTTGGCAATCGCTAACCCAGCACCAGTGCAATGTTAGAAGTATGTGGGATGCGTATACACACTTTTTGATTCAATAATCCGACGGCGGGGAAGCGACGTCCCGATACCCAAAGCTGAACCATGAATGACAGGAACAGCGCACAGGCTGGTAGATGGGTGTTTATTGCAGCGCTGCAACATTAAATAATCACCACTCAGAACTGTGAACTAATTTACTCTACTACAGGATGCACACGCAATCCAAGGACTTACTGTATATGAAACGATTTGCAAGGTGTTAAGGTGTACCGGGGCCAAGGGTGGGAGCAGGGGAATGTTGGCACATGGTGCCGAATGTTTGTTTTCCTATAAATGCTAGTAAAAAAGAATTGTAATAAAAATAAAGTGGGGGTGTGCTGGTCTCACAAAATGAAACATAGAAAAGATAAAAATATCCTTTCTAACCTTGGGAACAGTTGTTCACTCAAGGTAAGCCAGAGAAAATAAAAAGGGGAGCCCAAAGGGTAATCCAGAAACACTGCACAGAAAGTGCTGTGTGCTGCAACAATAAAATGTAGATGTCAAAGAGTTATCAAATAGGTAACATCAAAAATACACTATGGAGAAATGCTACCCATAAAAAGAGTAAAAGAAAGGATGAGTGAGGAAAAAGGTTCCAACACACTGGGGAACAAGGAAAAACAATCCAGCAAAAAGGTCTGGGATCTCACAAATGAGGGAGAATTGGCACTAAAATGAAAATCTTACCTAACAATGATCATATAAGATGTAAAATGTAACATCATGTTGGTAGGAGCATTGAAAAGTGACTCGTGGGACAAGAGAAGCTGTTCTAGTGCCCTGTGTGTGGGGGGGGTAGTCAGCAGAACAATGTAAAAACAGATGACGTCTCATTGACAGACATTCGTCCTGGATGTGGGCCAGCTGAGAAGGAAAGCAGCACTGTAGACGGTCCAGTGCGGGAGAATCAAAGGTGGAGCTGAGAATGCTCGGGGGAAGCTGCAAGCAGTCCTCTGGTGTAGACGAGAAGCAGGTGGCAAGAATCCTTTGCCCGGTGCTGTGGAGCTGGTCGTGAACATGGCTGGAGGCTGAGAAGTGGTGGCGCGACCTGGAGAAGGTGCAACAGTGCGTACACCGCTGGCCTGACAACAAAGAACCTGGATCAGGAGCTACGGAGACAAGGAAGGCCCGCGTAACGCTCCCGAACAAAGTGAGACCCCAGGAAGAACCGGCAGAGCGTCCCAAAGCCAGCAGAGGTAACTGGTATAACGCAGGAACCAGTAGGGGCATACAACTTTAAAGTGAACACAAGTTAATTGGAAATACTGAGTGCAAGTTATTTGAACTTAATGATACGAGTAATGCTCCTTGTGGCAGTACTTGGCAGGAGAGTGAACCAGAGGGGAGGAAAGAAAGGGTTTGGCATCCAAGCAAGATACGCGTCTGGCACCCGAAGCAAAACCAAGCAACCATAAAAGGGAGTCTCCCTGAAGACAGTGGCAGAGATAAGACTACTAGCCACCAGGCAAGAGTCTGGGACCCTGTTCGTTGCAATCAGTGGGGAAGACGATATAGTCTGATAGTTGTCAAATTATTGATTTTTCTGCCAGATGTTCCTCATTTGAGGTACCACATATTTTATGGTCTTTGAACAGGGGTGTTTTTCATATCTTTCCTTTTTTTCTTTTTTCTAATTTTTGTGTATTGAATTTCTCTTCTTTCTCTGTCCTTAACTGTATGGGAAAGGACACAGTCTCTGCACTATTTTCATTCTCACCCTGCCGAAAGCCGAGTCTAGGAGTGCTGTCATAATCAATTGGAGAGACTTCATTATGAAACGAGCGTTAATGATCAATAATGGATTTTTACATTTATCAGAAAAATAATGGGCAGGATGGTCTCCATCATTTCAATTTGGAGAGTTGTCAACACAGGGACATGAATAGGGTTGTAATTGTACTGTTCAAATGCATTCTGAACTTTAACTGTTCTAAGATGTGATGTATGTCATATTCGTATGACACAAATTAGTGTATAAACTAGTAATCTCACGAAGAGGATGTACAGATGTAATAGATTGTTCAAAGCCCTTACACTAGTTCAGAGTAGTGAAGGGGCATAGTCACGTCAATTTGTAGGTTGACTAAAATCGGGATATAAAATTTGTCGTCATACTGCTCAAGGGCACTCTGCACTTTACTTGCGTTGATAGGGGATGCATGTCATATTTACATGATACAAATCATTATATATTCCGTTCGGAATGAACCGAATTTGAAATGCTGACAAGGTAATCACTGGTCAACATTTCGAATGACTTGGCATTGTAATCTTGAACTTGTTGGAGTTGGAAAGCATTATGCACTCTTGATGTATTGGTTGTGAAAACAACCCTTGCAGGTATAACCAAGTTTATTGAAACATGTTAGGGATGCAAATTCGAGGGATTCCCCATTCGTGGTCGAACTGCACTTTGCACTTTAGATTACTTAGAAATGTTAGGGACCATGTACCCACGTTTGATATACATGTTTGCATACACTTTGAAACAACGTTAGCCAATAATACATGTGAAAAACTAAGATGGTAACAACCGTAAGCACTGCAGGTGCTAATCACTAGCAATTTCGGAAAGCAAGTGCATAAGGCACCTCAAAAGTTTTGGCTGTAAAGATATCTTGACACTGTTATCCCAGACAATCAAAATGTTAAGCATGTCGATTTTAGATATTGCTTAGTAGAGATTGTAATACACTTTGCACTGTCTAATTCGTACATGGAAATCCTTGTTTTCTATGTGTGCGCTAGTCAGCCCTGCATCCTTCTCCTCAGCATATTTGATCCTGCTCCCTCTGCTCACTCCTAGCATCCTACCTCAGTGACGCTGTACACCTGATCAAGCCATAGATCCCACTGCAACTGACTGCTCTGCCATAGCCCCCACTGCTGAGGGCGAGTTCCTGCTGCTTTCATCCAGCGCCTCGTCAACGGTGACCGGGGCCTCCCTCCATCAGCCCACTCCAAAGCGTCCTCCTCAGCTGTCTCTTGCTGTCCCCTTCACCACCCCATCCTACATTGCTCCCCCTTGCCACTCTCTTCCCACTCTGCAGCTCCTCATCAACCGTGGCTGATCCTTCCTCCCATCGGCCAACTCCAGGGCGTCCTCCTCATCTGTCCCCTACTGTCCACCTCCCCACCTCACACTACGTTGCTGCCTCTTGCCACACTTTCCCACTCTGCAGTCTTCCTTCTTCCTCTGGGAAACCAAGCCTGTGTGCTCTGGGCTGGGGAATCTGATCCACCCGACCTTCTGCTCCCTTTCCAGTTCCCTATCCCAGCACCTTGTCGTCTTGTCCCCCCCCCCCCCCCCGAGTACCTGGACCTCCTGCCTCATTGTTCTCTTGACTGGGATATCTGGTCCTTCTGATCTTCCTCTCTCCCTCCAACTCCTTACACCAGTGCCTTGTCGTCTTGTCCCTGAAGCACTCAGATTTCTTCCTCACAATACCACAGACTTTAGTCTGATCTACCTGTCCTCTGACTTTCCCACCAGCACCTCTGTCCTATCTCACCTGTGTGCTACTGTCTGCAGAGCCTGACCCCTACCTCAGCACCTTCTCCCTGAACCCTATCCCCTCCACCACCTACCATTCTCCTTCCCAGGTATACTCCCATAGGCAGCTTCACAACCCACTGATCAACTCCTTGCTGTCTTACTCCCTGTTATGCTCTTTTCCCTCTCACAGTCCTGCCCCACTACCCCTCCCTCCCCTATTTCCCCTGCCCTCTTCCGGTCAAAACACTCTCCTTCTCATGGCCATCTCCTCTCTCAACCTTCCTCCCACCTCCCAAACCCACTCAACCCCGCTCCCCATTGCCTCATTCCAACTCTGCAACCTCATCTACCCTAATTTCACTAACGCTTCCATGCCTTTGACAACGCCCTCTGGAATACCAGGTCGATTTGTAACAAAACTGCAGCTGTCCTTGACCTTTACTTACGCTCAACCTCCAATTTCTCTGTATCACTGAAACCTGGATCCCGCCCCACAACACATCCGTTCCTGCTTCCCTCACCTCTTCCTCTTCTTTTGAACATGTCCCTCGATCCTCTGGCCGCGGAGTTGGTCTAGGCCTTCTTTTGGCCACACTTCACCTCTTCTCCCTCTCCTAATTCTCTACCTACTCTCCCTTCCTTTGAATTCATGTTCAAAATCTTTAATTCTCTGCATGCTATCTCAATCCTAATCATCTACCACCCCCCTGGCCCTGTCGGCTCCTTCTATCAGGACATTGACCAGCTCCTCAACCTCATTTCCCCCATCCCCACTCCACAAATTGTACTTGGCTACTTTAATCTCCATCTCTCTTCAAACCCCCCTCTCCTCTTATCCATCCTTGACTCCTACATTCTCTCTCCCCTCCCATCCCACAATCTGGCTCTATATATTGACCTCTTCTTTACCTCCTCTTTCACCGCCTCTCCTATTGCCGCTTTACCCAACTACCTATCTGATCACTCTTTACTCTTTTTCCCCTCACCCCCCCCCCCCGCCACCCTCTTCTTCCGGCGTAACCTACGTAGCTTCAACCCTTCTCTATTCCTTGCATCCTGCACCCCCCCCCTTCCCACTTCTCCCCTCTCTCTCTGCCTCTGATGCCTCCTCCATCTTAACTTTCTCTCTCTCTTCTACTCTTGATCTTCTTTACCCCCTCTCCTCATTTTGCCCTTCTCGCCGACCTGCTCAAACTTGACTTTCATCTCATCTCTCCTCCATGCGCCGCCTCCTTGGGCGCCTTGAACGTCTCTGGCTCAAACACCCCACCTCCTCTAACCAATCTGTATGCTTCTCCTATAATACCCTCTGACTCCTGCTTCAACTCCGCTAAACGTACCTACTTCTCTACCTTCTCCAGTCTCAGTCCTCCCACCCTCGCTGCATCTTTAAAACTTTATCCCGACTTCTCTCTCCAGCTACCCCTGATCCTTCAATCGCCTCTCCTCTTTCTGCTACTGATCTTGCCTCCTTCTTTTCTAACAAAGTCCTCAATCTCCGCCAACCTATCCTCTCCTCCCCCTCTTACTCTCCTCCTCCCCCCCCAACCTCTTCCATGTCCTCTTTCACTCCTGACACTCAATCTGAAGTTATCCTCCTTCTAACCAAAACTCCTCCTACTGCTTCTCCCGCTGACCCCATTCCTACCCTCCTCATCCCTAAAACCTACCCCCTCCTCATGCCCGATCTTGCCTCCTTTTTTAACATCTGCCTCTGGACTTCCACTTTTCCTACTCCTTTTAAACATGCGACTATTATCCCTTTTCTCAAAAAACCTTCTGCTAATCCCCATCTTGCATCCAATTATCCCCATCTCTCTCCTACCCTTTCTCTCCAAACTTCTCAAACGCATCGTCTATTCTCAACTCTCTTCCTTCATCTCTAACCACTCCCTCATTCCCTCTACCCAATCCGGCTTCGTCCCTCTACACTCCACTGAAACTGCCCTCATCTCTGTTCTTAACTCTCTCTTTTCTGCACGCTACTCTAAGCACTCTTCCATTCGTATGGCCCTGCTCCGAGTCTGCACACGGCTGGAGGCTTCCATCGTCCCCCGCCGGGGACGAAGTAGCAAGAAGGTACGAGCGGTGTGGAGTGCAGGGAGGATTGACGAAAGGGAAAACATTTTTTATAAAAAAAATCCTTGCCAGAGACCCTGGCGGGGGCGAAGGCAGCCTCTCAGCCGTGGGCATAGCCTCGCTTCGAGCCTCCTCATTGGCTGAAGGGCTGCCACGCCACCCGCCAAGGACAAGGCAGCTGGAATCCTGGCCGAGAATCGAAGGATTCTCGGCCGGGTAACGACCCGGCGAGAGCCAATCAGAATCCGTGCTTCATTCTGCTTGACTCTCGCTGGGTACTAATAACAAATAGAGGACCATAAGAGGACACAATAGTGATCCTGGGGAAATCGTCAGGAGAATTGGCACTCTTCTTTCGCGAAATACCTAATATTCCCATTTCTTGTTTAAGCAGAGGAGGCCCTCTGATTTGACTGAAGGTCTTCCAGAACTCTAGCTTGGCACTGAGGCAGGTTGGTAGTGCCTCTCAGCGATGGTCTGGATACTGGGCATCACAGTCCCTGCTGGGGTTCTGCACCTTGGTTCTCTTTAATGTAGATACTCTGCATTTGCTCAAAGCCGATACACAATGCTTTTTTGAAACAAACAGAACATTGCATACCTCACAGAAGCTGAGTTATGCAGACCATTTTTATAAACAATATGAGGTAGGCGTGCTGACCTTTCCTTCCAATGTGCAATGGAATGGACGTTTGTGAAGCAGAAAGCAGTATTTAATAGTCTGTTATTTAGCACATTCAGGAAAAGCTGAATTTGCAGTACTTTATGTGAGGGTGTAGGAGTAAGAGACAGACACACAGTGGCATGTTGATAATGTAATCATGAAATGGGGGGTTGGGGGGGGGAGTTGGAGGAAAACCTAGCTATCCCTAACTCTAAGAGGGGTGTCCCTGCCTCATCAAAACTAGCTAATTAAACTGTTTGTGTCAGGATGTCCAAACTAAAATTCACCGTCCTGTGTCCAAATCCTAACCTGTCCCTTAAATGCTAATCTTAATATAAGGTGATAAGAAAAATGTATTTTGACTGCCATCCTGCAGACCGGCTTTGTAGTTTAAAAATAAATTTCTGATTCCAAGATGGCCACCGGTACCCAGTAGACATGCTGACAGCCGCTCCGATTGTCCATGGAGGATAAAGACGCTTTCCACCACCCCGAAAGCCATCCACACCCATCCGCGAGCAGTGGAGTAGATTTGAAAATTTCAGGGAGAACGGGGTGCCTTTGCGGCAACTACAGGAGACCAGGCAGGAGACTTGGGCGCAGCCGCGGGGACAGGGCTGTGCGTGCACCTCAGTCAAAGCACGGCTTGCCAGCGCCCGGATGAACAGTCATTGGCAGTACAGCCAAGAAAGTGCGAGTATCTGGAGGCATGTCTCCCCGCCGACCATAGCTTCATCTGAGAGGTCATTTGACCCAGGAGTGGGCAGCAGCACCGCCAGGAAGGAGTGAATAACTAGAGGCACGTCCGGCGGCCCTGGTCCGTCCCCGCCAAGTACTCTGCCACCTGGGGGGAGAAGTGAGAACCCAGACAAAGAGCCCTACGGGACAGAGCTGCAAGCGGGCAGTTCCAACAGAGATCAGAACCGCGAAAGGTTGTGAAACACAACCCCTGCCACTGGGGGTGAAGTAGTGCAGCTGAACGTACATTTGTCGCTGTGGCAGGTGGGGGTCGACAGGAGCGGAAAGTGGCGTAGTTCCAATTGAGTCCCGTGCAAAGAAACACAGGCCAGCTAGGCAACCCTCCACAGAGAAGTGAGCAGTGAAGGCTGGGAGATTTCCAGCGAAGACTTGAATCTCTGGGTGGGGTTCTGGCCCCCGGGGAACTACATCTGTGGAGCCTGAAACAAAGGAGAGCACCGTAGAGGAGGTGAGCCCCGGGGAGCTGGGTAAGCCCTGGTGGAGATCTAAGGAGCGGACCTCAAACAGCCCAGTGAAAGCAGCAGCCGGAACTAGTGGGGTTGGACAGGTCCTTGTACACCCGGGGCTCTTAAGAGGTGTCAAGAAGGAGAGCTCCGTGTGCAGGTGGAGCATAAGAGAAGGCCCCCGCGAAGAACGCTGGCACCCCTACGGAAACACAAAGGCACAACTAGCGAGAAGAAAGCTGTGGGCTCTGACGCACCCCTTTGCGGGGGAGACATCACCGTAAGCCGGGCCCAAGCTAACAAGGGCAAATGTCGAAATCCAAGGCAAAGGCTGCAGGTTCCAACCGGGAGACCCGCAGGGTACCCTACCAATGAGCTGGGGCGCCGCAGATGCAAATGGTCCCAGTAAAACAATGACGGGCATGGAAGAGGAGGTGGACCTTGGTGAACGGGAGCAACCCGATCCCCTACTTAAGCAGCACATGCACACAGACTTGATGTCCCTACAATCCACGCTCACAAAGGTGTTCCAGGGACAATTTTAGTTAATGAGGTCGGACCTCAACGCGGCAATGAATGAGATAGGCAAAAACTGGGTCAATTTGGAGAGAGGACCGATCTCTTGGAGAAGGGGTCGCATTAGGTGGGGATGGATATAAAAGAACAGTAAAGCTATAGAGCGTCTGAACTTAGCTACCAGAAATCTTAAACTACAAACAGAGGTTTTGGAAAAACGATCTCGCAGAATCAATATACGGATCAGGAATCTGCCAGAGTCGGTGATGGACAGGGAGTTGAAGACCCACGCACAGGAATTATTTGCAAATATCATGGGTGATATTCTCCCGGAGGAGATCAGCTTGAACCGAATCCATAGAACGAGCAGACTCGTGAGGGGGCCAGGAGGAAGACCCAGAGATGTGTTGGCTGCCTTCACAAGCTATTCCCAGAAGGAGGCGGCATTGAGAGCAGCACAGGCCAAGGAACCTCTTGCGTACAAGGGTTCCCCTATCCAGCTATACCAGGACTTGGAGGGTACCACGCTCTTGAAGAGGAGACAGATGGGCCCTGTGGTCACGGAATTGGCTCGCAGAAGCATTTGATATAAGTGGACCTTTCCATTTGGATTGTTATTTGAGTGATGGGGTATGCAGAGACGCATTACCACCGCACAGGAGGGGGAGGATTTGTTGCAATTGGAGTTTGATCAGAATGCCCAGCGGGATCGCCCCTCAGTGTGAGAGCAGAGTGTGACCCAGACCATGGGAATGGGAGACAGCGCGAGAGAAAC
Organism: Ambystoma mexicanum; assembly: GCF_040938575.1. NCBI lineage: Eukaryota > Metazoa > Chordata > Amphibia > Caudata > Ambystomatidae > Ambystoma > Ambystoma mexicanum. The sequence goes on along the minus strand of NC_090931.1, from coordinate 930,671,448 downwards.
GTAGGCGAAGGCACCTTCTAAGGATCCCCCAACCCAGACTGAGGGAGCAAACGGTGGAACGAGCCCAGAGGTTTGAGGGGAAAACGCAAGTAGAAAAAGGCTAGAAAGCCTGTATCAATGAATAGAGGTGATGTGCACAGAAGGGTGGGAAGTAAGGCATGGGGAGCAGCAGTGATTGCTCTCTTAGATTTCAAGAGGGTGGGAATGCCCGGGGGAATACCCTGATGAGGAGTGAGTTATGTGGAGCAGGGGGTAGAGAAAGGGGGGTGGGATAGGGAGTTTGGGGCAGGGAGGCAAGGGGGTGGAGCGACAGGGGGAGGAAGCCTCAGAGGCTGGGGAGGGGCAATGGGGGGGGGGGTTACAGGCACAGCGGGGAAAAGGGGGCGGCGCACCATATTAGAACAGGGGGAGAGCGGAGTGGAGGCGGACTTCAGAGCCTAGGGATGAGGGCGATAGACCAATTAGAAATTCGGAGACAAGGTTGGGAACCTAAACACATTGCATAGGACAACCAAGGCATAAAATAGTTTTAAAACATATTTAGCAGAATTTGCTAATTAAAATGTTCTGCATTAGCAACCAAACGTATTTCATTAGCAGTTTTGTACTGATATTTTTTAATGTCACCACAAGTTATTTTTACCCAAGACATTAAATGAGCAACCATACAGCATTTTTGTGTACCGCTGAAGATGATTAGGGAGATGAGCGTCTGTAAAATGTACAGGTTAGTTGCATGAATGTACACAAATAATTAGAAACGATAAAAAGCCGCAGAAAACAGTTTTCGGTGTAAAGCTTTGTGCAAACGGGTGCAGCTGATATTGCACACGGCAGTGTCACATACATTGTATGGTGGCCCCATCATTTGCTGTGTAGGGAGAAATTCAGAAGTTTTGTGAATGAAAAAGTTCGCAATGTTAAAGGAAAGTCCTTGCTGGACACTAAATACATAGAATGGTGTTGCGGCAGGCAGGGTACATTACAACTTTAGGTGGAGAAGAAGGCCCTTTCCTGTCATTGATATGAACTAATTTCAATATAGTGTTCAATACCACTTTCTGGGGAGCACAGGGCCACTAAAGGTCCTCAAGCCCGAGCCACGTCGGTCCAAGCACAGCATTTCAGCCATGCGCACCCATTAAAGCTATATTTATTGCTATTAGCACTCAGAGCCCTATCTGGAGACAATGCTCTGTAGCACTACTGTAATTAAGACTTGTGTATCCTCTTACATTTTTAGGAATGGAATTGCAGGGCTGTATTTTAAAAAAAATAATAAATAAATAAAGAAAATGTATACTGGTCTTTGCCAAACAGGAAATAGTTTGCTTAGTAAAATTATCATTCCGATTGCTTCTGGTTTGCAATTATTTGGAAAAGAAAGTTCTTGCCCATTCCTCCCCCGCAGGCCTTTGGCACTTGAGTGGAGGAGATGGTTACACCTACACTCTCTGTGAGCCCCTTTGAACTTGCAGTGAACAGAGACCTAAGGGTGGAGAAAGCCAAGAGGGAAAGGGAGGAATTCAGGCTGATCTATGTTTTCATTCAACAGGTTAATTTAAATAGGTAGCTGTGCTATACGAGTGTCAATTTAATTAGCAAATCTACAGAATTGCAAAGCAAATTGCTATGCAACACTGCTTATTTTACACCTTAGGCAACACATAACATGAGGGGCTACACGCCTCCTTGAAGAGGAAGAAGTTGGACCTGTTCACCAAGACGTCAGGCACAGATATACTGGCACTTCAGGAAATCCATCTTTTACCGAAAAATCAGGCACGCTTCCACTTGCGAGAGCAAAACAAAAGAGGTGATGGCTGGAATGTTTAGAACGAATCTTAGCCTCTGGCATTGCTCTGGGCAACCCTCCAGACCATTGTTCTTCGCCTGCCAAGCCATTATAGAAGGGGAAAAACCATATGCAAATCAGGCTTGGACCCACCCCCAAAGGAGTAGTCCAGCCCGAACTGCTAGGTCACATCCCATCTGCACGACACCATAGGCATCCCCAGACATGTTTCAGCCTTTTTGGGTGTCATCAGTGAGGAGTAGCTTGGGTCTCTAGGCCCAGCAGGCACGGGACCCACGTCTGGTCATACCCGGCCCTCTCGGGGTGACAGAGAAAAACAAAAGAGGTGATGGCTGGAAGGTTTGGCACGAATCTTATTCCACACGTTGGGGCAAAATAAAACTGGCAGGGTAAATTCAGCACTTTGAGACAGAGTTGACCTCTGAATAACGGACTCCAGGGCAGATAAAAGGGGCAGGTATATCATCATAGTCGGGCAATATGACAGAGTGGTGTACGCTCTTGTATCCGTCTATGCACCCAATGCGGGCCATGAGGCATTTCTTAGATCCTTGTTGGGTGTTCTGCAGGGATTTGCGAGGGGCCATATCATAATGATGGGGGATTTCAATCTGGCCTGGGGAGCTGGACAGGTCAGCACGAGGGGCGGGGCATAGAGGGGGAATTGCTTCTAGGACACTGCAGGAAAGGTTCGAGACATTAGGTCTCGGAGATGCTTGGAGGGGAAAGCATGGCAATAGGGAAGGCTTCACCTTTTTCTCAAACGTACATCACTCATACTCCCAGATCGATTAAATTTGGCTCAGCTCCTGGGGGAAATCACAAAAATAGAGGTGAGGCCAATGGGGATTGCAGATCATAAGGTCTTGAGGATGGCCATGCATATCTCGGGACACAGGTGGTGGGGGTCTGGAGCTGGAGAATGACAGGGGAACTGCTAAGGGACCCAGTCCTTCGAAGCTAAATGGAGGCTAAGACGATCTCCTACTTTGAACTGAATAGGGTACGGGACATGGGGCGGTGACTTATTGGGACACATTTAAAACTACGATAAGGGGAGAGTTCATCGTGGCCAAGGCTAAAAGGGACAAGCAGATAAATCTATTGGAAACCTAATTAGAAGCAGAAGTGGAGGACAGTAGGTGGCTGGTGGGTGCCCCAAGGTGAACAAAGCTGACAAACTATTGGCCCGGCTACTGAGAGGTGGGCCCGGCTGCTGAGAGGTGAGGCAAGTACAAAGACGGTGACTGCGGTAGTAGATGAACAAGGCAGCCACCACACTCCCACGGAGGACATTCAAGACTGCTTTGCGCAATACTATGAAGATCTGTACTCGACACAAGCCCTGGGGACTGAAAGCAAGAGGAGTTTTTAGCACAGGTAAACTTGCCAAGCTTGGTTGATGGGTAGAGGGAGGAATTGGGGAGAGATATAATGTAAGAAGAGGTGCACAGAGTAATAAAGGTGTTTCCCCACAACAAGCTGCCGGGTCCAGATGGTTTTACAGAAGCCTATTATAAGGCCTTTGTGAAAATCTTGGTCCCTCAGTTGGCCTTTGTGAAGGCCTCCTCCTGGGCTTCATGCATCCCAATCGGGTGGGATTTGTGCACGGCCGGAAAACATTTGACAGTGTAAAACGAATAGCCCTCTTGTTGGAAAAAGTCCATAAGACTTTGACGCCCGCATTTCTCCTCTCCCTTGGCACCGAGAAGGCGTTCGACAGAGTGGAATGGCCTTTCCTTTTTAGCGTGATGGTGGAAAAGGGGCTGGGGACAGAATTTATTTAGAGGGTTCAGGCAAATTATAGGGTCGCTGCAGTGAGACTATTGATCAATGGGACTCTCTACCGTGAGTTTAAACTGACTAGGGGTACTAAACAGGGGTGCCCTCTCTCCCCATTGCTCTACATGATAAACCTGGAGCCTCACCTGCAGGGATTTAGGGATGCTTAGAGTGTCCAGGGACATTTCCTTTAGGGGAGGGGTGCACAAGATGGCTGCATTATGCGGACAACATGCTCCTCTCCATCACGCACCTGGAAACATCGCTGAAGGAGTGTAGACCGATTCTCTTGGAGGTCAGGAGAGGCCTGAAAATTAATGGAACCAAGTGTCTTCTCTGAAGGAGGCGGCTCCTTTTGCATGAAGGCCGAGGGGACTGAAATACCTTGGGATACATATTACTTCTTAGCTCTCGGGTTTGTGTGCAGCTAACTATCCCCCTTTACTTGCATCTATCGCAGCGGATGTACACGGATGGAAAATACTCAATCTCTTATTTGGGCCGAATAGAGGCGATGAAGATGGTCACACTCCCCTTGGTACTTTAGAGAATCAACCGGACTATATTAGTGTCCCTGAGGAGAGGAGCGGGGTGTGGGGTGGCATTGCCCAACTTTCAACTCTATCATGACGCAGCCCAGACAAGAATAATAAGTGGGTGGTTCATGGGTCAGGGGGGGAAACGATGGGTGGAAATGGACTGGGCGCCAATAGGACACAACTTGCGTGTTGTCCTCTGGTTGGCATGTCAGGATAGACCCAGACCATTGTACTCTAGTGCTATTACAAAGCTGGTAGCAGACACTTGGGACACCCTGGCTAGGAAATATAACCTTGCGACGTTCCCATCCCCTTTCACACCGATCTTGGGCAACCCAGGCTTCACGTTGTGCGTAGAAACTGGGGCATTTACTTGATGGAGGGAGTGGGGGATGTAGGTGGTTTCGGGTTATGTTTCAGGATCGGATGATTAGACTCCTTGAGTGTGAACAAAGCTTTGGGGTGACGGAGCATGAAAGGTTGAGATTTTCAGATTAGGCACTGGGTACTGAAACCAGTAATTAAGGCAGCGGCCAACCGCCTGCTCGCGAGATTTGAACAATTCCTAACTGAGCAAGACGGGCAAGGGGCCTCATCTCAGGCATATAAAAGACCCTGCATGATGCCATCCCCAGGGCCTCGTTGCCATACATGGCAAAATGGGGAAAAACATTAGTGAAGGTCAGTCATATCTAGGGAGGACTGGGATAAGCTATGGAGGCTGGTACCAAGATTGGCAAAGGCCTCCCTACTTAAAGAAAGCTGGTACAAGCTGATTATTTTTTTGCTGGCACTATACCCCAACCCGACTACATAAAATATACCCTGAGTCTTCGCCAATATGCTGGAGGGGGATGTAGAAGTATCTGAACTTGGTCACATATCTGGTGGAAATGTCCCAAGGTAGCCCCTTTTTGGGGGAAGGTACAAGAGGCAACTAGCCTTTGAGGATGTGTCTAGAAACCCCTCCTCCCCTCCAGCCCCTGGAGGAAGTAATAATGGGCTTGGGAAGGGAGTGGGGAGGGATGGACCCCTGAGATCGGAGAAAGACTTGCCTGGTGTTAATGCTGGCTGCTTTGCTGCACATTGTGCAAAGATGGAGAGGGCCAGACATCCTGTCTCATCAGGACTGGTTTTGCAAGGTTTAGGACTACGTGGCGTTGGTGTGGGCCACATATGCAATGGACAATTAACTCATAATTCGCCAAAGACTGGGGGGGAGATACTAGCCTTCCTCAGAGAAGTCTACAGATTTCAATGGTGTCCCCAGCGCCTGAAACATTTGCACCTCAATTTGTTTATGGCTTTACAGTATGGCAATCCCCCAACCAACCTGCATTGTTACCCCAGGGAGAGGGAGGTAGGAGGGAGCAGGAATTAGGGGCACCTATGAGAGGGATGGGGGATGTTCAATCGTGTTTACTGTTACCTTGAAAATGATACAATTTTTAAAATGCATAAATAAATAAACATTCCAACAAAAGGTGTAGACAAAAGCAAGCAAAAAGTTCCACAAGACTTAGGAATTGATTCCCTTTCCCCAGAGTCTTCAGCTTTACACATGATTCCTGTAGCTTCACTGATCACAAATGAATCCTTGTCTGCAGCTGTTCGGCCTGACCTCCCAGGCACCCTCCAACAAGGGAAAAATGACTGGATTCTTTTTCCCAAGCTGTGCTGATGTCTTTGACCCCCTTTTCTCAATAACCCCCCATCCCCTTCGTCCACAGTGCTGCCAAGTAGAGTATTTCACAATTTCTTTCTCACTGCCCCTTACCTAGAGCCTGGGTTTACTCTCCTGCCAAGGTCTGTAGAGCTAGTTTATAATTGCAAAGTTCGTATTGCTCTTTCCCTAAGTTTGGGGTATGCGTTCCCTACGTGGGTTCCACACCCCTTTCTACAATGTGCGTTCTCTGGACCCGGTGGCCCCTGTCTCCACTCCCGACATGGGCTGGCTGCCTGCCAGAAGTTCCCTACGCCTATTATTTGGGTCCCAGACCCAGGTTTCACTGTACAGGGGTTCTCGTGACCCACCCGAAAATGCCTCTGTGTCCCAACCCTCTCCCGTGGGCTCATCAGTGCTTGTTCTAGACTTTCGGCTCCACTGATTTAGCTTGGGCGTTTCCTCTGCTCTTGCGGCTCAATGCAGACTCCCTTAGCAGGTACAGTTTTTGTTTAGCGTCCCAGCTCCCTTGGCCATCGGGAAGTGCAGCCTGCTTCTCCTCGTCTCGGTACAGCTTCTCTGGAGCTCTCCTGGGCATGCCTGTCACCAGTCTCACTGCGCTCAATCTTCTGCGTCTAGGCTGGCAGCTGCACTCCCAGTAACTACCGAGAGCAAGATGGCCCGGTTTCATTCCAACTTGGGTTTTAAATTAACGTGAACCAATCGGGCGCTTGAAAAGACTCATACTTCTGTTCTCACAAGTGTTCTGCACTACTCACAGCCTCTTCCTCGTCTCAGTACCATTATTCAGTCACAGTTGAACAGGACACTCCGATATCTATCTTGTGAGTGTATTCGATCTCTACTGGAAATGTCACATTGGAGTACCTGGTGGAGGGGTGAGCGAAAAAGGTACAAGGAAAGGTGAGGTTGGTCAAAGGGATACTGCACTCTCCCTTCGTGGTCACTGTTCTTAATGGGTTCCTACCTTCCCATGAGATCCTCCTGCTGTGTACCACCCCCAGGGAGTAGCAGCCTCACCACCCTGGCTTCGTGGAAAGGGGCTTCCCCATCTAAAGCAGTGACGATACCTTGAGATTCGTCAAATAGCATACAACTTAATTGTATGGCCCAATGCTGTTACTAGTACTAAAAGGCCCAGGCGCGGAGCAGGGTAGCGCCTAGCCAACAAACCCTTCCACCCCCCCCCCCAACCTTCCATACCCATATGATCTGATCACATCACAAGACAGGACCTTGCCACAGAGTGCCATTCATATCGTACTGTCACTTTAAGGGGGTCAGGTCATGAGGGAACCCTGACATTTTGGTATTACTCACTACGAGAACAATCAACAGAGAATACAGACACTTGTTATATGCCCAATAGAGCATCCATTTGAAAGTGTGCTGGACAAACCGTTACAGGCTCAGTTGTGTGCAGGCAACCAGTAAAGCCGTTATAGAGCGCACGTACAACTGAAAAGGATCCAAAGAGGGGAGGTGGGACGGCGACTGAGACCGAATGCCTGAGAAGTTAACCTATCATGTTACAAAGTATCTTGCTACTGAGTTTTATTCTGGCAACAGCTGCCATTTGCATGCGTTCCAGGCACTCTGGCAGATTTAAAAGACTGGTTCGGTTAGGTTAGTGAAGAGCTGTCCTGAGGCACCCTGGAATGAGGGTTGTATAACTGGGGGGGATGGTAGCCGCCGAAAAAATTAAACCATCCTTAAGTTGTAGAATGATGTTACTTACAGGGAACTGTGTTCGTGTTAAAGATAATCACCCTAATCCCAGCATGCAGGTATTTCAAATTATGCTCACATTTAAAGTAATAACAGAGTTTTTTTTCTGAATAAATCATAACTGTTATCAGCCCCTTGATTCAGGGGACATGTGTTTATTTACATGTGTTGTAATTGAAAATCAAATGGACAACATATATACATAAAGGAAAAACATTGTCATTTTGTGTAATCAAGGAATGGAGACACTGTTCAAATCCAAATAAACCCACATCTAAGCTGAGCGTAGGTCCTAAAATAGGAGCGGATAGCAATATTGGGTCTACCAAGAGGTTACTTTCTTCATGATAAATATTCTTCAAAACTATTGGTTCCAAATATTTTAGACCGGAAAGGTTGCTTATAAGCCGTTTAACTGATTCTGCAGTCTTCTAAAAAGACATGGATAGATTATAATGCAACCAGTGTTTGCACATCAAATTTGTAATGCAGTGACGACAAACTGATTAACAACCAAATTTAGTACATTTTTGTCGAGAGGGTGCCAGGCATTAAACACAGTAGCAACCACAATTTAATACGTTTTGCTAAGAAGATGCCGTTGTAAACTCTGAACATGACATTTAAGTTAGGCTTAGAAAATGTTCCAAGTGCATTGTTCTGGGAAGACAGGGGCCTAACCTCTTGGTTGTTAATCTAGCAGGATTTTGTTGTTTAGGTAAAAGATCACACATTGGTAGGGTGATGGCCAATCCTTGGTCTACGTCGGGAAAGGAACTTCCCTGGTGTTGGACTGCGGGCAGGTTATTTGCCTGCTGCAGTGACGTTTCGGCTTTTGAGTGGATAGCCTTCTTCTGGGCCAGTAGGATTGTGACAGCCTAAGAAATGTGTAAAGAGAGAAGATAAAAAATAGTCTGCTTAGAAAAAACACTGGCTCGTATTTTTCATAAACAGCACGTGGTGCTGGGTCAACAGTTAAAACGAGGAGGACTCGGATACACATGAAGATGTGCATTCTGATAGGAGAGGGGTTAAAATTAACTAACCTTGGGTTGGTCCGGGCTGAGAAGAACGGGGTAGTAATCAAACTCGAACTGGAATGTGGAAGTGAAAAATCCAGTAGCAGAGGGTTGATGAAGGCCCTAGTTAGACGTTCTGAATTGAGTCGGGTGTTAGTTAGAGGGTCCTTTGATAAAGCTCGAGACCTACCAAGCATCAAGAAAAGAGGATAGAAGAAAAGTGTGGGAAGAAATTACTATATGAGGTGACATATCGGTCAGTGGAGAGCATGCGTTGACCCTGAGGTACCAGCAACTCAGGAAAAATGCGAATGAATCAACACCTTTTTTGATTTAAATAAATTGTCAAAATCCAAAGGACCATCAAATCAACATCTCACAGCATTAGCATCCCCTGCACTCCGGCACGCACGCTGCCCCTCTGGACTGAATTATCTACTTTTTCCCCCAGATCTCCTAAAAATGATTGCCTCCCTCAAACCTACTTCTTACTCCGATATAATTCCGGCCTCCATTAAAAGATTGACTGGCCCAGCCCTCAATGGGCTCCTCTGCATCATCAATACCTCTCTTGCAGAAGGATCATTCTCAAACTAGTCTTATAAAACCTTTTTTGAAAAAACCAACCCTAGATCCAGACAGCCTAGCCAACTACCGGCCCATTACGAGGCTGTTTGACAGAATCTTGGAAAAAGTAGTTAGAATCTAACAACTCCACCTCCTAAATGACTATCAGTCAGGGTTTCGCCCCAAGTTCCTCCCCTTTTGTAAAATACAGGATTTAGATACCCATGCAGGCCTAAGTAAACTAAATTGCAAAAACCAGCCCTGAAGACACATCATTTGCTAGCTGTACTGTGTGGCTGAAAGGGAAGAGGTGTTTGATATTGTGTTCACAAATCTGTCCAAAACAGGAACCCACTTGTTCACTTATGGTATCTGGGCTAGTAGTGATCAATAATGCACATAGCTTACATCCCTTCTTCGCTGGGTTGGTGGAGTGCCCAAAAAAGTATTCCGTCAACAAGGACTTGGTTTGATAGATGGGATCCACAGGATAAGAACTCTGTCCTTGTTCACATTGAATTTTAGATGATTTCGGCCCATCCTCCCACTGACCGCATTTAATCCAAGGGAACATGAAGGGTTGGATGTTGACGACTCTCTATCCATGTGACTGGTTCAGTCTCTTCTCTTGGTGGTTAAGAATGTTAGTGTGCCATTAATGAATCCCTGTATTTGGGGGTATTTCAGAAAGCTGCCAACAGTGCTGTGTTCTTATTCTACAGACACCATGGCAGTAGCATAGCAAATGTAAATCCTACAATGAAACACTTAGGACCAGTGGGAGCAACAGCAAGCGTTATATGCATGAGTTTAGATTTGCAGTAATGAGAACTGTATGGTACTGCAGGGTGCTGTAGGACTCCCTCACGTGGGATTTGTTTTCTCTGTATGAATAGGAACAAGGATCAACAGGCTACTTTGCTGTGGATTTGACCTGGCAAAGTCCATGGCTTGGCCTAAACTTGCAGATCCCTCTGTATTGAAACATGTTATATTATGATGGGGAAACCCATAGATACATGGGGAATCTTTGTATTTGCCCTTAGCATCCAAAACATTGGTGGGATGGGACCAGTGTGCCAAAACACGCTTATGGGTTGTGTCTTTGCTTAGCTTAGTCATAGATGCAGGATCCGAATCCGGTCACCTTGCTCCTGCAGTGGCACAGGTTTGCAGCAAGAGGATGTTGGACTTGCCCACCAAGGAGAAGAGTCTACTTCTTCCCATTAACCAGTCTAGCAGCTCAGACAGATGCTGCTTGTCCTGAAACGCAAACTGCTTAACTGTTGGTCATCATTCACGTTCTCTCAGGGATTAAATGTTTAACAAATATGTCACGGTTAGTGGCCTCTTAGAATCTGCCTTCCTCCTTTGCGTAAGAATCAGAATTGTACTTGTGCATCCACACCAAGCGCCTCTCTGCTCATTCTGCACCATTGCCACTTTGACGTGGCCGCTGGACAATCTTGGTTGTTATATCAGTAAACCTAAGAATGATGATGAGTGCCTTTCTGCTCATCTTACTCCCTCTTTCAGTCATACTGCCCCCTTCTTTCCTTCTATACTCCTCCCCACAGACATTTGGAGAAAAGACATGGATGTAAAGCTTCCTAGATGTTTTTCATCTCTCTTAACAGCCCTGCTTTATTTCTAAGATTTGTAGGCATGAATATCACAAAGTTTCAAGGCGCTTGGCAAAAAAGCAATATGGCAGATGATACAGACCTGTACAAAAAAGGGGTGCCTGGCCAACCCTGGTCCTCCAGGCAACTAGCAATATCAAAATTAACACAATGGACCAGTAGGATTTAGGGAATGGAATAAATTATTACATTTATCTTTTTAACACATACCAATAAATGTCACTCATTAGATTGAAAAACATTTTATTATCCTCGGCATATAAAAAATTACCAATTTCATAAACACACATCACAAAATATTCATCACACTGAATCAACTCACACTGTCATCCCTACCATTCATTCAATCTTCAATTCTAAAATTGTACAAATCACAACTGCACTCATTAACCCCTTGGTCAACAGTTCATCTGTTTCTATATGTGTATAGGAGTATCAACACTCGCCAAGGGCAGCTTCTTTACTATCCTTGTCGTATTAGTATAAGTTACTTGGATGCGACGGCGTCGACATCATTGCAGACCGTACACCAGCAGACACGGACTGAAGAACACGAGAGGATAGCCACAGGATCGGGGTGCCTGAGATATAAGAGGCGCACCAGAGGCGGATGGGATCGCCTGAACTAAACATTGAGAGACTTACCCTGTGATAATAGATACAAAGATGATTTCCTAAGAATTGGGTCCTAGATGTGAAATAGTCGGAAGGCTCAGAAGAAACCCTCGACTCTCGTTTGAAAGATATGACATACTTATACTAATAAGTCAAGGATAGTAAAGTAGCTGCCCTTGGCGAGTCTTGATACTCACCCTTATTGGTTGAAGGGGATCATCAGTTGAGCAAAGAGTGCCCAGTGGAAAGCCGGCTCAAAGGGCAGAGGTAGGTGCATGGTCACCAACAGACTTTTGAATTTGGTGAGACTCGCGACTTCCCTTAGTGAATCACTTGGTCAAGGTAAACAAATTGCAGAATAAAAGGGAAGGAAGGGCACCAAACTGCTCCACTCCAACAAACCTAGGTGCAAGAGAAACCGTGAAGCCCTGGCAAAAGAATCAACAGACACCTAGTATGTGATTGATTGGACTCCAAAATACCATGCAGGGAAAAATCATCAAGTGCATCAGAAAAAGAAAATTAAATAAAATCAAATTTTTCTGTTGCCGCGTCTATTCAGATCCATAATAATGTATTAGCTGCCACCTCTTTGGCGCTAATTCCCTTCATAAAATTTTACGATAACATGAATGAAGCCACACAAAACAATGCAGCAACATTGGGCAATCTGGTTGAAAAACTTTCGAAAATGGACATTTTAGTCCAAATGCAACAAAAACATATCCAACACATTGAGATGGAAGATGGCTTTAAAAAGCTTTGAGTTAATTGAAAAGCAGACAAATGAAGGAAGAAAGCAAATGGACGACCTACTAAACTTCATGAAAAAGTCCCTCTCGAACCTAAGCTTGGTAAAACCAATCTCGGCTAAAAAAGGAGGACTCCATTTTACCACTAGTCCTAGCGGCTCAGATCCAAAAGGTGAGGAAACATCGACAGGTAATGCTTTATTAGCTCCAATCTCTCTCCCGGTAGTCTATTGCGAGTACTCGAACTGCTCCCACCAGCCGGGAGGCAAGTACCCCATCCTTACCTGCAGTGGTGATGAAAAAGCGTCTCGGTGACGCACATGAGAAAAGCAAAGGGACAGTAAATATGCAAGCTTCAGAGTTTCCGCCGGCTCTTCAGAGTTGTTCAACTTCCAAGGCCTCATTTGGGATCTTCCATGGAACAGCGAAAAATATCCAACCAGGGAAAACCCCTGAATCAAACGAGACTGTAGGATGTGGAGCAGCTTCAACAAACATTTCAACAAAAAAAAAGAAAAGAAAAAAAATCTGACAGTCAGTAACCAAACATCTAACTCAAGGAAATTTATTAGGAATTTGACAACTCTCCCCAAACCAAAGTTATTTTTACGAGAAATAAATGTGGGGAAAACGATCAACAATTTGCCAAATTCAAATGACACTGAAGCGGCAAATGTGGATAACTTGGAAAAGGAAAAGATGATAAAAGATACTGAAATATGCCTAAAAGAACAATCTGTCAGAAAGTTACGATAAGAATTGATTGAGATACAAGCAGCGCTTCACTCTCAGACGGTATTGAAGAACTGTGCAACCTGTCCACATACTCCAATGAGATACTGGTGAAGACGTAAATCGAGATGAAACTTGTATATCTTCAGCTGAGAGTTTGAGCATCTTGGAAGCTCCCCCTCAGAAGCACCAGGATAGGCTGAAAGGCACCAAGAAGTATTTGAGAACTTCCTTAAAAAAAGAGACAACAGAATAACACTGCCAGAGGCATCAGTCACAAAAATGGCTGACAGGTATTCGACCGTAAACCGTCTCACAAAAGAAAAATTGGTGACGGTATTGAATCCAAAACGCACGTCAGCACAAAATCAAACAGGAACAGAAATGTCAAAATAGAAAACGTACATGTGCCTCAGGAAAAATAAAAATAACCAATGTGCTCGATGATGACTCTGAGGTAAATGTGAACCGAGGAAATGTAATGCGCGTATTACACTCGGTGCCGACATTGAGGATTAATAAGTCTGAAGACATACGAATCGTCGAATATATATCTGAAGATCGGGTTGATTGTGTTTTATTACACCAACTCTCAAGCAGTCAGGAAGACAATATTGACTGCCAAAGATGAATTATTATATCTTGGCTTTGAGATTTCCGAACAACTGGAAACTATAACATCCTCGACCCGAGGCTCTGAGGAAAGGAGTGAGTCAGAAATAACTACGACTCAACGTCGAGCACAGATCCGGACCCACTTGACCATCAATTCAACATCTGCGACAAACAAAAGGCTTTCATTGCAAGCTGGAAGAAGAAACGAACTAGACCTCGCCGGACCTGATGCCGACGTCGCCCTCATTTCCTGGAATACCAGGGGTTTCAGTCATTTATACAACGACTTCTCAGTGGATCTAACGAACAACTTTGCAATTTGCCTGCAGGAAACTTGGCTGCGCCAACCGCCAGTAAAAGATGGTTATCAAATATTGATTAATCCTGCCGATAGAAATATAACGGGACGTCCATTCTCTGGCCTCCTAACTTTGATAAAAAAAGGAACAAACTGGGAAGTGACTGAAAAAAACAATCCAAATGGTCATGTTCAAGCGACTCTCCTTGAAAGAAATAGTGGAGAAAAAGACAAAGCCCAAAAGATATTGCTACTCAACGTCTACTGGAATCCAAGAAAGATTTCAGTCAGTAAATTCATCTCCCCCATAACGGCATTAATTGATAAGAACTAGTTGCTGCATCAAAATGTGTGAATTGTTGTGTGCGGGGACTTAAATCTAGCATGGTTCAACGAAAAAAACAATTGTAGCAAGTCGACTAGAAGAACGAAAGGACTGCTCTAGACGGACAAGATGGAACGATGCAATGGAAACGCGGGATTGTACAATGGTCAATGGAAACGTGAAGGGGGATATTCCCCCACAAGTCACTTGGCGACACATGGGGCTTGAGAAGACACTAGACTACATCTGGACGTCAAATAATGTGATGAGTAACCTTCACAATTTGGCGACAATTTCCGACGAACAGTGATCACTCACTATTGATACTGTCTTGACAACCAAGATGTAAGCCATTTGGCAGGCTCGGCCTGTACACAACTGGAAGTGAATTCTGGGCTCAACAGACTTAGGATAAAAGCAAAGCAGATCTGGAAACTCACGACAGCTTTTCAATCAGAAACCAATGAAAGCCTGGATCCAATTAACTACACCGCACTTCTGCCGTACATAAATCTGCCCAACAAAAGGCAATATCACCATGAACACAACCATTTGCGCATGTGGAGTAATACCTTGCGAAAGGAAAAACTGAAATTAAGAAAAGATCTACGAGAGTTGAGATCAGGAAGCAACAGAAATGTAGCTATCATGATAAAACAACAAAAACAAGCTTATCGTAATTGGTTAAAAGCTTTCGAGTCACAGCGTGATCAAGAACGTGGTGAGGAAATGCTAGCACTAATTAAAACAAACACCAGAGCTATCTGGAACATTCTGAACCAATGTCATAGAAAGCATGCAAGTACGATGGCAAATGGCGTATCTGAAACCAATTGGGTGAGACACTTCGAACAAGTGTTCACGTCACAATCAAGAGCGTCGAAAGTAGCAAACGACAGTCGAAATTGCCTGGGACATAATAGAGTCTGAAGATGACATAGTAAGTGCAATATCAAAGTTAAAAAACTCAAGAGCAGCCGGTATCACAAATGTGATGTTAAAACAACACAAACTAGAATGGTCAGTTTTCATTTCGGAGCTGTTTAGGGAGATTGCAAAAACTAGGAAAATTCCAACATCCTGGACTGAAGCAATAATTGTACCAATCCATAAGAAGGGCGACAGAGAAGATCCTGTTAATTGCCGCCCAATTGCTTTATTGGACACTATTGGGAAGGTATTTGCTACTTTCCTACAACAAAAAATAACCGCATGGGCTGAAAAGCGAGCGAGGCAGCGACCGCCCCTCCCCCACCGGGAGCTCCCGGCCGCCGCGCCGGCAATGATTTCAGAGAACTGCAGGAAGGCTCGCCGCACTCCAAAACAAGGAAAGGGGGGCCTGAGTGACAGGAGCGGGCTCCCTCCCGCCCGGCTAAGAAACCCAAGGAGTGCGGGACAGCAGGCACATACGCTCCCACTGAGGGAAGCACGCACACAGCGCTGGAAGAGGGTGAGTGCCCCTCGTTCAGCGTGGGCATCTGGGGTCCAGTGAAGGGAACCCCGGATAGATATAGCCCCCGGCGGGGGGGGGTGCGAAGAGGTGGAGGAGAATCAGGCCCAGGAGCGAGAAACGGGCCCAGGAGCACGGGATCACCCCGGGGACCCCCGCACCCCACAGCCGGAACACAGAATTAATTACCCCATAAAACAGGGGCATAGAGACGGTATCCCGCTGAGGGGCAAAGAGGAACGTGACCACCGGCAGCACAGAGGGCGTCCCCGTGGACACGGCCCGGAAGCAGAGGGGACATAGCAACAGGGAGATCCCACTGAAACGACGAGTCCTGCGGGCAGTCCATTAGCCGACCAGATTGGCAACCCTGACAGGGAAAGAATATACATCCCAGTGTGAAAGGGCCCACTTAAGTGGCCCTAACCGGGAGCTCCTCAGCGGGGACATCGCGCAGCTCACAGGGGCAACAGAAGAGCCCACGTACACCCCTGGGAAAACTAACGGATCATGTCAAGGGCAAAAAACAAGAACGCTCCCCAACAGACCCCACAAGCCACAAGGCAAGAAGCAAACATACTACAACTGTGGTCAACGGACAATACAGCGCAAGCAAAAGGGAAGTCTCAGGACAACCAACATGGCAAAGACATGTCGCAGACGAACCCTCATCACCCACCCTCAAGGGATGACATGCAAGCATGGTTTCAGGAGTTGCAAGAACAATTCATGTCTTCAGTTCCGCAACAGTTCACGACGATGAAAGATGACATGAAACAGGCGGTTCAGGACCTCAGGGTGGACGTGGCCAAACTGGAGGAGAGAACAGACATATTGGAAAGAACGATGCAGGGGGTCGAGGAGGAAACGCGACAGACGAGCAAAACTCAGGAACACCTAGTGAGACTCACCCATAACCTGGAGATACAATGTGAGGATTTGGAGAACCGCTCCAGGAGCTCTAACATACGCATCAAAAACATGGCAGAAACAATAGTGGACAAAGACCTTAAGACTGCTGTTAAAGAGGTGTTCAGAGACATTCTGGGTGAATCAGAGTCAGATGCAATCGGAGTGGACAGGGTCCACAGGGTCGGACCAAAAAGATCCAGAGCACCTGGGGAAAGACCACAAGATGTTCTGGTGGCGCTATCCTCATACCCACAAAAAGAGCAGATTCTGAGGAAAGCCAGAGAAATGGATCACATCAGGATGAACAGACAGGAAATCCAACTATACCAGGACCTGGCCCTGGTCACATTGCAAAAACGAAGAGCGATGGGCCCACTAGTTAGGGCTTTGGTGGCAAAAGAAATCCAGTACAAGTGGACCTTCCCGTTTGGATTGACTTTCACATGGGAAGGAAAACAGAGAAGAGCGACCACCTGGGAAGAGGGCTTTAAACAGAGAAGAGCGACCACCTGGGAAGAGGGCTTTAACATATTGGGGCTCCAGGATGATGGGTAGGAAGGGGATCAAGCAATGTCCAGTGGGGAGCAAATGAGAAAACCGAAAGGATGGGATACGATCAAACAAAAAAGGCCAAACACGGGAAGAGAAGGCCGCAGGAAGATGCCATGATCGGAGAAGGAGAAATGGAACATCGTGGGCACCCTTGTGGCAACCACACAAGGCACCAGCGAGGGGGAAGTTGAGAATAAGAAACGCTACATGAGAGGCAGAGTCGGCGGCCCGGAGGGCCCCATCGGCTTGGAATCCGGTAAGGACGATTGGTAATGTGGGGTTTAGAATCCCCCACAAAAATGTCCCCCGAGAGGATGAAGGGCAGGGAGCTGTGGGTGCAACGCCCTGGCAACAGTAGGAACCCTCGCCCTGCTCGGGGGGCAACTTGTTTGATTTAAGGTTAATGGTAGGGGGGGGGTTTATGGGGAAGGGACATGGGAATGGGGACACAAAAATAATGGGGGCGGCAAAGCAAGGGATTCCAAATACAATGAACCTGTGCCTTACTAAATGGGGAAGGTCTGCATTGTAACCTATAACATAAGGGGGATGAATCATCCCACGAAAAGGGTGAAGCTGGAGAGACTACTCAAAAGGGAAGGGGCGCATCTCCAGCTCCTCCAGGAAACCCAAATCAGAGCAAAGGACAAACAGAAAACCCATCTAAGGGGTTTTAAAATCTGGGCCCAGGCGAACTCCACAGAAAAAAGATTGGGGGTCCTTATAGCAGTGAGGGATGCATGGGACACAAAACTGGAGGACGCCATCACAGATAGGGAGGGAAGGTATGTGTTCGCTAACGTGGTATTGGAGGGGCAGCGGTTCACTCTCGCGTCCGTATACGCGCCCAATGTGGGACAGGATGGCTTTTTGAGAGATACACTGGGAACTCGAATCCTTCGCAAGAGGGGAGGTGATTTTGGGGGGAGACCTGAATATGGCATGGGACCCAAAACTGGACAGAAGCACGGGTAACGTACAAGGTCATGGGGCACCGTCGAAACGCCTCAAGCAACAAATGGACCAACTAGCCCTATATGATGTGTGGAGGGAATTGAAAGGGGAGCAAAGAGGGTGTACATACTTTTCGCATGTGCATAACTCCATGTCAAGAATTGACTACTTCTGGGCCTCAGTTGGGCTTATGGGCGAGATCCAGGGGCTGGAAAAGGGGTCAATCGCACTTTCAGACCACGCACCACTGTGGCTAGATTTGAAACTCCCGGGGAAATCTAATGGTCTATGGAGGTGGAGGTTGCCGGAGGACATAATCAGAGACCCGGTTACGGGGGAATCAATAAGGGAAATGATAGAAGAATATTTCACACAAAATGACACTGGGGAAATTTCTATGTGCACGGTCTGGGAGGCGTTTAAAGTTGTGATCCGTGGGAGGATAATGGCACTGAAAATCACGAAGGAGAAACAGAGGTATATGTGGGAAAAGGAACTGGAAAGATCAATTACAGAACTACAAGGGAAAATTGTGGCACAGCCATCTAGAGATCTGAAGTGGGTGCTGAGACATACACAAGGCCAACTAGAGATGTTACGCACTAAAGGGGCGGAAAGGAGTCTGATAAACCTAAGAGAAAGATACTATATAAAAGCAAACAAAGCAGATAGGCTTCTAGCGAGACAACTCCGCGCAAAACAAAAAGGCACTACGATCAAAAGCATCACAGACACGACAGGAGAACATCTCACAAAAGACATAGGGGAAGTGTTCAGAGAATACTACCAAAAACTATACTCCACAGACCACCCGGATGCAGACGCACAGGACACATCTGAAAACCCTCACCCTCCCACAAATATCAGAAGCAGACAGGCAGGCCTTAGAGGACCCTATTAAAGAAGAGGAAGTTAAAAAAAGCAATAAATGACCTCCCAATAAATAAAGCTCCAGGCAGGCGTGGCTTCACGGCCCCATTTTATAAAACATATGCAGATATGTTAATCCCTGTCCTAACCAGGCTTCTAAACTCATTTAAAGATTGTGGTAACGTGACCCCCACAATGAACGAAGCGAATGTCCTAGTATTTCACAAACCAGGGAAAGACCCTTCAGTCCCGGGTTCATATAGACTGATCTCCTTAATAAACATCGATGCAAAAATATACACTAAGATTTTAGTGGCCAGACTTTCCCCTCTTCTCCCGAAGCTAATACATCTAGACCAATCGGGCTTCATCCCGGGAAGACAACCCATGACAACCTTAGAAGGATCATCCACTTGGTGGAAAAAATAGGCATAAAGCAAACCCCGGCTATCCTACTCGCAGTAGATGCAGATAAAGCGTTCAACCGGGTGGAATGGTCCATGCTGTTTAAGACCCTGCACTCCATGGGATTCAGGGAGAACTTCATAGCAAGAATAAGAGCGAACTATAATGCCCCAACCTGCAGAGTGGCAATCAATGGGGAGGTTATCGAAAAGGTGCGCCTATCCCGCGGAACAAAACGGGGATGCCCGCTTTCCCCACTATTATACGCTATCTTTCTAGAACCCCTCCTACTGAAATTAAGAGAAGCTACACACACAAAAGGGATAGACATGGCAGGCATACAGCACAAGGTAACCGCATATGCTGATATGTTGCTAGCATTAGAAGAGCCGGGCCAAATATTGGCGGCAGCGGTAGGGGAGCTAGAAGAATTTGGGGCCATCTCAGGCCTAAAAATTAATAGGAACAAATCGGAAATCCTAATACTGGCGGGGCGACAGGGGGGAGATAGCGAGAGTAGCCAAGTCACTGGACCTCAAGATAGCAGAGGGCGGCATTAAATACCTGGGTATAACGCTTACACAAAGGGTGGATCAGCTCTACGGGAATAACTATCTGCAACTCCTAACGAAGCTTCGGAGAGATGGAATCCCCTCATGATCTCTTGGTGGGGCAGGATCTAAGCGGTAAAGATGACCATCCTCCCAAAAATACTATACTATTTCCAGGCCCTCCCGATAGGGGTACCCAGATCATTCTTTAAAACACTGTCCAAGGCAATCACATTTGTGTGGAAAGGGAAAATGCCAAGACTTGCTAGGGCTGTCATGTCCTCCCCAATCAGGGAAGGGGGGATGGCGCTACCTCACTTCCAGAAATACTACCAAGCGGCACAGTTAAAAGTACTACGGGAGTGGCTAGGCGACAACCCACTACCGATCTGGGCAGCGCAGGACAGAGCAGTGGCTAGAACCCCACTAGTGGAACTCCTCTGGAAACAGCATAGACACCCCAACACAGGGATTAGCGAAATAATGAAAACGATGGAGGCGTGGGACACACAAACACGGAGGGGCGTAATGACCACCACGCTAGGCCCATTCACCCCTATTTGTAGGAACCCGCAATTCCCGCCGGGGATGGAGCAGGGGGCGTATGAATGCTGGGAGGAGGCAAGACTAACGAAAATAGGGGAAATGTTCTTCAACAATGAAATTAGATCATATGAAGCATGCCTCCCACTCTCAGCACGCAACACACGGGAGAAATTTAGACACGAACAACTCAAACACTGGCTAAAATCCACGGACATAGCGTAAGCAGCAACGAGAACTCACCCCATTTGAGACCTATATCACAACTAACTCTGGGGCAAAGAAATGGGTTTCAATCTTATACTCCTTTATTAATGCACAGGATGAAGAAATTAAGTGGTCATATATGATTAAATGGAACAGAACACTGGGGGAGGAACCAACAAGAAAACAATGGGAGGACCTCTGGATTCTGATACCAAAAATGACAAGATCAGCACAAACAAGAGAAATGCGGATAAAAATCAGTACACAGTGGCACTACACCCTTGAGAGACTTCATACAATGTTCCCTAATTCGTCAAGCCTCTTCTGGAGGGAATGCGGAGAGGTTGGGACATGGAAACACATATGGTGGACATGCAAGGGAATAGTGCCTTTTTGGGAAGAAGTTAAGGGAGAAATGGGCAACATTTTTCCAGAGGTGGGACAACTAGGGGAGGGCGTCTGGCTGTGTGGAATAAGAGATGACATGGCAAGAAGATTTAATAAAGCACAATGGAGAAGCTTTATGGGACTCCTCATAGCGGCATGGACAACAATAGCCCACAATTGGAAAAATAAAGACACCCCACTGATATACACATGGCTTCAAAAAGTCTGGGCCCAAAAAGTCACACACACAATCCAGGGAACGAGAGACAGGTTCGCTAAGGAATGGGGAGGAGTCCTGGAGGACCTCCAGACAGACTTTATGGAACAATGGTGCCCACACAACATCAAGATCTCAGACATCTTCAATGCATAATGCAATCCCTGAATCAAAACTCACGTGTCCCTGGTTGGGGGGGGGGGGGAGTTAATGTAATGTTGAATACATGTTGATATGTTGAAAATAATAAAGACAATTTGAAGAAAAAAGAAAAGAAAAAAAAGACAAAAATCATGAAGTTTGGCCACACAGAGGGGTCGAGAAACAAGAATTTCAAGTGGAATATCAACAAGGTTCCGATTGACGAAGTCAATAAGATTCGATACCTAGGAATCTCAATTAATACATCAATCAGAGAATGGAGCTGGGTGAATGAGCTCGACAAGCGAATACGAACTCTTGCACTACAAGGGGCAAGAATTCAAACGTTATATGGAAAATTCACGCTTATCCCAGTTCGTTCTTTCTACCTACAAAAAGTCATACCAGCAATCGCATTCGGTGCAGAGGCAGGCTGGAACATCGACCTGAAAATCTGGACAAAATTTAAAGGAATTTTTTGGCGACGTTTGCTAAAACGACCCTAATACTTATCAATGACAATAATTCGTCATGAACTAGCTGTGGAGCCTTTGTACGGTATAGTAATTTGGAAATCCATGGCATTGCTAAGAAAGATGGAAAGCAAGACGGTGGAACCCGCATACAAACTTTGTTTCACAGGGAAACACAAATCAGAACAATCTCTTGACAGAATGCTTTTGAAAAATAAAAGTTTATATGCGCTCAGCAAATATCACAATGGAGATGCTACTGAAATGGCCCCGAATTGCAAGGAGAAAATTGAGGCAGTGGCTATGGATACAAAATCTGGATAAATACCATGAGCTAGCAACTGCCATGGATCTGCGGCCGACAATGAACAAATTGGACCAGCTACCGAAGCATCTGCGTCGATTTCCTTCTCGACATCACAGAGATCGTTTTTTCCACCTACGAACCAATCGTCGAGGCAATAAGTCGAGGCAGATGTTGTTTGTGAGACATATTGAAAATACTATAGATGACGCTTGTAGGTTCTGTGGGCTCCATTCAGAAACGGTAAAGCACTTAATAATGGAGTGCCAACAACTTAAGGAATCTCGATCCTTATTCATGGGCAAGTTTGCACCAATAACTGGAAATCCAGATGACTTATGGGTGCGGCTCCTAAGTGGAAACTCAGTACACTTAATTTGCGCAGCTATAAACATGTTGGACAGTGTGTTACCTGTATCTGGGTATATGATCTGTGAATAGAGTGGAGGTTGTTTTTGGTTTTCCCTCTTTTGCCTTCCTTGTTTTCTCCTTTCTTTCCTGGAATGATGATGATTTGAATAAGGCTTTTTAGTAAATTGTAATAAAAGTTTGTAAGAAACTAAAAATTACAAATAAAAAAAAAAAACTAATACAACAAGGATAGTAAAGTAGCTGCCCTTGGCGAGTGTTGATACTCACCCTACTTGGTTGAAGAGGAGTGATAGAAATCCCCATTTACAGTCCTGAAGAAGGTTGCGTCAACAAGAGGATGAATTTATAATGTCCGATGAGTCAACTGAAACATATGTAGACTATATATTCTGTGTATCTGTCAAAAAACACAGAAAGAACCATCTGCCATTGTAGTGGAGGACTTTGTACATATAGAAACAGATGAACTGTTGACCAAGGGGTTAACGTGCGTAGTTGTGATTTGTACGATTTTAGAATTGAAGATTGAATGAATGGTAGGTATGACTGAGAGTGAGTTGATTTAGCGTGATGAATATTTTGTGATGTGTTTTACGAAATTGGTAATTTTTTATATGCGGAGGATAATAAAATGTATTTGAATCTAATGAATGACATTTATTGGTAGGTAAAAAGATGAATGTAATAATTCCATTCCCTAAATCCTACTTGTCCATTGTGTTGATTTTGAGATGATACAGACCTACTGGGAAAGGGGCCAGGTCTCGAAGTTTCTTCAGAATTGGGAAAGGTTGTCAATGTCTTGCCGGTACTGACTTGGCAAGCTCCAGAGATGTGTGTCACAAACAGCAAATCTTTTTGCTCCCATAGTCAAAGATTTGAAGTGGGGTAGATCTAGTAGATTCTTGTTGGATGAGCATGTGCATCTTTTGGGTCTTGGAGTGGGAGAATAAGTTGGGTAAGTAATCATGAGTGTTTCTGTGTAGAGCTTTGTGGACCAAGACATAGTTTTAAATCTACATCTTTCTGTGACTGTAAGCCAGTGGGGGGATTGGATGGTACAAATCAATATGATCTTGGTGGTTGGTGGTGGAGATGGGTCTAGCTGCGGAATTCTGAAAAACTAGTAATGTGCTTATTTGCATTGTATTGCCTCTTTATAGAGTGGCATAGTAATAGTTCAGTGTCTGGGTAATAAGGGATTGTGAAACAGTCAGAGGAAAGGTTTTATGTTGCAAATATATTTTAGTGTGAAGTGTCCGGCAGTAAGGGTGCCCTTTACGTGGGCATTGAGTGAAAGAAG
Source organism: Ambystoma mexicanum (assembly GCF_040938575.1). Taxonomy (NCBI): domain Eukaryota; kingdom Metazoa; phylum Chordata; class Amphibia; order Caudata; family Ambystomatidae; genus Ambystoma; species Ambystoma mexicanum. The sequence goes on along the minus strand of NC_090931.1, from coordinate 930,647,692 downwards.
GGATCAATGATAACTTAGAGACTTTTGACAGTTTTGCCTTTGACAATATTCTGGTAGAGGTCGCCAAGTTTTTGGTAGGAAGAGCAGAGGATTGAGAGAGTGGTTGGTTGGTGATGCCAAGGTGGGCAATGTAGGTTTGGATTTATTAAGGAAAAGCATGTAGGAAGTCATCTAGGCTGATTAACTATTTCCTCAAATGCTGATTTAAATGTGGGTGTCATCCGAGTACATGTGATACCCACACCTGAAAAGGATATTGCACAGGGGCCTAATGTAAATGTTGAAAAGTGTGGGTGATAAAATAGATAGGATAGAGCCTTGTGGCTGATTCTGTACCATACTTGGAACCTGGTTAGTTTTGAGGTGAGACTGAAGCTTCTTGTTGGCGACGGACTCAATGGGAAGATCCACAACAGGTCTGTTTGTCAGGTGGTTTGGGTTAAGGGTAGGCATTTTAAGCCTGGATTTTATCCAGGATATTTTCTGATTGTCTGGTAAGGAACCGTGATGTTCAGCGAGAGGTTAGGGCTCATCTCTTTGAGGGGAGGACAGCAGTATAATAGGGAGCCTACGAGATCGATGTTACTGATAGTGGATATGATGAATGGAGCAGAGGTAGGGGGGAGAAGTGAAGGGGGTATTTGGAGGAGTAATAACACTTTGGATATCCTGTTGATTGGGGGGAATGGGTTAGGTATGAACTTATATTGCAACTTTTAGATGTAAGAAAGTCCTGCTATTGATAGCCCAGTTTATAGAAGGGATTACAGCAAGTGAGTCACACTTTTGTCTTTAATTTTCATTTGATTGCAACCCTTTTCAAATCTTAGTCTTTTGGTGGTTTGTTTTTCTCCATTCACCCCCCTTTTCTTTGGTGTTTTCATTTCCAATCAGGCAGTTCTGTAGAAAATCAGTGTGCGCTGGATTATGGGTGGATGCACTTTCTTTTCCTTGGGAGAAATCTGTTCCAGGGTCCTAGTGATGGTGGAATTTATTTTGTCAAGTAGAAGGGAGGGATTGTTGATCTGTACCATTGTAATGGTATGGGCTTTAGCTTTGAAGCCGATGTCTAGGACGCAGGGACCCATTTTGGACTTGGGTCTGACACATTTTGATAATGAACTGCGAGATTCTGATGGGTCGGAGAAAAGGTGGGGAAAGCAAGGAGATGAGTTGTCAGACAAGTTTGCAGGCAAAATTGCAGGAGGGGAAAATCAAAGGTCGAAGTAGGATGAATAGGTTAATGGTGTGGCTGGCTGAGTGAATTGGGCACTTTATAAGTTGGTGAAGCTGTAGAGCATGAGTTAAGGAAGGATGAGGCCACAGAGTTGAACCAATCTCTGAATCCAAATATTAATCTGACTGATGAGAATATGGTTGAACTTGAGCTGTAGCGAGATTGGGAGGTCAAAGAAGTCTTGACTGAAATTGGATGTTGGACCCTTTAACAGTGGATGGTAGATAGTTCTTAGCAGAAGCGTAGGGGAGGCTGGGAAAACTAACCATCAATTCTTCAAAGGAGTTAGGCAGTGGGGCATTAATTATGGAGGGCTTGAGGGATCCATGGTAGAAAACAGTCGGCACACTGCCTTTTTGAGAGTCTAGTAGTATCATGATGTTTAAGTTCTTGTGGTTGAGAAGGTGTGTACTTGGCAGGAAGAGTAATTCACCCAGGTTTTGGATAACAAGAGTGCATTCAAATTGTGGTCCAATATCAGATTGTATAGTAATGAGGCAGAGTCTCTGCCTCATTTGATGTAACTATGCGCCATAGACCTGTGATGAGTTGGTTTGTCGAGGAGGTGGTGTGGGTGGAGAAATGGATGTGGAATTGTGACAATTTTCTGGTCTCATTAGATGTTGCCAAGTGGGCGTTGAGCAAAAACAAGGTACTTTGGTCGATACTCTTGATATAATCTATAGTTTCTACATAAACAGCTTCTTGAACACCGGAGCCAATGTCAGACATGATTGCAATAGAGTATATTGTGTGAAGAATTGAGTTACAACAGTGGCAAGACTGCACCATTCATTTCCTCAGCCAAGGTAGTCAGGTGGCTATCTTTCTGATGAGGGACACACTGGCCAGAGTTAGTATTTCTTGAGGTAGACTGGTGTGATGATTCCAGTGGAGTCGTCACAAATTCTCGGATGGGGATCTCTTCCCATGTGGCCAGAGGAAGGCAGCCGCTACCTGATCCTGAACCTGGGGGTGGCTTTATGAGGCAAGACCAGATCGGAGGAGACTGCCGGGAGGATGTTCCGGCTTCATTGGATGAAGCACAGTACTCCCCACCCTTTTCCCTAAAGAAGACCCTCTCACACCCAATAAATTAATGGCATATTGTCATTTAACGTTTCCCCCTTTTAGAGGAAATCGAGAAACCTTGTCCTCACAGTAGTCTAGTCATGCCTCCACCTTTAGACCAAATGCTCATAAATCACACACACCACCTTCTGTTTATAAAAATTCTTTATTGTAAACATCCTGAGAAAAATGATTTAAAACGTAGAAGCCCAGTAACATCCATGGACTCCAACTCTCATAATCACTCAAGTACTGAGACGACGAGGAGGATAAAAAAGTTTGTGCTGAGTGACCAATCCCCAAAGTACAACCCTGCAGGCTAGTTGTTGTTCAAAGCCTACGTTGCACGGGACATTTAAAGATGGTGTCCGCACTCAGAAATTGAGCAGCAGTGTAGGAGAGGACGGTACACTCCAGGCGTAGGCTTGCGAATGCAAGACACAAAGGTTTACAGAGACCGAAGGGACGCCGCAGACTAACAGGAAAAGCTGTGGAGACGCGAGGAGGTGCACAGAAGCTCCTGGGTGTCGGACCACTTGTGGAAGCAGCATGTGTCCGTCTGGCACAAGAGAGGAATCCAGCGTGTGACCATGGAGCCACATAGAATGCCGGGGAGACCACCGCTGACTCCAGGATGGAAAGCAAACAAAGCAGCTGTTCCACAAAGGCGCTAGCAGAGTCAGCGACTCAAGAAGAGACTTGTGAGTCCACCCAAAGTAGCTGGGGACGACAAGCGCGCCAGGCCGCATTTGATAAATCTAATAATGAAAAGAGCATAAGAAGAAATATTGAATGCAGTCAAGACAAAGTATTATCGCAACACTCAATGAGGAGAATGTTTGTATGCAGACAAGACACAGTACCAAGACAAACCCCAGTCCAGTATAGGTGCATGAGATTCCAGTGTGGGGGAGAAGCTTGAGCATATGCTACCATAGTCAAAAATACCAAGTACCTCATGGTATAGGCCTTTTTTGGCTAACCAGGAAAACTGTGAATCAACTAAGAGACGTCCTGGCAGGCAAGTATAACAGGCAATTGAAGTTATGTAAAGATTCCTGGCAGGAAGCGTATACCATGGGATCTGAAAGGAGCCATAAGAGAAATCCTGGCGAGCCATAAGAGAAATCCTGGCAGACAAGTGTACCAGGTTCATGACATTGATAAAAGGAACTATAAAAGGAACTCTGGCAGGCAAGTATACCAGGTGGATGGGATTGCATATATATTCCTGGCAGGGGAGTACACCAGGCAATCTGCAGAGTTAAAGGAAGCCTTACTGAAATACTGTTGCAAAACATGTAATTTAAACAAGAACTTTGGGAGTCCAGTGAAGAAACAAAGGAACTGTTTATTGAAGTGCAACATTTGAACTGTTAGTTAAAGTGGAACTTTTGCCACCCTTTTCAAGAAACCAGGGGAAGGGAACCACCTCCTGGATCTAAGGGTCCTTTACCTCCGAGAACATTTTTGTTGTAGTTATTGCATTTTTTTTTTTTTAAACATTTTTTGCCAATACCAAGAAAGTCATTTCCACGCACCCTGTGTTTTGTTTGTGTGAGGGTCAGGATAGGACGTTTCGGACACACAGACTGCTTTTTAGTTACTGACTTCCTAACATATACTGACCTTTAGATTTTTAGGTAGGGACATTTCTCTTGAGAATATGAATACCTTGTGTCCGACTCATTTCTGACCCCTCAATGTGGCTAATGGCTCTGGATTAGGGAGAGGTGGCGTTCAGCCTAAAATAGTTGGAATGATTTCTGTGTCAGACCTACTCGGAATCCCCTAACCAGGTTAGACAGCATAACGGGTTTAAAAATGTTATGATGTTTGGCTCAGTTCAGATAAGTGCCTCAACAGGGATGATACCTTGCAGCAGTGCACGTCGGACTTCCAGATGGTCAGGTCTTTGGCCTCATCCAAGACATAGATTTTTTCAAATTATTCCAAGCTTTTAAAGCTTACAAGTCGAGGGAACTAGACATATCAAAGATTGGTGTCATCTAAAAAGAAATATGCCTTTTCCTAAAGAAAGCAAAGCCTGTATCTATGGCTTAGACTTGCCCAATCAAATCTTCTACATGAGGCTCAGAATATGAGGGTATGTGCCTACGTTGCACGTTGTTATGTTATATGTCCTTTGTATAGCGCCTAATGCCATTGGTATGGCCTCAAAGCACTGTGGGTGAATGCCCTATGAGGAACCAAGTCCGAGGTATGACAACTGATCCGAGGATTTTAGAATGTGTGTATGCTTTTTAGCCAGTACAAAGGTAGGTTGGTTGGGTAAGTCCCTGCTATTGACCCCTGGAGATCTGGCTAGAGAAGGGGTGCTGTGATAGGCTGTAACGAGACAATGCGAGTCAAGGAGACTGTTACGCTCACCTGCACCCCACAGGGGTGTCGATCGGACCCGGACAGCTGCGGTCTCCGTCAACGTGATGCATAGTGCAGAGATGACTGTCTGGACTGGCCCGCCTAGTCTTGTCTGCTGGACCCGAAGAAGTATTTTCCTGCAAGTGGAGACAGGGATTAGCCACCTGTGGGTTTTCGTGATGGCCTCCCAACTGTTCTCGCTCTCCCCCACTAATCACCTCCGATATCCCCTTAGTAACCTCACCTTATGTTTGTAAAAGATGAGCTCTCCATCCTGCGTGTCTTGCAGGGGCGCGTAGATACCAGTTACTTCACTGGTTTGAAGGCGTTGGGAGAGTTCCGGTAAGCATTGACTCTGAAGTCCCAGGCGGGATTGGTAAGTATCAAGTTCAAAGAGTTCAATGTGCCCGATGTTCACTCTTGTCCCCTTCCTTCTTAAGTTGCAACTGAGTTCGTGAGAAGAAGGTCTCGTAGCTGCTGCTGGCATTCAGGTAAGAGTCTGTTACCCAACGCTGTCCGGTAACTATTGCATGCGTTAACGTGTTGTTTTTCTCCCTCTTTACAGATGCAGCATATGAAGATATGGAGAATAATACCGCCGGTGGTAAATTGGGTAAGTCTATGGTGGTAAGAGGTATTTGTTGATTCCCTTGGCTCACCTTGTTATTCTTGTGCCCCTAGGTGCCGGAGTACGGCGAAGAAATGATGGAGACAGTGCCGGATCGAAAGATGCTGTGAGAACTGGTGAGTATGACGCCGTGCTGGAGCTGGTGAAGCCACACGTGCAGGACTGATGTACTTTCCAGGTCGGGAGATGAAATGGATCCGGAATCAGGTGAGGAATTTGAAATAAGTTTGTTTTCTAACCTTGTCCTTTTCTTCCTCTTTATTCTAGAAGCTCCAGATTCGAGGCGGGCGTGGCAGAAGACTGGATGCTGGCTGCAGGCACGCGGGCGTGGCAGAAGACTGGATGCTATAGAGATTGAGAGGTAGGGTGGGCACCGCTTTGTCTTTATACTAATTCAATAATGTTGCTCGTTTTTTTTCTTTTTTTCTTATATTTGGGAGCTCATCCTTTACCCTAGGCACTGGGTTATCAGAACATCTACAAAAAAGAAATGGACATTTCCATCTCAAGATGAGCTCACTCGCACTCGCCTGGTCGGGTTTCAATCAAAGTAGTACAAAATTGTAGTTAGTTGTTTCTTATGTAGTTATATTTGAAATCATTAATCCACATTTTTATTTATGATTTTCAGTCTCCTTGTTTGTTCCTGACGAATCAGTGTTTCGAAATTATAGCCTATGCATTTCGGACATCCGTCCATTATCAGGGCTTTTAACACTATTCATAATCATGAAATCAGTGACAATCCCGTCATTATGATACATTCCCAATTATTCACCATTCAGTGAGATCCGTAAAAAGATAAATTATCATCACATACCCAATTGTAGTTGTAATCCAAAATGGAATGCCACGACAAGATGCAAAAAAATAATAAAAAAACAAATATACATTATGGAACATTGTTGTTATACATTGTGAATATTTAAATCGTATAATTATATAGGTCTCTACCTGTAGATCTTCTACTTCCTAGAGATTGTATACATCTCTGCTGTATGGATCTCTGAGCAGCCCACATTAGCAGCTCCTGTTCAGTAAATACATAAATAACCTTATATAATTCCCCTCCGAATCTAATCTTTTTCTTTTAAGGTCGCATCATATTATCCCTCAGGATCATCGTTCTTACCTTACGTAGAATACTGCTGTGCGGGCAGGCCAGCTGCACAAAAGGAGCAGCCGCTGTATGTAATGGCGTACTTATACACTAATCGCTTGCGCGCTGCGTGCAGTGTTTCACTCGGTCCTCGTTCTCCTCTTTGCTCTTTAAAATTCATCGGGATAACCTGCTCTGTAGCTTTACGGTATCACCGTGTTCATCATTCTATGCTGGTTTTTAAAAAACAATATTTTTAGAAAACCATGAAATACTGTGTCTCGAGCGTGTACTAATCCAACGCGCATACACGCGTGCCGGACACTACCTCGCGAGGTCCCGCGCTTGCGCCCGGACTTCGAAGGTAGTGTTCATGCGGACGAAAAGAAGTGGATCATCTATCCCTATTGTTTAATGCTGTACTCTGGTACTTCGTGTCCTGCCCTACCAAGCGGACCTGAACAGGGTCATATTTATTGAATACCATGTCATTATTCAAACTACCTCCTCTAATATAGGTGTCGGTTTTTTTCAAGTTACCAGTTGTTACCAAATGCAAGTAGCTAGAATGTATCCACATTAATAACATATCTTAGCATTCTTCTCATATTCTAACCTTCAATTACCTGTTCCAATATTCACAAGAGAGTTACTTCCTATTTTCTTGGGTTTACATGCATCACATAACTTAGTTTGGTCCCCATATATTCTTAGTTTGACACTTTTTATCTCACATGTAGAATCAATTTATACCAGTTAGACATGAATGTTGGCTACGTAACATTGTATACATTTATGTGCATTCCCGTTCATATTGTAATGTTCAATAGAGGGTCTTCACATTTGGCAGTGGAACCACTGCCTTACGTCCCACAGGGAGCTCCCTGCGGGACACAACGTGTACCCTCTCTTAGTATCCAGTGTTCTACCACTTCATCTATATTTACTGAAATTCACAAAAAGCACATAAAGTTCACTTCCTCATTTATACCCCCCGGTCTCAGGGAGTCAAGTCGATCGATCCAAAATGATTCTCGTTGGTTCAACCTTCTCCCTACATCTTCATGTGTGTTACATTGTTGGATAGCCTCGAGAACCTGTATCCTCATCTGGCTAATGTTGTGCTTCATTGAATTCCAATGTCTTGCCACTGCTGAATTCACATTATTGTTCCGAATGCATGATCTATGTTCGTTCCATCGTAGCTTAAAAGGTCTTTTCGATTGCCCTACATAATAAATGCCGCATGGGCATTTGATGGCGTAAATTATGTTTGGTGTATCACATGTTGCATATCCTCTTAATTTGATCTTTTCACCCGTATGGGGGTGGTCTACACTATCTCCCTTTGTTATGAAGTTGCAGTTACTGCAGTGTAGGCACGGGTATGTCCCTTTCCTTATGGTCTCAATCGTTTTCTTCCCGGGTCTTGTTTTCACCAGCCTGTCTCTTAGATTTGCACTCCTTTTGTAAGCGAAAGTAGGCAATTCTCTGAACAAATGTTCAACTCTCATGTCGCTTGACAATGTACTCCAGTTTTTCTTAATCACACTCTTAATCTTATTGCTCTGTGTCGAGTAACATGAAACATAGACTATATTCGGTTCTTTCTTCTCTTTCCTGGTGTCGGTATTTGTGGGTTTCTGTAAGCGCTCTTTTGCTGCCTTTATCTCCGAGGATTTATATCCTCTGGCTTCAAATCTTTCTTCCATTTTTTCAATCTCTGTTTCACACACCATTTGATCAGTCACAATCTTCTTTACTCTCATCTGGCTGAAAGGTAGATTCCTAATTAGATTCGGTTGATGGAAACTAAGGCGATGGAGAAGGTTATTGCGATCCGTCTCTTTTCTGTAAATGTTTGTTTGAAAACTGTTGTTTTGGATTTGTATCGATACGTCCACAAAATGTATTTGAGCTTTTTAAGTTTCCTGTGTGAATTGTATAGACTGGATGCTGGCTGCAGGCACGGTGAGAGTCACGCTGCTGGATGCAGAATAACACGAAGCATGTGCTGCTGTTCGGGCGTGGTTTAAATAGCCTCCAAAGTAGTCCCAGGAAAGAAGTTCCCCAGGACCACACCCGAGTAAAAAATAGTCCCTGTAGTAAAATAGTTCCATCCAGGCCTCACGTTGGCTTGGATTTATTTGCAGCATGGTCTGCATGAGGTAAGTAATGTCTATGAGCCTGGCGCCTATGGCGCCAGGACTGATTTTTATTATGAGCCTGGTGCGTACGGCGCCAGGACTGAACCCAGACAGCCCCTAGCTGGGGCTGCTGTGGTTTTTGTAAATGCCTGGATGCCTGCTCCCGGGGCTGATAGGCTTGATCCGGATGGGCATCGTGACAGAGAATGAATGTTCCCAGCTAGACTGAATTTTTCCTTTGGACTCAGCGGTATTCTAGTGGGAGATGTGATGTGCATTATGAGTTCGATGGTGGATTATCGCAGATGTGCGCAGGTGGGTGGCAGTGCCACTGAAGGGATATGGCTATCTTCCATTGTGATGGAGTGCGATACGTACTGGAGTCAAGGCTGTTATGTAGTTGCGATGAGGAACTGCAGATCATATCCTAAGGATCGACTGGAATCCATATGCCAGTTTTATCAACAATTACGATGGACATTCCACCAGCATTACCCCTATGTCACCAGGTCCCCATAACTCCTCATGTAGATATAAAAACCTTGATATCTAGATGGCATTGATGACATCCCACAACACCAGAGGAGTTGGGTTATTCATTTCCTGTACTTCATGGTAAGCAAAAAATAAGGAGGCATAAAATCCATTCTTGTACCTGTTCCTCCAGTTGGAAACCTGCCACATGGAAAAATATTCCTGATGTCTTAGTCTCTTTGGGAATGGTGTTGGCTACTTCCATACCAGGAACGAACATCACAAATCCCTGAGCTTCTTAATGTGAGTCATCGTTAGCAGTACAAATGTCTTCCATTTGGGCTGAATAATGCTTCATGGGTGTTTAAAAATGCCCTTGTCTTACTGGTGGCCCGCCTTACGATTCAGGGGATTCATTAGTGCTCCTTACTGGATGACTGTCTAATTATAGACCCGTCTAGGTTTCTTTTCATGTACAATTTTCAGAAGGCATGCAACACTGTTCAGGAACGGGTTTTCCGCAAACTAGAAAGTCTCATGTGTTGGTGTTGCAGAGGATTCGGGTTTGTGGTTTTAGCTGGGGATGGATTTTGCCTTCCCCAGAAAAGGCGTTTAGCAAACTCTAAGGGTTTTTCAGGGAAAAACACAATTTAGGAAATCTGGATCCAAATTATTCCTTGCTGCATGGCCTCCTGTATCCATTTGACACCCTTTGCAAGGCAGAAAGTTCAACTTCAGCGGTCCAGTAGATGGGACCTGCGCAACAACTTTCAAACCAAGCTGTTGGAGGCTTGACCACAGCTAGTAAAGGTCTACTTTGGTGGACGCGAGAGTTGCCCCTTCTCCTTGTGGTGTACTTTCCTTGAGCTTTCTCTGACACCAGATGCTGTGGGGCACAGTTTGGGGGCCTGCTGTAGTACTCTGTTCCTGTACGGACAAGCAGACATCTAGCTGTAGACAAAGCATATAAATGTGCTGAAACTGAAAGCCAACTGAAAGCAGGGAGAGACTTTCGTCCTGTTCCCTTGGTCCTACAGACACTACTACTCTGTTTTATTTGAACAAGCACTCACTCTCGACGATTATACATGATGGCTTTGGGCAGTGCATGCCCAGGTTATAGTCAAAACCGAGTTAAGTAGACTTCTCTGCCATTTTTCTCCAGTGGAGTGCCCCTTCCAGGGATTCATTTGCTGCAAAATGCAGCCAAAAGTGTCAGTCCTCTGCATCATAGATGAAGGAATAGTTGTAGAGAATGCCTTTATACTGACTGTGTCGTTTATGCAGAAGGCACTGCAGGCATTCAGGCACAACATGAACACAACCGTGATTCTGATGGTCCTCAAATTGATCCCACAAATCTTGTACATAGATCTACTACTGTATTCGGGCAATGTCTTCCTGGATCTTCCCTTAAGGAGAGACCCTTTGGGGAAAAAAGAACGGGAAAAAAGAACGGGTTGATCCGCCACCTCTTTGCCATTGTCTAGTTTTAGAACTCGGTACGTGAGGAGCTAGTTTATGCTTTGGTAGATATTTATGGACCTGACAGTATTGCAATGCGTGTGGCCATGTATGTTCCCGAAAGAGATCAAAGAGGAATGCTTATGTACATTTTTCCTTAAATGGCATTGAATAAAAACAATTGGGGAAGTCCCAAACTGCTAGAAAAATATGGTGAGTGATATAAGATCAGTGATCTGAGTGGGTAACTACAATAAACCTATTTCTTAGATTTTTAGGGGTACTTTTTTTTTTTATCCTTTCTGCTCACCTTTTTACTCTTGCTTGTGAAAAAATGGACTTTGCAAAACTGGATCAGTACCATTTTTGTGAGCGCTGGAGACAATCATTTTGTTTTAGCAAATCAGTTGCTTACAGGCTCAGATGCAAGTACATGAATGTTGCATTATGGAAAGTTAGATTGTGTCAAGTATGAGCATGATTTGGGAAGTAATCTGTTGTGATGAAAATACAGGGAATTCATCCCTTCCCCAATATCTTCCCTAGGGGACAGGGCAAGTGGGTTCCTATTGGGGTGACCTCCGGGTATAAGATCTGCTGAAGCAGGCATTCCCTTTCACCTACCCTCCCTGCAAAGCCCCAAGCATTTGTTTTGTATAGGGGAATTGACCAGGGTTGATGACTTGGTCTCTGATTTACCTCGATGATAGCCTCATTGTCAAACCCAGAACCAAAGGGCAATCTTCCTCCACTTCAAGGAGGGTTTAAAATACACCAGGAGGTCATGCGAAGGAGAGCCCAGTCGAGGCGCCAGAGACTCTGGCTTGCACTACCGCACAAAAAAGGAATTCCTGCCCCCTCATCAGGAGCAGAACCGGTGAGCCACACAGTTGACGTGGTGGGCAGGGACCTGAAGCAGCCTACAGAGCACTGACTGTTCTCCGAGAGCGGAGATTCCACCAAGCCTGAGACCGCCGGGAGAGGAAGCCACTTCCCGAGACAGAAGATGTGATGGCGTCCTGCTCCGCCCGGACAGATGGAAAGCACCAAGGCAAAACAGCTGACCGCGTAGTTTGGAACCAGGACGAGAATGCAGTTCTGCGCACGCCCGGTAGACCGCCTCAACAACCGAATGCAGCCCCTTCAGTGAAGCTGCATAGAAAGCAGTTCAGGATGGTAAAGCAGGACCATACAGGGCTGACGTTCAAAAGACCCCAGGAGGGTGAAGGCAAAACCACCAGAGAAGGCATAACAGTAGAGCCAAGCAGGCCACAGCCCACACTAGGCTGATATTCAGAAGAGGGAAAACATAAACATCACAGAACCCATCACCAACCCAGGGTCAATCAGGTCCATAGCCCACACAGAGCTGACATTTACTGCACCTCAGAAGGGTGGATGAGAAAAACTGCAAGGATAAAATGCAGCCAAAACGGGGGTAAGCAGGTCTGTACGACACCCAGGGCTAATAACCGGACGAACCCAGGAGAGTTTGAAAGAAACTAAGACCACAGACAGAACATAAGTCTATCTGAGCAAGCCCTGAGCCCACCCGAGGCCATAAGCAGGAATATCCGATCAGGAACAAGGATAAAATGGTGTTTGCTAATGACCAATAGGTATAAAGCTGAGGACCTCAATGGGCTAAATTTATTACTGAGGAGGGTATAAACCAGTAACTGTTTGTGTCAAAGGAACATTTAGAGAGATTGTTTTTTCTGGAAGAGACTCATTGTCATAAAGATCTTTTTGTTTGTTCACTGTAATCCCCCAAATCGGTCACCGGAAGAGACTTTCAAGAACTCTTTGGTGGTAGTCTGAAAACCAGTCTAGTGAACCCAGGGGGCAGAGGCACCCTATTTGAAGTCATAACTTAGATTGTCTGTCTTTTTCTTTCTTTAGTATTAGGACAGATATTAGGGTTGCAAAGGTTTTGATGGTGGACAGTTTATTTGTTCGCTGTCCAGACTATCACCTTTTTGTTTTTTAACGTTGGTAACTCCTCATAGTGATAGTGATAGGGCTTCGAGGAGGTTTTCTTTCATTTCAAATAGTTGTGTTGAAACGTCCTCTGATCAGTCTCCTTTATATGACTTGCCAAACTGTTTTGTATTTATCACCATCAGTGGTTTCCCAAACCACGTGGCAGAACAGAGTTGCAAATCCAGTTCTTCTCTAAATTTAGAAACAATTGAAACATTTGAAAATTGAGGTGACTAAATAAAATCACAAGATGACAAGTTTCTCTTAAATATAAATAAAAAATCAAGTGGAAAAGTACAACACTGCAATGTTTTTCCTTTGGAGTTCAGTGCCTATATGAAGTAACGGTTCCTCCTTTTCAGCACACGTTTTAAATCTTGAACACAGATATTGGTTGGAAAGACCAAACAATACTTTTTCCTAGGGGAATGCGACTTAAGCATATACACGCTCCTCCACAAGGAACTGCTGTTTGGCGCACTGATAAATATGGATGTTGAGTACAATGGTGGTTAATAGAGGGTTCATGGAACAGCATTTTGCATTCCAAATTATATTGCTGCTTTATGCAGCCTCTTTAGAGCAGTTCTTGTCCATGCCTACTGCTGGAGCACGCCTTCCCAACAAGGCGAGAAGGAGGGAGAGCTATAACGGGTACCTAAATTACAAACAAGTTCATTACCCTGTATCGTCCCCTATGCTTTCTGCGGTGGGAGAAGCCATTGCATCTTGTCACAGATCTGTGCTTGAAAATAGTCACTTATTGTATTTAGTGACGCTATTATGGAAGGATCAACCACTCCTGACTCCATAATTTGCTACTTGCATCTAGATGGCAAGATATGTTATTTGACCTTTCTAAACCTGTATGGGTTGACCTTGTGATTGCATTTATACTTGTTCTTTGTTGAAAAATGTAATATTCTTTCTATGTATTCAAAAGTTTAAGCTTTCCCAGCAATGCTATACCACTATTTGATTGCCGTAAATTGTGTGATACTTCTAATGCTCATGTTGGGAATCGGTCACTTTGATTTCCTAAAGATCATAGCATGGGAGTTCAATGTGGTTTAATTTCCACAATTTCTATAGTGGACTTTTTGGTTGTGGAAATTGTACCTTTGCCACATAATAGTTGTCTTCTTTCTACAATGGGGGGCCTTCCCATACTCCACCACTTCCTCATGTCCCACTTGTCTTGATAGCATCCTCCTTTCTTGTCGTGGTGATCAAATTGCCACACCCACATGGAAAACTATAAATTGTGAAGGTGAAACCACTGCAAACGATAGCAAGGATAGTAGTCCTGGCCTCTGCCCAGACATGCATCAACCGTTCCTTTTGGGGTCTGGTGGCAATCAGCGCTACATTATAACTACTTTTAACTATTAAAAAAGCACATTAAAAAAACAATCTAGTACATCAACATGTCCCGTAGGTTTCCGTTTTAACGGTCTGACATAGAGAAATGTTTGGAGGAGCATGCTTTAATCCACAGAAATTGGGGTGCTTAAAAATGTGTGTCTACGTCATATGCTGATGATATTTTGATTTATCAAACCCAGATAGGTTTACATAGATTAATAAATACCACAGTATAATATGCATGAGAAAACGATTTGATCATCAACAGTAAGGAAATGTGCATATTTAGATTTTCTGACCGAATGTCCAGACCAATGGGTTTTACATGTAGACTAAAAGATTCCCTTATTACCCCATTGAAAGTTATTCAAATCTTTGGGTGATCATGCTCTCAATTTCAATGAATAAGCGGGATGCCTTGGATAGTCGGGTGCAAAACATTGCTGGGAGCAGCGCAATTAAAATACATATACTTTAGATTTTGTATGTTCACTATAAGGCCTTTGATGGAATATTACAAGATGAAAATTGTTCCAGCGTTCATGTACGGCCAGGACGTGACTTGCATCACCTCTGAAATTGACTGGGATTATCTTGAAGCAATTATTTGGCGGAAAGTTTTAAATTTACCGACTTGCATGCCAATAACCATATTAAGATTCTAATTAGGTTTAAGCTCACTTAAGGCTTGGTACCAATGGAACACTTTAGTACTATTTGGGAAACTATCAAGGCCGCCTGCAGGGTCTCTGTTGGAAGATTTTATAAAGAAGGTGTTTGAGGAAAATCAGGGGTGCCCTATTGGTCACTTTTGCCTATTCGCAAATACCATTCTAGCAGAGATGTTTGTAGGTCCTGAAATCATATGGAAAGCTCTGGCTTTGGTTAAGAAACTGCAAGGATTAGGCAGACACCAGAAGCCAAATGTTAATAGTGTATCTTGTTGTGACACATGTGAGTGTCAGTAATGCAAGGCAGACAACTGCTTATAGTTTTCTCAAGATCAGATATTTTATTAAAGTAAAAGTTTGCAAATAAGGCCTTGCTTGTCCTACTCTCAGGGAATTCCCTGTTTAGTCTAAAGGCATAACTCCCAACACAGGTAAACTGTCCCTCACACTACCTCATCCCTCTAGAAATTAATATCAATCATGTAGCACCAAAAAAGTGCCCTATGGAACCAGCCTGTCCAACCAGAAATAAACGCAACATTACTGCCGAAGCCCTAATAACCCTGGTCCTCCCCACCCTCAACACATTACCGGCCAATGCCGATCTAAACCTATTGATTGACACCTTCAATGACTCCATGGCCAGTGCCATTGATACCATTGCCCCACTGAAATTGCGTAAAGGTAAACCGAGAGCTCGTCTGAACTCCTGATGCACCCCCGAACTCAAAATACTTAGAAAAAAGAAAGCGAAGTCAGAACTACTATGGAAAACGAATCCATCTGCTGAAAACAAATCCAATCTTACGAATATCTCCTCCTTATATAAAAAGGAGATAATTTGCACTAAAAAAGATGCCTATAACGTTAGGATAGATCAGGCAGGATCCTGCACCAAAGAACTAAAGAACTATTTAAAATACTAAAGGAATTAGAAAATCCCAATCCACCTATAGACATCTGCACGAAAGACGAACCCCGGTGCATCAGCATCCAGAACGCCCTTAACAAAATCACAGGACTCCAAACCAAAATTGAGGATAAACGTCAACAACTTACCAGTAGTAAGTCTACCAGCCCTAGCTCACCAACGCCATCGACTCCAATGTAGGCTTCACATTTAAGTAGGTAACTATTTTGGAAGTTCAAAAAATCATCACCTCTTTAAAACCTTCCAACTGCAAAGTGGACAGCTGTCCCGCCCAGATCATAAAAGATGCATCCCCTTTCATCACCAAATTAATTAACCTGTCTTTCGCTAATAACTCAGTCCCCAGCAACCTAAAACAATCCTGGGTTCTCCCACTCTTAACAAAACAATCACTAGACCCAGCCATACCCACTAATTATAGACCCATCACCACAGTCCCATTCCTGCTAAAAAAAATCTTCGACAGAGTCGCTTACCTGCAAATTCAGGACTACCTGGAATCTAACCAATTACTAGGAATACGTCAATCTGGCTTTAGACCTCAACATGGAACAGAAACTGCCTTTGTTGACCTCAAAAGTCAGATTGATGAAATCAAAGATAAAGGTAACGCCGCCATCCTACTCCTGTTAGACCTCTCAGCGGCCTTCGATCTGGTCGATGATAAAATCCTCTGCAACCACCTATCATTCACAGCTCACTTCTCCTCTTCTGCCATCATATGGATACAATCCTTTTTGGCTAACAGAACTATGAGGGTTTTCTCACCAATAGCAGCAGCATACCCTATCCCCATCACCTGTGGTGTCCCACAAGGCTCTTGTGTCTCTCCCACTTTGTACAACATATTTCCAAAGCCACTCTTTCGACAAACTGGACCGTCTGGGTGTCACCTACACCAACTATGCAGACGATACCCAGATACTCCTCACCATCTCGGGCAACTACAATGCGGACGTCATCCGGATTAACAATCTTCACCATCATTCAGGCATGGATGGCCATACAAGACTTATGCCTGAATGATGAGAAGACGGAGCTTCTCCTTGTCGGCTCTCCCAGTAACCTGTCGAAACTAACTACAATACCATTATCATTGATGGTAACACCATCCCCATTAAGTGTGAAAACCCTTGGCTTTTACCTTGATGCCAACACTAACCTCTCCAAACAAATCAACATGACCGCCTCAGCCACTGCCTACACTGGCAAGCTGATCAGGGCCAGCAGACCCTTCCTATCCTCTAATAGCTGCCTTACATTGGCCAGGGCCCTCATACAGTCCAAATTGGACTACTGCAACAGCCTGTACCTAGGCGCAAACCAATCTATTATTAACAAACTACAGGTACTCCAAAATAACACACTACGAGCAGCACTAAACATCCCCAGGCGAGAGCACGTCTCCACAGCCAGGAAATCGTGCAAATGGCTCTCCATACAACAAAAAATCGACCTGAAAACCATCTGTCTCACATAAAAGGCCTTAAACCACCTAGCCCCACCATATCTCGCCAATAGATTCACCATGAAACCTGCCACAAGAATTACCAGATCCTCCAATACCTTATGCTTGACAGTGCCTAGATTTACCTTAAAAGAGCTGGAGGTTCCAGCTTTATGGTGCTTGCCTCCCAACTCTGGAACACCTTACCACTTAACATTAAAATTATTGAGTCCTTTCAGACTTTTAGGAAACATGTTATTGGATGGCTACTGAAAAGAAAAATTGCATTTACCTCCTCTCTCAAAATATCTGAGAATACTGCTGTTGTTTAACTATGCTTCCATCTTGTAAATTGTATAAATGTTTGTATAATATGTTATTTTGCATTTATATAGCGCCTTATGTACCATTGGTATAGTCTTAAGGTGCTGGTAGGTTGAACGGCCTTGGGAACCGAAGTTCAAGTCAGTAGAGAGAAATAGAGTCAAAGGTGCGTGTGAGCACCTGATATGTGTGCAGCTGGTGTGGCATTCGTGTAATAGCTGCTTCTTAGCGGTAGGTGTGGTGGTTGAGAGACCAGGAGTATGTGTTCGTTCTGGCAGGTTTTTATCCAGACCGATTCTGGCTGCGTTAGGCCTGAGGAGGAACGCTTAGGCTGGAGGGTGTGTAACCAGCAGTGTTTAATTAGGGTGATGGGGAGTATGAGGCAGATGATGGTATGAGAACAGCTATACCGAATGGTGTCATAGTATCGCTGTGTTCTAGTTGAGTGGTGGTGTAAAGAGGAGAGTAAGTGTGGAGATGTGATATGGTGGTTAAGCTTAGGTGTTTGAGATTGGGCCCACTCCAATAGTTCCATGTACTCCATCCGTTCCATGTACTCTGACTGTTCCATGCATTACGACCGTTTCAAGCACTCAAAACCGATCACTTCCATGCTCTTTCAAATGTTCCATGCATTCCAAACATTCCATCCCGCACATACATCACCCGTTTGCTCCACAACTCGACACCCGCTCCGCACTCGACACCGGCTGAAAAATGTATATATCATGCTATGTAACCGCTTCCTGAAGCGCCCTTCTACCTCTGGAGCACTTTATAAATAAATAAAACAAACGCACATGTAAAGGTAATCGTCAAACAACATAAGATAATAAACAATAATTGAACAGTATACAAATGACTTTCACCTGTCCTAAGTAAATCCCTTCCCCCAGGGTTTCAAAGTCAACTTCCAAATGTTCAAATGAAAAAGAAAGGTCTTAAAACGGTTCTTGTAATTTTCAAGTCAAAACAAAAGTTAATCAAACAAAAATCCACTATTAACAATGGTCTGGTTTCTTTTGAAAATATCCTCTTCCAATTTTAGCCAAGAAAATGTCACCAATGGTAATCCTGGATATATTCTTTCCAAGATTGTTTGCCACAGTTCAAAGAATAGGACACAATTGGTTAGGACCTGCAGTAAATGTGGTTATAATTGTCAGGATCCGTCTCTTTGGGTTGCTGATTCCCTCTTTGCCACCCTTCTACTGTTACTATGAGATCAGTCACATCTGTCCCACAGTATAATACTACTTCAAACCACTTCAACGTGACATACACTGATGGTTTTGCATCACCACAGTTTAGGAATTCAGCTTCAGTTTTGTATTGGAAAGTTATTAAGCATATAATGACAAGACACTTCAACATCTACAGGTAGGCAAGGCACTCTGTTACGCTCACCTGACCTGGGGGTGTCTGGAAGGCTGAGATCTGGAACCCTGGATGCTTAGTTACCCAGTGCTGAATAATGAATCTGCAATTACAGAAGGGAGGATTTGTGATAACTGTCTCTAATGGGTCAACCTCTCACCGATTCCCTTCCCACTGGGTTCTTTTCTCACGTTAGTTATTTGTAGGGTGAACTATCCGTCCTGCATTTCTTGTGCAGGGGCGCTTGACGTTGGCGAGCTGCCCGAATTGCTTCACTGGTGCAGTTCGCCTTCCTTGGGCCCTGGCCTGCTGTGACCCCGAATCTGCTGGTAGACAGGTAGGTTTGTTAATTGTAAGTCTTTGTTCTGTTTATGGTGGGAAATCTCCTTCTTTTCAGGTGCAAAGGTCCTGATGCTGGCGTGCCGGATGGAGAGGCACGTTTTCTAGGTAAGAGAAAGCGCGAAGCGCAGCACCTTTTTTGTCTTTTAAAGCTAACCTGTGTTTTCTTCTTCTCCGCCTCACAGGCCACTGTGGTGTGCGAGTGGATGAGAGCGCGATGAAAAACAGGCCCCCGGAATCCGTTAAGGTAAGTACAGCAGTGTGCAGTTGTTTAATATTGAAAGCGAACCTGAATATGTCTCTTTTCCTTTGCAGATGTTGCTGTGGTGCTCCGGATGGAAGCGTGGCGTAGCGCGATGGAATTCAGGTAAGACTGATGGAGTTCGATGTTTTGGAAGCACGCGTTCTAATATTGTTTTTCCCTTTCTCGAACAGCAGCTGTGGTAGCGGTTCGCCGGAAGTCCTTAAGTTAGTACTCACAGGTGAGTGATGTTTCTTCTTTCTCGGTTTCTACAGATTGCAGCCCAGTTGAGATGCTGAGTGCTGGAGGGTGTTTTTTCAGCTTGTTCTTGCAGGATTACAGGAAGATGCTGAAGACCAGGAGCTGGACACGGTGAGCATCACGCTGCGGGTTGCAGAATAACTCGAAGCGTGTTCTGCAGTCAGGGTGTTTTTTATATAGCCCAGGTAAAGTAGTACCAGGGAAAGTAGTTCCAGGCCTGCCACACCTAAAACACTAGACCGCATGGCTTGGTTCTTAGAACTAGACTGTGTGGGTGCTTCCATGTTGGATTTAAAGGCCCATGTACATAAATGGGACCTAGTTTGAACAGTCCTTCCCTCCTACTTATGAGCCTGGTGCCAAAGGCGCCAGGACTGGCTCCAGGAGCCCTTTTGCAGTGGTTTTAAGGCCCTCATGGTTTTGGGGGGAGGCTGCTTGTGGCACAACTCGTGCCCCCTCACAGTGGTCATGACAACTCTTCTTTCCTATGCTTCAAGAAAAAGGGCAGCGTTGTTGCCTCTTCTGTCTGCCTTACTGCCACTAGTATAACCTGCCCCTATCCCAAGAATGACTTTCTCTTAACTTCAGCAGTCTTCAGAATTACAAGGTATTTTCTAAATCTTCTTTACAAAACCCAGCTCCCTTCCCCTGCTTTATTCCCACCTTCTTGGTTCCAGTAATTGCCTAGAAACTGTATTGCCACTCGTCCAGCTTCAGGTAACAAAGTGACACTTGTATCCAAGGACACTTGACCTTTAACAACCTCACAGGGTGGATGGGTCTGAACAGATCTTCCTTCACTATGGAAAGGGTTTGCCTCTTGGCTTGGGTAATGCGTGTTCTCTTCTCTCCACTTCAGGAAGTAAAGAATGATTGTTCAGAATACTACAAGGTTCAGTCTTCAAAGGGGAAACTGATTTAGACACACGCAACCACTCTTTAAGGTAGATATTTAACCTTAAAGGGTTGCAAGTAAGTGTATTTCTGTGCATTAGCACATATGACTTTAGACTCCTTTTGTTAAACCCATATGGCCACACGTGGCCTTCCTTTGATGTTGTATTCACTTGCAACTTCTTATGAAAGTCAACGTTGGCTTTAGGAGAAAAAAAATTCATGCATTACCTTTTCAGTTAAGGACACGTAACCATTCCGGCAACAGTGAAAAGGTTCAACAATGGATACAATGTTCCTCTAATGGCTACATGAACACTATGGCTTGCACTATTCGTGAATGTGCAATATTTTAATTGTTAGGAAAGCTTTTTAAAACAAATAGTTTCTACTTTCTTTTAAGCGCATGCATGTTAATTTAGAGGTGGTTACGTTTACCGATAAGGCTTGCTGAGTGAACCTGAAAGCCAAGGTTCACTCACTGGCTCCAGAAATGCTGCGTTTGCCGGCTGCTTCACTTTCCCTGACTACTACTACTGCTTTGGGCACACTTAGGACCCATGCCCTTCTGCAGCACGGGTGTCTCCGGTCTGGCCACGTTGATTTGGAGACTCCTTCACTCCCCAGTCTCTCGGCTTGCCTTCTGCTATAGGCCGCAGGCTTCAGCATGGTCACAGGTCTGCAATCACAGCAACTCCGCGCACATGGGGTAAAAACTCCACTCTTAGCACGTCTTCCACTGTGCAGCCACGTTCTGGGTCTGTCGTTCTGGTTCCGGTCTGCGGCCTTCCGGGGGTAGGGGTATGTGAGCTTCCACGTAGGCCATGGCCACCGCCGGAGTTTCAAAAAAGTGCTCTCTCCCCGTGCTGTATTCTCATTTTAGCAGGAAATATCAATGCATATTGGACCTGTCGTGCGCTTAGCAGCCTTTTCACTGGTTCGAAAGATCGTTGGTTGGCCTGAACTCCTGCTGCAAAGTCTGGGTATATGTGGATGCAGTTCTCCTCGTAATGCAGCGTGCCTTGTTCCTGAGCCTTGCTGAGTATCGCATTTCTGTCCCTGTAATTGAGGAGGCATGCTATGATCGTGTAGGGTGGTGCCCCGGGTTTCGGTATTGGGGCAGCGTGCGGTATGCTCTTTCCACAAGGAAGTGACCGGAGAAAGCCTCGGTTCCGAAGAGAGTCTGCAGGAGGGATTCAACTTGATGTTCCATTGCTTCTTTGCCAAATTTTTCAGAAACGCCGACAATCCTTGTTTCTCCTAGATCGCGATTCTAGGTCCTCGCACTTAGTTTGTATTTTAATGAAATCATTTTTCAGTTGTGCGATATCGCGGTCGTGGTTAGCAATGGTGTCTTCATTGGTGCTGATTCTGCCTTTCGTTTCCGTAATTCTCGAGCTCTCTTGGTCTACCCTTGCCTTTAGTGATCCGATGGTGAAAACTATATCATCTAGCTTGACGTTTATCACAAGGAATCCATTTTGGACTATAGTAGTCAATCTGTCGACTCTGTCTTCGTTTTCCGCCTCATTCCGGATGTTAGATGTAGTCGGGGTACCCGACCCCAGGTCTGCTGTTTGACTATTGGTAAATGAGTCCATTGGACCTTTCTTTCTGGCCCCTGCCCCTTTTGACATCATCTCGGGTTTTCGTGTACCACTAATACGATCACTCTCAATTCACGGGCCTAGAATCTCCATTGAGTTTAGGGTATTTTCTCACCGTCGTGATTGTGAAATATAATGGCTTTTTATTGAGTTTCTGACCGTTGATTCATAGGGTGATCGCTCCTCTCAAGGCTATTTTGGGATTGTTCGGAAAGCACCCTTTGGTTGTGAAGGGGTATCTCGCTTCAGAAAGAATTGTGCTGTGCACCTTTTGAATGTGTCTTGTGTCCGTAGCAGGGTTATTTCCTCGCAGCCGGCAAGTTTAGTATCACCGGTCCCTGCCGCAGCTTATCCCTTTATTCCCCCCCACCTGTGTACAATCAATCTTTTTGGTTTGTACGTGTGGGTTTGCCAGTTTTCTGTGCTGCAGTCTTATAAAGGTATTTTCTATAATTCAATTAGTTGTTTTGGGAAGTTCGGGCTCTTACTTCCTCTGTCGTACCACTTCCTTTGTTGTGTTATTGCCCAGATAGTCCAATTTCCAAGTTAGCACGAGCTTCTTCTGTTTGTGAACGTTTGTGTTGTGTTTTCCCACGTAATGTGGTGTTTATTTGCGCTGCGTTCGGATTTCACGTGTCCCACTACATGTGGGTTGTGATCTCACACGTATTATGCTGTTTGATTGCACCGTTCCTAGTGTTCATCAGTTTTCAAATATCTTGACTTCACTGTGATTCAGTGTTTATTAGTGCTGCGTTTGGGTTTCACGTGCCCTGTGCAGTCGCGTTGGTTCCCCAGGGGTGGGATCCTTGTTTTGGCAGTCTTTTCCCTTCACCTTTAGTGCTTTGCCCAGGGGATACAGGCCCGGCGTTAACGCTGCTCCTGCCGCTTGTTTGAGTGGGTTGTGTTCTACCACGTACTATAGTGTTTGTTCGCACAGTTTCTAGCGTTCACATGCCCCCGAATATTTGGACTGTCTCTTCAAAATAAAGAACACAAACGCTGCTCCAATTAGCCTTTTTTGGCTATATTTCCCACCCAGTCCGCTGTTTGTCATATGGTGGAACCCCATTGGGCCGCCACACAGCGTCACGATATGTTGATTCTTCTGCACCCACAAGTGCGTGGGCCTCTGCTCCAACGCTGCGTTTGGCTGCTTTTTGCTTGCTGCTCGAGCCTGATGCGGCCGAGCTGGTCGGGAGTGCGCTGGGCACCCCACACTGTCCGCCACCCCACTAGGCCCCAAACAGAGGAGGGCAGTCAACCCGATGTCGGGCGCGAACCTAACTTTTCTACCTCGTCGCCGGCCTCGCCCCGGTTCCTACTGCTGGTCGGAGCACGTCAAGGATCGGGTGGTGTTGTCTCCGGTGTGGCTTCGGGCCCCTCCTCAGCCACCCAAGCGGCGCACTGGTCCGGACAGCTCAGGCGCCGTCTGGCTGTGTCTCAGGTGTTTTTTCCAGCGCCTCTTCACTCGTTCGACTCAGGCCGCCACCCCGTCCGTTGCAGGAGTGGCACGGTGTGCAGTCGTCCTCAGCTGGCCTTCTCCGCATTCAAGGAGTTGTCCGGGCCTCGATGACACGCCGCGTCAGGCTTCCCGTGCTCTATGGTCGGCCGGATAGCGTGTCTGCGGCTCAGCCCTGGTGTCTCACGGTACTGGGATGCGGCTCGCGCCTCTTCCTTCTCCCGCCCAGATTTATCCTCGCCGTAACTTCTCACAGCCTCAATCTTTTCGGCCAGGATATCTTCTGTGTATTGTCAGGATCTTTAGTCGCACTTTCTTCTCCTTTTTGTGGTTCGCGGGGTGCCCCGAATCAGGATAATTTTAACACGGATAACAGCCGGGTTGGAGCTCTAGATTTAGGCGGCCATTTTCGTTGTGCCAAAAGCGCCCCCAGGTTGTTGCTGTATTCTAATGGCAGAGGTGTTGAGGCAAGTCTGGTGTAAGGAGGCAAAGACGTAAGTGTCCATCTAGACCTAATTTGTCCTAATCGTAGCTGCAGTCTAATGTGTGTGGATGGATAGCTGTGCCTGTGGCAGATGCACACAGAAGGGGTGCATTATATTTATCCTAAGCTCAGATAAACATTATCTTTGATCTCGTTGTGTGATCAGATTATCTTTGTGAAAAACATAAGTACTCTCATGGGCTCTTATTTTATTTATTTATTTGCTTGTTAGGCGCTTATACATGAAGTAAATACTGTTTCAAAGTGCCCAGGGCTTCTGCTAGGCCCTATGGACAGGGTACCCTAAATGTCTTCTAAGCGCACTAGATCGGCTATCTTAGTACACCTTCTAGGCGTGACAGACATGATATGATAGGTTATTTATAACGCGCTTAATACCCAGAGGTTTCTAAGCGCGGACCCGGGGATCGAACCTGTGTTACTCTGTGTCATTTTGCTTCCAAGGCGAGCATGTTGCCACTGAGCTATTCCCCCGAGACATGCTACCATAAGATCATCGGTTACCCTTACCTTACTATATACCTTCTAAATTCTATAACGGGCTACCTTCAGGTGTCTTCTAAGTGAATATCAAGTCACTGGCATATATCAATATGTGTTATAATGGTTAACTTCTAGATCTTTGAAGTGCAATGGGTAAGTTATCATCATATATCTTTGAGTACGTGGATAGGCTAACATTGTAATGTGCAACACAAGTGCCCACTCCCAAGTCCATGTAAGTGCGGCACACTGCCCTCCCTCAAATCTGTCTAACCTTCACTGATCTTCTGAGTGCAATATATGTTCTACCAACCCAACTTCTTTCACGAGCAATACATGTGCTATCCTTAACAGTTATTCACATGCAATACACTTCTAATCTACACAATTTCTTCCAAGCACCACACGGGTTAACCTACTCAGTATCTTCTACACCCAAATCTTAAGTGCTACACCTTTCCGGCCCCCGCAATAAAGCTAATTGCACAAGCAGCACATGCATGCAGGATGACAGTAGGAAAATGTGGCCAAAACAAACCCACACCAGCCAAACAAACTGAAGTGAAGCATGACATGAAACCTAGTAGATAAAATGCAAGGATATTACTGCCTCCCCCCCCACCACAAGAACTCATGAAGTAAAGAAACCATGCAAGTTCATGGAAAGCGTTTCTTAGAAGGCACATTCAAGAATACATTTAGTAGTCCCAAGAGCAATTTAATTTGGTCCAAGTGCATGTTCCTTGCACAAGCCAATTTGAAACTGTTCACAATATCTACTGAATGGTACCTCACAAAGACTGTTTAAAAGGCTGTGATACCCCCATTTTGAGGCTTTTTAACCTAGATTCAGCCTGTAAATAACTTGTCAGTAAGAAATTGCAAACTGGTTCCCCTTTCTATAATTTGATATTTTGTTGATCCTGCTGACTTGGCTATTCTGATTAAAGAACCAGATTCTTCTTTAGGAATTTTGTCCCAAAATCAGATTTTGTTACAGTATTGAAATACACAAGCATACTCCCTACTCGATCTCAAGTAAGGCAGAACAAGCTCACAGCAATCGTCATTCTTTTCCCAGGCCCATTTAGAAAGGGTGCAAATGTTGTGGAAAATGTTAGTAATTATCCTCCCAACAAATATGGGAGCTAGAGGATGACCACATGGAGAGGGCCCAAGACGAATACAATTTCTATTTTTAATCTTTCTCTTATTTCTGTAAATTCATTGAAAGCAGCTGAAACTTTATTGCTCAGCCAAGGGTTCTCATTTGTACCAACCAGCTCAGTTAACATAAATTTGGTGCTGTGTGGGACTTCAAGATGGCCGTGCCGACGGCGCTCCTGAGCCCTACAGCAAAATAACGCAGATCCACCACCCCATTAAGGCTGTTCAGACTCCGAAATTAAGGATAAACTCTTGGGAATAGCTCTGACAAGGTGTCATGATGCCTACCCCTGGGGATCCAGACCAGGTCCAGCAACCCCGGAAGCAGGCATCAAGTTATTTTGGGCAAGCCCAAAAACCCCTGCTAGGGGCTGTTTGGGTGCGGTCCTGGCGCCTATGGCGCCAGGCTCATATGGAGTCAGTCCTGGCGCCTATGGCGCCAGGCTCATAGAGTAGAACTTACCTGATGCAGACCATGCTGCAAGAGCTCCAAGCCAAATGAGGCTTGGAAGGGACTATTTTACCTAGGGACTATTTTTTACTCGGGCGGGGCTGGGGAGGAATACTTACCTGGGACTACTTTGGAGGCTATTTAAACCACGCCCAAAGAGCAGCACATGCTTCGTGTTATTCTGCATCCAGCAGCGTAACGCTCACCGTGCCTGCAAGTCTGCATCCAGCCTTCTGCCACGCCCGCCTCGAGTTTGGAGCTCCTAGAAAAAGGGAGAAAGAAGGAGAAAAGGTTAGAACAAGAGCAATACCTTTGATCCGTACCTGAATTCCCGATCCATCGCGCCTTCGAGCTGGAAGTTATTTTATGCGCGTCGCCTCGCCTGCTGCAGCGCCGCACTGAACTCACCGGCCTTTGCAGCATCTTCACCGCATCCTCCTGCATGTTCCCGCCGCAGTCCGGCACCTAAGGAGTAGACAAGAACAGCAAGGTGAGCCAAGGGAATACACAGAGGAATATTAGTAACCCCCCCATAGACTTACCTGATTTTACCACCAGGGGTACTATTCCTCTTCACGGGTTGGCGCAGCTTCCACTGCATCTTCGCCAAACCCCGGCCCCTAAGGGGAAACAAAAGGACAGCAACGTGAAACAAAGGGACTATCAAGGGGAACCCTCCTCACCACATTAGACTTGCCTGATTTTACCGCCGGAGGTATTATTCCCAGAGACTTCATACTTTCTCTCAGTGCCTGAATAAGGGAGAAAGCAACAGGTTACATATTGACATAATTTATCGAACTGTGTTGGAAATACAAATCTTTACCAGAATATTACCGGTTGCCACGAGGAACTCTTCACTAGGGTCAAGCTGCAATTTGCAAGGTATAGGACAAGAGTGAAAGTCAGGCATTTGAACTCTTACGAACTACGTACTTTTCGGAGTCAATATTGTTCTGAACTCACCAATTCCTTCGAGCCAGTGAAGCAACTAGCGCTCAATGCAGGATGGAGAGCTCATCTTTTCAAACATCAGGTGAAACTATAAGAGGGGACATCAAAGGTGATCCGTGGGGAGAACAGCAGGGGCGTGGGGGGATTTACACTAATCTCCACGGGTGGTTAATTCCCTTTCTCCATTTGCAGAAGAATATTCCTACAGGCCAAGCAAACGAAGCTAGGTGGGCCAGTCCAGTCCGTCACCTGGGCCCTACGGGTCACATTGGTGGAGACCGCAGCTGTCCAGTTCAGATCGACGCCTCTGTGGGAACCAGGTGAGCGTAACACAAGGCTCTGGGAGAGGAGAGTGTGCGGAGCAGCTACGAGCAGAGGCGAGAGGAGGACTGTGGCCGGGCCGAGACACGGGATGGCAAGGGGCAGGGACGCAGACCATCGGCCAAGTGAAGGAGAGCGCAAGAGCGCAGAGCCACTGGGGAAACGAAGTGGCCGAGGAAGAGGCGGTAGCACCCCAACAATGCCACAGCGCCATGAGAGTCTGGCATAGAAGGAAAGCGTACCTAATAAAGAAAGCAGATCGGCCACCAGGCAAGGGAAGAGGAGCAGCCCTGAGGGTGAGTCAGACGCCAAAAATAGAAAGGTGGCTGGAGGAGCAACATGCGGCACGCAGACACAGAGGGCGGCCCGGACCCCTGTGTGGAGGCTCGGGACAAACAGAGGACACGGAGCGCTGGGGCGGCCCGGCGGGCTCAAGTAGAACCATTTCACAGGTGTAAAAGAGGGAGAGCCCATCGGGAAAGAAAGGTACCGGTGGCTGGGTGAGGGACAAAGGCAGCAGAGGCCTGGCTGAGGCAGAGAGCTGTCAAGGAGAAGGTGAGAGGCCCGCCCCGAAGAGGGAAACCGAACTTGAAGAGCGGTCAGGTGCACCGGAGCTGAGGGGGAGCCTGGCCAATAACTGAGTGGCGGATACCACGAGAGAGTGGCACAACAGCTGAGCCTCCCCCTGGGGCACCGGACATGCTCTCAACCACTACCAAAGGGAGGGAGAGCCCAGAAGTGGGGGGCATCCCCCTGCAGGGCATCCAAGTAGCGAGGTGCCCCACAGGGGCCACAGACAGAGGCGCAGAGGCAAACCCCCCTTATGCACGGGACCCCCCAGGGGCGGGAACCCTGCAAACTGGAGAGGACAAGTCCACCACTCTGAATAGAGTAAGAGACGCTGGGCTACCGAAGCGAGGGGCAATAAAGGCAGCGCTAAAGCCTAGCTGTCCTCCCCCTGTTCCCCCCCATGTACACGGGGGTAAGAAGGGATAGAGCCTAGGAAGTGAAGAAAGGAAATAACACAGCGGACCGGCAAGGGGATCAAGGGCAGGGACCGCACGAACCCCGCCAAGGCCCTGAACATTCCTCAGACACAACCGGAGGGAGAGCTCTGAGGAGAGACGCCCACCCGCAGGGACCCAGAGGAGCGAGGAGCCTCACTAGAATCACACGCGCTGTCACAGAGGCAGCCCTCCCTCCCGGACCCCCCTGAGACGCAACCTCTCGGCCTTGGGGGAACAGGGCCGAGCCACAAGGCTGAGGAAGGGGAGCCAGGCTACTGCAGCAAAGTGTTGTGGAATCGAATCTGGGCTAAAGACCGCCCTGTCTCCCCCACCCCCTCATCTCATATACACCGGGGGTGAGAGGGGACGGGGAGCAGGATAAAAGGCACAGGGGACCAGCCGGTCTGACGCGGAGCTCCACCTGGAGGGAGTAAGACCGCCAAAGGAACAAATTGGCAGCAAAGGACTTGGACGAGAGCTGGAGGAGTCAGGGCCCACCGCAGGGGGGCGCATTGGAAAAGGAGGAAGCAGCACCCCATATGCGGCCCCAAACACTGCAGCCTGATCCGTACATGGGACAAGAAGTGAGACAGCCCAAGTGAGAGGAGAAAAGGGCGGAATAAAGGCACAAGGCAGGGGGAGGCCCCCACTCAAGAACGGGGAAACACAAAAGGCACAACTGCCACATGTCCAGCTAGAAAGAAGCAGGGAGAAGGGAAGTCCCCCCCCCCCCCCCCTCACAAGGGCGTCCCACCAGAACATAAGAGGACAAGGCCCAGACACCCGAAGCAGGGCAGGGCAGCGAAACGCGCAGCACCGAGTTGCCCCAGCCATGGCAACAAAAACAAAAGCAGGCAGAATAAAGGCGGGCAGGCACAGGGGGATAACCCTGGAACACTCCCAACAATGTGGCAGCCCAGAGAAGCAAACCGAACCCAAACGTACTCCCAAGAAGGGATTGCAGGCCGCAACTCCCCAGAGGAGAGGGATCCAACCACTCCAACTAACCTGGCAAAGACGTTCCAGGATCAAATTCAACTGATTAGATCAGATATCAACCTGGCCATGGCTGAGATGAAGCAGGAGGTGGGGCAGCTGGGAGAGAGTATGGACCTCCTCGAAAAGGGCCTGCAGGAAATGGACAGGGAAACAATGGCAAATAGTGAGGCGGTTGAAAGACTAGATACGGCAACAACAAAACTTGGAACTTAGGATGGAGAACATGGAAAATAGATCCAGGAGAGTCAACATAAGGCTGAAACTACTCTCGGAAACTGTGGTAGACGGAGAACTGAAAGGGGCCTTGCAGGACATTTTTCCTGAACTACTAGGAGAAGCGACCTCCGACACGGTGGAACTGGATAGGGTCCACAGAGTGGGACGTATCAACAAACACCCAAACGCTAGACTCACGGATGTACTTACTGCTTTTACGAGATATGGCCAGAAGGAAACCGTACTAAAGGCCGCCAGACAGCGAGAGCCAGTAGAATACAAAGAGCAAAGAATTGAGCTGTATCAGGACCTCGCCAACAGCACCCTGTTGAAGCTTTGTCAAATGAGCCCAATTCTCAAGGATCAGGGAATCCGATACAAGTGGACTTTCTCCTTCGGTCTCCTTTTCGGGTGGGCAGGGTCACAGAAGCGAAAAACTACTCTCCAAGAAGGGGCTGATCTCATGGAATTGTAATTGGAACAGGGAGACCGAGCAGGGAGACCGGAGAGATCATCAGAGTCTGATCCCAGACTGAAACCCAGACCATGGGAATGGACGACTGTCGGAGAGAGCCGGAAGAGAACTACACTACGAGGCCCATTCGGAAGGGGTGGAGGCGAGGAAGTGAATTCAGAAAGGGGAGAGGCAGCCAATGGAGGGAAACCCTGAAAAGGTGACATGACAAAGGGGTGGTGAACACAGGGGCAGGGGGCCGAGGGGAGCAAACATCATGTAGTTAGTAAGGATGAAGAGACCCGGGGGGCGGGGGGGCGAAGGGGAGTAGAGGGGGCAGACTCCCAACAGGGGCAGGGAGAGGGGAGGGGGAGCAGGACAAGGAAGGGGGGGGGCTAACAAGTGCGGAGGGGGTAGCAACACAAATCGGAGGAGAAACTGGAGAGGGGGTCAGTAGCGGTCAACAGATAAGGGGAGCAGGGGAGGAGTCCCCAAAATGACAGCATAAGGCACAGGGCTAAGGCACAGCCTTCAAGTGGATGACTCATAATGTTAGGGGACTTAATTCCCCCCTAAAAAGGAAAACGTTGGAGAGGATCACAGGAAGAAGGCACCAGACTTTCTGGGGAAGCAAGAGACGCACCTCCTGCCCATAGACCAGGCATGGCTAAGGCTGCGTGAATTTGACCAAATCTTCCAACCATCGGGCGGTGTCCAAGACAGGGGGGTGGCATTGGCCATCAGGAACGCAGTGAACTTCAGGGAAGCCGGACTCATACGAGATGAGGAAGGCAGACACATAATAGTACGGGGAACCTGTAGGGAACACACATACACAATAGCGGTGGTGTACGCTTGCAACACGGGTCAGGAAATATTCCTAAAGCGATTCCCGGGGCTACTGGAAGAAAGTGTGAGGGGCCAATTGGTTCTGATGGGAGACTTCAATATTGCCTGGGATAGGAAACTGGATAGATCGGGGAGAAGAGGGGCAGAGGGTGGGGGGGTAGCTATGGCAGACCTACGAGATAGAATGGCACGGTTTGGGCATGAGACGTGTGGTAGGAAATGAAGAGGAACGAAGAAGGCTACACATTCTTCTGGAGTATGCATGGCATACAATCTAGGATAGATCATATATGGGTGACGACAGCCCTCCTGGGAAAGGTTAGGGTTTTAAAAGTGGGCCCCATCTGAATAGCGTATCATAAAATCATCACTATGCTACTGGAACTAGGAGTTATAAGAAGGGGCATGTGGGGGATGGAGATATCCAGGGGACCCAGTAATTGGAGAGGAAATGGAAGGGAAAATGAGGGGATTTTCGGAGATCAACAAAAGGGGGGACACGAGGGACGATACCAGATGGGATGCATTTAAAGCCACAATGAGGGGTGAGCTCATAGCAGCCATAGCCCAGAGGGAGGGGCTGCTGGGAGAGCTGCAGAAACAATTAGAGGCAGAGGTAGAAGCAGCAAGGAAGAAAGCGGAGGAGACACCCAACAGGTACTCTCTAAGGGAATATAGGCGGGAGATGGGTCAACTGTGGGTCCTACGAACGAAGAGGGTGGAAGGGGCATTGATCTTTGTTAGACACAAATTTTACACCAAGGCAAACAAGGCTGACGCCCTTCTGGCGCGTCTTCTCAGGGCAGCGGTAGCCAAAAAACGTGATCATGGCATTAAAAACAGACAAACTTAGCAAAATTTTATGAGACGTTGTACACATCGCAGAACCCCCAGCCCCACTTGCAGGAGGAATTCCTGAAGAGAGTTAGCCTACATAAAATCAGTAGGGAATCCCAGGAGGTTCTAGAACAAGAAATCACGGAGGAAGAGGTGAGCAGGGTTATTGTGGGTATACCCATGGGTAAGGCCCTGGGCCCAGACGGCTACACATCGGCATTCTATAAAACCTTTGCAACAATCTTAGCACCGGACCTAACCCACCTCTACAACCCATTTAAAGACGGGGGTCGCATAGCCCCCTCCATGGAAGAGGCCAAAATGACTCATCCTAAAACCCCATAAGGACCCAACGGAACGTACATCTTAAAGACTAATCGCATTAATCAATGTAGATGCGAAAATGTATACGGAAGAACTAGCCAACAGACTGGAGGGCCTACTCCCAAGTCTAATCCACCAGGGTCAGGCAGGCTTTATAGGAGGCAGGCAAATGGCAGACAATATAAGAAGAGTTGCCCACCTGTTGGAAAAAGCACAGAACGAACACTCCCGCGGTCCTGCTCTCACTGGACTCTGAAAAAGCGTTTGACCGCGTGGCGTGGTCTTTTCTGTTTCGGGACATGGGGAGGATGGATATGGGAGGCAATTTCTTAAAAATGGTACAGGCTAACTCCCCGGGACCACTGAGACGGGTGACAGTGAATGGGGCTATGTCACGCCCATTTAAACTGGGCAGGGGAACGAAACAAGGTGCCCTCTCTCCCTGTTACTTTACGCAATCTATTTAGAACCTCTCCTGCAGGCAATACGGGAGGCCGACGACATCCACGGCATCCCCTTTGGAGGAAAACAGCATAAAGTTGCCACATTTGCTGAGGACATGCTGCTCACCTTGACTAATCCACTAGAATCCATCAGGTCAAGTAGGGACATATTGGAGGCATTTGAGGAGGCATCAGGCCTGCCTATAAACATCGGAAAGTCAGAGTTGATTAACCTAACTCTAGAGAATGAAGACTGCAATAGACTGAAAGCGGAGACTCCGTTTGTATGGAGACCAGGGGGCATTAGATGCCCGGGAGTGCAGATTACCTTGATACTTAAGGGGTGGTATGCAGGAAATGACCTCCCCCTGCTGAAGGGAATAAAGAAGGATTTCCACAAATGGTCGGCCCTACGAATTTCTTGGTTGGGGAGACTAGCCGCTATTAAAATGGTCACACTACCACGCATGTTATACCTATTTCAGGAAATCCCGTAGGCAGTCCGACAAGGTTCTCCAGAGTGCTACATTCTCTGCTGAATTAGTTTATATGGGAAGGGAAGAGGGCAAGGATCAATCGGCACCAGCTTGCGGCTCTCAGGAGTGAGGGGGCTTGGCTCTCCCCAACTTCAGGCAGTACTACGAAGCAACCCAGCTACAGTTTATCAGGGAATGACTACACGAAGGTGAGGGAAAGATGTGGGTCGGGATGGACAGGGCAGTGACAAAGCATAATATGGAGGAGGTGCTTTGGCTGCGGAAACAGCATAGGCCAAAACATATGTATGAAAGCACCATAACGAGCTTGATGGCGGAGAATTGGGATAGATTAGCGAAAATTTGGGGTATCGCAACCTTCCCGTCCTCCTTCACGCCCATCTTCAACAATGGAGATTACACACCCGGAACAGAGAAGGAAGCGTTTAGGAAATCGCAGGAGGGAAGCTGCAAGAGGATGCAGGATATGTTTCAAGAAAGGGAGATTCTGTCCTTCAGACTGTAAAAAAGTATTTGCAATTGGAGAGGGGGAGAGGCTTAGATACGCCAGTTACACCACTGGCTGCTGCATCCGGCGAACAAGGAGGCAGCCAATAGGGAGGTGACCGCGTTTGAGAGTTCTTGATGTCAAATGATGGGTGCAAGGGGCTGATCTACCTGTACAGGATAATGGATGATGCGATCCAGACAGCAATGGCCATACATCCAAGGAGGGACATAGAAAAGGAGGAGTGGGGGAGGCTATGGGGGAAGATTCCCAAGCTTGCTAAGGCCTCCCAGCTGCAAGAAGCCTGGTATAAAATACTTTTTGGCTGGCACTATATGCCAGCCCGCCTCCACAGAATCTA
Source organism: Ambystoma mexicanum (assembly GCF_040938575.1). Classification (NCBI taxonomy): domain Eukaryota; kingdom Metazoa; phylum Chordata; class Amphibia; order Caudata; family Ambystomatidae; genus Ambystoma; species Ambystoma mexicanum. The sequence continues at coordinate 930,613,933 of NC_090931.1, read as the reverse complement.
TCTAGGGGCATCAGTGGAATGTTGGAGATGATGCGGTGGGAGAGGGCTCAGCAGAGCACAAATGGTGGCGTTGCCCAGAAATTGTCCCCTTCTGGTCCGAAGTGCAGCAGGCACAAGAACAGGCTGTCCCTCCTGACACATCGAGGGAGTTCATCTTAATTTTCCTGCTTGGACTTGATGCAGAATTATGTTATGCTTCAAACAAAACTTGTTAATCAAATTCAAGAAACTTTCAATGGGGGGCAATGTTTTCTCCAGGGGTTGCCAATCTGTATGTGGCACAATTTGAATTTAAGTGTAGTTATGGAGAACTAAGCCCAGTGAAAGATCAGGTGTATTCACTAGATTGCAATCTGTTTGTTTTACCAGGCTCTGAGGCAGAATTGAATCCTTTTCACAAATGGTTGAATGAAGCTTAGCCCAAACAAACGTTCACTGCGACAGCTAATAAGCATAGTACAAACACTGTTAGATTTACCAGAAATACAGACAAAAAAACACATTACTGAACTTGAGCACTTTTTATCCATGTACTTTACAGGAAAGCTTTACATACAGACAGTTTTTTCGCATCAAATAGAATTGTACGGAAACAAAGATGTCCTTGCAGATATGCTGAATATATGCAAGAGAAATTTAAAACCTGCCGGTACCTGGGTGAACTGGGAGACTAACTCTGCAGAAGTCCAAAGATTGGTTGGTGCAGTTGGCACATACGTTTTGAGTTGTGGTAAGATCAGTAACTCTGAACAAAAGGGATTGGATCCTTTTTTATGCGGTTTTCCCCCTTGCTGATGTATCCCTGCATAAGAGAGGCTAAAATATGACTCAAATAAAATATTGTTCTGTCATGTCGCATTGTCTGCCTTACATTTGAGCGTTGTATAGAATTACCCACATATGTTTCTGTGCACGTTTTCTAGAAACGAAGTGTCTTGACTGTTCTAATGCTCCCCCTTCAGGCTGATTGATTGCCTTTACGTAACATAAACATTACATTGCTCATCAGACAGATAAGTGGCTGGATGTGTACAGAGCTTGACATATTTTACATCTCTGCATGACTTGTTTGAAAAACGAAAGCACTTGCTTAACCAGATTTAACAAATTGATCAACTAAGATTAATAGTATCGTGTGCGGCAAAAGCGGGGTTCTGCAGATGGCGCTGACTGTTGTATATTTGATGGGAGATTGCAGAGTTTTTTTTAATGATTTCACTGGGACTACTACGGTTTTTATGCAGTTTAAGGGCACCCATACATACTCTGGTGCTGCACAGATGGCAGCGCCGAGGTGATATGGAAAAATGAGAAACAAGTGACTATTTAATGTACAGGAATGCAGGATCTGCATGGCAAGTAGGTGATGCTATTGCTACAGGAAGGCCAGCCAGATGGCTGTGCGTTAAAACACATCGCTCCTTGAAAGAATTAAGTGTAGGCAATTTGCTCCAATTTTCTGCAGGCCTGCTGCATATCACATTAGGGGAAAAGGGAACGAGAGATTAAGTGTTTTATTTATTGGAAGTGTTTAGAAGAAGTTGGCAGATCAGAAGGCAAAGGCTGTTCTCCATATGTGCAAAGCTTTCTATTTTGCAAACAAGCTATTAGTTGACATTTAAGCTAGAGAGATCCGCGTGTGTGTGTGTGTGTGTGTTTCCAGGACCAGCTATTTTTTTGTTATGCATCTGGGTAAGACGCAGGCAGTCTGGCATGCCGTGAAAATAACTTTAAGAAATCGAGTTCCTACCGTTCTTTACATTTTATTTGTACCTTTGAAGAAAAAGTGTACTTTTGTAGTAGATGCGTCAGTGTTTGTGGCTACGTGGAGCAGGGAAATGCAATTCTCGCGAAGAAAAGTGCAACTACACAATTCATCCCAATGTGCCAAAAGTATGGCGCCCTGATTAAACTCTTGCATGCCCTTAGACCAGTGTTTGGGATTGAGATTGTTACAGTGGACCGATTTATGTGAAGGCTTTTGGGTGAGGTTTTGACGCTGCAATTACTTATTTAATGAATGTGTTATTTGTGTCTTTTTGCAAGACGTTCATGCACGAAACATGGACCCATAAAAACATGTGTGACAAGAACCAGGATGAGGCATGCCGTGCCTGCAAGGATAGGAAAGGGGAGAATAAGGCGGGAAAAAATCATCCTCAAATCGAAGAGTGTGTATAATGTTAACACTAATGTATGGGCTAATTATCTAATGGGAGCCACATTCAAGGCATGAACAACAATAATAGAAATTCTGATGCTTTTTAATCTGCTTAGAATATCGCATGCTGTGCAGATAGTCCGACATCCAGTGGTAACCGCGGAGTATTGCATCTTGTCGTTCGAGAATCGAAAGGGGACGTCGACATGGGCGTGCCTTTAACACTATCCCTACGTGACGTGTAGTGTACCCAAAATCCCTCGCGCATCGAGATTCCTCAGATTGTTTTTTTCCGCCCAGCATACTAGTTGCCTTATGCGGAGCTCGTCCATAGACATTGCTATTGTTATCCTTTCGACCCTTGGTCATATATTATGAAGTTATTGAATATTATCCTACCGTCCATTCCTTCGACGGCTGTTTCCTGATCTTCAAGGGACAGTGTTCCGGTCGGCGCTGCCGACCATGTGCCTTCTGGCCTGCCTCCACACTAAGGAGAGTAGGGTCGGGGTGGACATTTCCTTTTCTGCGAATACATTTCCCTTTCCTCTCTTTATTCCCTGGGTCTCTTTGTCACTATATTTTTTCTCAGCTATGGAGAGGACTCAGTTTAGGTTTTGTCCTTCTTGTAAGGCCAACTTTCCTTGGAGGGATAAACACTGTGTGTAATGGGTGTCTGCCTCTGAATCATGAGGAGATGGCTTGTGCGGCTTGCAAGCCCCTGTGTCCAAAGACACTAAAGGAGCGCCATGTTAAGTGGTGGGCAGCCTATGAAATGTCGCATGCAGAGTCTAGTTCTCCCGCTGCCACAACCACAGATTTGTGACGATGGGCTAAGTGACGAACAGGCCTCCGTTTCGGAGGCCATTGACCTTTCGGCGGAGCATTCCCGCTCCGTGTCTGTCCCCGGGTCAGACAAGATTCGGGTTCTGCTATGGGGACTGTACACCCTGGTGACAAGGATGCACACTCTTTACACACTAAGGACACAACCCCCGGGACGTCTTCGACAGAACAGTTGAAGCGGCCCATAGCACCAACGGGCACACAGGATATTTTGGCCGTGCCCGCCGATCTTCAGGATCGGCAGCCCTCCCGGCAACCGCATGTGCACCTTGCGACCGGGCATTCTAAATCGAAAGGCACTGCCCCCAATAGTCAGGAGACCGTCGAGACGCATCGGAAGAAGGCGTCCACGGTCGAAGGCCCTGGTTCTGCCAAAAACAACCGTGCAACCGCAGGACCGAACTAGACACCTTTCCGTCTCTGAAGAGGTTGCCGAAAGCATCGCTAGGAAGCAATGGTCCAGAGATTCGTCAATACCCAATGACAAACCTAGGGATTCGTCGAAATCCAGGGATAGGCCGAAGTATTCATTGGAACCCACGGAGAGGCCTAAAGACTAACACAAGGACACACATCAACCGTCCCCCGAAAGGACATTTTGGAGGGCACTGTAGGGATTTCTTAGACGTTAAAGGAGAAATCTCGACTTTCTGTTACGGAAGCTATTTTACAAGAGCCTTTCCACCCCTTGACACCTCTGGTTCATTTATTTGGACCAGGGAGAAATTGAAAGGATGTATGAATAGGTTAGAGAGGCTTGTACAACTCCCAGAGAAGTCCACACCCAAGAGGCAACGGGAGGAGAGTTCCTTTCCCCCTGTGGCTAAACTTCAAAAAGTCTTTCATCCTTCTCAGGGAAGAAGAAATATATACTTATGACCTCACCGGAGATGAGGTTCCTGTGGACCAATACAATTAGGATGAATATCCCTTTGCTGACACTGAGGATGTTCAGATCAACCCCAAAGAGGGTTTGGGAGGGGCAACCCCGACCTGGTTGATCCTCAGCCTTGGCAGTCACCTAATCAAACACCGGAACCTTATGCCTTGTGCATGAATTCCCCCCCGACCACACCCACTCGAATGGCTTCCCCCGGTTGATGACCAAATGGTGTTCAACGCCATATTAAGGAAGGCAGCGGAACATTTCCAGATTGCTATCCAGGAAGCTGTACCAGAGGATGATTTTGTTGAGGACATCTTAAGAGAAACCACCGGCCAGCCAAGCTACTCCTTTGTTAAACTCTATCAAAAAGCGGTTGGCCCCTTCATTTGACACCTGGCTTAACTAGAGCAGTAAATCCTAGAGTAGAAAAATTATTCGACCTTCCCCCTCTGGCCCCCTTTACATCAGGGGCCATGCTACTCTAGACTCACTGGTGGTAACTACAACCAGGAAGAGATCGGGGGTTCCCCTATCAACTGGGGAGGCACCCCCGAACAAGCGGTGCAAGAGGCTATACGCTCTAGGGAAATGGGTCATGGTTGCTGTTGCTTTTTCCCATCGCAAATAACATGACTTTTTTGGCTAGCTATGCCAATGAACAATGGGCCATGCTACAGGAGGGCCTTCAAGAAGTCCCTGAACCGCTGTGGGCTTGCCTGCTCTCCACGGTAGCAGAAGGCAGACAAGTTAATGAAAGTATCCTAAAAAATACTTTGGATGCAGCAGAGACAGCTGGCAGGTCCTTGGCTCAAGGTACCCTCCTTAAATTGTACGCATGGTTACGAAACTCTGGTTTCAAACCAGAGACTCAAGCTTCACTAATAAATAAGCCAGTGGAGTAGACTAATCGATTTGGAAAGGCAGTGGACGAAGCGCTTGAAACTGCTAAGAAAGAGCATGACACCCTCAATACCCTGGATCAGATCACCCTGAAGCCTTCCCAAGGAGGGGGAGCAGATCTAGACGTTCCTTTTGTGGCCAACGTTTCCCTCAGAACCACTACGGCTCTGGAAATTGGTCCTCTCCCCAAGGAACCAGCAGCTACACCACCCCATATCCCCCAAGGCGCCAACGATGTGGAAAAGGAAGGGGCCGGAATTCTACTCCTCGAGTCTCCCCAGCCTCAGGCGAAAAATGACCCGCAGATCCGGGTCCCCTCCCATGCCTCCCGGGTTGGGGGCCGGCTAACATCATTTCTTCAAGCATGGGAGGGGGATAACTACAGACCAGTGGGTACTCGAGACCGTCGCCCACGGGTACTGTATAGAATTCTGTATAGAATTCTGCCGGACCCCCCAATTCAGACCTCCACGTTCAAGACGTCTGACGCCAGAACATCTGTGCATCCTGCTACAAGAAGTCGAGACCCTGCAGAAAAAGTCATACCTCTTCTACAAGTAAACAAGCGTATTTATTCAGTGTACTTCCTTGTACCCAAAAAGGATCTCCCCATGCGCCCTGTACTAGATTTGCGGCCAGCAAACAAATTTGTCAAACCTCAAAAGTTTTGGATGGTCACTCTGCAGGAGGTCTTCCCCCTGCTCACACAGGGGATTACATGGCAACATTGGACATGAAAGATGCATACTTTCATATTTCAGTGTTGCTGGCACACAGAAAATACCTCAGATTCACGATGAAAGACACGTGCCATCAGTTCAAGGTACTACCCTTCGGCATAGCCTCAGCACTGAGGGTATTTACAAAGATACTGGCAGTGGCAGCAGCACACCTACGCAGGCTATCCATCCCAGTTTATCCTTACCTCGATGACTGGCTCATTTGTATTTTGTATATGTATTTGTTTTATTTGTAGCACGCGCCAGGCCCAGAGGCATCCGGGCGCGAAGAAATTGTAGGCATATTTACATAGAATACACAACATATACAAAATAAACCACAGAACATAAATTTACAGTGTAACACAGAGGTGATCACAGTGAGCAATAATCATAGGAGTATAATTTAGGCTAAACAAAGTTTAGAGGAGGCAAAAAGTCAAGGTGATTACTACAGGCAGAAGGCTACATTAGATTTGATCAAAGTCAAGATTTGGTTTTCATTTTGAATGAATTGAATGAAGGCTTTTTGGAGATTAAATCTAGGCAAGGAGAAGCTGTGTGTCTGGGCAGTTCTTTGGGGTCGAGAGGAAGTGTGGAGGGAGAGGCGGTTGGAAAGGTAGAGGGGGGCCTTGTTCGTCAAGCATTTGTGGGTAAGGGCCAGTGTTTTCAGCGCAATTCTCTGTTTGACAAGGTCAGCAATGTCAAGTGCATGGGCGGTGACCGATCTAGCATTGATAAGTGCACCTTTAATCTGAGTAGCTTTGGCTGCTATGTCTGCAGTTATAGGGTTATTATAGGTGAGGGGCCTACGTATGTCAAGGGGGCTGTGACTGGGTGAGGCGAGTTTGGGCAAGGTGCGGGCAAAAGAGTTGGAGCGTCCATTCACATGGCAGAACCTGGATCCTAGTCTCTTATTTCTGATGTAGATGGCACAAGGTTGATTCGGTGTGTTTCATTGCAAAGTGTTCTAGCCAAAGAGCAGGGGCATTAAGGTACTGGTTAGTGGAGGCAATGTTGTGATTGTACTCATTAGCCGCTGGCAGGAGGCAGCCCATGGTGTAGCAGAATGGGCACAGTAGCTGATAGTGAGCAGGGTATGCAGGTGCTACCGTAGGTGAGGGATGGCAGGAGAGGTGGATGGGAGGTGTAAGGGTGAGCAGCCTGACCAAGATGGACGGGATTGAGAGCAGAAGATGGACACACATTAATAAGATGCAAGGGCGCATGATGAGACGTATTGTAAGAGCAACTGGAGAACCAGAGGACAGAACATACATCAGGGTCACAACTTGATGGTACTAGTACTAGAGCAAGGTGCTGACAGCTGTAAAGCTTATTGGGTATCAATGACGGGCACAATGGACACATCAGGCGTGTTAGGCAGAATCCTGTGCAGTTCCCTTAGGGAACACTCCAAAAAGATTAAGACTAGAGGAGTAAGCAGTAAACACAATTGGTAGCAGTCTGCACCACCCAGATTTACCTGGTAGCTTTGGCTGAGCAGTCAGACTTCTCTCAAGAAGAGTAGGGCAGTATATAGAGTATACACAATAGGGCTAAAAAGACAGTAGGGCAAACAAACACTGACCAGAGCTTTGTATAAAAAGTATATAATATATTTAAAACACACTTTAGGCAATATACTAGCACTCTAAATCAAAAGCAAGTTAAAACAAAGTCAGGTAAAGTATACACACCTCCCTTAATAACTATTAGACAAGTCAGAATTAAAACGCCACGATTAGTTAAACTGATGTGAGTGCATAACCTGATGGCACTCCAATAGTTCAGTTAAAGGGAGAGAAAAAGACAGAGCATAGAAGTAAAACAGATCCCAACACTTTCAGGAGTTCTCGGCAAGGGAATAAAGACGGTATAGACTGTAGAGCCAAAGTTCATAGGCCAGGCCCACTTTAAAGGGAGCAAAGCGAAATGTGCCCAGGATCACACTGTTTAAAATGCACTAAAAGTCTTTGCAAAATGTTTCAAAAGAGGTCGGGGTGATTCAAGAAGGTAAAGTTAGGTCTGGGGCCAACCCAGTTGGCAAGCCAAGGATTTAAGGGTCACCTTGGGCAAACAGAAGAAAGGGAGGCCAGGCAGGACACAGTACCTTAAACAGAGAGGAAGCTCCAGCAGTGGCAGTTGTTCCTGGCAGTGATTGTAGTTCGTTGTTTCGACCCGGGGAAGAGAGGATCTTGTCGAGGAGGAAACGTGGAGTCGTTGCACTGCAAGGGATGAAACCAGCCGCAGAGTTAGTCAATAAAAGGAGCGTTCCTTTTATCCGCAGTCAAAGTGGTGAAGCTTGGCTATCCGGCCGCCGGGGTGCTTGGCACGGGCGATTGGACCAAGAGACATCTTTGGAAGGCGAAAAGGACAAACTGGTTGGTCCCACCAGCTCAGAGGAAGAAGACTCGTCCAGCAGAAGATCTTCTCTTGTCGTCGGGAAAGTGGTGAGGTCGTTGCAGCAGGGCTCCACCGGTGGTGTCGGTGTTGCAGATGGCTCAGCTTCTTCCCTCTTCGGATTCTTAGGTCCTGTGGCGACTTCTGAAGTTCCATTCCCAAAAGCCCTGCTTTTATGCAGAAAAACCCCCATTCAACAGCCTAGCTGTCACTCAAACATGCTAAGTGGTGAGCCGGGCGGCTCACCACTGGCCCAATCAGAACAGAGTGCGACTTGAGTTGCTAAGGCAACGCAGTCCAGGGTGCCAATTTCCCTCCCCACCCATCCTGTGGAACCCAGACAGAGTGGCACCATTTGGGAGGGCTTCTGTGGAGAAGCGTGCCAAAAAGTGGAAGAAAGGGCTCGACCTTGGTCAGAGTTACAGAGATGGACACGAACGCCATTTTAGAAACGAGTTCTGGCAAAAAGACCCAACCGTGAATTTAATATTAAATAAATAAACCGGCAGTATCTTTAACATTGCACCAAAAAGTGGTGCGTTTAAAATCAATGGGAAAATCCCATAGAGAATATTCCGGTGGAATATTTCGCGTGGTAACCACTGCCACCAGCCAGAAACTCGACAAGCGGGGACTGGACAGTGCCCCCTTGAAAACAGACCCAGGGGCAATATAATTAACCCCTTCCAGTACTTCCACAATATGATGGTTTGTACTGGTTCTGTTCACAATTTAGGACGCGTAAAGTCAATGGCGACTTTACATGCCCTGGGAGACAGTAGTCAGTCCCAGGGTATGGAGTCTGTTTGGGGGTCACTATGACACCCCTGTGTTACTGCACTGAGGGTGCTGTGTAACGCACATAAAAAAAATAGATGATACCCTATGGAGTAGAAAGAAAACCCCATAGCCCATAAACACACAAAGAGTCAAAGACACTCAAATCATGTCCGAGAGTGGGAGGAAAAGAGTCTCACTCTTAGCAGGAGAAGAAAACAAACCCTAAAAATCCAGCAAAGCTGCTGGGGGACTCACTAGGTGTGGGAAATTAGCCTTATAAGAGAATTCTCCCTAACAAGGCTAAATGCAGTGTCTAATACTAGCAGCAGGACAGGCACAATGGACACAATCAGGCTAAATACAGCGTCCATACTAAATGCAATATAAGGCACATAAAGGCTAATACGAGGTCAGGTGCTGTATCACGGGAGCTATGGCTCCATACTGTGTCACATGTTAAGAGCAATGGCAAGGCACAAAGGCAAAATGCAGTGTCTAATACTAGCAGCCGTGACGGGCATAGAGAATACAATGTCAGGCTAGATACAAAGAGTGTGCTAAATGCCGTGGCAATAGTGCACCGGGCTCAGATACGGGGCAACTAAAAGCATTGTCAATGGCGCGGTGGGAGAGAGGCAATCACAATAGCGACAGTGCAGAATGTGCTAACCTAGCTGTGACAACAAGGCTCAGTGCAAGCTGAGCAAAGGGGCATAATGAGGCAGATGCCGGCGTTCATAGACTGGTGGGCTTGGCTGCACGAGAGGATGCGTTACAATGCAGATAAACATTACTGGTAAATGCGCTTTATAATCTAGTGAGATATTACATATCAACAAGAAAACCAGATTGCGAGCAATTGTCCAGCGTCAGTGATAAGCAAAGGCACCCGCGGGGTGCACCGCATGAGGGGTTCTTAAGGTGGGAAGGTTAGGATCTAGGGAGGTGTGGGCAAGCTGCAGGGTTAGGGCAGGCTTACGGGCATGTGGGCAGAGTCATTGGCCCAGGCCTCAGACGCCTCCGGACAGGCTCCAGACAGGAAAGATATTTAAGATGAGGATCCTTTGGATGAGGGCCGGCGTTCCCCTGCCGGCGCGTGATTGGCCTTCTGTAGATGCAGTTGGCCAATGGGGGCTCTCATGGAGGTCATGTGGTCTCCGTCTTGGCAGAGAGGACGGCGGCCTCATAACAGGGGATTCTTGTGAGACATGCTTGTCAAATACCCAAAAGACAATAGACCTTTTATTCAGCCCAGGATTCTCCATCAATGAGAAGAAATCCAGCTTAGACCCCAGTGAAGTCAAGCAGTTCCTAAGGGCTCTAATTCAAACCAAGGACGGCCTTGTCTTCCCCCTCCGACGAGAGGGTCCAAAACAAGTTATTTCAAATCCCTCACTATGTAGCCAGTCAAGAGATGGCAGTACGCAAGGCTATGCGACTGTTGGGAATGATGGCGTCATGCATTTATTTGGTTCCTCGCGCGCGCTTGCTTCCAATGCAGGAGTGGTTCAACAGCCAGTGGTGTCAGGCCAACGGACAATGGGACGATCTAGTTGGTGTCTCGCCAGCCTTCGGTCTCTTGCTGCGGTGGTGGTCGAGGGAGAACCTCTTGAAGGGGAAATCCTTCACCACCCCTGCAGTGGAGGCCACTCTCACTACAGGCGCATCTCTCATAGGGTGGGAGCTCACCTGCTTCAACAAACGCAGAGAGTTTGGTCGTCAGACATACCATCCAACCACATGAATCTGTTGGAACAGTTAGCAGTATTCAAAGCACTGAAAGCCTTTCAGACACAACTGCAAGAGAAGACGATCGTGATCTTCACAGACCGCACCATGGCCATGTACTAACTGAACAAACAGGGGGCCACTCGCTCTCCAGGGCTTTCCAAACTATCCCAGAACATTTGGAAGTGTTCTCTCAAACACATGTTCCTGTTGTCGCAACATTTTCCAGGGGAACTCAATCTTCGAAGGGATTGTGTCCTCCGACGTATTCCTTATCTTTGATAGATCATCTCCCAGCTTGCTGGCCTCGGAATTTTTTTTTCAGTAGAGGGCGCTGGGCGTCAACGTCCCTCGAACTGATGTCCCTCGATGGCCTCTGTATCAGCGCCGACGTCATCACGCGTATAAATAGACTCGCGCACCATCCGTTGCTAAGTTCCGTTTTTCCGCGCTTCATGGGGCCTCGGAATATCGCTCTCAGTTCTTCAGTCAAATATGTCATTATTCCTTGTGAATACTGACTCGTACTCGATGGCTTCCTCACCCGAACCGACGACTCCACAGTCCGGCTTCAAAAAATGTCGAGACTCTGGAAAGAAAATGCCGTTGACGGATCCTCACAGGATCTGTTTATGGTGCCTGGGAATCGAGCACCATTGTTCGGAGTGCGAGGACTGCATGTCCATGACGGCGAAAGCCTTGAAGGAGCGTAAGGGGAAGCTCGAGAGAGGTAAGGCAGTTAAAACTTCTTCGAAAGTTTCCTCGGTGGAGTCGAGACATTCGTCTCCTCGCCATGACAAAAGACATTCTCGTTCTAGGTCTCGAAGCAATTCCCATCACTCTTTGAGATCTAAGCATTCAAAAAGAGACGTTGAAGATCCCCTTACTCGTCTTTTGTCTTCCATTTCCCCAAAAAGGGTCTCCTGCCCCACAAAACATAGCTCTCAGGCTGAGTGGGAGGAATTCAGGAAAAAGATGCTAAGCATCTTCGGGAAAGCGGCCTCGACCCCCTCGAAGACTGCTGAGGGTGATACCCTGGGTGAAAGACCCGAAAAATCAAAAAGCCGCGAGTCGCAGCACCCAGCGAAAGAAGCCACTCGAGAGCGTCACAAACCCTCGAGTAAAGGCAAAGTTGCGTCTTCGACGCCGTCGTAGAAGATCCCTTCGACACATAGATCGACGTCGACACCGTTATCGAAGGGTTCTTCGACGCACAGGTCAGTCGAGTCGACGCGGTCTTCGACGCCGAGAAAGGATAAACCCACGGCCACCTCACAGCCAGTGGCCATACCCAGAGCCTCGAGCACGAGAATGTCGTTGACAACCTCAAGTAGAATCCCGATACTCTCGAATTCATCGAGGCCTCTACCACCTTTATCAACGCCTTTTTCGATGGTTCGAAAGCCTTGAACGTCCGCGTCGACGACGTTTTCTCAGCCAATCATGACAAATTTGGCTCCTTCTGCTCTGGAAATGGAATTTATACCATTTTCAAGACCTGATCACTCCAGAGTCTTATATTCTATTTATGAAGAAAGGGAGGATTCGGATCAGGAAAGACCTTTTGAGTTGCAGGGATCTGCAACTCCTGCACCAGAGGAATTTACCTTTGAGGAAGGTAGGTTGAAAGACCTCCATGAATGCCTACAGGAAGCAAGTGGGTTGGACACTTCCCCAGAAGTGGAATTTGCCACACCAGACCCAGGGGAACATGCTGAAACCCCTTATAGAACCTTGATGGCAAGGGTAATGGAGTTTATGGGGTGGTCCACACCCTCACCTGCTTTTCAGCAAGACGCCCTCAGACATCTTGGTCAAAGGTCCACAGGAGGATCCTGTGGTGCCATTTCATGCAGCATTACAAAGGAGAATATTGGCAAACTGGGAAACACCGGAGGTAATCCCGCCGGTTAATAAAAAATTATCAGCTAAATATAGGTCGTCTTCTGCTGACCCTGAATATTTATCCAAACCCCCAACACCGGAGAGTCTGGTTGTTCGGGCAGCTACTTCAGCAGGTAGAAAATCGGCTTACCCTACTGTTCCACAGGATAGGGATAAGAGATATGACTCTATGGACAAAAAAGTCTTTTCCGCATGTAGCATGGCGTTGAAATCCATCAATGCTACTTGTACGCTTGCAAGGTTCAGCCACACACTTTGGGAGTGTGCTTCATCAGTGGCTGACTGCCTCCCGGAGGGAGAAGAAAGGGAAGCGTTCCTAAACATCATCAAAGATGGTAAAGACGCTATGTGCGAATCCCTTCAAACTGGCATCGATTCTGCTGACGGCATCAGCGGAGCCATGGCAGCAAGTACAACAACCCGGAGATTTGCTTGGTTGCGAAAGTCTGGTTTTGCTCCAGATGTGCAAAGCAGACTCCTAAATATGCCCTTTGACGGCTCTTCGTTGTTTGGTAAGAAGGCGGATGACAGTTTAGAAAAACTACAAACATCAAAGGCAGCAGCAAAATCCCTAGGAGCTGCAATCCGTCTGACACCATATCGCCCCTCAGGAACCTCTTGGAGAGGTAAGTCCTTTTGCTTCTATCCCGCATTCGGAAAAGGCAGAGGACAGCCGGTTCAAAGGGGTCCGAAAAATTTCACCCGAGGTGGATGGGGTAAAAATACAAAAGCTGCGGCATCTGCATCAGCCGCCTCCAAACCGCTCTGAGGACTCTCCTCACAAAACACCACTAGGGGGCAGGTTAACTCAACATCTGATGGAATGGCAGGCTATTACGTCAGATGCTTGGGCATTGGAGACAGTTGCCCAAGGTTACTGCCTGCCCTTCCTACACACTCCTCAGTCATCCACCGGGGAACAACTCTTTGAAGCTTCCAGACCCGTTCCTTATGCAGGAGATTTTAGACCTGCTAGAGAAGGGTGCCATAGAACCGGTACCCGTAGTGGAGAGGAATAAGGGTTGGTATTCCCACTACTTCCTAGTACCAAAGAAGGACAGAGGACTAGGACCCATCTTGGACTTGTGAGAATTGAACAAATTCCTCAGGAAAGACAAATTGAAGATGGTAACCCTTTCTCAGATCCTTCAGGCCCTCCAGCTTCAGGACTGGTTGGTATCTCTAGACCTTCAGGATGCTTATTTCCATGTGCCAATCCATCTCAAACACAGGAAATACCTGAGGTTCGCAATTGCCAACTCTCACCATCAATTTAGAGTTCTGCCATTTGGGCTGACCTCCACCCGAGGGCCTTTACAAAGCTAATGTCGGTAGTGGCTGCAAGTCTAAGGAGGGAAGGGATCCACGTCTACCCCCTACCTGGACGACTGGTTGATCAGAGCAGTATCTCCGGAACAAGCTCCGATCCAGCTAGATTATGTCTGCCACTTCCTTCACAAGCTGGGCTTCTCCCTCAACTTAAAGAAGTCACAGATGATACCATCACAGAGACTCCAGTTCATTGGAGCAGTCCTGGACACTTCCCTCGGAAAAGCCTCACCACCAGAGGTGAGGGCTCAAGATATTCTACAGATGGTCACCAAGTTTCAAAATGCCCAACGTCTACCAGCCTTCGACTTTTTGAGGTTGCTAGGCCTCATAGCATTCTGCATCTTCCTAGTGCCAGAGGCTCGCCTGATAATGAAATCCCTCCAGTGGGCACGAAGAACCCAGTGGTCGCAATTCTCAGGAAGAATGTCAGGTCTCCTACAAGTCCCGGACAGAGTAGCTCGAGACCTTCACCGATGGGCCTGTCGGGAGAACATCTTGAAAGGAAAACAGTTTTGGCAACCATGGCTGGAGATAACAGTAGTCACGGATGCCTCACTCACGGGGTGGGGAGCCCATGCCAACAACTTGACCATCAGCGGTCGTTGGTCTCCGTCGGAGTCCAGACTACACATCAACCTATTGGAGCTGAGAGCAATCAGACTAGCGCTGAAAGCTTTTCTGCCATCGGTACAGGGAAAGAATGTCCTGATAATGACGGACAACACAGTTTCCATGCACTACCTCAACAAAAGAGGAGGCGTAGGGGTCACTGCCACTGTGCAGAGAGGCAATGCAGCTCTAGTTTTTGGCAATTCAAGAAGGAATCTCTCTATCAACAGTTCACCTAGCCAGAGAGAAGAACTTGACGGCGGACACACTGAGCAGGCAGAGCAGTCTCCCACAAGTGGGAGCTAGCTCAGGAAGTCCTTCAAGAGATCTTCACCCAAGTGGATCTGTTCACCACCAGCATCAACAGGAAGTGCGATCAGTTTTGTTCAAGGGAATTTCCCCCGAGAGGCGCTCTAGGGGACGCGTTGGTAGTGGACTGGGAGTCTCCACTTCTGTACCTGTCATTCCGTCTAGACCTTCTAGACATGTCCATCTGTCCTCTGATTATTCTTCGGCAAAGAGGATCTTCTCTCGCAGTAGGCAGGTCTGGTTCTCCATCCAGACATCAGAACCCTCAACCTTCACGCCTGGCTTCTGAAAGGTTGAGATATACAGATTGGGACCTCCCTGCTGACATCATGGAAATGTTGCTTTCGGCCAGAAGGCCAGCAACAAAGTCTTTATACTGCTGCCGTTGGAACAAATTTTGCAGCTGGTGTAGAGAAGAGAATATCGACCTCTTAATGTGGTACACCAACGGTGTTATCCTTTCTACTCTACTTGGCAAATTCAGGCCTTCAAGTTGGCACTATCAAGGGCTATCTCGCAGCGCTATCGATCTTCAAGTGCACTGCAGAAGAGCCTTCGTATTTCAAATTACCCTTAGTAATACAATTTCTAAAGGGATTAACTAATGTCTACCCTCCAAGACCTTTCCAGGTTCCTTTATGGGACTTAGATGTAGTCTTCAATTTCCTGATTGGTACTCCTTTCGAACCACTCAACTCTTGTTCGCTATGATTTCTCACCCTTAAAACTGTCTCATTAGTGGCTTTAACATCTGCTAGAAGGGTGAGCGAATTACAAGCTCTATCTTGTAAACCCCCTCATACAATTTTTCATAAAGACAAAGTTGTCCTACAGGTGAAGCCTAATTTCCTCCCAAAGGTGGTTTCTGAATTCCACTTCACTCAGAAAATTACCTTACCTTCATTCTATCCGCCTCCCCATCCAGGGAAAGAGGAAGAAAGGCTACATAGGCTGGACCCAAAGTGGGCTTTAAGCTTTTACATCAGCAGACTTGCTAGGATTAGGCAAGCAGACCAACTGTTCGTAGGTTACTCAGGGCACAAATTAGGACTACCGATAACAAAACAAACCATTTCCAAATAGATTATTTTGGCCGTCCTGGAATGTTACAAACTAGCAGGGAAAGAGCCTCCTCAAAATTTTAGGGATCATTCAACCAGGGGTATCGCAGCCTCCTCGCCCCTCCAAAGAGGGGTTCTGGTTCGAGACATATGTGCGGCTGCCACATGGTCGTCGGCACATACCTTCACAAGATTTTACAACCTGGATTCCTCCTCTAGTCAAGAGACTAGGTTTGGCAAAGCCGTATTACATTTGGTTCATTCCTAAAAGGAAACATGGTGTTTTACTCCCACCTCCAATTACACACCACTGCTTATGGGAGTCTATCAATCGATGGGATGTTCCTCCGACGTATTCCTTATCACCCCTTCCATCCATCCCCGCAGTAATACTTCCCTTGTGGTTGCAGCTTACACTCCTTCAAGGTCAATAACCAATTCATGTAAAACAACTGTTAACGTCAAAACGGAACTGAGGAACGGACGCTGCGCGAGTCCATTTATACGCGTGATAACGTCAGCGCCGATACAGAGGCCGTCGAGGGACATCGACACGCGCAGCGCCCTCTACTGGGAGATGATCCATCAAAGATAAGGAATACGTCGAAGGAACATCACATCGAAAGAAAGTTACAAGATAAGAAGTGACTTGTTCTTCTGGCAGATGTACTCAGGGTAGATTTCTCACTACCCATCGAGTACGAATGGCGATTACACGAAGACATCGTCACTGACATTTTCGCAGAATAGAGATACCCAGAGATGAACTTGTTCGCAACTCTGGAGAACGCTCAATGCCAAGACTACACCTCCAGGTACCCCCAGAACCGTTCCAAGGGGAACCGTATCTGGATCATATGGTCAGGGAAATTTGTTTACGTCCCCCCCACCGCACACCCGTCCCCTTTGCGACTCCCCTACTCAACAAGATAGTGCAGAAGATGCACTAGGAACCAGTCACCATGATATTGGTGGCCCCCGTGTGGGCCCGCCAACCCTGCTTCACTCATCTGATGGAGAAGTCGTCTCTCTCACCCCCCGCCCAGTGAAGCTACCTTGCCCGTACAACATTTTGTCACAGGACAAAGGGGAGAAACTCCACCCATGCCCGCAAACATTGACCTTAGCGGCCTGGCTCCTGAGGTCATAGAGTTTGCACACCTGCAACTACCTCAGAGATGCATGGGCATACTTAGGGAAGTGAAAAAACCTAACACCCGATATTGCTACTCCAGTAAATGGAAACGCTTTATCTGGTGCAATTCCAAAGGCGTCAATCCCATTGACTGCTCTCCCACGCACATTGTATTGTACCTGACTCACTTACTTGACTCAGGGCTGGTTTTTAATTACCTTAAGGCTCACTTAGCTGCTCTCTCAGCCTACACTACAGAAGATGCAGTGGTGGAAGATACCAGTTATTAAGGCTTTCATGGAAGGGGTCAAGAGGATTCATCCCTCCATTTCTAATCCAGCTCCTGAATGTGTTATTAAACAGACTTATTGGGTCTCCATTTGAACCTATGCATACAGAAAGTCTCAAAGATCTTACCGAAAAGACAGCCTTCCTAGTGGCTATCATTTCTATTAGAAGGGTTAGTGAACTACAGGCCCTCTCAGTTCTAGACCCTTTCATTCAGTTCAGAGATAGGGTGGTTCTGCGCACTCGCCTTCGATAAATTTATCTCCAAGTTTCATGTGAACCAATCAATAGAACTGCGTACTTTCTTCCAGAACCCTACTAACATGGCCGAAAGAAGCCTACACACATTAGATGTGCTTAGGACAGTCATGTTTTACCTGGACAGAACTAAACCAGAGAAAGACAAACCAATTTTTTGTTTCAGTGGCAGCTGGTAGAGAATGGGATCGTCTCTACATCAGCAATCTCAAGGTGGATTGTCAAATGCATCATATTGTGTTTCTCTCTTGCTAAGAGAGAACTGCCCTTCAAGCCCAGAGCGCATTCTACTCAAGGCACCGGGGCTTCCATAGAATTCATTGCAAATGTTCCCCTAGAGTCCATTTGCAAAGCGGCAACCTGGAGTTCTGCACACACCTTTACAAAACACTATTACCTAGCCACTCATTCTAGGTCTGATTCTCGGGTGGGACAAGCAGTACTGAAACATCTTTTCACTACTGTTCCTTCTCACAACCCAGCTCCAACTCCGGGTACTGCTCCAATGTCTATGCACAACATGGGATTCTAAGCAGATTAACAAGCATCAGAAGACATGCATTACTTACCGTAAAAACCTTTCTGATGATTGTATCTGCTTAGATTCACATGCGCCCACCCTTCCTCCCCGCTCGGATGGAAGGAACATGGACGTCCTACTACTTGCTCTCTTTTCTGTAATCACTCACGATAGTCATAAGGCTCCCTCACGACAGAAAAAATACAATCGGTGGGACCTCAATGCAAGAGGGATTTTGGGTACACTAGACGTTTCGTAGGGTTAGTGTTAGAGGCACACCCATGTCGACGTCCCCTTTCGATTCTCGAAAGACAAGATGCAATACTCTGCAGTTACCACTGGATGTCAGACTATATGCACAGCATGTGAATCTAAGCAGATACAATCATCAGAAATGCTTTTACAGTAAGTTAAGCATGTTGTATGCTCTGTGTTTTGTTACAGATTGTATTGAGAACAGTGAATGAAATAGTCAGTGCACTCATTTTTTAGTATTTACAACAAGACAGTGTGTGTCATGTGAGTTGACTTCGGTGTTCCATGTTGATTGTTTTTGAATATATGGCTAGCTGTGGGATCTCACATTGAGAAATAGTTTTTAATAGAAATGTTTTGAGGAATTGCACAAACTGGTGATTTCTTTTCTAGGCTGTTTTAGGGCACGTTCACTAAGGTTGCAAACGTTGGTGCCTGTAAAACACGCATTGGGGTACCTGGACATGTCTGTCTTGTGTTGATTAAGCTATGTATAAAGCAGCACTGCCCTCTTAGACGAAGACAATTTCCCAGAGAAAAATGTTTGCATTTGAGCTCATTTGCATACCCACGGTGCTTTGCTGAAGGTGAACTTCCAACGATGGCTACTAGGTGGCATTGTGGACTGTGATTTGGCTCAAGTGGACTTTCCGATTTTTCACATTGCAGGTGAAACTTTTTTTTTCAAACCTTTTTAAAGCCACCATAACTTTCTTGGTGTTGCGAAAACATGGCCAAATGCTCCAACCACTGGGCTGTCAGGACTATACTGCACTGATGGTCCCTAATAGGGGTGAAACCAGGTATGTAGTTGTCCTGGAAGTGGTGCAAATATCTGTCTTGGGTTGATTAAGCCATGTATAAAGTAGCACTGACCAAGACAATTTCCTGGAGAAAAAGGTTTGTATTTGAGCTAATTTGCGTACCCACAATTCCTTGCTGTTGTGGCTCAGAACTGGAGGTGAACTTCCAGCGATGGCTACTAGGTGGCGTTGTGGAATGTGCGACTCGCTCAAGTGGACTTTCCGCGATAGATATATAGATATATATAGTTATATATATATCTCAAGATTTGAGATTTTGGTCCTTTGTCTAGAATATGTTCTCTGGTGAGCATGTTTTATAGAAAAATAGTTGCTGTGGTACTCTTGTTCAGAGGAGAATGGCCTAGCATTTCGGTGCTGGACTGCCCCTGGGAGGACAAAGACTGATATGTGGAGACATTTCTTCTCTGTGAAAAGAAACGTGAGCTAAAGACTTGGTTGAGACTCTCCCAGGGGCCATCCACCCAAGAACAAGTCAATGGGCTGTGTTTGTGCTGGTAGAGAGTTTCCCAGATCCCCCTCTGTTTAGTTATGAATTCATTGTTAGATTAGCAGTCACTTACTGCATCGGTTGGTTTGTCAATTTTGTGCTTAACACTACAGTTTAGTACTCATAGGAGAAGTCAAGAATTCAGTTTTTTTGGAAGTGGAGTTCACCTCTTGATTTTGGAAATGCGGTGGGAGAGCGTTCAGAAGGACCGAAGCTTGCACTGAGAAGTGTTACCTCCTGGGCAGATGTTTTAGAAAGCTTATTGCACGAGGATCGTCGAGTCATTGAAGGCCCTTATTTCTTGATGCAGGTTTGGAGATAGAAAGGCCCCTTGTCGATTGCTCTGTGTGAAGCACCTCCTCTTGAATTTGATGGGGGATGTGATCTGAAGCCTGCATTGTGTGATCTTTGATTATATCGTTTCTGGTTGAAGCCAAGTTTAGCATCCTTATACTGAAGACTCAGAGGTTGGCTGTTTTTGAGTTATGAATGTTCTAACTGGAGTGGCTGGCTGTGATAAGAGCTAACTAATAATAAGTGAGTAGATGTGCAGTTATCTGTCATGCTGAGCTAAGGTGGTTGTTACAGACCATGGGCCTCTTTACATGTTTGCTGGTCTGCAGACAAGGGTGCCGTAGCGACTGAAGGCACGCCCCTGACCGCTCACACCAGAGAGAATACAACATGCTAGGGAAGAAAGGCCCAAGTCGATGTAAGGAATACAAGTTTCATCTCACACACAGATGAGACCAACAGCAAAGTACTCTACTGCGAAGAACATTCTGCTGAAAAGTAGTACAAGCAGAATCTTATAAAGCAAAACATAGTCCTAATTGATGCAATGCATACAGTAAAAACCTGTGCGGCTGATTAGATGGACCCTATACAGGTTTACCACCTTTATCCATATTGAATGGTAGTTTATTGGTCCCAGCCCAGTCCATCCATCTTCCATCACGTGGGTGCTGACGGGCTCATCTCCTCACGTTGAAGCTCAGAAAACAAATGAATTCTACTCCTACTATACAACTTATAAAATGTAAAATGTACATAATGTATTTACTGTATATAATTTGTTACCTTTCCACCCTTACATGTAAAGAATGTAAATAATGTAATTGCTGTATACAACTTATGTTACCAACAACCTGTAATATGCAACCTGTAACCAAGTTCTAAGCATTGTTGTTATTCTGTGCGCCCAGCTACCCAAGGATTTTCGGGCGCCCTATAAATAAACAACCAACTTGTTTTATCACTCATACTGTGCACTTGGCAGGCCACAAGACGGACGCATAGGAGTTTCTGGGGCACTCTAACCTTCACACATACATTTCACTTACTCCCTCTGCGCCATCCGGCTCCGAGGTCTCCACCCTCGTTTTGATTGATGATTTATTCCTCACAGCACCTCGCAATACAAATCACATGATTGTCGCTCAACGATGAGCACTGTCCATCCTCTTTGAACATTTTAAGACTTGTTACTTTGGGGTTGGTGGTCAAAGGGCACCTGGTGACGTGGAATTCAGAGATCATAAGGTGTGGTCAGTTATAGGGGCTATAACTCGTGGTTACTCAGGAATGGGCCGGTCATGCTTTGGTCAATGTGAGAACATGCACACCAGGCGCCAGTCTCTGATTGCGGCCTTGTAGGGCACATTCCACTTGGGTGAAAAACACATCTTGGCAACACTTTTGGAACAATTAACAATGGGAATGCAAACTGTCCTTATAGGCGCTTGGGCATGACTGGAGATTTGTGACCTTGTGGATGTGGGCCGGGTGCATGTAATGCCACTTTTACCGTGCAAGCCTTACCTTTTATCCATGATTACTAATATCTACGCAAAATGCCAATGCTGCCCGCTCCTTGGCCCACACCATGTAGTTAAACTGATTGGTTATATTAAGTAATTAGTTATATTAAGATAACGTCCTGCTGGACGGGAAGGCTTCTCTTTCACTTACCTCCCTCCCCCAGGCTCATCACAAGGTCTCAAATGCATCTCGCCTCACTTTAAAGCACCTGGGGGGTGGGAGGGACAGGGCTGTGCCCTTCCCAACATTCCCCCATTTCGTTACTTCTACAGTAATGAATTCTGGAATAGTTCTGTGCTCCCGCTTCCCTTTTTCTACATTTACGTATGGGTTATTCCTCTTTACTGGCACCCAGGCTCTGCACACTGATCGCAAACGCTTTCTCTCCCCCTCCCTCCCTACGCGTGTACTCCTCAGGTGAACAAGTCATGTAAATTCATCCCACCTCCCCATGTAATTTTCTGGATCAGGGGATGGGGAAATGATTGTGTAGTATAGAGTATCAACTTAATCTCCATATGGGATGGGGAACATTTCATACTTTGGGCCACCATGCGGGATATTGGTTTGTACTTGAATGTTTTTTGTTTGACGAGGTGCTTTTAAACCCCTGATTGATACCATCATTCTTGCGCCATCAGGTGCCACAGAGAAACAGCACCGAAGAACCAGCTGACAAGTGCAGAAAATGACCAGGATGAACACAATGATGGGCATTATCTTAACGATCGCACCTAGCCATGACGTGGCCTAGTTAAATACCATAGTCGGCCAATCCTATTTCCCCCCACTCGCCCCCTTTATAGGACCTCCTCCCTATAATACCCTCCCTCAATACACTCCCAGTAGTACTAGCAATCTCGCACATGATCTTCCAGCAATTACCGCTGTAATAGATATATGTCCACGATCTCTTTCGTGTCTCTACGCCTCCGGTCCCTACTTGGCAAACTATGTACATTGGTTGCGTCCATCTTCTTCTTTCCTGAAATAGAAGCACAGACACACAAGACAAGGGATGAGAGGAAAACGTACAAGACGTACTATGTACACAAAGAAAGAAGGAACGAAAGGGGGAGGGAGGGAGGGAGAGAGAGAGAGAGAGAGAGAGACAGAGAAAGAGAAAAAAGCACTCCCAGAAAAAGAAAAATGCAGAGCTAGCAGCTGGGTTGTGGCCTGCCGCTTGGACGTACCACCACACCTGTATCGCCCTTGGACAGGCCGGAGAGGTAATCTGGGTACACATACTGTAACCCGTTGGTTTTCAGATAACTGGTGTGCCACTGTGCTCTCTGGCGGTGCCCGACGAATTACAGAGAGGTGAACAGAGTAGCGTAAATCTTTAACTTTCACAGCTGGGGCAGGACAAACACCACCTCGTTTGGTACCTGGAACCGAAGATTGTTCCGGCGGCGCACAAAATTGCGAACATAGATACAGTCCCCCGGCAGCAGTGGCAGAGTCATTATATGCTCAGGATCTGTTCTCGTCTGTGCAGCTTTGGGCGTCTCCGGAGTCTCAATACAGGGAGGTGCAATCTGTCGGGAGACACATTTAATGGCCAAAGTTAGTGTTGTCAAATATTCCCTCAATTCCTCTCCTAACAGCGCTGCAGACCTGTGTGCATTAGAAACCCTTCTCACAGGGCATAGGGGCGTATGCATACGCCGGCCAGTGACCACCTCGTGAGGTGACAGATGATCTTTATTTGGCTGCGTGCATAAACTGAAAAGGGCCAAGGGCAAACCGTACACCCAGTTTTTCTTTAATGTGGTGCACAACTTGGATAACTTGCTCTTGAGGAGACCATTTATTCTTTGGACAATGCCATTGGACTGTGGGTGATTAATTAAACACATCCGATATTTGATGCCATCAAGTGCTGTAAGGTGTTGGAATAACGCATTGAAGAAATATGTGCTGTTGTCTGACCATAAAACCTTGCACACACCACAGCGCAGGAACATTTCCTGCACTAGAAACCTTGCAGCACACTTGGCATCAGGGTGTGCACACAGCCCTGGCTCCATCCGCCTTGAGAAAGGAAAGATAACCAAAATGAGGTACGTAGATCCATTACAACGCTCACTCGTATCTGCGTTCTTTATGTGTAATTTACGGAACGGCCCAGTAAGGCGGGGCAAGGTGCCCCAGAACGTTCGTACTGTCATCCTTGTACTAAAACGTTGACATGTGGTGCACTGTATGACGATATCTGTAATGCTCTCCTGGATGTTTGGTGTGAACCAGGCCTCCTGTATGTCTGCGGCTATGTAACGCTTACCTGGACTCCTCAGAAGCGTAATGCCTTCTCAGCCTGTGAACCTGTACTTGGGCACTTTTTGTATTTCTTTTCTGTAAAAATGATAACAATAGAATGGCTATAACATGTAATTACTGAGAAGGTGCTATATATATATATATATATATATATATATATATACTTCTCCACACAGGGACAGCACTCGTCAGGATGTCAGCATATGTCTCCACAATAAATCAATCCATCAGCCAATGTCTTTTATTCCATATCCAGCTTTATTTTGGCATCACACGATACAACGCATTTGGCAACGCTCCCGTTGCTTGATCACGTATTAAAAAATGCATGGCTTACACAGTACTTTTAAATACAGTTGGATTCAGACTCTATGGTTCTATCCGAAAAGCTTGTCCTTTCACACTTTCTACCCATGCAGATCCCTGCAGGTTAGCTATGTCAATGCAGGCAGCCGTTATGGAGTGGACTTTACCTCTCTCTAGCTCCGTCTAACCTCACAGTGCAAAAAAAGGCAAATATCACTTATGTTTTACCAAATCGTTCAATACACAGTTGGTATATTAATTGAAAAACATTTCTTAAAAGTTCCAAAATTCTCTGTGCATGCGGCGGATCGGGGAATAATTCCCAATTTGATTTATCCACAATTTCTTAATAAAAAACATGCAATCAAAGATTTTTACAGCTCTGATGCTTAGTGCATGAGACAATTCTTGTTTTACTGTGAACTTACGCATGTTTACCTTTTGTTTTAGGGAAGTCCCTAGATTCGAGTTGAAAAATTAAATTGAACACTGACGCTGTGCGATCATACTTAGCTGCCATCAATTGGTATGCATTTCTATCCCATTTATCAAACGTAAACATAGGGGAGCAAAGCCCTTTCATCCTTTGGGCATTGGAAGTTTGGATGCTAAAGTGCATATATAATATACACACTTTGGTAATTCTCCCCTCTCACCTGTGTTTATTAAGGGTGGAGCTCTCCATCCTGGTTTCTACAGGGGGTGCGTTGAAATGGAATACAATGGAGTCTTGGAATGCTGAGGACTCAATAGTTGTTTGCCTTGAAAATGCCTATATCTTTCCAGAAAATGTCTTTGGGTACGTATCTTGGTAAAAACGCTGTTTTCTTTAGATCTTATAATTATCCCTACATTGGAGAGATCTCTCTTTCTAACAATTAACCTTTCTTTTGCTGATTCCAGGGTTCGGAAAAGTTTATGGCTGTGAAAGACTATGAAGTTACTTAGGCTGAGGAAACTTTTAACAACGTAAGTTCAACTGTGTGGAATAACTGCGGTCTTCAGGAAAAACGCAGAACAAATTGTGCTGAGAGAAACTTGCAATACTTCAGGTATGTAAGCTTATTTAATTTTCTTTTGTATTTTTCTATTCAGTTATTTGGTTAATTAAATAACTCTTTTTTTCTGCATAATTTCAGTAAGCTGAGGAAAATCCTTTCGGATGATGCAGAGGCGGCAGTAAAATCTTCTGACTGAAGATGCTGCGGTTTCAGAGAAAACTGTGGTCGGAGATGCTGTGGCTGTGAGAGGAACCTTTGACGAGAGCTGCTGCGCTAATAAACAACCAGTGCTGACTGAAGATACTGCTTTGAAGAAAACTACGGTCCAGTAAGTTTTTTTCTATAAACTGAGATTCTGTTGTCCTTTTCTGTAAAACTAATGTTTCATATTTCTGTCCTTTAGACCGGTTCTGTGAGGAGAAAGCGTTGGTAGCGTTACCCGCTGTCAGCGGAGAAGACGCAAAGCAAGCTCTTCAGCAGAGGCAGGGCTTAAGTAGCTCCCTCTCAATAGCAATGGAACGGGCTGTCGGATATGAATTGGATCTTGCGGAAGCCATGTTTGGAGTATAAGGCCAATGTTAACACTATGAGAGTCTATGGAAACTGATGCTGGGAGTGGTGCAAATGCCATGTATGCCAGGCTAACACCCACTTTAGACCCACTGACTGAGGTAATGTTCCTTGCTTATCTGGGATGCCTGAATGTACACTGTGCTCATTGGCTGGGATCATGACAGGGTATGTGTTGCTTTGAATTGTGAGACGGGTAGTGCAATTGTTCAAATGCTACCGCTTTCAGTTCCTGGGACATCACTGTCTTCCCAGAGCTCTCTTGCCGCCATAACAAATCTGCCAGAGATTGCTTACATTCTATCCGTAACCATAGCTCCTTTTCCATCTCCGGTCCCCTTCCTTGTAATTAAATAATCTGGGAGATGGGCCATGCCGTGTAAGGCACTCGATGTTCATTTTCTGGTGGGACAGTTACAACGTACTCAGTGGATACTTCATTTGGCAGGTATGCTGCCATTTTGGCTGCCGCGTTGGCTGCTGTGTTCCCTGTCGATATTTTGTCCGTCCCGTGAGTATGGGTAGCGCACTTGACGACCGCCACAACAATGGCTGCAATAACGCTTCTATCAGCATTGCGAACAGCACCGCATGCTGCACTGGGAATCTATCCGCCCTCCAAAACATCTGCCTCTTCAAACGGGAGAGACCGGCGTGTACGTACGCAGAGTCAGAATATATTGTAACTGGACATCCTTGCAATGCTCTCAGTGCTTCAATGAGCGCCACGAGTTTTGCCACTTGTGCAGAATAATGCGTAGGCAACCTTTTCATGACCACGTCTTGTACTCCCCTTCCTCAAGTCATACCACTGCTGCCCCTGTCCATCCCTCCCAATCCTCCTGATCAATTGTGGATGACCCATCAACGAAAAATACCTCACCTTCTGCTAATGCACAGTCCCTTGCTTTAGGTGTGTCATCCTCCTCCCCGCCTCATATGTGGCACAATTGTGCGCCATCTGGTCCTCTGTAGTAGGCTTGTCTGTTAAAAAGGTGGCAGGATTCACTGTCTTACTCCTGACCAGATATGGGGTTTAGAGATGATGATCCATATGCAAGTGACTTTTGCGTAGTCAGGGTACATTTTTGACCTTTCCAAAATAGCAAACAGACATTGTTCCACATACAATGTTACTGAACACCCCATTACGATCGTAGACCTTTTCTCTATGGCAAAGGCAACAGCTACTAAAGCTTGTTCGCATGCAAACTGGCCTTGCCTCATTGCATCCAGAGTGCTTTTTTGCATCAATACTGCTGTCATAAGTTGACCTTCAGAATGGAAAACCGATAAAATTTCCTGTGTATAATCTGGGGTGGCCAGTACTGGTGCTGAGCTAATCACTTCTTTTAAGTCATGAAATTGTCTGATCCTTTCAGCCGTCCATTGTAACTTGTGGTCCTTTGTCTTCTGTGCTTCCCTAAGGGCACGTCGAAGTGTTCTTGTGTATTACGCATAGTCTATAATCCAGGCCCTAAAGTAATTATACAGGCCCAGGAACTTCTGCATTTGTTTAACTGAGGCAGGTCTGGGGGTGACGCATACTGAAGCTGCCCTGTCAGTTAGTATCCTTTTCCCAATCGCCGTTATGAACTGCACCAAATGGATCACTTCCTGCTGGCGATATTGTAGCTTGGCCTGATCAACCTTGTACCCCTTACAGGCCAACAATTGTAGCAGTGCATTGGAGTCCCTTCGGCACTGCTGTTCACTGTCACTACACACTAGCACAGATCATCCACACACTGGCTAATAGTGCTAGGTACTTGAATAGTCCCAAGATCGGCATGCAGTATTCAGTTGAATATACTTGGGCTCACAGCACCCCTGTGGTAATATAGTGTGTTCGAACCACATCTGGCCCTACATAAATGCTGTGAGGTACCTCGACTCCGAATGGAGTGGAATTGAGAAAAATGCATTTTTCAAATCCACTACAGTAAAATATGTGGCTACTTTAGGGATGTAGTACTACAAGAAAATCCCTTAGGTGGGGAAGCCGGTATTGTGTTCTTTAGGGATGCTACATAAAATTGTTGCAGGATTTGGGACTACTGGACACTCTTCCCGGGCACCGGGATGTCAGACGGCGGAAATGGTGTCACGGGATCGCAGTAGCCTGCAGGCGGGTTCTACCGCCGACCACGTAATGATGCCCGATGGCAAGTTGGACTAGTGAGGCAGAGGGGTGAAAAAGATGCATTACTCGGAATTGTGCCTTTTCAGAAAGGTTGTCATTATTTGACAGTATGCTTTTAGTAAACTCCACTGGCATTGTAGGCAAGTAAAGTAAACTTAAATTCATGATTAATATTTTTTGGTTGACTGTATGCATGCTACAATTTCCCAATTTTTCTATACTAATCACCAGTTCTAGGCTCCCTCTGTTAATTGACGTTTCACTGTGGAGTTTGAAGCAACCTAATTGGATTGTGTGATTAGTTTATCAAGCCTGCAGGCTTGGGTATTTTGCGCTAGGATTAGCGTGCAGCACCTTATTCTAGTGTTCAGGGTCCACCATGCCTACCTTTCCAAAAAGCAGCCTCTGTAGCAGTTTCGGGCAAATGTGAATATAAAAATGTATCAGGTAAGGTGGGTTGATGCAATCGTGCAGGTGACGTTTGGGTTAATGTACTGGGTGTGGTGTGATCATTCTCCCTGCACGGGGTTCCTTGATGTCAGTAGGTTATTGCTAGTTCCACCCCTGCCTCCTGGGGGCAGTGGACCTCACAATCAGTTAGTTAATTCTGGATACCTGTTGACTGGCACATGGTTTGTTTTCTTATTTAATGAAAGCAATTGAAAAATGATCAAAAACAAAATGTTAATGGGAGCACCAAAAAATATGCTCCAGATCATTGTCTCCAACCCCCAGAAAAGCACTCTGGCATTGTAAGGATCTTTGTAAAACATCTGAGCATTGGCTCAATGTTGTCTAGGGGCAAACATGATACTCCTATGCAAGTATGATCAAGTCAAAATATTATTTGGACCATGGGCAGTGTGAAAAATACCTGCCCACAAATTGACGAATATATCCGCTGAAAATGTATTTTCAAGTGTATGAATTTCTTATTTCTGAACATTTCTAGCTCAGTGAAGGTGGTTACTGCACAGGCCATGAACCAGATTCAATGGAGTTCAGTACGCTTGGAGGATGGGTGGCTACAAGAGCATCAGGCATGAAAAAGAACATTTATGGAAACATTGAAGATCTGGTAAGATTTGCTTATAATGCGTTTTTTCGTTTTAAAAGTGCAAAGGTTGTTATAAAATATAGTATGCCTGTAAATGTAAATTCACATTAGAGATGTTCCTTCTAACTATTCTTGACTTGGGTCGTCTTCCATTCCCAACCCTGTTGAACTTAACCCATGTGATAACTGGACTGAAAATATGCTTTAGCAATTTGAAACATCTTTGAGATCAATGGGGGCTCGCAGCAGAGGGTGTATTCCACAACTGGCTCAATCATCTTGGGTGCTCTGTATCGTTAAAGCCCATTCATTCTTATCCACTAACTGGTGTTTTGCAAATGTCATCCCGATAGGTATAGGTATGCTCAGATGTAGGTTACAAGCCTGCTGTGCATAGAGACCCAAGGCACAACTTGCTGATTTCGCCCCAATGAGGCTGAAACATGTCTGAGGTTGCTTGAGGTCTCTTGCAGAAGGGATGCGACTGTAAAGGTTAGGCTGGACTGCCCGGTTTCGGGTGGGACCAAACCTGATGTGCATATATTTCCCTTTATGCAATTACATGACATGGCACGCTGATAATGGGTGACCTGGAGGGCTGCCCAGATCATTGCCAGTGGTTTAGATTATTTGAAAATCTTCCAGCCATCACTTTTTTGTTGTGCGAATCTCTTGTGCTCGAGCCATGATATTGCATATACCCAGACTACATAATTAATATGAGGAGACTGGCATCATCCGCAGTGCAGTATTTGGCTAATCTTGGGGCTGGGTGGCCAAGAGGTAAACTAGTGTGAGGGCCAACAATGCCTGTGCCATGGTTAATTGCCACATTTCGAAACCCCTTACCATCGAATAATGAATTTATTTCATTGTTTGGTGTTGGTTCATATGGTGGAGGTAGCACCACTTATGTGGCAAAACATTGTGAACATGAGAAATAAGTATGGATGTTCAGTAGCAGGATATCTGGTTGACATGGTAACTGGAAATGCTCGGGGAAAAATTTGCTGCATCAGAAAATGTTACTTTATGTGTTCCATGGCAAATTAAACCAATTAGTGTGTGTGTTTTAACAATGATTGTCCCAATCGGGAATCTCGTTGGAAAGCGGATGCTTTCATCCTGTACTGGCGTAGTGATCCTTTGTTTTCCTGCTCACCCCTCCTCTGTCTGTGTATCAACGCCCCATCCTCCACTTTCAGGGTTGCCAGATTGGGCTATTTCCAACGAAATTGGGGTATTTAAAAAATCATTTGTGCTGGAAATTACGGGAGTGGGTGGGTTGGGGTTTTGTGAGCCATTATGGCCGATTAGGCACGGCAGTTGATCTAGAAATAAATTGTTTAATATGCATCTATTTACTCTTTCTCGCTCCTATCGATGGTAGCATCTTTCAATGGCTTCCACCCCTTCTAATTCCCTTGCACACCAGTATCACTTCTTGCATCCTCCTTTGAAACTTTGCGCTCTCCTCCTTGCACCCTGGTGCTTATAAATGCTAAATGCAAAGCACAGCAGTAAACGCCACAAATATTGGCGTTTGCCAATGCTGGTGTTATTTGCTTTTGTAAAGTCAGAGCTCAGTCTGCAAACAGAAACCAGAGCAGACATGCACTTAGTTATTATCGTATCATGGGCAATAACGTACATAGCGGGTTGCTGGAGCCAACCAATCTTGTTCCTCGGATCGCGGGTTGAAGCCTACAACACAAGCCTGTGTTCCGGGCAGCCTGAAGGCTCGTTTCACGCCCTGCCATCTTCCCCCTCTCCATGGCCCACCTTCCTCTTCCCTCCGGTCCCTGTTCCCACCCCCCCCCCCTTCTGCCCCTCTCCCTGCTTACCTTATTCATTTGGAAGCGGCGCAACCGCCACCACTGCCCAAGCCTCCGTCCTGGGCTGCCATGCAAATGGAAGATCCCTGCCTTCCTGCTCTACAGCGGCCATCTTTAGTCCGTATTTTGTTTGAATGAACAGGACGCCGTGAGTCTGGATCAGGTGTCATTGCCATATTTATGCTAATGCATGGTACAGTGGTTTCTTTTCTACACTCCATTTAGCATACATGCTAATTCATTATCTCATTTGCTTAGCATCATGTGTACTGAATGCACCCACTTTTGTTCTTGGCATGTTCACCTAGCACAAGGTATGTCATATAATTGTTTCACTAATAACGTTTGTTAATTGGGCATATAACTATTACTTGCTAGCATCAGGGCTTCTACATCTGGTTTAGCCCTCACCATACTGCTTTGGGTCTTTTCTCCCTTCTCACCCTACTAGGTTAGTTTCGTTTAAAAAGCTTACCACATTTTTTAGTGGACGTGTCGCTTTGATGCCTGTGTATATAAAGAGTTTTAAAAGTTATATTAGGAACTCCCCTAGCCATTTTATCATCACTTTAGCTTCAGGTGTTGCACTTAATTTGGCCTACAGCCTAGATTCATTAACTCTATTGAAAGCTTTTAGCAAGTGTTTAAATGCCATATCAAAGGGGAATTACCTTTCTTGAAGGTTTTATTTTTGAGGTGGGCTATAACTATTACATTATGTGTTGTAGTCCTTTCCTGAATCCACATTGGAATATGGATAATACTATGCCATTTTTATCGGCCCAAGCTTGCAGCTCCTTTAGAATAATCGTAGAAAAAACATTACTAGAACCTTATAATGGTGATTAGGAAGCAATTTCTCAAGATTGTAGATCCCATTTGTAGTTTGGGCTATTAGATGGCGCTTGCGCAACCTATAGGCCAATACTATTGCATTAGAGTGCACACAGGGAGAAATGGCATATGAGGAGGGACACAAAGCTGTTAAGTGTTTGGTTATTTGCCCACCCTTTGACTGCCCATGGCTATACTAATCCATATGGCCATTTCCACCCAGTTCCCACTCCTCCCTCCCAAAACACCCCCTAATGAGAGGCGTTATTCAAGCCTTAACACAAATATTGCACTCAAAGTGCCTGCCAGTGCTTATTCAAAGCAGTCTTCTGAGAGTTAATGACTTAATTGTAGTGGAAACACGTTACTGGTGTAATAGAAATGTCTTAACCATGTATCGATTTAGAAGTCGGGAGACTGCTTGAGGAAACGCTGGAAGGCAACAGCTTTCGGAGCCTGTGTGGTGTCGCATGGGATTAGGAGCTAAACAGAGCTCAGGCAGAGCGCGGTGAGGCACCCGGCAGCCCGCGAGTGCACAGTGATGAGGCTGCGGCGAAGGAGATCTGCTCCAGCGAGCAGCAATGGACAAAGAGGACGGCTCCCCGACTACATCGGAGTGCAAGGAGAGAACCTGGTTAGCCAGGCTGGTGACGCCAGCTCCAGAGGCTCAGTGAGTGGGAAGGTCTGGGAGTGGAGCGGCAGGCGGGCCTCTGGCATAAAACAACCCAGGGTTACTGGGGACAGCAGAGGAGTGCACTGCAGCGCTTAGGGAGACATGCAGTTGAGGCCTTATGCATAACATCGCACAAACAATAACCTGCTTTTTTGGCATCGGCAAGGAAGGGAGGTGGATCTTGTAGAATAGCCAGCACACAAGACAACAGAGGCAGGGGCATAGGAGGCCTTCTCCATATCAGCATTGACTTTTTAACCCCCTAAGCACCAGCAAGGGTGGAAGGGGGCCCTGTAAAAACATCAGCACGTGGGACAGCAGAGGTGGGGGGCACAGCTAAGACCCAAGGTCGGTGGGGGGGATTTATCTCTAGATCTTCCCTGATGGTGATAAAGGATGGCAGCCAAGTGCGGGTTTGCCACAAAGACTGGTCCAAACTAGTTACGGCAGCCGGTGTGAAGCGTTAAAGAAAAGCCCTGGCCTGGAGGAGTGGGTAGCAACTGGAACTCGGGGGGGAGGGGGGGGGAGACTTCTGGCGTTCCCTGTTGGTTTGTCTGCATTGGTGTCTGGGTGCCTAACCTCCCCTTGTGGTGGGGTAGCTGTGTCCTCAGCTTGGTTTTTAATTGAGCTAAGAAAGTGGCAACATATCATGTGTAGTGGGATACTCTCCATGGTCAAAACACTCTGACTCGCCTCTGGCTGCCCTGCACTTGAGAGGATATCTACCAATCGTGTTGGGACCTAGTCTTCAAACCTGAAAATGTACAGAAAATGGGCTGTGTAACTGTGTACCTCTCTTGCATTGCATCTGTACCTTTTTAAGAAATTTGATTTTGGGCTGTGCACCTCTAATCTCTTGATATTCTATTCCTTTCTGGATTGCATTTATGCCTTTGTGTCTACTTCCACTAGGCAACCTGGTGAGTTTAGCGAAATCTGTGCTGTGCAGCCACTTTTTTTTTTTTTCATTCCTCGACTAGCCTCTGCCGCCCCTATGGCTCTCTTCATCGCTCCTATTTTCTCTAACTGCCACACTATCACCTATTCCCCCCCCCTCTCTCATGAAGTCCGGTTAAAATAAAAAGCACAAAAAAGACATCTTGAGTGCAAACCCTGGATTCCCATCGCAGACACCTATGTCCGCGCTTCCTCCAGTGAGGTTTTCACCGATCTCCTCTCCTCTGTCCCCTCTCCAGATCTATGGAGCCCATATCTCATCTCCACTCTCTCATTCCACATTCGAAGGGATTGTGTCCTCTGACGTATTCCTGATCTTTGATGTTATCCATTCCAGCTTGCTGGCCTCGGAATTTTTTTTCAGTAGAGGGCACTGCGCGTCGACGTCCTTAGCGTCGGTGTCCCTCTACAGCCTCCGTATCGGCGCCAACGTCATCATGAGTATAAATAGACACGCGCAGCGTCCGTTGCTCAGTTCCGTTTGACCGTTTATAGTGGGCCTTGGAAGCGTAACGCTTGGTTCCTTTCTTCAGAAAAACCTTCTTATTCTTCGAAGATTATTACCATTGCATGATGGCTTCTTCATCCGAACCATCAACTCCACGGTCCGGTTTCAAGAAATGTGACTGTGGGAAGAAAATGTCATTAACAGATCCTCACAGGATCTGTTTGTGGAGCCTAGGATCGGAGCATCACTGTTCAGAATGTGAGGACTGAATGTCCATGACGGCGAAAGCCTTGAAGGAGCGTAAGGGGAAGTTAGAAAGAGGTAAGGACTTTAAAACTTCTACTCCCTCGAAAGTTTCTTTGGCCGAGTCGAGACATTCATCTCCTCGTCGACAAAAGAAACATTCCCGTTCAAGATCTCGAAGCAGTTCTCATCAGTCTTCGAGATCAAAACACTCTAAGAAGAGGCGTCGTAGATCTCCCTCTTCTTCTTCCTCTACTTGCCCAGAAAGGGTCACCTGCCCCACGAGAAACAGCTCTCCGGCTAAGAGGGAGGAGTTCCGTACAAAAATGCTTAGCGTCTTCAGAAAAAACGGCCTTGACCCCCTCGGAGACGTCTAAAGGTGATACCCTGGGTGAACAAGCCTAAAAATCAAAACCCTGCAAGTCGTTGAACCCAGCAAAAGAAATTACTCGAGAGCGTCATGAACCCTTGAGTAAAAGCAATAAAGCCGCGTCATCGATGCCGTCGAAGAAGATTCCTTCGCCTCACAAATCTGCGTCAACACCTTTGTCAAAGGGCTCTTCGACACATAAATCGGTTTCATCAACGCCACTGTCGACCCCGATGAAAGACAAACCTACAACTGTCACTACGTCAGAGGCAGTAGAGGTGTCGAAAGCTCCAACCATGACGTTGAGGATGCCATCGACAATCTCGATGACGCCGAGTAGGATTCTGATCCTCTCAAGTGCATCAAGGTCTTTTCAAACTTCTTTATTCAGCGCCTTTTTCAGTATTGTCCAAGCCTATGACGTCCACGCCGACACCCTCGACGTTTTCTCAGGCAGTGACAACAAATTTAGCCCCTTCTCCAAAAATGGGTTTTAAACCATATCCTAGGTCTGACTACTTTAGCGCTTTGTCCTCTATTTATGAGGAAGGGGAGGGACAAGGAGAGAACCTTTGGTTTGCAAAGGACTACAATACCCATGCCAGAGGAATTAATCTGAGAACAGGTTAAAAGACCTTCAAGAATCTCTGCATGAGGCAAGTGGTTTAGATACTTCTCCCGAAGTAGTTTGCTAAACCAGACCCTGGAGAGCGTGCTGAGACTCCTTATAGGATTCTGATGGCCAGAATAATTGAATTAATGGGGTGGACTACACCTACACCTTCTTTTCAGCAGGGTGACCTTACTGATATTTTAGATAAAGGTCCACAAGAGGATCCTGTTCCTTTTCATACTGCTCTGCAAAGAAAAATATCTGCTAATTGGGAAACTCCTGAAGTTATCCCTGCAGTAGATAAAATACTTTCTGCTAAATACAGAGTATCAGCTTCAGATCCTGAATATCTGAGCAAGCATCCAACTCCAGAGAGTTTAGTTGTACAAGCAGCGACTTCATCTAACAGTAGGTCGGCATACCCTACTATTCCACAGGACAGGGATGATAAAAGATGTGATGCCATGTCAAAAAAAGTATTTTCGGCATGTAGCATGGCGCTTAAGTCTATCAACGCCACTTGCACGCTAGCAAGATTCAGCCACACACTTTGGGAGTGTGCTTTATCTGCGGCTGACTGTCTCCCAGAAGGAGAAGAAAGGGATGCATTCTTAAACCTCAGGGATGGAAAGGATGCAATGTGCGAGTCCCTCCAAACAGGCATTGATTCTGCTGACAGCATCAGCAGGGCCATGGCGGCAAGTACCACAATCCGCAGATTTGCGTGGTTGTGCAAGTCTGGTTTTGCTCCAGATGTACAAGCCAGACTTCTGAACATGCCCTTAGACGGCACTTCTTTATCTGGAAAGAAGGCTGATGACAGCCTGGAGAGATTACAAACATCCAAGGCAGCAGTGAAATCCCTTGGGGCTGCAATACGGCAGACTCCAAATCGCCCCCCAGGAGCTTCCTGGAGGGGTAGGTCCTTTAGCTTTTACTCCGCATTCGGAAGAGGCAGAGGACAGCCGGCTCAAAGGGGCCAGAAACGATTCCCCCGTGGTGGATGGGTCAAAGGTACAAAAGCCGCAGCAGCAGGTGCCACTTTACCCTCAGCATCTGCCTCAGCCGTTTCGCTACCCCTCTGAGGTCTCCCCTCAAAAGACACCAGTAGGGGGCGGGTTAACTCAACATCTGGCAGAATGGCAGGCTATTACGTCAGATGCTTGGGCATTGGAGACAGTTGCCCAAGGTTACTGCCTGCCCTTCCTACACACTCCTCAGTCATCCACCGGGGAACAACTCTTTGAAGCTTCCAGACCCGTTCCTTATGCAGGAGATTTTAGACCTGCTAGAGAAGGGTGCCATAGAACCGGTACCCGTAGTGGAGAGGAATAAGGGTTGGTATTCCCACTACTTCCTAGTAGCAAAGAAGGACAGAGGACTAGGATCCATCTTGGACTTGTGAGAATTGAACAAATTCCTCAGGAAAGACAAATTGAAGATGGTAACCCTTTCTCAGATCCTTCAGGCCCTCCAGCTTCAGGACTGGTTGGTATCTCTAGACCTTCAGGATGCTTATTTCCATGTGCCAATCCATCTCAAACACAGGAAATACCTGAGGTTCGCAATTGCCAACTCTCACCATCAATTTAGAGTTCTGCCATTTGGGCTGACCTCCACCCGAGGGCCTTTACAAAGCTAATGTCGGTAGTGGCTGCAAGTCTAAGGAGGGAAGGGATCCACGTCTACCCCCTACCTGGACGACTGGTTGATCAGAGCAGTATCTCCGGAACAAGCTCCGATCCAGCTAGATTATGTCTGCCACTTCCTTCACAAGCTGGGCTTCTCGCTCAACTTAAAGAAGTCACAGATGATACCATCACAGAGACTCCAGTTCATTGGAGCAGTCCTGGACACTTCCCTCGGAAAAGCCTCACCACCAGAGGTGAGGGCTCAAGATATTCTACAGATGGTCACCAAGTTTCAAAATGCCCAACGTCTACCAGCCTTCGACTTTTTGAGGTTGCTAGGCCTCATAGCATTCTGCATCTTCCTAGTGCCAGAGGCTCGCCTGATAATGAAATCCCTCCAGTGGGCACGAAGAACCCAGTGGTCGCAATTCTCAGGAAGAATGTCAGGTCTCCTACAAGTCCCGGACAGAGTAGCTCGAGACCTTCACCGATGGGCCTGTCGGGAGAACATCTTGAAAGGAAAACAGTTTTGGCAACCATGGCTGGAGATAACAGTAGTCACGGATGCCTCACTCACGGGGTGGGGAGCCCATGCCAACGACTTGACCATCAGCGGTCGTTGGTCTCCGTCGGAGTCCAGACTACACATCAACCTATTGGAGCTGAGAGCAATCAGACTAGCGCTGAAAGCTTTTCTGCCATCGGTACAGGGAAAGAATGTCCTGATAATGACGGACAACACAGTTGCCATGCACTACCTCAACAAAAGAGGAGGCGTAGGGGTCACTGCCACTGTGCAGAGAGGCAATGCAGCTCTAGTTTTTGGCAATTCAAGAAGGAATCTCTCTATCAACAGTTCACCTAGCCAGAGAGAAGAACTTGACGGCGGACACACTGAGCAGGCAGAGCAGTCTCCCACAAGTGGGAGCTAGCTCAGGAAGTCCTTCAAGAGATCTTCATCCAAGTGGATCTGTTCACCACCAGCATCAACAGGAAGTGCGATCAGTTTTGTTCAAGGGAATTTCCCCCGAGAGGCGCTCTAGGGGACGCGTTGGTAGTGGACTGGGAGTCTCCACTTCTGTACGCGTTTCCTCCAGTCCCTGTCATTCCTTGAATGATCAGGAGGTTAAGAAGATTCCGGAAAGCCATGATCCTAATTGCCCCGGATTGGGCCAGGAGAACGTGGTACCCGGACCTTCTAGACATGTCCATCTGTCCTCTGATTATTCTTCGGCAAAGAGGATCTTCTCTCGCAGTAGGCAGGTCTGGTTCTCCATCCAGACATCCGAACCCTCAACCTTTACGCTTGGGTTCTGAAAGGTTGAGATGCAAGGATTGGGATCTCCCAGATGTCA
This sequence comes from Ambystoma mexicanum, assembly GCF_040938575.1. Taxonomy (NCBI): domain Eukaryota; kingdom Metazoa; phylum Chordata; class Amphibia; order Caudata; family Ambystomatidae; genus Ambystoma; species Ambystoma mexicanum. The sequence goes on along the minus strand of NC_090931.1, from coordinate 930,576,387 downwards.
TGGAGGTGTTGCTTTCAGCTAGAAGGCCAGCAACAAAGACTTTATACCGCTGCCGTTGGAACAAATGTTGCAGCTGGTGTAGAGAAAAGAATATTGAACCCTTTTCATGCAACACACCAATGATGTTATCTTTCTTGCTTTACGTAGCAAATTCAGATCTGCGAATTGGTACGATCAAGGGCTACCTTGCAGCGCTGTCTATTTTTAAGCGTACTGCTGAGGAGCCTTCATATTTCAAACTACCTGTAGTAATCCAATTTCTGAAAGGATTAACAAATGTCTATCCACCAAAACCACTTAATTCTTGTTCAATAAAGTTTCTCGCTCTTAAAACAGTCTTTCTAGTGGCCTTAACTTCTGCTAGAAGAGTGAGCGAATCACAAGCTCTATCTTGCAAACCTCCTCATCCAATCTTTCATTCTTACAAGTGAAGCACAATTTTCTCCCAACGGTGGTCTCTGAATTCCATATTACTCAAAAAATAACCTTACGTTCGGTCTATCCTCCTCCCCATCCAGGGAAAGAGGAAGAGAGATTGCACAGGCTGGATCCAAGAGAGATTGCACAGGCTGGATCCAAGGCGTGCCTTGAATTTTTATATTAGCAAACCTGCTAGGATAAGGCAAGCAGACCAATTGTTTGTAGGATATGCAGGGAACAAATTAGGATTGCCAATCATCACAAAACAGACCATTTCAAGATGGATCATTTTAACCATCCTAGAATGCTACAAATTGGCAGGAAAAGAACCCCCTCAACATCTTAGGGCTCATTCAACCAGGGGCATCGCAGCCTCTTGGGCCCTCCAAAGAGGGGTCCCAATTAAAGATTTGTGCGGCTGCCACATGGTCATCCGCACATACTTTTACCACATTTTACAGCCTGGATTCCTCCTCTAGCCAGGAGACTAGATTTGGGAAAGCTGTGTTGCATTCTGTATATATTTAAAGGGAAATATTTCATCTTTACTCCCACCTCCTCTTTATACTATTGCTATGGTAGTCTATCAAAGATGAGGAATACATCGGAGGACACAATTCCTTCGAAGAACAAGTTACTTACCAAACTGGTGACGTTCTTTCGATGGCATTTTCCTCCGACGTATTCCTTATCACCCCTCCCACCCATCCCCGCAGTAAAACTTCCCTTGTAGTTGCAGCTTACGCTCCTTCAAGGTTACTAACCAATTAATGCAAAGCAAATCTGAACTTCAAAATGGAACTAAGCAACAGATGCTGCGTGAGTCTATTTATACTCATGACGACGTCGGCGCCGATATGGAGGCTGTCGAGGGACACCGACTCGAAGGACGTCGACGCGCAGCACCCTCTACTGCAAAAAAGTTCAGAGGCCAGCAAGCTGGAATGGATAACATCAAAGATGAGGAATACGTCGGAGGAACATCCCATCGAAAGAACGTTACCAGTTTGGTAAGTAACTTGTTCTTCTCCACCGTTAACGGTGGCACTAAGTGGGAAGTCCTCTTGGCTGGCTTCTCAGCCTCACGTTGCTTCGTTAATGTCTATCCCACAAGTACTATCCTGATTCAGAGCCCACAACCCAAACTCCTTCTCTTTGACCATATACTGCCTTCTCTCATTAACTTCCTTCCTTCTCCTGCAACTCCCACTACTACTCCCTCCTCTGACTAGTGTGCCACACCCCTGTACACCACCTCAGAAAACCTTTGAAGGCAGAGACCTCCTCCATCTGGGGACTCTTAAGGCCCGCTCAACCAACAAACACTCTCCTGACATCTGCCTCCTTCTTGAAGACATTGACCTCTACGTTCTCACTTTTATCGAGACATGGTTCAATGCTAGCTCAGTCACTGCTTTTGACTCCCTCCTCCCTGACTGCTTCAAAATCATCTCTAAGCCTCAACTTCACTGCACTGACAAGTGGGGTTTGGCTTCATTTTCCCTGAGTGGGTTCCTGCTACCATCCTACCCACCCAGCTCTACTCTTCCTTTGAAAACCCAGTTTGCAAGTTAATGATTTTGATATTTTATTTGTATCGTTCTCATATACATGTTTCAGAGTGCGACAAGGCAAGGGAGGGGAACAAAGGAGAACAAAAACAACAATCTTACTTTGCCCAGTGACATTGAGAATGCGCAAGTGCAGGGGAGAGGAAAGGGGGGGGGGGGAGTGCAAGGGGGAAGTGGAAAGTGCTGTGCATAGGAATAAAAATAAATTAAAAAAAGGTATTGCAGCCAGCTGGTGGCAAGTGCTATGTTTAAGGCACAGACATGGCGTGTCTGATAAGTGCAGGGAAAGAGGTGGGGGGGGCTGTAGGGTTACAGATACCCAAAGTGCAAAGATTGTCAGGAGGCAGTGCAGGTGCGTGGCAGGGTGGGAAGTACATGGGCCTGAAATCGGAGGCTAACCAGGTGCACGATGCCTAAGCAGTACATACCAAGTAGATCATCCCGCATTCCTCCACCCTGACCATTGCTACCATTTACCAGCCTCCAGGCGCCACCACCCTGTTCCTCTCTGATTGGGCTGATTGCTGCTCTTCCTTAGTTTCATCCACCTCCAACCTCCTCCTGCTGGGTGATTTCAACATCCAACTGGACTCCTATGGCTCTGCATCCACTCTCTTCACTGACCCCTGCACCGCTTTCCCTCTCCATTCTTCCGTTTGGGCCCACCCACTCAGCTGGACACACTCTTGACACCCTTCTACACTCTGACCTCTCCTCCCACCCCCATTAGTCACCCCGCTCTCCTGGTCTGACCATTCTCTCCTCTCCTCCCACCTGGCTCTCTGACTGCCCCCCAAAAAGCCCTGCCAACCTCGTTCATCCGCCCGATGAAACTAGTGTCAGCTGAAGCCTTCGCTTCCACCTTCATCCCGTCACCACCCTACCTCTGTTACTACCTCTTCACTCAGCAACCTCCACCTTTCCATCACCAATACTATTGACATTCTTGCCCCAGTCATGAGGATCGGCCTAAAACCTGCCTCTAAGCGTAACACCAGGTACAACTCTGAACTTGCGGCCCTGAAACGAAAGTGCAGGGTAGTGGAACGGAAGTGGCAAATTTCAGGCTCACCCTCTGACAAACTGGCCTGCCGCCTGCTCCAAAGGCAATGCAGACTTTCCATCCACGCCAAGAAAAGAGCGCACATTCAGGCACGGGTTTCCGGTGCATCCAACAATGCAACTGAACTTTTAAGATCTAAAGGGAACTAGCTAACCCTTCCTCAGTCTCCTCTTTCCGTTTTTCTTCCCAGGCCCTCTGCAATTCACTGGCCACACACTTTGGCACCAAATCCCAGGACCCCTCACCTTCCTCCTTCTCCCCTGTGCCACCTGAAGAAGTTACCAGAGTTGTCGGCTCCATGAAGGTCTCTTCTAAACAAGTTTCCCCTTGCTCATCCAGAACCATCAAGGATAACATTGGCTCTCTTGCTCCCACACTCGATTTCTGCAATCATTGATTGACACTGGATCTTTCCCCTCCTCCCTTAAGCACTCCCTTGTGCGCCCAGTCCTGAAAAAAAACCTTCTGCAGACCCTACCTGCCCTGCCAACTACTGCCCTATTTCCATAATCATCTTCCTGGGGTAGCTGCTCGAGAAGCTGGCATTGCCCCAACTCAACTCACACACTGAACCTGTTGATGGTCTCCACGACCATCAATCTGGATTCAGAGTAACCAGAAGCATGGAAGCTGCTCTTCTGAACACCACTGAAGAACTGCTTGCATCTCTGGACTCCAACTCCCCTGATGTCCTCATCCTTCTCGATCTCTCTTCTGCCTTTGACGCAGTCAACCACTCCATCCAACGGGTTCTGAACTGGCTGACATCCTTCCTTATTGACTGCTCTTCCCAAGTCATCCTGGGCACATTCTCCTCTCCAGCCTCCTTCTCCACTTGTGGTGTCCCCCAGGGTTCTATCCTCTCCCCTTGGCTCTTTAAAATCTACCTTGCTCTGCTTGCACATCTCATCCCCTCCTTCTCCAACTACCAGTGTTATGCAGACAAACAGCTCTTTTTCAAACTTCCTGCTGATCCTCTTGCACCCTCCATCATCCCTGACTGCCTATCTGCCATCCAGTCCTGGTGCACCTCCAACGATCTCTGTCTCAACGGCTGTAAAACTGAGATCCTTCCCATCGGTACCCCTGCTCCCTCTTTCTTCCCCTCACTCTGGCCTTCCTCCTTGGCCTCTCCACCTGCTCCTTCTGAAGCCAGAAACCTTGCCCTAAAAGATTTTCATTGGCTTCCGGTTGCTGCACGGATTAAATTCAAATCCCTCTGCATCATCCACAAGGCTGTCTGGGCCTGGGGACCTCACCATCTTCAACTTTATCTTACTAAATACTCTCCCTCTAGACCATTCCGTTCCTCTGGCACCAACTCTTTGCGTGTAAAGCGTTTTGCTAAACAGAAGGTAGGTGGTTGATCGCTTTCCTCAGCTGGCTCCCTCCTATGAAACAGCCTCCGCCTTCCTCTGTGCCTTGAGCAGGAATTTCTTCAATTTTGGAAGCTCCTCAAGATGTTCCTCTTTTCCTCCTCCTTCGCTTCTTCTCTAATCCCACAATTACTGTGATTGGTGTTCAGGCCAATATGCATCCTCGGGCCGCTGACCTCCCACACCCAATCCGCCCAGCTCCTGTCTACCCTCAGCACTTGCCTTGGCACTCCCTCTGCCCTGGAGGTTCTCACTTACTCCTAACGTTCCCCCTGGCCATATAGCACTCAACAGCCCAAGCACTTCATCTGTGGCTCACCCATGAGCCCAGACTCCCCAGCACTTGCGCCCTCTTCCTTGCTGCTCTTGCATGTTCTGAATGCTCACAAGTCATAGAAGGTTCGTCCTTCCTCCTTTTCCCTACTCGGCTCCTATTCAATATTGTGTTTTGTAATGTATTTCACTCCATTGTTCCCTCCCCATTCCCTGTGGGCACTTAGACACAGTATTTTACTTGCTGTATAAGCGCCTAACAAGCAAACAATTAATAAATAAGCACTATGAGTGTCCTTCACTGAAGTCTTGTTAAAAACAAGCATTGGCAAAGCCAACCGTGTTTGCTTGTGTATAAGTATTAGGGATTCGCCAGGCACTGCTATTGGATGGGCAGTTACTCACACCATTTTGCGCCTACTATCAATAGCCAATTAATACCACTGCGGCAGTGCCTGGCAAGTGCCTTTCCCATGCCTACACAAAAGCACAAACGGTTGGCATGGCCAATCCTTGTTTTAAGATTGGAGTCAGCCAGGAGTTTATCCATGCTGTAGGCAGTTCCCAGATTGTCTAACTCTTGCAAACAATTCAGCAAAAACATAAGGCTGTTCACCAGGACTAGTTTTAAGCTTAATGTTTGTGACAAAGGTGCTGAAAGGTGACATGTGTAAAGACTGGAGGGGGGTGTCTGTACTCGCACTCTCTATATGGCAGAGGAGAGGCACAGAGGACCCCAGCCAAGATTCTCTATAAGGTAGCAATGGACGAGCAATCAAGGCCTAGCTTCTCAGGAGGTGATGCAGGCTGGTTCTTGAGTACAGTGTAGTCCCCAAGCCCCCACAAAGGAATGTCCACACACTGTATTAGTTAAAACGGTCTTTATATAATTAATATTCAAAGTTATGTACACTATCACAATAACTCACTTTGTGCTCAGAAAATCTACAATGCAAATATATACAGTTCTAAAGTGGTACCACAATTATTATCAGATCTCATTAAAGTGCATCAACTATACTCTGGTCAATGTCACACAGATCAAGGAATAAAAGTAACCAACAATAGATATAGAAGGAAAGCAGTTGGTTAGAACAATTGGCAGAATATTGAGCCCTGCCAACTAGGCACATTCTGTGTGGAGATCCCACCCCCTCCCCCACTTAGGCAACCTGTAAATAAAGATATATCGTACAAGCCTAGGCCATATATTGTTCAAAAGAGTCTTATTTCCTTCCTTCTAAAATAGTTCTACAACCCCAATGTACCTGGAATGGCAGAGAACGTCGTCGGCGGATCCTACTTGAGCGGCTCCCTTTAAGGCAGGAGTCACAGATCGTCTAGATCCCACGAGGAAAAAGGGGTGAAAGATGACGGCGAGGCGGCAGCTTCGTTCCTAGCGGTGCTTGGCGATGACAGAGTGTTGGCGTCCTGCAAGGAAGAGGCGTGCGGGGCACCTCGATGACGATAGTTCAGGACCGCAAAGAGCTTGTGAAGAATTGTGGCCCAGCAAGGGTGTCAAGTCGTCTGGCGTCTCTACGGTCGTCAGGTGGTGGGAAACTCACCGGCGGATGCTGCTCAGCGCGTCGGCGGCCTTGACTTTCTCCGGCGGGACAAAGCGGTCGACGGTGCAGGCGAGGGCGTCCTTGGATCAAATATTACTTGGGCAAAGGCAGCACGGCGGCAACGATGATGGACAACAGTGTCTGGGCGCTTCTCCTTGTGATTCCACGGCAGTCCCCATCTCCGGTTGGCAACCTGTCGTAGGTCTGTCTACCAGGGAGCTTTGGCAAAGATCAGCTGGTGGGTCACAGTCAGGCAACCAATCGGTCAGAAGGGCATTCATGCAAGCGGGCAGCCAATCAGGTGCATAGTGCATTCAGGCCATTCACTCCACACTGCATTCATACCAGTTTCGGGCAGGGCTGTCAGTCATTGTGTCAAACACCAGATACTAGACATCCACAACACAGAATGCATATTCGTGACACACTCCATTCACCCAGGTCCCACCCCCAGGGTTACCCACAACATACAGTCACTGGGAAGGCTCCAGCCAGTCTGGACTGGACTTTACAACACCACCATATATGGAACTTCCACCCAACAGCCAGTCAGGTGGGAGGAACAGAGTCAGGGCTTCCCAGGATTTGGGAAAACAAGGTAACAGGCAATAGAAAGCAAGAGGCCACAGGAGCCATCTTGTTTCCTATCAGTAATCAACTGATTCCAATGACCTGGTGTCATGATGCCTACCCCCGGGCATCCGGATCAAGCCCATCAGCCCCGGGAGCAGGCATCCAGACATTTACAAAAACCCCAGCAGCCCCAGCTAGGGGCTGTCTGGGTTCAGTCCTGGCGCCGTAGGCACCAGGCTCATAGACATTACTTACCTCATGCAGACCATGCTGCAAATAAATCCAAGCCAACGTGAGGCCTGGATGGGACTATTTTACTACAGGGACTATTTTTTTACTCGGGTGTGGTCCTGGGGAACTTCTTTCCTGGGACTACTTTGGAGGCTATTTAAACCACGCCGAACAGCAGCACATGCTTCGTGTTATTCTGCATCCAGCAGCGTGACTCTCACCGTGCCTGCAGCCAGCATCCAGTCTTCTGCCACGCCTGCGTGCCTGCAGCCAGCATCCAGTCTTCTGCCACGCCCGTTTCGAATCCGGAGCTCCTAGAATAAAGAGGAAGAAAAGGACAAGGTTAGAAAACAAACTTATTTCAATTCCTGACATAATTCCGGATCCATTTCAACTCCCGACCTGGACAGTACATCAGTCCTGCACGTGTCGCTTCGCCAGCTCCAGCACAGCGCCATACTCACCAGTTTTCAGAGCATCTTTCGATGCAGCGCTGTCTCCATTTCTTCACCATACTCCGGCACCTAGGGCACAAGAATAACAAGGTGAGCCAAGGGAATCAATAAATACCTCTTACCACCATAGACTTACCTGATTTACCACCGCCGGTATTATTCTCCATATTTTCATATGCTGCATCTCTAAAGGGGGAGAAAAACACGTTAACGCATGCAATAGTTACCGGACAGCGTTGAGTAACACAGACTCTTACCTGAACGCCAGCAGCAGCTACGAGACCTTCTTCTCACGAACTCAGTTGCAATTTAAGGAAGGAAAGGGGACAAGAGTGAACATCGGCACATTGAACTCTTTGAACTTGATACTTACCAATCCCACCTGGGACTTCAGAGTCAATGCTTATCGGAATTCTCCCAACGCCTTCACACCAGTGAAGTAACTGGTATCTACGCGCCCCTGCAAGACACGCAGGATGGAGAGCTCATCTTTTACAAACATAAGGTGAGGTTACTAAGGGGATATCAGAGGTGATTAGTGGGGGAGAGCGAGAACAGTTGGGAGGCCATCACTAAAACCCACAGGTGGCTAATCCCTGTCTCCACTTGCAGGAAAATACTACTTCGGGTCCAGCAGACAAGACTAGACGGGCCAGTCCAGACAGTCATCTCTGCACTACGCATCATGTTGACGGAGACTGCAGCTGTCCGGGTCCGATCGACACCCCTGTGGGGTCCAGGTGAGCGTAACACCTGGCCTGGGTATCCCAAAATGGAGGATACTCAGAGCACCTGTCAAATTCAGCATGGAGCTGCCACCAGCCCGTACCCTGCTCTGTGGGCAACACACAGGTGCCCAAAAACATACACTAGGGGCACAGGGTTGTTCCCCCACCCATGGGTGCCATCAGGGTATCCCATGGGTCTGTACACCAAACCAAAAGAGAGCTGCACCGCCAGGAGTCCCACATGGACTCCTGCACAGAAAACACGACAGAACACACGATAAACAGCAGTAAAGGACAAGGATACAGAGGCCTGTCCCTCTGATGCATTTCCAGCAACAGTCGCCCCCCCCAACGTCCCAGACTGAGGTTAGGGTGCCTAATCTCCCACGAGAGACACCCTCATCCAGATGGATGGAAAGGCCATCTGCATTATCGTGACTCTTCCCTGGTCTATTCTCTATGGTATTGTCTAACCCTTGCAGGCTAATGGACCACCTGAGCAGCTTCGGGTTCTCATTCTTCATCTGCATAAGCCACTTCAGGGGCTTATGACCTGTTTGGACCTTGAAGGTAGACCCCGTAAGATAGGGCCTAAAACACCAAACTATGCTAAAACATTCCTTTTCAACAGTAGCCCACCTAAGTTCTCTACCCTTAAATTGTCTACTGATGAATATGATCAGATGTTCTCTTCCTTTGTCATCTAACTGGGACAAGGCGGCTCCAATTCCGGTGTCGCAGGCGTCAGTTTGAACGATAAAGGGCTTGTAGTAATCAGGCGCACACAACACAGGTGCCCTACACAGACTTTCTTTAAAGCCATCAAAGGCCCTCTGACAGTTTTCAGTCCAATTAACCTTCCTAGGCTGTTTGGGTGAAGTCATAGCTGCACCCGACAGCTTTGGTTCCGTAGTCTGCCATGAATTTGCGGTAATACCCAGTGAGGCCCAAAAAGTCTCATCTGGGTTTGAGTAGTGGGAGTCCCCCAGTCCTGTACATCCTGTACTTAACTGGGGAAAGGTTGGATTTGACCCCCTCCTACCTCATGACGAAGATACGTGACTTTCCCCTGAGCTATCTGGCACTTGGTGGCCTTGATAGTGAGGTTACCCCCTTTTTTTAAAATGTTTTTATTATTTTCAAATATGAACATAATACTTCAATAATTCTCAACATCCCGCCAACTCCCTCCCCTCCCCCTCCCCTGGAGATCCCCTTCAAGTCTTTCTGTAGGGGATCCTCTTATACACTGAAGATGTCCGTAATTTTGATTTTATGGGGGCACCATTGTTTCATAAAGTCTGACTGTAGATAGTTTTGGACCGTTGCCCATTCCTTGGTGAATGAACCACCCGTGCCTTCGATTGTGTGTCAGTTTTTCCATAGCCATTTGCGCCCATACCTTCTGGAGCCATGTGAACATCAACGGAGGGTCTTGCTTCTTCCAGCTTTGGGCTACCATTGTCCATGCTGCTATTAGCAGTCCCATGAAGCTTCTCCACTGTGACTTTGTGTACCACTTGGACATCTTGTCCTTCATTCCACATAGCCATACCATTTCACCCAGCTGTCCCACTTCTGGAAACATTTTCCCCATCTCTGTCTTTACCTCTGACCAGAAACTAGTAATCCCCTTGCAATCCCACCATATCTCTCCACTTTCCCACCTCTAGGCACCCTCTCCGGCAAAGGTTAGACAGTTGGGGGTACATAGCGCGCAGCCTTTCTGGGGTGTAATGCCATTGGGTGACTATTTTTACCCACATTTCCCTTGTTTGCACTGAGCGGGTCATTTTTGGTATTTGTGTCCACAAGTCCGTCCACTGGTGTCTTGACAGTTCCTCCCCCAAGGTGTTCCCCCACTTGATCATATATGTCCACTTTACTTCTTCATCTTGGGAGTTTATGAAGGTGTACAGTGTCGAGACTCATTTCTTCGCCCTGGACTTAGTGGTGACATAGGTTTCAAACGGTGTGAGGTTTCTTGTAGCTGCCCTGGCGATTCCTGGTGTCGCCAACCAGTGTCTGAGCTGGTCTTATTTATATTTATCTTCCACAGTGAGGTTCAGAAGAGATTTACATGCCTCGTATGGTTTTATTTCCTTGTCTTGGAACATTTCCCTATCTTCGTGTACCCTTCTACCTCCCATTTCTCAAAGGCCCCCCGTTCCATTCCGGGGTGGGAATTGGGGGTTCCGACAGATGGGTGTGAAGGGACTGTCCGCCGTAGACATTGTATCCTTTCGCGTTTGGATGTCCCAGGCCTCTAATGTGGTCTTCATTATTTTGCTGATGCGAAGGTTGGGGTGCCTATGTTTTGCTTTCCACAGAAGTTCCACCAGTGGGGTTCTTGCGACTGCCCTATCTTGTGTCGCCCAGATTGGTTGCGGATCTTGCCCCATCCACTCTCGAAGCAACCTAAGTTGTGCCGCCTGGTAGTATTTTTGAAAGTGGGGAAGGGCCATGTGCTGTGTGGACCGCCCTGGCCACCCTCGGGGGTTTCCTTTTCCATATGAAAGATGCAACCGCCTTTGACAGTGCCTTTAAAAAAGATCTGGTGACCCTGATTGGGAGTGCCTGGAAGTAGTATAATAGTTTCAGGAGGGTGTTAATCTTGACCGATTGTATTCTGCCCCACCAAGATACCGACAATGGGTTCCATCTCTCCAGGTCCCTCCTTATGTGTTCTAAGAGTGTGGGATAATTCCTTTCGTAGAGCAGCCCTGCCCTGTTAGTGTTATTCCTAGGTATTTAATCCCCTTTTCTGCGATCTTAAGGTGCAGCGCTGCGGCTTCCCTTTCTCCTGCCAGAATCGGTATTACTGATTTTCTCCTATTGATTTTGAGTCCCGAGATAGCCCCAAATGACACTAGTTCCCCTACTATTGCCGCCAGTGTCCCCCCGCCCCCCCCCCGGTTCTTCAAGGGCTATTAGCATGTCGTCAGTATAGGCTATTACTTTGTGCTGAGTGCCTGCCATTTCTATCCCATTAATGTGTGTGGATTCCCTTATTTTAATTAGGAGAGGTTCCAGGAAAATGGCATATAGAAGTGGGGATAGTGGGCAGCCCTGCCTTGTGCCCCTTGAAATTGTCTACCCTTCCCATGACCTCGCCATTGATGGCGATCCTAATTGCCGGAGAGTTATAGTTGGCTCTTATCATTGCTATATATTGATCCCCGAACCCCATACGTTTTAGGGTTTTAAACAGGAGTGACCACTCTACCCGGTCAAATGCTTTCTCAGCATCTACTGATGGCAGCAGCGCCAGAATGTGTGTGATGCCCGTCTTTTCTTTTAAATGTATAAACCGCCTGAGATTATCGTGTCTGTCTGCCCGGTATAAAGCCCAATTGGTCAAGGTTTATCAGGTTGGGCAGGAGCAGAGACAATCTTGCTGCCAGAATTTTTGTGTATATCTTGGAGTCCAAGTTTATCACGGCTATTGGGCAATAGGAAGCAGGGTATGTTTGATCTTTCCCTACTTTGTGGAAGAATAGTACTTTTGCTTCGTTCATTGTTGGGTTCACATTCCCGCTATCCTTGAAACAATTTAGGAGTCTGGTTAAGAATGTGATTAGATTATCTGCATATTTGTTATAAAAAGGGGCTGTGAAGCCGTGCTTTGTTGAGTGGGAGGTCTGGTATTGCCTTTTTCACCTCCTCTTATCGGGCTCTCCAGTGCTAACCTATCCTCTTCTGATATTTGTGGGATGGGGAGGGTCTGTAGGTAGGTGTCTTGTGCGCCACTATCTGGGGAGTCCGTAGTATACAATTCTTGATAGTATTCCCTAAAAGCCTCTCCCGTGTCGTGTGTGCGTGTCAGTGGCTCACCTTGTGTGTTTCGGATAATTTTGATAGTCATTCCCTTTTTGTTTTTCACGTAGCTGTCTAGCTAAGAATCTGTATGCTGTGTTGGCCTTTATATAAAATTGTTTGAGGTATAATGGTGATTTCTCCGCGTTTTTGGTGCGAAGCAGCTCTAACTGGCCTTGTGTGTGCCTTAAGGACTTTTTTAAGCTACGGGTGGGCTGTGTCAGAATTTTCTCCTGTATGTCCAATATTGTGGTTTCTAGCTCTTTCCCATGTATACCTCTGTTTTGTCCTTCGAGGCCTTCAAAGCAATAATTTTCCCTCGGATCACCACCTTGAACGCCTTCCAGACATTTCCCAGTGGGACCGCCCCTGTGTCGTTTTGCTCAAAATATTCGTCCACCATCCCCCTAATTGATTCTCCGCCACACAATCTTGGAGCAGGTCTTGAGGAAGCCTCCACTGCCAGAGGCCATTTTTCTTTTCGGATCGTTTCACCTCCATCCAAAGGGGAGCGTGATCTGACAATGAGATGGACCCTTTTTCCATTCCCTGTATCTTCCCCATTAGTCCCACTGACACCCAGAAGTCATCTATTCTTGACATTGTGTTGTGTGCATGCGAGAAATACGTGTATCCCTTCTGGTCGCCTTTTAGTTTCCTCCACACATCACATAGGGCCATGCGTTCCATCTTTTGCCTGAGACTCTTAGATGGTGCCCCATGTCCCTGGGAGCCCCTGAACGTCTGTATCTGTGGGTGCCATGCCAGGTTAAGATCTCCCCCCATGATCACCTCGCCTTTAGCAAAGTCTTCTAGCTTACCTAGCGTAACCCTCAGAAAGCCATCTTGTCCCACGTTTGGGAGCGTAGATTGAGGCCAGGGTTAGGCTGTGTCCTTCTATCCCAGTGTTGCAGATGCATATCTCCCACTTTTAGCTATGTGCTTTTCAACTAGGCTGGCGTCCCTTCCGTCTATTATCGCTATCAGTACTCTTGCTTTATCAGTTGCATTTGCCTGGGTCCAGATCTTGTACCCCCTTATGTGTGCTTTCTGCTTGTCCTGGGCTCTGATGTGCGTATCTTGGAGTAGTAAAACATCTGCCTTGTCCCTTTTTAAGCAGTTTCTCCAGTTTTGTCCTTTTCACTGGGGAGTTATGGCCCCTGAGATTATATGTTAAGATTCAAATTTTCCCCATGGAATCTTGCCCGAGTCCAGTGTCCAAGGTTTCCCCTACTTGTTATGCTTCCCAACCCCAAAGTCCCCCACAGTTCCCTCCCACCCCCCACTCCCGATAACCCCCCACCCCCAACCATTAACAACAAACCAAACAACTTTCCCCCAAGTAGGGCTCTGGTTCCTAAGGAAGCTAGGGTGTTGCGCCTATCTCCCCCTGCCCTCCTTAAACTCAGGGATAACTTTGTGGGGAGTCCTAAACCCTGCATTACGCCCTGTCCATACCGGATTCCAAGACCGGAGTCTCGCCCCGGGCCGCTGTGCCGAACTTCTCCTGATGCCACTGAATTCCGATTCCATTCAAACCCCCGGCTGGCTTTTCTGTGTCCCGCGGAGTGCCCTCTGGTTCTGGTCCATTCCGCGTTAGTCATCCGTGGGCGACATCCTGCGGCGCTCTTTCCCAATGTTCTTCTTTCTTTGTCGAACCATTTTCCACCCTCTTGGCCGTCTTTGGTATTCTCCCCTTGCTTTGGTGTTGCTGTCCTCCCCTATATCCGCCTGTATCCCCATCATACTGAGGCCTCCCCCCCTCCCCCCATGAGGTCACTCTTCTTTGTTTGCCCTCCCAGGTGAACAGCAGTCCGAAGGGGAACGTCCACTTGTAGCAAATTTGCCTCGCCACAAGCTCTTTGACCAATGGGGCCATCTCTCTTCTTTTTTGCAGCGTTACCAGGGCCAGATCCTGATATATCTGAAGATCTTCCCCATTCATTCTTGTGTGGTCCACCCCTCTTGCCCTCAAGATTTGCTCTTTTTGTGGGTATGAGGAGAGAGCCACCAGCACATCTCGCGGTCTCTCCCTTGGCGCTCCAGTTCTCTTCGGGCCCACCCTGTGCACTCTGTCAATCCCTATTTCATCCGAGTCTTGTGCCTCCAGAATGTCTCTGAACACCTCCTTGACTGCCATCTTGAGATCCTTGTCTTGAATTGACTCTGCCATGTTTTTTATGCGCAGGTTGGATCTTCGTGAGCGGTTCAGAAAGAGATCCTCGCATTGTATCTCTAAATTGTGGGTTAGTCTCACCAAGTGTTCCTGTGACTCACTGATTTTAGTGTCTTCTGTAGTTTGGAGGGTTCTTTCCAGTATCTCGGTTCGCTCCTCCAGCTTGGCCACGTCTAGCTTCAGGTCCTGTACCACCCGCTTCATGTCATTTCTCATCGTGGTGAATTGCTTCTGCAGTGTCAACATGAACTTCTCTTGTAATTCCGTGAACCAAGTTTGCATGTCCTCCCTCGAGGGTGGCTGGTGGTGGGACACTGTGACATTGCCTTCGCCTGAGGGATCTTCCTGAGCTTTCTCTGGTCTGGATTGGGGTCTCCGCAGACCACATCTGGAGGATGTTGGCATCCTGTTTGGTGTTCTGAGGGTTCGGTTGTGCCGTGTTCCCTTTCCCCTTGGCCTTTGTCATGATTCTTTTTGGCTGACTCTGGGTCCACTTGGGTGCCTTCCGCTGTCCGCTCTACGCCCGATGGTGTGTTGGGGGGGCTTCTTTGTTATGTTCGATGATGGTTGTTTTGGGCACAATCTACCGCCCCTGCTGAGACCTACCTCCAGCTATCTTGGGAGAGATGCCCCTCTTCGTAATCACCCCCTTTCTGGCCCTCACCTAGGTGGGGGGACCTCTCTTCTTGTCCCCCTTATCGTCTTCCCCTCTCGGGGACGTCTGATCAGGTGGCGGGGGCTTGTGTTGTCCCGCCGGTTTTGCCTGCTTCCTGCGGGGGAGGAGGTATATAGCACTGCGGGGGGTGTCCTCGTGCCTGTCTGGCTATGGGGCTGGGGGACGCTCACCATCTGTGTCCTTCGCTTTTGGCCTCCCCCTCCGACTCCAATCCAGGCCAACGGTTAGTGTCTCCCCTGCCTTCTGAGCATTCCCCTTGTGTATTGGTCCTCCTCGGTGGCTTTAGGGGAGGAGGCGTGGAGTCCCTCTGCTCCCCTCCAGTTAGTCCTTAGTATCAGCACTCCTGAGTGATCTGGATGTTTCTGTACCGCCCATGCCCCCTCCGGTGTGTGCTTCTTGTGTGCTCTTTATTTTTTGTTATTTTTGGGGGACGGGGGTGGTCCACCCCCACCGCTCAGGGCCCCTGTGCGGGCTAGTCTGTTGGGTCGGTGTCCCTATGTTCCCGGCGCTGGGGGTCGATGGTTGTGTGGGGCCTCTGCCTTCAGGGCGCACCCCTTTGCATCCTGCGCCTCCTCCGTAGCTGTGAGGGGGTGGCAGGGAGGCTCTCTGCTGCCTGCTGGTGATCCGCCACGTTCCCGCTCGGCTGCGCACTGACGCGGGACGTTTCATCCTGGCCGTCCGCGTCTCCCCTGGCTGGCACTTCCAGTGATCTGCAGTGGGTGAGGGGCGGTCTCCCCTTCTCTGCTCCGGGTCCTTGTATATTTGGGTCCACGGGGTCCTTGTGTCACAGCCACTTGCGCCGGGGGTCCGATGGTTTGTGGGGCTATCTCCAACCTATTTTTCAATCGTTTGGCATGATTATTGTGCTTCTTTTTGGTGGCCCGGGCGGAGAGCTTCACGCACGTCTCTACCCCGGCGGCCATCTTGGAATCCAGGTTAGCCCTTTTTAAGGAGTGCAGCACCTTATCCAGATGTGTCAAATGCTCTTCCCAGGTGGAACTGTAGACGGCAATGTCGTCTAAGTAGGCCACACAGCAGGCCTCCAGCCCACTGAGCGCATGATTGACCCATCTCTGGAAGGTGGCAGGGGCATTCTTCAACCCAAAAGGCATGATCCTAAACTGGTAGAGTTCCTCAGGTGTTGAACGCCGTCTTTTACTTGACATGGTCCATTGGAGCTATTTGCCAATAGCCTGCGGTGAGGTCAAAGGTGCTCACAAATTTGGCAGCACCTATGGTGTCCACAAGCTCATCAGCCCTGGGCAATGGGTGCACGTCAGTTTTGGTGACTGCATTGACTCCTCAGTAGTTTGTTTGTTTGATATGGCGCAGCCGAGACCCAAAGGTAGTTGGGCGCAAGCATTACAAGGATACTTATCAGCTTAGTTACAGTGTTACAAATATACAAGATTTACATACACAGTATTTATATACAAAACAGGATTACATACACGTTATAATACAGGCATAGTCATTAGTTCACTTGTTACAGTAGGTGATCAGGTTACTGAGAGAAGTAGGTAAAGTATCTGCTGGTGGTAGGATGGCATATATGCAGTTGGCGGGAGGTATGGTGCGCTGGCTGGTAAGGGAGATACCTCTGGCGCTGGGTTTAGGCATCATTGGTCCATAGCCATGCTAGAAGTTTTCGCCTGAATGAGCGGTAGGGTTGGTCGGTTCTGAGTTCAAGTGGGAGTTTGTTCCAGGATTGGGCAGCCGTAACTGGGAAGCTGGAGCTGCCGGCTGTGTTCAGTTTGTACCTAGGAATCTAAAGGGTGAAGGCGTTGGCTGATCTCATGGGTCGGTTAGAGGTTTTCCTGTTGATTCTTTCTGTAAGATACGGGGGCGCAATGTTATTTAGACATTTGGAGGTCTGGGATAGTGTTTTGAGGAGGACTCGGTCTTTTATGTTGAGCCAGTGAACTTTTCTTCTGAATGCAGAGATGTGATCTTTGTTAGGAATATTGAAAGCTGCTCTTAGGGCATTGTTTTGGAGTCTTTGTAGTTTGTCTATGATGTACTTATTGGAGCCTGCATAAAGTGCGTTGCAATAGTCCAGTCTCGATAGTATTAGTGTGTTGGCTAGGGTGATGCGGCTGTTTTCAGAGAGGAATGGTCGGCAAGCTCGGATCAGTTTGCAGGTGTAAGCTGTGGAGGATGCTAGTGAGTTGACTTGTTTTTTGAGGGAACGCACAGAGTCGAGATAGAAGCCAAGTGTTTTGACAGCAGGTACCACTTTAATGTCGTTGTTGTCGATATTGAAGGTGGCGTAGTTGGGGTCGAGTTTTTTTATGGCTGTCTCAGAGCCTAGGATTAGGAGTTCTGTTTTATCGTCATTCAGGCAGAGTGCATGGGATGCCATCCATGTCTGAATGAGGTGGTACATCTTATTTACTAAGGCTGAGTCCTCCAGGAAGTTGCCCGAAAGGGGGATGAGGATCTGGGTGTCATCTGCGTAATTGGTGTAGGTGACACCCAGTCTGTCCAACTTGTCGAACAGGGGCTTAGTAAATATGTTATACATGGTGGAGGGGGACGCAGGATCCCTGAGGTACCCCACAGGGGACTTGAATGGGGTCTGCGGCTGCGAGAGGGGAGAAGACTCTCATAGTGCGATTTGCTAAGAAGGATTGAACCCAGGTTATGGCATCATTTGAGAACAGGGCGGCTGACCTGAGGTGGTTACATAAGACTCCGTGATCCACTAGGTCGAAAACCGCCGATAGGTCAAGGAGGAGTAGCATAGCTGAGTTCCCTTTGTCCTTTAGCTCTTCTTGATGTTGATCTGGGCTGTTTCTGTGCCGTGGAGGAGGCGGAAGCCGGATTGGCGAGTACCTAGCAGGTTGTTGGCTTCTAGGTGGTCCTGTGTTTGTAGGTACACTACTTTGTCGAGGATTTTGAGTAGGAAGGGGACTGTATTGATAGGTCTGTAATTCGTTGGGATGGAGGGGTCTAGAGTTTGTTTTTTGAGCAGTGGGAGTACCAAGGAGAGTTTGAGGTTGTTTGGCACTAGGTTAGTTGTAAAAGAGGCATTAATGAGCTTAGTGATGAAGGGAGCTAGATCTCTGGCTGCATCCTTTATGATTTGGGGTGGACCGCTATCACCTTTGCAGTTCGAGGGTTTGAGCGACAGAATTATTTTTTTCTGTTTCAATAATAGACTTTCCTGAAGCTGAATGGTGGGGTGGTGCAGTCATGGGTGAGAGGAGATGGTTGCTGTTGAGGTATAGTCTCTACTGGGAGGAGCAGGGAGTCTTTCTTTTTTTGGCAATTTTGACCTGGAGGGAGGTAATTTTATTAGATAGGGCATTTTGAATTTCAGTACACCATGGCTTATCCTTGGGAGTGTTATCCACCTGTGTTATGGGAGATTCCATTTCACAGAGGATAGCGAAGAGCTCCTTGGTGTCTGATTTGGCCTTAGATATTCTATTGTTTAAAGTGTCCTTTTTTGTACTAATTTGTTTTTTGTACAGTTTGGAGAGGTTAGTTAGTGTAAACTTGTTTTCCTCTGTGGGATAGTGATTCCAAAAGGATTGTAGTTTGCGTTTTTGTGCCCTTAGTTCCTTCAGTTGGGTGTGAACCATGCGTTGAGGTGGGCTTTCTGTTTGCTTTTACAAGTTTTGATCAGTGCAATAGTGTCTAAAGCTTTGATCATGGTGCGGTTGTAGGTTTCGACTAGTGAGGTGGGGTCTGTATTGTTGGGTGGGTTATTGAGGTCCAGGAGGAGATGTGGTAGTAACTTTTCTGCTGTGATGTCCTTTTTGCTCCTAGTCGGGAGGGAAGGTGCCACGTCTATAGTATTAGGACGGATGAGGTCAAGGGATGCAGAGAAGGTGACTAGGGAGTGTTCGGTCCACGATTGTGGTATGGTGTTAGTGATAGTAATGTTGCAGTTTAAGTCCGCAACCCAGTATAGAGTCCTTCCTTTGATATGTGTAGGAGAAGTGACATTTTGTGTCAGGCCATGATCCTTTACAATAGCAGTAACCAAGTGAGCATGTTTGTCGTTATCATTGAATCCTAGATTGAGGTCACCCATAAGCAAAGTTTGTGAATGTTCTTTGGTATTATTGGCTAGGATGCAGTTTAGGTCATCTTCGAAAGAGCCAAGTGGCCCAGGAGGTCTATAGACCACGTGTATGGTTAAAGTCCGGTTGTGGGATAGTTGGAGTTTGGCAGTGAGGGTCTCGCAGGATTGGTTGGGTGGAGCATTGGCAAGCCTGAGAGCTAAATTGGTTTTATGGATAATTGCTAGGCGATAGTTCTAGCGTTAGGTCTAGCTCTGAGTATCTTATATCCATCTGGTACAGCTATCATGAGGGCAGGTCCTGCAGCCTCATGGAGCCATGTTTCTGTTGTGGCCATTAGGGCCAGCTTCTCGTTGGTGAGTGTGTCAGCGATCTCGGTAGCGTGGGCCACCATGGAACTGGCATTAATTAGTGACACAGATAGTGATAGAGTGCTTGTGTCTTTGGTTTTAGGGGAAGGTGTGGTTGTAGATACGTTAGCTCTCAGAATGATTCTGGGAGTAGTATCTGGGAGGTCGGAGGATAGTGTGTGGTAGTTATGTCGCTGCTGTGTGCTTTTGTTGGGTGGTTCAGTGGAGTGGACAGTGAAGCTTCTTTTGTTGAAGTTGGTTTTGGGATCGTAGAGGCGCAATCTCATGTTTCTGTCCTTTGGGGGGGGGGGAGCATGATGTTGGAGCGGGAGTGGCCATGGTGGTGAGGAGGCCTAATATGATTTGGAGTGTCAGGGTCCCTAGAATTTTACTCATGATCAGGGGTATGGTACAGCTGGTTGCCGTGTTCTAATATAGTTTGTGTAGGGCTGCTGTATATTTGTGCATCGATCATGGGTAGGCAAAGTTAGACTAAAGGCAGCCTTCAAGGTGATGTCCCCACAGAACCTCCAATACTTGGTACCTGCCTGGGAACTTGCCTTGGGAACAAGGACCAGGGGACTGGACCCAGGGACTGGTTGAGGGTTCAATAACACCCAGATCCAACATCTTGGCGACCTCAGCCTGGATGTGGTTCTTAACAGTATCTGACATACGGTACCTGCTTTTGACAGGCACACTGTCACCAGTGTCAATTTTGTGCCTACACCAGTGTTAGCCTGGTGTCAGTGAAAACAGAGGCATACTGCCAGAGCAAAGCCCTGCAGGCCTTCTGCTGCTCTGTTGACAAATCTGAGAGATGTACTCCCTCCACTGAGCCATCCTGAGGATTGCTATGCAGCAAATCAGGAAGGGGCTCACTCTCATCCTCTTCTTGCTCTGAAGGTAGTAAGAGACATGAGACTTCTGCTCGCCTGTGGACAGGCTTGAGCCTGTTAACATGGAATACCTGAGGGGCTACCCCTGAGATTCCCATGTCAACCATATAATTGACTTCGCCCATCTTGGAGAGGATCCTGAAGGGTCCAGTCCACTTGTCTGCCAAAGCTCTAGGCTTGGTAGGCTCCAACACAAGGATTTCCTATCCCAGAGTCCAATCCACTTGGGAGGCTTTAAGGTCATGCCAGTACTTATTCAATTCCTGGCTGGCCTTGAGATTCAGTGTTGCCTGACCCATCATCTGCGTCATCCTCTGTCTGAGGCCTAACGCATAGTCCCCCAAATGCTTGGCGGGACCTGGAGGGGTGGCTTCCAAACCTTCTCTGATCAAGGCAAGGGGACCCCCCTCACGGGATGTCCAAGGAGTAACTCAAAGGGGCTGAAACCAACACCCTCTTGTACCTCTCTGTAAGCAAACAGCAGGCCTGGCAGGAGGAGATCCCATTTCTTCCAAAGCGCCTAGCATGCCCTTGAGAGTTTTATTAAATCGCTCAACCAGACCATTGGTCTGGGGATTGTAAGAGGTGGAGCACTTATAGGTTACCCCGCACTCTTTCCACATGGTTTTCATGTAACTAGACATGAAGTTGGATCCTCAGTCAGACAACCTTCTTAGGGAATCCAACACGGATGAAAATGCCCAGGAGAGGCTTGGCAGTAACAGTCAGAAGAAGTATAGCCTCAGGGTACCGAGTGGCATGATCAACCAAGACAGGATGAACCGATGTCCACCTAAAGTGGGAGGGTCAAGGGGACCAACAATGTCAATGCCCACCCTCTCAAACGGTGTGCCAACCACTGGCAATGGCTGCAGTGGGGCAATGACACTGCCTCCAGTCTTGCTAGACAACTGACAAGTTGGGCAGGTCCTGCAGTGGGACTCCTCTTCTACTCCTATCTGAGGCCAGTAGAAATGGGCAGAGAGCCTCTGCTTCGTCTTCTTGGTACCAAGATGACCAGCTAAGGGCACCTCATGCGCCAACTGCAGCAGGAAGGGTCTTTAAACCTGGTGTACCACCAACCTCTTGAGGGCACCAGGCTCAGGCTTAGTGGGCTCACTAACAAGGAGCTCACCCTTCCAATTAATCCGGAATGTCCTATGCACTTCTCCTTGTGCCTGGGACAGGGCCTGTTTCCTCAGACCGTCGAGAGAGTGGCACTCTGTCCCTTTCATAAATCCGCCCGGGAGGGTCCCCCTTCAGCCAGCAGGCATTGGAGGTCGGGGTGGTCCTCCGAGTTGAGAACCTCTCCCACAGGAGAGCCTTCTGCCTCTTCTGTCTCAGGAGTTGAGTTTGGGTTTTCCACTGGACCCAGCCCTTCCGGAGCATGGATCCCAATGGGTGCTGTAGGAACAGCAGGAAGAGAAGGAGCCCCCTTCACTTCCGTATTCTTGCCTTAAGCCTCGCCTTTGGCTCTGGTACCTGACTCACAGCCAGACCCTGCGTCACCTGTGACCTAGTGAATGCAGCAGCAGTCATGGGAAGACCATCCGAGATCAACCCCAACTCTACTAGATCATTTCCTAACAGAATGTTAGCAGGTACATTTTCCTGAACCAGGACAAGAAGCTTTGCTGTCTTGTCTCCAATCACGAGTGTGATTAAGGCTACAGGCGATAATTTGGGAGGCCCACCAGCTAACCTGGTGGTTATCAGAGGAGCACCTACATAGTCCTCTGGCTTGAGCAGGGTCCTGCCCACCACTGTCATGCTTGCCCCAGTATCTCCCAAGCCAGTAGAACCTACGGGTGTTCTGTGGGATAGTCGCCAGTACTTCTGCGTTCTGGTCCCAGGCCCCAAGGGACACTAAGGAAATCTCTACAGGAGCACCAAATGTGATCCCTGTAGGGGAGGGGAGGACAGTGGCATCCACCTCAGACATGGGGTAAGGGTTGGTCAGGCTGACAGCCTGGACTCCAAGTTCCTTACCTTTACACTTGGGGTCGCCCCTCTTGTGATCCAGAGCCCTACAGTCCCAACAAGTGCCAGGAATGCGGGGTACGGTACTGGAACCACTGGGAGCCTGCTTTGCAGCAGGTGGACCACTACTCTTATTCCCACCCACAGATGACTTATCCCCACTAGATTTTTTTGGTTTTAGGAGAAGATTTTGGTTTACTCGACTATGATTGCTTGTGGGACTCCTCAGCTTTCTTAGTGGTCCCGTTTTCTTTGTCCTTCCCACTGGAGTCCTAAGGGGACACCCGGTGGGAGACCCACTTGTCAGCCATCCTAGCCAGCTTTAAGGGATCCAAAATGTTCTGGTCAGCAACATATTGACGCATCTCTGGTGAACAGGCTTCAGAAAAATGCTCAAAAAACAAAAGGTGGGACAATTAAACACATGTTTTCACCTTGTAACCATCAATCCATCCCATCATGTACATGTGTGCAGCACTCATCCAGTCAACCCAAGACACATTCTCTTTTCTTAAATTCCCTGAACCCTTTAATGTATTGGGTAGGTGTCTTGCCAAACTTGGCAGTCAAAGCAGACTTCATGCACTCATAATGAACCCTTTCTTCCACACTCAGTTTCAGAAAACAGTCATATCCAGTCTGAGGCACTCTGCTTAACACTTAGCCCAATCTCTCTTATCAACATCATGAATTGCACAAGCCATTTCAAACGCTTCAATCCATTAGAGGATATCTGAACCCTCCACAAACACACCAACCAAATCTTTCATAAACTTGGTGGCTGGGGACCTGTCACTCTCAGCTGGTTTAGCTGAGGTCTCCACTCTAGCTTTCTCTAGCTGGATTCTTTGGTGCTCAGTGTCCCTATCTTTGAGTATCACTTGCGATGCCAACTCCTCTTTCTTCAACTCTGCTTCTGTTTCCAACTTTTTGTATTGAAAGGCTAACTGTGCCCGTTGTAGCTCCAATTTTAAAAGTTCAATCTTCAGTACTTCCCCCCCTTAAGGGCAGTGCTGGGGTTTGGAACAGAGGCAGTAGGAATGGTGGCATTCCCAGAATCAGATTCAGTGACAACCCCAGGGGTGGAGACCCCATAAGTTGCATCCCCCCCCCCCCTCAAGAGTTTCACCATCAGTCTGGTAGCCCACCAGGGCAGCTATCCGCTCAGCCCTAGACCTATCCACAAAGTCTAACTCCCTGGCTTCACAAGCACCCTGGAGAGCCTCTAAACACATCCTTGTCAATTTACCATTTGCAATAGACTCCATTGCTTGTAATGCAGTTATCTTGCACATAACTAAACCTCAATTTAACAAAGTGCAGATATTTTGTAAGTGGCACTGATTCTTAAAACCATAAGCATCCCACCACTGCCCACAGTGTAAAGACTGGAGGGGGGGTGTCTGTACTCCTGCTCTCTATATGGCAGAGGAGAGGCACAGAGGACCCCAGCCAAGATTCTCTATGGTAGCAATGGACGAGCAATCAAGGCCTAGCTAATCAGGAGGTGATGCAGACTGGTTCTTAAGTGCAGTGTCGTCCCCAAACCCCCACATAGTAATGTCCACACACTGTATTAGTTAAAACAGTCTTTATATAATTAATATTCAAGGTTATGTACACTATCCCAATAACCCACTTTGTGCTCAGAAAATCTACAATGGCAAATATATACAGTTCTTAAGTTGTACCACAATTATCAGACCTCATTAAAGTGCATCAACTATACTCTGGTCAAATGTCACACAGATCAAGGAATAAAAGTAACCAACAATAAGATATAGGAGGAAAGCAGTTGGTTAGAACAATTGGCAGAATATTGTCCCCTACCAACTAGGCATAATTCTGTGTGGAAATCCCCCCCCCCCCCCACACACCTGGGCAACCTGTAAATAAAGATATATCGTACAAGCCCAGTCCATATATTTTTCAAAAGAGTCTTCTTTCCTTCTAAAATAGTTCTACACCCCAATGTACCTGGAATAGCAGAGTTTGTCTACGGATCCTTCTTGAGCGGCTCCCTTTAAGGCAGGAGCCACGGATTGTCAAGATCCGACGAGGAAAAAGGGGTGAACGATGACAGCGAGTCGGCAGCTTCGTTCCTAACGTTGCTCGACGGCGACAAAGCGTTGGCGTTCTGCAAGGAAGAGGCGTGCGGGGCACCTCGATGACGATAGTTCAGGACCGCAAAGAGCTTGTCAAGAACTGTGGCCCAGCAAGGGCGTAGAGTCATCCGGCGTGCCTACGGTCGTCAGGTGGTGGGAAACCCACTGGCGAATGCTCCTCGGCACGTCCGCGGCCTCGACTTTCTCCGGTGGACAAAGCGATCAACGGTGCATGCGCGAGCGTCCTTGAATCAAATGTTACTTGGGCAAAGGGAGCACGGCGGCTCTGGTCAGCGACGGCGGTCGTCGACGATGGACAACAGTGTCCGGGCGCTTCTCCTTGTGATTCTGCGGCGGTCCCAGTCTCCGGACGGCAACCTGTCGTAGGTCTGTCTACCAGGGAGCTTTGGCAAAGATCAGCTGGTGCACGATGGTCCCTCGTAGCTCGAGAAGAGGGCGCCTTACCAGGTCCTCTCCGGGTCAGTCCTTGGAGAGACAGCAGCTTTCAGATTGATGAAGTAGAGCAGCATCAAGACTTCTCTTGTTTCAAACACCAGATACTAGACATCCACAACACAGAATGCGTATTTGTCACACATTCCATTCACCCAGGTCCCACCCACAGGGTGTACCCACAACATAGTCAGTGAGAAGGCTCCAGCCAGTCTGGCCTGGACTTCACAACAACACCACCATATATGGAACTTCCACCCAACAGCTAGACAGGGGGAAGGGACAGTCAGGGCTTCCCAGGACTTTGGGAAAACAAGGTAACAGGCAATAGAAAGCAAGAGGCCACAGGGGCCATCTCGTTTCATATCAGGAATCAACTGATTCCAATAATAATAATAATTAACTTAATAATAATTAATAATAATAATAATAATGTAGCATCTATATAGCACTACGAACCCTCAGGTATCTGAGCGCTGCTTATTATTACCCATGGGGTGTGGTTCTCATTTATCGGCCTCGGAAGGATGAAAAGCTGGGTTTGGCCCTGCCGGGATTCGAACCTGCGTCAGCAGGCTCTGCACAGATGTCAAAGCGAGCGCTCTACTCGCTGTGCTATCGGACTGGCTATATGATATGATCTGGCATTTATAACGCGCATATACAAGTGTTTCAAGGCACAACGAGACGGGGGTGGGGACAAGGGGAGACGGACAACGATCCTACTAGGCCAGGTGTCATTCAGATCGCGCAAGTGCAAGGGTAGAGGGGAGGGGGAAAAAGTGCAAGGGGGAAAGGGAGAGGGGAAGTTCAGTACATGGTTAGTAGAATAGCAAAAAATAAATAAGGGCCAGCTGGTGATAGGGCTATGGCAGGGCCTGGGTATCCCAAAATGGAGGATACTCGGAGGACCTGTCAAATTCAGCATGGAGCTGCAACCAGCCCATACCCTGCTCTGTGGACCACACACAGGTGCCCAAAAACATACACTAGGGGCACAGGGTTGTTCACCACCCATGGGTGCCATAAGGGTATCCCATGGGTCTGTACATCAAACCAAAACAGAGCTGCTCCGCCAGGAGTCCCACATGGACTCCTGCATAGAAAACACGACAGAACACACGATGAAAAGCAGTAAAGGACAAGGATATGGAGGCCCTGTCCTTCTGATGCATTTCCAGCATCACAACATTACCAGTAACGTGTTTTATTACAAAGATTGTTAGAGTAGCACACATAAGGTGTTTGCACTTGAAGGGTGGTCTGTGTATGTTTTTCCATGAACCTTGAAGGGGAGCTCCCACCTTCCATGGCCCAGACACCCTACTTATAAAAAGTCTTGTGACACTACTGATTCTCTGTAGCCAGGAGACCCATACTGTCTAGTCTGTCCCTATCAAAGAAGGGCCTAAAAGCTATAGCCTAATCTCTAGGTACATTTACTGACTGTGCTGTTTTGTTGCCAGTTATTAGCTAGCCTGTTTTTTGTATCCGTTGCTGTTCTTTGTTCCAGTTCCTTTGTAATTGATATGCCACAATGTATACCTGTCCATTTCTCTGCTCAACTTGCTTCTTATTCTTCGTTACGTACTCGTGAAACCACCAGTTTACTTTATCCTCTACTAATTATTTTCTCTTATCTGACGGCCTGTGGAACATACGTTGAGCATGTCAAAAATCGAATTCAATCCTTGACACTTTTTTTCCCCGTTCCAATTTTCAGTTTCTCTACCTCAGTGAAACATGGATTACTCTTGATAATACTGTTGGTCCAGCCTCTTTCCTTACCGCTTCTTCAAGCTTTGCTCACTCACTCCGTCATCATGGTAAAGGGGGCAGTACTGGTATTCTTTTCCATTCTTCATGGTCTCTTGCACCACCAATTTTGTTTCCTCAATATTCCTCATTTGAGTATCACTTTGTTCACACCTCTTCTCCATGTTCAATTGCTTTTCTAATTCTTTACCGTCCTCCAGGTTCTTTCTCATCTTCCTCTTTCCTCTCCATTTATACTTCTTGGTGACTTTAATCTTCATCTCTCTACTACTCATGCTTCTTTGCCTCTTTCTCTACTCACATTATTTCATTTAGCTCACCTTCCTACCCCTCCTTCTAATCTGGGTTCTTCGCTGGATTTAATTTTCACATCGTTTTCTCCACTTATTTATCTGATCGTTTTACTTCCATTTCATCCCCTTCTCCAAGATACTCACTCTGACTCCATCCCTTTTATTTGTCTTTCTCGTTGTGATCTTTGTTCTTTCAATTCTACCTTTTTTTCTTCCTCTTTCCTCTAAGCTTT
Source organism: Ambystoma mexicanum (assembly GCF_040938575.1). Lineage (NCBI taxonomy): Eukaryota > Metazoa > Chordata > Amphibia > Caudata > Ambystomatidae > Ambystoma > Ambystoma mexicanum. The sequence goes on along the minus strand of NC_090931.1, from coordinate 930,549,344 downwards.
CTCCCATTAACCAATTCTCTTCTCTTTCCATTGATTCTGCCTCTACTAATCTTTATTCAGACTCACATTCTACACTTGACTATCGCTATCCATCTCACCTGTTTTCCCCTTGTGTAAACCTTCTCAACCTTGGCTCCCTCTCACATGTTGTTCCCTCCTTTCTGCCCTGCATAAGGGCGAACGCCATTGGAATACTCTTATCATATCTCCATTCTTCCTACGATTCTTCCCATACTCTTTCTCAACATCCTCAACGGCTTTTTCAATTATAACACTCTATCATCTTTCCTCGTCCTCCCGGCTCTCCTCTTCTCTCTCCACTACTGATTTTGCTGATTGCTTTACTTCTAAAGTAACTTCTCTTCGTTCAGCTTTTTGAATGAATGAATGGCATTTTTTATAAGGCACAACACTCCCAAAGGCCTCAGCGCGCACTGAAGAAGTGATCCTAGGAAGAAAAAAAAGTCAAATCATAGAAGGAAAGCAGATAACTACAACGCCTTAATCCTTGGAGTTGACGATAAAAGTTTTGATGGCTTTCTTGAACTGATACAGGTCAGGAATATTTCTAAGATCAAGTGAAATCGAGTTCCAGAGAGCGGGGAACACACTGCAAAGCCAGTACCGCCAACGTTTTGTAGTTTATAACGCGGTTGAGCAAACTTTTCCAGAACATTATAGCAAAGGGCCGGAGTAACATAAGCCCTCAATACTTTTCGCCAAATACCCGGATGCTTGATTAGACAGGTATTTGTATGTCAGAGATAACATTTTGTCGGTAATTCGATGTTGTTAAACCCGGGAGCCAGTGCAAAGCTCTGCCAGCCTGGGATATATGTTCTGTTCTACAAATACCACAAACGGCTCTAACTGCGTTGTTTTGAACAACCTGCAATGTCTTTGTTGTTTTTGGAGTACCAGCAAATAGGCTGTTGCATTAGTCCATTTTAGAATTGACAATAGCTATAGCCAGTGTGGCAACATTAGTATCAGACAAGTATGGTATGATCTGTATTATGAGCTTAGTGGTGAATACGCAAGTTGCTGTGAGATGCATGCTTTTTCATATTGAGGTTAGCATCAAGAATGACGCCCAAAGTTCTCACCCACAAGCTTGTTTTAATGACACAGTACAAGATGATAAATTGGTCGTATTTAGCCTCAAGTTTAGCTAGGTATTTGCTAGTGCCCACCAACATGAGATCCGTTTTGTTCCCATTTAAGGTAAGGGGGTTCCCATTCATCCACTATTGTATAATATGGTAGATCTTGTCAAAAACACGACAATCCCTTTCGTAATCACCGTCAGTTCTAGTACCACCTGGGTGTTATCAGCATAATCCATGTATATAATGCTGTGATAATCCAGGAGGTTGAAAAGAGGGCAGGTGTATAAATAAAAAATGGTAGGTGAGAGGCTAGCTCCCTGCGGAACTCCACAAAGAAGTGTCTATGGGGGGGACTTAAATTCTCCCACAGCTACTCTTGCTAATCTAGGTCCGAAGAAGGAAGCCAGCTAAGAGAGCAGGTTTCGAACAATTAGCTATTTTTTCTAATCTCTCAAGAAACAGGCCGTGATCAACGAGATCAAAAGCCACTGAGAGCTCAAGCAGCATAAGTAGGGCTATCTGTCCCAAATCCACAATATGGGTGAGATTAGCTCTGAGGTCCAACATGGCGATCTCCGTACCATGTTTGGCACAGAATCCTGACTGCAGGGGACCCTGGAGGTTAGATTCCTCAACATTGTTCTGAAACTGCTAATATACCGTGCTATCTAAGATCTTCAACAAGAAAGAAACTCTCGTAACAGGGGCGAAAGATTATTCACAATAATATGTCATGTTTCGAGGGGATTGTGTCCTCCGACGTATTCCACATCTATGACCGGTAATGTCCACAGCTGTGCTACTTTTTCGGCAGAGGGCGTCCTGCGTCGATGGCGTCGATCCATTGTCCCTCGAGGGCCTCCGTCCAGGGTCGACGTCACTGGATGTTAAATATAGTACGCATGGTGCCCGTAGCCTCAGTTTCGTTTTTTCCGCAAACGTGTTTGCTTCGGGATCTCGGCGCACTCGATTCTTCTCTTCGAAAGCAATGTCTTCGTCGTTTTCTACTACCCCGAAGTCGGGCTTTAAAAAATGTCAGGACTGCGGTTCGAAGATGTCCATCACAGACCTGCACGACATCTGCCTCTGGTGCCTTGGCTAAAGCCATGCCACCGACGACTGCGAGGATTGCCAGTTCCTGACGTCTAAGGCCTAGCGGGAACATAAGAAGAAATTAAAGGTAGGTAGGGTGTCTAAGCCCCATAAATGGAAGTCCGCTGGGCTTTCGACCGATGACTCGAGGGGCAACTCTCCGCGTCGGCGAAAATCCAGGGGGGTCTAAGTCTAGGAGTGGTTCCCGCCATACCTCTGCCTCGTCGAAGGCATTCTAGGAAGTGCCATCACCGGTCACCTTCCTCGTCGGAGGAGGACTCAGCCAGACGGTTGACTTGTCCCACCAAGTCTTTGTCGCCGGCCAATTGGGATTCATTTTGCCGGCAGATGTTAGCGATTTTCGAGCCGCAAGCCACAGTTCAGTTTGCACCTTCCAAAGAAGCCAGCAAGGAACGGGCTAGGTCAACCACTCGCATGACTTCGGGCTCGGGCGGTCACCGTGATCATCGGGAGCCGTAAAGGTCCCGTTCGGACAAGGGAGATCACCATAGCCGTGCCAGATCCAGGTCCCGGTCCTCGACACCATCGAGACCGTCGGAACCTGTGAAGCCTTCGAAGAAGGTGTCGACGCCATCAGCGCCGTGTCCGTCGAGGTGCTCTCTCAAGGCTCTGCCCTCGAAGAAGTCATCGACGCCATCAGTGCCGTGCCCGTCGAGGTGCTCTCTCGAGGCTCCGCCCTCGAGGAAGTCGTCAGCGCCGTGTCCGTCGATTCCCTCGACAGTCGCAGTTTGTGGAGGATTTGCCAGAGGTGCCCCAGAGGGCTGTGGAACCTCTGAGGAAGGCTCTCAGTAAGTCTGTGAGGCCCGTTTTTGAGCCTTATTCTGTTCCTCCTCCTAGATTGGAGTTTTTCCAACCTTTGCAAGATATTTCAGAGGTTGAGGAACTGTCTGATGAGGAGATGGTTGTGCCTCCTGATGTCCCTGATGATCTCTTGTCTGGGCATAGTCAGATGGAGGAACTGTCAGTCATTGCATGACGCTAGTGGCCTTGACACCTCTCCGGTGGTGGAGTTTGGCAGACCTGAGCCTGGGGCGCATTTGGATTCCTCCTATCGGCGTCTCATGTCAAGGGTGACACAATACTTGGGGTGGTCTGCTCTACCTTTTGATTTTACTCAGGATGATTTGATGTACATCTTTGATCAAGGTCCACCAACTGACTGACCCGGTATTGCCGTTTCACATGGCTTTTCAAAGGAGGGTGGCGGCGGCTTGAACTGCTTGGAGAGTCTACCTGCAGTTAATAAGTCGCTTCCGAAAAAGTACCGCCCATCCAGTAGTGACCCCTACTACTTATCGATGCACCCTACTCCAGAGAGTTTGGTAGTGCAGGCGGCTACGGCCTCCTCGAAGCAGGCTGCGTATCCTACTATACCTCCTGATGGGGACGATAAGCGCTTCGATGGTTAGGCGTGGAAGGTGTTTTGGCTGGGGGTATGGCATTGAAGGCAGCCAACTCCACTTATGCCTTAGCAAGATTTACACACACTATGTGGAACTGTGCGTCTTTGGCGGCTGAGCATATTCCCGAAGGGGAGGAACGGGATGGTTTTCTAGCCCTCGTGCAAGATGGCAAGGATGCCATGTGCAAGTCCGTTCAGTCGGGTTTGGCCACGGCAGACTGTGTCAGCCAGTCCATGGCTGCGAGCACCGTGATACGCAGGTTTGTGTGGTTGCAGACGTCGGGGTTTGCTCCTGATGTGCAATCCCGTCTTCTGAACATGCCCTTTGGTGGAGTTCATCTGTTTGGCTGCAAGGCTGACGAGAGCCTTTAGAGGTTGCAGACCTCCAAAGCTGCAGCAAAGTCTTTGAGCGCTGCAGTTCGTCAACCTCCGCCTTTTCGTCCTAGGCGACAGCAGTGGAGGGGAGGTTCCTTTCAGTACTACTCTTCATTTGGTAGATCGAGAGGAGCTGCCAGTCAATGGGGCCACCGTAGGAGTACCAGGGGTGGAAAGCAAGGTACTCGGGGTGCCAAAGCCACTCGGGCAGTTGCCTCTTTGCCCTCAGGCACTGCCGCGTCTGCTCAGTCATGAGGCCATGTCCCATGGTTCGCCGGTTGGGGGCAGACTTGCGCAGCATCTTGGAGAATGGCGGGCCATTACTTAAGATGTGTGGGTTCTGGAGATCATAGCCCACGGCTACTGTCTTCCCTTCTAGCAGAGGCCTCACGACAATCCACCGGGCAAGCTCTCTTTGAGGCGTCCAGAACCGCTCCTTGCACAGGAAATCCTATCCCTGCTGGAGAAAGGTTCCATAGAACTGGTGCCTGTAGCGGAGAGGAACAAGGGATGGGATTCCCCTTTATTTTTTGATCCCGAAAAAAGACAGGGAATTGAGACCCATCATGACCTTTGGTTGAACAAGCTCCTCAGGAAGGACAAGTTCAAGGTGGTAACTCTTTCTCAAGTCCTCCAGGCCCTTAAACTTCAGGATTGGTTGGTGTCTCTAGACCTCAAGGATGCTTACTTTCATGTGCCAATTCATCCCAAGCACAGGAAGTACCTGAGGTTCGCGGTTGGTGACTCGCACTTTCAGTTTCCGGTCCTGCCGTTCGGATTGACCTCTGCCCCAAGGGTCTTTACCAAACTGATGGTGGTGGTGGCATCAGCGTATTTTAGGAAAGGGGCGATGCACGTCTACCCCTGCCTGGACGATTGGTTGATCAGGGTGCGCTCTCCTGAGCAACCCCTGGATCATCTGTCTATCACCTGCCACTCCCTTCACAAGCTGGGCTTCTCCCTCAATTTAAAGAAGTAACATTTGACACCAACCCAGCGGCTCCAATACATCGGAGCAGTGCTCGACACATCTCTGGGGCAGTGTTCGCCTCCCCAGGTGAGGGCTCATCACATTCTGCAGATGGTGGACAAGTTTCAACGTGCCCAGAGTCTCCCGGCGTTCGAATTCTTGTGGTTTCTCGGCCTCATGGCATCCTGCATTTTCCTGTTGCCAGAGGCCAGGCTGCAGATGTGATCCCTGCAGTGGGCTCTCAAGATGCAGTGGTTGCAATTCTCCAGGAGGATGTCGGATCCCGTTCAGATTCTGACCTCGATCGCCCAGTTTCTTCTATGGTGGGCCGACAAAGGCAATCTGATGAAGGAAGCAACGTTTTGGCAACCATGTTGACGATCGTGACGTACGCATTCTTCACAGGTTGGGGCGCTCATGTCAACGAGTTGACAGCCAGTGGACGTTGGTCTCCGTGGGAGTCCAGACTCCACATCGGTCTATTAGAGCTGAGGGCCGTCAAGCTAGCCCTGAATGCTTTTCTGCCGTCTGTGCAGGGGAAGAATGTCCTGATTATGATGGACAATACAGTGGCCATGCACTACCTCAACAAGAAAGGTGGGGCAGGGTCACTCCTGTTGTGCAGGGAGGCGATGCAGCTCTGGATCTGGGCCATCCAGCAGGAAGTTTCGATCTCGGCAGTTCATCTGGGCCGAGACAAAAAAGCGGCGGCGGACGCTCTGAGCAGGCAGAGCACGGTCTCTCACGAGTGGGAGCTGGCTCAGGAAGTTCTTTTGGAGATCTTCGCCCTTTGGGGAACCCCACAAGTGGATCTCTTCGCCACCAGTGTCAACCGGAAGTGTGAAATATTCTGCTCACTGGATTTTCCTCCAAGAGGAGCCTTGGGGGACACGGTCGTAGTGGAGTGGTCCTTCCCACTGCTGTACGCGTTTCCTCCAGTCCCCGGCATTACGCAATTGTTGCAGTGGTTACGGAGGTTCGGTTCCCGAATGATCCTCATTGCTCCGGCGTGGGCCAGGAGAGCGTGGTACCCGGACCTTCTAGACATGTCAATCTGCCCTCCACTCAGTCTTCCCTACTGAGACGATCTGCTCTCACCGGAGAGAGGGGGGTCGGGTTCTCCATCCAGAGGTCAAGTCTCTCAGCCTTCATGCTTGGTATCTGAAAGGTTGAGGTATAAGGATTGGGCGAAGACGTGATGTAGGTATTGCTTTCGGCCAGAAGGCCCGCAACGAAATCCCTGTACAGTTGCCGTTGGAGAAAGTTCTGTGACTGGTGCAGGGTACAGAATGTGGATCCTTTCCAATGTTCCATTCCTTTTTTGTTTGGTCATTTTTGCTTTCTTTAGCCCACAAGGGCCTGCAAGTGGTACCATTAAGGGTTACCTGGTGGACCTGTCAATATTTAAGCGCTCGTCTGAGGAATGTTCTTATTTTAAGATCCCTTTGATTTCTCCGTTTCTATAACGGCTAACGTATGTGTTTCCACCGTTGCCGTTCCAGGTGCCGGGATGGGATTTGAATTTAGTTTTAAAGTTCCTAATGGGAGCTCCGTTTGAGCCCTTACATTCTTGTCCGTTGCGACTGTTATCCTTTTAAAACTGTGTTTTTAGTTGCGGTTACTTCCGCACGCAGAGTGAGTGAGTTGCAGGCACTTTCCGGCAAGCGACCCTTTACTGTTGTCCATAAGGACAGGGTTGTCCTGCTGGTGCGACCTTCTTTTCTTCCAAAGGTTGTGTTGGAATTCCATTTGAGCCAGAAGGTGTTTCTTCCGGAGTTTTATCCTCCTCCACATCCTGGTAAGGAAGAGGAGAGGCTCCATAGGTTGGATCCTAGAAGAGCTTTGAGTTTTTATCTCTCGCGGATGTCCCGGGTCAGAGTGGATGATCAGCACTTTGTTGGTTATCCTGGAAGGCACTTGTGCCAGGCTGGTTCCAAAAAGACCTTGTCTAGATGGATCATTTTGACGATCTGAGTGTTACCGTTTGACGGGAAAGAACCCTCCAGTAGGCTTACGGGCTCACTCTACTAGGGGTGTGGCTGCCTCCACTGCTCTACAGAGGGGCGTTCCTATTCGCAATATTTGTGAAGCAGCCACATGGGCCTCTGTTCATACTTCTGTGAGACACTATTCCTAGGACTGCATCCATGGGCAGGGTTTGGCCTTTGGTAAGGCAGTCCTCTATTCAGCCATTTGATTGGGCATTCTAAAATTGTAAATTCTTTTCCCACCTCCATAAATTGGTACTGCTTTGGGAATCTGTCATAGATGTGTAATACGCCGGAGGACACAATCCCCTCAAAGAACAAGTACATAAGTTACATATCTGGTAACGTTCTTTCGATAGGACGTTCCTCCGACGTATTCCACATCGCCCTCCCAACCTGCCCCTCTACTGAATTTCTTATGCGATTGCAGCTTACGTTTCCGCAAGGCTTTCTTCAGTCATACTGGCAGGAGGTTGGTGCCACACGTTCTGGGGAAAAAAACTACAACTGAGGCTGGAATACGTTGGAGGAACATCCCATCGAAAGAACATTACTAGATATGGTAATGGTAAAGGGCCCTTGAAAGAAAGTGGAGACAAGAGAAGTCCACTGAAAACAAGGCAAAATGGAAGATGGCGAATAAGAAGTATAAAGAAATAAGAACAGCCAAGGCCAACTTTTTTAATGCTGAAATTTAAATAGCTCCTAATAAGACCTTTGATATCCTCTTTGATATCCTAAAGAGTATAGAGAAACCCAGGAATCTCACCCCGCCATTTATTCCTACTAAGGCAGACTGCAATATCGTACAAAATGCCTTCACAGCTAAAATAGACAAAGCCAGACAAAATGTTATTAAAGCCAGACAAACATTGAACCAGATAACACCCCTCGAGGAGGATAACATCAGGTCTGGACAGGAGACTTTCACGTTTGATACTATTACTGAAGCTGAGCTAATAGAAGTTCTAGGTCACATGAAACCAACGTCCTGTGCAGAAAATGTGTTACCACCCAATATCATTCTCCAACATAAGGAACAATTTCCTCCCATCTTACTGAAAATAATTAACACTTCCTTCAAGGAGGGCTTAGTTCCTAAAGAGTTAAGAAGGTCACCATCTCCCCGCTGGTTAAAGAAGTTGGACGAGACCCCAAGGACCCGGGCAATCTCCGTCCTATTACTAATTCCAACTTCGTTCTTTAAATCTTGGATAGAATAGCGACACAGCAGTTGCAGAATTATGTGGAAAAACATTTAACCCTACATCAACAACAGTCTGGTTTCAGAGCCTCACATAGCACAGACGGCTATGTTGGACCTTCAGAATCACATGTTGAGTCTGGTGGATAAGGGTAAATTAGGGATTTTAATGCTGTTAGACCTAAGTGCGGCATTTGACTTGGTTGATCACCAACCTCTGGTCAAAGCACTGAGAGACAATGTGGGCTGCTCCGAAATGGCTCTAAAGTGGCTGGTTTCTTTTCTTTCTGACCATGAAGCTAGAATACATTGGGGAAATAGCTTCTCCGACCCTAGCTCCATTGTTTTCGGAGTACCCCAGGGTGCAACATCCTGGTTGAAACAGTGTTTTTTACAAACTACGCAGATGATGCGCAGCTCATACTAGAGCTAGAGGGCAGTCATAGTGCAGACAGTGCCAAGATCGGAAAAGTTTATAGCGTGATCAATGAATGGATGCAGTCTAACTGTTCGCTCACCTGGTATCCACAGGGACGCCACCCAGCCGGGTTACTAGCTGGTATGCTTCTCAGCTTTGCCCTGATGTGGTCTGCAGGGAAGGTACTGGCTGAAAATACAGGAGGACTGTGTTCAAGACTGACCGACTGGGGTAAGTATCCTCCCTCCACCCCCGTATGATTTCAGTCCCTCTGGCGCCCTTTCCTCACCTTGTGGTAGAATTAGGCGTGCTCTCCGTCCTGCCTTCTTTGCAGGGGCGCGTTGTCTTTCATGGGCGAGAGTGGAATATCTGGAGTGTGGCCAGCCGAGAGGCGACCAGCCAGGTAAGCCTTTTGAGCAGTTCGTAATTTGTAAATGTCTCTACTGCTTTCTTTAATGTTGCCTCTATCTTCCTCTTTCAGGTTGTTCTGTCCGGGAGGCGTGCAGATTCGAGGAAGCTGTTTCAGTAGCTGCGAGTGTTTAAAGATGAAGACTGCAGGTAAGATGCTGCTGCTAATGATGTTCCTTTTGTCTCCTTGCAGGTTCTGCTTCTCCAAGGTTCGAGGGGATAGCTGGACACGGTGAGCGTCACGTTGCAAGCTGCAGAGTAACGCGAAGAGTGTTGTCTTGCTCGGGTGTGGTTTAAATAGCCCCAACAAAATAGTCCAGGTAAAGTAGTCCCTAGGCTACCACACCCAAAACACTAGACCCCATAGCTTGGTTCTTAGGAACCAAGCCATGTGGATGCCTCCATGTTGGCTGACAATATAATAAAGTAGTTCCCAAGCACATTGTTTTTCATGGTGTATGAGCCTGGCGTCCTAGGCGCCAGAACTGCCCCCATGAGGGCTTTTGAAGAGGATGCCAGGCTCTAGAGGCCCGAGTCCTGACTCCACCTGGCCAATGGGTTTGCCAGAGGGGGTTTTGGGCGAGGGTCATGACACTAACTGGATGTGTCTTAATGACACTAAAACCGAATTTGTTTGGGTCCAGCCGCCTGCTAGCTAAACTTGGGGCGGAGTATGAGTCCTTTCAGATTAAGGAGGCTACAATCCAAGTATCTACTCAGGTTAAAACCCTTGGCATGATGCTCAACTCTGCCGTCAACTCTGAAGCACAGACTAATTACTTGTTAAAAAACACAGCATATTACCTACGGCTCATGAAGGCCATTAGGCCTTTTCTGAACAAATGCAACGTGGCCACAATTGCTAGAGCCATTGTGTTATCGAGGCTTGATTATGGCAATGCCCTTCTGATCGGGGCATCTGTCAAAGACCTAGCTAGATGTCAAGTCATACAGAATGACTCTGTGAGGCTTGTAAAACATCTTAGGAGAAGAGACCACACAATCCTTGGCCCGAAGATCTCTTCATTGGCTCAGGGTGGAGGAGAGAATAAAGATAAAATCTCTGACTTTGGTGCATAAATGCCTTTATGGTAAAGCCCCTAGCTACCTCAAGAATAGCTTGGTACTATATACCCCACAAAGACAGCTTTGCTCCGAAGGTAAGAGCTTTCTGATTATACCCAAGTACAAGCTCAAGGCTGGCATGGGCAGATCCTTTGTGGTGCTGGCAGCCCAGTTGTGGAACACACTACCAGCGACATTGAGAATGGAAAGCAGCCACACGATGTTTGAAAACTCCTAAAGACCCAACTTTTCAGATAATCCAGGAGCTCTCAGCCACCCTCCAAGCTGCCTTCTTAGTTCTAGATTTAGGAGGCTTACCCTTCAGTTAGTTTGTGTTTGTCTTGTCAGAGCGCCCTGATTCCTGCGGGCTATCGGCGCTATATAAGATTAAATACATACATACATACATGGTAAGTAACTTGTTCTTCTTTTTTTAAGATTGGGGTGATCCATAATGTTTTTTTTTTCTTATAGAGAGAATGGCACCACTAATGACATGACGAGAAGAAAAGATTAACATTCTTGGTGACGAAGAGAGCCAGACAATGAATGGCATCTTTTATAGTGCTGGCTGGACAGACATCCGGGCAGCAAGACTGTTTGAGATCACTAACCAACTTTACAAGGTCTTGAGATTTCACTGAAGTAGAACTCATCAGACTTAAAGGAGGAAACTAAGGATGGCCTCTAAGGATTACTATTATCTGGAACCATTGCGGTCGGATCAGAACAATGAGTTGGCGGGAGTGAAGTTTTAAAGGGGAGCCTTGTTGGATTTCCACACACCAGGCGTCACTTTTATTAACAGCGGGATACGTACAAATTTTACCCTCAAACTCATAAAGGATGGAGAAAAGTTCTTTCTGATGTGATTTGACAGAGCTAATTCTTTCTTCAGACTGAGCCTTTTTAGCAGAGACAATAGTTATAATTGAAAGCTGCCCTACGATATGCTGAGAGTCGGCTGGCAGAGCGAGTTGCGCCAAGCTCTTTCAGCTCACTTCTTTGTCTTTCTCAGCTTAAGGATAATATCAGTACACCAGATTTTACCTACAGTTTCATGTTTCCTCCATTTTGTCACAACTGGAGCTAAGGCATCAACAGCTCGAGTCGTGATGTCCAAAAATTGATTGGTGAGGGAACAAACTTCATCAGAATAAATAAAATTATCAATCAGGGAGTGAATGATATAACGAAGGTTTCAGAGGAGATCTTATAAATATTTCTAACTTTAGTAGAAATTCTCGGAGTGGTATTAATTTTGGCTAGCTTACCAGGAGGTACAAGCGAAAAGGAGATCAGCAAGTGATCAGACCAGGGGCAAGCCGAAATATTCAGTTAAGTAATATTCAGGTTAAAGGTAAGAACCCAGTCCAGGATATGTCCTTCTTTGTGGGTAGGAGTTTTAATCCATTGGATACAACCAATGGCTACCAAGAAATCGGAAGAGAACCGGTCACATGGTCGTCATGATAAGCCCAATGGTTAAAATCAACAAGTATTAAAGGGTTTGAGGAGGATTTCATAAAATCTCCAATAAGCGACAACAGCTGTTCTTCAAATAGGGGCGTGGGCGTAGGATGTATGTATAAGGTAACTATGCCTATCGTCATGTTGCAATTAACCTTTATTGTGATGAACGTATATTGACATTCATCCAAGGGTGATGTAGTTTGAGTAAATGTGTCCTTGAGGATAATGGTTGTACCCCCCTCCTTTCCCAAGTTGGTGATCGGTCCTGAAAGATCTAAAACCTGAATATACAGCCAAATAAGCAGCATAATTGGTAGTATCGGAAAGCCAAGTTTCTGTAAGGCAGATGTCAAGATTTTGGTTCACAATAATTTCTATTACTGTGCCATGTTTAACAAGAGTGCGTGTTAAGCAGAGCAATAGTCAAAGGGCATTGGGTAGAGAGCCTACTGTTACTCTCCACTACCAGTTTCTCAACTATCTGTATAATCTCTAGAGAGTTAGTGCTAATATTTTCCACAACAGGGAGACTAATTAATACAGGGCTTGCTCCAGTATTGCGTGATTGTACCACCAGGGACATAATTATGGGTGTAGGAATGAGGCGTTTTAAAGTTTCCATGTACTTGGATTGCCTAAGGAGTGTACTAACGTCAGGTTTATTTTTAACATTTTGGCTTTGTGCAAGTTGAATTGCTTCCAACACATGCATGTTGCTAAGGGAGAATTCCTCAAATCGGCGGCCACGCAGGATGGAAATACAGTATTGAGCACAGTAGCACGGATGCCATGGACCGGCACAGACCTCTTCTTGCCCACCACCTCAGTCTCCCTCTTCTACTATTTCTCATTCACTTCCCTTTCTGATACTCCTCTATCCCTGACCAGGGATCACCTTACGGTGTCCCATTTGGATCGTAGTCCTTCTGCCCTAATTTCCTCGATCTACTCTCCTCTTATTCCCTAGCCCACTGTTCTAATTAACTTCTCACTTGGATCTGCATTGTTCCCATCTTTGTTTAAACATGCTATTATTCATATTCTTAAAAAATCTTCCTTGCACCCTTCTCTCTCGCTCCATGAATTTCTGTCCTATTTCTCTGCTCCCCTTTCTGTCTAAACTTTTGTGCAAGTTGTCGCTGCTCTGGTTTCTTCCTTTCTTCATCTTCATTCTCTTCTTTTGGTCCTGCTCACTCTACTGAATCTGCTCTATTACATGTCTTCAACTCTGTATTTTCTGCTAGACATGATAAACAATCTTCCATTGTAATTCTACTTGAACTTTCTGCTGCTTTTCATACTATTGATCACACTATTCTACTTTTTTCTCTCTCATCTCTTTTGTTATTTCGTGTTCTGTGTTTAGCTGGTTTAAATCCCATCTTTCCGACCACACTTATTCTGTTTCTTGGGCAGGCCAGTCTTCTTCTTCCTAGCCACTCCTCTATGGTGATGTCTAAGAACAGAACCTTGTAGATCTTCTCTTTTCTTTTCTTTTCATACAATTCCTCTATCTGACCTTATTTCCTCCTTTAACATGTCTTGCCATTTTCACGCAAACGATTCACAAATCTTTTCTTTCTAGTCTTTCTTCTTCTGTTCATAACACGGTTTACTCCTGTCTGCTTGCGGTCAAGTCCTGGATTGCCTCTCAATTTCTTCATCTTACCCCTCTAAAATGGAGGTTATTTTATTTCCTACGTCTTCCCCTACTCCTGTCTCTCCTCCTCTGGTCTTCCCCTTGCCCCCCCACCCCGTCCTTTATTTCTTTATCATCCTTTGCTCGAAATCTGGGTGTCGCCTTTGACCCTTCTTTCCTTTTCCTTACACATTTCCAATACTGCTTGCTCTACTCACTTCCATCTGTATAATCTTTGCTATGCCTGGCCTTTTTTTAAAATAATTTCAGGCTTCTAAACTTTCGATTTACTCCCTTGGTTTTCTAGTTTAAATGATTGCACAGTTCTTTTATTAGGTCTTCCTAAAACTCATCTTACTCATGTTGGCTCTGTTTTCAATTCTGCTATTTGCTTGCTTTGTCAACTTCCATTTAGTTCTTCTAACCCTTCTCTTTGTTCGGCTTCTATGCTCTTTTGATCTCTACCATATTTTTCACTTTCTTGGTTTATTCTACAAAGCCCTTCATGGCCTGGCTCTTTCTTATCTTTGCTCTCTTGTTTCTTTTTATTCTGTTCCACATTCACTTTGCTCTGAACCTTTTTCTTTTGTCGGTTCCTAAGCCGCCTTGTTCCTCGTCCCATTTTTGTTCCTTCTCACTTCTTGCCCCCAAACACTTCCCCTTTCTGTTTGTGCTTCATCTAACTATCATATCTTTCGTTCCCAACTAAAACCCCATCTTCTTTCTCTCTCTCCCTCTCCAGTTAGCTGAATTGTTTGATTTGCCATGATATCATTTTATTGTACTGTGTAAAGTAATTAACTTTTGTAAAGCCTTTGTCGAAAGCGCTCTATAAATAAAATATAATACAAATAAATTACTCTCCTACATCCACCTCTAAGGGTATGGTGCCCTGTTCATCTTCGGAGGGATATATTGCCTTGTTCACTGTAGTGACCCCACAGATTGTGCCCTGCTCGCTGAAACCACACCCAGGGATATAGTGCCCTGTTCACTAAACTCCTTCTTCCCCCTCTTGTTCCTTGCCTCCTGTTCTCCTAACTCAGGTCTTACTTCTTGTTCTCACACATTCACCCACATGTATAGAGCCAAAATAGATACTGCTCTCTCAATCAAGCATCTTGCGTTCACTTTCTCAAAACACACTAAACGGTCTCCTCCAAGTCCTTCTCTGCCTGTTACACACGCCTCCATGGTTCATTGATCCTCTTTCACCTCCTCCAACCTCACTGACAAATGATTGTTTCCTTTTTATACTGTTTCGTTTCCTGCTTAGAAGCTTCCCTCACCTTGGAGGGCGCTGTTGAGCAGCCACGGAAATGGCTGCCTAGCTGAACAGCTCCCCATCACGTAGACGAAAAAAGTGATAAAGGGGGCGGTGCTAGAAACAACCTGACCTCAAGAATATATCTACAGGGACCTGACATCGTGGTGTATCATCGGTCCACATCCTGAAGAGAGTGTACACTCCAGAGTGAGAAACAGACCTCCTGCAACCTGAGTGGAATACGACCTGCCAGCAGCAGTGATACGCAACTGTTCCACGTATCACTGGGGCTATTGAAGTGAGGCTACCAGAGGGGCCGGGGAGCTAAAATAACCAGTGCGATGGACAAATACATGATGGTGGTGCCTAGACATGAGCAGGAACAATCCACATCAAGCCAGGACGACGCTTCTTTGCCCAGTCCCACACCTGCTCCCGACCTCACCAGCCTGATGGAGTCCATGATCAAAAACCTTGCCTCCTTCCATGAAAAGTTAGATGACATTAATGCAAATGTTGCGTGTAGTATAGTAATATACCTTTCATCAGCTTTACTGCTGTAAACCACGCCCTACCGGATGTCCCAGCCCTCTGGGAGGTCCATGCTAGTGGAAGTCCCTCCCTACGGGATGTCCCTGTGCTGTAGTGACGTCATGCGATGCATTCCGAAGTGCAGCCCTAGGAAAGGATGTTTCCTGGCGGTGATGTCGTGGGGTGAGCCATGATTTTGGGGGGTAGACGTGGCCCAGATGGGGTTGTGACATCCAGGCAGTGTCCCTGAAGTTTCCCCTAGCGCCTAACCTAGTAGTGATGTCATGGGTGTTCCCCGGAAGTGGTGTGGGGGTTGGAAGGCCTAGGCTGGGGGCAAAGGTGTTGTAACCGGAAGGTGCCCCTGTAGGGTGTGTGTGTGTGAAGGGTGTTACTGGCCCTTGTAGTAATTGGTGTGGAGAGAAGGCAGGAAGGTTGTAGAGGGGTGTTGGGCCCTGCCCAGGTCAGTGCAAGACCCAGGAAGTGTAGGTAAGGCCCAGGGTTCTGAGAGATGATGTAGGTATGAAGTTGTGGTGTCAGGGGGCAGGCCTGGGGGCGTTGTGGGGATGATGCAGTTATACTCCTTCCCATAGGGGAGTAGTGAGGTGTATATATAGAGAAGGACCTCTGGAGAGAGGTACTCGGTGCTCGTGGAGACTGGCTGTACTATTTGCACAACGCTAGCACTACCCTGAATCATGAAGCGTTACAACTACTACTCTAAGACTACCTTAGGGAATGACGCCTGCAACACCGTGGAAAAGTCGGATAGGCCTAGAAGTCCGACAACAACAATTCCCATAGCTGATGAGGAATCGCGATGCCCAACTGGTAGTTGGATGGAGTATGAGGATGAGTTGAGCCAGGGCATTTTTTTTATGAATCTTGGTGATATGACACTGATTCCTACCCTTTCAAAGCTGCTGATGAAGGCTGTGATGGTATAGAGACTGGTATAATGGATGCAGACTAAACCGAGGCAGATCTCAAGTCTATGGACGAATCTATGAAGACTCTTGAAGAGCCCTTGTATGCAGACCTGGGCGTTTTGGAGGAGCTGTTTCCAGAGGCAGCCATGACCACGGAGCTAGAAACAAATCCTGATGAAGATAGGCTGTTTATGGAGGCATCTGATGCTGTGGAGGATGCCGCTCCTGCTACGGAGGCGGAAACGGAGAGACCGGTCCTGTGCAATCTGGTATGTAGGAAAAGTGTGCGTTTGTGTGAACGATGTGTAAAAATACATATTGAAGTGTTAAACTTTTTCTTTTTTGAATTGCAGAAAACAGCAGATGAAGTTGACGGCGCTGAAAGTCAGCGGTCTTTATTCAATACAGTCAATTTTTACTGTGTGTGCTGTTGAAAAATGATCGAAAGTCCAGCAACCCAAGCCCGTAATAAGTGTAAGAAGTGTGTCTGCTTAAAATGTTTTGAAAGTTCTGATGAAGAAGAAGAAACAACTGACTTTTTTGGAAACGTCAACTGTTCAGGCTTTTGCTGCCTGTGTAGTGAAAGTATGCTTGAAGCGGGATTATTACTGATGGTGCTACGGACATAAATGTGATGGGGGCTTCTACAGCCTTATGATCTACAGTGATATAGTAGAATATCAAAGAGTCTGTGACTCCTACGCCCCCCTAATGAGAACAGCCCAGGTGAAAGGTGAAAATAGTGGCATTGTTAATATACAATATATTAAACCTGATTATATACTGGTTTCTAAGAGTCATTTTGACACCATCAATCTACAGATAAGGGATGATCGGGGGCAGTTGATCTCATTTAAATACGGGAAGGTCCTAGTGAAACTACACCCCCGTCCTAGGAAAGAAAAACACTATTAAAACATGGTATTCATGAAGAACTATGGGGAGCCGTAATTTCATAGGGATTACTACCGTCGACAAGCCAGTTATGGCAATCAACCTTACTTTCAAGGGGCGCTCGTTATGTATGGAGCAGGTTCAGGAAGTATTTTTTAGAAGCCTCTTTCGAAGGGCTATGCCATTTCTACGAAAGGGGTTTGAATTGGCCAAACCACACGTCAAAACAGCAGCTGCAAATATTGCTAACGATGTGGTATCTACGGCTACGAACTCCATCGCAAATAGTTTCAACCAAACACCACAAGAGGGTTCTGGTCTGGTTTATTTGAGGAAAAAAAAACAAAGAAAAAGGAAAATATAGCAAAGATGGGGGGCCTTCAAGGCTGCATAAAAAACCAGGATCAGCAACGAAAACCGCTCAGAAGAGAAAACGAACTTGCAAGAACAGATCGACCAAGAAAAATAAAACTAGCCCCGGCATCAATTTTTTTTAAGCGATGTCGTTTATTCATTGTGCGTCAGGGGAATGTGTCAAATCTGAACTCTACTTGCTGTACCCCTGACACAAACCAGCATCGAAAACAGCTTTTTTATGGAAGTGGCTCCCCTTGCTGCACTATCTCCGCTAGCGCCTATAGAGTTTTACAAATCGGGCTCAACTGAGATGTACTTGGATCTAAGTGACACGTTACTTTACCTCACTTGTAAATAACAAAGTCTGATGGCTTAGCTATCCCCACAATGGCTAAAGTTGCTACAATTGCTTATCCCCTGACCGCCCTCTTTAATCATGTGGATATCACTCTATGCGACCATCTGATCACGCAGAGTGACAACATGTACGCCTATAGGGCCTAAATAGAAAGCCTTTTGAACTACAGCAATGACGCTTTGGACCCTCAAAATGCAGCAGGACTTTTCTATAAGGGCACAGACGGACATATAGAGGATTATGCTCTAGATGGGACTAACGCCGGATTTATAAAAAGAGCGGCACATGCCACAGGGAGCTTAAATTCTGATTTACTAGGCCGTTTACACTGATCTATTTTTCCAGGAGAAACTAATGGCAAACGGCGTTGATCTGAAAATTAAACTTTCTAGAAATAAATATGCCTTTTGCCTCAACAGCGATGATGCCTGAAGCCTACAAGCTGATCACAGTATCAGCAAGTTTATTTATTGAAAGGATGAATGTGTTCCCCACATTCAGATTAGTTTACGCTGATGCTCTACAAGTATCAAACTTAAAATATCCAGTGGAGCGGACATCCTTGAAAATGTTCAGTGTTCCAGCGGGTAGCCGTGTCGCTAGTCAAGATAACTTATTCCTGGGGCAGTTACCGAAAATAATCATCATTGGTTTTGTGAACAACACTGCTTTTTCTAGGGCTTACACCAGAAACCCTTCTAATTTTAAACATTACAACATCAACTACGCAGCTCTTTTTTAAAGACTGGGTCGTTATACCGCCTAAAGTCTACAGCCCCAGTTTTAAACAGAAAAATACTCTTGGGGAGTATTTGGGACTTGTCTCCATCAGCAGTAAACACTTGCGTGATAAAGGTTTTGTGATACCCTGTGACGATTATGATGGGGGTTATACCCTGCTGGCTTTTGATTTGACTATGTGAAGGATATAGCCCCTGTCATACAGTATAATAGAAAACCTGTACAACATCCAACATCCTGAAGCTATCACGTGTGGACATCACTCGTGTTACTTTGTATCTAACATGTCTGAGAAACACTCCGATACGGGTTATGCAGACCTATTCACTGGTACTCCGGCAAAATGATGTCATGGTTACTGCTTTTGTGAACAAGAACAGCTTTCGCAGACCCCATGTAAAGGTTTTTGATCATTGGCAAAAATGGACCCTTGTTACTAAACCTTAAAACTGTGTACACGTATAAACACATTTTTTTAAATTGAAACATAGTCTTTTTTGTCTTATTTTTCCTTTATTTAATATTTTATAAGCATGCATAGCTAGACATGATTGAAATGATTAGATGCAACGTGTTTTTAAATATAAATGTTTTTTATTGGAATTACAGAATGGAAAGCTAATCTTATAAACACATATACATGTATATACTTATTTTACAATGGTTTTAGAATTTGTTCAAGAAAAAACAGGTACACGTTAAACCATGAGGTGCGTTTTCTGGATTTCTTTTTTTTCTTCTTTTTTTTTTGACATATCGAGTGCTTCAATAGCCGTTAAGGGTTTGACCTCAGTCTTTTACATTTTCCAGCAGTTTGCGATGTCCCATATTTCCAATTAAGGTGGTGGGCAGGTTTACATAGGCTGCTGCTTGCATAAACAGATCCCACCCTCGAGGTTTTGTGTCTTCCCAAAGCATGAGGATTGGTAATGCTGCAAACTAAATCATGAACATTTGATACTTTAACAGTTCCTTTATAAACAAATTCCCCCTTGTTCCATGTTGCCACATTCTTTTCACTCCCCATTTTGTTAAGCAAAAGTTCAGCATTTTTCTGATAACGGGGGTTAATGGTGTCCAGAACTTCCATCACAATAGGATCCGGCGCTGGGGTAGATAGGGAGGGTTTAGCGCTAGTTGCAGGGTCTTCGGGGGGCATGTACAATGTCACTTTATTTTTCTCATTTTCGGCCTGTCTAAATATTTTTGTAGAATAGTTGAATAGCGACCCACCTTATCATAGTTTGATAAATCATGCCGTTTTAGGACCTCTTGCATTTAAGAGTCGAGCCTTAAAGTGGCTACTTTTCGGATATCTGGTTCTTCTCAGTTTGGAGTACTTATACCCTCCAGCTGTCGTTTGTCAACGATGGCATGCTCCATTGGGCATGCTCCATTAACAACCCCCTAAAAGCCTAGTGATCAGAGGCAATGCAAAATCTAGTAGCGCGCCTATAAAGCCCCCAGATTGTTTTAAAAGTTTTCTTTTGGTTTTTATAGATGCCCTCTTATTACTCAGCTTCTTAAGGAGGCGTTTTTTTCTTTTTTAGGCTCTTAGCTGCCGGGTTGATAACGGAACGTTACCCCCTTTATGGTGTTAAAGGCAATCTCTGCTATAGCCGATACTAGATCATCAGAAGCTGAGCACAAAATGGCCTTTTGTTGTTGGGGTGGCGCTGTTACAAGCATTTTAAGAAGAGCAAAGTTGCTACGTATACGGGCCGTCATGGTAGCTGGTCGTCGACACTAATGAGGAATCCTTGTTTTTCACCGGGGTTTTCTAGAGGCCTTTTGTACGTAAATCACTGATAGATTAGGAGGGAAAAGACCGGCCTCAATTTGTAGTTCTCTAAAGTTTGTTTTTAGATCCACTAAGAGGTAACCGTAAGGTTTTAAGGTAGCGTCTTCAAAAGCCTCCCTAAAAAATCAGGTGTTAACCCGGGTACATTTGTCTCGCGAGGAGTGTTAGTGTTTATCTATAGGGTTTTTAAACAGCACTATATAACTGGCATTTAATGTTATCGAGCGGTTGCCCTTTCCGCTGCAGAATACATTTTGAACAATGTAACAAATGCTAAGGTTCCGATGATGGGAATATTGTGTAAATGCTTTTTCGAACTCCGAGCTATGCCCTCCCTCCATCATACGATCTACAATAATCATAATAACCAGGTTTGGTGGTAGCAAAGGTTCATGATTCAAAGAATCTGGTAAGCCCTCCACAAACTTCAGATGTGGTATTTTAGAGGCTAATTCATTATACAAGGGCTGCCAGCAAGAAAAAAACCAAATCACATTTTCAGGAATCGCATTCATAACAGAGGGGACATTTTGTAAAAGCTGTTTTAATAAAATAGCTTTTATCGCAGCTAGAAGGGCCCGCTAACACGCATGAAAAAGCGTGTTGTAACCGGGTATCCATTGTACACAATGTTCCCTTTTCAATAACCATTAGGTAATGTCTTGTAATCAGCGGTGAGCACACACTTATCAAATACTACCCTCAAGGTTTTTTGCAGCATTTCACTGCTAATCTCCCATTGTTTCTTCATGCGCACTATTGAAGGTTGTTGGACCATGATATTTCTGGTTATATTATTTAAAGAGTACTCCTGCACTGGCTCCTTTAAGCTGTCAAAGTTTATTTTTATACTGTTGCTAACATTTAAAGTGATACCCTTTACTTTCATACAGACAGCACCGTTGGATGTCCTTTAGGACTAGGTTTTGGGGCCTACAGAAACAAATTTTACAATGTGTTTGCCCGGAACTAGTTCGCTTGTTAAATTACCTAGATAATCCCCCAGGGACGGGTCCTCCTGACCGGGAGAGCTGACAAAAATAACCGAGTCAGTATCGTGGTACAAACAACGTTCTTGGAGGGCATCCATTACTTTATACAGTTCCAAACTGGCATGGGCTGTTTTAAAACATGTAATAAAAATGTTTGCTGTTGGAGCACGTTGGGTACTCTTTGGCGTACTTCCAACAAAGAGACGCGGTTCTCTCGTCTATAAACTGTAAGCTTAAAATGTCATAACCCATGCCAAAAAGATAAGCGGTCAGCTCTTCAGGGTCTGTTATGATGATTGTGTTTGAAAGGTTGGTTCTTTGTGCAAATTTACCCCATAAGGAATTTAAACAAAGTTTAGCTAACTGATGTCTAGAGGGATTGTTTTCAATGAACTCTGGTCTTAACCGTATCCCCTGGTGTTTGTAATACTGTCATGATCTTTGCTTCCAAAAGATCAGGACTTGCCCGACTCCCTTGGAAGCAGACCCATAACCCCGGTTCCGAGTGCCAGCCAGTCCCAATTGGGACCTTTTGGACCCTGTCCTGGCGCCAGTGGCACCAGGCTCATAAAGATGCCCAGTCCCAGCGCTGGAAGCGCCGGGCTCATAATGCTTGGGTGGACTTACCTGCAGCAGACCATGCTGCTTACTTACCTGCCAGTTGAGCCCCTGATCCTCTTCTGTTTGGGACTACTTTTCCTGTTGGGTGGGGCAGGAGCCACTCCCTAGGTTCAGAACACTGGAACTCTTCTGGAAAGCAGGAACTCTTTTCTTACCTAGGCGAGGCTGTGGAAGGAGACACCTAAGCACTACAGGAGGCTATTTAAACCACACCCGATGGATGAATCTTGCTTTGCGTTATTCTGCATTCTCTGCAGCAGAACGCTCATCGTGTCTTCTGCTTCTGATCCTGGGCCTAAGGGAACAAAGGCTTACCATCCTGGAATCCAGTCTTCAGCAGCACCTGTAAAGACAAAGAAAGAACAGGTTAGCACTACGGTCTTCAGTGGCAGCGCATCTCTTACCTGGTCCATCGACTGTCACCAACGCCTCGCGCTGCATTCCGGCATCTGAAAGACAAAGGCTTACCTACTCTTCGCATGCTCCGGAGGCCTTCGGCGCTGCATCCCGCATCTGAAAGACAAAAGGTGTGTTTAAAGACATTGGGCAACTTTATTACTCACGTGCCATTACTCCTTCCGACGCCGAATCCAGTGGGTATTCCAGCACCCTTCATCTTCTCTAAAGCTCCGAACTTGTACCTGCAAGATAAAAGGGACAGTTAGTGCGCATCGTGAAGCAGGCTACAAGCGCTTACTTACGTGCTTCCAGGCGCTTCTATTCCTCACGCGGGTTCGATCCTCAACTCTCATCAGCTCGCCATCCGCCATCGCCGGAACCCTGCAAAACAAGAGATATCATTACAAAAGACTTTTAAGACATTTGAAGTGCCCAGAACTTACCGTTCGTGCAGTTAACGACGGACAGCAGTCTGAGGTCAAGAGGCCTGCACCCTTATCCAGTGAAGAAACTGGTTACGGCACCCTGCCCCGAGGCAGATGGAGAGCTCGGCGTTCACTTACCTAAGGTGAGGGCGTTAACCTTTGGGGTTCTACAGGAGAAGAGAAAGGGAAGAGGAGAGAGGCACCCAATAACCCCAGTTCATTAATCCCATATTTTCTATCTGCAGACATCTTACTCTTCGAGTCAGACATACAGTGCACAGAGGTCCAGCCCAAAGAGCCAACCGTGTGTTACACATCACCTTTGAAGATACGGCATTCACCCAGTCAAGACCGGCGCCTCTGCGGGAATCAGGTGAGCGTTACAAATACTCGTCTATATACCGTTACCGGGATTCAGCATCCTTGCAACTCTAGGGATAGCCTGACGCTTCCTGTTTGTATCGAAGAAAGAGACAAATGTATTTCGTTATTTCGTAAACAGTTCTACTGTAGCATTCCCAAAATGCCATATTTCATAAATCCTACCCAACCGGGATCCTTTCTGCAAGGCCACTTGTAGCTCAACAGTGCACCAGGTACCAGTAATAAATCGTTCCTCATCACAGTGTGTGCATTTTTCAGTTTGTTTTGTAGTGGCACAAGTCATACATAGCGGGAACATAAGTTTTCCAGAAACACTCTGAGGGAGCACTGGAAAATAAAGTTTCTTAGGTGGGTACACCTGACATTTAATCAGACCAAAATATTGTTTAACATCTCCAAAATCTTCATAGATGATTTGTGGGTGCCCTAATGGGTATGCTTTTGAATTGTTAACAAAGGGGTAAAGACCGGTAAAGCCAAAGTAATGTATCTTTTCACCAGCGGCTGTCTCGTGGTAAAGTTTAACAGCATTAGTCATTCCCCAAAAAGAGCATCACGCGGTTCTAGGGGTTCTGGTAGATTTGTCTGTTTCAAGAAACTGTTTAGACCCTAATCATTTTTTAGCATATCTGTCCATTCATGCTCCCAAAGTGTAATAACCCGCAAACCACTGTTTTCAAGAAAATTATTTTTTAGAAGTGTTCTTCTATGTAGATGGTCAAAAGTGTACAGCCCGTTGTGGTGTTAGTCGTCTTCCTTATAGCAGCGGGGGCACCCGTGAAAAAACAACCATTAAATCCGTAGGCCAGGTCTTCCCCATTGAAAGAAGCATAACCATCTAAAAAATAGGGGCCAATCTTTTTTCCCCTCCAAGCAGGGCTTGTTGTATAGTTATACCGTCCTGATGGGACACATACATCAACCACTGTATGGAAGGTGTGGAAAAGCGTTTTTGTTTCCCATGGTACAAGTCTTCTGGCACGAGGGCTATTGTTTCAGGCTCTAGAGACAGTTGCTTGTATATATGCATACAAATGCTAGCTAGCGTGATAAAAGTGAAAGGATCTACATAAATCACATATTTTAACACCTCAGAAGTATCAGGATTCATAATGTGCTTCTTTTGGGTTAGCCCAATGATACCATGTCTAAAAATTTTACAGGCTGTTCTCAAAATATAGACATCTTCCCAACAATAGCTTTTTAACTCTCTTAAAATCAAAAACATCTTTACGGCCCTCTGAGTACCATTTGAGAAATGCCTCCTTTTCTTCAGACATAATGAATTCTGAACCATAACACTCCACGGGGGGAATAGGGCCCACATAGTTTTGATTCTGTGGGGAAAACCTTTTGACCCTGGAAATCCAAATGCTTTAGGCAACTTAATTAACTTCATAGGCAAGAAATTCAAACTGTCAATTAAACAAATTGTAAAGTCTATTACCTCTAAAAACTTTAATTTTGCACCTTGCATTATCAGCCTGACGGCTACTCGTTCTTTAATCATTTCATGTGTCAGATGAAAGGGTTAATGCATTCTTTACCCTCAAAGGACCAAGCCTTATCCCTCGTCAAATGTTGGGCGTAAATATAATTTGGGATGTGTATGCCTGTCTCTTCCGTACACTATATATCAAATACAGTGTAATCCTCGGTTTTAGGCACATCTTTTGGAAGGGTCATGTAACTCAAATGATCCTCCAATGAAACAACTTCAATTTTACACCTAGGACACATTTTACCACGGCATTCATGATTAGTATTTATAAAGCGGCCACATGAAACGCAGTTTTCCAAAAGCATTGGGTTAAACCCTGCGCTGCTTTTTCAATGTGTTTTTCAAGGCATTCTTTAGACCTGGCAAAGGTTTTACATTTGGGACATTTAAGCTTAGATTCATCCATCACAACACAGCCGTCACTTTGACACATGTGACAATGAAATCTACATTTGTGACACTGCGATTGTTGTATATATGACAACAAAAAGGGCATAAATTCTGTACCCCTAGAAAACCTTGTAGATTTAAAATCCCGTAATAGTGTTTCTCATGATGTAGAATGTAGACCATATTTTTATTAGAGATGTCACCCGGGGGAAAATATTTCCAAATCCGGTCTTTGGTATACAAAACTTTGATCGGCACCCCAAAGTAATCTTCAAATAAACACACTTCATTAAAACCAACCATGACGTCGGGGATATGCCCAGAGCCTGGTGGACATCTAAAGCCTTTGTATGTAACCGTCGGTAACAGTTCTAGGCTCCAGCAGGCCTATGATACTGGCAGCCATACATATATTTAAGTCCCCATAGTTAAAATGCAAAAGCTAGCGCTTCTTAGCCACAGCCATACTGTACAGTGTTTTCTTTAAAGCCCTGTACACGCCTCCCTCTCTAGATCTAACAATCAGTTACAATCCTTAAGGGGTCCGTTACAAGAAGCTCTGCCTTACTTTGTAACAAGCGTCCAATGTTTTCTTAAAACATCAAACAGCTGGCGATGGGGGCGCCTGGTAAAAAGAGGTCTGTTTAAAGTAGAACTGTCTAACCGGATCTGGGAAAAGTCATTAGGACCAGCTGATTCCAAAATATTGGAGACAAGCCTCTCAACCGATTCTGCTATCAGTAATAGGGCGTGACCTGTTGAGGTTATCCGATCTAGATTCATGAAGCGAAAAACTTCATAGTATTCAACACTTTTATATTTGGGCACTGTAAAAAAAAAAAAACGGTGTCCCTATTAGACGTCTCGGGTATTTGGAGAGTGAAGCTCCTCTAAATCTTTCTTTGCACGGCGGCTAATGATAGCTTTTGCTTTTTTTAAACGTTTCAAAAACATTTTCCTCTGCCTTCAAGAGCGAAGCTATTTCAAACGCTGGGCCCCGGGACCTTTTACAGGTAAATGCGGTATGTCCACCGGCATAGGAGGTGTATGCGGATCTTCCAGGCTGTGTCCCGTATTAGGGTCTGCTATGAGGTGCACAGCGTTTATGGACTGACCAACACCTAGCCCAGGCTTAATGCATTTATGGAGGCTATCAAGTGGTTTGTAGCAACCCTAGCTTTAAGTCTGCTTTTTATAGATTTCATGCTGAACAAAAGGTGTTTGGCTTTACAAACATGCCTACGCATATCAATTAAAGCTTTCTTAAAAGGATTATGCTTTAATCTATACCTCAGGCATCATAGGTTTACTTTCTTATGTAAGTCTGTCAACTGTTTTCTTTTATCACTATCTGATACATCTACCCCAAATAACTGCTTAGCAGCGCCACCCCTTTTATAGGCGGGAGCCGTCACCCTACCGGCTGTTGTGTTAACATGTTTAGAGGTATGTAGGTCAGGCAATGGTTTATTATGAGTCTTGTAAAAATTGTTCTCTGCACACACCCTTTTGTTTACACCATTTGGCTCCGAGCGTAAAAGATCTAGGGGCTTAGGGGGATCATTTAACCTACAAATAACAGAGGCGTATACAAATTCTTCATGATTAATTATTATTGGGGAGTCTGAGATGACTATAATAGGCTCTTTTACAGGGGAATCTACAATAGGCTCTTTTACAGGAGAATCTATAATTATTATATGAAACAGAAGGATAGTCTGGGGTTTGCGCTCTTTCTTAAATGAGTACAATGCGAGTCATTGTGAGTGCTATGTTTTTAATCTTAATCTGAAAGAAAGAAAAACAAAATAACAGCTTTATAAGATTCACTGTTTGTGTGACTCACTTTTGGTCAAACCAATTTTTTCACAACGTATAGCTCAAACAACACAGTAATAAAGAAAATCCTAACCAGAAACTGGAATATTCTGAAAACTTATTTGGACCTTAAGAATGTGCTAGAAGACCATGCTACAATTACCTTTAGAAAAGCCAAAAATCTAAAGTCGGCTGAGTCCATCACATTTTGTAATCAAGAAAAAACCAACAGACAAAACAGTGAGAACAATGTGGCTACAACAACCACTCAAAGGCAATTATAAATGCGGAGATTGCTCAATATGCCAATACTCTGAGAACGCGAAAACCTACATTCAGAAACCGAATGGCACAAAATATCTCATCCAACAACTCCTCAACTGCAACAGCAAAAATGTGGTCTACGGCATCAAATGTCTATGTGAACAAATGTACATAGGCCGTACAATACAACAGCTAAAGATCAGAATCAGTGAACACACCGGGCAATCAAGAATCAGGATCAGAGGTCACCATTAGCAGTGCCTTATCAACAAATGCACAAACCAGATCAACTAAACGAATTGAGATTTTTTGGCATAGAGAAAATATGCCTGCCCCCGAGAGGGGGTAACATTGAACGCATGCTCAGAAAACAGGAAGCACGTTGGATTTGCCTTATGGACACTTGTCATACGGGTCTAAATTCAGATCAGGAACTATTTCCTTTTCTGTAAATCAAAAGCATCCCATTCAACCTGAAGATGCACACATCATATAGATGTCATGATGCCTACCTCTAAGGAGCCAGGCCGGGCCCAGCAACCCCAGAGGCAGACATCATTTTCCCCAGGGAAGTCTCAGCGGGCCCAAGTCGGGGCCCTTTGGACTCAGTCCTGGCACCTTAGGCGCCAGGCTCATAGCGGACCCCAATCCTGGCGCCTTAGGCGCCAGGCTCATAGAAGAGGATATGTGTTTAAGTGCTTGGGTGCACACTTACCTGATGCAGACCTTGCTGCTTCATCCAGGCCCTCTTGAGGCCTGAATGGGACTACTTAACCTGTAGGACTACTTCACCACCCGGGTGTGGTCGGGGAAGGATACATACCTGATTGGTGGAAGGATACATACCAGGAACTTCTTCCAAGGCTATTTAAACCCCACCCGAACAGCCACACATGCTTCGCGTTGTTCTGCACCAAGCAGCTGGACGCTCACCGTGTCAGCTCCTGCATCCTGACTTCAGCCACGCCTGCCAGCACCCTGGAACACCTGCAAGGGGAGAAAGGAAGAGAATAGGAGAAGAAAAGCCCTTACCTGCTAAATCTGCATCCCGGAGTCATTTCTCCAACGGCCCTGAAAAGGAAGACATCATTTTAAAGGCATTTCGTTTCGATCGCTGCAGCGCAGCATTTTACTCACCTTTGCAAGGCACTTCCATCTTCAGCAGCGATCTTCCGGATTCAGCTACGCCCCGGCGCCTAGAGGAAAAAAGACAAGAACAAAGGTGAGAGGGAGAAAAGGAATAAGGAAAGCTCAGTTTCCTTTTAAGTCTTACCTGTTGGATTATTCCCACTGCATTTTGGGTCCTGCCGCTTCCTGGCATCTCCGGACCCCGGCCCCTATGGGGAAAAAAGACCAAGACATTGAATGAGCGAATGCAAAGACATTACCTGAGCGCTCATCCAGAACTGTTTCACTTCGGGTCGGCGCCATATCTCCGGCACTCCGAACCCCGGCCCCTAAGGGGAAAAAGACATAAGCATTAGCGCTTGCTGCAATTAGACAACGAACATTATTATTAAGCTTGAACTTTTGAACAGAACTTTTACAGCGCCTTACCTGAACAGTCAAGCTTACCTGAACTCCATTCAATCCACTATCCAGTGAAGTAACTGGGTTTCAACGCGCCCCTGCATCAGAAGCAGGATGGAGAGCTCATCCTTCCAAACCCTAAGGAGGGTATCCAACGAGCCAGGGAAGCCAGAATAGAGGGGCCCTTCCTGTCCATCTTCAGAGTTCTGCGCCTTCGACGCCGCGCCTCTGTGGGAACCAGGTGAGCGTTACAATAGAATCACCTCCAAGTCATCCATACATCCATAAAATAGACTTCTTAGATTCCCCAAAATCTTTTCTGTCACCATCAAAACTTCTTCCTCTCTAGTGAAAAGATGATCAAACAACAAATATGTATTTCTTCAGAAAACAGCCAGTAACAATCAGATATAACATAATGCCCTTGACTTGCTAATTGTCAACACTATATACCCCAAGTACAGATCTAAGATCCATAAGTCTGATATGATGCATATGGTGCGCAATACTCAAATGTCCGAATTTTCTTTCTTTCCTTTAAGGTCATCTTATAATACAGCAACGATGAAGAAAGGTGAACTTTGACCAGTGGAAAAACAACACATAGACTCACCAGGTTATATGCACACTTTTGTATCAGACACACTGCTTCAACTCCACAAAAAAGAAAGTACTATATAAATAGATTCATGTACATTTTTATCTACAGCACACAAATGGGCAATTGTTATTGACATTTAGGGTCGGAACAAGTGAACATATATATTTATTTTTTTCTAGGGAAAATAACACCATAGCAGGTTAAGGAGGAACTGCTACCTTAACCCTTTCTTTGCCTGAACATTGGGCTAGAAAGTGAGGACCATCAAAAGTTTATCATTTAAGTGAGTATTAGTTCGCACCATTAATCTGTTCATCATTGATATACACAAAGCATATATTTCACATACTCCATGTCTTGCTTTTTAAGGATCAATCAAAACCAGGATTAACAATAAAAATGACACTTACCACAAAAAAGGAAGGACTACAGTGAATGAACGTCAAAACATGTATGTATGATTTAAAGGATTCCTCCAAATAATCAAAGCACAACAATTGGGCAACTGCCAATATCAGGATGACAAATTTAAGTGACCAATAAACTTCCTGAAGAACCGTTCGTCACCAAGAACCGGGGAAACGCGTGTCGAGGACTAAAGTTGAATTAAGAGGACTCTAAAAGCCCACAGGTCTAAAGTGGAGCTAAGAGGATTCTAAAAATTAAAAGTGGGCATTAATAGAGACATAAAGTGGAGGACTAAAAGTTGAATAATTTGGTGGAACCAAGAGGACTTGAAAAAGACAAAGTGAGTCACACAAATAGTGAATTTTATAAAACTGTTATTTTGTTTCTTTCTTTCAGATTAAGATTAAAAACATAGCACTCACAATGACTTGCATTGTATTCATTTAAGAAAGAGCGCAAACCCCAGACTGTATCCTTCTGTTTCATGTTTATAAAGCTCAGGTCAGCCTCTGAGCAAGTCTAGGGTGCAGCCTTTTCTTGTTTTTCCATACAACCTAGTATCTTTGTAAAATACTACAGTAGGGCGCCAGTACTGTGCAAAAGGCTGAGATCTTTTTTGTGTTCTGTAATTATTATAACCGTTTCAGAATCCGGGACTGTTGGTACATATGGTGACACCGCAACCTGTTCTAAATTTTGGGGAATATCAGCATACCGCTTGATTTCTTTTTTTTTTTTGGGATTGTGGGTGAATATGTATGGGTTGGTTAAGGGTCTCCACAATCCGGAGAAAACGGCCTAGCTATGGCAAGTGTTGGGACTAAAGGGGTTGCGTCCTTTAAAGATGAAAACACATGAGGTGGGGTAATTCACCACATCCTATACACCCCAACTGCGGACTATCAGCTGCTGGGGCTGGAGAGGTTGTAGACTTTACCCAGGGTGTTGTAATTTTATCACAGCTAACAGACCAGGGCTGAGGGTCATCCACCGGGGTTACCTGAATACTCCTGGCTTCCACAGTTTCAGAGCTAGTAACATTTAAAACATGTTGAACCCCTTTAGCCCGTACATTTTTTTAAAAAGCTAATTTAGTCTTTTTTTTTTTTCAAAATATTTTGGAGCCCCACACATTCCACTTCTCCAGCATGGGGACTGGCATGGATTCACATGCTCGTGAACATTCCCCGTTGTCAGGCTAGGAATCCTAGGTAAAAGAAAAAATCAGTTTCAGTTTTGTTTCTGAACTGTCTTTCTCCGTATAACCAATCACTGGTATGTAGGTCATACTGCCCCCAGCAAATGACTGCCCTCTACCCAAGCCCCTCCTCTGGCAGCCAACTTCAGATTTTTACTGCGCGTTCAAGTGCTGGGAGTCCTCGTGCTTAGCTCTCAAGCTTTTACTGCGTATTGTGTTTTTTCAAAGAGTTTACTCTTATTTTTTCAGACAAATTGAGCCTCAAGCTCCACCGATTTATCTTCTGATCGACGGGGACCCGTTTTGGAAATTTCTATCGCCCTCAAGGTCGAATTATCATTGAATTTCACTTCTCGGAGGATTCCAGAAGATCTTTGATGCCTACCCCTCGTGGACATGGCCGAAGACAAAGGAGACTTGACGCCTCGGTTTAGGATCTGCCCACGGTGTGGACTACAAAATGGCTTCAAGGATGATGGGCACTCCAGTGCCTCTACTGCCTGCACTCAAATCGCATGTGGAGGAGGCCTGTGCGTTCTGCAAGGACATGTCCTCCCGTATCATGAAGGACCATCACAAGTGACTAGCTGGAGACGAAGAGCCCAGCGGCAGGTGAGCCTCGGCAATGTACTTCTCCCAAGAGAGAATCTGAGCGGTCTTCTAAGACCTTTTGAAGGCGCTCCTGTGACGGGGGCACAACATTAGGCAAAGCACTGCGAGTCTGCTGGTACCTGGAGCACTGTTGGTACGGGCTCTGCCGCTGCCAGGTCGGGCGCAGCATTGCCGACGCTGTCAACCACGAGCCAACGCTCCGGGTCGACAAAAAGGAAGTGGGACATCCCGGGTAAGCTTCTGGAGAAGGCCCGGTCAGCTCTGATGGAGAAAGCCAAGTGGGAGCGAGGCATTGACCCTCCCCCCACGTTTAAGGCCCCAGACGCGCCTAAGGTCGTGAAGGCCCAGATTCACCAGGTGAAGGCTTCGATTGAGGAAGTGGTAGCATCCATGGCGAAAACCGCAGAGGCGGCCCCAGTGGAGACGGCCCCCAAGCCAAGAATTTCAATGCCCCCGCTGAGGGAATCCTCTTTCCTGCCCATCGATAAGAACCCCCATGAAGCCGCGGGCCGAGAAGAGGGGGGGCACGATAGTCCTACGGGACTCCGATATCTTCTCCGAGGACAAGCTTTCGGTCCTCAAGGCAGTTCTTCACAAAAGGTTAGTCGAGGTCAGGTCCTACGGGAAGGACCCCGACGAGGCGGACATGGAGAGCGACGCGGGAGCCGACAAGAAACGGCAGGACTAGGAAACAGAGGACACCACACCAAGGCTCCCGTCGCAACCACCAACGGACAGGTCAGAGGACATCTTACTAGCCCTGCACACGCTGTGCTTGGAAATGAGGACAAGGATGCCGTTGCCTCCGGCGGGTGATCCAGCGGCGCCTGGACCGTCAGAGCCCTCCATCCAAGCGGAGGCTAGTCCACCCACCCTGCCATCCTTCACCTCCTTCCCCCTCCGCTGAGGAACGAGATGGAGACGACTGGGACAGACGACGGTACAGATCTCCCATCAACGCCACCCCGGGCTTCACCTCCCAATGAAATTGGCTCATTTCACGCCATGATCGCTAGGGCCTCAGAGCTTTTTCAGCTATGCTCCGAAGAGCAGAAGGAGGGATTCCTTTATCAGCGACGAGAAACCAAGAGGAAGACCATGCTCACGGTTCCGCTGTTGGACGACATCTGGGACGAAGACTGTCCCTCCTGAAAAACCCATCCTCAGCCCCGGCGAAGAGAGACCGGTAGAAGAAATGTACCGGGTTCCAGACTGCACCTATGTGCCTCCAGAGCGCAGCCGTCCCCAGACTCGGTGGTCTCCCCGGCGGCCAAGAAGAAATCGGCTGGGGCGACGGTATCGACTTCCACTTCCCTGCCGGATGGCGAGGGGAAGAAGCTGGACGTCATAGGACGTCGGGTAATCTCGTCGGTGGCGACGACCGTTAAGGCGGCCAACGCTCTCGTTATCGTGGCCGGCTACGATATGGAGCGGTTGTTTAAAATCGCCCCCATCCTGGACTTCCTCCCAGACGTCAAGAGGGCGGAGGCCCTTGAAATCTTGCAAGAAGGCGAGGGGGCATCGGACCACACCATTACTGTGGCCATGGACATCTCGGACACCGGCTTCCGCCAGATGGGCAACAGCGTTTGCCTTTGCCGGCGTGGTTGCCTCAGGGCCACCGACTTCCGTCAAGACGTACAGGTGAGGGTACTGGACATGCACTTCGACGACAGCCTGTTTGGCAAGGCAGTAGACGAGTCGCTGCAGGCCATCAAGGCAGACACTGAAATGGCCCGTGCTTTGGTCATGCTCCATCGACGGCCGTCCTTTCGGTCCTCCGTATGTAAGTCACAGGGTTGCCTCCAAAGGATTCGTTGACAGCTCTTCTTCATACCGTCAAGCGGCCCATTGTTCGTCCCAGGAAGCCTACAGAGGGCGCAGGACATTGCTGTCATCGCCAAGGTGGTAAGGCTCTGCAAAGCAGGAGTAAACTGGCTCTGAGGTCGGGCCCCCACCCGAGCACCCTGGTGGGAGGCCGGCTGGCAAACTTCGTCAGCGTGTGGAAGTCCATCTCCACCGAACGTTGGGTGCTGGATGCCCTGGCCCACGGACACACTCTGGAGTTCCAAAGGAAGTGTCCCCGTTTCCCACCTGTGCACAGGAAAGAAAACCACATTCTGCAGCTGCTGCTGGAGGTGCGAGCAATGCTAAAAAAAAGGCGCAATAAAACTCGTCTCAAAGAGGCTCCGGGGCTCCAGAGTATACTCGCGGTACTTCCTCGTCTGAAAGAAGACCGGCGGTTGGCGGCCCATTCTAGATCTTCAATCCCTCAACAAATATACATGAAATCCCAGAAGTCCTGGATGGTCACTCTTCAGCACGTGCTGGGACAGCTGGAGGAAGGCGACTTCCTGTCATGGATGCCTATTTCCACATCCCCATCTCAAGGGGTATCAAAGTTTCTATGCTTCGTGATCCAAGGGCGGCACTACCAGTTCAAGGCCATTCCCTTCGGTTTGAAGTTGGCCCCAAGGTCTTCACCAAGTGCCTGGCACCAGTGGCGGCGCGGCTACGCCTGCAGGGGATCCACGTCTACCCCTATCTGGACGATTGGCTCATCCGAGCGAAGTCTAAGGAACTCGCCGTCGAACACAAAGCGAGGACCGTTCGCCAGCTCACGGAACTGGGGTTCTCAATAAACTATGCGAAGTGCTGCTTGGAGCCATCACGGTGGTGCGCCTAGCGTCGCCATCGGAGGACAGGATAAAGGCCATCCTGGGCAAGGTACAACGGCTGTTGACCATGAAGGTTGCCAGGGTGCGGTCCATGAAGTCCCTGCTCGGCATGATGTCATGCATCTACCTCGTTCAGCTGTGCAAGCTGCGAATGCGGCCGCTGCCGGAGTTCCTCGACGCACGTTGGATGCAGGCGGCGGGAAGCTTCGAGGACAAGATTGCCCTCAACGAGCCATTCCGTCGAGCGATTTGGTGGTGGGGTGTCAGCCCGCATCTCGCGGCGGACTCGGACTGCTAAACCCCAGCACATCAGGAGACGGTGACGACGGACGCCTTCCTGGATGGATGGGGCGCACATACGGAAATCTCCACACAAGAGGCCTGTGGCTCCCAGAGGAGAGAACGTTACACATCAACGTTCTGGAGCTCCGAGCCGTGTTTTGGGCCCTCAAGTCATTCCTTCCGCCCCTCAAGGGCAAGGTGGTGCAGGTCTTCACCAACACCACCACCACGAGGTTCTACATTCGAAAGCAGGGGGCCACCAGATCCCCAGCTCTCTCCAAGGAAGCGCAGGACCTATTGCACTGGGCTGTCGCCCAGTAGATGTTCCTTGTTTCCTTTTCATCTAGCGGCAGTGGAGAACACTGTCGCCGATTCACTCCGCAGAGAACTGCGCTCTTGCCACTAGTGGGAGCTTCGGCAAGATCATGTGAATCTGCTGTTTCGACAATGGGGCAATCCCCAAATCGACCTAGCAACTAACACCAAGTGCCGGAGGTTCGCCAGCAGGTTTCCCCTGCTGCGGAGCATGGGGGATGCATTCTCATTTCCCCTGGGACAGCCGGTTTCTCTACACATTCCCACCGTTGCCGTTGCTTCTGCGACTCATCAGTCAACTCAGGCGGTCCCGGTGCAGGATGATCCTCGTCGCACCGGTGTGGCCGAGGCAGATTTGGTACCCTGACCTTCTGGACATGTCAGCGTCCCCTCCAGTCAAGCTTCCGGCGGACGCAGATCTTCTCGCCAGGGAAGGAGGTGCGATTCTGCACCACGATCCAGGGTCACTGAACCTGCAGGCCTGGCTCCTGCAGCGCTAGAGTTTGGAGGATACGAGATCCCGGCAGACTTCAAGGAGGTGCTTGCCAGGGCTGCTTCGACTAAGTGCTACGGACATAAATGGAAGAGGTTGCACAGAAGATAAACCCTCTATTGATTACGGCCCCTCAAGTGCTGCTGTACTTGCTGCCGCTGTCCAAGGCGGGGCTGGCACACACTTCTATCAAGATCCATCTGGCGGCTATTTCCCACTACACCAGAACTTCGGGGCGATTGTCGCTGTGGTCGCATCGCCTGGTTAAGGAGTTCATGAAAGGACTTTTCCGCTCGTTTCCGCCGGTGAGGGCCCTGGCATGGGAGCTTAATGTGGTGCGGTCTAGGCTCATGGGTCTTCCGTTCGAGCCTCTGCATTCGGCACCTCTGAAATTCCTATCGTGGAAGACGGCCTTTCTGGTGGCCATCACCTCTGGACGACGAGTGGAAGAGATCCAGGCCCTCTCCTGTAAGCCTCCGTACTTCACTTTTCACGCAACGAAGGTCATGCTGAGGACGCACCTCTCCTTCATGCCCAAGGTTCCGTTGGACTTCCATCTCAACGAGCCCTTGGTGTTACCAGTTTTCTTCCCGTCGCCTTCGTCACCGGGTGAGAGGACTTTGCACTCGCTGAATGTGGCTTGAGCGCTGAAGTTCTACGTGGTCCGCACAAAGTTTTCGGGAGACGTCACAGCTGTTTGTGAACTTTGGCCCTGTGAACCAAGGGAAGGCCCTCTCCAGGGCCCCCATTTCCAGGTGGCTCTCTGGCTGCATCATGCACTGTCACCAGTTGCCAAACCGACCGTTGCCTGGCCATCGGAGCCCATTCGACCAGAGCGATCACTGCAATTACGGCGTTCCTGTCTGATGTGCCCCTGCTGGACATCTGCAGGGCTGCTACGTGGAGGTCGATGAACACCTTCACGAGATTCTACTTCGTTGACCGGGATTCCAGGGAGGAGTCCAGAGTCAGCCAAGCAGTGCTGCGCAACCTGTTCGCTTGAAGGTGAGCCTGGTGAGGAGGTAAGAGATGCTTAATGTTGAGTTGTTGAAATGCTTAATGTTGAGCCTTGCCACCTCCCGTGGTTGTGCATGTGTGTACTGCTATGCATTCTTTTATTCATGAGCATGTGAACCCATGCTAGACCCCATGCTGGAGAAGGAACAAGTTACTTAGCTCTGACTGTTCTCCAGCATGGGTCTGGCATGGATTCGCGTGCGAACCCTCCTGCCTACCCCTTTGCGGCTCTTCTCTTGGTCCTACTGCCACTTTACTTGCTACCAAATTTGAAGATGGCTGCCAGAGGAGGGGCTTAGGTAGAGGGCAGTCATTGGCTGGGCCAGTATGACCCAAAGACCAGTGATTGGTTATTAGGAGAAAGACAGTTCAAAAACGAAACTGAGACTGATTTTTTTTCTTTTACCGAGGATTCCCAGCCTGACGACGGGGAATATTCATGAGCATGTGAATCCATGCCAGACCCATGCTGGAGAACAACAGTTACAGGTAAGTAACTTGTTCCATTACCCACGTCTGTTGTTGTGTCAAGGTGTTCTATGTAGGGCTGACCTGTTTTCTTCACATGAACCGCTGGTGGGGCTGCATAGGTCGTATGCGCTACACCATGATCCTTCTGCGCAACACTAGACCTTAAAAATAAGCATAATAAAAAATAATTAGATACATAATTCCAAAACTAGAAGCAAAGGTCTGATTCCGTATGACCATACAGCATCCTAAACACGAATACTTGTTTCCTTCTAAACTATCCAAAGCCCATAAAAAAACCCTATAATAAAAAAATAAATAAAAATAAATTTGGTTACACCTTAGATACACTGATTAACCTGTATAGCTGAAGAAATGTTGTTAGCAAGCATAAATTACTTACCATGTGTATCGCCCCCCGAAAGCTTCCTTTTGAGGGTCCCCTCAACACATTGTGCTCCGCCTGACAATTTTAAATCTATATTAAAAACATTATAATATTACTCCTTACTTGCATCCTGCCCCCCCACACACACACACACACAAGGTTATAAAATAAAAAAGTCTCATTACCTTTCGCACATGCCTTTTGTGTCTTTCACAACTTAAGAAATTGCAGCATTCACATGCTTTCTCTTTTTGGAAGCCTTTTTGCCATAGCTATGGTCTACTGTAATGTTAATACAAAAAGCATACATTTTAATTCATATGAGCTTACACCTTAGATCCTAATGCCCTAATGCTCCAGGTGTTCAAAGAAAAAACACTCTAAAATATCATTTACATAATACCCGTGTCTAAATACACAATTCGCCTCCTCTCTTTAAACAGTGTAACATTCACGCACCAGCCAAATACAAACACAAAACACACTTTAAAAGAAGCAACAAGCCCGTTTAAAACAAACCCATGTTAAACAAACTTTTGTTTTATTACCTTCTAAAGATTGTCCACCAGGACATTTCTAAATTTAAAAAAAGGAATAGGATATATAACACTATTCTCCTGTCCCACCTTGCATTTAACTCTGAGTTCCGCGCTCTCTGCCCACGTTTACAGAGCCTGCT
This sequence comes from Ambystoma mexicanum, assembly GCF_040938575.1. Lineage (NCBI taxonomy): Eukaryota > Metazoa > Chordata > Amphibia > Caudata > Ambystomatidae > Ambystoma > Ambystoma mexicanum. Next base: position 930,511,839 of record NC_090931.1, on the reverse strand, counting down.
GTGTTTACTCACGGGACGCCATTCAAAGAGCTAAAAGTGTAGTGTAGCTCTCTGCGACCCTGCACCCTAAACTAATCAATATTACAGATAGCGTATGCAAACACCTCTTCTTTTATAAACACCAGAGCGCGGCTCAGCAGACACGTGTTAAACAGCATTATTACCTTTTAAAGTTTGCCACCCAGGATGTTCCACGGGCTCCGTTTGTTTCTAAAAAGCAAATGCTGTACATTATTAAAAAATAAACTCCCACCATGGATTCAACTGGGTTCAGGCTACCTGCCCACGTGTACACAATCTGTACCGTTTACTCACAGTACACAATTCAAAAGTCTCCCACCTCCACCGCAGCCCTAAACTAATCAATAAATCAATATTATAGATAGCATATGCAAACACTTTCTTTTACATAGCGCAGGGCAACAAAAATATGTTAAACAGGCTTATTACCATGTAAAACAGTCTTCCTGATGTTTTTCAGCATCTGATTATAAATTCAAGCAAATCCTGTATATTATTAACAAAAAAAACTCTGGTCCCACCCTGCATTCAACTTTGAGTTCTGTGCTTGCTGCCCACGTTTACAATGCAGTGTTTACTCGCAGAGCCCTTTATTAAACAGCTCAAAGGCCTTTCAGCTACACCATTAATTCCACACATATAAAACAATACACATTACCTTTATGAATTTTGTGAAGTCGATTTTATCATAAAATGACAGTGCTTCATATCTCTACCTTAAAATGAATTAATAATTATACGCCTTAAAAAAACATTTAAAACATTCTAAAAAATTAAATCAACTTACTTGTGTTCCAGACTCCATGGCCACTTTATTTCTAATAGCCAGGCTCAGACGTGTGAAAGAGAACGCCTGCCTGTTATCGTTATATATATTACACGGCCACATCAGTGGCCGTGTAGTTATGGTTAAGTTGCTAATCCCATAGGAAGAGCACTTTTTGGGTGTCTTATAACTTAGCTCTCCCTGGACGAATTCTCACCAAACTTTGCAAAAAAAAGTATATGGCCCACTCTGAATATTTTTGCAGTTTGGTGAGGTTTGGTCCAGGGGGGTCCCTAAATTTCTTTTTTTCCCCATAGACTGAATGGGGGAAAAAGCTTTGCTCACGTCTACAGCCCAAACCGCTGGACGGATTTTCACCAAATGTGCGGCAGGAGCAGCGGCTTGGTCCCGAAAGCGTGCTTTTGTAAATTTGGTGAAAATCCGTCCAGTAGTTTTTTTTTTAAAATGACCAAAAAGGAGGTCACAAAAAATTAGTGATATCTATGTCCGGTCCGTGGACACACTTCCCTGTTCGCTCCGCGGACAGTGTCCTGATTACCTAATCGGTTTGCCTCATGTCCGCGGACATGCAACGTGTTCGCTGATTGGATGGTAAGGAGTGTGAAGTGCGTCAGATTTTTGGAAAACGCCTGCCATCTTAGATTTGCGGCCAATGTCCGTGGACATCGCAGTAAAAACATGAAAAAACACAGCATTCCACTTGTCAAACCTATCAAATAATCTCTGTGGAGGTGAGGGGTGATGAGGACGGGATGGGATATGGCTGCAAGAAACAAAAAAAATTGTGTTTTTTGCCGCGAACAGTCCTGATGTTCGCGAACAGTCCTGTGAAAGTTCGCAAACACCTTAGCATTGCAGGGTTGGTGAAATGCAGTTCTTGGATGGCTTATAACTTTGGCGCCACTACATGAAATTTTGCATGTATATTCCTGGGCTGATTCTGAGTGAGTATGCAAAGTCTGGTGGGATTCTGTCATGACGGGCCAAAATTAGAGGGGGGGGGGGTCCCAAAATAATGTAAAGGCTTATAAATGAGGTGCCATTTGATGAAGCTACACTTCATTTGGAAAACTGATAATAGATCAAGATATACATATTTTTGTGAAGTTTGGTGGGATTCTGTCGAGAGGGAGCAACATTAGAGTGGGGGGTCCCAAAATATTGTAAAGGCTTATAAATGTGGTGCCATTTGACAAATCTACACAAAGGTTTGCAAAAAGATTACAGATCTAGATTTAGATGTTTTCGTAAAGTCTGAATGGATTTTGTCAAGTGGGGGCTAGGTTATGACGATTGTATGTGCATACATTTGACACTTTTGAAAAAATAAAACATGGGTGGATTTCCAGCAAACCTGCTTAAGGAGCATTGGCAAGGACCTACAAGCATGGTTTTGCGAATGTGCCATGGTTTTATTATTTGACCAGTGTCATAATGTAGCTACAAAAAATAGCAGTATACCTTTAGTGACTGAGAGGTAGCCTGTGGCCATGGGCTGTGGCCAGATTGTCCGGGTCATGGAATAAGGTCATGATCTGGACAATCTGGCTACTGGCCATGACCACAAGGGACAAAACATAGGATTAAAGTGGTCATGTCCACCTGGGACTGTCTGTGTGTGGTAAAGTTATTCGAAATTAGGATAGATTTGAAAGGGAAGAAAAATGTGCTTGTGGTAATATGGTCATAGGGTTCTCTTTTTGCCTTCTGCAAGCTGCTATGGAAAGCGAAGAGGGGCCCTGCATGGAACCCTCACCTTCGCTTTCCATGGTGGCCATCATGGAAAAGGATTTTCCTTCCTACACCGGGATGCTGCAGGCGTCCCGGTGTTGGAAGAAAGATCCTATTTTTTAGCACCCCGGGTTCCCGCTTTGGGAACCTAGGGTGCTAATGGCCTTCATCCCCCATTTCAGGGGATGGAATGGGGGATAATGGTCCAGAGACCTAGTTATCCACCCTTGCTTCGCTTGGGCCGATTGGTCTTCTGGGCCGGTATCCACCGTTCCATTCCCTGGAACAGAGGAAGAACGCCACAATATTCCCATTAGCATAACACAAAATGCAAATGGAAATGTTGGAAAATCTTATTTAGTTTGTACTAATATAATATAAAGTAGATGGCGTCTATACATTATTTTTTTTAGTTCTATTTTTTAACTGTGAAAGGTGGTTCCTAAAGGAATATGCCGTTTGTTGTTTTGGGATGTATTTTTTTTGTGAGGAGAGCTGAGAATGAAAGTAGGGAGGGAAAATGTTGCGCCTGTGTTATTTCAAAGTTAGGGGGCACTGTTTCTCATGCGCCTTGATTACATCAGTGGTGGTGGCTCTTGGGGAGGAGGGATGGTGTTAGCCGATGCCATTTTAAGATAAATAGCAGTTTTGCTAAAAGTATGTACTGTGGACTAAATTGTTAATGGATAATGAGTAGGAATAGGTGGAGCTGTGCAAGGGAAATTTTGAAGTTGGCAGTTCCTAGATCAGTAGAAAATGCAGTTCCGAACTGTCCGCCAAGCAGAGATCTTATCGTGAAGTGTGGATGGGTTCTCAGACACGTCATCATGCCGCGCACCAGCGTATGGTCATGTGGCACTGTCTGGAAGGTCCGCTATGAAGTCAGATGTTCGTAGACGTCTACAGATGCAAAACTAGTTAAAATAGTTGCAAGAAGTGTATAGAAGTGTTAAAAATTATTCAAGATGGTGGGAAATGGCAGAGATTTAAGGTGAAACTTTGGAAATTGGACACAAATATTGCTATATTGGGTAAGTATGATATTAGTTGTAGGTAAATAGCATGCACTGGTAAAAACCTATGAAATTCAAAGAAAAAACTTTGTTAAACGGACGTTATGGTTCCAAGTAAAACCGAAAAACCCCTGAAATTCACCAGTTAAGCTAAGCAACCATAACTCTCCCGCCACCACCGTGCACTGCTAAAATGAACACCCAGAACATCAAAGATGACATCACAAATATCATTGATGACCTCACACTTGAAATACATTTTGATGAAAACTCTCTACAAGGAGTTGTTTATATTGTTAACAAGATGTCGAGTGATCGGGAGACCTATCATGAACTACTTAATCTATTAAAGAATGTACTCTTCGAGGGGATTGGGTCCTCCAACGTATTCCATATCAATGACAGTAATCACCACAGCTGTGCTGCTTCGGAAAATCTTTCTGCGTCCTGCGTTGATGACGTTGATATGCTGTCCTCGAGGGCCTCTGTCGAGCCGACGTCACTGGATGTTATAAGTGGGACGCACAACGCCCGTAGCCTCAGTTCCGTTTTTTTTCGCGAACGTGTTGCTTCGGAGATCTCTGCGCGCCTCGATTCTAATGAATCCTGTTCTTCAAACCGTTTTCTTCATTGCTATTGTATGTTGTCTTCGGCTTCTTCCACCCCGCGGTCCGGGTTTAAGAAGTGTCGGGTGCGCGGGTCCAAGATGTCGCTGACGGATATGCACGATGCTTGCCTCTGGTGCCTCGGGGAGGACCATGATATGGACGACTGTGTCGACTGCCAATCGCTCATATCGAAGGCCTTGCGGGAGCGTAAGAAGCTGCTGTCGGTCGGTAAGGTGTCCAAGCCCCGGAAGTCACGTTCCTCTGGTCTTTCGACAGACAATTCGAGGGGTGACTCTCAGCATCGTCGTTGTGAATCCGGGGGTTCTCGGTCTGGGAGTCGGTCCGCCATTCCTCTGCCTCTTCGAGGCACTCCAGGAAGCACCATCACAGGTCGCCTTCCCCGTCCTTGTCCGAGGATTCCGCCCGTTGGAGGGTTGCTTGTCCCAACAAGCATTCCACTCCTGAGGAATGGGGTTCCTTCCGAAAGGAGATGTTGGCGATTTTTCAATGGCAGGGCTCCGGTCCATCCGCGCCGTCTAATGATGCCGGTCGTGGCTGTTCTAGAGACACCGCTCGTCCGCCTTTGGGCTCGAGCAGTCGTCGCGATCACCGGGTGCCTTCGAGGTCACGGTCAGACAAGGATAGTCGCTCTAGACATGCCCGTTCCAGGTCCCGGTCCTCGACGCCCTCGAGACCGTGAGAACCTGTGATATCTTCGAGGAAGACATCGAGGTCGTCGACGGACTCTCTCAAGGCACCGCCTCCGAGGAAGTCGTTGACGCCATCGGCGCCCAGGCTGTCGAGACACGCTCGGGGCTCTGCCCTCGAGGCCTGTGTCGCCGCCATCAAAGCTGTCAGAGCCACGCTAGACGCCGATTCCATCTACGTCTTTCCAGGTGGCTTTGTCGTAGGTGTCCCGTGGCACGGTGGCACCCCCCCAGGAAGGCGCTGGCCACGGCTAAACATGTCTTTGTGCCTTTTTCTGTACCCTCCTTCCAGCCTCTGGATTATATTTGAGGTGGATGAGGGGTCTGAGGAAGGTGAGGGTCCTGCAGGGGTTCCTGATGACATTTTCTGGTCATAGTCAACTTGAGGACGTGCGTCAGTCGCTGCACGACGCCAGTCGTCTAGACACCTCTCCAGAGGTGGAGTTTGGTAGGCCAGAGCCTGGCACGCATTCCGACTCCTCATACCGGCGCCTCATGTCGAGGATCACGGATTACCTGGGGTGGTCTGCCCCGCCCCTGAGGATTTTCAGCAGGATTACCTGACTGATATCCTGGACCAAGGTCCTCCAACTGACCTGGTGCTGCCATTCCATATGGCCTTGCAGAGAAGGGTGCGGCGGCTTGGACCTCTCCGGAGAGTCTGCCGGCAGTGACCAAGTCCTTGCCGAAGAAACACCTGCTACTTGACCACGCACCCTACTCCGGAGAGTTTGGTGGTGCAGGCGGCTACGGCCACAGCAAAGCGGGCGTCGTACCCTACCATCCCTCCTGATAGGGACGACAAACATTTTGACGGCTGGGCGAAGAAGGTATTTTCTTCTGGCGGTATGGCCCTTCAGGCTGCCAACTCCATTTGTGCCTTGTCTCGTTTCACATACACTCTGTGGAACTGTATTTCCCTAGCGGCGGATCATATTCCCGAAGGGGAGGAACGGGATGGTTTCCTTGCTATTGTGCAGGATGGCAAGGATGCCATGTGTGAATCCGTTCAGTCGGGTCTGGACATGGTTGATTGCGTCACCCGGTCCATGGCGGCGAGCAGCGTAATACGCAGGTTTGCGTGGTTGCGGAAGTCGGGTTTTGCTCCTGATGTGCAAGCCCGCCTCCTCAACATGCCCTTTGATGGTGAACATCTTTTTGGCAGCAAGGCTGACGAGAGTCTTGAAAGGTTGCAGACCTCCAAAGCTGCAGCAAAGTCGTTGGGCGCTGCAGTGTGCCAACCTCCGCCTTTTCGTCCTAGGGGACAGCATTGGAGGGGAGGTTCCTTTCGATATTACTCGTCCTTTAGTAAATCGAGAGGTGCTGCAAGTCAAAGGGGCAACTGTAGGAGTGCCAGAGGTGGAAAACAAGGTACTCGAGGTGCCAAGGACGCGCAAGCAGTTGCCTCTTTGCCCTCAGGCACTGCCGCAGCCACTTCAGCTCAGTCATGAGGCCCATGCTTCTCCGGTTGGGGGAAGGCTGGCGCAGCATCTGGTAGAATGGCGTGCCATTACTTCAGATGTGTGGGTTCTGGAGATCATAGCCCACGGCTACTGTCTTCGTTTCCGGCAGAGGCCTCACGACAATCCACCAGGGAATCTCTCTTTGAAGGGTCCGGATCCGCTCCTTGCGCTGGAAATTCAATCCCTGCTGGAGAAAGGCGTCATAGAACTGGTGCCTGCAGCGGAGAGCAACAAGGGATGGTATTCCCCTGATTTTTTGATTTCGAAGAAAGACGGCGGTTTGAGACCCATCATGGACTTGCGCGGTTTGAACAAGCTCCTCAGGAAGGACAAGTTCAAGATGGTTACTCTTTCTCAAGTCCTCCAGGCCCTTCAACTTCAGGACTGGTTGGTGTCTTCCGACCTCAAGGACGCTTATTTTCATGTGCTGATCCATCCCAAGCACAAGAAGTACCTGAGGTTCGTGGTTGGCGACTCGCACTTTCAGTTTCGGGTCCTGCCGTTCGGATTGACTTCCGCCCCAAGGGTCTTTACCAAGCTCATGGTGGTGGTGGCAGCGTATCTCAGGAAAGGGGGGATTCATGCCTACCCCTACCTGGACGATTGGTTGATCAGGGCGCGCTCTCCCGATCAAGTCCTGGATCATCTGTCCGTCACCTGCCACTCCCTTCACAAGCTGGGCTTCTCCCTTAACTTAAAGAAGTCCCATTTGACACCAACTCAGCGGCTCCAGTACATCGGAGCAGTGCTCGACACATCCCGGGGCAGTGTTTTCCTCCCCAGGTGAGGGCTCGCCACATTCTGCAGATGGCGCACAAGTTTCAACATGCCCAGAGTCTCCCAGCGTTCGAGTTCTTGAGGTTGCTCGGCCTCATGGCATCCTGCATTCTTCTGGTGCCAGAGGCCAGGTTGCGGATGAGATCTCTGCAATGGGCTCTCAAGCTCCAGTGGTCAGTCCTCCGGCAGGATGTCGGACCCCGTTCAGGTGCCGCCCTCGGTCGCCCAGGACCTTCTGTGGTGGGTCGTCGAAGGCAATCTGGTGGGGGGGGGGCTCCATTTTGGCAACTGTTAGGGAGAATTCTCTGTTTAGGCTGAATTTCCTAACCTATTGAGTCCCCCAGCAGCTTTGCTGGATTTTTCTGGGTTTATTATTCTCTCCTGCCAAGAGTGAGACTCTTTTACCTTCACTCTTGGACATTTCATTGGCATGATCAGAAGGCTAACATGGTTGAGTTTACTCAAGACCAGCTAGTTCTAGTTATGCTTCCAACAAGGCAGAGGGCCTTGCAAGACAAATGGATGGGACCCTTCAAGGTTGTGGGAAAACTTGGGGAGGTCAACTATCTGGTGGATCTGGGCAAACCCAGGGAAGCTCCCAGAGTCTTCCACACCAACCGCCTCAAAGCCTATGTCTCTAGACCAGAAGTACGAGCATTGCTTCTAGCTTCATCGGAAGAGGAGGAGGAGAGTGACGCTCTACCTGACCTCCTGAGAGGCTTACCTTTGGACGAAAAGGTTGAAGGAGTTAATCTCTCTTCAGATCTGACCCCTGAGCAACAGGAGGAGTGCAAAGCGATGTTAAATCAGTTTGCCTCCCTGTTCTCACTTTCACCAGGCTTGACCCCTTGGGGACAGCATGAGATACTCACTGGTGACTGCCTGCCAGTCAAAAGCAGGGGATACAGAATGTCAGAACATGTCAGAACCCACATCAAAGGAGAGGTCAAGAAGATGCTTGATCTCGGGGTAATAGAGCCCTCTACTAGTCCATGGTCTAGCCCAGTGGTGTTAGTACCAAAGGCAGGATCCAAAGAGCTGAGATTCTGTGTGGACTATAGAGCTCTTAATGCAGTCACCAAGACTGATGCCCACCCTTTGCCAAGGACAGATGAGTTGGTGGATAAACTTGGTGCAGCCAAGTACCTCAGCACACTGGACCTTACGTCGGGCTATTGGCAAATAGCCCTGACAGACCATGCCAAGGAGAAAACTGCATTTTCTACCCCAGTTGGCCTATACCAATTCAAGGTTATGCCTTTTGGACTGAAAAATGCACCTGCAACATTCCAAAGGATGGTGAACCAAGTTCTGGCGGGGATGGAGGACTTCTGCATGGCATACTTGGATGACATTGCAGTCTTCAGCCACTCCTGGGCAGAACATGTGACCCACTTAGGACATGTTTTGCAGGCTCTTGAGCAGGCCAATCTGACCATAAAGGCAAGCAAGTGCCAAATTGGTCAGAGTAAAGTGGTCTACCTTGGACATGAGGTAGGAGGTGGAGAAATAAGGCCTTTGCTCAGCAAGATTGAAGCTGTGCAAAATTGGACAACACCTACTACTCAGACCCAGGTGAGAGCCTTTCTAGGCCTCACTGGGTACTAAAGGAATTTCATTGAGAACTATGGGACCATAGCTTCTCCTCTGAATGTGATCTCCTCTCCAAAATTCCCTAAGAAGGTCAAATGGACTGAGGAATGCAATCAGGCCTTTGAAAACCTGAAGAAAGCTCTCTGCCAAGCTCCAGTACTCAGAGCTCCTGACTACCACCAAACTTTCATTGTACAAACTGATGCTTCCAATGTAGGTATAGGTGCAGTTCTTAGCCAACTGGATGAGAAGGGTAGGGAACACCCCATTTGCTTCATCAGTAGAAAACTGAAGGATCCTGAAACAAGGTGGGCAACAATCGAAAGAGAATGCTTTGCTATTGTGTGGGCACTGAAGAAGTTTAGGCTATACTTGTATGGTTCTACTTTTGTCATTCAGACTGACCACCAACCCTTGAGATGGTTAATGCAAATGAAAGGGGAAAATCCAAAACTATTGAGATGGTCAATCTGCCTCCAAGGGTTTGATTTCACCATTGAGCACAGGTCAGGGTGTCACCATCAAAATGCTGATGGACTCTCTAGGATGTATGTCATCGACTAGAGGTATGAGGTTCATCCAGGAGTGGATTAAATCCTCCTGTCCCTTAGTCTGGGGGGGGGGCGAGTGTTAGGGAGAATTCTCTGTTTAGGCTGAATTTCCTAACCTATTGAGTCCCCCAGCAGCTTTGCTGGATTTTTCTGGGTTTATTTTTCTCTCCTGCCAAGAGTGAGACTCTTTTACCTTCACTCTTGGACATGTTTGGAGTGTGTTTCCTTGGTTTACCTTGTGTTGAATGGGCTATGGGGGTCTTTTACTCCATAGGGCCTCATGTGTTTTTGTGAGATGGGTTACACAGCACCCTCAGTGCCGTAACCCAGGGGTGTCCTAGGGACCCCCCCAACATAGACTCCATACCCTGGGACTGACTACTGTCTCCCAGGGTCTGTAAAGTCACCATTGACTTTACTAGTCTCAAATCCTGAACAGAACCAGTACAAACCATCATATTGTGGACGTACTGGCCGGGGCAATTCCATTGCCCCGGGGTCTGTTAGTCGAGGGGGCACGTCTCCGTCCCCCCTCATCGAGTTTTGGCTGGTGGCAGTGGAAACTACTTTTTATATTCAACCGCGAATATTTTCCTATGGGATTTCCCATTGTTTTAGGCTAATACCTTTATTTATTTATTTACGGTAGCCTTGAACATACCGCCGGGTTATTTCTTTATTATTATAACTCCGGTTGGTATTTTTTGCCAAAACTTGATTCTAAAATGGCGTTGGTGTTCACCTCTGTAACTCTGACCCAAAGTGGAGCCCTTTGTTCCACTTTTGGCGGGCTTCTCCACAGAAGCCCTCCAAAGTGGTGCCACTCTGTCTGGGGTACTTAGGAGGGGTGGAGGGGGATTTAGGCACCCTGGACTGAGTGACCTTGGTAACTCAAGTCGCACTCCGTCCTGATTGGCCCAAGTGGTGAGCCGGCCGGCTCACCACTTAGCATGTTTGAGTGACAGCTAGGCTGGGTGAATGGGGGTTTGCTGCATAAAAGCAGGGCTTTGGGGACTGGAACTTCAGAAGTCGCCACAGGACCTAAGAAGCCGAAGAGGGAGAAGCCGAGCCGACCTGCCAAGACGACACCACCGGTGAAGCCCTGCAGAACCGTCTCACCACTTTTTCCGACGACAGAGGAGATCTCCCGCCGGAGAGTCTTCTTCCCTTAACTGGTGGGGACAACCAGTTGCTGCCTTCTTTTCGCCGTCCCGAAGCATCTCGTGGCCGCCTTGCCTGTGCCAAGCACCCTGGCAACCGGGATACCACTTTTTACCTCAACCGCGAAAGAGGGGTACAAATCCTTTGTGACCGGAAAACTCCACGGCTGGTCTCTTCCCTGGTAGTGCAACGATCTGCAGCTTTCCTCCACGTCGGGAGCACCTCTTCCCCTGGACGACGCCGCGACCCACTACCAGGAACAACTACCACCGCTGGAGGATCCTTTCCACTGTTTAAGGTACTGTGTTCCGCCCGGCCTCCCTTGCCACCGATTGTACGGGGTAGACTTGGCCCTCGGCTCTCGAACCTGGGTAGGTCTGGGACACCCTAACTAAACTTTTCAGAACCGTAGTAAAACCTTTTTCTCTCACCTGCAAAGACTGATGACATTGTGTGATCTTGGGCACATTTTTCGCCTGGCTCCCTCTAAAGCGGGCCCCGAACTAATTCTCCTTGTTCCACCATCGACTGCCTTTGCTAACCTTATGTGAAAAGTGTTTTACCTTACTGCTCTCTTTATTTCTGCCTTTTCCCTCCCTTTTGGTAATACTTGTTGGGGTGTCATCTAACGTTAAGCGCTCACCTCTGTTTGGAAATAAGTGGGGTTAACTTAGAATTGTCCAACAAATGATTAGGGATGTACATATGAGTAATAGTAACTGTGTTTGACTTTCTTATCTTTTCTAGTGTGCTAGTGTAATTTATGAGTGTACCTTTAATAAATAAGTTTATACTTTTACACCTAGCTCTGGTTAGTGTTTGCTTGTGCTACTGTGTCTCTGTACCTATTCTGTATTCTCTGTATACTGCCTAACTCTTCTTGAGGGAAGTCTGGCTGCTCAGCCACAGCTACCACAGTGAATCTGTGCGGTGCAGACTGCTACCAAGTGGGTTTACTGCCAACACCTGTAGACTTAAATCTTTTGCAGTGGTCCCAGAGGGAACTGCACAGGTTTCTGCCTAACAGCAACCCTGGCCGGAGGTGACGATCGTGACGGGCGCATCCCTCATGGGATGGCGAGCTCATGCCAACGAGCTGACAGCGTTAGTTAGTCTCCGTTGGAGTCCAGACTCCATATCAATCTGTTGGAGCTGAGGGCCCTGCAGCATGTGTAGACAGACTGTAAGAAGTCTATCTATTGACATAGGGTGGAAGACACCGTGGATGCAGAGGCACCTAACAAATTGCAATAATCGAGGTGTTATTTACTTGATTAGTTGCCTGTGCAATTTGAAATATATTGGGATGACAACTCGCCCAATTAAAACACGTTTCATCGAACATAAGTCCTGCATAAGGACCGGAAAAATTACTGCACCACTTGTGGTCCATTTCAATGCAGAACAACTCACAGAGGATGACTTTAAATGGACAATCCTTGAGAAAGCATGGCCACCTCGTAGAGGAGGCAATTTTCACGACATACTCCTCACAAAAGAACAACAGTGTCATGATCTCTGCTTCCAAAAGGTCAGGGTTTTACCAACTCCCTTGGAAGCAGATCCATAACCCAGGTTCCGAGTGCCAACCAGTCCCAATTGGGACCTTTTGGACCCAGTCCTGGCGCCAGTGGCACCAGGCTCATAAATATGCCCAGTCCCAGCGCTGGAAGCGCCGGGCTCATAATGCTTGGGTGGACTTACCTGCAGCAGACCATGCTGCTTACTTGCCTGCCAGTTGAGCCTCTGATCCTCTTCTATTTGGAACTACTTTTCCTGGTGGGTGGGGCAGGAGCCACTCCCTAGATTCAGAACACTGGAACTCTTCTGGAAAGCAGGAACTCTTTTCTTACCTAGGCGTGGCTGTGGAAGGAGACACCTAAGCACTACAGGAGGCTATTTAAACCACACCTGATGGATGAATCTTGCTTTGCGTTATTCTGCATCCTCTGCAGCAGAACGCTCATCGTGTCTTCTGCATCTGATCCTGGGCCTAAGGAAAAAGGCTTACCATCCTGAATCCAGTCTTCAGCAACACCTATAAAGACAAGAAAGAACAGGTTAGCATTACAGTCTTCAGTGACAGCTCTTCACTTACCTGGTCCATCGGCTGTCACCAACGCCTCACGCTGCATTCCGGCATCTGAAAGACAAAAGCTTACCAACTCTTCGCACGCTCCGGAGGCCTTCGGCGCTGCATCCCGCATCTGAAAGACGAAACAAGGTGCGTTTAAAGACATTGGGGAACTTTAATACTCACGTGCCATTACTCCTTTCCACATCTAACCCAGTGGGTATTCTGGCACCCTGCAGCCGCTCCGAACTTGTACCTGCAAAATGAAAAGACAGTTAGAGCGCATCGTGAAGCAGGCAACAAGCGCTTACTTACGTGCTTCCAGGCGCTTCTATTCATCACACGGGCTCCATCTTCAACTCACTTCAGCCCGTCATCCGCCATCGCCGGAACCCTGCAAAACAAGAGACATCATTACTAAAGACTTTAAAGACATTAGAATTACACGAAACTTACCGTTCGTGCAGTAAACGACGGACAGCAGTCCTCTGAAGTCAAGAGGCCTGCTCCCCTTATCCAGTGAAGAAACTGGTTACAGCACCCTGCCCCGAGGCAGATGGAGAGCACATTGTTCACTTACCTAAGGTGAGAGCGTTAACCTTTGGGGTTCTACAGGAGAAGAGAAAGGGAAGAAGAGAGAGACATTCAATAACCCAGTTCCTTAATCCCATATTTTCTATCTGCAGACATCTTACCCTTCGAGTCAGACATACAGTGCACAGAGGTCCAGCCCAAAGAGCCAGCCATGTGTTACACATCACCTTTGAAGATACGGTATACGCCCAGTCAAGACCGGCGCCTCTACGGGAATCAGGTGAGCGTTACAAACAGTGGATTTTCCGTCTGGACACAGTTCGACATGGGCTAAATGAAGAGATTCAGTGGAACACATTGGCCCTGATGAAGTAGATCCAATACAAGGACCACCCCCCAATTTTTGGGTACCGCCTTCCCCCTTTTCCCCCCCCGGCCCCTCCTTCCCTTCCGCCTTCCCACATAGTCCCCCTGTGTATCAGATGTGTTGGAACACGTTCCGCAATTGTAAAAACCGGGGGCCACAAATTTGCTGGCAAAACAGTAAATTTTGATCATGGTAGTGGTTGCAAGGCAGAATGTAAAGAATATACATAGAGCGAATTAATGTGATTTTTGCTGCTCATGATGGCCGCCGCATTGCATGGTGGGTTGCAGCTCCACCTATGTGAGAGATTCGATGGAAACTGAAAGCTTCTCATGCACTGTTTATCCTACTCAACGTGGCCCTCGGGACATGCACTGTTTACCCAACTCAAAATGGCCGCCGGGACGTGTGACGCGGGCGTCTACTGGTTGTCGATAAGATCATCTTCCACCGTCATTGTGTATACAAGACGTGGAGGAAACAACCAGCGTCTACCGCGAGGAACGCCCCATCATGAATGGACCGTACGAAGTATTGACGGGAAAACGAGGAAAGAACAAGTAGGAGCGAGCAGTAAACGTGAACCAGAATACGCGTATATCAACGCTATTAAACAAGCAGAAATGGGTCTTCAGCCCACCTATTAATTCTGTTTCGCAAAATAAGACTGTATTAACTGGTGCGGCTTGATAAGCCAGTTCGAACAAGGGCACGTAATGGGGGTTTCTGTGGGGGCATTAATATCGTGGGTAACAATTTACTGGATAGCACTCTGTGGATGCACCCGTAGTATGGGCACAATGTATGCAACATGGGTAGTAGATAACATAAGTATCACGACCCGGGAGATCTGGTGTAACCTGGGTTCTGCAATTCTTGCTTTGCGGGACTCTTCCAGAAGCACTACCAATAAGATTGCTACACCACAAGAGGCTCACCCTACCAAAGGGAGACTGATGAGTGGCGAGGTAATTGGGGTTTACAACACGGGGAGAGTATACCCTCGGATAAAGTTACGCATTACCTTGCGAGTACATAAACAGCTAATGTAACATAAGTTTTCTTATGTTGCAAACTAAGCATTACCTTAGGTGCTAAGACTTGACTATTTGAAAGTGTCAACACTGTTGAAATTGACTGTGCCTCTCCTCCGCACACACCACAGACGGACAGGTATGACTTTGTAATACTGGATTTGATGTCACGCACTCAATGGTGATGGGGTAGGGTGAAAATAGCCTCTTTTTAATGTCACAAGTTGACTTGCTTAGTACATTGGAAAGTAAACCATTCCACTCTACACATGAGAGATAGTAAGAAATGCCATACACCTTTTTCCCATATACGAGAGAAGTCAGATTGACTTTCTCCTATTTTATTTCACAGAACATGTCGCAATTTCGCCCCTGTGGGGCTTGCAGATTGGGTCAAAGGAAGAAATAATGGGTCCTGAAGAATATGATACACGAAAGACATCATTGAAACCGGTCGACCAGACATACAGATGTCTCCTCATTTAGAGTGATACAAGTGGACTTATGCATTTTTAGAAAGAATTGTTCGAATTAATGTTACAGAATATGCATTTTCTTTTATAGATACGTCATGCACTCTCGCACATTTGACTGTCTATGCACTGTAAAGAAAGAGTTTAGTATTGAGTGCATGTTGTGACGAGTCTCTTGCGACACTTATACTCTTGAAAAATGTTTTAGAAATTACTCCTGGGTTAACCAGACACGCCTCACGGAGGGCAATTAAATTGCCGGATTACCTGACGTCGAGTCCCACGTGACCTGCTTGTTTGACCCAAGGGTGCAGTCGGGAAATGGTTTTCCCGCAACTGCTTTGATTTTAACCTGTTTGGGCTAACTACCCATAGTTGTATGAAATTTGTGTGTGCAAAATTTACTGTGGAAACTTTTTGTGGAAACCATCCCACTGCAAATTGATATAGGGTGAGAATAGGCCCCATGTATTCCCCGCCTGTAGTCGGTGCATCAGTGCTCTCCAGGGCTAGGAACATCATGCAGGGCTAGAATAGTGTGTCCCCTGTAGGGAAAGAGTTAGGGCTGCATTAATGGCACAATAAAGTAACTAGCTCTAGTGAAGCTTCTGTTCCTTATTCTGTTTTGTGTGTTATAGTATTTCTGATAACAGAAAGGACACATACCCGTTGTTAGAGGTAATGTGCATTTTAATAAAATCCCTGTGTTAGTTGGCCCTCAGGCTTGCCCTGAAGGCTTTTCTGCTGATTGTGCGAGGAAAGAATGTCCTGATTCTGACGAACAACACGGTGGCCATGCACTACCTCAACAAAAAGGGGGGGAGGGCAGGGTCACTTCCTTTGTGCAGGGAGGCGATACAGCTCTGGTTCTGTGCCATCCAGCAGGAAATTTCGATCTTTGCAGTTCATCTGGCCGGAGACGAAAACGAGACGGACGCTCTGAGCAGGGTGAGCGTGATCTCTCACAAGTTTGAGTTGGCTCTGGTGATTCTCCTGGAGATATTCGCCCTTTGGGGGACCCCTCAAGTGGATCTCTTTGCCTCCAGTGTCAACCGGAAGTGCGAGAGGTTCTGCTCACTGGAATTTCCTCCAAGAGGAGCCTTAGGAGATGCGTTCGTAGTGGAGTTGTCCTTCCCACTACTGTACGCGTTTCCTCCAGTCCCCGTCATCCCGCAAGTGTTGTGGAGGTTATGTTGTGGAGGTTACGGAGGTTCGGTTCCCGGATGATCCTCATTGCTCTGGCATGGGCCCGGAGGACCTGGTACCCGGACCTTCTCGTCCATCTACCCTCCACGTCGTCTTCCCTATCGAGACGATCTTCTCTCACGGGAGGGGGGGTCAGGTTCTCCACCCAGAGGTCAGATCCCTCACCCTTCACGCTTGGCTTCTGACAGGTTGAGGTATAAGGATTGGGACCTCCCTGAAGACGTGATGGAGGGGTTGCTTTCGGCCAGACGGCCGGCAACGAACTCCCTGTACCGTTGCTGTTGGAGAAAGTTCTGCGACTGGTGCAGGGTTAAGAATGTGGAAATTCATTCTTTTTCACGCGAAATTCCTGTGGTTCTGTCTTTTTTGCTTTCTTTAGCCCACAGGGGTTTGCAAGTGGGTACCATTAAAGGTTACCCGGCGGTGCTGTCCATATTTAAGCGCTCGTCTGAGGAGTGTTCTTATTTTAAAATTCCTTTAATTTCTCAGTTTCTGAAAGTGCTTACTAATGTGTTCCTCCGTCACCTTTCCAGGTGCCCGGTTGGGATTTGAACCTTGTTCTCAAGTTTCTAATGGGTGCTCCATTTGAGCCTTTACATTCTTGTCCTTTGAGACTGTTAAATCTTAAAACTGTATTTTTAGTTGCGGTCACTTCCGCTCGCAGAGTGAGTTAGTTACAGGCACTTTCAGTTAAGCCACCCTTCACTGTGTTTCATAAGGACATGGGTTGTCCTTCGAGTTCATCCTTCCTTTCTTCCGAAGGTGGTGTCGGAATTTCATTTAAGCCAGAAGGTTTTTCTTCCAGCGTTTTATCCTCCACATCCTGGTAAGGAAGAGGAGAGGCTCCATAGGCTGGATCCTGGGAGAGCTTTAAGTTTCTACATTTCACGCATGTCCCGGGTCAGAGTGGAAGATCAGCTCTTTATTGGTTACGCTGGAAGGCGTTTGGGACAAGCTGTGACTAAGCAGAATTTGTCTAGATGTATTATCTTGGCAATATCTGAATGTTACCACCTGGTGAGTAATGATCCTCTGGTAGGCTTACGGGCCCATTCGACTAGGGGTATGGCTGCCTCTACTGCTGTGCAGAGGGGTGTTCCTATTTGTAACATCTGTGAAGCAGCCACTTGGGCTTCGGTCCATACTTTTGTACGTCACTACTCCCTAGATTCTTCCCATGGGCAGGATCTGGCCTTTGGCAAGGCGATCCTTTACTCTGCAATTTGATTGGGCATTCTAAATTTGTATATTCTAAATTCTTTTCCCACCTCCTTACGTTGGTACTGCTTTGGGAGTCTGTCATAGATATGGAATATGTCAGAGTACCCAATCCCCTCGAAGAACAAGTTACTCTCTTACCTGGTAACGTTCTTTCGATGGGATGGTCCGACAACGTATTCCATATCGCACCTTGCAGCTTGCATTTCCGCAAGGCTTTCTGTGGTCATACTGGCAGAAGATTGGTGCCACACGTTCTGGGAAAAAACTACAACTGAGGCTATGGACGTCGAGCGTCCTACTTATAACATCCGGTGACGTCTACTCGACGGAGGCCCTCGAGGACAACGTATCGACGTCATTGACGTTGGACGCATACTCCGAAAGATTTTCCGAAGCAGCACAGCTGTGGTGATTACTGTCATAGATATGGAATACATCGTCGGACCATCCCATCGAAGAACGTTACCAGGTAAGGGAGTAACTTGTTCATCTAATAGCATTGTATTGGAGTGTTGTTGTTAATACAGAAACCTAATCATGTATAAACATAGGCAATTACTGCAGCATGCACCATAGAAGTACACTATTTATAATATTGTAATTTTGGATAGTACAATAATGAATGTTCCCTTATCAGAGTTTTGAGTTTTGTTAAACATGTAATAACTAGCTAACAATTCAAGACTTACAGCACTTGTGCTGGTACAAACAATACATATGAAGCACCACAATGCATACAAATCAGAGGCTCATACAGGGAAACTAAAGTAAGGAAGAAAGAAACTGCATCAACAGAAAATGTTAATGACATTAAAGTTTATCTTCATGTATACAAATGAATTGTGTGTTTGAGGCCTGCTCATTTCCCCATGTATGTGCACCATGAGCTGAGACCAAACCCTAAGGAAAGTACTTAAAAAAACATATGACAAGGTTAACATGTAGATATATAGCATCTTTTTAAATTGTATTATTCTGACTGCCAGTGAACAAAACCACCTGGCCTATATTTGTCAAGGAACAAAAACAAGTGGCCCAGATATGTGATGTCATCAGTGATATTTGTGATGTCATCTTTGATGTCCTGGGTGTTAGTCTTAGAAGTGCACGGTGGTGGCGCAAGTTATGCTTGCTTAGCTTACCATAACTAGCGAATTTCAGGGTTTTTTCGGTTTTACTTGGAACCATAACGTCCCTTTTTACAAAGTTTTTTCATAGAATATATATATATTACTAGGCTGGTTTAATATTTAGCCTGTCACCCCACATTATCAACTATGCACATAAAACGTATATTGCCAGAGACACACGACTAGGCTCTTACATTTACAAACATGGCCGCCTGCAAAATGTACATGTACACCCTAAGCTACAGATATACCAAGACCTGCTTAAAATTCCATGCTCCATCGAAATCGAAACTGATGGCTTGTTTTACAAACATGAGCAAAATGTTACACATCACAGTGCAATATACATATGGCTCCTTCCCACGACACCACTAAGCTTCTATAAATACCCCCGCTAACTCTGCAATGACGGGATGTTTCTGCCATGAAGCACCAAACTTTTGCGGCACCCAGGCCTTATCACAGCCCAGTTCAACATTTCAAAATAACACATGAATAGAATTCATGAACCAGATGCACACACAACTGCTCTTTTAACATATGTGTTTTTCATTTTCATTAATTTGTACAAGTTTCTAATAAAAACCATATATAACTCTTAAGCTTTTATTTTACCCTGCTTATTTCTAAACACACACACACCATAACCAAACCTAATACAACCCAACCCCATCCACACCAAACACACACGCCACACCATAACCAAACCTAACCCCAACACACCCCCACACCAAACACACCGTAGCCTAACACAACCCAACCCAATCCACACCAAACACACACACCATAACCAACCCTAACACAACCCAACCCACACCAAAAACACAGCACCACAACATAACCAACCTAACCCCATCCCACTCCCCAAACACATACGTCAGACCATAACCTCTCTCACACACACACACACAAAACCAAAACTTACACACACACAACCAAAACTTACACATTTGGGAAATTTATTTAATAATTGAAAAGTTCCACAGGCAGCCCAATCATATGGTCGGACCATGCATACTAGCTCAGTCTCCAGGAGCGCTGTGTACCTCTCTCCAGAGCTCTTCTATATATACACCTCATTCCGCCCCTTTCGGAGGGAGCATAACTACATCATCCCCACAACGCCCCCCAGGCCTGCCCCTTGACATCACAACTTCATACCTACATCATCTCTCAGAACCCTGGGTCTTGAACCGACTTGGGGAGGGTCCAACACACCACTACGACCTTCCCGCCTTCTCTCCACACCAATTACTACAGGGGCCAGTCACACCCTTCACACACACTCTACAGGGGCACCTTCCGGTTACAACACCTTTACCCCAGCCTAGGCCTTCCAACCCCCACACAACTTCCGGGAACACCCATGACGCCACTACTAGGTTAGACGCTAGGGGAAACTTCAGGGACACTGCTGTGATGTCACACCCCCTGCTGGGCCACGCCTAGCTTCCATAATCATGGCTCACCCCACGACATCACTCCCAGGAAACGTCCCCCAGAGGGCTGGGACATCCGGTAGGGCGTGTTTTACAGCTGTCAAGCTGATGAAAGGTATATTACTATACTACTGTTGAGTCACTCAAAACACAGTTGGCTCATCAGGGCACCAGAATCACTGAGGCGGAGACTAGAATCCGAGCCAATGAGGACGGATTACATACACTTCAAGATACGGTAGCTTCCGTCACTCGCGACATTAAATCTGTCAAACTCAAGTGCGATGATCTTGAATCCCGCTCACACAGAAACAATATTCGAATTGTCGGGATTGCCAGGGACACGCTCTTTGGGGAAAAAGGAGCTGGCCACTGAAAACTTGCTCAAAAGACCTCCTGGGCAATCCCGATGTATCTCCCTTCACCCTTGAGCAAGCTCATCGCGCATTGGCTCCGTGCCCTAAACCTGTGGACTTCCCTAGGCCCATAATTGCAAAAATCGGAAGCTACCAGGAGAGGGATCACATTCTTTGGCTTGCAAGGGAAAAGAAAGCACTAACGCTGGGCTCCCAGATCATCAGAATTTTTCCCTGACTTCTCCACTGGTGTACAATAAGAAAAGCGCCAATTCCTTGGGGTAAAGAAAATGCTTAGGGAACGTAACATTCAATACGCCATTCTATTCCCAGCATGCCTCAAATTTACTTTCAGGGATAAACTTTACTTTTTTACCATCCTGGACGAGTCGGTTAAATTCGAGGCACAAATACCATTAAACAACCCTGCTGATGATATGAGGGAGAATTAATGAGTGGCACTGTACACCCCACCCAATATGTTTGTTAGTGGTCACTACTATCCTTCAGGTCATGAGCTGATAGTGGCAAATACAAATCTAAACCGTCCACAGTAAATCACAGTGTAGGGGTTACACCCTGGTTCCTAAATGGTTGGTTGTGCGGCAACAGCGTACCCTTTTACGGCTGCAATAGTTGTTGTTATGGAGGTTCTGACACTCGCGGGTCCCTGTTGGACCCTTAGTAAAGGCTGGCCAAGTTGGGGTAGGCCTGCCAGAAACAGTACCATGGGGGAGGAATTTACACTGCTTGCAGGGAAGGGGCAGTGAGGGAGGTGGTGTCTCAGTTGGGGAATGTAATGATCGAAATGGCGAAGGTGACATGGCTATGCACACAGTGGGCAAGCAACAGGAGTATACATTGGGTGCAATACTTTGTGTAAAGAGGTGGGAAATTTGGGATACACCGAGAAAGGGCGACTAAATTAATGTCCTGGAATATACGTGGGATTAGTAACTTCACAAAGGCGCCCAGAATCATTGTATATGTACAGAGATACTACTTTTACAAGAAACAAGTGCTACAAAGCACATGCAAGGGGCCTAGCACCCTCCTGAGGTTCAAATAGATTTTACTCTACATTCTCGACACATGCAAGAGGGGTATTGACACTAATCCACAAGTCTGTTAAATTCACGCTGAAAAAGAGCTATATAGACCCCGACGGTAGATGTATAATCCTGCACTGTACAATTTCTGGTGGGGAATATTTGCTGGCGAACACGTATGGACCCAATGTCGATACCCCAGAGTTCTTTGATGGAGTGGGCTCCATACTTATGGGATATGTAGGCGTCCAGATCATATGGGGAGGGGATATGAATGTAATACTAGACACTGACCTGGACAGAATCTGCTGCCCCGAGAGCCCCATCACGGGCGTCCAGAAGACTTCACTTGCACATGGTAACATTGGGCTTACGAGAAACCTGGAGAATCCTACATACTTGGCGCTAGGCGTATTACTCATCGGTGCATGATAGCTCGTCTCGGATTGATTTGTTTTTAACATCAAAGGGGGGGGGGATCTACTAGGCAAACTTGAAGATGCTGACCTACTCGCCCACACGTTGTCGGACCATGCCCCAGTGATGCTGTCCATGGTGCTGGCATCATCTCCACCTACTCGCATGGCCCGGCACTTTAAGTCAGAGGCCCTGATGGACATAGTATTCAAAGCTGAGATCTGATCTGATATTGTAACATATTTTTTTAATGTAACACAAAGCATGACACAGCAGCAGGGGCCTGCTGGGAGGCCTTCAAGGTGTACATAAGGGGCATGTCCATCTCTAGTGATGCTGGCATACTAAAGGTGATTAGAAATTACCTCAATCGCTCTGAAGCGAAACTGAAGGCACTGGAAAAAGAATGTGCGAAAGCGACTACTCCAAATAAATTAGCACAAATACGGGCAGAATTGGAAGTATTTGAGTCACATGCCCTGCATGAAATATGCTACTTCTCACGTCCACAGGCAGCAAGGAAGTATGGTGAAGGTGAAAGACCTGGTAGAACGCTGGCTAGGCTGCTGAGAGTGGAGGGACGGTGTGTTGCTGACAAACAAGGCACTCTGCAATGGGCAGATCAACCGATACTAGAGGTGCTCTCGAAGTTTTACAGCCAATTATACATAGCAGATCAGCCACACAACATACACGAGATACACGCTCTTCTTGATAGCATTCCTATGACCTCCATTAGCCCTGCAGTTAGAGACAACCTTGATAGCCTGATTACTCTAGATGAAATAGTGAAGGCTATAAATGAGCTTAAGAAAGGCAAGGCCCCCGGTCCGGACAGCCTCACCCCGAAATTCTATCAAGAACATGCGGCACTTCTTGCACCGCAACTGTTAGATGTCTGGACTGAATCCCTCCTTGAGTCCAGACTCCCTCCCCTCCATACATGAGGCGTCCATCCCTGTTCTCTTAAAACCAGGCAAACCCAGCAATGAATGTGGTTCATATAGACCTCTGTCACTTATGAACGTGGATACGCAAATATTTGCCAAAACAATTGCGAATTGATTTCTCCCACTAATGCCCCACTTAATACATGAAGACCAGGGCGGGTTCGTTCTCGGAAGGTCGACGTCTCTCAATATCAGAAGACTCTTCAATGTACTATCCAGAATTGACCAAAAGACCAAGGCGGCGGCCGTCACACTCGACGCTCAAAAGGCCTTTGCCATGGTATCCTGGCAATACATGTGGGAGGTCTTGGAACAGATGGGCGTGGGAACACCCATGATTACATAAAACTACTATACACACGCCCCACGGCAAGAGTACTGATCATTTCTCAGATCTCAGCACCCTTCACACTCAGCAGTGGCATCCGCCAGGGCTGTCCATTCGCCCCTCTCCTTTTTCCAATGGTCATCGAACCAATGGCAGACTATGTTAGAGCATGGCACGCCAGTCAAGGAATATGACTGCTCGATAACCCCGAGATAATATCCCTATACCCGGAAAACATGCTGTTATATATTAGGAACCCGTCCACGAATGTAGATCCTATACTAAGTGACGTGACCCGGATAGCAACCTTTTCTTGGTTCATAATCAACTACAGCAAGTCTTGATATATTCACGCTCACTGTGGTGATATAAATAACCCACATGCGAATATCCTCTCCAATGGTCACCGGAGAAAATCCGATATTTAGGGGTTCAAGTGTCTAGATCTGAATAAATCCTACTAAAAGATAACTATATTGCTACTCAACAATACGTTGACTTCAAAATAGCCAGATGGCGCTCGCTTCCGCTGGCGGGGGAGGCTGTCGCTGGTGAAAATTATTCTAGTCCCGAAGCTCATGTATATTTTTGCTAATGTCCGTCTGGCCTGGGAAACAATACTTTGATAAACTGCACACTGTGTGCGCTCAGTTTCTGTGGCACGCCTGTGCGGTTTGCAAAAAATTGGCACATATGACCCTACCCTATGAGAAAAGTGGTTTCACCGCCCCCAACCTAAAGCTATACTGGACAGCAGCAGAGGCCCAGTATGCTACATACTGGAAATCGGACTCTGCTGACTCCTCTCACATTAAACTTGAAAAGCTGGCAGGGGGCGAAAACAATCCTAAGACATAAATACTGCCCCGAACCTATAGAGGCGACTCACCTCAAGATCCCACTGCCGCCACACTATTGGCATGCGATCGGATACTATGACCATTGTCAGAAACGCGTCCTTATTTTAAATGGCTCCCTATCTGGAGGTACCCCGGGCTTGAATCCACACATGATGTCCTGTTGTCCCGACACTGGCAGACTCTGGGACACTGGCAGACTCTGGGATACCAAGTACTGAATGATCTTTTCCCAGAAGGGAAATAAATTACCCCACAAACGTGGCGGGCTAGTCACACCGGGTCGGCACTGGAAATGTTCGAATATTACAGATTGCGAGCCTCTGTACATGCCATGTGGTCGTGTTACCCAGACGAAACCCCGACACACCCGAATGACACTACATTGTTAATTCTGGAGGGGCCCGGGGAGTGGTCTCCTCATTATACAAACTTTTATTAGCAAAAGTCCCGTGTCAACCCCACAAGTGCGAGGCAAATGGCCAGACAAACTGGACCTTGAAATTTCAGAAAGGTGGAGAAAAATGTGCCTCCACACATGTAAAGTCTCCCTCAACTTCAGATTCCGCTGCATGCAGTACAAACTTCTCAATCGATGATACTACACTCCCTATAGACTCAACAATCTGGACCGTCGCACGACACACACTTGCCCGAGATACCACCATCAAGCGACCAACCACACACACGTTTTGGAAATGCAGTAAACTTCATGCCTTCTGGAGTGAAATCCTGCGAGCATTCTCTGAAATTATAGGTACCACTGTGGGTCCAGATCTGTTTGGGATATGAGGTGTTGCCTGCGGTAAGACAATGACCACCTTTTTGTGAATGTAAGCTGTATGGTTGCAAAGAATTGTTTTCTCCAATGCGGGAAACGTCCTTCTCCAACATTTGCAATGTGGCAAAACGCATTTACCTGGACCCAAAACATGCGAGGAAGAAATCACCTCTGCACATGCTCGACCGAAAAATGTATGGACCGATGTCCACACATACCTCCTCAATCGAACTGAGAGTAATCCACCATCTCCGGAGCCGACATAAATAGTACCCCAAATTGGCTCGCATTGTAAGCATCGCAAAGTAAGATTGTACTGTTTGCCAATGTGAAATGGAAAATGTGTCTAAACATGTACTGCAAGACCTGCCTAAGTGTATGTGGTGTTAACTTCTGCTAATAAATCATTTTTGTCTAGCACAGTTTCCTCTTTCCATCTTGGAGTAACTCACTGTCCATTTTGTATTTTGGGTGTGTTTCCTGGTCTCCCCTAATATTGTACATTTCGCCACTGTCTCCAATTCCTCTGCCACTGCTCCCCTGGAGTGATTTTGAGGACCCTCTGGTGAGTACTGGGTTTCTCATACGGCTTCTAGATGGGTGAAGGCGAAGCCATTTCCTCTTGAGCAACCAGTTATTTCCTGCTGTTTTGGGCTGGGTCTTTTCCATTGTTCACAGGTGCATTGTGGTACAATTATTCTTTACGCTGTGCTGCCTCCTGCAATCCACATCCTAACCCAGGTTTCTGAGGATTCTAGCGCATGATGATAGCTGTAGTTTCTGGGTCTTGTGTTGGGACATCAGCCTGCTCTGAATGCCATGATTCTGGAGAAAGAGGCTGATGGGCATCGAGTCAGAGAAAGAAGCGCCAATTGTACATAAACATCTGCATGCATACTTGGGAGCCATGGACAGGGTTACCGCTTAACTCTCCCACCCAACCTTTGCGGTAGGACTTTCTCTGCCCTGGTAGGTTACCTACCCCAGGTTGAGAGGGGTCTTTTCCCCACCTCCCTCCCCTTGACAGTGTCGGATCCTGTCCACATATCGTGCACAGGCATACCCAGCTATTTTAAAGATTTAATTACTTATAATGTCCTCTTGCTGGAATTTCCCTCGTCACTGAAGTCTTTACTCAAATTAGAATTATAAAAAGTAGGAAGTAATATGATCTTTACATGCTTTTTGATTTAATGGGGTTCACTGAAGAGAATGAGGAATTATCATGCAGATCATTCATTCTCCATAACATTTTGTAATGTATTTTATCACTCGTAGAATTTCTCTACATCAGCTGTTTTTTCTGTGTAATTTATGGTCCCTTCAGCCACTTTCTATAATTGTGCTTTATATTGTTATATTCCTGTTCTCACGAATACCAGTCTGCACTCTGACGAGCTATACATTTCAAGCAAATTATGCGTTATGGTGTGCCCTAGTGTGAATACAGTACACAAAGCCATGAGAAAGTTCTACATGATCTAGCAGAAATAAAAGGATTAGAAACTCGAGAGGGGTGCGGGGGGGGGGGGGGGAGTACACATTGCCCTTTCGTAAATGCAGGAATCGGATTAGCAGACTCCCAGAATCTACAATTGCTCGTGCATGGATACAAGAGACCTATTAGAAAACTGAATTAGAAAGAACAAGGAAGATGCACTGACCATAGAGCAGATGAAGGATACAGAACTGACGTGACCATGAATGCACATTTATGCAAACTGAGGTTAGAAGGGGGCCGGTGGCGTTGCCATAAGTGTTCCAAGATACAAATGACTTTGTTGGATGCAATCTATGAATGATCGATTTTATTATAGAAGAAGCAATACTAAAGCAAGTTAGACCATGAGTCAAGCGTTTTTGTTTTTTTAAACTTAATTTTATTAGCATTAATGTAAACATTTCGCAAAAACGCCACTTCCCCTCCCCCTTATCACTCCCTCCCCCGAGAATCCACTCTCTAATACATGACTTCTGGCATGTTGGCTCTTTCCTCCATTATCCTCATACATACATCTCCCCACCTGTTTCTAGTCTTTGGCTTTTACCGTCCATGTGGCCAGTAGCGCCGTTGTCAGGGTTCTTTTCTGTAATTTCGAGGTGTTGGTCAGGTTTCGGTTCAGGGCCCCTACCGTCGACTCTGCCTGTGTCATGGGTAGTGTGTCCCAGTGTTATTTCTTGAAGGCTGTTCATCACCTCCTCCCAGAATCGCCTGGTCTTGGGGCATCCCCACCAGATATGCTTCCAATCCCCCACTCCTCTGCATCCCCTCCAGCTTTCCTCGGGTGTGGTTCAAAACATCTTGCGCAGTTTACTGGGGGGTTTAATGCCATTGAAGTATCATTTTGTACCACGCCTCCCGCAGTTGGAGTGATCTAGTCAATTTTATGATATTCTTCCAAAGCTCCTCCCAGTGACTCATGGGTATTTCCTCCCCTAGCGAGTTCCCCCAGGCGACTTGGTACGGCCAGGGGCTTATATCTTGGCATTCCTGTAGTTTTTATATATATCTGCCACCAGGTGTTTCTTCCCCGAGTGTGTGGTGATGAATATTTCAAATTTCGTTAATGGCCTCGTGGCTGCTTGTAATGTCTCCCTCTGCCTCAGCCAGTGTCTGAGCTAGGTGTATTCATATCTATCTTCATCTACTCCTACTCGTGTCTTGCAGCCTACGAAAGACATCACATCCCCTTCCGATAGCATGTCTGAGATCTTTTTGCACTCCTTTTCTTTCCATTGTGTGACCATCTTTACAGTATTTATACGTCCCATCCATGAGATTTTCATTGGGGACCACCTTGCGAATTTGCTTAAGTAGGTCTGCTTTATATAATGTGGCCACCCTGCTTGTATGTTTGATGCCTAGGTATGTTAGGCTGCCCTCCGCTACCCTGAATTGGGCGCACTTCTTTATTTGGCTGGCCATCTCTTTCGGGAGTCCTATTTCTAGCATCTCCGACTTCCCCATATTTATTTTTAGGCCAGATAACCCTTCTTGTTCTTTGAGTGCTGTAACTAGGGAGAGTATGGATTCCTCCGGTTCTACTAGCGTAAGAAGCATATCATCTGCGTATGCTGCAGTTTTGCGTGTCCCCCCGAGCCTCCATGAAGGGCACTCCCATAATATCCTGGTTCTGCCGAATTGCCGCTAGAGGGGGTTCTAGATAGCTGCCATATAGGTGAGGTGACAGGGGGCAGCCTTGTCTCGTCCCTCGTTCTATGTAGACTGCTCAGAGATTTGGTCATTTATTGCCAAGGGTGTTATAGCATGCTCGCACCATTTTAATGTATTGAGGTCCAAAACCCAACTGGCTCACCGTCTGAAACAGATATGGCCATTCAACTCTATCAAAAGCTTTCTCAGCGTCTAGTGTGATAATCGTGGCCGGTATCTGTTTCCTGTCAAGTTTTTCCAAGAGGTGTATCACCCTTCTGGTGTTATCCCACTTTTGCCTTCCTTTAATGAATCCGGATTGGTCTTGTCCTATTATCCCGGGGAGGACCCCCTTTACCCTCTCTGCTAATATCCCGGTGTACATTTTAGCGTCCACATTCAATAGCGCTATAGGCCTGTATGACCCACAGTTTGTAAGATCTTTATTTGGCTTCCCAAAAAGGACTACCTTTGCTTCCGACATGGAATTAGTTACCCCTTCGCCATCCCTGAAAGAGGTGTATAGATTTGCTAGGAATCCCTTGATCTCATTACAGTAGGCCTTGTAGAATCCCCCTGTGAAGCAGTCTGGCCCCAGTGCTTTATTGCTCCGTAGGTCTTTTCACCCTCTCCACTTCCTCTTCTGTTATCTCCCGGTCCAGGCTCTCCCTCTTATCTTTGGCAGTTTTATTTTTACCAGGAATGCCTGTATCTTTTTGACTTCAGGTTTCCCCGTGGCATACAGTTCCCTATAGTATGTTTCGAAGGCCTTGGTTATCCCCACTGTTTGAGTCATTCTCTCCCCCCTCGCTACCTTTATTCCCCCTATGTGCCTCTGTCCTTTCTAATGTTTTAGGAGCCTGGCAAGCATTTTGTCAGCTTTGTTTGCACTCACATAATACCTTTTGTTTGAGCCTTAGTAGGGAACTTTCCGCTTTATTTGTGTTGAAGAGCCGCAATTGTCTCTGTGTCACTTTAACTTTGTTGTAGTTCTCTCTCTGATGTCTGTCCTGCTATTATTTTTTGAGTTTGTCAGTGCTTCCTCTTGTTCTTTCTCTAGGCTGTTTCTCTCTTTTTGCCGTTGGGCTTTCAGAGAGATCAGTTCCCCCCTTAGCACTGTTTAAAGGCATCCCATATGCTCCTCGCTCAGACCCCTGCTGTATCATTCAAAGTAAAGTTTTCCATTATCTTGCGCCGCACCCTTTCTCGCATTACCAGATCTCTCGGTACTTTTCTTGGTATCGCCATGCCCATAATCAGCTATTTGGTTTTATGTCCCACAAGGAAATCTTCATTAGTGCATGGTCCGATAATTCTATCGGGCCGAGTTCTATGTCTGAGTGATTCTACTATCCCGGGGTACCCCATGCATAGTTTATTCTTGAGTATTTCTGATGCAGATGCGAGAAGCACGTGTACCCAATTTCCTGTCCCTTTTTCGCCCTCCATAGGTCCTTCAGCGCCATCCCCTCCATTTTATGTCTAAGTGCCTCTGATGGTCGTGCTCCTTTATTAGTGTTCTGCCCACTCCTATCTGTCTCCGGATCCCAGGTCATATTTAGGTCCCTTGTGAATATCAGTTCCCCAACTGTAAACTGTTCTAGTTTCCCTAGGACCTGTTTAAGAAATGTGTCTTGACCTGTGTTGAGGGCATAGACGGTTCCTATAGTGATGGTTCTCTGTCCTATCTTCGCATGAATGAATGTGTCTCCCGTTCTGGTCTACTAGCGTATTCAGCACTTTTGCATTCAACGTGTCTTTAAATCCTATCATTACCCCTGCCGTCTTATTGTTTGCATTCGCCCAGTGCAATTGCGCATATTGGTTAATTTGTATTTAGTGTTTGTCTTCCTTCCTTATATGTTGTAGTAGGAATATATCTGCATTGTGTTTCTTAAACTCGCTTTGAACTTTCTTCCGTTTTACTGGTGTGTTCAGGCCCCTCACATTATGTGAGATAATTACAAATGGCTTCCCCATTGATCTAAGCTTTCACGCTCTTCCTTTCTACTGAGCGCCCTATGCGGTTTCCCCCTTTCGTCCTTGTTTCTATGTGGATTCTCCTGCCCCCCTCCCCTCTCCTCCTACCCTCCCCTCTTTTCCCAACCCCCCACGTCACCCCCTGGTCTGACTCGGTATCCGTGGACTTAACGCACCTTGTGCGCCCCAACCTATGTTTCCCCCTGGTACCTAGGTACTAAACCTAAGCGTTTCCAAGTGGTGTCACTTCTCCTTCCCTCCGAGCTTCCTTGTTGTAGGATCAAAGTCTCTTGAGTGTGTGCATGTCCGAGTGGAGTTACCCCCTTTTTGGCGTGTTTAGTTTCATTTGGGTGTCTTCCCCCGTTGGATTCAGCTCTCGGCTAGAAATCTCCCCCTTCATTTCCTATGTCGAGGGGCCTTTCACTTTCTCTCCTCTTTTCCCGTCTGCTGTGGACCATTCCCAGGGGCTTGGGTCCTAGCCTGCATTTTTCATTACTCCTCTCCTCTGTGACCGTCTCCTCCATTTCCAGCCCTAGTACTGCCATTCCTTCATCACAGTTTGTGACTCTTTGTTGTTTCCCGTCCCACGGGAATGTCAACCTGAAGGGGAACGACCATTTGTATGGGACTTTTTCTTCCTGCAGTTTCCTGGTGACTGGGCCCATCACTCTTCTCTTCTGTACTTCTGCGAATGTTTAACTTAAAATAACTGAAGGAATACCTTATTTTGTAGAAAACGGAGAACAGAAAACGCAGAACATGAGAACCTAGCATGACGATATTAAAGAAGCATTCAGAGAAACCTGTTATGCAAAAGGAAAGGGATTTTGCTTTATTTTTTCAATCAGAAATGGAAGTCCGCAAGTATCGGAATCCTTATTGATGTGAATCCAACAAATCTTATCTGGATTGAAATACTGTAATTTAAATATTTAAATGTACACACACAAACTGTGAACATCACCTGTTTCAAGTTATAGTTTGACACAGATATGTCATTTATGATGTGAATAAAAAGATTTGTAAATCTAAAAAAATAAACTTTTTTGTATCAAACAAGGAGACCTGAACGTAAGCTTGTCAGATGCCTGGGACATTCTCCCACCGAAGGCCCCTTCTACTCAAATGCTCTGCAGGAAGTGAAAGAGTGGGCATTTGGTGGCAACAATGTCATCAGAATGTAATAAGGTAAAACATTTCACCAAAAACGGCAGTTACATAAAATCTGTCCTAGATCAATCACTGTAGTGTCCAGTATCAAAGCTGGCATGTGACTATACACCTTGGTCTCCAATTGGCCTACCTAACCAACTCTCCTGGCTAAATATGTGCTTCATTGGGGGTGGTAAATATATTGCCATTCTGGACCCTGCTACCCAGTTTTTACAACCCTTGTTTGGGGGGACCACGCTCTAAATGTGCACAAAATTGCACCCGTTTTTCTAATTAGCGTTTTCTGGTGCAGGTATGTTAATATGTTCCAAGTTTACCAACACGAGTGAAAGGAAAGTCTGAGTTTACTTTTCCAGCATTTGGGTCTGTGATCTCACATGTGGGCATACGTCTCTGCAATTAGTGGTTCATACACTGAGCTATTTTCCTTACCTTTTTCTCACTCGCCCAATATGTATTTCAACTTCAGTTATTGCACATGATCAATCTGCTCCCAAAAGAAAGGCTACCACAGCACACAAGTTGTACTACATTAAATGCACACATTGTATACATTACAGTGGACAGAGGGCATTACAGGGTAGTTGATCACACTGGAACTTAATTGTCATCAACAGCCAGGCAGTAGGCTCAGAGATTCAGTGCATTAAACAATAACATGACGTGTTATTGATGCTTTCTAAAAAATAATTCACTGACCTCTTTGCATCAGGTAGTAAGGTGTGAGCCTGGGGGCATGGGCCCAGTTTCCTCCACCTACTAAAAAGTGTCTGTCCCTAAGAGATTGAGTTTTCTAGCAGAGTGGAGTGCTTTCGATTCTGTGGGATCACTGTATGAAGCTATCGTGGGCTCTTCACAGTAGATAGGAGAGAATTTCATATCTCATCATTGCCTGCTGTATATTAGCAGGGGAGGGTACACTGTTTTTTGGATTGCCTAATTATTGACACAGGTGGCAAGAGCTCAGGCTATTTTTGATTGCATAGCTAATTATATTAAATGTGCAATGTAAATATCTCTTTGGTATTAGGTAACAGAAAATATTTTATTTTGTTATTTTCAACGTAAGCATGCAATTCTAAAGGCACTTCCGAGAACTATTATTTTTAATGAAATCATGTAGAGTCTGTCTTGGACATTTTATTTATTTTCAAATAATTAAACTTGCTTATGATTCTGATTTTTATCTTCTTTTAACAGGTTGTTCATATAAAAATGGTGACACCCAGAGGGGTAATAGAAAAAAACTGTCAAGGACCTCGAATGTCAACTGGTCCAGATATCCATCATTTCATTATGGGTTCTGAAGGTAAAAAATTGGCCTAATTATTTTGGCACTCAAGTAGATGGGTTTAAACATTGTGTCTAGGATACTGCAAGAAGAAATCATTGAACAGTCTTTAGCAATATTGAACATGGAAGCATGCATCTAGTTCAAATGAATGAGTGAAAGGCTGGAAACTGCTTCAGCATCACCTTAATCATGTATACGGATTATAGGTTTGACACTGCTGTAGCTTTGATCCTATAAGGAAGATACCTTTCAATAGTCACGTTACCTTTATTTGAATTACACCATCTTCATTTGCACTGTGGAGTCCATTGCGGATCCACACTTTAACCATTGTGCAATCTTTGTTGCTGCATTTGCCTGACCAATAGCATCATATGACTTTGCGTTTTTAGAACTATGCCAACATCCAGATTGTGCCATGGCTGTATGGCATCCTGGATGAAGCCTATTATACTGATAGGACTTATCTCCTGGGATTGTTCAATCTTTTTCAGCTGTCTAAAATTGAATTGAAGTAAAATGGACATCCTGACCCCTCCCCCTCCAAAAGACTGATATAAAACAGGTCATATCTTTCTGTCCTTCATACATGAGTGACTGCCCTTAAAAAAATTACGAGGAGTACAATTTGATTTGAATTGAACTGTGGTATCACAAATATGTGCCATACTTCACATTTCTTCTTTTTATTTACAACAGTTTAGCACAGTTTCAGATGCGTTCTCACCCTAAAGCGATTACCAGTTGTATCACCCCACAGCTTAATTATTGTAATACCTTCTATCTTGCTTTCTTAACTCCTCTATCAGCAGTCTACACAATTTTCAAAATGGATCCGCTCATCTGTTGATGAAACTCCTAACGGTTTAACCATGACACGGTAACTCCCATGGTTGCCAGTCCAGAAGCAAATATTTTGTACGTCTCCTGTTCTTATACATAGGACTGTACATTCACATCAATCTCCATTTATGGCTTAGAAATTTTGCCCCTCTGATGTACAGCGAACACTGCATACCTGTGTTCTTTATTGAAGTTGCCCAATTCCAAATGTTCCTCCTTTGAAGCCTGCACATTTTTTATAAGGGGATTTTTCAGAGAAGAGCATAAATGGGTTAAATGCATAAGATAACAAAGCATTTACAAAAACCATTGCATAAGAATTCAAGAAGAAGTAAGAAAGAATGTATTGTTTCAAGTAAAATATTTAATTATAAAATCGAACAATTTATGTGTAATTATTTAATATAAAAGTAATACTGTATAGACGTGCAAGGGAACGACCATGATCTACGAAGGAGTAAAATGGGAGGGAATGTCATTAAATAATATGCTAGAATTAATAATTTTCTGTTCATGTTGTGAGGTTTAGAAATGTGAGGCTGACAACTTTGTAAAGAGGTTTCAAAATTTGCCATTTTATTAAATTAAAATGTTTTATAAATGCCGCATTAGCTCTACCGTGACAAGGATTTCCCTGCCTAAAATAAACTAAAGCAAACACTCTTAGAAAGGATATCCGTCCCTCACACTTATACATTCAACAAATCAATAAGGAATTGCATGGCAGTTTAAAACAACAAAATTAATATAACAGTTGAGGTCGTAATAGGAACACAGTTCCTTTTTGTATGATCATAGTGAATTCCCCTTCCCCAAATTCAAGCAGGATTCTGCTCCACAGTTTTTAAAAACAAGGAAATAAGGAAATCCTGGTTTGTACCAAAGTTCCAACACAAGTGTTTGTCGCGTCAACTTGACAACAGACAGTTTCAACACTTCAATGAGACACAAAAAAATAGAATGTTTTCTTCTTTCAGCGAGAATGAGCTTCAGATTTCTCTTCACATGCGCAACAATAATTGTCTTTGTCAGAATAATTTGCCAGAACTGAACACTTCGAATGGATTGTGTCCTCCAACGTTTTCCACATCTTTTACATGTAATGTCCACAGCTGTGCACTTCGGAAACTTTTTCAGCAGAGGGCGTCTTGCGTCGATGACGTCGGGTCGATATCCCTCGAAGGCCTCCGTCTAGGGCGACGTCACTGGATGTTATAAATAGGACGCACGGTGCCTGTAGCCTCAGTTCCATTTTTTCAGCGAACGTGTTGTTTCGTGAAACTCGGCGCGCCTCGTGTGTTATCGTTGATGTCTTTTTCTTCGACCCCTCCGACTCCGCGGACTGTCTTCAAGACCTGCCAGGACTGCAAGTCGAAAATGTCCATCACAGACTCGCTTCTCATTTGTTTGTGGTGCCTGGGCGAGTCGCACGACACCGATGGCTGCTCGAAATGCCAGTCGCTGACTGCCAAGGCCTTGCTGGAGCGGAAGGGGAAGCTCCAGGTAGGTAAGGTTTATAAGCCCAGTAAGTCCCGAAAAATCCAAGTCCAAAGGGGTGTCCACCGACGACTCGAGGGGCCGACCGTCCGCATCGGGTGGAGGCGCGGAGTTCTCGGTCCTAGAGTGGTTTCCGCAATTCTTATTTTTCGTTGCGGCATTCGCCTTCCCCGTCCTCCTCTGAGGGAGCTGCGAGGAAAGTGGCATGCCCGACAAAGTCCTCGACTCTGGAGGAATGGGCTGTCTTTAAGGACCAAATGTTAGCAATATTTCAATCGCAAAAGGCATGTGTCCGGACGCGCCTTCTAACGAAGCACTCTGGATCGGTCTCGTACCGTGGCTCGCGCGCCTTTGGGCTTGGGTCCGTGACGCGACTCGCATAGGGAACCTTTGCGTTCCCGCTCGGACAAGGCTTCGGAGAGTGGAAAGAGACGTGCTTCTAGGTCTCGGTCCTCGTTCCCAGCGAGACTGCTGCAACCTACTAAGGGCTCGATGCCGGCGTCACAAGGTCTAGGTTGTCGACGCTGTCGGCGTCAAAGCCTTTGGCACTATCGGCGCCTTCATGGATTTTTTCTCGAAATTTGCCTTTGGAGTAGCCCAATGTGGTGGATCCTCCTAGGAAGGCTAAATCAAAGTCTGTGAGGCCAGTTTTGGACTCAAGGCCCTCTTCTGTCACCAGGCCCAGGTTTCAACTCCCTCTGGCTGACCTCTATGAAGAGGAAGAAAGGTCTGAATTTGAGGACCCTGGTGAACTTGCCAGTGGGTTGGACACTTCTCCAGAAAGTGGAATTTGGTAGGCCTGAGCCTGGGGCTCATGGGGAGTCTTCATACCGGAGGCTCATGGCTAGAGTCTCGGATGATCTGGGCTGGTCCATTCCTCCTGAAGACTTTGTGCAGGATGATCTAACGGACATCTTAGATCAAGGTCCGTCCTCTGACCCAGTTTTACCATTTCATCTCACCTTGCAGAAAAGGGTGGCAGCTGCTTGGCAGTCCCCGGAATCTCTTCCGGCTGTTAATAAATATTTGACAAAGAAATACTGCCATTCCGTTAGCGACCCCAGCTATTTATCTACTCACCCCACTCCTGAGAGTTTGGTGGTTCAGGTGGCGACGGCCACCTCGAGGCAGGCAGCGTACCCTACCATCACTCTGAATAGGGACGACAAGTGCTTCGACGGTTGGGCCCGGAAGGTATTTTCTGCTGGGAGCATAGCTATGGAATCGGCCAACTCCACTTGTGCCTTGGCAAGGTTTTCACACTCTGTGGAACTGTTTCTTTAGCGGCTGAGCATATTCCCGAGGGGGAAGAAAGGGATGGATTCCTTGTTCTCGTGCAAGACGGCAAGGATGCCATGTGCGAATCCCTTCAGTCGGGCTTGGATACGACCGACAGTGTTAGCCAATCCATGGCTGCGAGCAGCGTTATACGCAGGTTTGCGTGGTTGCGGAAGTCGGGTTTTGCGCCGGACGTGCAAGCCAGTCTTCTCAACATGCCCTTTGATGGCGCACATTTGTTTGGCAGCAAGGCTGACGAGAGCCTTGAGAGGTTTCAGGCCTCGAAAGCTGCGGCTAAATCTTTAAGCGCAGCGGTGTGTCAACCTTAGCCTTTTCGTCCGAGGGGACAGCAATGGAGGGGAGGTTACTACTCCTCCTTTGGTAGAAAAAGAGGGACTGCCAGCCAAAGAGGACAGTGAAAATGTACCCCTGGTTGTCAGGGATTTTGCGGTACAAAAGCCGCTCAGGCAGCTGCATCTTTGCCTTCAGGCACTGCCACAGCTGCTTTCAAACAGTCATGAGGCCATGTTCCATGGTTCGGCGGTTGGGGGAAGACTGTCTCAGCATCTCGAAGAATGGCGAGCCATTACTTCAGATGCATGCGTTCTGGATACCATAGCCCACGGCTACTGCCTTCCCTTCCCTTCCTTCAGCAGCCTCACAACAATCCACTGAGGAAACTCTCAGGCTTCCGGATCTGCTCCTTGCGCAGGAAATACTAACCCTGATGGACAAAGGCACTGGAGAACTGGTGCCTGTAGCGGACAGGAACAAGGGATGGTAATCCCCTTATTTCTTTGATCCCCAAGAAATACTGGGGATTGAGACCCATCATGGACTTGCGTTGGTTGAACAAACTTCTCAGGAAGGACAAGTTCAAGATGGTTATTCTTAGGTTCTCCAGGCCCTTCAACTTCAGAATTGGTTGGTGTCTCTGGACCTACAGGATGCTTACTTTCATGTGCCGATTCATCCCAAGCACAGAAAGTACCTGACGTTTGCGGCTGGCGACTTGCACTTTGTTTCTGGTCCTGCCATTCGGATTGACCTCCGCCCTGAGAGTCTTCACCAAGCTAATGGTGGTGCTGGCAGCGTATCTCAGGCGAGGGGGTATTCATATCTACCCCTACCTGGACGACTGGTTGATCTGGGCGCGCTCTCCTGAGCAAGCGTTGGATCACCTCGGTCTTACCTGTCGCACACTCCATAGGCTGGGCTTCTCCCTGAATTTCAAGAAGTTGCATCTGAAACCTTCCCAACAGCTCCAGTACATGGGTGCTGTGTTAGACACACGTCCTCGGGGAAGTGCTCGCCTCCCAAGGTGAGGGCTCATCACATTGTGCAGATAGTGGACAAGTTTCAACATGCCCAGAGTATCCCGGCTTTCAAATTCTTTTTTTTATATAAAATTTTTATAGGTACAAACATAACATCGATTAATTAACACTTGGTCAATACATTAAACACACAGGTATTCACTTCTTCGCAAAGCTTGAATTCTTTCTCCTATCCTTTTATACTGTAGATCGGTTATGCTCAGTGGCTTTTAGGATCGTCTCGATCACATGCATGAGTTCTATTCTGGTAGTTCATCAGATTCTAGGCTCCTTTTTTCATGCCTTCAAGTGTCTTCCCATCTTTGCCATATCTTGGCTGCTTTCTCTGGGCATCCTCTTGTGGTGTACACTCTTGTTTCCATCGGTACGCACATGTCCACATCCGTTACCCATTTCTCATATTGTGGGGTTGAGGCTGAGCCCCATAATTGGGCTAGGTTCCTCTTTGCAAGTCCAGTGGATGTTGCAAACATGAGTTTTTCGTATCGAGATAGCTCTATCTCTGCATCGATCCCTAGTATCAGGAGTTTGGGGTCCATCGGTATCTCGCGGCCAACCACTATTGATAGCCTGTCGCAGCATTTTTGCCAATAGTCTTGTATTTGTGGCCATTCCCACTGGATATGGAAGAAGGTCCCTCTCGTTCGATGGCATCGTAGACAGTTGGGATCCGTCGCCCTTCCCCATTGATGCAGAGCCTCTCTGGGATAATATATTCTGTGCAAGATTTTTAGCTGGATCAGCCCGATTCTGGCAGAGATTGCTGTCTCTTTGGGGTACATGAGGGCATTAGTCCAGTCCTCTGATTGAATTGGACCCACATCTCTCTCCCATTTCTCTTTGAGTTCTGTGAGTTCCATTGTAGCGAATGAGTTGATTGTATTGTACATTGTAGATGTTATTTTGTGATCAATTCGCTCCATCACTGTTCCTCTCGATCGGGGTACACTCTGGTACATTAGGGAGGTCAATCTCACTTGCGATAAGGGCGTGTCTCATTTGCCTGTAGTGGAAGTGTTCTGAATCAGGGAGATTGAATTTGTCTTTTAGAGCTTGGAAAGATTTTATTTCACTTTCCGTTACCATGTCTTCTAGTCTCTGGATCCCAGCTTCACCCCATGCCGACCACTTGGGGATACCGCTGAGCTCTGGAAGATGCTTATTATGCCACAGGGGCTGTTTCATTGTGACCTTCCCTTCCCATCCCAGGTGTTTGTGTGCATCCGTCCAGATCTGTGTCCTCTGAGCGGCCATTGTGGATGTGTTCTTCCGTGTTCTTTTTTGATAGAGGTTTTCCATCGGGGTGATCCCTTGCTCCGACTGCGTATCTGCTCTGTTGTGCGGTAGGTTTGTGTCGTTGTGTAGGATGTCATTCACTACTGGCATCTGGGCTGCCCAATAATAAGTTTGTAGGTGCGGGAGTCCAATTACTCCTTCCCATACTGATCGCTGTAGGGTTTTCAGTGCGATACGAGGGTGCCCTCCTCCCCACAACAGGTTCCTAAGTGTCTCATCTATTTTGCGAAATTCTATTTTCGGTATGTATATCGGAGCGTTCTGCAGGATGTATATGAACCGGGGGAGGGCGAGCATCTTGAATAGAGCAGCTCTTTCCAGCAGTGTGAGTGGAAGAGTCATCCAGTGCCTCACATCATTCACAAATCTATCTCTTATTGGGTGTAGGTTATTTTCTGTATATAGTGTTAGATCTGTCGTGATCTTTATCCCGAGGTATCGGAACTGCTCTCTTTCTGTTTTGTACGGGCAGTTATTCAGAATTGTCGGATCAAGTCCTTGATCGGGAATAGCAGGGATTTATCATTGTTTACCCTTAGCCCACTGAAGATCCCATAGGATCCCATTCCATAGGTGGTTAACATATTTGTGACGATGGGGCAAGAGAGAGCTGGGTCACTCGGGTAGATTAGAAGATCATCGGCGTATAGGGAAACCTTGTCTTCCCAGTCCTGTGCCCACTGGAAACCTTTCCATTCCTGGGATTCTCTGAGCATTCTCGCTAGTGGTTCAATCGCCAGTGCGAATAACATCGCCGATAGGGGGGCATCCCTGTCTGGTGCCTTTTCCAAGTTTTATGCTTCTCGAGGACCACCCATTTACTCTGATTTCTGCTCTTGGGGCTTTGTATAGGAGTTTAACCCAGTTTGTGAATTGAGCTCCGAATCCCATTTTAGCCATTATGATCCACAGGGCCTCCCAGTGAACGGAATCGAACGCTTTCTCAAAGTCAATAGTGAGGAGCTCCAGTTTGTCTTGTAGAGCCGGTGATCTTTCGATGGCAGTTTATAGTCTATGAATATTCATTTGTGTGGATCTCTGTGGCATGAAGCCGCATTGGTCCGGATGGACCAAGCATGTTATCACTGTCTGTAGTCTGTTGGCTAGTATTTTCGCCAGTACTTTGGCTTCAATGTTTGAGTGAGATTGGTCGGTAGGAGCTACATGCATCCGGAGGTTTGCCTTCTTTATGTATCACCACTATACTTGCCTTTCTTAAGTCCGGCGGGAGTATACCTTTTTCCTTTGCATGCAGGAACATTTTAAGCATGTGTGGTGCCACTTCTGCGGTGCCAATTTTCTTCCAGATTTCCACAGGAAAGCCGTTGGGTCCCGGGGTTTTCCCATTTTGAAGCTGGGAGATGGCAGTCGTCAGTTCTTCCTCTGTTATTTCAGCTTCGAGTGCCAACCTCTGTGCTTCATTTAATGTTGGAATGGTCAACGTATCCAGTATGCTGGGGTCCGTAGGGGTCATCGGCGGGGCATATAGGTTTTCGTAATAGGTTGCAAAGGCTTCTGCAATATCTGGGTCAGTTGTGGCACATTCGGTGTTTGTGGTTTTTATCCGGCGTACTTGTAGGTGGCCCTCTTCTCTCCTTTCTAGCCATGCAAGCATCTTGCTGGCCTTATCTCCCGTTCCGTATATTTTGGCGCGTATGGTTCTATGTGCATGTTTTGCACACGTTCGCGCCACATTCTGTAGCTTCTTTTGCGCCACTTGTAAAGTTG
The DNA here is from genome assembly GCF_040938575.1 of Ambystoma mexicanum. Classification (NCBI taxonomy): domain Eukaryota; kingdom Metazoa; phylum Chordata; class Amphibia; order Caudata; family Ambystomatidae; genus Ambystoma; species Ambystoma mexicanum. The sequence continues at coordinate 930,471,631 of NC_090931.1, read as the reverse complement.
TGTTGTCTCCTGCCGCTCCTGTGCTTATGTAATTTGCCTCAGCCCGTTTCACCTCTGCTTCTGCAGCTTCCACTTTGTGCTGGTGCGCTTTTTTGTGTGCTGCTGTCCAGCTCAGGATTTCACCCCTCAGGGTCGCCTTGTATGCTTCCCCTATTACCCCCGCGTCCTCCACTGAGTCCTGGTTCAGCTCAAAGTATGCTGCAGTTGCTTCCTGACTTTTTTCTGTTAGTTCCGGGAATCCCAGGTAGTATGCATTCATTCTCCACCTCGGTGGCGGCTGTGGTCTCTCTGTCTCAAGCAGAATCGTGAGTGGGGAGTGATCTAAGATCACTCGGGGTTGTAGTGTTGCCTCTATTACTTTATGTATGCTTTCGCCAGGGAGGAAAAAAATAGTCAAGTCTGGACATTGACGCATGTGCGCCCGAGTGGAAAGAGAATTGCCTCTCCTCTGGGTGAAGGTCTCTCCATGCATCCCTTAGGCCCAGTGCCGCCGTGAAGGTAGCAAGCTTGGTTGGTAGTGCCGGGTTTCTACCCCTTGTATGTGTGCGGTTCTCACTGATGTTCATTACCTCATTGAAGTCTCCGCCTATTACCAAAGTATCCGTTGGATTGTTTACTATTATCGGTGTAATCTCCTCGATTAAAGCTGTCATGTGTGTCGGGGGTGAATAGACTGCCAATATAGCTATGGTTTGGTTCCATAGTGTGCCTTGTATGAAAACAAATCTGCCTCCAGGGTCTTGGATTATTTTAGTTATGTCGATCGGGATCCTTTTATTTATCAGTATTAGCACACCTCTCGAGCCCATGGAGAACCCTGCGTGCATTGCTGTCCTATACATGGTTCTCTTGAAGAATCGGCAGTTTGTGCCCGCCAGATGTGTTTCAGTTGGCATTACTATATCTGGGTCTTGTCGCTTTATGTATTGCATCACTAGCCTTCATTTTATGCCGTTTCCCAGGCCGTTCACATTCCATGTCAGAAAGGCTAACTTTTTAGTATTATTTCTTGATGTGGCCATTACTCCTTGGGTTTGGTGTTATGTGCGAGTGTCCTTCCCTTGCGATCTTCATGCATGCTGTGATTGTTGCAGCCCTGCTGAGCCATTTGATTAGCGAACACCTGTGTAACTCCCAATTCCCCCTCCCCATACTCCACTCCCAACTGAAGCATCTGTCGCCCATTGAACAAAACAATGAACCAATCAAACTAATCGCAAGTGCGTAGCTGTCTTTGGTATTGGAAATACCTCGGTGCGCACTTGCTGCTGTGGGGGGGCGGGGGGATGTTGTGCCGGTCTGTGGGCCGCCAGCAATCATTTTCCGGTTCCAATATGTGTCAAGCAAAGTTCGTTTGATTTCATGCCATATCTGTTTTCCTCTTTCATTCGCCATCAGTCATTCGTCTTCTCTCTGTGGTATCGCATCCATTTCTTGATGGGGTGGCCTTTCTGGTGGTTCGTTTAGCCGTGACCTGTTTCTTCTCCCCTCTTGGTGTTTGTGTGGATTCCCGTCTCCTTTCAGATTTCTCTCTGCCCAGGTCCATGCCTCTTTAGGGTCAGTAAAGTGTATTGTCGTGCCATTGTGGTATATCTTCAGCTGAGCTGGGAACAGGAGACCATATTTCACATTCAGTGTTTGAAGGCGTTTTTTGAGGGGGTCAAAGGATTGTCTCATTTGCTGCACTTCCCTAGTGAAGTCTGGGAAGAAGCCGATCTTGGAGCCGTTGTATGTTATGTCACCTTTTGCCCTGGCCATCTGCAGCACTGCATCGGCCTGCCCGTTGGTACTCTGTGCCCTTTCTATCGAGAACAGTTTCAACAAAGTCTTGGGTTCAAGCAGATGGGCAATCCATTGTTCTAGGAAGAGTTCCATGCTCTCTCCCTCAGCCTTTTCGGGCAGGCCAAGTATGCGGGTGTTGTTTCGCCTTGACCTGCCTTCACCTTCTTCCACCCTACTTTCCAGTACCTTTATGCGTTCCAGTGCTCTATTCATTTGCTGACCCATGCCTCTCAGTTCGTCTTCTGCAACCGATATACGGGTCTCCGCCTCTCCAGTGTGGGACGAGAGCTTTTGAAGATCGTGGCGTAGTAGGGAGACTTCTGTGGAAATGCCGTCCATTTTGACCTCCACAGAGGTGCGTGAGTTGTAGCTGGCGTTCATCATATCCCGTAGGGACAGATTTTCTTCAGGATTTTGTGCATCCTCCGATCTGCCCGCTTCCGTTGGTGGAAGCATGGCGGTGGTTGTGAATTGCTCCATCGTGCTCTGGTTGGTCCCTTTTTTTGTTGTCGCTCTATCTTTGCCCATCGCAGTTGTCGGCTGTTGGCTTGCTTTTGGTGCAGGCTTTAGTGTTTCGAGTCAGCCTACCGGGTAGCCTGCGCAGTGGCACTCGCGTTTGTGTGAGGTTAGTAACCAAAGCGTGTTGCGCTCCTGTGGGGCTCTCTATTATCTATGTGGGGACTCTCCTTGTTGTGTGCTGCCGGCTACCGAGTTGGCTCATGGGTCTAGTCTTCCTTCTTCCCCCCTCTGGTTATAAGGGTTGTCGCAGCTCGAGTTCCGCTTGGAGGCTGAGCCCGGGGAAGTCCTGTTCGGTTGAATTAGTTGGGGGAGTTTCCTCCCTAATTTTCCCTCCTGCAGCTTGTATGGGCTTGTATGACTTCCCCTGCCCTCTCAGTTTTATTGGGGCCTTTACCCCCGCGTTTCTTCTCGTTGTGCTGGCGGCGCATAGTGGGGTTTGCTTTCTTATAGCTTTTATCCCTTAATTCAGGATCTACCTTCTGCACTCCTCTCTGTCCCAGCTCTTGTATGGCCAGTGTTTTAGTTCGTGTTGGGGAGGGAGGGGTGCCCTGCCCTTTTCATCCACCCGCCCCCACTCCTTACCGGCTTGATTATGCAGGATGTCAGCAGGCGCTCAATGTTGTACGGAGTGCCCGCAAGCCGTGGTTTGGAGCGGGAGGCTGTGTTCCATGTGCCGTCGTTCTCTCCAGGCGCCAGTCGCTGCGCAGGGATCAGGTTGCAGCCGCTCGCCTCCACCGCAGGCCGCCCTGTTCTGTTTATGAGGGGCACTCGTTCCGGGCGTCTGTCAGTCGCTTCAGGAGTGGCGATGCGGGACGCCTCCAGCTTCACCAGGTTTCCCAGCGCTCCAGATTCGTTCTTCTCCGGGAGTGCTAGTTCGTTGCAACCGCTCCTCTGATTTGGTGCGTAGCGGCCATCTTGGATTCACTTCAGTGCCAGTCGCAAATTTTTTTTTCCCCCACAGATTTCTCGATATCTGTTCAGCGGAAGCTTGCCAGTTTCAGTCTATTGTAGCGGCGAATGGCTGCTTTTAATCGCTGTGATTGTTCACCTCCGTTTCAACAGTTTTCATCAGGATTTTCGAGGATTCTGCTGGCGGCCCGGGAGCTCACACGGATCACGTCTGCATGTTGCGCCTGCTGGCCATGCCCCCCCCCCCCCTGGCTTACGAATTCTTAAGGTTGTTCAGCCTTATGGCATCCTGCATTTTTCTGGTGCTGGAGGCCAGGCTGCGGATGAGGTCCCTGCAATGGGTTCTCAAGATGCAGTGGTCACAGTTCTCCGGCAAGATGTCGGATCCCATTCAGATTCCACTCTGTCTCCCAGAATCTTCTGTTGTGGGCCAGCAAAGGGAACCTGATGAGGGGGGGAACCGTTTTGGCAACCGTGGCCGGTGGTGACTGTAGTGAGAGACGCTTCCCTCACTGGATGGGGCGCTCATGCCAACGACTTGACCGCCAGCGGTCGTTGGTCTCCATCGGAGTCCAGACTCCACATCAATCTGTTAGAGCAGAGGGCCATCAGGCTGGCGCTGAAGGCTTTTCTGCCCTCTGTACGGGGGAAGAGTGTCCCAATTATGATGGACAACGTAGTGGCCGTGCATTACCTCAACAAAAGAGGGGGGGGGGGTCACTCCCATTGTGCAGAGAGGCAATGCAGCTCTGGTTCTGGGCCATCCAGCAGGAAATTTTGATCTTGGCAGTTCATCTGGCTGGAGATGAAAATGCGGTGGCGGAGGCTTGGAGCAGGCAGAGCACAATCTCTTACGAGTGGGAGTTGGCTCAGGAAGTCCTTCAGGAGATCTTCGCCCTTTGGGGAACCCCACAAGTGGATCTCTTCACCACCAGTGTCAACCGGAAGTGCGAGAGATTCTGCTCAAGAGAATTTCCTCCAAGAGGAGCCTAAGGAGACGCGTTCAGTGGTGGATTGGTCATTCCCACTGCTGTACGCATTTCCTCCAGTCCCGGTCATTCCTCATGTGTTGCAGAGGTTACGGAGGTTTGGTTCCCACATGATTCTCATTGCTCTGGATTGGGCCAGGAGAGCATGGTATCCGGACCTTCTAGAAATGTCCATCTGTCCTCCACGCCGTCTTCCCTGCCGAGAGGATCGCTCTCACGCGGAGGAGGAGGAGGAGGAGGAGGAGGAGGAGGAGGAGGATTCGAATTCGACCAGGTGGCCGGCAACAAAATCCCTGTACCATTGGCGCAAGTTCTGCGACTGGCGCAGAGGTCACAATGTTGATCCTTTTCAGTGCTCCATTCCTATGGTTTTGTCTTTCTTTGGCCAACAGGGGCCTTCAAGTGGGTACCATTAAGGGTTACTTGGCGGCGCGGTCTATATTTAAGCACTCATCTGAATAATGTTCTTACTTTAAGATTCCTTTGATTTCTCAATTTCTTAAAGGACTGACTAATGTGTTCCCGCCGTATCCTTTGCAAGTGCCGGTTTGGGATTTAAATTTCGTTTAGAAATGTCTCCTGGGTGCTCCATTTGAACCTTTGCACTCTTGTTCTTTGAGATTATTGTCCTTCAAGACAGTGTTCATGGTTGCGGTTACTTCCGCTCGCAGAGTGAGTGAATTGCAGGCACTTTCCTCTAAACCTCCATTTACTGTGTTCCACGAGGACAGGGTATTACTTAGGCTACGTTTGTCCTTTCTACCTAAGCTAGTTTCTGAATTTCATTTGAGTCAGAAAGTGGTTCTCCCATCTTTCTATCCTCCACCTCAACCTGGTAAGGATGAGGAGCGACTCCATCGGTTGGATCCTAGGAGTGCTCTGAGCTTTTAAATTTCTAGGATGTCCAGGGTCAGAGTGGACGATCAACTCTTTGTAGGATATGCTGGACATCGATTGGGCCAGGCTGTTACCTAACAGGCTATGTCCAGTTGGATTATACTCACTATTACTGAGTGTTACAAATTGGTGAGTAAGGACCCTCCTGAAGGGTTGCGAGCTCATTCCACTAGGGGCGTGGCTGCTTCCACCGCCCTCCAGCAGGGTGTTCCTATTAGGTATATTTGTGATGCTACCACATGGGCTTCCCTTCACACCTTTGTTAAACATTACTCCCTGGATACAATCCATGGTCAGGATATGGCCTTTGGTAAGGTGGTTCTTTATTCCGCAATCTGATTGGGTACTCTAAATTCTTTTCCCTCATCCATTTACTGGTACTGCTTTGGGAGTCTGTCAAAGATGTGGAATACGTTGGAGGACACAATCCATTCGAAGAACAAGTTACTTACCAACTGGTAACGTTCTTTCGACTGGATGTTCCTCCAACGTATTCCATATCGCCCTCCCGGCCTGCCCCTCTGGAGAACTTCCTATGCGATTACAGCTTCTGTTTCCGCAAGGCTATGTGCAGTCAAGCAGGCATGAAAGTGATGCCACACGTTCTAAGGGAAAAACCTTAAACTGAGGCTATGGGCGCCATGTGTCCTATTTATAACATCTGGTGATGTCGCTCTCGACTGAGGCCTTAGAGGACATCGACGTCATCGACGCAGGACGCCCTCTGCTGAAAAAGTTTCTGAAGTGCACAGATGTGGACATTACATGTCAGATGTGGAATACGTTGGACGAACATCCAGTCGAAAGAACGTTACCAGTTGGTAAGTAACTTGTTCGTATGAAAAACTGTAACGCCTCTACAACAGGTTTATACAGTTCTTCGATCAACACCACAAACCTAAATTGTCTTTGTTAGGACCACTGTACAGCACTTTATCAAATGCTACCTGGTTTACTCCCATGCCAGGCCTACTACTTCCAAGGATTGCCATCCAGGTATAATCCCCTGCCCGAACAGTGTTTCACAAAATAGCTTGCTCCCGTGGTAGCCTCCAACTTAAATAACTTTATAACAGCTTCACAATGTTCGTTGTTCCGCAGCATTAAACCTTTTAGCAACTCCTCAGAAAAAACAAGAGTCACATTGGTGCTCTTTAGCACCCATCTGTAAATTATGCCCCTCTCTTCCTGAATAACCTTTTCCAGAAGGGCTGCCTTTTTGCCACTTTCTTTTCCCCACTGCACAAGTAACCAAACAATGATAAGGTTAGTCTTATTCTGTCCCTCTCTTGGCTTTGACAATATGTGTTTATATAAGCTGTTATGTTTCACAAAGTATGAATAACAGGTTTCACAACCCTTGGGCCTTCCATTACTCACTTTTGGCAATATCTGTTGGACTTGAATTGCTTAGTTTTTGGTTTCTCTTGCCTAGGGTAATGATTGTATTCATTAGCTTTTATCAATGTTGCCCCAGCAGGTTGTTGAATTCTCCATAAACTCACATACTTAAATTTAGTAAGTTGTCCATAACAGATATGAGTTTAGCTGCTTTCTGATTGTTCAAAATGACTGCTAACACCTCTTCCATGCATGCGTGAGTGACCACGCTTGCTGTGAACACACAAGCATTCTCTGAGTGCTCCTGGGTCACTTTGCAGACTTTGTGGACCCACCAGGTATGTCGCTCGCCCCAGATCCTCTCGCCATTCGCAGGTCTTCTGTTGCAGTGGGTTCTCACACCCCAGTGGGCAGTTTCTTCTGGTCTGCCTTCGAGCCATGCTGCTCATTTCTGGAGCTTCCTTGCTCTCGAGAGTCTCTGGTGCATGCCAGCCATCAGAGACCTCTCAAGAGGGGAAACTTCCCTCGCTGCTTTTGCTTCCTGCTGCACAGCCTCTGCAATTGGGCCAACTGTAGGCATAGACCCTCTCAGGACCTGCCAGTATTTCTGGCTTCACAGTGGCCCCAACGTCCTCTCTCTCTCCTCCAGCCTCGACCTCGGCTGCATACATGGTCTGCACGAAGACTCCTGCTCCTTCTGCTATACTCCTCCCTTTGCCTGCACCTGAGGGAGCCTTTTAATCCTCGAAGTCTGTCGGGTGTGGGTCATTAACATTAATTAGTTGACCACTCCTGCAGCATTCCGGTTTGTCGATTCATGGAACACAATGCGACGGGCTTACCGGGGACTTACGAGGAATCCGTGCTGGTCCACCACGTCAATGTGACCGACAAACACCTTGCGCAAGACTCCGAGAAGAGCTGGCCAGGCCTGCGCAGCAACCTAAAAAGGGCCGGAACACGTGTAATGAGGAACAGGTGAAAATATGGGGTTGTGAGGGACGTTCCACCGTCAATTGCACTGCCCATACGTTTGCAAAACAAATTTATTCATGGAATTGAACAGGGAAAGCCGGCGCGCGAAAAACCATGTGCAAATCCAGGAACACCTATGCCACGTGATAGCAGGCGTAAACGTCAATGTGCACACTAACAAATGCATAAAAAGCACACGTGATCAATAAATGCACAGATACAACCATGAATAATGCACCAGTTGTTGCAGCAGTCATCCTGGGACGCCGCAGGAGGAGGATAGCCGGGGCCCGGATTTCCACCCAAGGACCAGCCTTTTTGGGATGCCTAACTACCAGGTCTATGGCATGTATAGGCCCCCGAACCCCACAACATCCTAAACCTGGTCACGGGGTGGTAAGATTACCTCACATCACCCACCATGTGCTCCCAAGCACTGAGCCCCTTGCAAAAGGTGCTCACTGTTTTGCATTTTTTGGCCACTTTCTGCTCCCAGCGTAGCACCGCCATAGTAGGTGGCATAGCCCAGGCCACGCAGTCACGCTGCTTACACCAGGTGTTGGCAATCGTAACTGCACAGCCTTCTATCCGACGGCATATCCATATGCCCAGAACACCGGCAGAAAGGCAAGCAGTGGTCCAGGATTTTTATGGGGTGGTGCACTTCCCAAAAGTGCTAGGTGCCATTGATTGCACGTTGTCCTATATCCACCTCGAGCAACAGAGCACATCTACCTCAACTAGAAACAGTGGCACTCCATCAATGTTCAGGTTGTGTGTGATGCCATGGGCATCATTACTGAAGTGTATGTTCAGGATGTCCCGCTACACTGGGCCCTGGAAGCTGGGAAGCATGGCAACACATGGCTCATTGGTGAGAATGAATGAATGGACATGGACATGGAAATGCATCCACGTTGCACACAGACCAATGTCAACAAATGACAATGACGTTTCTCACCTCTACAGGGGACAGTGCCTACCCTCTGAGCTCATACATTAGACGCCCATACGCAACCCCAACACACCTGCCGTGGTAAGGTACAACACTGCCCATATTGCAACTCGGGGCATAGTGGAGCGCACATTCGGAGTGCTCAAGTCGTTTCTGCTCCATTGACCAATCTGGTGGTGTTGCTATATGCACCACCAGTAGTCTGCAGGATCATTGTGGCAGCATGTGTCCTACACAATGTTGCAACACAGCGTGGCGTCCCAGTGGACAGGGCGGGTGGCACCCCATCCACACCCACAGGCACACCGCTTGTTTATGGCTGGGCAAAGGGCACGTGGAGAGGCTGCACTTACCAGTTTGTTCAATCTTATTTCACCTAAAATCCCTCCCCTGTGGAGTGCACACGATCTTGCAAAAATCCCAGGTGCCATTCAATGATGACAATGGGCCAATCCACTGTGCCCACAAAACTGAGAGTGCCCTTTGAGGTGCAAATTTGTGTTCATCCCTTTGAACTAAAAGAAATTTAATTTTGTGTTTCCAGAAGAAACGCATTCAAGAGGGAGGACGCTATTACCACCATGCCAACCATTTAATTAAATCGCCTCCGACACCAAAACCATCTCGTATGTAATGTCAACGGATATTTATACCACGCACTATCCCCACGTAGTGGTTCCCTCGCGCTCTGGCGGATCTCACTAACATAGGTGTCAAATGTGTAAGCGGTGATAAATGCAGAAACATGTCTGAGCTGCAAGCCATACATGGCCTCAACAATTTACATGGACACAAAATACAACAAGCACAATGGCAGATGGCTGCACACATGTCCTAGAATGTGCAAGATGCGCACAAACATGTCCCTATTGTGGGGTGCAGAAAAGCAGTGCAGTATCGTCCCACATGTTACTCAACATAGCAACATGATCAATATAAACCCCATTCCCAAAACAACAATTAACAAGAGGTAATAGACAATTGTGACAAAGAGGTCGACCCACCAGAATTACCACATCCAGACATGCAGCAACTAAAGTAGCCATTACATAACGATCCAGATAAATGCACATCTTACCTATTCCCTTGGCATGCAGTCGACTGTCAAATTTCATCCCATGAAATAGCCATCCTTCCCTGACGGAACGATCTGCTGACAATGGACCAAATGAAACCGAGTGCAGCCAACACATCCATGAACCCAAAAAACTCAAGAGGGCACCTCTCCGTGACATACAACACATGCAAACAACAACTCGCAAGACAACCGCCTACATGTGTCCCAGCACACATGCAGCAACACCTGCATGCAAATCAAACACACAGAACATATGCACTGACCAACAACATCCCCCACACTGCCTGTCCTCCTCAATGACATGCAGCAAATGTGCATGTCGTTAACCCCCATTCACTAGACAGTGGCACATACACAACGCACGCATCAGTCAACATGCTACATGAAAATGAGAAGACATTGCATGTGCAGATAATTGAGCCCACAAAAAAGCGGGACACCCCTGGAAGACTACCAATGACATGGCAAGGCATGCCGTCACCTGTGTAGTATTGGAACAGTGCACTGTACGCAGTCATGGGAGCACATTTATTTATTCATTTATGTATTGGTCACTTGTTAGGCGCTTATACAATTGGCAAAACGGTTTAAAAACGCCCACAGTGCAACAGTGATGTCAGGGGAAGGTAGACAATGAATTACAACAGAAATAAATAATTTAACTGATAGTACAAACAAATCATGAGAATAACTGGAAGTGGAGACGAAACTACTATGTCTTGTGAGTGTTCAGCACTTGCAAGTGCAGAGGGGGCGGGGGTGTTAAGGGAAAATGTGCTGAGGTGCTCATGGAGAAGTGCTAATAAAATACAAATAAAAGTGCAACCTCCTGTGGTGAGGCTGAGCCTGAGCAAGTGCAGTATATAGACAGCATCTTGGATGAGAGATGTGGGGGGGGTCAGAGCCCAGAGGATACATAAGGGCCCTGCACATCAGTCACGCTACTGTATGATTAGCAGGGATGAGAGGAGGAGAAGGAAGAGAAGAGAAATGGCTTGAGGCTTTTTTGTAACTTAAGGAGGTCCTGCTCAAGAGGGAGAGGGGAGGCTATTAAACAGAAGGCAGCCAGCAAAGAAAACTGATCGACCACCAGCTCTGTTTAGCAAACCGCTTCACACGCAGGGAGTTGGTGCCAGAGGAGCGCAGGATTCTAGAAGGGCAGTATTTGGTCAGGAAGCGTTGAAGATGGAGTGGTCCCCGGCCCCAGATGGATCATACAGAAGGATTTGAATTTAATCTGTGGTGAGACTGTGAGCCAGTGAAGGCTTTGTAGGGCAGGAAAGATGCGGTGCCTGGGCTTGAGGCCAATGATGAGACTTGCTGCCCTATTCTGTGTAAGCTGGAGAGGGTTGCAGGGTGGACGAAGGAAGATTGAGGAGGCTGTTGCAGTAGTCTAGCATGGAGAGAACCAGAGAACGGGTAACATTGAGTCTCTGGGGGAAGGCGATGAAGGGGACAGTTAGTTTGAGAAGGAAGGGCTGAAAGTGGGACTTCTTGACAATGTCCTGAATATGAGGATGAAGGAAAGGGAGGCATTGAAGATGATTCCAAGATTCCTGGCTTCAGAGGGGGCATGTGGGGAGCCCATGGAGGAAGGCCAGCGTGAAGGGGAGAAGTAGGGTGCAGGGGATCCAATAGGGAGAATCTATGTTTTGCTGGCATTGAGGCAGAGGTAATTAGCAGTGCACCAGGCATGGATGGCGGTCAGGGATGAATGAAGGTGCAAGGACATCAGTAGGAAGTTTGAATAAGAGTTGTGTGTCGTCAGTGTAGCACTGGAAGTTGGGGGAGAAGGAGGCAATGAAGCTTTCTAGCAGGGAAAGGTATATGTTAAACAGGGAGGGCAAAAGAATGGAGCCCTGGGGGTGCCACAGGTGGAGGAGGAAGTAGAGGAGAAAGGGCCCAGAATGGTTTCGGAGGAACGGTGGGTTAGGCATGAGCGAAGTCAGTCCATGCCCTCTCAGAGATACCAAGGGTATCATGGAGCCTTTTTGAGGATGGAATGGTTCACTGTGTCAAATGCAGAAGAAAGATCAAGCAGAATGAGGAGAGCAGGTGATTTGGAATCGAGAGATGCAAGCACATTCTTCAAAGGTGTTCAGGAGAGCAGTGTCCGTGGCTCTGTAAGCTTGGAATCCAGACTGGTGGTCATGTAGACCACCAACAAGTTCGGTATGGGTGCTGAGTTGAGGGAAGGCCAACTTCTCAAGCAGTTTTCCCAGGAAGTGGGTGATGGAAATGGGGCAGTTATTGGCTGGGGAGGAAGGGGTCTGCAGATGGTATTGTAAGGATGTGGCACACAAGAGGGTGCTTGAAGGAGGATAGAAAAGAACCAGTAGCAAGCGAGTGGATGCAGAGATCAGCAAGAGCAGGGGCGAGAGAGCAGATGTTTGTCACGACCACACACCCTGGGCCATATGCACAGATATCCTGGATGATGGGTGCCATGGGATGATACGGAGGAGTGACTTATCTGTGTCCCTTTGGGACACACAGAGGGCCCAGCTGGACTTTGCCTTGGCACCAAGCTCATGTGGGGAATTGATGTTGGGTTGCAGTAACATCATTGGGCCTTATTTTCCAGGCCTCTATTTACAATGTACTGGTTGTTGCCTTCTTGGGCCAGTTTTACATGGCAGGCACTAAGGCGAGGCCGGGCGTGGCAGGCTGAGCAAGGTAATGCGCGTGGCTAAGGAGCTCAGCTATATAAGCCGCTCCATCCTTAGAGCCAGCGCTTCGCGTGAACTTGCTTTCTGCCAACGTGACGCTTACCGACATTCGAAGCTGCAGAGAAATACTCACCCTGCATACGGTGCTCCGCTCCATCATCTCTTCTCGGCCTTCTTCAGCGAGTCCGGTCGCTTCAACGAAAGAAGACAAGACAAGGTTAGCGCATCGCAGCAACTGGGAGTGCGCAGCAGTTAAAAGCACGTGCGCAGCGCTATAATACACCTCACCTGTAACCTGTAATCGCGGATCCAATCCTTCATCTCTCCTGTCACCAGCAACCGCAGATCCGCTTCTCCATCGCTCCGGACACTGCATCCGTCCTCTCAGCTCCAGGAACCCGCTGTCATCACCTACACGGGGATAGAAAGCAAGAACAGAATTATTAAAGGTACAGACAATAGAATGGACGCTTGTTAGGGAACCAAGCAAGTGAAACATAGCAAAAGACTAATAATACAGCGCCAAGCAAGGAAAAGCTGGAAATTAACACGCAAAGAAGACAGACAAGATTAAAAACATTACTTATCATAACTCTACTAAAGCAAAGCAAGAAAGGCTGAAAACCAACGCGCAAAAGAGGATAGACAAGATTCAGAGCACTAGTTACCAAAAGAACCAGCAGGAGATCTCTCTACACTGCAGGAGCAGTGTCCACCTCGACTCTGAATCGCCAGCGTACACAGGTCCTGTGAAAGCTTTAAGGAGTCAACGACTATGCTCATTGTGAAGCGCGGCCTAATTTTGCCTCATTACCTTTGGTTCTCCCTTAATTCGCACTGACCTGCGCAAGTGCAGTGTAGCCTTGATACAGGCTGTTTGAGCCATCTTTTGCCAAAATTTCCAGTTCTCCGCCATTGTGTTCCATGTGGTGTCTAAGATGGCTGCCCTGTTATCGTGCCCTAGCACAATCTGATTGCCCAGCATCACAGCACCTGGCGCTGGATTGGTGCACTCTGCTATCTTTTACACCAACCAGAACACTAGCAGGCGTGAGCCGGCTCCCGGACGAAGGCGCTGGACAAAGGCGCCCGTCTCGAGCCTGTCTCAAGCAATCCAGAGACCAGGGCCCGTCCCTCTGTTCCACATACGGAAACCTTAACTTCTCCCCGACAGTAGTCATCCACTCCGAAAAGGTACTTGGCTCTACCACAGGCTACATTGTTGGACAACGTTACCTAGTAAGAGTTGTTACTTGTTACCCGTTCCATTCTTACATGCTCCGCCTCGATCACCACAGTATAGTTCTAGTTTCTGTGTACCCATTGTGTTCGGCGCTTTATTGCCCTCACGTATCATCTGCAACTGTAGCCACAACTGTCCTGCCTAGCTAATAGCGCCTCACTTCCCATTTGCACATGACTCATGTTCGCTGCACACCTTTGCTGCTTGATGCACTTGTACCTTATGACCTGTACGTATCACATGATTGCTATCTCAAGCCTGCTCTCTCACACTAGCGTGGTACTTTGCTGTCATCTAATGCTACTGTCGTTTTCTACTTCAGTGCACGCTACTTCTATTAGCTTCAGCTGATACTTATATGTGCCTTCATAGCTAATGCACCATTCTGTGACCCAACGCGGTCATCATGCTATATTCAATGTTTTATATTGTAAGTTCGCAAATGTCTGAGTGCTGCTATTCCTTAAACTTCATCAGTATTATCACTGTCATCTCACGTCACAACATGCACAAACCTGTACAATTTCGCCACTACCCTTCATTTCACCACATTATAGCTTCCCTGATCTTGGCTCTCACACACTGTGCTAGCGTGCCTTCACCTGTCCACCTCACGGCAAAGCATATCAACCTGACCATGGCAGACACTACTTGCCACCCTAGTCATCCACCGCTCGCACTGCCCCCTCACAGCTGATCCACTGGCCTGCAGCAGAGCATCAACACTACAACCACACACACCTCACCACTCACCAATCCTAACCTGAATGACCCTGCCCTTTGGCTTAAACATTACACAGCTAAACCCACTCCTAATCTACCCTGCGCCTTACACATTTGCAACACCAGACTTGGCTAGAGAACTGCTTGTGCCACTCAGCAAACTAGTAACCACCCCAAACTACATAAACAATCATCCACCCCCAGGACACCTCGCCACAGTATCACCTCTGCTGACCTACACTTTACCACTCACGCACTACCAGCCTCAAGGATTAGTCACGACCCCAAAGACATTACCATTGAAGGCGCCCTCATCAATGCCAGGTCGCTTACTGCCCATGCCCTTGATATTGCAGATCTTATATCTACACAAGACTTAGACTACCTCGCCATTACAGAGACCTGATTGCATGCTGCATTAGCCCCCCTTCTATCTTTGGACATCCCCAATGACTACACCATCATAAGACATGACCACACCCCTAACCGATCTAAAAGCGGCGGTGTAGCCTTCATCCATAAAAAAAATCATTAAACGTGAGAATGATACCTAATCAACAAATTCCATCAGCTGAACTCTTGTCAGTCAAGCTCCCCATCTCACATAATCAAACTGCCACTGTGCACCTCAATTATAGACCGCCAGGGACCATCACCACCTTTGCAGATGATATCACCTCCCTAATATCTGACAAAACCAAGACTAACTCACAAATTATTCTACAAGGTGATTTCAACTTGGGCCTACTTGACCCTAACAAATCTAGAAATTGCCAACTCCCTTACCAACCTGGTCTTCACTCACTGCATCCTCAAATCCACTCATGAAAAGGGAAGAACTCTTGATTGGTTAGCGGATATAAACTGCACTCTTACCTCTATAGTCAACTCACCTGGTCATTGGTCCAATCACCACACCATTATCTTCAGCATCGCAGCCAGTTATCAACGCCCCAGTCCAAACCTGGCACCCCCTACCTGTACTAGAAACAAGGGACCTAACTAGAGAAAGCCTTCTCCCACACATTCTACCAGCTCTCAACAATGCATTACTATCCTGCTCTGACCCAGCTGCCGAAGTTGACACTTACAACAATGCCATCCTCAAAGCCTTGGACTATATAGCTCCTAACAAAACTAGGGAGGCCAAACCACATGCACACCTCAACTTGTGGTTCACCCCACACCTGCGGAACTTGTGCAAAGACAAAAGAAACTCTGAATCCCGATGAAAAAGCCACCCTTCTGAAGCGAACAAGGACAGCCTTGCTATCGGTTCACTTAATTACAAGGAGGCCATACACTCAACCAAGAAGACCTACAACAAATGTATCCTGCAAGTCAAATTCAATACAAAAGAGCTCTTCAAGATTATCAGATAACTTGAAACTCTTTCCCCCCTCCTGATAACTGTAGCAAAGATAGCACCTAGTGCTTAAACACACAGAATGCGCTCCTAGACAAAATTTCAACACTCGAGTCTAAAATCAATACAAAAAAAGTAGCCTCCAGTCCAATACCTTGCTCAAATCCCTCCTTAACAAAACTAACCTCAGGCCTCCTACTGTCGAACCTTTCCGCTTCTCACCCTTAACAATCCCAGAGGTAGAAAATATTATCAAAAACCTTAAGCCTTCTAACTGTCAGGGTAACACCTGCCCTGCTCCCATCATAAAGGAGGCATCCCATGAACTGGCACCCTTCATTACTAAGATTATAAACTCATCCTTTAGCTCAGCCACCGTGCCGGACAACCTGAAGGATGCATGGGTCATCCCTCTCCTTAAAAAACAGTATACCTACTAACTACAGGCCTATCACAACTGTATCATTTCTGCAAAAAAGATTTAGACCGAGCTGCATACCTACATATCCAGGACTACCTAGAACACAACAACCTTCTCGGCCTTAGGCAATCGGGCTTCCGACACAAGCATGGTACGGAAACAGCCCTATAAGATTTAAAAACACAAACTGATGATTTGAAGGATACCGGCAAGATCGCCCTCCTTCTGCTACTGGATCTTTCAGCTGCCTTCGACTTGGTCAACCACCAAATCCTGTGTCGAGATCTTGAAACAGCAGCACACTTCTCTGACAAAGCCACTACGTGGATCCGATCCTTCCTGGCCAATCGTTCCATGAGGGTCTTCTCCTGCTCTTCATCTGCAGCTCCTTCGCCAGTACTGTGCGGTGTACGCCAGGGTTCTTGTTTCACCTACACTTTACGTGTTTACAAAACCACCTTTGCATATCCTTGACTATCTGGGTGTCACCTACACTAATTATGCGGATGACACCCAGATACTCATCCCCCATCACTGGCAACTACACTGCCGACACCAAAACGCTGAATGAGATTTACTTAGTAATCCAGCCCTTGATGGCCCAACATGAGCTCTGTCTTAATGATGACACAACAGTTCTCCTCATCCTTGGCTCTACTAACAGACTCCACAAACTAGACTGTTCCTTCAAATCATTCGTCATCGATGGTAACATCTTTAAGGTTACGAATGACACCAAAACTCTAAGTATTTACCTGGACTCCGCACTCTTGCTCGCGAGACAAATGAATGCCGTTGTCTCAGCATCTGCATACACATGCAAACTCAGCACTGCGTGCCACCCATTCATCAACACCGCAAACTGCATTATCCTTGCGAGAGCCTCAATATTGTCTAAACTAGATTACTGTAACGCCCTCGATCAGTTACCGTAATCTCAATAAACTCCAGGTTACCCAAAAAAACGCCATCAGGGCTGCACTAAACTTCCCTAGAAACCAGGATATAACAGACACCAGATGCAACCTGCGTTGGTTATCTGTTTCCCAAAGAGTTGCCCTCAAATCCTTGGCCCTCATTCACAAATGTCTGACTGATAATACACCTCCATATCTAGCCATTGGGTTCACATGACCTACTTCCAACCGACCACAAAGAACAGCCCAAACCCACTGCCTCTCCATCCCCCGATTCAAACAGAAATCGGATGGGGCTAGCTTCCCTGTTCTGGCATCGAAACTCTGGAACTCGATATCCACCTCTCTGACTCGAACCTGCCTTTGGCATGTTTAAGAGCAAAGCTAAAACGTGGCTCTTGGAGCAAGAAGTTAACAACCTAGCTCCCCTTCCCTACTAACCTTTTACATCACACCTCTGAAACAGTATATCTGCCTGTACATATTATAAAAAATTCTTAAACTTTTATCCTGAACTGTAATGATATATCTGTCAATGCTAATCTTATGTGTTAAACATGTTTGTACTACACCTGTACATTTCTGCTGGCAATCACTTGTGCCTTACAATTGAGTATATGCTTGATTTATATTTGTATTATAGACCTACCTGTAAATATCATATGTCAACCATTTGTGCCTTATAACTGGTTATGTTTGTATTATCCTGTGTAAGCTAAGACACGTGCCCAGATGCCTTGGGGCCAGGCGCGCTATATAAATAAAAAAATACAATACAACCAGGTAGTCACATCTGGGCTGGACTTCTGCCCGCGAAGGACGAGAGAAGGAACTCGGTCCTTGGGAATCAAGTGCCCCTGCCAGAAGTAGCAGGACGGAGTGCCCACAGACCCTACTAAAAGGTGAGCCAACCAGGACAGTGCACTTACCGGAGTACAGTCCTGGGGGGGAAAGGGGCACAGGTCACAGCCAGCAGCACTCAATGTTCCTCTTGTATTCACGCAGGTACGTGACACTGAGACAATCCTGATGCGGTCACTGGTGTTCACGGCTAGCGCATCCAAGGACGTATATATCACCCCTGGGAGGGTTCCAACCGTGCCCCAGCGCCCCCGCAGAGACAAGGTAAGCGTAACAATGTTATCCTTGACGGTTCTGGAGGAGCATGGGCCAACCTGTTTGGTAGAGACTTTCATGGAGTTTACAACTGTGGTGACTACTTCAGGGGAGACAACAGTGAAGGAGGAGAATGAGGAAGGAAGAGGGTGAGTGGTAGGGGGGGCAGAGTGGGGAGGGTTGTGTTAGAGTGCGTGACAAGGATGTTCAGTATGTCCATGTTTTTTTAAAACAAAGTGAGCAGTGAGTGCATTACAAAGGGCCTGTGAAGGAGTAGGGGAAGAAGATGATGCGGACAGGTTGGCAAGTGCCCTGCAGATTTTGTAGAGTTCAACTCTGATGCAAAGCACAAGAATGCAAGTACACAAATACTCGCCTCTTACTCTCCAGGCAGGATCATGCTTGGCACATCAATTCACAGGGCCGATGTCAGACTGGAAGGCTGGCCACCAAGGCAACTGCCATGGAAGACCTAAGCAGACAATACAAAGCAATGTGATACTGCAAGCAAGGATAAATGCATGCTGAACTTTGGATGCAAACAAAGTGCATGGTGAATGCAGACTTCATTGTGACAGCATACAATTGGTCAAATTCTGCATTCAATTGAATGCAGCAGTACCATTCACCCAGCTGCGGTCAACTTGAAGCTGCAAACACCATGGTGCAGCATGCATTGGACATGCGTGTGAAAACACCAACACCGCTAAACATAATGTACTGGTACACAACGTAGCATCCCAAAAATGTGCATCAATGTTCCCATGGTTGTGGCTTGTAACTGGTGGTGCATACCATAATTGGGAACCCTAAGCAAGAGAGGCCAAATGTGCCGTGGACCCATTACCCCACAAACATTGCAAGGGATGTGAATTGTCACTCAGTATGCATGGTCAAAGTTCAGTGATACACACACCGACACAACAATCAACACCTGTCACAGACCACAAACAGCCGGCCCTGCCACACACTCCCAAACACCCAAGAAAGCCCCACAAAGTTGTAACTCCCACAATGTTGACTATGAAACGTGGCCCCACCAATCCATAGAAACAACACCATGCCCAGACCTATCACCAGAACCACACCCTGTGAAACATGCACCCATGAAGAAGTACTGGTGCCCCACAAGACAAGTGAATCCCAAGTGGTCACACACAGTGCAAGACTCCCATCCAAACACCACACAAGCGTCTGCAAATGCCCTTACCTGCACAGGGTATCCACCTGCCTTGGATACGATGCACCCCATTGTGAGATGCATCCTCTAAATGCAATGACATGCATAGTAACAACAGAAAGAACATGCACATCCATGACAACACGTGAATTGATCTACCACAAGGTGCAAGAGGGTGACAGAGCATAGATTGTGATCTGCCCATGAGTGAGTGAGTGTGTGTGAAACACACATCAATGAGTACACTGCCTGGATTGGAGATAGCCAATGTCATGCACTACACCACAGTCGTTGCAGCCATAGATGATTTGACTGAGGGAGGTAACACAGCAAAATGAGTACAACTTAAATAACCATCCCGGCATGGTAGCATGCAAAGCAAATATAAATTGTTACACATGCAGCAAACATGGTGACCAATGACGCATGCTCAACATACAAGATGGTGCTCATGCCTATCTGCTGATTGCGCCGGCATGGTGTGAATCCCGCATCACCTTCACCATGAAGAGTGTTTCCAAATTAGGGACAGTGCCTGGTGGAGGGCATGGGGAGCATGGACGTCAAAGGGTGCAGGGTGTCTCCCCCGGGACAGCAGTCGCAGCCACATCATGGATTACTGAAACAACATGGGGAAAGACATTACAAACAGGGACAGTGAAGTACTATTCGCACAGCACACATGTCCGATGAAACACTGAACAAATAGTTACCTACACATGCCATCCTGTGCACCACCATGCAAACATGCAAGTTTACCTCACTATGCATGCCTGCATGTCCACCACGCAAACGTCATGGCCTTGAGATGTTAACTGCACAACTCAAGGTAAATAAAAATATTAACGGAAATAATAAAACGTGGAAAGGGCAAAAAAAAAAGAAATCCCAAAATCCGGTCCTGGGGTCAAGTATCAAAAATGTCCATCATGGACAGGGGGGGGGTGAGGTGTCGACCCAGGAGGGGGCAGGGTGCTTGTCAACATCAACATGGGTAGACATCAACAAAATAGTTTAAAAACATTCCCCTCCATCGGCTCACAAACCGTATGGCTACGGTGGACCGGGAGACAATTCTCTGCTGGCACCACCTGCCTGTGTTGAATCGGAAGGTGGAAGTGGTGGTGGAGGTTCACCATGCAGTGCCCTGGCCTGGTCCTCAGTGGCAGCGACCAGCAGACTGAGGGCTTGGAGGTCACTATGCACAACTTCACGGGTTGCACAGAGTACATCTGCGATTGTCTGCCTCAATGAGAACATCCCCTGGTGGAACAGTCTTCTGCTGGCTGCCTCTTTCTCACGGATTGCAGCTCTGTGGGCCTACAACTCTTGCCTCAGGGCTTCCCTGTGTGCCTGACCCTCTGCAAGCAGAGATGCCTGCAGACACTGCAGATCTGCCCGTCGGCCCCTGGTGTTGGCCTCCATGCGCAGCCTGTGGGAGCGGCATGTGGACCGCATGACCTGCAGCTGTTGCTCCCCCTTTGTTGCTAGGGGGATCATACAACTGGGTACCCTATCCATGTCCTCAGCCAAACTCTCATAGGCAGCACCCTGTCGGTGTGCGGAACGCCGCTTCTGCTGCTCCCACACTGTCAGCCCAACCTGCACACGTCCTCACATGTGCAGGGCCCACACCTGCCTAATCCAAGGGAGCATGGCCCTTGCTGTGATGTCTCTGGCTGCAGGACTGCAACCCCCACTTGGACATCTGCCCCAGGACCAGAAAACAATACATGGGAGTGTGCCCTTGCAGCGGTATCCACCACAGATGGGCGTGACACCACTGACTGGCCTTCTGAAGGCACCTGAACCCCTGCAGACTCATGGGCCCCAACTGCTCCAACCATTGGTCCGCTCACCTATGCCAGCATTGAGGACTGCACATCTGGTTCACCATCAGAGCTACTGGAGTCCAAAGAGTCAGAATTGTCTGCAGCACAGCTCAGGATGGTCTGTTGCACCAGTGGATTCTCACAGCCTGCCACACCACGTCCTCCACTGGTGGTCTGAAGCGCCAGACTCTTCTTCCTCCTGCTCTGCGTCTGGTGCCTCCTCATGGACATAGACATGTGGAGTCATGTGCAACGTGTTTACAGTAAACATGTGAACACATTGCTGTCATGCAACACAATGCAGGGCATGTCACCATAAGAAATACAGCATCCCCACACTATGTACAACAAGGTATCTGAGCATGGCATATGCAGACTGGCAACAACATTGCCTGCTCAGGGCCATGCTGCCAGTGGACACATTGACAACAAACAGGGTCGTTAAGAAGCACATTATGGCCCAGGGCACAGCTAATTGTTGACTAATACCAGTGAAATGGGCATGGCCATGTGGCTCTGTGACGTGCAATTACATCACATGACAACAGGCAGGCACACATCCACATTCAAGTCCGCATCCATCACATGCCACACCAGTTTTGACATGGTACAGGTACTGTACACAATGGGAATGTGCCGTAAGTGTGTGAAAAAGGAAACCGTCCCGCTTGATTTATGGCTGTAAGGGTACCACCTACCCAAGGTCCGTGAAGTGGAGAGAGTAAGTCAATGTAGTTGTAGATAGGAACAAGGTACAGTGACCCATAAGAGGGGGATGGACCCATGGAGTGTGGACTGAGTATCGGAGGGTAACCGGGATCGGGCCTCACAACGATTTACCTCAGGAGTCATTGCCATTGTGCCAGCGGGGATGTGCACAGTCTAGACATATGCACATTCACTCATGGCACACGGTAAGGTGTGTTAGTTGTCATCTTGTGTGATCTATGTAGCATGGAAGCACCACATTTGTGAAAAGAGTGAAAAGACATTCTATACCCTGCAGGGCATGAAGTGCAACTTATTTTGGACGCAAGCACATGTCTAGCAGAGCAGATTCACTGACATCAAGGATGCAGCTAACAAGAGTGCACATTGTGGTATCATTTTGCAGATGTTGTGGGGTATTCTACTGGGGGGGGGGCATGAGTACTGTCATACGGCCATGTTCAACTGATCAACACATGGATTGTAGCCACTCTTGTGTACACTGGACAGGAGTCAGTACACCACAACATGGTTCACCCGGGGCAGTCATTCAAATGCAGCCAGATGTGCACCACAATTGTACATCTTGGTGATGCTTCACTACACGTACTCTGGATGCACAATTTTGGTCACTCACCGGACGTGGCCTCGTAATTTTTCAGGCCTCCCACGCCTTGCACCTGCTCCAGTAGAATGAATTGACTCATAGCCTCTTCATGCTCAGTCAGCTCCTCCTCCTCTGGTGACCACCCTCCAGTTGCCACAGCAGAGGCTAGGTTGGCACACAGCTTGGGCTTGGTGCAACGAGTGAGGTAATTCCAGTGCTTCACTACCTGTGCATTAGTGCGCTTCTCAAACCCTAAGGCGTTCATCTTATCTGTGACCTGCTGCCAAAGGTGTATGTGTGCTCCCTGGTTGGTGGCACATGTCACGGTGGTGAATGTCCACGTAGTCCATGAGGATCTTGAGTTCTTCATCATGGAAGTTTTTCTTCCTCAACGTGCCAGTGCTGTGTCATGGGGTTGAGCCTGTTCTTGCTGTTCAGGCTTTGCTATCTTGCCACAGGGTTTGGTTGCCACCCGTGTGGCTGGGACCACTCTGGGGTCCAGATGCCAGACCACAAGTGGCCTGGGGCATGGCATTACCCGCTGGGGCTGGTGCTGCTTCGGCAGCACGTCCCTTGCCCTTTTGGGCTGGGGCAGCTGCTTCGGCAGCACGTCCCTGACTCAGGCCACGTCTGCCCCCTTTCCCTCTTGGGGCCTTTCCACTCATGTTCCAGGTGTAAGTGAAATATGGAGGCACACTAAGCAATTGTCGTGGGCAATTTGAGTGAGGGGGCAGTCTACATGATGGAAGACTTAGTTCTGTGGTCCAGCAAGGCTCAAATGTACCCCAGATGTGCAAAATGGTGTGCGTAACGCACAGGCACCCCAAAAAAATAAGATGCGTACGCGAAACCAGGATAGCTTCCGAAAAAAGCGGTACGCAATGGCAACCAGCAACACAAATGCACACGCAAACCCTAGAAAGCTACCCGAAAGTTAAGAATAGAGGTACGGGATATACAGGGGCACCCAGAGTTGAGAAAAATGCATACACGACTCACGGTTATCCTCGCAAAAATCAAAAGTAGATGTGCGTATGTGCATAGTAAATCCCCCACCAAAATAAGTTTCTACGGTCCCTGAAGTGAACGGATTGCGTGGCACTGCAAAATACGCAGTACTCCACTCGTCCATCTCTTCCCCTTCGCACGCACGTTCAGAGTTGCTTCTACATGTACTAATGTATCCCCGAATATGGTGTGGTGAACGCCTGTGCGCAGCGCCTGTCACATAAGTTCTCCAGCATTGGATCTTTCATGGATTCACATGCTTAGAATATTCCCCGTCGTCAGGCTGGGAATCCTCGGTAAGTTTATATAGACATTTTCCATAGGAAAAAATTCCGACACTTTCGTGTCCTATCTACGTCGTTTTGGGCCGCGCTGAGGGCCTTTCCTTGGATTTCACAGGTCCACGATTTGTGCATTTGTTTACGCGCACAGTCACTCTGTTCACAACTGCTAGCATTCATATATACAGAAGACCCACAATCCTGCCTCCATGCCATTTTACCTGCCTCCAACTTTTCCCTTTGCTGCTCCCATGTCCAGTTTGTGTGCCTGCTGTCTAGCCATTGCCTGTGCGCTTGTCTTTGGCCCTGTGACCACCTCAGCTGCTACATTGGACTACCACTGTGCCATTCCACCACCACCACCGATCCACAGCCTAGCTCCAGGACCACCTTGCACACCAACACCTGCCTCGGGGGTTGCCATGTCTGCACCATCATCAGACCAGAGTGGCAACCCCTTGGCAGCGAGGCAGAGGGCTGTCAACTTCAGCACCATGGAAGTTGACATCCCGATGGTGAAGGTCCTGGAGCATTCGGATGCCCTCTTCGATCCTGTGATGCAACGCGGCAAGGAAGGACATCAGCAGATCTGGGACGGGATCACGGATGCCATCAACGTGGAGGGGGTCGCAGTCCGCTCCTTGAAGACCGTGTACAAGCGCTGGGAGGATCTTAAATCGAAGACCCACGGCAAGGCACTGCGATTCATCCAGGCCGGTGCTACCGCAGAGGTGCACCGTGCGCGCAGGTGCCGGATATTTGCGAACATGCGGGCCTGGAGAGGTTTTACCCAGCGCTGCACACCCAGGTCTGTGAATTACGGGAACGTCTGGAGCTGACTGGTGAGTAGCCATGTGGTGCACTGCTGTACGGTGCATGTGTGTTGTGCATGTGCCAGCATGTTGGCAGTGACCCCATTAGGCTTGCAGCAAGTATGCTTCTGAGACGGGTGTCTGCATGCATGCCCCTGACATTGTTCTGTGGGTGCATTGAGACATGTCTTGAATTCACATGTGCTCTGCCTTGTTTTGTAGGGCTGTCTTGCAAACCCTGCACATGCAATGTTACTTGTGTGTGCAACGTTCCAGGATGGCAAGTGTGCCAGTTGAGGTAGTGTTGCCCACGTCATGTGCATGCATGATGCCCATGTGAATGTGCAATTGTTGTATGGGTGTATGGCATACTCAATCGATTTGATTGTGACAGTGGCATATAGTTTGATGTGATTGTGTGGAGTGATGGTCAGGCAGGTGTCTGCATTGATGTGGATTGCATGCCCTTGTGTGTGGCGTTTTATGTTTGTTCCCTTGACAGTCCTGTTCCTGTGAATGGTGATGCCACGCTGGCTTTGGTGCAGTACACTGATGTTGCTGTTCTGTGTCTCCTTTTCTGCAGTTGCATCTGATGAAGAGGGCGGAAGCAGTGCTGTGGAGCAGGGATGCAGGGATGCCTCTACCAGGCACAGGTGCAGGCCACAGCCACGCACCTGTGACAGCTCATCTTCGGGGAGCGATGTGGCTGGGGCAGCGCTGGTGACATCGGGCATGACTGCTGGAGGGAAGTTAAAGAAGGGGGAGTGGACTCATCGGCAGCCGCGGAGCCAGGTGATGCCCCACAGGGGCCATCCATGGTGGAAGATGTCCCAGAGTCATCCAGGTTGGTGGAGGGGGGAGGTGGAGGAGGTGGCAATTGAAGCACAGCCCAATGGGTCAGGTAGGGTTGTTGACTTGGGTGTGCGTATTGCAGTCCTGGCCCAGGGAAATAAGGCTGTGCAGGCCACCGCGGAGGTGTCTGTGCAAAATCCAGTCCCTGGGCCATCGACTACAGCAGTGTGTCTGCCAGGATCCCTCCACCCAGACCATCCCCCGTTGTCAGCTGATGTGTCCATCCAGACCGGAACCTCAGTACCATGTGATGTGTGCATCCGGGATTATGTGCTACCCTTGCTGGCCGGATTGACAAGGCGGAGAGGTGTCATTCGTGATACTCGTGATACTCATAGTGATACTCATAGTCTACTTGCACATCATTACAGTGAGCTATACCGCCCCGTGTCATGGTTTGCAACTTGCCTGTTCCGTGATGTACTCTGTGAGATGTTCCCTAATGCGACCACCTTCTCAACTTCCTCCTGCACGCCAGTCATCCTCCAGGGTGCCTTCTGGCCCAGGTACCAGCAGGGCCCACTGTACACCAGTGCCACCAACAACTCCCCGTCTGGTGGAGATCACATCCCTGCCCAAGTTGGGAGTCCAAGGCACAGGAGCTGAGTAGGCCACCATGCCTATCCAGTCACAGACAGGGGCCCGGGCAAGGGAGGGACAGCAGGCACCCATGAGCAGTGCAGGTGCCGTACACCCCCGTACATCATCATCCATTAGCTCGGTGGGCGTACCTAAGTAGAGGCACTGGGCACTGAAGCAGCAGCAGGAAATAAAGGAGGAGGGGAATTTTCACAAGGCAGACCACCGAAAGGAGGCAGGTGGCAAGAGTGAGGCAGGGGGCATGCCTCAGGCACAGATTCTTTTGTGTTCAGATGTTATGACCGGCAGATAGTGGCAGAGAGGTAGCGGGAACAGGAAGTAGGAGTGGTGATGGCCAGGGATGGGATTGCACTGCGTCGTGCAAGAAGGTGGTCAGCTATCCTGGATGCAACTTGCAGGGAGGCGGAGGAGATAGAGGCACAGAAGCTGGACGACCTGCAAGCCCTCCTGGCAAGAACAGAGGCCCGCCTGAGGCTGGGTGGGGCGGGGGTAGGTCTGGGGGAGACGTGGCATGGGAGAAAGGCTGATTAAGATCTGGAAGGAGGACTAACCTGCTGCCTATGTAAATGGTTATTTAGATGCAGTTTTCCTTTTTTATTTATTATTTTCCCAGGACTTGCCAGACTTTTCTTCCCAGTTTAACATGTATATAGTTAATTAGGCGTAGGGTTTTTATTTCTGATCTTTTTTTCCCCTGGACTGCTTTCCACTTCCTTCCACATTTTTATTGTAAATATTTCTATGCAATACATATTTCATCTGGTTACATTCCATGCTTCTTGCAGTTCATTTGGGTGTGCAACTTTGATACTTCACCTTTCAGCCAGTGCATCTCGCCATTGCGAGTCATGTGTCTTGATGCGTGCGTGCATGCATGTATGTTATTTGCTGTGATGGTTGTGGCTGGGAGGATGAACATGTTCCTGACATCTGGGGGTGGGTACATCAGACGGCTGTGTCTGCACTGTATGTTTTCATTTGCTTTTATCTCTGCAGCATCACTGTGCGTTTGCCATCATTATGGTTGGGTGGAGGTAGGTGCGCTCACTGTGGCGGTGTTCCATGGCCTCGTTAATGGCACTTTTGTTTGTCATTGCTGTTAAACCCATGTCATGCAGACACGCCCATTAGCATGTGCAGTGTCGCACTGCCTTCTCTCGTGTTGCTCCACCCCAGACACTGGAATGCAGTAGTGAGCCATGTTTGCTATTTTGGAGTGGCATCACGATTCACCGGTCTCTGTGACTCATGCACTCTTGACTGCTCTCCCATCACCCATGCATGGCTCTGTCATGTTATTGTTCCCTGTCGTAATTTGACGCACCTTCGACAGGTCACTGATGCTCAGGCGGTAACGCACATGGGCATTGTTTGTGTATTTTTCCTTTTTATAAGTATGTTTACTTCTGTCGTGGGCACACATTCAGTTAGTGTGCGTTGATGTCTTGCCAATGTGCCATGGCCAACATGCACATGCCTTTGTATTCACTTGTCACATGTGTATGGGGTGGGCTGGTTTATGTCTTGAGCGGCGTTTCAGCAGTTGTTCCAGACTTGTATAGATATCCGATGCTTCCAGTTGATCATGTTTGCGATTGACCTATTTGTGTTACACTTCATGTAGCTGGCAGACCACAGTGGTTCAGGTAAGCTGCAGACATGCATTGCACTGGTGTTGTGGAAGACTGTCTAGGGTCTGCCTTGGGGCGGCGAGGGGGGGGATCCAGTCTGGAGCGGCCTGCCTGTGGGTGGGGATGTCCAGTCTGGACAGGGGCTGCTTGTGGGTGGTGTCCAGTCTGGAGAGTGCAACCTGTTCTTGCGAGGTGAGGCATGTGATTTCTCTGGGGTGCAGCCTGGGCTTTCGAGGGAGGAGACACGTTTTCGCTGGGGTGCAGCCTGGGCTTGTGAGGAGGGACCTGCGCTTTCATTGGGGTGCAGCCTGTACTTGCGAGGAGGGACCCGTGTTTTCACTGGGGGGGCAGCCTGGGCTTGCGAGGAAGGACTCTGGTTTTCGCTGGTGTGCAGCCTGGGCTTATGAGGTGAGGCGCGCTTTCTCACAGGGTTACTGGATGGTGGGCCAGGGGTGACGTGGAGGCTGCGCCGTGTTTGTCCTTTTGCTAGCTTTTCTGTGGGCTTGGGGGCGTGGTGTGGGCGTTCCTCGCTCAACCTCTTTACTGGCGCAAAGTGTAGTAATGCATCTTTAATTCCATGAATGCGTGTGGCGTGTATGAACTTTTCTGCTCCCCGGCTCGCGCTGGTTCCTTTTAGACGCGCGGACGTTGTGCCATTTCTGCGCCCCGTTCCATGACACTTTACCAAAATTGCACCTAGACATTTGTAGAATTCCAGCTCTTCTGACACTTAGGACAAAAATTAAAGATTTTCTTTATCGCCAATACATTTTGCAGTTGTACATAGTTTGCTCTTAACAGTCGGGATGCTTTGCAGGATGCAGTGCAATATATAAATATGAATAGTTATCTAGGTCTTTATTTTGGGTTTGCCTCACTGTCTGAGCTAATTCTCACAAGTGAAGGTCACCCCACAGTTGAAAGCCACTTTATTGAATTATTCTGGAAAAATATCAGGTGTTCTCCCAAAGACTTATTGGAAACTTATTCTAAATCTAATGCCCCTGAATACAAACCTTCCCCTTAATTAGGGATATTCAGATTGCAAGAAGGAACATTCAACCCATCTCAGTTATCGGATTGAAGAGGACACAATAGCAAATACTGCATAAATCTGTTGGGTGTTCAAATAGTTTTTGTTTTTCCTGCCTGAGCTTTGAAGGGTGTGCTGTGGACATTAAACTTTCTCCCCTCTTCCATCAAAAGTGACTGTAGGGACGGGCATATTACAGAAAAATGTATTGACTTTTCACGCACAAGTGTACACTATGTCTAGGGGGTTAGTAAGCTGAGCTTACACAGATGTTTTCTTGTGTTCTCTGGTTACAAGGCTCCAGTTAGTTGTATACTTTGACAAAGTGCAGGACAACAGTGCATGGTTGTATTTACTCTTTATTATTATTTGCTTAATTTAATTCCTTAATTTCCATATTTAGTCCATCTTTATCCAAAATCTGAATTTCAGTAAGTTTTGTCTTTCTGCCTCACCCTTCGCTGTCATTCTTGAAATCACTAACCCACTTATTGTGGTCATCAAGATCTTCAGCAGAACCTCCTATAACTCCTCTGTTAAAACTGTGGACGTTATACACAATTATTTGTCCGAATTATGAATGACAAGCTTCCTTCCACAATTCAACAATGTCACTGCAAGATTCTCCTTGCTAGATTAATTCAGCTACATTGGTGAATACTCCACCCAACCAGTTGGGGCACAGAGAAAAAGCAGTCACAACTATACTATAACGTGTCCCTAGCCTGCCAACCCTCCTAAGTCTTAACCGGGCAGAATTCACAGATGCATCTTAAAGTTAACTCATAGAATCTCCCATACATGGACTTTGGTCCCTGCAGGCGTTTCAGCCACAAAGTGCATTGAGGCCATACAAATGGGAAAAGGGCGCTATATAAATGATTACAATTACTTCACAGTCCCTCCTTACACTAATCTTTTTAACCACACTTGCCACACAAAAACGCACTCTCTCGAAGCAGTGCCTTCAGATAGCAAACTTACACTTGGCTGGAATGTCCGAAGATTGAATAAGATCAATGCTGGGAAGATCCGGGCATATGTGGAAAGACAAGGCACCAAAATACATAGGTTTTAGGAGCCCCATTTTAAGGGTAGTTTGGCGGGTAGAAGGATGCGGGGACACTGAGGATATTTCAAAGATGGTTTTATTAAAGAATAAGGCCAGACTTTCCCTATTGCTATGGAGTGTTTGCTACCTATTAAACTAAGGTGCTTGTCAGTCACCTGTGAGTGTCCAAAGAATAAGGCCACAGTCTAAAACAAACTCAAACTGACACTACCACTAGTATAACAACTAATGATAGGAGGATGACTCCCTTCTTGTAAATTTGTCATCTTCCGCACAATACCCAAAGGCTGGAACAACACAATCTAATGGATAGAGTAGGGAAAGTTAGGACGTTCCTGAGGGAATTCAGAGACAATATATTCTTCCTTTAGGACCTCGTAACTAGCCGAAGACACAATTAGACAGAGGTCAACCTTCTTCATCTAGTAACCATGGATCAGAGATGCCTGGGTTAGTAAGGAGGTGCGATGCTAGATTAGAGAGAGGGATGACCCTCGGGCCCACAAAGGCTTCAGTACAAATCCTTGAACAGCCTCTGATTTGAAGTGGTCCTTATGCCCTCTGAGACAGTGGTGAACTGTGCTATGAGCTCAATGGCGCAGTTGAAGTTAGTGTGGTGGGGGTGGCCCCAGTACACAAAGCTGTCAAGTGTGTTGTGGGCCATGTTCTAGTATGTTGAAGGACCAACCAAACACACTTGAGGCAAAAGTAAAGTTTAATATATTTATTAACTTTGTCATGATAGGAAGGCGAAGAGCAATCAAGCTAGAAAGGTGATGGAAAGGGAATGGTACCTCTCTTAATGGGTTATATTGCTCCAAAGACGAGCCTGCACTTGGAACCAGTCGCCTCTTTAAATAGCTACATAAGATCTCACGTGGTCCTTTGATTGTGTCGAACACGCCAATCTTGGGATCAAATTGTCAAATTGGGGTATCCCTATTGGCCTTCTAAAAATGTTAAATTTGGTACATACAGGGACATCAGTGAATATAAGATTGAAGTTCTCCTGGGCACTACAGTACTGATGTTCACAGGTCTACGAAAAGGGTGCATCCATTTCATCTGTATCTATAGGATTTACCTGACTTTTACTTCATCAGATAGATTTCCACCAAAGTAAGCCCATCTTCTATTTCCTATTTTTTTCTTTGTTTTTGCAGATACTATTGTTTGATAACACTCACATAGGTCTATCAAGAGTATTGAATTGTTTGGATTCTTATTTAAAGAATAATAATGTGTATTTATATCCTCAGTTTTAATAATTTCTAATAGGAGGGTTAAACCTAAAATCTGATGGCTAATGGAGGGAACAACATTAAAAGTAGTGCAAATATTGTTTACCTTGGCTATTATATTTCAGGCAGGTTTTCCTGGTCCAATATAGCTTCCAGTTTAGAGATTAAATTGGCCGTGCTATATGCATTGATGCAGAAAGTATATTTTAGGTGCTGTAAATATTCTCTGTTTCCACTAAGGGAATTGTGTATGGAAAAAATGTAGCCCTCTATTTTATACATACTAGAGCTATCCAATTTAGATTGCCATAACATTTGCATCATTGAAGGCACATTTTAGAAGAAGTTACTGGGCCTTCTGATGTCACTACCCCTGGGTTTTATTAGTTATCAGTTGTAGATTGAATGAATCATGGCAATATTATATTGAGTATCAAAATTGAAATTACTGAGAAAATGTTTAGATCCTCTTCACACCCACTATTTGTTGATCGGAATTCTTTAGAGAAATTCAGAAATTGTGGTATGCTAAATAATGTAATAAACGACTGTGACACAATTCTAATTTAAAATAAAAATCCAAATCGTAATTTGTTGTTAGAAAATCTGGATGCTATGTTCAACTGGTCTAGGGATCAGGACTATATATGTAAGCTGCAGTATGAATATAGCAACATTCATAAACCTTTTGAATTTCTTTCCCCAGTATGTAAAATGGTTTCCGGGTCCAACATTTAGATGGATTTATGAGGTTTAGCTTTAACTTGTTGTGCACCCTTGGTAGATGGGGCCCAATTAGGAATGTTGCCCCAGCTATGAGATTGTTTAGGTTATTTAAAATAGTAGCTTCCCAGGAACCCCTAGAACACCTCCTACTTGATTGTGTTGCCACTTTTATTGTACAGAGGAAAGTCTTGGGATGTTATGTTCACTCGGGTAACTCCCTTTTACAGAAAAGCTTTTTGGGGAAGATTATTTATTGGGACTGAAACTTAGCGGCCTCTAGCTTTAGTGCGTTATTTAATACAGATACTCTTTTACGTGAACATGTATACTGTATGTAAAATTTGGAGGTGAAATTCGTAGGCTGCTATAGGTTTTAATTATATGATATTTTATTCGTATCACACTCATACACATGTCTCAAAGTGTGATGAGGCAAGAGAGGACAAAAACAACAATATTACTAGGCCCAGTGACATTGAGAACACGCAAGTGCAGAGGTGAGGGAAGGGGGAAATTGCAAGGAAGAGGGGAGAGGTGGAAAATGCTGAGCAAGGTATAAAAACAACTGGAAGTGCAATCAGCATGGTGGCAAGTGCAAGGTTTAAAGCACAGACAAGGTGTGTCTGATAAGTGCAGGTAAAGGGACTGTAGGGTTACAGATACAGACCCAAGTGCAAGGGTTGCCCGGAGGCAGTGCAGGTGTGTAGCTAGGTGGGCAGGGACCTGGGCCCGAATCAGAGGGTAGCCAGGTGCAAGGAGCCGAAGCGGACAGATCAGCAAGGGAGAGGAAGAGCAAAGGCAGAAGCAAAGAGGATGGTCTTGAGGTACTTCCAGAACCGGAGATGGTTCTCAAGTTTCAGAGTGGCATAGAGGCTGTTCCAGAGGGAGGCCCTAGCCGAGGAGAGAGATCTACCCCCAACTCGTTGCTTGGAGAAGCGACTGACCCTGAGGGAGTTGGAGGAGCGAAAAGCTTGAATGGGAAGGTATTTGCGGAGGGAGAGTTCAAGTTACTTTGGACCCTGGCCCCAGAAAGCTTTGTGGACAATGCAGAGGTTCTTGACTTTAACCCTTGCAGCCACTGGGAGCCAATGAAGAGATTTCAGGGATGGAGAGATACGATTCCAGGGCTTGAGGCCAAGGACAAGTCTTGCAGTCCTGTTCTGGTCAAGTTGCAGAGGGCGGAGAGTAGAAGCAGGCAGATTTAGAAAGAGGCTGTTGCAGTAGTCTAGCCTACGTAGAACCAGAGCTCTAGAGACGGTAAGCTTCTGGGAGAAGGAGAGGAAAGAAAGAATACCTCTGAGGAGGTGCACTTGGTAGTTTGACTTCTTAGAGATGTCAGAGATGTGAGGAGAGAAGGAGAGTGTAGAGTCAAAGATGACCCCAATGTTCTTAGCCTCACCGGTGGGAGCAGGAAGAGGGCCAAGGGAGGCCAGCCAGAGAGTGACAGGAAAGGAGGGTGCAGGTGTGCCGATGAGGAGAATCTCCATCTTACTGTCATTAAGACAGAGATCATTGGCGACACACCACTCCTGGATGGCAGACTGACAGAGATGATTGAGGTAGAAGAGGTGGCAGAGGTAAGCCTGAAAACGAGCTGGGTGTCATCCGCATAGCACAAAGTTGGAGCAGAGAGCTGCAATGCGATGGGCAAGGGGTGCCAGGTATTGGTTGAACAGCCAGGGAGAGAGGTTAGACCCCTGAGGAACACCACAAGTAGAGAGTGAGATGGAGGAAAGAAAGGACCCAAGTTGGACCTGGGAGGGCCGATCAGAGAGGAAAGAGGTTATCACGGAGACGGTTGAGCAGTATGGCATGGTTGACCGTGTCAAATGCAGATGAGAGATCGAGTAAGATGATAACATAACAGATGTTAGAGTCAAGGTTGGAGAGCAGGTCTTCACAGATGTCCAGGAGAGCAGTTTCCGTGCATCAGGCAGCTCTCTAGCCAATAATGGTCAATTGATTAGTTCATTTTATGACATTGGGACCTGTATTCTAAATGTTTGTTGGTATTGAGTCTTTAAACTTTGTACTTTTGTTATTCTATTCATATAATGAAATGATGGAATGTTATTTTGTTTTTTTCTATTTGGTATATTAATGTAGTATCTTTGTAGTATGTTGTGTTAAAGTTTTAAAAATGATATACACAATATAAAAAAAAGGTTAATGCTCACTAAACTAAAGGTATCATGAAGGGTGGACGTAATGTCTCAATGGCCTAACTGAAGAGATCCTGGTCTTCCTCTGGTTTCCCTGTTTAAGTGTATTAACAGTCTCAGTTCCTGGGTTAAAGGGCCCACTTTGCTTGGCAATCTCCTACCAACAAGTACTCTGTCCACACTGCTTTGGGTAATCGATAGATATTCTCATTCTATTCATTGCCCTAGCCATTGAATCCCTCGATTAACATGAATGCCTTTCAACGCACTCCTACCAGCAGGTATGTCTTCCACCTTGCTTGGGATTTTTGTCATACTCTGATAAGGCTACCCTCTTGTCAAAGGGTGCTCCGTCTTGGCTCTGGGGTATGGCTTTCTCTCAGTGCCTGTGTTGTTCTCAGTAAACAGTGTTTGCGCTTTCAAGTCTGGTCTCTAGTATTTGCTGTGTTGCTCTTGGCAAGCTCTGTTCTCTTGATCAATGCTAGAAGTATTGATTTTATTGTAACCTCCAGCTACTCTGAATTCCCAAAGAATATAGTGTGCTGCTCACTGTTTTTGCTTCTTTCTTGTGCTCTACAGCTTTTCTATGACCTTACTGAAATGAATGCTCCAACATATTACTGAGGCTTGGAGCCTTGATATACCTCCAAAATGGTATTTGGATATTACTCCATACTGTATGGGCGTCCCTCGCTACAGAACAGGAAACGGGTCCTTTTTCACCAGAAAAATTGTCTTCCCCTTTAAATTTAGATATGCGTCGGGGCGCTGCCCTGGGAGCCTGTGCTCCCCTGACTCCGCCCACTGGCGCCACTCCTCATTCCTTTTTCCGCATAAACAGGAGCGAACCCATTTCACCAGCGCACCTGAGTGAGGCCTAAAGCCTAGTAATTCCATCCGCACTTTCCCGGGATATTTTTTTTCCAATAGTCCATTCTTCAGTGTTAAAAGTAGTCTGTCCTCTGGTGCCACGCTCCTCCACGGCGCATGTCGATGGTGGTGCAATTCAGTAGGTGTCCTGCCTGCGAGGGTGCCTTCACTGCATCGTATCCACACGCGCTCTGCCTCAAGTGCCTTGGTCCAGACCACGGCTTGGACGCTGTTCGACGTGCAACGTGCTCACCCCGCATTTGTTGACGAACCGCTTGGCCATGTGGAGGGAGCTGTTCTCAAGATCTCCACCGGAGAACCTCAAGGAGTTGTTAGGAAAACTTGTAAAGCGCACAGTCATCTGAAAGTATCATTGCGCTGAGAAGGAGGAAGAGCAGACTGGCCAATTCCATCTAGAACAGATAGGTCTTCAAGGATCTTCTAAACGTAAAATGATTAGGCCTCCAATGCGGGTGCGACGAAAGGACGGCACGCAGAGCAGGCCAGCGGAAGTTGATTGTAATGTTCGATTAGGACAATAACGTGTGAATTTGGCCCGTAGGTATTCTGCTCCTAAATCGTGCAGAACACGATGAACCAGACCGAGTGCCTTGAACTTATTGCGCTGAGCCACAGGCAACCAATGGAGGGATTGCAGGACTTGCGAAATATGTGCCCCATAGGGGGAATCCAGTCGCCACTCGCACAGCCAGATTTTGTAGGCTCTGTAGCCGCCAGACGAGGCCCTTGGGCTGAACCAAATATAGTGAATTACAGTAGCCCAAGCAGCTCATGACCAGAGCAGATACCACCGGCTGCCTAAGCTTCAAGGGTACAAAAGGGGGTGGTGGGAGTACTTTTTCCAATATTTTAAGGTGATAGTGGGCAGCTTTACATACAGCAGACATCCATAGCAAGAGTAGAGGAGATGACCACTCCCAAATTCTTAACTGTAGTGACCAGAACAGGAAGTGGGCCACAAGAAGGTGGCCGGAAAGAGGACACCCAGAGTGCAGGGTCGGGGGGAGAGCCCACCACCAGCACCTCCGTCTTGTCTCCGTTCAGCTTCAGCCAATTGTGGTTCATCCAATCTCCCACGGCAGACAGGCACCAATGCAGGCATGATGACATCTCAGCCTGCTCAAGATCTAACCGAATCAGGATCTGAGTGTCCTCTGCGTTTGAATAGCACCTGATATCAAAGGAGCGGATGAGACACACCAATGGCCAAATGTAGACATTAAAGAGGATGGGAGACGAGGCAGAGCCTTGGAGAACCCCACAAGCAAGGGGCCAGGAGCCTGAGAGAAAAGGAAGAAATTAAAGCATTTGGGTTCTGTCTGACAGAAAGGAAGTGAACCAGGCCAATACTTGTCCAGAGATTCCGACCTGTGCTAGACGGGCCAACCGGGTAGGGTGATTCACAGTGTCAAATGCCGCTGATCGAGCAAAATCAGGGCACCATATCCAATACTCACCTCCCCTGCAATCACCAACCTAGCCATATTGTCCTGTACTGACACCAAAACACTTTCTGTGCCTCGTCCAGGCCTAAAGCCTGACTGATCAGGGTCAAAAAGGTGAGTTGACTCCATAAAGGATGACAGAAGTGGTGAAATCAAAGACTCCCAAGAGTTTTATAAAGAATGGCAGAAGTGAAATATGGGGAAAATGTGAAGGAAGTGAAGGGTCTAAAGAAGGCTTTTTAAGAAGGAGAAACACAAACTTTGTGTTGGGATCTAAGACAGCAATCATAGGCTGTCTGCCATTTCCGCTTAGCCTGCCTTAGCTCAAGTTGAGCCAGTTTAAGCTGCTCAGAAATCCAAGGCTCAGACAGGAGCCTCTGCAGCTGAATTTTCCTTAAGGGGGCCACCTCATCAGCTGCCTCTTGCACAAAGCGGGATAGCACGGAGAGGTCGACCACCGGGACCACACCACATTTTGATCCAACTAAAGACACAAGGGTCTGACGATCAGCAGAACGCCAACTACGCTGCCAGACTCTAGGAGGAAGACTCTTCGGCTGCGTCAGTACCGCATTAAGCGTAATAGTCAGAAAATAATGCACCCACAACAGTCGGGGAAAGAGGACTGCCTGTGATGCGACGTCCTAATAATAAATGTATCAAACAGCAATATCACTAATCCAGTCACTGTAATGGTATCGCAGCAGTGTGGCTAAAATAGCATTAGTTCACAATACTATAATTAGTAAAAGAAATAGTCTGCTAAGGGGCTTTAAATGGAAGTCCTCTGCAGAACGACCTCACCTCTCCCTCACTAATGTCCTGTTCGGAGCACCCCTGGGTCAGGAATACGTTGGGAGGAAGACCAGGCCAAAGGTAGGTGCTCTGTTCTCCTCTGAACCCCGCAAGGGCGACTCCTTCCCTGCGAACCGTCCAAGCAGGAGTGGTCTTCCAAGCCCTACAACCAGCAAGGGAACCGAGGCTCCAGGAGCTACTGGCCAACTGGCTGAGGTGTCCAGGGACCCTCCTGTACAGTACAGGATAAAATGGCTGCCCTGACAGACAAAATGTCGGAGCTTCCAGGGCCTTTCCATTCCAATATGCAGGCAATCGGAACACACTTCAAGGTGGGATTGGTCAGCGCCATTTACCTGGTCCACCTCATACCCCCAACAGCATCAGCGCAGGGGCGATACACAGACCCTAACTGCATGAGGCAAGGGGCAGCAAGAGCACAGCAACTAATACAGATCCAAGGACCCACTCCCACACAAGTAAACTCCTCACCAGTATGCAAGGACAGGTTCTTCAACATGTTCCTCACCCTCATGAAGTCTCATCAATTGGGCACCATACTCTGGGGGGCTGGGAGAGGGGGGGCATTCAAGACATGCTTCCTCCTGTACCGCCTCAACCTTCTGTCTTGGTCCAGACCCTGTTTCCTGTCCAGGTTCCTGCAACCCTGCACTCTCTCCCAGGGTGCATATCATCACGGCGGCTCCGCCCTCAGCACAGCCCCCCACGCAACCACCAACACTGCCAGTCAGCGCGCCACAGCTGCCCGCAGTACTTGACCTGCAGGACACATCGGTGGACACGGATGACAATGAGGCACCAGGACAATTCCTCCTCAGCTAGGGCCTTCCATGAGAGGCTGGTGGACGTCGCTGAGTATCTGGGGATCACACAGCCGCAGGTTGAACAACCGGAGACTGGGTATTGGCAGAGGTGCTGACCATCCGCTCGACCACAAAACCGGCATCCCTTTGCAGAAGGATGTCAAAGCCTTGGGCAAGAAAGGCTGGGTAAAGCCACATTGCACACAACCTACGAATAAGCACCGGGATGTCAAATATAGGCAGGCGGAAAGGGGTGCCCTTGTGCTGTCATGCACTACCCATAACCTCATTCCTGTCGTTACGGTGGCCTCTGTGTACTAAGCCACATGCCTCTACATCTGCCCCTACATCGGCCATGCTAGGAAGGATGATAAGCTCCTGGAGACCTATGGGAAGAAGATGTATTCCAAGGCTACGCTCCACCTGCGACAGGCCAATTCTGATGCCATGCTTGCCGCGGTGAACCAAAAACTTTGGCGCAATATAGCAGACTTCCTTCCTGAGCATCCGGCACAGTCAGGCAAGATTAAAATCAGGTCTGGCAAAGGCAAAGATATTGGCCCAGGATATCATGAAGCCGACAGTAGCACATATTGACACTACAGGCAGGGCTATTTGTGTTGCCACCGACATGACGACAGCTTAGCTTAAGTCAACTAAGTTGAACCCTGATGTGCAGGAATGCATTCTCGACCTGCCATTCGTGAGGGGTGGAGGGCATGTTTCATTCAACTATGGACGAGGAGCTTGATAAAAAGAAAAACAGCTCCCAAACAGGTACTGGTCAATCTTAATTAAGTCTGCGCTCAAGACCTAGGGCCAGAGTCATCCACGCTCTGACAGAGGTTGTACCTTCAGGGGCTTTCCGGAGCACCGCTCTAGGTAGCCAGACGGGTCGTCCAGCCAACACTGACCCAAGCAGCACAAATCGTGGCACAAGGGGTCCTTCCAGTCCCCCTCCCAGGTACCGGCCTGGTAAGGAAAGAAACAGTGACGGTGTCATCCAGATCCACAGTTCTCCGGTGGGGGACAGGCTTGTCCTTTACATCCACTCCTGGTGGGCAAGGTTCACGGACCGATGTATTCTCTCGGTGGTTCCCCCAGGCCTCAGGCTTCCTGCTGCCAATACCTCCATTTCCTCTCTCCCACGCCTCCTGACCCGCCCCCCACTTCCACAGATTGGAACGGCATGGCGAATCACGCGAGTCAGGCTTCTATTCCTGCATCTTTGCCATACAGAAAAAGAACCAGACTGGCCCGAGAGTTGTACTAGACCTTTCATCCTTGAGCCTTTCCTTACCCCTTCTAACGTTTAATATGGTTAATCCAACACTCATCGCGGAGACACTGTGTGAGGCAGACTGGATGTGCTCCCTGGACTGAAAGATGCTTACCTGCACGCCCCGATTTGGGAGCCTCATTGTTCCTTCCGCCGGTTCAGGATCATGGGCTTTCATTTCCAATACAAAGTCCTCCCATTTGGCCTCAATTCGGCCCAAGGGTTTTTACAAGGTTAATGAATGCTGTAGCAGGCCTGTTCAGGACGGAGGACCACCACCTTTAGCCATACCTCGATGACTGGCTCATATACGCGTAGTTGCCCGAGGGAGTCCAGTGCACATCTGCTGCACTTAGGCACATGCTATATGATTTTGGGGTTCTTTATCAACCTCAAGAAGTTGCAGTTACTTCCCACGCAGTCCTTAACGTTCCTGGGGCAAATTTGGGATACGAGGGAGGAGAGGATCTTTTCCCCCAGAAGACAAGATCACAGCAATCAACAAGGCAGCAGACCAGTAACCTTGGTATGGTGGTACCAGCACCTGCTCGTAATAACGGCAGCTTATCTCTTGGCTGTACCACACACAAGGCTTAAAATGACGAGGCTGCTGCTACATTTCCCAGCCTCTTGGAATCAGGAAACTGGCTCCCAAGCAAATCTATTTGGTATACCACAACACCTTCACCAGGACCTTTTGTGGTGAAGGGCAGACGCCAACCTGTTAGTGGGCAGGCCGTTAAGGCAGCTGCTACCAGAGATCACCATTACCACAGACTCATCCCTAGAAGGATGGTGGGGGGCTACCCTGGACAACAACAGTGTCCACGGAGTCTGGTCAAGGCAGGAACAACTGGAACACATAATCTGGATTGAGATGATGCCCATCTGGCTTGCTCTCAAAGCGTTCCT
This sequence comes from Ambystoma mexicanum, assembly GCF_040938575.1. NCBI lineage: Eukaryota > Metazoa > Chordata > Amphibia > Caudata > Ambystomatidae > Ambystoma > Ambystoma mexicanum. The sequence goes on along the minus strand of NC_090931.1, from coordinate 930,431,840 downwards.
CCCTCTTGTCAACAACAAGTCAGTTTGCATTCAGACAGACAGCTTCACATGCATGTATTGCACAACAAGAAGGGAGGTAGGTATTAGGTCTCCTCTGCTCCGCAGGCTGTCCATCGACATATGGGAGTGGGCGTGTCGAACATTTACTTATCAGCAGTCCACCTCCTGCGGGAATCCAACTTGGAGGCTGACGGACTCAGCAGGCTGATGGTCGACAACTACCAGTGACAGTTGAACAAGGATGTCCTGAGGGAGCTCTTCATCAGGTGGGGGCCACCCTCGGATAGACCTATTCGACCACCCCGAGCAACAGAAGATGCCACCAGTTTGCATCCTGGATGGGGCAAGGGACAGGATCCCTAGGGCGATGCGCTGCAGATTCAGTGGAACGACGTGTGGGCATACGCTTTTCCCCCCACTCCATTGATTGACAGGGTCATCTGCAAGGTCAAGGAGTCATGGAGGCTTCAGCTTGATGGCGCTGTGGTGACCAGCCAGACCTTAGTTCTCGGAACACCTGCGACTGTCGGATCAGCCTCTGGTCCCCCTTCTGTTAGATCCAGCCCCCCTACTATTCCAGCAGGGAGGTGCAGTGGTTCACCCCACAAAAACCGGTCAAGTGGCACAGCGAGTAGAGCGCTCGCTTTGACATCCGTGCAGAGCCTGCTAACGCAGGTTCGAATCCCGGCAGGGCCAAAACTCAGCCTTTCATCCTTCCAAGGTCAATAAATGAGCACCACACACCGTGGGTAATAATAAGCAGCGCTCAGATACCTGAGGGTTTGCAGCGCTATATAAATGCAAAATTATTATTATTATTATTAAGTTAGCACGAGCAGCGTGGTTCTTGAACAGGTCACCCTGAAACGTCTGCACTTGTCACAGGACAGCTTAGCTATCATTTATGGGGAAGATGCAACACCACTAGGAGTCAGAGAAGCAAATGGACCAGGTTCTGTCACTGAGCCAAGGGAAACAAGATAGATCCTCTGGCATGCACACGAGACAATGTGGTGTTTTTCTCTGCGCATCTGGCTCATTCTGGTGTGCAGGTAGACACCAGTCTTACTTATCTGGCGGCCATAGGGGCGTACAAAAACTCTGGAGCTAACCTCTTCTCCTCCTCCAATCCGGTGTTCAAAAAGCTCAGTGACAGAACCTGGTCCAGCACTTGACGGGCCTGACCAGATTATATCCCCCATTCAAGTGCCCGCATCCGGTCTGGGACCTTAACGTGGTGCTGAGCACACTGACTCGCAAGCCTTTCGAGCCCATGGCGTCAGCAGATATCAGGCTGGTTACTATAAATACTGCTCTACTGGTTGGCCTTAATCAGCGCACAAGATCAGTGAGATACAGGCGCTAGTGGCTTCAGAGCCCTATACCACATTTCACGGGGATACGGTGGTGCCAAGGATGCACCCTTCATTTCTCCCGAATGTCTTCTGACATTCTTTGCAGATCCAAAGGACAAGGTACAGAAAGTATTGCACTGTCTGGATGTCGGACGTGCTCTAGGATTTTACCTGGACAGGACGAAGAGCTTCCTTAAATGGGGTGCCTTGTTTTTCACTTTGGCGGGTCAAAACCAGGCTGTCAAGCATCCAGGTGGATGGTGATGGCCATCAAGGAAGCATATGAGGGGCAGCACATGTATTTGCCAGCAAACATGCACGCCCACTCCGTCAGAGCCATGGCCGCGACTGTGGCCTTCCAAAGACACGTTCCATGGCAGACGATCAGCAGGACAGCTACTTGGGCTTCTCCTTCAGCCTTTTGCAAACACTACTGCTTGGATGCCTGCGCCAGATCTGACCCAGCATTTGGCCACGCAGTTTTGAAAAACGTGTTTTCTTCGAGGGGCAACTCTCCTCCCCAGGGCTGCATTCAGTTGTAATCACCCTTACAGTATGGAGGAAAGGGGATGCAATGTAGGAGTAATTAAATGTTACTCACCTCGGGGACTAACGTACTCCTAGTCCACAGACCCACCATCCTTCCTTTTAATTAAACTGTATCATTAGGCAATTGTCATATAGCCGATGCGTCAAAGGGGGCTGAGGAGTGGCACCGGTGGGCGGAGTCAGGGGAGCGCATTCTCCCAGGGCCGTGCCCCTGCCCGCATCTAAAGACAATTATTCTGGTGAAAAAGGTTGTTTCCCGTCTCTAGCGAGGGACGCCCATACAGTATGAAGGAAAGAGAACTGGAGTACGTTGGTGACTACGGTAAATAAGATAACATTTAGAAGTTGGGCGAAGGATTACAGCATGACTTGCGCTGCATGTCTCCTCCTCTCTCTGTGCTCCAGGATGCTTCCCCCTCCTGATGCCAAGTTCCAAAATTGGCCTTACCCCTCTCAATGCTGTTAGTAGTTGCTAGCATGTTTGTGCAGTCTTCTTTCCGGGTACAGGTCCCGATTGCTTCTTTGTACCTTCCTCAGGTGAGCGAATAGAATGCTCATGTTCCAGACATTGGAGTCCCCATAACATTCCAAGGGTCTGACTTTTGCTTCCCTCCTTTTGGAAGGCAGGTCCCTGATTCCCAAGGCTCCTCCTAGCCACAACAGGAGGATTTCGCTCTTCAATACTTTATCACGGCAGCATCCCATTAAAATACATAAACAGTAATATGAACAATTATCAAAGACAATAGCATAAAACGTTAAAAACATTAGGATTATTTATAAACATTCTGGCATATAATAACTCAGATCAAATAGTAACTAATAAGCTACTAAGTTAAAAAACTAGATGGTTTTGATTATAGGCAGATGTTTCCATAATTTTACCCAATACAGTGGGCAACTCCTAAATCGGCAGCAGTCTCTCCAAAAAGTGCAAATGCTCTGTTAAAATGAATCATTTATACAATAAATACCGTAATTATTCATATAATTGTTACCTTAAAATCTGAATTAAAAACCACTATCCATCGATTGCAGTTAAGCTCAGATCGTAAAAGAGTGAATAAATATTCTGATATTTTACTGTTGTCTTGCCTCCCTTGGACTGCAGTCATGGTGAATTCATGGCCCCTCTGTTGTTGCTCCAAGATTCAAAAAGTATGAGAATCCATTATGAATTGGCCGCTACTAGCTATATGAACATACCCACTCAACATGCATTGAGATTTGCAAATGAATATTGCAATTGCTTATTCCTTCCCCCTAGACAGAATCTTAGTGTCTTGGACATTCCTTATTCTTTTTGTTTTAAAAATAGGTTTCAACCAATGTCCTCTTAGGGTTTTATACAAAGGGGACCAGAGGCAATTGAATTGTTTTATCTTATGTGTTACAATGAATACATTTTACAGAATTGTTCTGGCCCCAATTTATAGTGAATTCTCATACTGGTAGGATCCATAACCGTAGTTTTACTAAGAGGGTCCTATCCTTTGCAGCCATTGTGACGAGTTAGCCTCTCCTCCCCAAAGGGGAGCCCCCCAGCTCCTCTGAGGCTAGGGAGGTGATCATGCTCTGCAATATCCTTCTTAGGGGTTGAGGCAAGTGGGACCTCAGGGGAGAGACTCTTCCTTGGAGGTCAAGGACTTTTTGTGAGGAAGTCCCTGGAACAAGAAACATGATGGCATATATGGGACTGTGAAACCTATCAAATAATAAGTACAAGGACTGGGTTGATGGGGGAACTAACAGATGCTATTATCCAGAAGAAAGAGAAACTGTCTCTTTATGAAATTAATCAATTTACTGTGATTGGGTTAAAGGACTAGCACTCATCAGGCAGAGAGAAGGGATGAGAGGAGCGTCTGTCGGAGCAGGGGATGTCCCCTGAGAATGTGAACCAGAGCCGCAGTAGGACATGGAGCCCACGTAATTCAAAGTCGCAGGGATGCAGCATATGGAACACAGAGAGCAGAGTAGCTGAGAGAAGCTGAACCAAGTGGGGCTTGAGAGTTGGTGGTCGTGTTACCCCAAGAGAATTGTGGTGGGCAGCCTGCCCTCATAACAGTGTCAATACCGCCGTCGGGATACTGCAGTGGCTCCCCTTTGAAATACGCAGAAGCCGAGAGGAAGAGCGAAGACTTCCTAACAAGGACCACAAGGAGAACAGCTCGATAGTGTAGTGGAGGAACGTAACGGAGGCAAAGCTCATGAGAACCCCAGAGAGGTTCCCTGATATTAAGGAAAATAACTGGGGACATGGGAGGCACAGGAAGCCGACCGACAATCCTAATGTGAACCAGAAATCTGGTCTCGGTATGAATGAGAGAAACATTACAGTAAACCTGCCAAACTGAACTTTGATAGGGTGAGAAAGAAAATAATGTTCCATAGAAGGGAGGGGAATGAGAGTGAAACATCAATCAAGAATGATCTCAATGAAAGAGAAGAGATTAGAACCAACATTGACAAAGCTGAATACTTGAGATAACCAACAGTGATTAATAAAGCAGGCATATCTCTACCCTTGTAAGAGGGGAAATTAAATCCTTTGTCAAAAGCCCCTTGATTACTGAACAGTTTGAAACCCAGCTTCTTGACTGGGTTAGTCACCCATGTTTCTCCTGCAGGCATATACTATTGTGTGTGTTTATAAACTGCTTCCACTCCCCGTCCTCTAATGTATTGCATAGCCTATGGATGTTCCATCAGAGTAATGAGATATCAGCGTTACTAGTGGAATCAGGGCCTTGAAACTATACTCTACCGCAATTTTAAAAAAAAGTTAGTAACAGCCGGGGGGGGGGGGGGGATCATGTTGTCAAGGAGGAGTTTGGGTATGCAGTGTTTTAGAAATGGCTTGACTACTGGTGGCAAAATCATTAGCCTTCTCTACAGGTGATACATTATTTCAGTCAGGGGTGGCCCCTTCCTCATAGGGGGATGTTATTGTAATTGAATTTGGGAGCTTTCTGCAGGTAAAGTTGTGCATTCAATAGCTGGTAATCCTGCAGCTAGATGTTCATGCTCAAAAATGATTTTGATACAGTCCCAATTAGTGTTCATGTTTCCATACACTTCCGGACCCAGACGATTCACCATTTCAATTACGTGCAGCGCGGTGCGAACAAGTGCATCTCCTGCAACACTCTGAGTTGAATGTTCTACCCTGCCTTTGGCATCTTCGCTGCGCTTCCAAACGCAGACGGCACACAGCGATGCCACATGTTAGGTAAGAATTCCACAGAGCTGGCAAATCTTCCTTTCCTGGTTCAACTCCAGAACTTTTTGCTTTTCGAGTGGGATATTTTTCATTAATACCTCAGTGAGTGGGAACCTTTTTCCACACTCACCTAATCTTTAACTCTTTTTATGGGTGTCATTTTTAAGACTCTCCATAGTGTCTTTTTAAAGTTATCATGTCTAACAATGTATTGGCAATAAGTGCCTGTTGTTGCTGGGTTGCCCTAGGGTCTCCCCATTCAACTTTCTTGTACTAACCTTGAGTGAACTACAGTTCCCAAGGGTAGAAAAGGTCTTTGGATCCCTTTTACATTTGATTCTGTGAAACCAGCACCCCCCACCTTATGTGGAGTGCTGGGGAGATACAATGTATCCCCTTTCACATTAAAACTGTAACAATTCTGTTACAGTGACAAGCGTACCTTTAATGGCTGGTGGCAGTGATACCTTTTACTAATTTGGTGCACCTTTACCGCGGGCTGTGATCACAGCTGCAGTAAAGGCACCTAAGGGTGCTCATTTTACCAAAATGGCCCCTGTCTTCCTTTTTTGCCATTTTAGTGTTTCTTGTCGTTTCTTGTTCCTTCCCCTGACATCCAGGGCGGGAAATTCCTTTGAGTTTTGTCTTTGGCGAGAGTCCCCTGGACACCCCACCCAAGCTCCGGTCAGTCTGTAAGCACAGGAAGTGGGGGAGGAGTCCAAAACTTCCCCCTCCTTTGTCTTAGGCCTTCCTTCAACTGGGCCAAATCCCAGTGGTGGGGGTTGGCTGTCCTGATTGGACAGCCAGACGCCCCTTTCTTGTAAAATGCGGGGAGAAAATGCAGAGGTTGTGTTGCAGTTCCTGATAAATACTGGAAACCTGGAAGCTGAAGTCATGTCTATCACTGGAACAGAAAACCTAAGAGGGTGACGAAGGAAAAGCTGCGGGAATGATTTCCAGCGACCGGAGAGCCTGCTGTGTAACCGGAGCCTGCTGCAGCCCTTCCTTCTGATAGACATGGGGTCTTCGAAAACGAGGACCCGAGCCCAGAGCCTGGTGAGGCCCACTAGACTCAAGAAGACCTGCATTTTGAGCCATCCCACGGGTTGCTACGACCTTGCGTTCTTGCAATACCCCAATACCCTGGGACCTCCAGCCACTGTGTGGTGCACGGTCTTCCGAATTCCGACTCTCACTGAAACTTCGTAGGTATCCTGGTGTATCTCCAGAGACACGAATCGAGTCCAAAAAGTCCCCTCACAAGAGTGCTGGACCTTTTAAACGACGAGAATTCAACCACGATTTTCTGTCTTCTTCTGTGCTCCTTGAAAAGGCGCCAAACCCGCAGAACCGCATTCATCCATGAGAGAAATCTTGCCTAGAGCCTTCTTCATCGATCCCTGCTGTAATGTCCCTTCTGAGGTCTTGTGTTCAGTCTCCAGGACAAGGCATCCACTAACCAGGTATTTGGCTGCAGTCCCTGAAGTTCTCCTGCTGCAATCTCTTCTTCATTGCCGAGGTACTGTGTTGGCTTGGGTACATACTTACCTTAAGCCTGTTGGGATTTCTGTGTAGTCCTGGGGTGTTTTCTGTGATTGGGAGGTCCCTCATCCTGCTGGGGTGTCTTCTGTGAAGCCCTGGAAGTAAAGTACTCACCTGTTTGCCCAGTTTTCCTAAGGAACTCTGACTTTTGCTACTAAAGAATTTATTCTAACACTGCCTGTTGGTCACTAGGCCTAGTGACCCCCCCTTCTGCCACTGAGAACACTCATGCTCTAAGGGAAAGACTTTGAAGGGATTGGGACTTCTGCCTAGAAAATAAATCAAGTGTTTTACTTGCTTGTAAAGAGTTGGTGGGTAACTGTAATTCTAAGAGTGTCCAGTTACCAAAGTTCTTATTGATCTTGAATGTGTGATGCACTATTCTTAAAAGTATGGTTAACATCTTTTCTTCCTTAGCCACTGTTTTGCCAGTCTAAAAGAAAGTAGATGTAAAGGTGTTTTACTCTGCTGTGATTAGGTTGTGCCTCTTTACAAAAGTATTGTGTTGGTTTCACCAGATTATTCCTGTAGGGTAATTGTATGAGTGTCCTCCAACTGTTGGTATCACCAGGTTAGTCCTGTAGGATAACTGTACGAGTGTCCCCCAACTGGGTCTTGCTTCCCCTGACTTGCTGCTAGCCTGTCCTTAATAAGTCTACATTAGGTTGCTGCCTACCTAGAATAATTATTCAGTAAAGTGTGACATTGGGTTTTACTTTCCCTTTGATTGTGAAGTTAAAGTAAGTGGGTTTTACTTACCTTGTGTTAGCTGTGTGCCATCCAAAACAAGTTACAAGAGTTATTGCTTACCTCAATATGGGGTTCCCTGATTTCCAAAGCATCTGTAAGTGCATATTACATCCTTAGGTTTTACTCACTTGGTATAACTGTGTGTTATGACAAAAGTAGTTATAGGTTTTTACTGCACCTAGAATAAGTGTTTCACTATTCACCAAAAGTATATTGTCCAGTTGACTGTTTGTGATTTGTTCCAAGAGTCATTGTACCACTGGAAGGGCCTACTCTCCTCGTATTTCCAAAAGTAATCTAAAAGTAACCATTGGTCTTTTACTCCCAAAGAATAGGCTTGACCTATACTAAATGTGTATAACAAGGTTTTGACTTCCCTAGAACTACTGTTAGGTGTTCCAAATACGGTTTATGCTTGGGTCTGTGTACTTTCAAGTATAGTGTTGTGTTTTATATTGTGATTTCATATAATGTATTAGTACTTACTTAACCCCTAGATTTATCTGGGCCTACCCGTATTTAAAAAAAATCCTTTATTTTTACAATACATAGTGTTTTAGTGTTTCTTTGGATCATTTGTATTACAATGTTCACTTGTACTGTATCTACTGCCCTCTCTCCCTCCTAAGATAAGCCTGGCTGCTATGTCTACGCTACCCCGAACTCAGGTTGTACAGCCTTATACTAAGAGTGGAGTCTTGTACTGCATCAGTAGAATGGTTTTGCTAGGCCCTTAAATGGACGTCAGAAAAACTGTCCTAACACCGCCTGACAACAGCGCCTTTTTAAGCTGTGTAGCAAGGCGTACGAACGCTACACCTTTGAAGCAGTGGTTAAACGACTTTCGTTACACTTAAACCTTAAGCAAGATACTCTCCATTATTGTGCTGCTTATAATCAAGCTGCCAAAACCGCTTTAACCTAGAGCTATAATGTTTGAAGGACAATGACATTCAATGTTCCTTAACTAGTACACAGATCCCAACTGGATTTCTCGTGCCGCCATGCTTGTATGGTGATGCCTTGGGCTACCAGGTGTTGACTCTTGGACGCCTATTCTACCCCTATTTCGCTGTGTGGTTTATAAAGTGTCCTCTAAGCACAACTGTAGTGCTGTTTTCTGCTAGATTGTTTTGTTATAGACTTTCTTCTTCACCGTTGTATTGTTAACTGTTAAACCCAGTGCATAGAACCAACCCCGAACAGTCACCGACAAATTTCCCTTTATATTTTGCACATTTTGACCTGGAAAGAAACATGTTGGATATGTTGATAGTGTGAGTGAGTGACGATGAGAATGAATGGAGTGTTGGATGTAGTTGATTTGCGTATTTTCCACAGCCCATGACACGTTTTTTTTACACTACTGACCTTATAGGGCTTTCCATTAGAAGCCCATAATCTACTCTATTGCTGTCTGTGATATTCTTTGCACTGTTTTGCTTTCTTTGAGTAATTAACTCAGTTGCACTATTAGATTCCTATTTTCTATGGTATTTTACCCTGCAATTTGTTCTAATTCTTTACAATTGCTGCTATTGCTTGTTGTGTTTATGACCCAATACATTTGTTTACCATTTTTAAAACTTCTATGCTTCACAATTTAATGTACTAGAAGCATATCTTCCCTCGTATAACTGGTTTCTCCTTGGCATTCATTTTCGCTGCAATAGATCACATTGCCCCTCTAACACGTTGCTTTTTGTTTCTAAAGGTTTTGTACCTACATGAAGGTTGGTTCGAGGAGGGCCTTGTGTCCCTTTAACGTCTTGGTGTTTCTTTGCATGTTTCCATACAACCATATAGCCTTGACAATATGTGAGCGTATAACTGAGATGCGACCTTTCCTGTGCCTTAACCAGTGTAATAACTTATATTTAAGGTCTCTGTTCCCTCTTTAGTATATGTGGTTGATGTAGGTACATTAGTCATACATATATATATATTTCTGAGGCTTGTGGAATCTGCTTAGATCACATGCTGTGCATAGGCCGACATCTAGTGGAAGCTGCGGAGTATTAGTTTGTTTTTCGAAACTCGAAAATGGGCGTCGACACAGGGTGTGCCAGTAATACTATCCCTAGTGTGACGTCCACTGTACCCAAGATCCCTCACGCGTCTAGGATCCTCAGATTGTTTTTTTCCGCCATACTGGTCGGAAGCATTTTGTGGAGTCCCCTGGCCTTAGCCATACTTTTGCTAAAATATTGATTCATTTACATCCTTTCCCCAATCCCAACGTCTAACTTCGACACTCGACGCCGGCTTGGAGAAGAAATCGACCGTCGGCTGCTGCATGACGGATTTGGGCCTCGGAAGGCCTCTGGCCTCGGCCCGGGTCTTGGAAGGCCTCTGGCCTCGGCCCTGCAAGTAGGGAGAGTGGGGGGTTGGACATACTCTACACTCTTGGTATATAGGTACACCTTATACATTTCCTACACTTACCAGCCCCTGCCTCACGGTGCGTATGGAGGGTACCCCTTTTCAATTCTGCCCCAAGTGCAATCGCAAATACCCTTGGGTCGACAGGCATGCCACGTGCAATCTCTGCTTGCCGAGGGACCACCCCGAAGCGAACTGCAGAGCGTGTAGTAGGTTTAAACCTAAGACACTTAAGGACCGTTCGACGAAGCGTTGGGCCCACCACGCCAGGCAGGCGGCCATGGCAGCGGAGGGCGCCTTCAGCGATGGCAGCGGCGCCGTGCTTTCGGACGGCGAGGGCATTACGGCGTCGAAAGACAGCCGAGCGCAGGTCCCCGACCTCGGAAGGTCGTCCGACAGGGCGGCTATGGGGAAGACCCCCGGCGACACAAGCGCTTCACACACCACTCACACAACACACGAAGTCCAACCGAGACTCGACGACGTTGAGTTCTCGGAAAGAGGCACAAACAGAACGGTCCGAATCGGTGTGCTCTGGGCATTCTCGATCGAGATCGCCGCATGACTCCAGGCAATCATCCACTCTTGCCAAGAGTGCCTCGCTCCCTAGGCTAACAGAAGTTCGATCGTCGGAGGATGAAGACGACTTCCACCCCCAGGCCGCTCTCCAGGAGTCGGAGCCCGCAGACAAGATCAGCGAGGCCCCACGTTCGAAGGACAGAGACTCTACCCCCGATCCTCGACGCCAGGCGTCGAAAACCTCCGGAGCCACAAAGGGACAGGGAAAACACTTTTCCACTCCTGGGGAGGGGGGAAAACAGCAGAAAAAGCAGCCTCTGCACTCTTCCACACCTGTGATACACTCCACTCCTCCTAAACAACAGACAAGACCAGGCCTGCTGATATTAATAAAACCAGCAAATCTACTCAAGATAAATCTCCTAGACTTTCTGAAAGAGTCATTCCCAGTTCCAAAAAATGGTCGAGTGATGACATAGATAGGGTCATGTCAAGGATGTCTTCTTTGGCAGACTTTTACGATAAAAATCCAGACCATTTCCTTTCATATAATCCACAAGGGTCTACACCCTCAGGCTCTAATGATCCTATCCCCCCCCCAAGTAAGAAGCCCCGGTTTGAGACACCGATGAGGTCTACAGACCCCTTTGAGGTATAACCATACTCACGGCCATACTCACTGTATCAAGGAGAGACTTCCTTTGGTGAGGACCAAGATTTTGGCATGGTAGAAGAGCAAACCGGGACGGGCTACTATGGGGATGATGAGGACCAATAAGAGGAAGAGGAAGACCCTGAAACCTACAGAGTAGATTCCCCGGTAGAGAAGGAAGCCCCGGTTACCGACTCCCCTGTCGATAACCAACCCCTCCTGAACGAGGTTCTCGCACGAGCAGCAGAACATTTCCATATTGACACCCACAGTGTCCAGGAAGAGAGGGACTTCGCAGAAGAGTTAGTGGGAGAAAGGAGGCCTGTTGCCCAGACCATCCCTATCCTCAAGTCCATTCAGCGAAGAATAGACCCGTCCCTGGTGAACCCGAACCTCACCAGAGCAGTCAATCCCAGAGTTGAAAAACTTTTCAGGGCAGCCCAGTCTGACCCTCTCTATATAAGAGGACATCTGAAGCCAGACTCCCTAGTTGTCACTAACACCCGTAAGAGGGCTGGAACACCCTTGCCATCGTCCGAAGCTCCTGCAGACAAGTAGAGCAAAAATCTATATGGTTTCGGCAGGAAAGTAGCCTCAACGTCCGCCTATCAGGCAAGGATTGCAAACTCCACCACCCTGTTGGCCAGCTACAACTACCATCAGTGGGAAGAAGTCGCGCACTCGTAGCCTCTGCACCAGAACCCTGAAAGGGCCAGTTAGCACGAATTTCCGCAGAGGGTAGAGCCGTGCCTGGTTGCATTTTAAAAGCAACTTTTGAGGCCGCGGACATCGCAGGCAGATTGATAGCAGAAGGTACTGTTATCAAGAGACATGCGTGGTTACGGCAGTCTGGTTTTAAGGCAGAAACCCAGGCATCATTGTTGGACAAACCGGTGGAAGCCGATCTGTTTGGTAAGGCGGTCGAGGACGCGCTGAAGAATGCCAAGGACGAATATGAGACACAAGTCCCTTGGCCAGTTAACCAATAAACCCCCTAACCAGAGAGGGAATAGTAATTTTCATCGCCCACGCTGCCAAAATTCCCAGAGAGGATCAAACTATTCCCAGGGGCAGGGTACACAGTGGAACAACAACAGTCTACCCAGGGTTATGGCAGGGGTAATAGGAGAGGACTTGGTAAAGGCAGAGGCAGCCCCAGCAAGGGAGGCGGCATGCCTCCACTAAAGCAGTGACGCTCAGTTCAGGGTCCCTTCTCACGCAACCCCAGTAGGGGGACGCATTTCCAACTTCACCCAGGCTTGGGAAGGTATCACATCAGACAGATGGGTGCTGTCAACAGTATCCGCAGGGTTCTGTATAGAACTTCTGCAGCGTCCCCGGAACCATCCTCCACGACAAAGAGTACACTCTTTAGAACATCAGAAGATTCTCCTCGAGGAGATTTCTATCGCGTCCTTTGCTAGCAGATTGGCACTCGTCCCGGGACACCAGGTAAACAAGGGTACATATTCAACTTACTTCCTTGTGCCAAAAAAAGATTTGACAATGCGCCCAGTATTGGACTTACGACCTGCCAACAAGTATGTCAAGCCCCAAAAGTTTCGTATGACTACGCTACAAGATGTAATCCCCCTCCTAAAAAAGGGGGATTACATGGCAACCTTGGATATGAAAGATGCCTATTCTCATATTTCCAATTTCCCAGTGCACAGAAGGTACTTGCGCTTCAAGGTGGACAGTCGGCACTACCAGTTCAAGGTACTGCCCTTCGGGATAGCTTTGGCACCAAGGGTATTCACCAAGGTACTGGCGGTGGCGGCTGCACACCTACGCAGGGAGGCAATCCCGGTGTACCCTTATCTGGATGACTGGCTCATAACTGGGGAAACCCCAGTAATTTGCAGAACAAACATTCAAAGGACTATCGACCTCCTCCACGAATTAGGCTTCTCAATCAACGAGAAAAAGTCAAGCCTGGTGCCAAGCACCTCCAAACAGTTCCTAGGAGCAATCCTAGATACTCAAGAGGGGTTGACATATCCTTCAGAGGAAAGAATTCGGAATATACTACTGCAAATTCTGCAATATCAGTCCGGTCACCAAATAACGGTACGCAAAGCAATGCGTTTGCTGGGCATGATGGCGTCATGTATTTACCTGGTCCCCCACACGCGCCTGCGCATGCGTCCCATGCAGGAATGGTTGGCGAAACAGTGGTCTCAGGTAAGTGGTCAGTGGGACGATCTAGTGGTCGTTTCGCCAACACTAGTACAAAGCCTTCACTGGTGGACAAGAGAGAATCTTGCACAGGGAAAACCCTTCTACGATTCTAGTAGTCACTACCGATGCATGTCTGACGGGGTGGGGAGATCACCATCTCCACCACACAGCTCAGGGTCTCTGGTCTCCCTCAGTGGCCAAGAACCACATCAACCTGCTAGAGCTTCTGGCAGTATTCAGAGCGCTTCAAGCGTTTGAGCCCCACCTACTAAACCTGTTGGTGCAAATCCGGACGGACAGCACAACAGCCATGTTCTACCTGAACAAGCAAGGAGGGACTCGTTCGCCAAATCCGTCCAAGCTTGCCCAGAGAATCTGGATATGGGCACTCAGACGGAACATCTTCCTGTCATCGCAACATGTTCCAGGGGAGCTCAATTCCCTAGCGGATGCTCTGAGCAGAGACTCCCTCACAGAGGAACACGAATGGGTTCTACACAGAGAGGTCGTAGAAGATATCTTCTCTCAGTGGGGTTTCCTCACTATAGACTTATTCGCCACAAGCGAAAACAGACAATGCCCAGGATTTGCATCCAGGTTCCCCCAACCAGACTCCCAGGGGAACACCCTGTGGATGAACTGGTCAGGGATGTTTGCGTACACTTTTCCACCAACTCCTCTCATCAGGAAGGTGGTCAACAAGATGAACAGAGAGTCGAGAACGCTCGTCCTAGTTGCTCCCATGTGGGCAAGACAACCGTGGTTCCCACACCTACGCAAGATGGCGGTGTGCGAGCCCATCAAACTTCCAGCCTGGTACAACCTACTGTCCCAGCACCAAGGTCAAACAGTGCATCAGCAACCCAACTCAATGAACCTAGCAGCATGGCTCCTGAGGTCATAGTTTGGACATCTCAATTTACTACAGAGGTGTATGGACATCCTAAAGGAATCTAGGAAACCAAACACAAGGCACTGTTACTTTGACAAGTGGAAGAGATTCGTTATCTGGTGCCAGAGTAGACAAATCAACCCAGTTGATTGCACTCCTTCCACTATTGTTACATACATGCTCCACCTGCTAGATGCAGGATTGGTTTTTAACTCACTGAAAGTACACCTGGCAGCTCTGTCGGCATACGCCACTTCCCATAACAAGGTCTCGTGGTGGAAAGTACCAGTAGTTAAAGCCTTCATGGAAGGAGTAAAGAGACTTCACCCTCCTATTTCAAACCCACCACCAGGGTGGGACCTTAATGTGGTGTTATCTAAGCTCATGGGCCCCCCTTTCGAGCCCATGCATAAAAGCAGTCTCAAACACCTGACTTATAAAACAGCCTTCTTAGTAGCTATTACTTCTATAAGAAGGGTCAGTGAAATTCAGGCTCTGTCAGTGCAGGATCCCTTCTTTACTGTCCATAAAGACAAACTGGTTTTACGCACACACCCTAGGTTCTCACCTAAGTTTATATCTAAATTCCATGTTGTCATGCCACTTACCCGGGGTGCAGGGTAAGTGGCATCTAAAGGTCCCGGCGCTTCCCGTCCTGGCGCATCTATCCCCGATACAGGTTGGGGGAACCTTGGTCTTCTGCGGCTCAAGCCGCTTCCGGAATTTCCCGTTGTAACGCTCACCTGATTCCCGTAGAGGCGCCGGTATTGACTGGGCGTATACCGTATCTTCAAAGGTGATGTGTAACACACGGCTGGCTCTTTGGGCTGGACCTCTGTGCACTGTATGTCTGGCTCGAAGGGTAAGATGTCTTAGGTAAGTGAACGCCGTGCTCTCCATCTGCCTCGAGGCAGGGTGCTGTAACCAGTTTCTTCACTGGATAAGGGGAGCAGGCCTCTTGACTTCAGAGGACTGCTGTCCGTCGTTTACTGCACGAACGGTAAGTTTCGAGTAATTCTAATGTCTTTAAAGTCTTTTGTAATGATGTCTCTTGTTTTGCAGGGTTCCGGCGATGGCGGATGGCGGGCTGAAGTGAGTTGAAGATGGAGCCCGTGTGATGAATGGAAGCGCCTGGAAGCACGTAAGTAAGCGCTTGTTGCCTGCTTCACGATGCGCTCTAACTGTCTTTTTATTTTGCAGGTACAAGTTCGGGGCGGCTGCAGGGTGGCGGAATACCCACTGGGTTAGATGTGGAAAGGAGTAATGACACGTGAGTATTAAAGTTCCCCAATGTCTTTAAACGCACCTTGTTTTGTCTTTCAGATGCGGGATGCAGCGCCAAAGGCCTCCGGCGCGTGCAAAGAGTTGGTAAGCTTTTGTTTTTCAGATGCCGAATGCAGTGTGAAGACCTCCGGAGCGCACGAAGAGTAGGTAAGCCTTTGTCTTTCAGATGCCGGAATGCAGCGCGAGGCGTTGGTGACAGCCGATGGACCAGGTAAGTGAAGAGCTGTCACTGAAGACCGTAATGCTAACCTGTTCTTTCTTGTCTTTATAGGTGTTGCTGAAGACTGGATTCAGAATGGTAAGCCTTTTTCCTTAGGCCCAGGATCAGATGCAGAAGACACGATGAGCGTTCTGCTGCTGAGGATGCAGAATAACGCAAAGCAAGATTCATCCATCGGGTGTGGTTTAAATAGCCCCCTGTAGTGCTTAGGTGTCTCCTTCCACAGCCACGCCTAAGAAAAGAGTTCCTGCTTTCCAGAAGAGTTCCAGTGTTCTGAATCTAGGGAGTGGCTCCTGCCCCACCCAACAGGAAAAGTAGTTCCAAACAGAAGAGGATCAGAGACTCAACTGGCAGGCAAGTAAGCAGCATGGTCTGCTGCGGGTAAGTCCACCCAAGCATGAGCCCGGCGCTTCCAGCGCTGGGAATGGGCATATTTATGAGCCTGGTGCCACTGGCGCCAGGACTGGGTCCAAAAGGTCCCAATTGGGACTGGTTGGCACTCGGAACCTGGGTTATGGATCTGCTTCCAAGGGAGTTGGGAAAACCCTGACCTTTTGGAAGCAGAGATCATGACACCCGTACGCGTGGTTTGCGCAGGCGCGGTGGGCCGTGTTTCGCCCTTCTCGCATGCGCCGTCCACAGGGCGCTCGTGAGGTTGCAAGCTTGCTTCCCAAGCCTCGTTTTGGGCGCGTCAGCATCCGGGGACAGCACGGATTGCGTTTCAAGCCTCCCAGGTGCTGCCTGCCCTATAATAAGGGCCTTAAGGGCCAGGTTGCTTGAACAAACCGCGTCTCAACGCGGTTTGTTTCCTGATCGCGTTCTCGCTTGTGTTACTCTTGAGTGGCACCTTGTCAGTATTCCCAGTTCTTTGTCCTTCCCTGCTGAAGATTCCTTTCCTTGTCTACCTCTGGGAGTTCTTGCCTCATGTCCTTCTAGCCAGTAGGATCCCTGGGCCTCATTCCTTCCTGCTCCCTTCCTACCTTCCAGCTTCTTCCCTTGTTCCGCCCCAGGGTTCCCAGTCCTCCTGTCTCTTAGCCTGTTGGTTCAGTGCCTTGCCTCCTGCCTCTTGCCTGTTGGTTCAGTGCCTTGCCTCCTGCCTCTTGCCTGTTGGTACAGTGCTTTGCCTTCCCTGGAGTTCTGACTCTTCTAATTCTTCCACTGCACCTTCATCGGACACCCGCTACTTCTGGAGCCTAGCAGTGGTATCAGCTGTGGAATTTCCATCCAGTCAAGACCCGCCTTCCCTGTCAGTGCTTGCACTGCCCCGACGTCACACAAATCAGGGAAGTGCGCATCCGTGGCGTTGGGAGCTGGTTCACCACTGACCCTGTTTGAATTCAGGGTGGGTGTTGCGCTGGTTCCTCGCGTCACACTTTCTGCAACCATCAGTCGGACAGCCTGGCTACTTCACCACGATCATCCACTGGAAGTTCAGGTACCCAGCGCCCACGAGACGCTTTCCTTAACACATGTAAACCAGTCCATCGAGCTTCCGGCTTTCTTCCAGGACCCTCGAAGCTCGGCTGAGGTGAATCTACACACCCTAGATGTGCGTAGGGCGGTCCTCTATGTAAATAAAACCAGACCGCTAAGGAAAACAGATCAACTGTTGGTCTCTGTAGCTACAGGCAGAGAGGGGGATCGCGTCTCTAAAGGTGCCATCTCGAAGTGGATTATTAACTGTATCCAGCTGTGTTACTCACTCTCTGAAAGAACTCTGCCTTTCACGCCAAGAGCCCACTCTACTAGAGGCATTGGGGCCACTCTGGCTTTCATTGCAAATGTACCCCTTGACACCATTTGCAAAGCAGCTACTTGGAGCTCTATTCACACTTTTACTCAGCATTACTGCATTGACACCCATTCCAAGGCAGATACACAAGTGGGACAAGCGGTTCTAAGACACTTATTTGCTCATGACCCTTCTCACATCCCACCTCCTTCTGCAGGTACTACTCGCTAATCTATGCACAGCATGTGATCTAAGCAGATTCGTAATCGTATTTCTGATGCTTGTATCTGCTTAGATTCACATGCGACCCACCCTTCCTCCCCTCTGAGAGAAGGCGCATGGTTGCTTGTAGTCTTACCTTTCTATCTGCTTGGATTATCTGTACTCACGCTACTCCTCATGCTACCTCATGTCAGAAAAAATACAATCTGAGGATCCTAGACGCGTGAGGGATCTTGGGTACAGTGGACGTCACACTAGGGATAGTATTGCTGGCACGCCCTGTGTCGACGCCCATTTTCGAGTTTCGAAAAACAAACTAATACATCTAGTGGGAGCTGTGGAGTATTAGTTTGTTTTTCGAAACTCGAAAATGGGCGTCAACACGGGGCGTGCCAGTAATACTATCCCTAGTGTGATGTCCACTGTACCCATGATCCCTCACGCGTGTAGGACCCTCAGATTGTTTTTTTCCGCCATACTTGACGGAAGCATTCCACGGAGTTCCCTGGCTTTCAGCCATATTTTGCTAAATATCATATTTCCCTGTTTTTCCACTCCCACTTCGAGTCATCGAGGTTCGATGCCGGCCCGGAGAAGAAACAACCGTCAAGAGCTGCACAACGGACTGTGGGCCTCGGAAGGCCTCTGGCCTTGGCCCGGGCCTCGGAAGGCCTCTGGCCTCGGCCCGGCCCTTGGAAGGTCTCTGGCCTCAGCCCTGCAAGTATGGAGAGTGGGGGATGGAAACATACTCTACACTCATATATTTTCCTACACACACTAGCCCGCTGCCACAGGGTGCGTATGGAGGGTACCCCTTTCAAATTCTGCCCCAAGTGCAACCGCGTGTATCCTTGGGTTGACAAACACTCCACCTATAACCTCTGCTTGCCGAGGGACCACCCCGAGGCGAACTGTAGAGCGTGTAGCTGGTTCAAGGCTAAGACACTAAAGGACCGCTTGACCAAACATTGGACCCACCACGCCAGGCAACGTGAGGCCATGTGATGGCAGCGGCGCTGTACTTTCGGACGGCGAGGGCAACGAGGCGTCGAAAGACGCCCAAGCGCAAGTCCCCGACCTTGGAAGACTGTCCAGGAGGGCAGTTATGGGGAACACACCCGGCGACACAAGCGCTACCTGCACCACTTCCACACCTAAACACTCGAAGTCCAACCGAGACTAGACGCGCGTGTCGAGTTCTCGGAAAGAAGCACACAAAGAGCGGTCCACTGAATCGGTGTCCTCTGGGCGTTCTCGGTCAAGATCGCCTCACACCATCCACAGTTGCCAAAAGTTCCTCACTTACCTAAGTCATGGAGGTACGCTCGTCAGAAGATGAAGCCGACCGCCAGCCCCAGGTCGCACACCAGGAGTCAGCTACAGCAGACCGTTCGGCAGCTGCTTCCGAATCCCAACGTCCTCGCTCTAAGGAAAGGGACACTACCCCCGAATCTCGACGCCAGGCGTCGAAAAGCACTGAGAGGGTGAAAACGCCAGGGAAACTCTTGGGGAAGGGGGGGAAACAGCAGAAAAAAACATCTCGCCCTTCTTCTGCACCACAGTTACATAAAGACAGCTCTAAGTCTTCTGATAAGCATCTAGCCAAGAACCCTGCACAGGCCCATAGGTCCAGTCAATTCATAGAAGGGGAACCCTCTCAAGAAAGGGTCATTCCCAGTTCCAAGAAATGGACCAGTGAGGATGTAGACAGGGTTATGACTAGACTGTCCTCCCTAGCAGACTTCTATTCCAAGAACCCAGAACACTTCCTCACCCATACCCCTGACGGTGCTACTCCCTCAGGATCTAGGGACCCGCAGCCCCCTGCTAAGAAGCCTCGGTTTGAGACCCCAACGCAAGGTCTGTCTTCAGACCCTTTTTACATCCAACCTTACACCCACTATAGTGAGGATCCACTACAGGATGAGGATCCAGACTTGGTAACGTTGGACGACCAAACTGGGGTGGACTATTATGGGGATGACGAGGACCAAGAGGAGGAGGAAGACGACCCAGAAATCTACAAAATAGACTCACCTGTAGGCAAAGAACCTCAAGTTACTGACTCTCCAGTCGACAACCAGCCCCTCCTAAATGAGATCTTAACTAAAGCAGCAGAACACTTCCACATAGATACTCAGGGAGCACAGGAAGAGAGGGACTTTGCTGAGGAACTAGTGGGAGAAAAGAAACCCATTGCCCAAGCCATTCCAATCCTCAAGTCCATCCAATGGAGAATTGATCCTTCCTTTCTCAATCTGTGGGATGTATTTACCCATGCATCCGAGCCCTACCTCAAAACTGTGTAGTACTGACATGAAAACATCATGATGGCCAGAGCTTCCCAGAAAATGCACAGGGAAATGCATGAAGAATAGGCTGCCACCCATTTTTGCCGATGTTATGGGCACAGAAGGACACTGCCTAAAACCACCATTGGACTACCCACACAGTAGTCTGAAACCATTGGGAATGGCAATGCTGATTGCCAAAAGCAAACCCATAACTGTTGGGAATTCATTTTCTTAAATCCCAAAAAGGGGTGCAGTACCAGTACTCACCACTATCCAAAAGCCGGCGTTTTAAAACCACCAGATTTTGTAGAAAACTGAATAAATGAACCCAAAGCAAGCCAAAGAAAGACTTACTGAGAGGTGGATCCAATGTAAAGTTATATTCTGAAGTGACTTGAAGGTGTATAACAAGACTGGCTGACCTGTGGATTTCAGCAGTTTAAGTAAATTTGGACTGAAAGACACTACAAATCTAAATGTTTAAAAGAAATGAGTGACCTACTTTGAGTGTCACATAGGTTGCAATTGTTTAAATGTCATAGTTTTGAACTTAGAATCAGCATTCTAGCTGCATATGTAAAAAAAATTGTCTTGACTTAAACTGGGAAACAAAAAGTGACATTTTATCTGAAACCTGGCTTAAGGAACTGAATTCTGCCTGGCAACTACCCCCATCAGGAGTGAAACTTGAGTCACAGCTGTGTTCCCAGGCCTAGCTGCCCTTTTGCTGCTCACACCAAAAGGGATATGACACTTCCCTGATTGAATTACCTGGGCTCTGCAGGAAATTGAACAAAGCCCTGTCCTGACTCAGGCAAATGTTTTATTGGCGGGAGTCGTAAATGGAGCTTCCTCTTGGCAGAAGCTGGGAGGGGCAGGGTCTCTGAGCTTGCCAGAAACTGGAAAGACTGGTTTCTGTACCATGTGACATGAAAAGACACACCTCTATAGCCAGAATATGGTTTTAGAAAAAGATGAATAACTCATAGAGCGGACAGGTGAAAATTGTATAAATGACACCATAATTCTTGTGATTTTTCTGCCCACATTTTAAGAGGTTTTTAGAACCGGTGGCATGTTCAGGGGGGTTTTAGCGGAAAAGAGGATATTACTCAAAATGTGTGCATGTGAAAAATCTGACACTTCATCAACTAATGTCCATACTCCTTGCGCACATGTGTGTAAATTTGGGTCAATGTCCGAAATTGCAAAATCAGTTAAAAAGTGAAATATGTGCCATTTCTGAATGCAAGCCCCCAGGAAGAGCAAAGTTTGAACAGGAGATACCTCCTGTAATGCATGATGGGTGCATATGATTTTAAAACAATATGTACCTCTGCAAATATGTCTTTTGTTATCAAATATAGAATGTGTGCAATTTGACTGGGGAGTGTCCTCTCTGCAGGCTGTAAAATGACATCACTCTGACACAACTTAGCTCCCCCAATCAAATGAGAAATGGAAGTTTGACCAATTAGAAGCTGAGAGAGAGGTAGGGTCAGTGATGCTAGAACACACCCGCATTCTAAACACATAAAAGCAGACAGTCAGGACAGATAGGGACTTTCAAATCCATTTGCAGCTGGAAGCTCTGCCGGGAAAATCCATACTTTACCTCCATCAATCTCCAGAGAAAGCTGTGCAGAAAGATCCAGACTTTAAATCCCTCAATCTTCAGAATCCAGAGAGAGCAGACCCAGATCACTGTGAAGTGCAGAGACCAGAGTCCCGTCTAAAACCTGACCAGATCCATGGCGAGGCCCATTTCACTCAAGAATATAGTGTGAGTACCTAGAAAACTGTGCAGAACCAATCTCTTAGTTAAAATAATATAATTCAATCCTATTTTAATCTGAGTAGAACTGTCTCCTAACTGTCACCTGTCATTTGTAAAGCTGTCACTTGTCATTTTCTAGTTGCAAGCTGCACTTGTCTTTTTGAACTTTAAAATTTCAATCTGAAAAACGACCTTTATTCAATCGCTCATATCTCCGCGACCGTTTGTGCTAGAGACTTGCAGTAACTTTCTCCTGAAAGCTGAGAATCGTGGCTTTCCTACGAACCTAGAACCGCAAAAAATTCGTTTAACCTGCTAGTTACACCCTAGATCCTTGCTAAAGTGAGCCTGGCCTAATATTAACTTGATTTCACTCACCCTGAACCTCCTAGAGGGAATTAAAAGCAATTTAGCATATTTTTCACTTAATTGCCAGCACATATAAAAGCATTTTGCCTGTGTTTTCAACGTCTGTAGTCTAAGTTGCTGGGTGAACTGAATCACATTTGATTGCATTTCTGAGAACTGTGTGCCTCCCTTCCATTTCCTTGCATTGCATAAAAGGGGGGGTACATTGTACAAGAAAGTGATTACATTGTCTTTTGCTGAAATCCTATCAAGTTATTTTCTTTACTGCATTTCATTCCACATTGCATCCATTTGAAACCATAAAAGTATTGTTGCTACCTTATCCATTTCATGTCAACTCCTTAGTGATTATCAAGAAGTGTGCTAGTGCCAGATTCTCCGTTGTTAATCTTTATCATATCAGATTAAGTGTGCTATTCAATTATTAATTTATTATAAAGCGTGATATATATATATATTGTTTAAATTATCAATTAAACCTTAAACTTGCAAAACAGAACTACTTCTTGGCTCAGTGGGGTCAGGAGGATTCCAAGAGAGGGGTGTTATATAGGGGTAGTCATCCAGAACGCATGAACTGGACATAAAGTTATATCAATAAGGGTTTTCATTCAGTATTATAGACTAGGCGTTGACTTAGCTGTAGTGTTGAATTGAATCCTCTTACAAATCATAACCTCACACACACGGGCAGTAAACCCCAGAATCGAGAAATTGTTCAGGGCAGCCCAATCAGACCCACTTTACATAAGGGGTCAACTGAAGTCTGACTCCCTGGTACTTACTAATACCCGGAAGAGGGCGGGAACACCTCTCATCATCTGATGCTCCCTCCGACAAGGAGAGCAAGAAAATCTACGGGTTGGGAAGGAAGGTAGCCTCCACTTCCGCTTACCAGGCAAGGATTGCCAACTCCACCACTCTGCTGGCTAGTTACAACTGCCACCAGTGGGAGCAAGTAGCTGCCCTCATCAACTCCGCAGCGGAACCTTTAAAGGGCCAGTTGGCCCAGGTTGCGTCTGAGGGGACGGCCGTGTCCGGTTGCATCCTTAAGGCAACCTTTGATGCCGCAGATAACGCGGGCAGGCTAATAGCAGAGAGAACTGTCATTAAGAGGCATGCTTAGTTAAGACAGTCAGGGTTTAAACCCGAGACACAAGCATCCTTAATAGACATGCCAGTGGAACCTAATCTGTTTGGCA
Organism: Ambystoma mexicanum; assembly: GCF_040938575.1. Taxonomy (NCBI): domain Eukaryota; kingdom Metazoa; phylum Chordata; class Amphibia; order Caudata; family Ambystomatidae; genus Ambystoma; species Ambystoma mexicanum. The sequence continues at coordinate 930,408,695 of NC_090931.1, read as the reverse complement.
AAGCGGTAGAGGACGCATTAAAGACTGCCAAAGACGAGTATGATACTCTGAAATCCCTGGGACAGTTGACCAACAAGCCCCCTAATCAAAGAGGCAATAGTAATTTTCGTCGCCCACGTGGCCAAAATTCACAAAGTGGCTCCAATTATTCACAGGGACAGGTTACATCATGGGGTAACAACCAGCAGTCTACCCAAAGTTACAGCAGAGGAAACAAGAGGGGCTGTGGTAAGGGTAGAGACAGCCCCAGCAGAGGCAGCACGCCTCCTGCAAAACAGTAACCCCACGCTCGGGGTCCCTTCTCACTCATCCCCAGTAGGGGGACACATTTCCAACTTCACCCAAGCTTGGGAAGGGATCGCATCAGACAGATGGGTGCTGTCCACAGTGTCCGCAGTATACTGCATAGAACTGCTCGAGCGTCCCCGAAACCACCCTCCAGGTCAAAAGATACATTCCTTGGACCACCAAAAGATCCTCCTCAAGGAGATAGTCAATCTTCTAGCAAAGGATGCAATAGAACTCGTCCCGGGCAACCAGGTAAACAAGCGTATTTATTCAACTTACTTCCTTGTGCCAAAAAAAGATTTGACAATGCGCCCAGTATTAGACTTGCGCCCTGCAAACAAGTATGTCAAGCCCCAAAAGTTTTGCATGACTACTCTCCAAGAGGTAATCCCCCTCATAAAAAAGGGGATTGCATGGCAACATTGGACATGAAAGATGCCTATTTTCATATTTTCATGTTCCCAGCGCACAGAAGATTCTTGCGCTTCAAGGTGGACAGTCAGCACTGCCAGTTCAAGGTGCTGCCCTTCAGTATAGCTTCGGCTCCAAGGGTATTCACCAAGGTACTGGCGGTGGCGGCGGCACATGTATGGAGGGAGGCAATCCTGGTGTACCCTTATCTGGACGACTGGCTCAACACGGGGGAGACACCAGTAATTTGCAGGTCAAACATTCATAGAACGATCAATCTCCTCTTCGAATTGGGTTTCTCCATAAACGAGAAAAAATCAATTCTGATGCCGAGCACCTCCAAACAGTTCTTAGGAGCTGTCCTAGACACTCAAGAGGGGTTGGCCTTCCCATCAGAGGAAAGAATTCGGAATCAACTACTGCAAATTCCTTTTTACCAGCCCAGTCGCCAGATAAGGGTGCGCTAAGCGATGTACTTGCTAGGCATGATGGCATCATGTATTTACCTGGTCCCCCACGCGCGCCTGTGCATGCGAGCCATGCAAGAATGGTTGGCGAAACAGTGGTCTCAGGAAAATGGTCAGTGGGATGATCTAGTGGTCGTTTCGCCAACACTTGTTCAAAGTCTTCACTGGTGGACAAGAGAGAACCTGTCAAAGGGGAAACCCTTCTACGATCCAGAAGTACAGGCTGTAGTCACTACAGGCGCATCCCTGTCAGGGTGGGGAGCACACCTCCTCCACCACACAGCTCAGGGTCTCTGGTCTCACACAGTAGCCAAGAATCATATCATTCTGCTCTGACAGTATTCAGGCAATATTCAGAGCGCTTCAGGCTTTCGAACCCCACCTGTTGAACCTGTCAGTGCAGATCCTGACGGACAGCACAACAGCGATGTTTTACCTAAACAAACGGGGAGGGACTTGTTCTCCAAATCTGTCCAAGCTTGCCCAGAAAATTTGGATATGGGCACTTATACGGAACTTTTACATGTTATCTCAACATGTTTATGGGGATCTCAATTCGCTAGCAGATGCTTTGAGCAGAGATCCCGACCAAGAGAACACTAATGGTGTCTACTCAGAGAAGTCGTAGAAGACATCTTCTCACAGTGGGGTTTCCCCACTACAGACCTATTTGCCACAAGCAATGCCCAGAATTCGCATCCAGGTTCCCCCAGCCAGACTCCAAGGGGAACGCCTTGTGGATGAACTGGTCAGGAATGGTTGCCTACGCTTTTCCACCAACCTCTCTCATGAGGAAGGTGGTCAACAAAATGCACAGGGAATCGATGACGCTCATCCTAGTTGCTTCCATGTAGGCAAGGCAACCGTGGTCCCCACACCTACGCAGATAGCGGTATGCAAACCCATCAGACTGCCTTGCTGGTACAACCTACTGTCCCAGCACCAAGGTCAAACAGTGCATCCTCAACCCAACTCAATGAACCTGGCAGCATGGCTCCGGAAGTCAGTGTTTGTTCAACTTAACACAGAGATGTATGGACATCCTAAAATAATCTAGGAAACCTAACACAAGGCACTGTTACTTTGGTTAGTATAAAATATTTGTTATCTGGTGCCAGAATAAGCAAATCAACCCGGTTGATTGCACTCCTTCCAATATTGTCACGTACATGCGCCACCTGTTGGCTGCAGGGCTGGTATTTAACTCACTCAAGATACACCTGGCAGCGCTGCCAGCCTAAACCACGCCTCAATGTTTTGTGGTGGAAAGTACCAGTGGTTAAAGCCTTCAGGGAAGGGGTAAAGAGACTCTACCCTCCAATTTCAAACCCACCTCCTGGTTGGGACCTTATTGTGGTGCTTGCTAAGCTCATGGGCCCACCCTTTGACCCCATGCATAAAGACAGTCTCAAACACCTAACCTATAAAACTGCCTTCTTAGTAGCCATTCCATCCATAAGAATGGTCCGTGAAATTCAGGCTCTCAGTGCAGGATCCTTTCTTTACTGTTCATAAGGATAAACTGGTTCTACGAACACATCCTAGGTTCTCGCCTACATTTATTTCTAAATTCCACGTTAACCAGCCCATCGAGCTTCCTGCCGTCTTCCAAGAACCCAAAAGCTCTGCTGAGGTGAAACTACACTCTCTTGATGTGCAAAGAGCGGTCCTCTACTATGTAGACAAGACCAGACCGCTAAGGAAAACAGACCAACTGTTTGTCTCCGTAGCTACAGGCAGAGGCGATCGCGTCTCTAAAGGTGCCATCTCCAAATGGATAGTCAATTGTATCCAACTATGTTACTCACTTTCTGAAAAGACGCTGCCTTTTACGCCAAGAGCCCACTCTACAAGAGGCATTGGGGCCACTCTGGCTTTCATTGCAAATGTACCCCTTGACACCATTTGCAAAGCGGCTACATGGAGCGCTAGTCACACTTTTACTCAGCACTACTGCATTGACTACTGCATTGACACTCATTCCAAGACAGATACTCAAGTGGGACAAGCGGTTCTAAGACATCTATTTGCTCATGACCCTTCTCACATCCCACCTCCTTCTAACACTGCTCGCTAATCTATGCACAGCATGTGATCTAAGCAGATTCCACAAGCCTCAGAAGGGATACATTACTCACGGTAATCGTATTTCTGATGCTTGGATCTGCTTAGATTCACATGCGACCCGTCCTTCCTCCCCTTTGAGAGAAGGCGCATGGATGCTTGTAGTCTTAGCTTTCTATCTGCTTGGATAATCTGTACTCGCGCTACTCCTTATGTCAGAAAAAATACAATCTGAGGGTCCTACACGCGTGAGGGATCATGGGTACAGTGGACGTCACACTAGGGATAGTATTACTGGCACGCCCTGTGTCGACGCCCATTTTTGAGTTTCGAAAAACAAACTAATACTGTGCAGCTTCCACTAGATGTCGGCCTATGCACAGCATGTGAATCTAAGCAGATACAAGCATCAGAAATATGATTACGGTGAGTAATGTAAAAATGAGATGAAGCAGTAGTACCAGGGGGCACACGATTTGGAGTCTGACTTGTAGTAAGCCTGACTGCTCCCTCATATGCTGGTTGGCTTCTTTCTTGTATGCTCGATGAATGTGGGCGGGACGTTATCAGATTTGACTGTTACAGTAGTGTGAGGGTGATCTTATATTGACAGGCGATTTAGCTTGGGAGGATATTGTGCAATGGGTTGGGCTTGTCATTCCTGTTTTATGTTTTTTTACGCTACACTGTCTCCTAAGCTAAGAGTAGGGATTTGTAGATAAGAGTGAAGAATGAGGGTTGACTGGGTGCTGTGAGAAAGGGCTGGCAGAATGTTGCATTTACACAAAGGTTGTGTTGAATTGCACTCCAGTCATGGAGGGACATTATGAGGACTTGATTCCAACTATACAGCAAGTATTAGTTTGTACAATAAACAGCCAGTTTTCTTGAATCTGACGAGGCACCAGTAGTGAAGACACCCCCTCATGAATCTGGAGTAGTATTAATTAACCTTGAACTTCAGCAGAAATAACTGCAACCACATAAATAAGCAGCAGGGACTAATTGGTAATCAATTCATAGATCTTGTTCATAGATCAAACTGGAAGATTGATAAGTGGCATGAAAGTCAGGTGACCATTGGAGACCCCTATTATGGTAGCAAGATCCTCAACACAGCATAACAAGGCCCAACAACCATGGGTATCCCCCCCCCCCCATACCATAGAAACTGCCATGGTCAGTTTTCTTTAGTCAATGGTTCCCAGGTGGCGGTTAGTTGACATTAGAGTGTAATTGATCCATTGAGGTGATTCTGATCACCTCTAGGTCACAGAGCCTTTCCTGCACCCCAAAGGGAGTCCCCTAGATCCACCCCACCCCCAGTAGGAGCTGTGCTTAGAATAGACGTAGAGGAAAAGCATATAACTGTCACTCTGCATCAGAACAGAGTAGGCAACAACCACAGTGGGTAGCTAATCTTACTCCCCTGCACATGACTGATTTAGTAATGTGACATATGTTATTGATGGTCCACCACTCAAGCCTTCTGACCCTTTTCGTTTCAAAACATGCACCACATACAGCACGTCAATATACAGTACTTCAAATAGATGCCCTACACTTCATATATGTGATTTAATGTTTCTGACTTAATTCTCAATAATGAACACTCAGCTCTTACACATGTGTGTATATATAACTCCTTTTATTATGAGAAATATATAATAAAGAAACATTGCACTAGTATTGTAACTATGCATACCACACTCCATATGAAAAAGGTTCTAAATTAATATCCAGCTATTCTTGTCAATGCCTCTGTCTACTCAAGACCAATCAAACATCTCAGAAGCATAATTGCTACCTTAAAAGTAAATGACTACCTCATTGAATCTCATGGGGCAACCTCCTGAAATGTACTGCCTTCTCAACACCTCTCCTCTTTCCCAATGTGATTTTAAAGATGGGTAAACAGGCAAGGGGCGTGGCCAGGCAGGGCGCCATGCGGACGTGCCTGCTGCAAACTCCTGGACGGGCCGCCAAGTTCGGATGTGCGACCTGGAAACGTACACAGGACCTGGAGGATGTGCAGGGCTGTGGGAGAGGAGCACTGATGCGAGCCAGAGTGCACTGACGCAGAGAGCAACTACCAGGGAGAGAGCTGCGTCCCGTGGTCCGATCGCGCTGCCTGAGGCGAAGGCAGTGGAAGAGCTGAGGGTGGCGTGGAGAGAGGGAGTGAGCTACCCGGATTTTGGAGACGAGGAGACGCTGAGCCCAGTGGCGCTCTGCGAGCCCAGTGAATGCGGAGCCTGCCCGAGAAGGCAAGTCTCCTGGAAGGCGGGTGGGTGCAACGGAGAAGCCTGTAGCGGGGGGAGCGTAGATTGAGATGGCGGGACGGGGAGGCTTGCGGGCTGACCGGTAGGAGAACGGAGAGCCCCGGAAAGAAAAGGGACGCTGGTGCGGGCGGCCCGGTAAGGCGTAGCGGTGGAGTGTTGAGGCACGTGTTGGGCCTGAGCATGCCTCCCCCTCCCCTGCAGGCTGTCGGCTTGGGGGTGGGTGGCTGCAGGTGGCTCGTGTCGGGCTGCTGGGAGCCGCTGACTCCACGGAGCTGGAGAACGCCCATATCCGAAACTGAGGAACAGTGTGGTGGTGGGCGACGAGGGAGCCGCTCGTTTGTATTGCGGATTGAAAGCAATATACTGACGCCTGATCTGGGAGCTGGGACTTTGAGGAAACGGAATTGGCAAGCCAGCCGAAGAGGCAAACGAGACTCTGGTATAAGCAGGTGCTAGGGTGCTGGATGGGAAGCTAATGCCATAGGGGCACAAGCCTCCTGCGCACTACAGTCGGTGGGCACGGCTTTCAAGGGAACTCGGAGGGGCACTCTACTGACTTGAGCAACCTCTTTCTGGCGATGCCCAAAACAGCAAATAAGAACAGAGGGAGCAAAATTACAAATTTCCTGACTGCACCAACGCCTGCCCCGCAGAAGATGGAGTCGATTGTGGCAGAGGTTCACGCCTCACAGGGGTCTGATTTAATCCTTGATCCGGCCATATGCAGACACGAATTAGAGGGAATGTTGAGGGCACTTAAGCAGGACATCACAACGACAATAACATCGGAGATCCAGTCTTCAAAAGACTCGCTGGCACAGTCTATCACGGAAATAAGCTCCAATTTCAACAGCCTTGAGACCAGGGTTGATGAATTAGAGAACCTGGCATGCGAGAACGAGCGGGACAATGAAGACCTCGCCAAAAGAATGCAGAATGTGGAAGGCAGACTGGAGGAAATGGCGGCAAAACAGGCGGTCTTGGAAAACCGCTCAAGGAGGAATAACATTAGGATCCGAGGAGTGCCAAGACAGGTTCAGGACCAGGAACTTGCTGAATATGTGCAGGATCTCTTTAAAACCTTGTTAAAAATGCGAGACTCTGACGAACTGACCCTGGACAGGACGCATCGGGTTTATTCCTCTATCCAGCAAAAGCGTAATCTTCTCCCGGATGTTCTGACTAGGGTCCATTTTTTTCGGCAAAAAGAGGAGATAATGGCAGCAGCTAGAAAAGTGGAAAAGGTGGAATTCCGTGGCTCTGCCATATCATTATTCCAGGACCTCTCGCCATACACCTTAGCAAACCGCAGGCGCCTCCAGAAAGTCACCACCTGGCTGCAAGCGAAAAAGGTCCACTACAGATGGGGATACCCGTGCAGGCTACTGTTTGAATACCAAAACCGCCCCTGCAGCATCGGTTCCGAGGGAGAGGCAGATGAATGGCTGCGAGGCGTTGCAGGCGAGTCAGGCGGCACAGGGGCTGACACGGAGAGAGAGCTGGTTGTTAGCCCCACGCCGAAGGACAAGAGGCGAAGGCCCAGGGGTTGGGCTCTAATTAAGACATGCAAGATACTGGAGGACGCTGAGCAGGGGGGTAGCACTCCCCCTGGAATAAGTGGAGATAGTTAACATGAAGAGTTTACACGCCTCGGCAGAGAGTTTAAATGGACTGTGGCAGTACAGTAGGTTTAGTGATGATAGACTGGTGCTTTACTTAGTGGCAAGTATCTGCCGTAATATGTGAAGGATGTCAGCAAGATGACTGATAAGAAGCGAATGGATGTGGTCGTGGGGCTCCCCAGGTGGAGCGGTCACTCGAAGAAATTGAGATAAAATTGCATGGTTATATGGTGATTGTGGAAATGGGGCAGGGGGTTGACCTTGAAATGACTAAATAAGACAGCAGTGCAAGTAAACTGATAGGATGTCTGCCTGTCCCGGATCCTGCTCTGGGCATTTCAGAACATGTAAAGACGCAACAAGGCCTGAGGGGATTTGTATGTACGCTCATTGGATGTGTGATAACCGCAAATGGGGATATATGGGGATGTTTCTTAGAGTTTGAAGTTGGGTGCCTGTCACACGGATTATGCCCGTCATTGTTACCCTGGAAGGGGGAACTGTTTAAATCGGTTGCATTACGAGTTTGGCAAGCATTTGATAATTTGTATTTAGTCATTTCTTTCCTTTTTTCTTCTTTTTTCTTTTCTTTACAGCATTTCTATGTCTTTTAAAGAGCCTGATCTTCGAATGTTGTGGCAGGGTTTGCACTGGTCTGCAGGGTTTGAGGTGTCATGTGACCATTCAAAGTATAACTGATAGACAGCAGGGTGAAATACAAATGTTGGGGATGGTGACTGGGAGGAATCGGTTTCTCTACATGCTGGGCTCTACTGGGCCCGATGGGGATGGGAGCCTGGGGAGGGAGATGGAGAATGGGCATCTATTTTTAGCCATCGTGACTGGGGGAGGATGAGGGACGATTGCTCGAAGGAGATGATGATAAGGCTATGACACCCTCAAATTGTTGCTGTCTCTCCTTGAATGTGCAGGGGCTGAATTCTCAGATTAAAAGAAGGGCATTGATACTCCGCATGGCCACCTTAGACTCCTCGATCCTGTTTCTTCAGGAGACTCACTTGCTCCCAACGGACAAATTTAGGCTTAATAATTTATATCCCACAAAATGTTGCGCTTCTTCGGGGAGTAAGAGAGCTGGGGTGGCCATCCTGGTTCGCAGAGGAATCTGGTTTGTGGTCTGCAAGACGCTGAAGGGTGTGGAAGGCTGGTATGTCTTGGTTGTAGCCAGATGACAGGGGAGGAAGGTGACATTGGTCTCTTTGTATGCACCTAATGTACAGCAGGACACGTTTTTTGAATCTGTCTCAACTCCTGTTTGAACATGCGGAGGGTGAAATAATAATTGGGGGTGATTTTGATGCTGTAATTGGCCCCTTGATGGATAAGTCGCTCCCCCCCCCCCCCCCCCCAACTAGCGCTGACAAAAATAATTTTTTGGCACTTACCACGCTCCTGCAGGAGCATTCCCTTATAGAGGTATGGAGATTCTGTTATCCAGAAGAGCGAGAATATACATACTTCGAGGGGATTGGGTCCTCCGACGTATTCCATATCTATGACATGTAATCACCACAGCTGTGCTGCTTCGGAAACTTTTCCTGCGTCGATGACGTCGATGCGCCAACGTCATCCGATGTGATAAGTAGGACGCACGACGCCCGTAGCCTCAGTTCCGTTTTTTCCGCGAACGTGTTGCTTCGTGTTTCTCGGTTCTAAGCCTCGACTCTTTGGAGTTCTGTTCTTTCTGGTTCTTCGAACCTGTTTGTTTGTGAATTTCCTTCGGCGATGTCTTCCACTTCGTCTTCAACCCCGCGTCCGGGCTTTAAGAAGTGCGGGGAGTGTGGGTCCAAGATGTCGGTGACTGACTCGCACGACGCCTGCCTCTGGTGCCTCGGGGAGGCCCACGACACGGATGACTATCGACTGCCAGTCGCTCACGTCCAAAGCCTTACGCGAACGTAAGAAGAAGTTGTCGGTAGGTCGGGTGTCCAAGCCCCGGAAGTCGAAGTCGGCGGGGCTTTCGACGGATGATTCGAGGGGTGACTCTCCGCGTCATCGTCGGAAGTCTCGTCGGTCTTCTTCTAGGAGTGGGTCTCGCCACTCCTCAGCCTCTTCGAGGCATTCTCGGAAGCGCCGTCACCGGTCGCCTTCCAGGTCCTCTTCCGAGGATTCTGCACGGCACGTCGGTTACCCCACCAGCCGTGCGACGCCGGAGGAATGGGCTTCCTTCGGGAAGAAAATGTTGGTGATTCTTGAGTCGCAGGGTACTCAGCCGTCCGCGCCCCCGAGTGGGGTCGGCCGTGAGAGGTCGAGAGACACCGCTCGCAAGAGTGGTCGGCACGAGTCAGGGGAGCGGTCCCGTTCGGACAAGGAGGCTCGTTCTCGCCGTACCCGTTCCAGGTCCCGGTCCTCGATGCGTTCGAGACCGTGTGCTCCTGTGAAGTCTTCGAGGAAGACATCGATGTCTGAGGCGTCGAGGGCGTCGACAGGCTTTCTCGAGGCTCCGGCTTCGAGGAAGTCGTCGAAGCCGTCGACGATCAGGTCGTCGAGGGACACGCTCGGGGCTCTGGCTTCGAGGGCTGTGTCGACGCCGCCGATACTGGAGGCGCTGCATCTGTCGTCGACACCGATTTCCTCGACGTTGACGCCGATCCTCTCGGCGCCGTTGCCGGTTTTCTCGACGTCGGCGCCAATTCGCTCGACGCCATCGACGCCTTTCGTGTCGGAGGTGCCCCGTGTCACGGGTGTACCCCCTAGGAAGGCTCTGGTTAAGAGCAAGCACTCTCGGGTGCCTTTTCGCCACCTGGAATATATTTCAGAGGCGGATGAGGATTCTGATGGCCTGGTTCCTAGTCAGGTGCCAGATGACATTGTCTCGGGCCATAGTCAGTTTGACGATTTGAGGCAGTCACTGCATGATGCCAGTGGACTGGACACCTCTCCGGAGGTGGAATTTTGTAGGCCTGAGCCTGGCTCCCATGCCAATTCCTCGTACCGGCGCCTTATGGCTAGGGTGTCTGAGTATCTGGGATGGTCTGCTCCCCCAGGGGAGTTTGTGCAGGATGATCTGACGGACATCCTTGATGTTGGTCCCCCAACTGACCCGGTACTACCGTTCCATATGGCTTTACAGAGAAGGGTGGCGGCGGCTTGGACTGCTCCGGAGAGTCTCCCGGCGGTGGGCAGATCCTAGTCGCGTAAATACCGTCCAGCCAGTAGCGACCCCTGCTACTTGACCAGGCACCCCACTCCGGAAAGTTTGGTGGTGCAGGCGGCCACGGCCCCGGCAAAGCCGGCGTCGTACCCTACCATCCCTCCTGATAGGGACGACAAACGTTTTGATGGCTGGGCGAAGAAAGGGTTTTCTTCTGGTGGTATGGCGCTTCAGGCGGCCAACTCCATTTGTGCCTTGTCACGTTCCACGCACACTCTGTGGAACTGTGTTGCGTTAGCGGCTGAACATATTCCCGAAGGGGATGAACGGGATGGTTTCCTTGCTATGGTCCAGGATGGTAAGGATGCCATGTGTGAGTCCGTTCAGTCGGGTTTGGACTTGGCTGAATGCGTCAGTAGGTCCATGGCGGCGAGCACCGTGATACGCAGGTTTGCGTGGTTGCGGAAGTCGGGGTTTGCTCCTGATGTGCAGTCCCGGCTCCTCAACATGCCCTTTGACGGTGAACACCTTTTTGGCAGCAAGGCTGACGAGAGCCTTGAGAGGTTGCAGACCTCAAAAGCTGCAGCGAAGTCGTTGGGCGCTGCAGTTCGCCAACCTCCGCCTTTTCGTCCTAGGGGACAGCAGTGGAGGGGTGGTTCCTTTCGCTATTACTCGTCCTTCAGTAAAGCGAGAGGAGCTGGCAGTCAAAGAGGCCAACGCAGGGGTACCAGAGGTGGACGACAGGGTACCCGTGGTGCCAAGGCCGCTCGGGCAGTTGCCTCTTTGCCCTCAGGTAACGCCGCAGCCGCTCCCACTCAGTCATGAGGCCAGGTCCCATGGTTCGCCGGTTGGGGGAAGGCTGGCGCAGCATATTGTAGAGTGGCAAGCCATTACTTCGGATGTGTGGGTTCTGGAGATCATAACCCACGGCTACTGTCTTCCCTTTCGGCACAGGCCTCGCGACAATCCACCGGGGAACCTCTCTTTGAAGTGTCCGGATCCGCTCCTTGCGCAGGAAATTCAAGCCCTGCTGGAGAAGGGCGCTATAGAACTGGTGCCTGTAGCGGAGAGGAACAAGGGATGGTATTCCCCTTATTTTTTGATTTCCAAGAAAGACGGGGGATTGAGACCCATCATGGACTTGCGCGGTTTGAACAAACTCCTCAGGAAGGACAAGTTCAAGATGGTTACTCTCTCTCAAGTCCTCCAGGCCCTTCAGCTTCAGGACTGGTTGGTGTCACTCGACCTCAAGGATGCTTACTTCCATGTGCCGATCCATCCCAAGCACAAGAAGTACCTGAGGTTCGCGGTTGGCGACTCGCACTTTCAGTTTCGGGTCCTGCCGTTTCGGATTGACCTCCGCCCCGAGGGTTTTCACCAAGCTCATGGTGGTGGTGGCAGCGCATCTCAGGCAAGGGGGGATTCACGTCTACCCCTACCTGGACGATTGGTTGATCAGGGGGAGCTCTCCCGAGCAGGTCCTGGATCATCTGTCCGTCACCTGCCACTCCCTTCACAGGCTGGGCTTCTCCCTCAATTTAAAGAAATCCCATTTGACGCCAACACAGAGGCTCCAGTACATCGGAGCACTGCTCGACACTTCCCTGGGGCAGTGTTTTCCTCCCCAGGTGAGGGCTCTTCACATTCAGCAGATGGTGCACAAGTTTCAGCAGGCCCAGACGCTCCCAGCGTTCGAGTTCTTGAGGTTGCTCGGCCTCATGGCATCCTGCATTCTTCTGGTGCCAGAGGCTCGCCTGCGAATGAGATCTTTGCAGTGGGCACTCAAGACGCAATGGTCGCAGTCCTCCGGCAGGATGTCGGACCCGGTTCAGGTGCCGCCCTCTGTCGCCCAGGACCTTTTGTGGTGGGCCGTCGAAGGCAACTTGATGAAGGGGCGCCATTTTGGCTTCCCTGGCCGGAGGTGACAATCGTGACGGATGCATCCCTCACGGGATGGGGAGCTCATGCCAACGGGCTGACAGCGGGGTTGGTCTCCGTCGGAGTCCAGACTCCATATCAATCTGTTGGAGCTGAGGGCCGTCAGGCTAGCCCTGAAGGCTTTTCTGCCGACTGTGAGAGGAAAGAATGTCCTGATCCTGACGGACAACACAGTGGCCATGCACTACCTCAACAAAAAGGGGGGGGCAGGGTCACTTCCTCTGTGCAGGGAGGCGATGCAGCTCGGGTTCTGGGCCATCCAGCAGGAAGTTTCGATCTCGGCAGTTCATCTGGCCGGAGACGAAAACGTGACGGCGGACGCTCTGAGCAGGCAGAGCGCGATCTCTCACGAGTGGGAGTTGGCTCAGGAGATTCTCTTTGAGATCTTCGCCCTTTGGTGGACCCCTCAAGTGGATCTCTTCGCCTCCAGTGTCAACCGGAAGTGCGAAAGGTTTTGCTCGTGGGAATTTCCTCCGAAAGGAGCCTTGGGTGACGCGTTCGTGGTGGAGTGGTCATTCCCGCTGCTGTACGCGTTTCCTCCAGTCCCCGTCATCCCGCAAGTGCTGCGGAGGTTACGGAAGTTCGGTTCCCGGATGATCCTCATTGCTCCGGCGTGGGCTCGGAGGACGTGGTACCCGGACCTTCTCGACTTGTCCATCTGCCCTCCACGTCGTCTTCCCTACCGAGACGATCTGCTCTCACGGGAGGGGAGTCAGGTTCTCCATCCAGAGGTCGGATCCCTCAACCTTCACGAATGGCTTCTGAAAGGTTGAGGTATATGGATTGGGACCTCCCTGAAGACGTGATGGAGGTGTTGCTTTCGGCCCGTAGGCCAGCAACGAAGTCTCTGTACCGTTGCCGTTGGCGTAAGTTCTGCAACTGGTGCAGAGTTCGGAATGTGGATCCTTTTGCATGTGACATCCCCATGGTTCTGTCCTTTTTGCTTTCTCTGGCCCACAGGGGCTTGCAAGTGGGTACCATTAAAGGTTACCTGGCGGCGCTGTCCATCTTTAAGCGCTCGTCTGAAGAGTGTTCTTACTTTAAAATCCCTTTAATTTCACAGTTTCTGAAAGGGCTCACTAATGTGTTCCCTCCGTCACCTTTCCTGGTGCCCGGTTGGGATTTAAACCTTGTTCTTAGGTTTCTTATGGGTGCTCCGTTTGAGCCTTTACATTCTTGCCCTTTGAGGCTGTTAACTCTGAAAACTGTGTTTTTAGTTGCGGTTACTTCCGCTCGCAGAGTGAGTGAGTTACAGGCACTTTCAGTTAAGCCACCCTTCACTGTTTTTCACAAGGACAGGGTTGTCCTTCGAGTTCGTCCTTCTTTTCTTCCGAAGGTAGTGACGGAATTTCATTTAGCCCAGAAGATTGTTCTTCCGGCATTCTATCCTCCTCCGCATCCTGGTAAGGAAGAGGAGAGGCTCCATAGGCTTGATCCTAGGAGAGCTTTAAGCTTTTATGTTTCACGCATGTCCCGGGTCAGAGTGGACGATCAACTCTTTATTGGTTACGCTGGAAAGCGTTTGGGGCAAGCTGTGACGAAACAGACTTTGTCCCGCTGGATTATTTTGGCCATCTCGGAGTGTTACCGCTTGGCGGGTAAGGACCCACCGGCTGGCTTGCGGGCCCATTCTACCAGGGGTGTGGCTGCATCTACTGCCCTGCAGATGGGTGTTCCTATTTGCAACATCTGTGATGCAGCCACCTGGGCTTCGGTACATACATTTGTACGGCATTATTCCCTCGATTCCATCAGAGGGCAGGATCTGGCCTTTGGCAAGGCGGTCCTTTGCTCGGCTATTTGATTGGCTATTCTAAAATTTTGCTTCTAAATTCTTTCCCTCCTCCTTGTTTTGGTACTGCTTTGGGAGTCTGTCAAAGATATGGAATACGTCGGAGGACCCAATCCCCTCGAAGAACAAGTTACTTTCTTACCTGGTAACGTTCTTTCGATGAGATGGTCCGACGACGTATTCCATATCGCTCCCGCCCTGCCTTCCCCGCTGCAGAATTTCTTTTGCGATTGCAGCTTACGTTCAGCAAGGCTTTGTGTCTGACTGGCAGTTGCCTTATGTCACACGTTCTGGTGGGAAAAAACGACAACTGAGGCTACGGGCGTCGTGCGTCCTACTTATCACATCGGATGACGTCGGAGGAGGTCCTCGACGTCGGCGCATCGACGTCATCGACGCAGGACGCAGACGCCGGAAAAGTTTCCGAAGCAGCACAGCTGTGGTGATTACATGTCATAGATATGGAATACGTCGTCGGACCATCCCATCGAAAGAACGTTACCAGGTAAGAAAGTAACTTGTTCTACTCTGCGGTGCACAGGGGATTCTCCAGGCTGGATATGTTCTTAGTGTCCGATAAGCTTGTAGCCCAAACAATTGACGTGGATATGCTGCCCAAAGCCTTGCCAGATCACGCCCCGGTTCTACTCACGTTGTCTTCTTTTCGGGACTCGCCAGGCCCAACACGGACCTGGCAATTGAATGAATTCCTCCTGGAGAATCCCCAGTTCCGCTCATGTATTTCAGAGGCTATTAACCATTATTTTAATGAGAATGAGACGGATGCACTGCCATATACAAAAGTATGGGACGCAGCAAAGGCTGTGCTTCGGGGGCAGGTAATTGCTTATTCAGTGGAAAAAGGGAGGGCAAGGAAACAAATACAAGCCCAGCTGAAGCTGTAGCTCCGGAAGAGAGAGGAGGCACATAGATGTAGGCCCACTCAGAGACTGAAACGTGAGGTTAGGATAGACCAGAGGGCCCTCGAGGCTCATCACATGAGCCGTGCAGCGTATAGCATGATGAGAGTTAAGCAATACTACTATTCTAAAGGTAACGAAGCCAATCGGCTATTTGCAGCCAAGCTGAAAATGCGTGCGAGCCGCAACAGGATCGAAGTATTGTTGGATGGGGAAGGAAGGAGCGTCACATCGGAGAGGGAGAAACTTTGTGTAGTCGAGGAGTATTTTACGGTTCACTCTGCCCCCCCACCAAACAGACTTACGCATGGCGGATGGGTTTATACGAGATGCGCATTTGCCACAGCTGCCTCAAGTAACTCGTGAGCTTTTAGAGGAGCCAATTACAAGGGAGGAGATCGAAATAGTGATTCGATCCCTTCCTCTGGGTAAGGCCCCAGGACCTGACGGGTTCACGAATAAATTCTACAAGACCTTTAGGGCTGAGCTCTCCCCTTATTTAGCAAAACTCTTTAATGACATCTGGGCAACGGGGTCGATTTCGGCGTCTATGGCAGAATCTACTACGACATTGGTTTTGAAACCTGGAAGGAATCCGATTGAATGTACATCTTATCGACCAATTACTTTACTAAATATGGATGCAAAACTATTAAGTATGGTGATAGCAGGGCATCTGGGGGAGGTTCTTCCGACGCTAGTGGAGAAAGATCAAACAGGGTTTATACGGAGCCATTCGACACATGACAATATACGTCGGACGATAGATCTGATAGCTTTGGCCCCTAGACTGCCGGGTAAATTGTCGCTGTTATCGTTACATGCCCATGCCCATCGGCCTTTTGACAGTATGGCTGGAGAGGTTTGGCCCCAGATTTTTGAGGTTGGTTCTCTCCAATTACCAGTTTCCCTCCACTAAAGTCAAAGTGAATGCGAACTTGACCCTAGCAATCCTTTTGTATAGGGGCACTAGGCAGGGTTGCCCCCTGTCCCTTTGGTTTTTGCATTAGCATTAGAGCCATTGGCACATCATGTCAGATTGAGTAGGGAGATCATGGGCTTCGAGTTTGCAGGAAAATGCCATAAAATGGCGTTATACACTGATGACCTGCTATGTTTCCTGAAAGATGCAACTAAGTCCGTCCCGCCCCTGATGCACTTATTGTCCAGTTTTGAAAACATTTCTGGCTTTGGGGTGAATGCGAACAAATTGGTAGGTATGACGTTAACGAGTCCCCCGAGGACCTGGCGGAGATACAGGCGGCCTTTCCCATTCCCTGGTCTTCCACGAACATCCCCTATTTGGGGATTAAACTGACCCCGACCTACGCAGGCCTATTTAAAGCAAATATACCAGCACTATGGGGAGAGGCCAAAGAGTGGCTTCATCGTTGGAATTCACAGGAAATAACCTGGCTGGGCAGGGTGAGCGCGGTGAAGATGTCTCTTATTCCAAAGCTGCTGTATTCCTTCTATTCTTTACCGATACAGATTCCCGAGAGGGATCTTCTAGATATGCAGAAGGAGCTAGGACGCTTTGTGTGGGGAAGCAAGAAGCCTAGGATCCCTTATAAACTCTTGACGAGAAAGGCGGTACATGGGAATATAGGTCTGCCCTCAGTTCAGCGCTACTATAGGGCGGCACAGGTGGCTCCTACGTTAGCCTGGGGAAGCTCCACTGAATCTCCCAAATGGCAAGAAATAGAGCAGGAAGCCTCTCCATTTCTGTTAGAGTATTTCCCTTTCCTGCCCAAAGAGGCGCGAGGCTATCAGGGAGGACTCCTACCCACGACATTGGCTACGCTTCAAAGTTGGGATAAGACAAGGGTGCAAAGGGGGATAGCTCAGGGACTGGGTCCCTTGTCCCCTGTGGCTCAAAACCCAGCGTTTACGCCGGGACTAAATCCCAGCTCATTTCAAGGGTGGGAATCAAATGGACCATTAAGGCTTAGGGACTTGTATGTGGATCAGGAACCACTGACATTTCAGGAGTACAAGGAGAAGTTTGGGCTGTCAGAGGTGGAACGGTTTAGGTATATACAGCTACGACACTGGCTGACTAACAGGGAAACTCGCCAAGCTGCCAATAGAGCGCCATTTGCCATAGAACTTAGAATTCTTGAGGGGCAGAGTTCTCTTAGGTTGGCGGCTTGTTATAGTCTTCTGGAAAATGTCTCAGAGGGTGTGAAGCTTCCCTACATGTTATCGTGGGAAAGGGAGCTAGGAGTTGAAATCCCAGAGGAATCCTGGCAACGAATATGGCATAGAGCCCACAAGAGCTCTAGGTGTACATTGGTAAAAGAGAACGCTGTTAAGATCTGCTTTCGTTGGTACTTCCCTCCGACTAGATTGCATGCCATGAATCTCGATTATCCGGATATGTGCTGGCATGGGTGTGGTGAAAAGGGTGATCTGGGGCACATGTGGTGGCATTGTTTGGTCATCCAGGACTACTGGTTGGAGGTCCGTTCCAAGATCAAGGATGTTACTGGCACGCTGCTTCCTATGGATCCGTGTATAGGGGACGTGTCTGAGGATGGGTCTTTCCCAATGACGGGCTCCAGAGCAGCCCTAATTGCGCAGTTACTTATTGCGGCACGAATCACTAGGGCTCGATTTTGGAAATCGGCAGAAGGGCCACCGGTGGCGTATTGGTGGGTGAAGGTGTGGGAATTGATGGGCCTTGAAAAGCTCACTGCCATGCTAGAGGGGAAGCTTTCGAAGTTCAGGTGGATCTGGAACCCGTTCTTGGACTATGTGTTGGATAGGGAGCAGCTGTACTTCCAGCCGAACCTAATGAGACACTTTATGAATTCCTGACAGACTTAAAATTGCTTACTTTGCACAGAAATGATATTGCTAAGAATTGCACGGCTCCATCCAATTCGTTGATTTTTTTTTTCCTTCCTCCGTTTATTCTTGCATTGTTCTCCAATTGATTGTTGATAAATGAATTTGTTCATGATCTAGTTAAAATTGAATTGACAAATTGATAATGTATTGTTATGCTTCGCTGAATGCGGATGGACTTAAGGGAAGGGAATCTGGATTGAAAACCTGATGAATTGATGTATGTGCTCCTTTCCCTTGTCTCATCATTGTTGGATCAATTGTTTTCTTGAAAATTCAATAAAAAAAAATAATTGGTAAACAGGCACTCATACTCCCTACTGTTCTCAGATGGTAGGGAGATGAAAGCTGAAGGCTGGATGCCTAGAGCCTGGATTGGAGGCTTGTGGTCTGCAAAATCCCATAAATATCAAATCTAACTGGGAAATATCCCCTATCAAAAACACCACAAGGTATAAAATGCCTTAAAAATAATGTCAATTGGTTGTTTGCATCATGGTCAATCCCAATTATTAATAAAATATGTCCATAGGCGGCGAGCTGATTGTCAAAGGTGAGAATGCTTCTCTATACAGCTCAGTCAAAAATAGTAGTTTCACTTGAAAAGCAAAAAGAAGTAATTTCAGTCTCAAAACCCCCAACATGCAATTTCCGGTACTTTCAAAATTCAGGCAGAGAAAAGGAAGGATAATACCCCTCCCCTCTGGAAAGAGTGATTCCAGTCTGCTCTCTGGGTCATCATCCTGCAGCCTCATCTGCCTCCTCTCTTACTTTGTCCAACTTTCCCACTGCCTCATCAGAAAACAGCTTTTTATAGCATCAGAGTGTTGTTTACCTAGGCCTGGAGGCCAGCTCCTCCCCAGCAGCACTACACCAAGGCAAGTTGCTGTGTAGCAAGATGCTAACAAATAATCTGTCTAGCCCAGGTTTGTAGTCCACTGTACTCTTTAGGACTAGGGCATTGGTTTTGTTGTTAACGGGAACACTAAAACCTATTTACCAAAACAAACGGAACACTTGGAACACATCCCGACCATTGGAGTGCAGCCCAGAAGTATTGTTATTGTATTGTACCTCCTTTGTTCCCAAACATTAGATTAGTCTGGCATTCAGCCCAGACCTTCACACTGAGTGAGAAACTCTTGAGATATCGCTGACTCACAGGTATGGCCAAAATACATGATGCCAGGAGAACCAGCTAGGTGCAGTCTCTAAACATCCAGTAAGTAATACCAGTAATTTTAGGTTTTAAAGCATCAAAAGACAGCCCATATCACATCAAGTAAGTCTACTCCAAAGTATCTACTTTCTGTGCATTGCTGGGCTCCCTCCTGGTCTAATCTTAGCAGGTGCATGCACCCCACTGAATGGGTGAGGGTCGATGCCGATGCACCAGCGCTTAAGCTGCAGACAGTTAATGCACATTTTTAGTCCAGCCACTGCCCTTTAACAGAGTTATCGGACAGAGAATGCTCAGTGAACTCCGCATACTTGCGGAGTGGTAGGTCACCTACAGGGGCCCTTCTCATACTTTACCTGTTGCCTTCTTTCTCGTCCAGCAGCTTGGAGATTGTGCCATGCTGTCAACATTGATGTGTGTCATAGTGCAGTGACAGATATTGTCTGCCATCTTCCCAGGGAAAGAAAGCGGTATGGCAAGGCCCGCCCCAGCAATGTGACCACTGTTAACCTAGTATAAGCATCAGTGCTTGTACCAGCAATTGCACCCCTCCAGGCATAGTGTAGGGGAGGGGCAACTAAACCAGACTTGTCCCATAGCCTGTGAACAAGCACAGCATTGGCATGTGATAATTGTGTGCACGTCTGTCTTCTGCTGTGTATGTGAATTTTCAAATGCTGTTGGTGAGTGTGTATGCGCATGATATGAATGTTTGTGTCCCAATGCTGCTGCTGTGTGTATATATAGATTTGTAGAACACATTCTGAGCATATTGCTTATGCTTACTTTGTGTGGGCTTGTCCACCTATTCTAAGCATATTGTTGGTAGTGAGGGTGTGTGTGTGGCCTGTAATTGTGTATTTTCTGTTGTGCCTACTTATAGTGTGAGCATGTTGTCTGTGCTAACTTGTGTGGGGGTATATTCTGAGCATTTCCTTTATGCATGTGAATATTCTAATGATATTTCCTGTGCTTACTTATGTAAAGCTTATTGTATGTGCATCATGTGCTTGTTCGTATTCCATGCACATTGTATGTGTGTACATTTAGAAGGTCCATGTGGGATGATTCAAGCTACGGTAACTCTTCTGAAATAGGGGTACACTCACTTCAGTCATAAATCATTGAATTCAATCATTTATTTCAAGCAGATCTTTTGAATTCTTCAGGTGTGTCTGGAAAATACCTGATGGACAATCGGATACACAATCCACACATTTCTACCATTCCCCATATAACCTCATGGGGATCCCAAATACACTCTGATAGGGAATTAACTCTTCAATTTGTTATAAATTCTCAGAATGTAATCATATTTTAATAAATCATTTGTAATTCCTCGTACCTAAATAAACTTGGCCATAACATTCTTTTGCATGTCATCGGAAACAGTTCTACTTCTGAATGTTTACATATGTATTTCCCATTATTGCTCAAAGGAAATGAGAATTCAGTTAATTGGACAAATATTCTTAAAAATTGTATCTGAATCATTCATTTCTCGACAGAGCTCCAGAAGTCTAGAAGCGACGTTCTCTTCCTGTACTACTACTGTTTCTACATGTTTTGTTATTGCAACCCTTCTTTAGGAAGTCCTTATCTGCCTTCCTGTTAATAAATAACAAACTTTAGGAAAAATAACTCTGATACTTATGTTTGTGAAAAGCCATGTCTGTGAATAATACCTCTTCCTCCAACGACTGATGTCAATGCTGAAATAAAAAAATGATTAGAATCTCAAAGTCTCTACTCATGTTATGGTTATACGACTGTTATTGTAAATCATTAGTGTTTTCTTAACTACTCACTCTGCAAGCTAGTAAATTGTGGTATTATTCTACTCTTCAGTGATTCAAGCTAGACTTTAAAGTCTCTTTTGTTAAGGCAACTTTGATTTTGGTTTCTGTACATACAAAAGAGGGGACCAGTAAGAAGTAATTCAATAAAAGGTATAAACAAAAATCTAGATATCTTTTCAAGACCTGTTTGCTCCCCGATGCCACCCAAAAGAAGTTTACCAGCCGATTTCGCTCCTCTTGCTCAGGCTTCTTCACTATCTTTGGAACCATAAGTTTAAAAGTAAGGGAAAGATTTGACAAAGTTCTTTTTAGACAAAAGGGTGTTTCCTCACATACCAAAGTCTCTCCGGGCCTCTCCCTATTGTCGCTCAGTCTTTAAGCTTTTGGCGTTTGGGCTCACTGCTGATAGGTATCCTGGTCTTCTCGGTTCGGTCATTGGATTGACAAATGCATGCAATCCACCTTCTGGTTGTTGGCTTCTGACTGGTTTGCTTCCATATGGTTTTGTTGTTGTCTATACCAAGACAGCAATGCACCCCACAATCCCTGCAGGAAAATATGCTGCCACACAGATTTCACTGATGACTCTGAGGGTTTCTGCCAGGACTGTGGTTGGTATAGAAGTTCTATTGGCAGGGTAGTAGGTTCTTGAAAACCTCCCTCTCCAAGGATCCTTGTCTGATTGCGCTCCCATGTCTCGTTGCCTTCCTCCTCATTGATCAGGGATAGAACCTTTCATATGAGACCTCTGACTAGCCGTTTTCTCTTGCTCTCCCTACTGGCTGACTCCTGACACACCACCTTGACACATCGCTAGATGCACATTCCTCCCTCCACATTGCTTATTCACTCTGCACAATTAGGGTCTATATATCCCTTACGGTTCTAACTTTCCCACTCTTGCTCTTTGCTGAACTCCTTCGGCTCCTCCTTTTGCCTCTCTACCCGTCTGCGTCCACCTTTTCTGATCTTACTCTCAAATCTTCCTCAGCTCCTCCTTTTAGGTCCTTCTCCTTTGATCCGACTCTCACCACCACCTCCTCTACTCCTTCTTTTACCAGCAACCTCCTTTCCACCTCCATCCTCTTTTTTTTGTTTCTTCTCCCTCTCCCACAGGCTCCGTAATCACAGTTGCCTTCTCAAACCACCCATACATTCTTTCTCAGTTTTCCTTCAGTTGACTCCTCCCTGGGTTTGGGCCTTCCATAAGTAGGTGCATCGGTGTAATATTATTGGTATCTTAGATTGAAAAGCAATCTCTAAATGGTGTTACGACTTCAGGCGTTTTAGTTTCCTCATGAGTCTGCTGTTTTAGTGGACGGAGCCTATGAAAGTCTTATCCACCATCTTTGTTTTCACTTGCAAATTGGTGTATGTGCCCTGAAGGTTGGGCTCCACACTGTGCTAGTGGAGTCACATCTCTTTGTGGCGTCCCTCTCTTGTGGCCCAGATTATACTGGATTCCACTACTGGGTTTAACTGCCTCTTGTTCCGAGTAACAGAAATATTTGATTTTACAGTATTGATCGTGACATGACTTTAAAGGCCTGTGTATCTCCCACTCTCAATATAGTTTTCACGCATGCACTCTCTCCTCTTAAGGGGTACTAAACAAAGTGTTTAACATGTCAAACATGTAGAAATAGGAAAACAGAAGTTCTCTCTCTAAACATATGTGCAAATTGTATCCTCTGCACATTAGATCGTGCATAAAGTCCAAAGAATGAAAGAGTATGTGCGAACAAACAAAAGGCCCATTGTAATCATACCGATTTGGTTCAGTTAATTTACAGCATTAACCACGATTTCATCCATCTTGTTTTTCTTTAAGGAATTCTCGGAGTGGTCACAGAAGTTACAATAAAAATACGACCAGTCCCTGAATATCAAAAGTATGGCTCTGTAGTATTTCCCAACTTTGAACGAGGTGTTGCCTGTTTAAGAGAAGTAGCACGACAGGTAAGGATCAAACTTGTTTAATTTCTTCTACTGTGAATTGCTCTAGAAAGGGAGACGTTTAAGCTACAATGAAAAACAGTATGAGATTGTACTAAACTAGAAGAGCATGTATGGCTGAATGTATTCAGAGTCCCTCCTGGCTCCCTCCTATGGAATAGCCTCCCCCTCCCTCTTCGCCTTGAGCAGGACCTTCTCAATTTCCAGAAGCTCTTTAAGACTTTCCTCTTTTCCTCTTCCTTCCCTTCTTCTCTCCTCTGCTAATCCCAGTTGCTGAGATTGGTGTCCTGAGACATTCTGCATCCTCATGACCCTGAACTCCCACACCAATCCTGCCCAGCTTCTGTCTATCTTGCATCTGCACACCCTCTGCCCTGGAGGTTCGCACTTACAACTCCTGTGGCCCCAGTCCGTGTAGCACTCAACATTCCTAGCACTTCATCTGTGGCTCATCCATGATCTCGGACTCCCCAGTACTTACCCCCTTTTCCCTCTTCCTTGCTGCACTTGCACGTTCTGAATACTCATAAGGCATAGTAGGTTCATCCCTTCTACCGCACCCTCTGCTCTTAAATATTGTGCTTTTAATGTTTTTCCCCACCCTTTCTCCCTCCCTGTCCTCTGGGTGCTTTGAAACAGTATTTTCCTATTGTATAAGCGCCTAACAAGTAAACAATAAAATAAATAAAATAAAGCCTATACATCAAGTCTTCAATTGTCAGTAAATCACTGTAAAATGGTAAACTGGTCATAGGAAATGCTACATAGCCAGAAAAGTGGTTTGTGATTGGTGGCCTTTGAGGTGGGCGAACAGTTCAAAGTTGCAAGAAAATTCTACGTTGGTGTACTGCCATTTACTCTTTCAATGTCTCACTCTACTGGTCAACTCGTGTTTTTCCTTTCAAGGTTGTACACAATTTAATAGACAGTAGATAGATAAAGCTGTTATCTGGGCAATGGAAGTAAATTGAGGTCTTTGAAGCTTGTCTTTGTGAAAACTATCAAAGTGTGGAGACCTCACTTGGATTCCTAGCATGAAGCAGTCTATATCCTGTGCAAACGTATCAAAATATAAAAACGTGCAGTGAATACATTTGTTTTTTTGCTTTAACATTCAATATTTCAAGATGGAGACCAGCTTAGTTGGGCCTTGTGCTTTTCACAACAAATACCCAGATACTAGCAACATATTGTAATTTCAATTCTGTTTCTTCATATTAGTAACATGTTACCAAGCGCTCTGAAACTGAATATGCAACACTAAACAGTACATCACACAATATCATGGTCCAAAAGCCAAACTGAACAAAGCTAACAATGCATATAGGATTGAACAGTGAATGTTCAATGAAAAAAACAAATTGAATTGCACTTTTCATGGTGAAAGCATTCCAAAATAACATATGTTGTTTCCAATGACTGAAAAGTACAACTTGTCACAGATGGCGCCCAATGGGAGATGTGGTGTGCCCAGTTGTGTTGGAGATGCTCCAGCTGTGACTAAGGTGGGTACCTGCAACAGTGAAATGGCAATGATGTAGTGGAGCCCCTCAGCACTCACGGTGCCAGGGGTCCTGCCAGACCAGGTCTAGGGGTCCCCCGGCCCAGTCCTCTGGGTGAGGGCTGGACCGGGGCTTGCACTGCAAGAAGGAGGCACTCAGTAGGGGTTGATGCTGACCATGACATGTGGCACATGTAACATGCCACGTTCAGCTCCAACCCCTTCTCCAACTCATATGGGAATACTAGCATATGTTGGTGGCGCCAGCATTGAAATGTATGCGCACAGCTAGCATGCACATGTTTTTTATACTGGCATATATTGCAGGGACCGACATGAACACAATGCATTGGGAAATGCACCTGTGCACTTTTGGTGACTTGTATCTATTCTACTTTTTTTCATGAGTTACCCTACACCAAACAAAACTGATTGCAAACAGTCTGGCTTTTTAACCACATTTTCAAAGAAATGGTGTTGTCTAATGCACCATTTTAACCCATTATTCAAAACATCTTCTCAGGGCAGGGGAAGAATCCTCCCATTCCCCCCCTCCCCAAACCCGTTTTCTTTAGTTCGGGCTCTCTCACTATGCTCTGTCACAATCACATACTTGTGGCAAATATTTACACTCTCCAATAAAACTCACCAGACCCCACTGGTGGCTGCTATTTTGGGGGGGCCAGGCACCACCGCAACATTTAAGCTTTGATTAAAAAACCTATTTACTTTCACTGGAGTAGTGCATGCCCCTGAAGTGGCATAATCATCATGGACATTGAGCACACGTAGTGGTCCGGGCTGCGCGGCGTGCCCTGAGCTTTGTTAAAGAGCTTTGGTGGGGAGGGCCCTCAGCATGGCTCGCTGGGGGCCCCCCAAATGTTGTGCTATGCCACTGTGAAATGGGTATCCGGGTGCCCTTCTCTGACTGATAGGCACCCAACTGTGACTGACATGCTTCAAACTCCAACCTTCACTGAAGGTTCACAAGGGCCATCTGTAACTGAGGGAGCCAGCTGCAGTGGAAACCTTGGTCGTTTTAGGGTGTTTGGACCTAAATGACATCCCCATACTCTGCCAATTAGACCTAAACATGAAGAGTAATATTTGAGGAGTAGAAATTCACCCCTGAGAACAAAAGATGGGCAAATTGTGAATTGTGCAGCACAATATGAAAAAGCTAATTCTGTGGTAGAGGTTCTGCCACCATACAAGGAGCATTGATGCTCCATAGCAGCAAATCATGTATGGGCCTACCATAGTATTATGCAATAGAGAAACATAGCAGACACATGTGTGCCATTAGAGAAACATTGCTGATAGGATGATGTTCCCCACCAGACAAAAATGGCCATTGTAAATATTGCATCAGAAAAAACACTGGTTTAATATTCTGTGCAAGATGATCTGTATAGTCCATTGTTGGCCCTGTGCTATTTACTATCCCGTCAAACTTCTAAAAACAGATCTTTTTAAGGACAATTTTGAATGAGCATGGACTGCAAATGTGGTGAATAAATAAATATGACCCGATCAGACTATACCCATAGTTCCCAGTGGACACCTGGGACTCTACCACCACCACCACCACCACCCAAAGCCGCCACCTTTGTACCCGCTGATTTAGATTTACCTCATCCCATCAAAATTGAAAGGACAATCTTAAAGAGGTCAATGATGCAGTTTCTCAGGCACTTAAAGCCTGTGATACTGTCCATTGAGGTATGTGATTCAGGTCTTCCTCAGTTGTGCCATACAGACTCTC
Organism: Ambystoma mexicanum; assembly: GCF_040938575.1. Taxonomy (NCBI): domain Eukaryota; kingdom Metazoa; phylum Chordata; class Amphibia; order Caudata; family Ambystomatidae; genus Ambystoma; species Ambystoma mexicanum. Next base: position 930,382,748 of record NC_090931.1, on the reverse strand, counting down.
CAGGGGCATTTCTCTGAAGTGACCTGATTTAGAGGGTCTGGCTCCTCATTTTTTAGTAAAGGAAACTAGTAGATTCCTTACAAAGTATTTATCTCCAATGAAATTCAGTGGAATTTTATGTTTGATTGGACATCAATGAGAACTCATAAAAACGTTGGCAGTTAGACTGTGAATGAGTGGTGTGGTTATAGAAGTCCCTTTAAGAGATCATTGGGAATTGAGGAATCTCTAGTTGAAGTGACAATGTTCAACTCTGCCTCTACCTCGATCAGGCATAGATATCAAGTCCCCACTGAGGTTTACACTCACAAAGACTGAATTCATCCTATTTGGGGGCTCACCTAATTGCACCAAACCCCAAATCTGTCTGACCAGAAAGATGTTTGATTGCCCCAACTTGCTCTTAGCATGAAGTCTCTTGGATTCACTACCTCTGCTTTAAGCGTTACATCACCAGGAAAACAAACTGCCTGATTCCAGTCATCCCTTTGTTCACGGTCAAGCCATTCATCCCATCCTCAGTCCCCCACTTGGATGGTTGTATTGCCTGCCTTGAAGGTGCTCCAGTCTCCACCCTGACCACACTGCAAGTTAAACAGCACGCTTAAGCCCATTCATCAAAGGCACATATAAATGCAACCACATTACTGTGACTGGCCAACAGAATATAACTTGACGTGTATTTGTAGAGCGCACGGTCACCTCCATAGGGGTTTCTAAGCACTGATGGGTATCTTGACGCGATTTATTTATGTACACTATTGACGGATAACGCATTTTCTTTGTTCTATTGCTGACCAATAGAATTGACAAAAAAGAAATATTAGAAAGGCTTTTTTATCTGGGTAGGTACTAGAATGTGTCTATAGGTTTCAGGCGTTTCTGTACAGTTGTAAGTGTGAACCTCTCTGGGAACAATTTATGCAAGATTTGTACTAAACGGACAACGTATAGGGATTGAGGAATTCCCTTTCTATGTGTTCCTGGTTTAAGTCTGAAATGCTGTCTGTTTTCTTGCGGCAGTGTTATAACTCTGTGCATGCTTCTCGTTACTTCCCAAAACAGAATCTCAGGTACATAGTGCCCAGCACATGCCTACACATAAGTCTCCAGAATATAGCACTCAGCAAGCTTCTTCAAATAGCTGTCTCAGGGAGTTGACTCACAGCTCACTCCACCCACTGCAGATATTTTCACCTTCTGGTCAGGACCTGATTCATAGCTCTCCAGGACCTGAATCATAGCTCTCCGTATTTCCACACATCTTTCTCAGGGTGTCACCGCTTCGACTGGCCCTTTAATTCTCCCAGGCCTTTTACACCCTTTGTCTTTCTCAGGCTGCTCATCTCTTTTTGGCTTGCGACTCATTGTATCCTGCAAAGGTCAACTATGGCTCCACCATGTTCTCCTTCCTTTCTCTCCATTCTGTACTGTTTTAACGCAAAGTAGTTGCCTCCCTCTTTGATTTGGTAAGCCCTGCTCATTGCTTTCCTTAGGGTAGAGTTTTCGAACCCAGCTCAGTCTTGGTTGGATTTTGTGACTAGTTCTTTTAGACCCTCTAATTGTTTTGCAAGCCCCAATAAGAAATTGGAATCGCCTCCTGGCTTTGTGTATCCTTTTATCCTTCTGAGGCCTTACATGTGACCAGGCTGAAGTCCCGCCTCCTGCTTTTGGCTCTGTCTGCTCCTAAAGGAACTCTGTTCTCATTGGCGACTTCAGTGTTCTTTCTCCTTTCTGCACTGTGAGGTTCCTCACCATTGATTCACACCAGTAAGCAGGATTTGGTGGGGGAAACACTGTTCTCTTCTTCAAGTGTTCATGCAGTTCCAACGTGTTCCGTGAGCCTGGGCTCCTTGACTGGTGACACAGAGGATGTGCCTGCCTCTGCACAATTTATAAAGGTTCTGCTTCTCTTTACATTTAGCATATTGTCACTAGCCTCATCCATGACAGGGGAACTTCATTCAGGGGTAAGGGGATAGGAACTCTTACCATGGGCAGAAACCTCAATGTCTGTACTATGTTGTGGTGGTTGGGAGCATGGAGAGTTATGTATTTGACACATCCCTTGTCCTTCTCCAGGTAGCTCAAGGTGCAACCCTAAGGGCCTTGTTAGGCCGGCCCTCTTGGCCTGTAAAGTCCCCTGAAGCACCTTGGACAGTACTGTGTTGCATTACACACATCCACCAAGAGCTTCATGGGCTTTCGACAGAACCCCACATCATCTGCACGATAGCCTGCATCAAATGCAAGCCAGGGACAATCAAAGCCCTGTCCTTCCTGGCTACAAAACGAGGCTGACCGAGCATAAGAGCCCTTGACGTTGTCGGATAGGAAAACAAGAAATTCTTCAAAAAGGAAAATTCATGAAATCAAGCATTGTCTTGCTACGCACTTGTGCAATACAACAATTCCAGGAACATCAGGATATATAACTGCCTTTCTGCTTTTCAGGAAGGCAAGTGAATGAACTTCTTCAAAGAAAATCTCCACCGCTGATATTACTGGCTTTTCATAAATCCCCTTTCCTCCAAACTTGTCTCAACTCTCCCCATTGCTCTAAAGAGACATCCCCTTCCTGTACAGTGCTTGCCAGCAAGGCCACACACGTATCTCTAATGTGTTACCTTTTGTTACAAGATTTCACTCATATTGCCCTGGGACCATCACATTGTGAATGCCCTGTGTTGGCCAAACATTGGGGCCAGAAATGCCATTTTATGGCACATGCAGGGTTTGTGGCTCTGCTTAGATCCATGGATCCATACTCTGGATTTGTTGGGGTCTATGGACCAACGAGAAAAATCAGAAAACATGTGGGAATCCTTAACAATGCTAAAAACACAAATTAGATATGGTAATTACTCTGCTGGACTCACTCCTAAATACTCAAAAGTTCCCAAAGGTTAGTAGGCAGCATAAGGAGTGTAGGGTAGCTTCTCGACATCAAGACCGAGAAATAACCCACTAGGGAATAAAGCTAGGTGCACCCTTTTGTGAGAAGACCAAGAGCTTTATTTGTATACAGAAAGGAAATGGCAACAGGGTATTAGAAGTCCACTGCTGCAGAGCGCTCTCACTTCTTGAAAGCAAACAGCATGTTAGAACTGTGTAAATCATCAATTATGATGCAGTCACTATACAGTGTTCATACCCCCGTCATTAGCTGCTGCCTATTTACATAATAATCACATATAGACCCCTGTTTCATCAGTCACGTCATCTTCTCCTCCAACTTCTTCACACGTGGGCTTCGATTTCTTCACCTTGGGTTGTTAGATGATTGATTAAGTTACTCGGAACACTGCCCGTGCCCTGAGACCTAATCACGTGATGTGCACCTGCCCGTTAACATGAGTGCAGTGGATAACTTTGAGGTCAGTCTAGTCCCTGCAAATGTAGAAACTCTTTTCTCATCAGACACACAGGTGGCCCGCCATGCCTCCCCTTTGCAGTCTTCCAACAGTTGACATCGCCCTTTGCTCACCTTGGTACAAATGACGGGCTTTGTTGTCCTCATCTCTCCCCTTATGAACTACTCCTCCCAAGAGGCATGCCTGGATTTCCTGCATGTCCTGCTAATCAATCTGAATAGTGAAGGATTTAGGAGTTTTACTCTGGGGCATCTGGTAGTTCAAATGGGACTGACATTATTCTGGGGGGGGGCACTAGTGTCCTAAATCTCAACTTCCTTCTTGGCAACTCAAGACCTCTGCCTTGGCTCCCATGGGTTTGTCCTTCACAACCAGCTGCATCCCTTGCTTGTGTTGAGCCGTTCACATTCCTTTCTAATTTCGCAAAGCTCTAACAAGATATATCTATGTATGTATGTTTTCCCTACCTTGCCTGGGGTGTGGGAGTGTTTTTTTCTCACGGGGCCTCATTGTTTTGTGTATTCTTAAACAGCCTACAAGGATTCAGGCCTACCTTCAAATATAATATCACTTCGAATGGATTGTGTCCTCCCACATATTCCTCATCTTTGATATTCGATCACCAGATTGTGGTGTTTTGGAAACATTTTTTGGCAGTGGATGCTGTGCGTCAATTCAGTCGACTAAATGTCCCTCGAGGGCCTCTGTCTCAAGGGTGATGTCATTGAAGGTATATATAGCACATGCAGCACCTTTTGGCTTCAGTTCCGTTTTTCCGAGTAAGCTTACCCTTCGAGAATTACAGCGCGCTTCTATTGTTAATTTGCGAAAATGTCTTCATCCTCAACACCTACTACCCCGAAGACCGGGTTCAAGAGTGTCAGGACTGCGGCTCCAAGATTTCAATAACCGACCCTCATCGGCAATGCTTGTGGTGTCTCGATGTGAAGCACAAGACCTTGGCCTGCTCGAAATGCCAGTCAATGACTGGAAAAGCTCTGAAGGAATGAAAGGGAAAATGGCGGTAGGTAGAAACCCCAAGAAATCCTCCTCAACTACCCCATCGAAAAAACCTTCTTTGGACGATGCGAGAGGTGCCTCTCCTCAAAGGAAGAAGGTGAAAAGGTCCAGGTCCTGGCGTGGCTCCCATCACTCTTCGTCATCAAAGTTGAAAAAGAAGCACCACAGGTCGCCCTCTTCGACTTGGTCAGACTCCTCTCCTGAGAGAACTTTATCCTGTCCCACAAAGGCCTCCACTCCTGCTGAATGGGAAGCATTTAGGTTAGAAATGTAAAAAATATTTGAGAAACAAAATCCCTCGACAAGCCATGCTCCTACTGCGCCTTCTAATGCCCGTAAGGAAAGGGCTCAAGCCATATCCTGCGTGCCCTTGAGCCCGGGACGAAGGCCAGATCCTCATTGAGAGCCGTTGATGCCTCGATACGATGAGAAATCGTCGAAGGATCCTTCGAGCCGTAAGTCGAAGCATAAGTCGAGATCATCGACGCCAGCTGCGCCTTCGACTCTGGCAACGCCATCAACACCAATAGCACCTTCAACACCATCAAAGCCTTCGATGCGGTTGAAGCCAAAAAACGACTTCAATAAAAATATTGACTCTTCGAGAATCGAGTTCAACATTTCTGAAGCCTTCGATGCCCGTTACAGATGAGACTTACACTCCTTTACCAATAAAGGATTACTTCAAATCACTAACCTCAATTTATGAGGAAAATTAGCCATCGAATAACGATGCACCATTTGGTCTACAATATGGTGCACTAAATGTGCCAGAGAGTTTTAGATCAGAGGAGTCAAGGTTAAAAGATATTTATGACAACTTGCAAACAGCCAGCGGAGTGGATATTTCACCAGAGCTAGAATTTGGTAAAACTGAAGCTGGTGAGCATGCAGATGCATCATATAGGCAGTTAATGTCTATGGTTGTAGATTACTTGGGATGGAGTAGACCTACCCTCCCCTTTGAGCGGGATGATCTAACAGACATCCTTGATAAGAGTCCGCAAATGGATCCCTTTTACCATTCCACATTGCTTTTCAAAATGGGTGATGGTCAATTGGGATGTCCAGCAGTAAACAAAAACCTAACTGGAAAATACCATCCATCTAGTAGTGACCCCAACAACTTGTCAAAACACCCCACCCCTGAAAGTCTGGTGGTGCAGGCAGCTACGGCAACTTCAAAAGAGGCAGCTTACCCAATCATCCCTCCAGATAGGGATGACAATAGAGTAGATGCATGGGCAGGCGGCACGGCTCTTAAATCGGCCAACTCCACATGTGCTTTAGCAAAGTTCTCATTCACTCTGTAGGACTGTATTTCCATGGCGGCTGAGCACATTCCTGAGGGAGAGGAAAGAGACGGATTCTTGGCTATTGTTAGAGGCGGCAAAGAAGCCATGTACAAGTCTCATCAGTCTGGTCTGGATTCTGCTGACAACATCAGCAGAGCTATGGCAACAAGCACCATAATACGCAGATTTGTGTGTTTGAGGAAGTCTGGTTTCGTGCCAGATGTGCAATCCAGACTCCTTAACATGGCTTTTCACAGGGCACACCTTTTTGGCAGCAAGGCTGACGAAAGCCTTGAGAAGTTGCAGATCTTGAAGGCGGCAGCCCAATCTTTAGGTGCCACTATTAGGCAGCCTTAGCCCTCTCGCCCCAGTGGACCTCCTTGGAGGGGTAGATCACTTTGCTACTACTCCTCAGTTGGAAGAGCGAGAAGAATGGCTGGTCAAAGAGGCCAAAGATTATTCCCTAATGTAGGACAAGGGAGAGATGCAAAGCCCGCTCATGCAGGGGCATCTTTACCAACAGTTACTGCTTCAGCCGCTGCAAAACCCTCTTTGAGGTCTTGAGTCACGAAACACCAGTGGGAGGCAGGCTGTCTCAGCATCTGAAAGAATGGCAAATCATTACTTCGGGTGCTTGGGCATTGGAAATCATAGCCCAAGGTTACTGCCTTCCCTTCATTCAGAGACCTCAGAACCATCCACCGGGGAGCCATTCTTGAGGGTTCCAGATCTGTTCCTTGTGCAAGAAACATTGAGCCTGCTAGAGAAAGGCGCTATAGAACCAATGCCTGCAGCGGAGAGGAACAAAGGATGGTACTCTCCATGTTTCCTAATCCCCAAGAAGGACGCAGGACTGAGACCCATCTTGGACTTCAGATACTTGAACAAGTTTCTCAGGAAGGACAAGTTCAAGATGGTCACACTTTCTCAAATTCTTCAGGCCCTCCAACCCCAGGATTGGATGGTGTCATTGGACTTTCAGGATGCTTATTTTCATGTGCCAATCCATCTCAAGCAGAGAGTACCTGAGGTTCGCCGTTGGCGTTTCTCATTATCAGTTTCGAGTTCTGCCTTTCGGACTGACCTCCGCACAAGGGTTTTCACCAAGCTGATGGCAGTTGTGGCAGCGAGTCTCAGGAGAGGGGGTATTCACATCTACCCCTACCTGGACGATTGGCTGATCAGGGCGAGTTCTCCCGAACAAGCACTGGATCATCTCAATGTCACCTGCCACTCTCTTCAGACTGGGCTTCTCCCTCAATTACAAGACGTCCCATATGACGCCATCTCGAAAGCTCCAATTCATCGGGCCGTACTGGATATATCCTTGGGAAAGAGGGCTCAAGACATTCTGCAGATGGTCTCCACATTTCGGAGTGCCCAGCATCTCCCGGCCTTCGATTTTGTTTTTTGAGGTTGCTCAGCCTCGTGGCATCCTACATTTTTCTGGTGCCAAAGGCTCACCTGAGAACGAGTTCTCTTCATTGGGCTTTCAGGACACAATGGTCTCAATTTGATTTGATTTATTGATTTATAGAGCGCTTTACACCAAGGCGCTGTACAGTGGAACAACATAATACATAACATAATGTAACAGATGAAGCAAAATTACATCATGAATCATTCGATAAAACAGTGAAAAGAGCAATTAACTGAAGGGGAGGGGGAATGGGGGAGTGGGATTAGATGGGTGGGGGAGGGGTGGTGGAGAGTTGGAAGAGGGAATAGAGGGGAGAGAGAAAATCGAGGGGAAGAATGAGAGGTGAGGGGAAGCAGAGAGGGTAGAGGGGGAGGTTTCAAGGAGGAGAGTGGAGAAGGAGGGATTTAAGGGAAGTGCGGAAAGAGGGGAAGGTTGTGGTGGAGCAGATTGTGAGACTGAGTGAGTTCCAGTGTAGGTGTGCAAGGAGTTGGAAGGAGCGGAAACGGGAAGAAGCACATGGGGATGGAGGTACAGTGAGAAGGAAGTGGTCAGCGGAACGAAGGGAACAGGAGGGGGAGTAGAAGGAGAGAAGGGAGGAGAGATGAGGAGGAGCAAGACGATGGAGGGATTTGAAGACAAGGCCGAGAAAGTGAAATTTTAGCTGTGAGTGAAATGGTAGCCAGCCAAGGTAAGAGAGCAAAGTAGAGATGGAGTCACGAGAGGTGAGGAGGCAAAGGATACGAACAGCAGAGGGGTAGATGGATTTAGGGGGGGCAAGATGAGATGCTGGTAGTCTCAGGCAACATGTCGGACCTACTTCACGTTCCAAGTACAGTTGCACAGGATATCCTGTGGTGGGCCTGCTAGGACAAAATTCTGAAGGGAGAACCTTTTTGGCAACCATGAGCAGAGAGAACAGTGGTGATGGACGCCTCACTCATGGGGTAGGGAGCGCACATCAATGATCTGACAATCAGTGGTCGTTGGTCTCCATCAGAGTCCAAACTACACATCAATCTTTTGGAGCGGAGGGCAATCCGACTTGTGCTGAAGGCTTTCTGCCCTCTGTACGGGGAAAGAATGTCCTGATAATGACAGACAACACAGTGGCCATGTACTACCTCAACAAGAGAGGTGGTGTGGAGTCACTACCACTGTGCAGAGAGGCAATGCAGCTGTGGTACTGGGCAATTCAAAAAGGAATCTCCCTGTTGGCAGCTGTGGTACTGGTTAATTAAAAAGAATCTCTCTATTGGCAGTTCACCTAGCCGAGGAGGATAACACAGGGCGGCAGACGCTCTGAGCAGGCATAGCAGTCTTCCATGCGTAGGAACTAGCTGAGTAAGTCGTTCAAGAGATGTTCACCCTTTGGGGAACTCTTCAAGGTGATCTGTTTGTGACCGGTGTGAACCGGAAGTGCGAACTGTACTGCTCCAAGAAATTTCCCCCAAGAGGCGCTCTAGGAGTTTGCACTTCTGTATGTGTTTCCTCCAGTCCCCGTCATTCCTCACGTGATCAGGGGGTTGAGAATGTTCAGGAAATCCATGATCCTAATTGGCCTGGATTGGGCCAGGAGGATGTGGTACCTGGACCTGCTGGACATCTCCATATGCCCTCCAATTCGTCTTCCACAAAGAGAAGACCACCTCTGGTGAGAAGAGGGTTGGGTTCTCCATCCAGAGGTCAAGACTCTCAGCCTTCATGTATGGTTGCTGAGAGGCTGAGATACAAGGCTTGGGACCTCCCAGATGACGTAATAGAGATTTGCTTTCGGGCAGAAGGCCAGCAACAAAGTCCTTATGCCACTGCCATTTGAACAAATTCTGCAGCTGATGGAAGGACAAGAATATAGACCCTTTACTATGAAAAACACAAGAAGTGTTATTTTCTACTATACCTAGCCAATATGGGGCTCCAGATTGGAACAATTAAGGGATATTAGGTGGCGCTATCCATCTTTAAGCGCTCGTCTGGGGAATCTTCATATTTTAAGATCCCACTGGTAACTCAATTTGTGAAGGGACTCGCCAATATCTCTGTCCCCCCTCCCCCCAAATCTCCTTTCCAGGTTCCAGGTTTGGGACCTTAATCTGGTATTAACATTTCTTGTGTGCACCATTTGAACCTCTACCCTCATGGCCGTTAAGGTTGCTAATGTTTAAAACCATTTTGTTGGTAGCACTAACTTCAGCCCATAGATTGAGTGAATTGCAGGCACTATCAGCTAAACCACCCTTTACAATTTTCCACAAGGAAGGGTTAAGCCTTTATTTTTACCTAAAATCGTTTCAGATTTTCATGTAGGACAAAAAATTGTATTGCCCACTTTCTATCCTTCACCTCATACTGGCAAAGAGGAGAGGTTAAACAGATTGGATCCACTTAGAGCTCTCACTTCTACATCTCTAGATTATCCAAACTTTGTATAGATGATCAGCTTTTTATAGACTATACAGGTCACAAACTGGGTCAGGCTGCGACAAAGCAGACAGTATCCAGATGGATCATTCTAGCAATTTGAGAATGCTACAGGCTGGGGGGGCTAAGATCAGCCAGAAGGCTTGAAGGGCCCATTCCACCAAGGGCATGGCTACCACTATTGCTCTGCAAAGAGGTGTCCCGATCTAAAACATTTGTGAGGCAGCTACGTGGTTTACGATACACATGTTCACAAAGCATTACTGTCTTGATTCTTTCCTCAGTCAGGATGGAAGCTTTGGAAAAGCTGTCCTCCATTCGGTTCATTGAAACCATTGAGAGAATTCGTACTCCCTCCACCAAAGCGAGCACTGCTTCGGGAGTCTATTAAAGATGAGAAATACGTGGGAGGACACAATCCATTTGAGGAACAAGTTACTTAGCCCTGGTAATGTTCTTTCAACTGTGTGTTCCTCCCACGTATTCCTCATCGCCCTCCCAGCCTACCCCATGGTATTACAGCGTTCGCTCCTTCAAAGCTTAGTACGGTGAAACCCGTGGTTATGCGGGTAGTTGTACTGAAATAAAAACAGACCTGAAGCCAACGGTGGCTATGCGTGTTACATTTACCTTCTATGACATCACCCTCGAGACTGAGGCCCTCAAGGGACATTGAGTCAACTGCATCGACACACAGCGCCCTCTGACAAAAAAAAAAGTACTGAAGCTGAATATCAAAGATAAGGAATATGTGGGAGGAACATCCAGTCCAAAGAACGTTACCAGGGGGTAAGTAACTTTTCTTCTACATTTCTTGTTATTAGGATCCATGCTATGTACGTGTCATGCGCATGCAGTATATTCGCCTAGCACTCTATAAAGCTAGTCATTTGTCTGCCTTAAATTTGTGTGGCATTCTATAGTAAGCGTGCTGTGTCCCATTCAACTATACCTCACAAGCTCCCGCCCTGTGCCCACTGTAAGGAATGCATGGTGGCAATAGTAAGACAGACACAAGTGACCACAGTTCAAGGGTGTTATTGAACTTTTGCAAGGGTGTGACAAACGCCTATCTAAACCTAAATCTACAGATGGGAGCAAGCTACGACCATCAAATAATAATGCAGTCATAGTGGAGTCTTTTCAAATTAAAAGGGCCTGCACTAAAAAGACACATTGCCATTCCTTTCCACCAAGTTACAAAACAATGTGGGGTAATGCTCATGAAAAAGAAAGTAGTAGTCACAAAATTGTATGTTGGGGTGCTCGGGCCGTTGGCCTCCCTTCCCCGTATTTTCAGCACTGGGAAAGGCGGGTCACTCGAGCAAAGCACAAACTCTGGCTTCCGCGGCGCAAGGATACAGTTCCATTTTCCCAGTTCAAGACCTTATGTGTCCAAGTCTCTTTACTTATCGCAAGTCTCTTGACGCAGAGGGCCTGCTGCACCAGAATCAACACATAAATGTTCTCTTCAATATTCAACTTGGGTCTTCACCCGGGGTCCCTCTCTGCCCTGCTCAGATCCTTTTTGAACAAGGTTCAATTAGACTCCCTCAGCCGTGCTCTGACCAATTTGGATTTACTTTAAACTACCGAAGACTTGACCAATTGCATGACCACTTCGATCTCAATATTTCGCTCACTCAGCATCAGTTGTATACCTAACAGAGACCGTCGAATGAGCACCCACGTGGTGCCGGACCACTCTGTGTATGGTATCTTTTTTCTTGGTTTCCCAAAGTTCAGTTACAAAGTTCATCTATTTCTTTTAGCTTTCGGTTGTATTTGCGTCGCTTATCCCAAACGCTTGACACACTGTTCTCTTTATATAATGTTGCAGCTTGCAACATTGGTTCAAAATCACCAGCTGGTTCGGGATCAGTCTCCCCAACTAACGGGCTGTGCTTTCTTTTCAGATGCCGCTTTGTTGTAGGAGGACAGTGCCACAGCGGCAATGGCTCCTCTCTGCCTTGGTTATCGACACGGGAGAGCCCCGGGTACCTCCCACACACTGTGCAGGTTCGATCAGCTTTTGCTCCTTGTCTTCAGTTTCTTACTTTCCAAGGTTCATGAAAGTAACTTTCTTTATAGGTCAAGGGTGCTTCCCTCCCTGCAACCCTCTCCGGTCTTGCCGTCTTTCTCCTTTTATTAAACTGCCATCTTAGAACTGCTGTTTCCTTGTGTGTTTTGCCTCACTCAGAGTGTGCTGTCGTTCTCCTTTTATCCATGTGGGGAAGTGTGATGGAAGTCAGGTGGGTGTAATCATCTGTAATTGGCTGACTTTGCCTGATCATGGTGTTGGGACATGTCTGGTATACAGCTCTGGTGTTAGTCCATTGTCGCTCACAGTGGACTGTCTGTGAGAAAGTGTTTGTGTCTGGAAAGGGGGCGAGGGTTGAGCTCCTAGGTATCCTACCTGGTAGGATGTTGAAAAAGTGTTTCAAGGAAGGGGATTCCGCGTCTCACCCTCCGGTGTCCAACTTCCACTCCCCAAAGACCCTTCATCCAGTTTATCCTCCCACACTGATCCACCCCCAGGAACTGGATCCAAAAGCGATGGCTGTGTCCTAGTCACCTGGATGACAGATCCCCAGGGACTAGCCGGTGAGACACCTTTAGGTGTCTCACACCACCTATATGTATTTCCTGTGCATTCATATATTTTTGGGAAACTGAATCGTTTAGGAGGGGCTGGGGTCTGGGCGTGCTTCTCAACATTCCCCTTTAGTTAATACTCCATTAACTAACCCTTCTCATTTTCTCTCCCTATCTGCTTCATCCTTAGGGACCCACACCTTACATATATGGCACAAACTTTCTCCATTTCGAGCATACATTTCCGGGGTATACATAAGTTAGATACAACCTCCATCGCCCGCTAGATCGACCCAGTGCTGAGTATAATTCTCTTGGTCTAAGTGGCGAGAAGTCTGGGTCCCCGGGGGTTGTATAGGCCTCCCTATCCTGACCATACAAGGTTTTTTGTTGATCCCCCCCCCCCCGTCTGGACCTGCCTACTATTTATACCCAGGAGAGCCATACCTGCCCCAATGGTAACCATCATCATAACACTGTTCGGGATGGTCTTTGCGCAGCATCGGAGTATAATTTGACACGCGCAGAACAACACCAACAGGAACACCATGATTGGGACCAATATCTTCACCACTGCTCCAAGGCATGCGGTCGCCCATGAAAACAGCCTATCAAACCAATCTGTACTCTGCACTCCCGCTTCACTTTCCATGTCAGTCTTTAACTTGTGCAGGGCCCCTATAATGTGTGTCAGGGACCAGTTTTCTGCATGATTTGGAGGGATGTATGTACATCAAGGCAGTCCTATTTTATTTTTTCCATATTCCACCTCCCCTTCTCCCCCCTAACCCCTAAAAGATTAGAACATACCGGTTCTGGAGTGTCATCAACCGGATTGCCCTCAATTCACGCTTGATGGAATTCAGGCCTTGTTCAGTATGATTTGCCAACTGGATCACTTCCCATCCCACATTCTGCAGCCGCTTTGCTTTCGCTGCAGCTTGGACCCCTGGCATCATAAGAGAGGCAAAGAACACTTCCGTCTTGGTGTACAGGTGATATTTATCTGATATTGCTTTGAGCAGTTTGGATGACTCTTCTGACAAATTATTCGACCTCTTCTTCCAGATCTTCAGCGAGCGCTTCTATTGATTTGCCTGGAGGGAGCAGGGTTGGGGTTGGAGCTTGGATCTGTTTCGGTAAACCAGGCTTGGATGCAATTGTTAAATGAGCTACAGGCACCACAAGGATAGTTGAGTGCAGTGTTGTTAATGCACAGGTTCTCCGCCAATATGGTGGAAGGTCCAAGTATGCTTGCTGACCGCACGCCCAGTAAAGATCCATAAGGGCTATTGTTCCTTTTGCGAGATCCGTACTGAACAATGTTTTGGTTCATTTGATATTAGTGCTAACAGGAACTGTCCCATGCCCCCAAACAGAACTTGTATTCTCCAGCTGGTTGGACCTTCACTGGAGTTCACGTGCCTCGATCCATGTCAGCTATGGGAGATATATTAGTCTATATTGTGAAACAGTTCTTGTTGATGTTCCATATTACTTCCTCTCCAAACCCTGCCAACCTCCCTGCCGCACAGCTCACCACTGCTTTCTCCCATCTATTTGACACGAACACTGTTAAAATGTAACATGGGCCGTGGCTTACATTGAGGTGTACTATCTTCTTTGGCACATTTATCTTCATCTTTGCCCATCAGTACAACTTGTACCTTGTGCCCCTGGAACAAACTGCGAACCCAGCACAGCGCCAAATGAACCAAACGCGGGGCTTCCTAAGGTGACATTCCCTGGGGCACTAACATTTTGGGGGCCCCTGACGCATGGGGGATGAGGGAGCAGACATAATAGTTCCCGTTATACCTCTGCTTCCCCACCGAGCTCATGTGGCTGTACCACATATTACTAAATTCTGGATGGTGCACATCGGACATTGTGTCAAAAACAACTCCTTTGTACTGGTCATACAAGTTGTCTTCATCTAGTCCACCCTTAACCCAGCATCTTCAATTTCCGTACTACTGTGTCCTGTACTAGCATTATTTTAAAATTTACTACAGTGGTCCTAAAGTCATGAGGTAATGTGGCATCAGAAAGTTCTGTATTTGCACATCCCCTTATATTTCAACCCACCCCCTCTTCATATGCCCTAACCATATAAACTCGCCAGACAAATACAAAAATATAACAAACAACCCACATGCGAGATAAAAAAAGTACTGTAATACAATGATTCATGGAAAACAACTTGAATGTGCTAGGAAAAGAAGGGATAAACCATGTAAAGTTGATCGAGGAAGCCATGTGCGTGAAGATAAAAACAATTACTGTAAGTAATATTGTTATATTATAGAAAGGCACACAAGTACTTAGTCAATGACAATTATACAGGTATGCAGGACACATGAATACCATCTGACAGTTATTTCCAAAATGTGTTTGTCATCCACCTGCCATCTACAAACCTGAGTCAAGATACTTGTATAAAGAGGTGATGTCTGGGTTGCCCTCCTAACATCAAAGTGGTGCACCCAATACCGTAACTCCTTTACTTTGACCGCAAGTGGAGTGGCATACACTTCTGTATAAGGTCTGTTATAGCGTGGCTCGCTCCACCTGCGGACACATTTGTCACATCCATCTTGTTCCCTGAATATAACTGCAGTGGTGGTGAGCTTGCAGGATCTGTTGAAGCAATGTTCTCTCCTTCTGCAAGTCGTGGCACAATCTGTTGAGAAAGCTATTTTATACATTCTGTTAAACGAGCCAAGTTTGAATGGAATTCATTGTCTAAAATTGACACAGCCCTGTGAGCATCAGATACACTATGCACAGGGAACAGTGGCGTGTGCATATACGTCTCCCTGTCGCTATCGCGTGCAGGGAGAGGTGATGGTCCTTACAGGGCTGGGTCCTGAAAATGAATAGTGCCAAAGACAAAGCGTGGACCCAGTTTTTCTTAAGTAACTTGGAGAGCTTAGCCTTCAAAAGGCTGTTCATCCTTTCTACAACGCTGTTGGCCTGGGAATGGACAATGAAGCACATGTGTTTTAATTCCCAATAGAGCTGCAATCTCCATAAAGAGCTAATTGAAGAAGTGAGTGCCATTGTCGCTTTTAAGCATCTTGCACTCTCCCCATCGGGGAAACACTTTTCACCAAGAATCTTGCTGCTGATATACCATCAGGATGTGCATATGGACCAGCCTCAATCCAACAGGAGAAAGGACACACCACAACTATAAGATGACAGAAGGTATTACACCGTTCTTCCAGATTGTCAAAGTCTATGCGGAGCTCTTGAAATGGACCAGTTGGGCACGGCAATGTGCCCCTCAATGGTCTCGGGATGTATCCAGTACTACATGTCTGGCAAACAACACAGTTGGACTAAACAGTCAATTTCTGAATATTCAGCACATACCAATCCTCCTGTATATCTGCAATATGCTGCTTGGACACATGCAAATGGTAGTGCAACTGGTCAAATGCAATTTAAGCTAATTCCTGGGGCATTACAACTTTTCCTGTACTACCATGTCTCCACACTAAATCTAGTTTGCGTGCACCCCCTTTTTTGCCACATTAACTTCTCACGCTATCGCCCCTGACCCTGTAATTCAATTTTCGTTAATGAGAAGCAGAGTATGTGGAACCTGTAATTGCACATGTATATTAACAAGTGCTAGGTTTTCAGGGATGCCTGGCATTGGCAGGTATGCTGCCAATTTTGCTGCGGTCTGCTGCTTGGTTCCCGGGGGAAACTAAGTTCCTGCCGTTTGTATGGGCGGCAAGTGTGGGCTGGGAAAGGGCATGAATCGGTCTAAGAGAGCTGCTTGCTGCACTTAAGATCCATCTACTTTACGAAATAAATCCCCTTCTCATCCACCTCGACTACTCTGAATGTACTGTTTTCACATATGCAGAGTCAGAATATATTATTACTCGACAACTTGCGCCGCCTCCAATGCTTTAATAAGAGCAATCAATTCTGCTGCCGGGGTGGAATAATGACCCGGCAACCTTTGCTGAATGAAAACCTTGTATTCTCCATCAACCATTCAGACCACTGCTACTCCAGAATGTTGTTGGCCAGCCTCCTGATAAAATGTTGACAACCCGTCAAGAGAAAATACCTCACCGTCATTGAAGTCGTAATCACATGCTTTTGGTATATTGGCTTCTGGGCCTATGTAGGTGACGCAGTCATGAACTTCATTGTCAGTAATGATATGATAGATTCTTTATATAGCGCCTATACACAATGTGTTTCAAAGCGCTTCAAGGCAAGGGAGGGAATAAGGGAAAATACAATGACATTCTTACAGGCCATGAACAGTAAGGATGTGAAATTAACTATCGTACTCGGCCTGACTACGTTTCAGATGGTGCAAGAGCTAAGACATAGATAAGGAAGGGAGGGGGAGAGTGGGAAGGAAATGGAAACGGACAAGCGACTACCGTACTAGGCCTTACGACATTTCTGCTAGAGCCGGAGAAAAACAAAAGGTGAGGGAAAGGTGGGCAGAAAGGGAGGGGAGGAACAAAACAAGTGACTATCGTACTAGGTCTGACAACATTTCATATAGTGCTTGAGGGGGGGGCGAACAGAAATGGGATGGGGGAGGAGATAGACAAGATTGCCATCATACTTGGTTCAGGGATAATTCTGATAGAGTAAGTGCATAGAAGAAAGTAAGGGGATGAGATAGGAAAAGGGAGGAGGAGAGAACAGAGTTAGCAGTAAAAAGAGTGGAGAAGCAAGGTGAGAGTGAATACAATTGCAGAAGTCAGTAGTAACACATAATGTTGCAAGCCAGGATACAAGATGAAGATGGGAACATCATGATTCAGGGCCACCATGAGTTCAAGATGCAAAGGAAGTCCAGCATGAGAGTTAAGAAAGGGTGACGCACCGTCAATGAATGAAGTCCATAAAAGTCAAATCCAGCATTGGCCACAAGACCGTGATGGTGAGAGCAGAATTTATCAGGACAGACTCCTGCAGAACTAGGCTTGAAGGGGGAACAGGGTAGAAGAATCAAGCAAAACAGGCAACACCTGTGTGCAAGAATGGTGGGGTCAGAAGGGAACATCACAGGTGAACAGAGGGGGTGGGGATGGCCTGTGGGGACAGAGGGAGTAACACATATTGGTGCATACTTACCTGCTGTCTGAGCAGGGGGTCAGGCTCTGGGTCCTCCTGGTCCAAATAGGAATTGCCCTTTTCTTCGTCTGCCCTTCACTTCAGACGCCTGGCCGAGAGGTGCCCTTGATCTAATAGTTAAGAGCAGGAAGGAAGAGTCGGGGCTAAGAAGGTGGGTGGTGCTTAGGCCAGGTGACCTAGATCCACTTGCACCTGCTCCCCATCTGCAAAGGAAAAGAGGCTGGAGGGCTCCTTCAGTAGGGAAAAAGAGCAGAAAGCAGGAAGGTACCAGGTGGGCGGGGCTTGCTAAGTGGTGAAAAAGAGCAGCAGTCAGGAAGGCACCAGGTGGGCTGGGGAATGCTAAGGGGTGAAATGAGCGGCAGGCAGGAAGCCACCAAGTGGGCGGGGCTTAGACCAGGTGACCTAGATCCACTTGCACCTGCTCCCTATCTGATGGGCTCTGTCAAAGTTGCAGGGTTTACGGTCTTGCAGCGAACCATCTGAATGGATGGGCTGGAAAGAATCACTTCATATGACAACGTCCTCTGCGTTAGTATGGATTTGATCCTCTCTAGTATCGCAAATACTGCATATTCAGCATATAAAGTCGCTGAATATCCCATGACAAATGTGGCTGACTTCTCAATAGCAAAAGCAGATGCATTTAGTGCTAGTTCACACGGAAACTGTCTTTGCATAACCAAGTCCAACATAACGCTATAGTATTCGATCGGTTTATGGCCCATAGAATTGTGTTGTGTCAGAACTGCTGTCATCATTTGACTATCAGAATGTGAAAAGGGCAACATTATTTAGAATAATCAGGCGTTGCTAAAACAGGATCCTTGGAAATTACATCTTTTAACTCCTGGAAACTGGCAAGCATCTCATCGATCCAAATAATGGTATTTCTGTTTGCTGGGCTTCACTAAGGGCCTGCAGCAGTGGGCAAGTGTATGATGAATGATTGAAGATCCACACCCTACAATAGGTACACAAGCCGTGAAAATTTTGCATGTCCTTAACAGTTGCTGGCTTAAGTGTGCGGCACGTTCTGCGGTCACTCTTGCCGTTTACTGAAATGAATTGCCCCAAGTACAACACCTCCTACTGGCAACTGGCAATATTGCAATTTCGCTTTGTCCACCTCGTATCCTTTGTCAGCTAGCTGTGTCCGTGCGATAGAATCTGCCCTACACAGTTGCTCACTGGTGCTACACACTAACAGATTGTCCACATACTGAATGATAGTGCTTAGGACATGACTCTTCCCTAGATCTTCATGTAAGACTCTGTTAAATATACTGGGGGACTTGCACTACCCCTGAGAAAGCCTAGTATTTTGGAACTGCCTACCAGCAAATGTAAATGTGGCGAGAAACAGAGAATCTGCATGTAGAGGGACCGAGAAGAAGGCATTCTTCAGATCCACCACTTTAAAGTGTGTGGTCAAAGTGGGTATGTGGCACAATATTGTTGCAGGTTTAGGAATCACTGGGAACTATGTCTGTACCACATCGTTAGGGGGGCTTAAATCCTGAATCATCCTCCAACCCCCCACCCCTCCCATTCGACTTCTTCACAGGGTAAATGGCCATATTGCATTGAGAGTTTTGATGGCACTATAATACCCTGGTGTAGAAGGGCCATAATAGTACTATCTAACTCTGGGTAACAAGGCACATGGTTTCAATGTAATGCGTATTGGCGCAACAGTCCGCAAGAGCCTTACGTCATGCGTATTACTCATCCACAACTTGTCGAGTACCTGGGATAAATCTTCTGAAGCAAAAATAAGGTTCATTCCCTACCAGTAATATAGGTCATGGAACGTGTCGGTACTGTATCATTATCTCATGGGGGACACATACTTCCAATATTATCTCCCCGTCATTGGGCCTCATTACACGGTAGGCGGAGAACCATGGCGCTATTAGGGCCATGGTTCATGCCGGTAAAATACCGGCACCGCCTTGGTGGAAAGGGGAATTACCGCCCCATTCCAAGGTTGGCGGGGCGGTAATTCCCCCTTCCACCATTGCCTTTCCTCATTCCCATTTTTGCCCCATAGGGCATAATGGGAATGGGGAAGGCGCTAATTACGGTACCGCAAATTGCAGTACCGTAATTAGCTCCCTGGGTCCCTTTTGCGGGTTGGTTTTTAACGCCTGCAAAAAGCACGCTAAGGCTCCCTCTGGGCTGTCCTAATCTGGGTACGTATTTGTTCCTGGGAAAACAAATAGGTTCCCTCCAATAACTGTGGCACCTTGATAGTATGTCACTGCCCCACTGGGCACGGCATTAATATTCTGCACTTGGGTAACCTGCGGCTGCCCCGGGTGCACCGCATATGCCGATGCACCTACAGGGCCTGGAGCTGGTAGCTGCAGAAATTAAGGTGGGGGAGCAGGCTGGGCCGTGAGCAATTGCGTACCATATGTAACTGTCGGGCGTCCTTGTCCATAGTACTAGGGGGTAGGGATTGGATTGCCCTGTGGGGGGGGGGGTATGGGTATCACTGCTGTTGTGGGTATGCCACTGCTTGTCTACTTCTGCACTCCCTAGAGAAATGTCCTGTTGTGCCACATGTCCAACACTGTCCCGGTCCTCCTCCCTGAGGCCCCATTCCTCCAAATCCACCTTGTCTGCCTCGGGCCCCTGAAAATCCTCCTCTTCCTTGCTGGTACCCTATGGGAATCCGCCCTTGGTACTGAGGCTGGTACCCATCTGCCTAATCATACTCGCCAGCCCACCCAGGTCCAGCTCGCACGTCCACCTGGATCGCCCTGGGCTCTGCCTGTCCTTCTGTCTGTACCGCTGACACTGCACCTTCCAATGCTACTTTTGCTAGCTTCCTCTGCACTCATTTTGCTTCCTCTATCTGTGCTCGCTGAGCTGTTTCCTTCTCTTTTCTTTCAACCGTTTGCAATGATGTATAATAATAGGGTGGGTGGTCATAATTTCGACAAAAAAATGTCGGAAAAAAAAGTCGACTTTCGTTTTTTTTTTAATTATAGATTTATTTTAGGGGTTCGGGAGTTTAAAAAAAGGGAAAAATTAAAAAAAAATTAAAAAAGGGGGTTAGGGGGGGAACCCCCATTTAAAAAAAATGCATTGAAAAAAAAGTCGACATTTTTTTTTTTCGACATTTTTTTTTCGATATTTTGACGTTCGACATTTTTGTTGAAATTATGACTATAAACCTAATAATAGACGGTATTTCCGGCCAGCCCTTAGCTTCAATCCCCACTATCTTATTGAGAGTCTGTCCCATATTAGGATGCCTAGCTCCGCATAAGCTCTCTGCCCTTGGAACAAGCAGGTAGATGTTCGTCCACTGCCAACTGATCTACGGTATCCCGCTTCTCGTGTCCTAGTTGCATACGATCATACTCGTCCCCTGATCGTACCATCCCATAATTTAGACTGTCCACCGCCTTCTCCTTCTATCCTCCCCCTCTTTCTCAATGTGCACCTCTTTGATGGTATTACTATCTGTTCGAAACAAAATGTTGCCCGCTTGTCATTCATCGCCTCCCATAGGTGCTCGTTGCCCGTCTCTCCTATCTGTAACTTCAGTCTGGCTAACTCCTCTTCTGCCTTCCTCAACACCTCTTCCCACTCCTTCTGTGGTTTTGTATCTATTTCTGTTTGTGTTCTAGTTCTTGCAGCGGCAGACGCAATAGGATTGTTAATGTTAAAGGACATTTGTACCGTGCACTATCACCACCGGAGTGGTCCCCTGGCACTCGGGCGGATCTCAAATGGAAAGGGGGTGGGGTGAGTTAGTGGGACCAAGCAGGAAAAGTGCAAGAAAGCAGTGATGTGCTGTTGGCAGCTTCAGTTCGGTTAGCGCGGTTTGCTGAGCTTAGGTGTGCTTTTCGGTTGGTAGTCGTCTTGTTCTGTTGCGCAAAGCTATGTGTGATATGTTTTGTTGTGGTGTAGTGAAGTTTGTGTGATTTAGAGGTGTGGTTGTGTTTGATTAGAGTTTGAGAGGTGTATGCAGAAGGGTGAGATTTAGTGGGTTAGTTAGTGGCCTCTCCATCTAGATGATGCATGTTAATTTCCAAATTCTTTCTAGATATGGCTTGTGAATATCTCCACATTTCTATCTAGATGCGGCACTGGCTAGTATCCACAATCCTGTCTAGAATGTGATGCAAGCCAACATTCACAATCCTCTCTAGATGTGACGCAAGCTAATATTCCCAATCCTGTATAGATGTGACGCACGCCAACAGTCACAATCCTCTGTAGATGTGACGCAAGCTAATATTCACAATTCTAACTAAATGTGGCACTGGCTAACATTCACCATCCCGTCTAGATGTGATGCAAGCTGATATTCACAATCTTGTCTAGATGTGGCATAAGCTAATATTTGCATTCCTGTCTAGATGTGACGCAAGCTAGTATTCACAATCATGTATAGATGTCACGCAAGTTGGCATTCACAAGCCTGTCTAGATGTGATGCAAGCTAATATTCACAATTCTATCTAAATGTGGGCACTGGCTAATATTCACAATCCTGTCTAGATGTGACGCAGGCTAATGCTCACAGTTCTTTCCGGAGTGGCTGGTACAGGTCATCTAGTTGTAAGGGATGGCTAGGATATACAGTTAATAGCCTAGTGGGTATACATGCGTTGACCCTTGACCAAAGGAGAGTGGTTCATCATGCAGGCCTCCAGCGAGTGGGTGGTGGGGGATGCTAAGATAGCAGAGAGGTTGGTGGGGTGCACTGCTTGCTCAATCCCCTTTTCCCACCATGCCTGCTTTTTCTGTCGCTGCTGGTTGACAGCTGCCTGCTTCCTGCTTCACCTGCTGATGCCGGCAGACATCATCTGGAGCTGCTTCTGTAGGAGCTGCCCTTCTCCTTGGGATCCTTAACTGACGGCTGCCCAAAAAAAGGCAGTCCTGAAAGGGACTTTGAAATACAGCTCTTTCAGTCATAGGTGTGGTATGGACCAATGAGATTGAAATGGGCAAAGAGACACCTGACAATTCAAGTCAATTGCAAAGGGGGAGGATGGGGAGAGGAAGAGATCCAGAAAAAAACAAAGCACTGCAACACAGGGACTACACAGCCTAGATGCACACCAGCTCAGAAAACGTGTTGGGAGTCCACTAAAAACACAAAATAAACCACACAGAAAAGCACTAGTCGGGCAGAAAATGATTGCAAAATCACACAATTCCCTCCACAAAGCACCTGGAAAAAAAGGCTAAACAGATTGAAATCCATGTAAAACTACTCATTGAGCATCAATCAGCCGTTGGGTGTGATAGTGAGTTGGTCACAAAATCCAGATGACACGTTCACAGGTTTAGGGGGATCAACAGGGGTATCGTCCAAGTCTTCCACAATTCTTCCTTTGTTTTTCAACTTTGTCCCTCTATTCTTAGCTGCCAAAAAGGTATACATATGGCTAAAAATATCTTTGTTGTTCCCTGTTCCGGCCATGGCTTATACATCCCTTCTCTATTCTCTACTAGCCATTCTTTAAGATATTTATGAATTCTTTCTCGATACAACAGTGAAGCCTTGCACATGTACTCCAACAGGGGTCCGGCACCATAATACCCATCCCTCATTCTCTGTTACATAATGTCTACTAACCACGACCCGAACCAGCAGGGCTGTTCTCGCCCATTAAGCCGTGCCCTCCCACTGCCAGTTCCGCCCCCTCCCCCACAACCCTCTGCACTACTCTCACACACACCCTTACACCACACACACATCTCTTCTCACACAACATAATCCAGCCTTCCCTCTGCCTCTCCTTGTCACAATAAAACAAACCATGAAAAACTCAAAATAAAATCTACTTTTTTCATTCCAACACCCCCTATATATCGGGTGAGGAGATCCCGGGTCTCCAAAGGGGCCTCTACCACAATTACTTTTGGATTCAGGCCCCCTTATGCTGGGCGGAGAGATTCCAGGCCCTCTCAATACACAGAGCCTCTATCTGTATTTTTCGTTGTTACACAGTGCTGTCTTCTCTCCCCTAATAGCATAGGAAAGGGTCCTGTTACACCAGTCATCTATATAATAATCCCATTAACCTATGTACAATACCACGTGGTCTACAAAACCGCCCGCCTAGTCCTCTCTCACTATACTTACACCATTCTTCACATTCTCAGCACTCTTACTCCCTTCTGTACTCTGCTTGTTATTCTCAAAAAAGGTGTACTTCTATCTACGTGTTCACCTGAAGTCCTAGATCACAGGGTCCCATCAATGGCCTTCACAATCTAGGGACAGCGCCCCGCTCCAAAGAACAGAAAGGAATTCAAATAGCACGGCTCCGGTAAACCTCTCCAAGGTGCGCACACGGTGACTGGTCGCTACAGGTGGGCGAAGCCCCTTCTGGTGTGTGGCCGGGAATCCTCCGTCCTTGTGGAGGATTCTGGGACAACGTTGGGGTAACCTCTCAACAACCAGACCGAGAAATAACCCACTAGGTAACAAAGCTAGGTGCGTCCTTTTGTGAAAAGACCGAGCTTTATTTGTATACAAAAAGGAAATGGTGACTGGGTATTAGAAGTCGACTGCCGCAGAGCTCTATCGCTTCTTCAAAGCAAACCGCATGTTATAACTGTGTAAATCGTCATTAATGAACATTCAATATACAGTCTTCATCCCCCACCCTCATTGGCTGCCGCCTATTTACATGCTCATAATCACATATTGACCGCCTGTTTCATTGGTCATGTCATCTTCTACTCCGTCTTCACACGTGGGCTTTGATTTCTTCACCTTGGGTTGTTAGATGTTTGGTGAAGTTACTCAGAACACTGCCCTGCCTTGAGACCTAATCACGTGATGAACACCTGACCTTTAACACGAGCTCAGTGGATAACTTTGAGGTCAGTCTGGTCCTTGCAAATAAAGCAACTCTTTTCTCATCCCAGACACAGAGGCACCCCCGCCATGCCTCTCCATCGCAATCTTCTAACAGTTGGCATCACCCTTTGCTCTCCCTGGTATATATCACGTGCCTGGTTTTCCTCAGCTCCTCCCTTATGAACTACTCCTCCCAAGAGGCATGCCTGGGTTTCCTGCATGTCCTGCTAATCAATCTGAGTAGTGAAGGATTTAGGAGTTTGACTCTGCGGCATCTTGTAGTTCAAAGGGGACGTAATTATTCTGGGGGGCGCTAGTGTCCTAAATCTCAACTTGCTTCTTGGCAGCTC
This sequence comes from Ambystoma mexicanum, assembly GCF_040938575.1. NCBI lineage: Eukaryota > Metazoa > Chordata > Amphibia > Caudata > Ambystomatidae > Ambystoma > Ambystoma mexicanum. The sequence continues at coordinate 930,358,321 of NC_090931.1, read as the reverse complement.
GAGGCCTCTGCCCTGGCTCCCATGGGTTTGTCCTTCACATCAGCTGCATCCCTTGCTCATGTTGGGCCGTTCACATTTCTTTCTAATTTCGCAAAGCTCAAACAAGATATCTGTGCATGCATGTGTTCCCTACCTCACCTGGGGCGGGAGTGGACTTTCGCCCCCCAGGGCCCCATTGTTTTGTGTTTCTAACACTGCCTACGAGGATTGAGGCCTACCTTCGAACATAATACTGCTTCTACGTTTCTTGTTATTAGGATCCATGCTATGTATGTGTCATGTGTATACAATATATTAGCCTATCACTCTATAAAGCTAGTCATTTGTCTGCCTTACATTTGTGTGACATCTTTAAGGGGGCAGTAATGTGAGGCAGACAACTGCTTGTGCTTTTCGCAATTTAGACATTTTATTAAAGTTACATTTAGACAAACATTGCTTTTCCTACTCTATCAGAGAATTCCCTACCCCAGTGTAAAGGCTAAGGGGAAAACTCCTAACATAGGCAAACTGGCCCTCACACTAAACCACAAAACATTCAAAGGTAAGTAATGAAACATAAAACAATAACCAATAAGTACGCAGTATATAGTATTTCACCTGTCCTGGGGGAAATCCCTTCCCCAGGATTTCAGAGTCAGCTTCAAGAAAAGGTTCAAAGGAAAGTCTTAAACCAATACTTGCAAGTTCCAGGGTCAAACAAAAGTCCATCACACTTGGAAAGATCCCCTTCCAATTTCAGCCCAGAAAATATCACCAATGGTCATCTTGGATATCTTCTTTCCAAGATTAATTGCCACAGTTCACATAATGGCTTAACAACTTCTGTTTCTACAACTCTAGAGTTGGTTAGGACCTCTGCAGTACATTTAGTGTAATTGTCAGGATGTTTCTCTTTGGGGTTGTTACTTTCCTCTGAACAACCACCCTTCTACTACTGATACAGCGAAAACCATCTCGCTTGTTTCACAGTTTGCTACTACTTCTACCATCTTCAATGTAACATCCACTGACAGTTTTATACACTACCACAGTTCAGGTACATCCCCTTCAACTTCAGACATAACAATGATCAGGCAATAAAAGACGAGACTGTTCAATCTCTATAGCTAGGCAAGGCACTCTTCTTTCCTGTTCTCCAAGAACAGCCTCTTTGCCTCTTCTGTCTGCCTTACTGCCATAAGTATAACCTGCCTCTACTTCAAGACCATCTCTCGCTCAACTTCAGTCTTCAGCATTACAGATTATTTTTGTAATCTTCTTTACAAGCACCCAGTCCCCTCCCCCCACATTTGTTCACACCTTATTGGTTCCAGTAATTACCCTGAAGCTGTATTGCCACTCTTCCAGCCTCAGGCAACAATGCCACACTTTTATCAGAGGACACTGGACCTTTAGCAACCTTGCATATCAGGTGGATATATCTAAATTGGGCTTGTTCAACTTTGGAAAGGGTGTGCCTCTTGGATTGGTTAATGCTTGTACTTCTAGTCAGTACAACAACTTCTGAATTTATGATATGGCATTTATAATGCGCCTATACACACGTGTTAAAGAGTAATTGTTTCGAATTCTTCAAGGTGCAGTCTTCAAAGGAATAAAAGATTTAAGAACACACGTGCACTCTTTAAGATAGATCTTTAACCTTAAAGGATTGCAAATGTTTGTATTTCCATGTACTATCACAGAGACGGTTTGAACTACCTTTCAGGAAATGCAATTGGCCACACGCAACATCCTTTTTTTTTTTTTACTGCATTTACTTGTAACACTTGGGAAAGTTACAATGAGTCTTCCGAAATGGGTTTCAGCAAGCGTTCCCTCTTTAATTAGGGATATGCGACCACTCCGGCAAAAGTAAATGACCCAACAATGGAAATAGGATTTTTACGTGAACAGAGAATTTCCATGACGACTAACCGTTTATACTCTCTTGTGAACTTACATAAGGTAACAGTTATTGGTAAGGCTTTCTGAGTGAATCTGGATGCTGAGCTTCATTCACCGGCTCCAGGAACACTGCAGTTGCCGGCTGCTTCAATCTCCTGACTTCTACTACTGCTTTGGGCACACTTCTGTACCCACACCCCTTCTACAGCATGGGTGTCTCTGGTCCAGCCACGCCAATGGGGAGTCTCCTTCACTCCTATGTCCCTCAGCTTGCCTTCTGCTCTGGGTCTCGAGTGTCGGCACGGTCACAGCTACTCGGCGCACATGGGGGAAATACTCCACTCTCAGCATGTCTTCCTCGTGAAATCTGCTGTCTCCACGCCCTAGTGTCCTTTCTGTGATGACATCTCCTTGTGAATTGCCAGCCTCGTGCTCTTCTACTGCTACTACTGCTGCCAGTGTTCAACTCCTGCTCCAGCTCCTTCCTTCTCGCTTCTCCTGCTGCAGCCTTTTATGCCTCACAGGTATGGCAATTGGCTTCAGGTGTGAGCCATTTGTTTCAATTGCCTGACCTTGGCAAAAGCTGTGAGGCCTAATTGCCTGACTACTACATCTACATACCTCTTCAAACCTCTTCTTCGTCTCAGTCCCTATAGGATTCTGGGACATGTAGTTTACTTCATTAAAATTAGGTTTTCCCACCTCTTTAGTAATTTTAAGGGTACATTTAATTCCCCTATCAATTTTAAGCGAGAGTCTGTAGGTTTTAACTTTTATTAGGGAAGATGGTTTAGAGAAGACATTTGCACCATCCCTTATAGTGTAACTTTGGAAGTGAGGAGGGCATTTGATTTTAGGAACCAAACATATGCTTTCTTTTGGTAAAATATGTTTGAGTGTTGCAACCATAGGTTTTACCACCTTGGATTTAATAGGAGGTTGAGAGACATTAACATGACAATAAGCCATAAACCCTTCTGGTGCAGCGGTAAGTGCCTTGCTATCAATACTGTGTCTCATCCTACGGAATCTACTCACTACCCTGGGCCTTGTCTCCACCCAGTGAACCCTCCTGCAGTACACCACCCACAGGGTTGGGATCAGGAAGCATCTGCTTTCCCTTGGACACCTGAGAGGAGACTTTAGGTAGGGTTTTAATGAGGGATCTGCATGATTCTTCACACATCCTACAGTAAACTTGCTCTGTCCCATTCAACTTTGCCTCAAAAGCTCTCCCCTCTCCCCTGTGCCCACACATGTATTTCCTATGCATTCATATATTTTTCAAAATCTGAATATTTGAGAGGGGCTGGAATCTGGACCTGCATCCCAACAGGATACTACTCCTATAATGTAAGGAGAATCCACAATGGCTGGCAGATTCTAGTTGGCCTTAGGCCGCAGTCTTCATCAAAGTTCTTCCTGCAGTCGAAGTGACTTAACGGGGAATAACCAACAAGTCGGTTTAAGATAAACAATGTCTCTTATGTAAGAGCTCCGCTATAGGGCGAACTTTGACGAAGACTGCAGGGGATTTGTCTACGGCGGTGGATTTCGGCGCCCAAGATCTGGCGGCTGAAGCATCAACGTGGCTGGGCCCTCTGGCCGGCCTTCACAGTAGGGAGAGTGGTCGGGGTGCCCATATTTTCATTATGGCTTTCCTCTTTCCCCCTCTTTACCCTCTAGGTCTGGTCATCTTTCACTTTCGCTATGGAAAGGACTCCTTTTAGGTTCTGCCCTAAGTGTAGGGTCAGATACCCGTGGAAGGACAGCACAGGACTTGCAACTCCTGTCTCCCCTTAGATCACAATGAGAAGCGCTGTGCGGCTTGTAAACTCCTTCGGCCTAAGAACCTTAAGGAGCGCCGTGTAAAGCCGTGGGCCGCGTACGGTATGTCGCAGGCGGAACCGTCTTCCCCCAAACCCCTGAAAGTGAGGGGGGCACCTCTGATGACCAAACATCAATTGCGGGTGTGATAGACCTTGAGGCGGACACTTCTATGCCCATCCCTGACCCTTCAAGGCCTGACAATAGTCTCGCTTCAGGGACAACACCCGGCGACAGGGGCATACAAAGAACACATTACACTAAACACACAACCCCTCCACCTATTTCGACGCGTACGTCGAAAAAGGTGAAAGCGCCAGCAGGGCCGTCGAAATTTTGGCGGATTCCTCTTATCGTTCAGATCAACAGCCTTCCCTGCATCCGCAGCAGCGTTTTGCGACTGGGCATTCCAAATCAAACCAGGGCGCTACCCCCAAAATCAGGTTTACACATCGAAGCGCAGAATTTCTATGCTCCAACGGTCCCGAAAGGCCTGGTAGGCCAAAAAGTATGATTAGGAAAAACCGACCGCTAGGCCCTCTAATGCCGCGGTAGGCAGTAAATCTGATAGACCTTCGGACCCACTAACTCGCGCTGTTTCGGCGGTAATTGAACACAGTATCGCAAGAATTACTTTGGCGGTTGGGCTTATACCTATTACGTCAAACATGGGGCAGGCCGCGGACAAATCTATAGATACACCATGGTGCCCCGATTCTCACAAGACCTATGAGGACAGTCAAGAGCCTCTTTCCAACACCCTGAGTAACAAATTTTGGCGTCAAAGGGCGGAAGACAACATTTTTCCACCCGTAGGCCCTTCTGGTTCCTCTACGTGGACAAGGGAGAAATTTGAAGGGTGCATGGATCGTCTTGAAAAAATTATCAATTTTTCTGAACATCCTTACCCAAAAAGATCTTGTGGAGAACCTAATCTTAAATCTGCTTCTGATTTCCAAGAAGATCAGCCGTTGGCCCCCATCCATCATGAAGACATTGGTCAGATGGCTACTTATCAGGACTTTTACAGTGAAGATGAAGAACCTTCCTTCCTGCAGGGCTATAATGAGGACCAGGCGGATGCCATGGACAAATGGGAAGAAACTCAGCATGTGGGGACGGACCCATGGACGCTCCACCCAAGAAGATCAGGACACTGATGTTCTGTGCCTGAATTCTCCTCCGTCCACCCAGGCTCGCCAGGCCTTTCCTGTAGATGACCACATGGCCTTCAATGCCATGTTAAGAAAGGCAGCTGATCACTTTCAAATCACTACCTGAGCAGGACTTTGTAGAAGACATTCTCAAGGAGAAACCCCCTCAAGCCAGGCCTTTCCCCTGCTTAATTCTGTTAAAAGAAGATTGGCCCCGTCCCTGGTGTAGCCAGCTCAGACCCAAGCAGTGAACCCAAGAGTAGAAAAATTATTTCGGCCAGCTGCTTCGGACCCTCAATACATTAAAGGGCACGCCACCCCCGGTTCCCTGGTAGTGACTACCACCTGGAAACGGGCAGGAGTACCCCTCGCTACGGGGGAGGCGCCTCCGGATAGAGAATCCAAGAGGTTGTATGCCTTAGGTAAGTGGGTTACCTCGGCTGCCGCATATAACACGTGCATAGCGAATAACACTACTCTGCTGGCGAGTTATACTGACGCTCAATGGGACCTATTACAGGAAGGTCTCCAGGACGTCCCAGAACCCGTCAGGTCCAAGCTTCTTACCATTGTGGCTGTAGGGAGGCAAGTAAACCAGAATGTAATAAACATTCTCCAGCATGGGGTCTGGCATGGATTGACATGCTCATGAATATTCCCCGTCGTCAGGCTGGGAATCCTTGGTAAAGAAAAAACCAGTATCAGTTTCGTTTCTGATCTGTCTTTCGTAGTAGTAACCAATCACTGATCTCTGCGTCATACTGACCACAGCCAATGACTGCCCTCTACCTAATCCCCGCCTCTGGCAGCCATCTTCAGATTTTTACCGCACGTTCAAGTGTTGGGATCCTCCTGCTATTGCTCTCGAGCGTTTTCTCAAAAACTTCGATTTTTCGGTCAAAAGAGCCTCAAGCTCCACCGTTTCTTCATCCGATCATCGGGGACCCGTGTTGGATTCGTCTACGCCCCTCAAGGGTGAAGATTTCGTCGAGCCACGCTTTTGGAGGACTCCAGAAGTTTCTCAGGCCCATCTCGGACATGGCCCAGGAGAAGGGAAGCTCGACGCCCGAAAAGCTGTTCAGGGTCAGCCCTGGATGCCAGCTTCAGAATGTCTTTGAGGACGAACACTCCTTTTGTCTGTACTGCCTACATGAGGACAAGACGCACGTGGAGAAGGACTGTGCGTTTTGCGGCAATATGTCGGAGCGGACCATGAAGGACCGCCATCAACGTCTCGCCAACTGGCTGGAAGGGAAGAGCCCGTCAGGCGAGAAGAAGAAGAAATCCGAGCGGTCTTCTAAGACCTTTTGAGGACGCCCCGGCGACGGGGGTCCAACACAAGGCCAAGCACTGCGAGTCCGCTGGCACCGGGAGCGCCGAAATGTCGGGCTCTACGGGTGCCAGGCAGGGCGCATCCTCCCCGGCACCATCAACCACGAGCCAACGCTCTGGTTCGGGTAGGAGGAAGGCCGAGCACCCGGCGAAGCTCCTGGAGAGGCCCCGGTCGAGCTCGAAGGCCTCATCGGAGGGAGAGCGAGGCAGTGACCCTCCCCCCCCCCCCCCAAGGAGAAGGCGGTGAGCGCACCTAAGGTGGTGAAAGCCTTAATCCATCCGGCCAAGGCCTCTATCGAGACAGTCGCGGCGGCCCTGGCTCAGCCTGTGGAGGCTACACCAGGGGTGGCGACCTCGGGGCCCAGAGTCTCCCTGCCACCGCGGAGGGAGTCCTCTTTTATGCCCATCGACAGGACCCCCGTGAAACTTCCGACGGAGAAGAAAAAGGGGAGGCAGGAGGTCGTCGTGGATTCGGCCTCAACCTCTGAGGAAGAGATGATCAAAGTCTTAAGCCACGGCGTTGGCGTGGAAGAAGACCAGCCCGTCGAGAGGGACCCCGACGTGGGAGACGATGATAACGTCGAGGGTGCCGACGGGGCCCCTGACCGCCCGTCGGAATCCCCTCAACCAGTGCCGCAAGACAACTCAGCGGCCATTTTGTTGGCTATACAGTCCTTATGCTCGGAGATAAGGACGAGACTGCCGTTACCACCAGCGGAGGAACGGGGGACCCGGAGCCAGGCCGTTCTGGGAGCCCTCCTCCTAAGAGAAGGATTCACCCTCCACCTCCTTTTCAGCCATTGCGCCCTGTTCAGCCCTCCTCCCCGTCCACGACTCGTGGGGATGATACGGGGACTGACACGGCCGCGACGGGTACGGACGACGAGGTTTACGACGAGGATCTGCCGTCGTCACCTCCCACCCGGGCTTCCCCGCCTGACGAGATTGGATCGTTTCACTCCATGATCGCCAGGGCATCCGAGCTTTTCCAGCTCTGCCCGGAAGAGAAGAAGGAAGGTTTCCTTTATCAACGGCGCAAGGCCAAGAGGAAGACGGTCCTCTCCGTACCTCTACTGGATGATATTTTGGATGAGGGTCTCGCCCTCCTCAAGAACCCATCCACGACGCCGGCTAGAAGGGATCGGTACGAGAAGAAGTACCGGGTCCCGGACGCGGCCCCCTTGTGCCTTCGGGCTCAGCCGACCCCGGACTCGGTCGTCTCCGCGGCAGGCCAGGAAGAAAGCAGGGGGGGGGGCGCGGCCTCTACGTCGACCTCCCCGCCGGACGGCGAGGGAAAGAAATTGGATACGATGGGACGCAGGGTCATCTCGTCTGCAGCGACGACGATTAAGGCGGCCAACGCCTTGGCTATCATAGCCCGCTACGACAGGGAGTTGTGGTACAAACTGGCCCCCCCTGCTGGACTTCCTACCGGATGACAAGAGGACGGATGCCCTAGAGATCTTGCAGGAAGGAGAGGTGGCGTCGGACCACGCCATAATGATTGCGACGGACATCGCTGACACTGGATTCCGCCATTTGGGCAACGGCGTGTGCCTTAGGCGGCGTGGATGGCTCAAGGCTACTGACTTCCGTCAGGACGTGCAGACCAGAGTCTTGGACATGCCGTTCGACGGAAACAACCTGTTTGGGAAAACAGTGGACGATTCCCTTCCAGCCATCAAGGCAGACACGGAGACGGCCCGGGCTCTCGGGGTTCTCCAGCAACGGCGGCTGCCCTTTCGGAGCGGCGGAGGCAAACAGGGTGCCTCCAAAGGTTCCGGTGGCGGATTTTCCACCTACCGTCAAGCGGCCCGTTCGTCGTCGCATGAAGCTTACAGGGGACGAGGCAAGTCAGGCGGTCCCCGCTGTCGTCGCCAAGGAGGTCAAGGCGGCAAAGCCTCGTCGAAGCAGGACTGAACCGGCCATGGGGTCGGGCCCCCACCGAAGCACCCTGGTGGGAGGCCGGCTGGCGAGCTTCGTCAGCGTGTGGGAGTCCATCTCCACCGACCGTTGGGTGCTGGACGCCCTAGCCCAGGGTCACGGGCTCGAGTTTCTAAAGAGGTGCCCGCGCGTCCCCTCTGTGGCCAGGAAAGAACATCACGTCCCTCAACTTCTCTTGGAGGTAAAGGCGATGCTCAGGAAGGGCACCATCGAGCTCGTCCCAAAGAGGCTTCGGGGCTCCGGAGTTTACTCAAGATACTTCCTCATGAAGAAGAAGAAGACGGGAGGATGGCGTCCCATCCTGGACCTACGACGACTAAACAAATTCATCAAGGCACAGAAGTTCCGGATGGTCACCCTCCAACACGTCCTGGGTCAGCTGGAGGAGGGCGATTTCCTGTCGTCGTTGGATTTGGAGGATGCCTACTTCCATATTCCCATCCTAAAGGGACACCGAAAGTTTCTCAGGTTCGTGGTCCAAGGGCGTCACTATCAGTTCAGAGCCCTTCCCTTTGGACTGAGGTCGGCAACCAGGGTGCTCACCAAGTGCCTCGCACCGGTGGCGGCGCAGCTGCGCCGAGAGGGGATCCACGTCTACCCCTGCCTGGACAACTGGCTCATCCGAGCAAAGACGAAGGAGCTCGCCGTGGAGCCACACGGCAAGGACCGTCCAACTTCTCACGCACCTGGGATTCTCCATAAACTACGCCAAGTCCCACCTGGTGCCCGCGCAAGACGCACTGTTTCTGGGAGCGAAGCTCGACACGGTGTCGCTTCTGGCCTATCCGTCGGAGGAAAGGACGAGGGCCATTTTGGGCAAGGTTCAGCGGATGCTGGTTGCAGACGCGGCCAGAGTGAGGTCCATCAAGTCCCTCCTCGGAATGATGTCTTCTTGCATTTACCTCATCCCCCTGCGCAGGCTCCGGATGCGCCCGTTGCAGGAGTTCCTGGACGCGCGCTGGATCCAGACGACGGGCAGCTTCGAGGAGAGGATCACACTCAACGAGAGTTTCCAACGAGCGATCCGGTGGTGGGGCACCCGCGCACATCTGACGGCGGGCATGGACTTCCAGACCCCCGGCCATCAGGAGACAGTGACCACGGATGCCTCCCTGGAAGGGTGGGGAGCGCACACCGAAAATCTGCACGCGAGAGGCCTTTGGCTCCCGACGGAGAAGTCCCTCCATATCAACGTCCTGGAGCTCCGTGCAGTGTTTTGGGCCCTCAGGTCCTTCCCTCCGTCCCTCAAGGGCAAGGTGGTGAGGATCTTCACCGACAACACCACCACCACCATGTTCTACATCAGGAAACAGGGCGGAACCAGGTCGCCAGCCCTGTCCAGGGAGGCGCAGGATCTCTGGCATTGGGCCGTCTCCCAAGGGATGTTTCTGTTGCCGTTTCATCTGGCAGGGATAAAAAACACCATCGCCGACTTACTCAGCAGCGAGCTGCGCTCGTGCCACGAGTGGGAACTACGACAGGATCTAGTGGACCGCCTCTTCCGATGGTGGGGCACACCCCAGATCGATCTGTTCGCGACGGCAACGAACTCCAAGTGCCGGAGGTTCGCCAGCAGGTTTCCCCAGCCGAGGAGCATGGGCGATGCTTTCTCGTTCCCCTGGGAGGGCCTGTTTCTATACGCGTTCCCTCCATTGCCATTGCTGATCTGGCTCATCAACCAGCTCAAGAGGTCACGGTGCAGGATGATCCTCGTCGCACCTGCGTGGCCGAGGCAGATATGGTTCCCGGACCTTCTGGACTTGTCAGCGTCCCCGTCGATCAAGCTGCCAGGGGACGCGGATCTTCTCTCCAGGGAAGGAGGCGCCATCCTCCATCACGACCCGAAGTCGCTGAACTTGCAGGCCTGGCTCCTGCAGCGTTAGAGTTTGGAGGATACGACATACCGGCCGACTGCAGAGAGGTTCTTGCAAAGGCCAGGGCGTCCTCAACTCTTAAATGCTACGGGCACAAATGGAAGAGGTTCTCTGTCTGGTGCCACGCACAGAAGATTAACCCTCTACGGATTATGGCTCCCCAAGTACTGCCGTACCTAATGACGCTGGCCAAGGCTGGACTGCCGCACGTGTCCATCAAGATTCATCTTGCTGCGATCTCCCGATACACCAGAACCACGGGGCGGACGTCTTTGTGGTCTCATCGCCTGGTGAAAGAGTTCATGAAGGGACTGTTCAGATCGTTCCTGCCGGTGAAGGCTCCGGCCCCGGCGTGGGAGCTCAACGTGGTGCTGACCAAGCTCATGGGACCTCCGTTCGAGCCTCTGCACTCGGCTCCGCTGAAGTTCTTGTCGTGGAAAACAGCGTTTCTTGTGGCCATCACCTCCGCACGACGGGTGGGAGAGATCCAGGCCCTTTCCTGCAAGGCCCCGTACTTGACTTTTCACGACACAAGGGCAGTGCTCAGGACGCATCCCTCCTTCATGCCCAAGGTGCCGTCGGATTTCCACCTCAACGAACCCTTGGTGTTGCCTGTTTTCTTCCCGTCGCCTTCGTCGCCGGCTGAAAGGACTTTGCACTCGCTGGAGGTGGCTAGAGCGCTGAAGTTCTACGTGGACCGCACTAAGTGTTTTCGGAAGACCTCGCAACTCTTTGTGAACTTTGGACCTGTCAATCAGGGGAAGGCTCTCTCGAAGGCTTCCATTTCCAGATGGCTCTCCGGCTGTATCATGTACTGTCATCGGTTGGCAAACCGACCGCTGCCTGGCCGTCCGAGAGCCCATTCCACCAAAGCGATCGCAGCTACCACGGCGTTCCTATCTGGTGTGCCCTTGCTGGACATCTGCAGGGCTGCTACGTGGAGGTCGACGCACACCTTCACGAAATTCTACTGCGTCGATCGGGATTCCAGGGAGGAGTCCAGGGTCGGCCAAGCAGTGCTGCGCAACCTGTTCGCCTAAGGTGAGCCTGGTGAGGAGGTAAGATTTGCTTAATGTTTTGATGTAATGCTTAATGTTGAGCCTTTGCCACCTCCCGTGGTTGTGCATGTGTGTACTGCTATGTATTCTTTATTCATGAGCATGTGAATCCATGCCAGACCCCATGCTGGAGAAGGAACAAGTTACTTACCTGTAACTGTTGTTCTCCAGCACGGGTCTGGCATGGATTCACATGCGAACCCTCCCGCCTACCCCTCTGCGGCTCTTCACTTGGTCATACTGCCACTTCACGTGCTACCAAATCTGAAGATGGCTGCCAGAGGCGGGGCTTAGGTAGAGGGCAGTCATTGGCTGTGGTCAGTATGACGCAGAGATCAGTGATTGGTTACTACTACGAAAGACAGATCAGAAACGAAACTGATATTGTTTTTTTCTTTACCGAGGATTCCCAGCCTGACGACGGGGAATATTCATGAGCATGTGAATCCATGCCAGACCCATGCTGGTGAACAACAGTTACAGGTAAGTAACTTGTTCCCTCTGGACACAGCTGAAACACCAGGCAGGTCTCTGGCCCTGGGCACTTTACTTTACTTAAGCGGCACGCTTGGCTTCGTAGCTCAGGTTTTAAGCCCGAGACACAGGCCGCTCTCATCAACAAACCCATTGAAGAAACGAACTTCTTCGGAAATGCGGTCGATGAGGCCCTAGAAACGGCCAAAAAAAGAGCATGAGACTAGTCTCTGCAACAAATTACTCAAAAACCTCTCTCCCCCCCCCCCCCCAAGGGGAGATAATTCCCGTCTGTCCTTACGAGGGCAGTCCCGTTTAAGTCGGAACTATAGCACGGGAAACTTTAATACTGGACAAACATCAGGAAGCCCTGTATACTACCCACCAAGGGGTCAGCGACGCGGCAAAGAAAATGTAGAGGCCCCAAACCTAGAGGAGCCGTAGCCCCTAGTCAGAAATGACCATCATATCCATGTCCCCTCCCATGTCACCCCGGTCGGGGGGGCGCTTAACATCTTCCCTCACGGCATGGAAGGGGATAACTTCAGTCCAGTGGGTCATAAAGACGGTCGCCCACAGGTACTGCATGGAATTCTCCTGACCTTCACAATTCAGACCACCGGACTCACCACCGGACTCACAGCGCCTCTCACCGTTCATGATAGAAGACAGGCATTATCAATTCAAAGTGCTCCCCTTCGGCATCGCCCAGCCCCAAGGGTGTTTACCAAAGTCCTGGCAGTAGCAGCAGCACACCTGAGCAGACTATCCATCCCGGTTTACCCTTTCCTCGACGACTGGCTCATAACAGGGGACTTGTACGACACATGTTTTTTGAACACCCAAAAGACTGTAGACCTTCTGTTCAGTCTGGGTGTCTCCATCAACGAGAAAAAATCCAGTTTAGTCCCCAGTCAAAAAAACAATTTCTAGGAGCTCTAATCCAGACAAAAGACGTCCTCGTCTTCCGCTCCAAAGAGAAGGTTCATGTAAATGTATGTTCTGTAAAAGGTTGCATGTCACCACACACCCACTTGCTTGCTACACTGCTGCCACCCAGAGGCTAGCCATACATAGGCCAGCTGTGCATAGGCCAGCCATACGCAGTGAAACTTTTATTTGACATATACTGCAAACATAGTAAATGTTAATTAAAAGTTTCAAACATCCCTTGCAAATGGTACTCGCCTTTCATTAAATCTACATGACTACGCTGTGACTCACGTTGACCTCTACCCACACCTGTACTGTGTCCTCTGTATATACTTGTAAACTTTTGTTTTTATACCTGTACATTTGTAAATTGTTATGTAATTGTATTATGACCCTGCATACATATGTAACTCGCTGTACAGCACTGTAACCAAGCTTTAAATATTCTCATTTTTTTCTGCGCCCTGATACCCTGGTCTGGCGCGCAATACAAATGAACAAACAAACATAACAAACAAACGTGGGCAAAAATCCTTTCTTAGCCCTTGATGAGCGTCTGTAAAATATAAAAGGTGAGCTGCATGAATGGGCACAAATAAATATGATTAAAATGCTCTGTAAATAGTTTTGCCAGCTCTCCTGCAGGTGCTAATATATAATGCAATCAGAGAGCAAAGTGAGCTCTGGCGGCTAACTACACTGTACGGTAGTGCAGTAGATCAGTGTAACTACAGACTGGATGGAACTATTGATCACTACTTTGATTAAACATCTAGTTAGAGGTGTGTATTATGTAAGAGGAAAGAATGTAAGTGACTAAGCAGAGTGGCTGGCGTAGCAGGCAGGGACCTGGTAATATAGTGGTTTTCTGGCCTTCTCACTTTCATGGTAGTTGGTATAAAGCAACAGGGTGATCAGAGAATGTCGAGGAGTATGTGATCAGCTCATGTGGTGAGCACCAGTTGTATTTGTATTTATTTAGTTTATATAGCGCTTTGCACCAAAGCGCTGCACATTTTAACAGGATACATACATATTGTTATTTGTTACGTATAACAATTAACAATATAACAGTAACAGTGGAAGCAATTTTCAATTGAGAATCAGACCAACAAAACAATAAGTAGAGCAATTAACTGGAGGGGAGAAGGAGAGTAGTGCAGTAGAACTGAGAGGGAGGGGAGGGGAAGAGGAGGAGGAGGAGGGAAACGGATGGGGTGAAGGGTGAGAATAGGGGGAGGGAGGTGGTCAAGGAGTTAAGGCAAGGTGGGAGGGGAGCAGGAAGGCGGGGGTTTCATGGCGGGGAATGGAGAAGGAGAGATTTGAGGGAAGTTCGGAATGAGGAAAAGGTAGAAATAGAGCAGAGTGAGAGAGGTAAGGAGTTCCAGTGCAGGGGGGCTAGGAGATGGAAGGAGCGGAAACGGGATGTGGCACAAGGGGAAGGAGGGACAGTGAGAAGGAAGTGGTCGGCAGAGCAAAGGGAGCGGGAGGGAGTGTAGAACGAGAGGAGAGATAAGGGGGAGCAAGACCATGGAGAAATTTGCACAGAAATATGCAACCAGCAAGTTGGAGAACTAGGTCTGCCATCAAAATCATTTGGGTGTGTGATCGTGGACATTTTCAAAAGTGTTCAATCGTCACGATGATGCATCTTCCCAAACAAAATGAAACATAATTGTCACTATGAGATTTGGATACACTAATCTAAAATTTACTGTAAAGCATGGAGAGGATGCAGTGTTTTCCGGTATAAATACTCTAATTATGCATTATGTTACAACATAAGTTTTTAGGAATGAAATTGCATGACTGTCAAGTTAACACATACTGGCCTTTGCAAGACAGGATATAGTTAGCTTAATACAATTCTCATCCTGATTATTTCTGGTTTGCAAATATTTGAAAAAGAAAGTCTTGCCTTGAAGTCCCACACAGGCCTTTGGCCCTTAAGAGTGGAGGAGATGATTACTGCTGCACTCTCTCTCCATTAGCCCCTTTGAACTTGCAGTGAACAGAGAAAAGCGGGCGGAGCAAGCTTTGAGGGCAAGAGGAATGCAGGGCACGCTGTGGTTTCATTTAACAGGGTAACTTAAATAGCTAGCTTTGTTACACAATTGGCGATTTGATTAGCACACTTACAGAATTGCATAGCATATTGGTATGAGACACTGCTTATTTTATTCCTTTAGGGGCAAGTAATGGCGTAAAGACTGCAGAGGGGGTATAGGCTTAGACCATCAAGAAGGTGATGGTGCAGAAAAGTACTGCCATTTAGGCAAAGAGGACAGGGAGATATCCAAGAATCCTAGCAATCTTGGGGAAAGTGTAGAGGCTGGTGGAAGGAACCGGAGGGCATGGCCGCGTTGAAGGACAGAAATGTCAGACCATGGAGCTTGTACCAACTGGGAAGACTAGGCCCATGCTTCTTCAGCAAACCCCACAAAGACTCACCAAATCCTCTTCATAGTGCCAGGTTGGGAGGAAGTTGTGACCAGCCCACAAGAGGAGTATTCCACGGAAACTCCTAGGAGGTAGCGAGGCAGAGGATCCCAAAAGCATCTAGATTCCAGGGAACTATGGGCCGTGGCTGGAGGCTCTTTGGCTCTTGTACTCTGTCTAGTTTAAGCCAGTGTCTGGGACATAGCCCCCAGAAGGCTTTCGGTTTTCTGTCTGGGATTCTGGCTTTCTGTCCCACCGCTCTCCCCCACCTATGCTCTTGTTTCTCTCTGGATCTGTCTCTCAGCAGCTGGCTCTGTTCCAGGTCCAGGGTATGCTCTCCTTCAGTTCTGACCCTCTGCAGGGGCTGGTGTGCCCTTCTCATAATATAAGATGTTTGGTGCCCTTGTCTCTCCTTGACCCTGTCTCCTATCGGCGCTCCTGGTCTGGTAATTAGCTCTAGTTTCACAGCTGTACAACTTGTGTTGTCTCCCATTCTCCCAGACTGTGAAAACAGAGTTTGTGTTGTATGCGACAGTCATGGGATTGGGAGGGAGGCAGGGCAAAGGGCTTGTGCCCACTATGCAAATAATATATATGCTCTTTGTGTTTGGTGTTGAGCTTGTATCATGGTCTACCTGGTTTGCTTCCATCTTTGCAGGTAAAATGGTTTAAACAATATGACCTTACCTTCCCAAGAAAAATGTGCTTTTCTGGCTGAGTATGAGGAGGTATTATTAGTGCGTAAGGGACAGGTAGAGAGTTGTTTTCCTTCCCTCCTCTAGCCAGTGTTTAGTGGACCTCACCTCTTGCCTCTTTGGAGCTTGTCCGGTGGTTCAATTTAAAGCAAAAGATTGGGTCCTTGCTTGATATTGAAGTTGTGGTGAGGGTTCTTTCCTGCAGCCTGAAGGATTCTCAGGAGGTGTGGCTCATGCAACGGAACTCGGGGGATCCACCATTTGCTGCATGTGGGTAGCTCCTCACTAGGCTTGTGAGCATCTATGGCCCCAATGTGTGCAGTGTCACTGTAGGAGGCCCAGGTAACTGTAAATTAGTTTGCCTGGCACTGCTTGACATTATTTCGAAAATATATCGTATGTCACCAGAGCACTCCAACTTTCCGGAATGTGGACAGTCCATGTTTTCAATTCATTGGCCTCTCCATTGCAAAATACCTTGCACCTTTTTAAGCCTTTCCCGTCAAATTATAACTTATAACTTTGAAATTCATTGGTGCATGTTCATACATTTAACTAATGCCTTGTTAATCATTTAAATAATTTCAGCAATCGTGACTTTCATGTAAGAAAAATAATAAGAAAAAGGTAAACGCCTATCTACAAAACAATTGCACGAGAGCCTTTCTTTAGGCAGATGTTCAGTTGGCCTTTCTTAGGTTCTTCTATAGTTTGCCATTTTCCAGTATGAAACTGACGGAAAAGAAGTTACTATATAACCTTTCTTGTCTGTGAATCTAATGCCTGACCAACTGTTATGTACTGCAACGAAGTTGAATGGATTCAGTACACTTCACTACTGAATGCTTACCTTTTACAATATAGATTCTAGGACTTTCTGACATCCCTTTTGTTGCCACCTGGTAAGGCTCTCATTTTTTGGTTGTATACTGCTGATCTTTCAAAATGGCTCATTTTGCTTTGACCGTGGGTTACGTTTTATGTTCTTCAAGAAGAGCCCGTCACATGAGCCTCAATGCATATTTGGCTGTGCCATGAAGTTGTATTGTGTTCGTTGTCCTCCATTTGAATCCAGCTCTTTAACATTTTTTGCAGCAATTGGGCTGTTTTTTGTTGCACTTACACTGTGGTTGCTTCATAGGAATTGTGGGTGTTCTAGCCTCAGCAGTTGGGTTAATTCCTTTTTCTGCCCTTTTCACAGGTGGAGGAAGTTTGTTAGATCCTCTGTTGAATCTTCAGTGCCTAACGATTGGTAATTTCTAATCATTAGAATCTTAGATTGCCTTTAGCTAGCTTATTTGCCCTTGTCTTCAAAAACAGTTGTCTGTTTTATTATAGCGGCTGAGTTTGTTATGGGTGCATCTTTGTGTAGAAGATTGAACACTGAGAGATGGATTTTAGTTTCATGTTTTTTTTTTATCAAGGTGACTTAGCAATCTTTTTGTACGTTTTAGGGTCATGGCTAGGGATATGTGTTATGAGCTTTCCAGTGGAGTTAAGAGGTGTAGAACTATTTATGCAACCCTGTGATAAATTCCTTTGCTGGGTTTTTGAATATAGCAAAGTCGCTTATAATTTTTTCTGTTCTCTTTTGAGGAGCATGCAATACAATCTGGTTAAAAAAGCAATGTGCTTTTCACTTGCCTTCTCTATGAAAGCCACGCCTCGTAATGTGGCTTTGATAGCATTTGTTGTCATAGACTGGAGAGAAGAGCATCATGGAGAGCACATTCAACAAAATCTTTAGCAAATCACTGATGACAATAAATATACCTGCAAACATCCATAGAGTTAAAAATTGAAGAATTGGTGAACACAAATCCAATAAATTACATTAGTACTCCAAAACATGATGCGCACAGCAATACATCCCAGGACACACTGTACTGGAATCAAACAAAAAGTGTGTTCTGCATTCGGGACTCTATGCCTAAGGTACAAGTAAATTGTTTTCATAAGAGACTTGATTATTCTCTGGGGGAAAACTGACCCGGGATTCAGAGGAGAAAGAGAAACACCTAGCCAGCACAGCCTTAATGACTAGTTTGCCTGTGTCAACCCATAAGACAAACCCGCCCCAATAATTTTGTGGTACATACATAACAGAAAAAGCAGGCAAGAAGTTGACCCAGAAAATATAACTGTCTACGTATATTAGAAGAAACCTAGGACACTGTTACAAAGTTATCAATTGCAAGATCCTTGGAATAGGTTCAACATGATTCTGCATATACAAAACCAATTGTGTATATACTAAAATGCTACGAAACCTATTCTGCAGTGTGTAACCAGCTTCATCACAGTAAGTTTGTGCTGGGAAAATAGAAGCCATTCATACTTATACTTGTGCCAGCACATCTAATCATTCCTCCACATCACTTACAGGCTAGAAATGTTTGAACTTGGTCTGCCTTTCAATCTTTCTCCCATTGACTTTCTCTCCAATCCAAATTCAGAAAGTCCCATCGTACTATGAAGTTCGTAGTCTTACTACAAAGTATCTCTCTAGATGTTCTACCTTTTTAGCTTTTGATTTTTAATCTGTTACTATTCTGTGGTGTCTGCGCCTCCAATGTACTACTTTTCAAAGTGTGAAATATGCTTAAAGATACATTTGGATCCATCCTTCCAACCATGCCAACTTTGGCTTCATTGCTAGGTTATCTTTTCCAGACCACCATATTATGTATAATTTTCTTCATTCCTATCAAGGTCACGAACACGCAAATGTCAAATTTGTTTTGCACATCTCACCGCAATTATATGCAGGGCTAGACCCACTGCAGGGCACCCCAAATCTCACAATATTTTGTATTACCGTAACTCCCACCCCCACATTTAATAGCAGTGTCACGTACAGTGTGAAATTCTGCATTTTCGTGTTCGTGATTTTACTATTAAGTATTTTGGTAGGAGACTGTTTTGAGCCTGCACTAATTTGTTTTTTACATTTTTTTTTTTATTGAAGCCACTTGATTTTAGTGTTATGGGGGGAGCATTGACCTTGAAATTTTGAATTCGGTATTTCAGGATCACTTTCCAGTATACTTTGTTAGTCGTATATTTCTCTGTGATTAGTTCAATGGGTTGCCATTTCATTGTAATCTTCTCTGTCCCCCCCGCCCCCCGGGACAATGTGTGTATTAATTGTGTGACTGGTAGTCGCACACTGCTGCCTGCCCTCTCTGGGACACTCGATCTGGGAGCATGGTCTGGAGCAGGTCTATGTAGGTCCCTCAAGCTTCCCAGCTCAGTGGTTGCCTCTTATCAAACACCAGGTCTGTGAAGGTCCCTCAAGCTTCCTGTTATGTCTTACCTATCCTGGTTCATTAGCTGTTTCCTAAGTATATGTGAGCTTGTGCCTGGAATGCTTGTATTATAGTGTTCCATCTAGAATGTTTTGGTGTGAGTGCCAAGGTTCTCCCTGTTCAGTTGGAAAATGAGCTGAACAGAGGGGGGACCGGTGGATGCTTCCCTCCCTTATGTACTTATCCTGCCTGTAACTTATTACCTGTGACTTATGTACCACGAACCCACTAAAGTCTCTTAACCCAACCTGGTCTCCTGGCTCATCATTGCAACCCCTCAACTTGCGTTGTAACACTGGCGACGAGGATTTTGGTGATTGAGGTGTACCTGGGGCTGAAAAGCAGCAAGAAAGGACAGAAAAGAAGCAAACTTGTGCCAGAAGGAATATGGTGCACAGGAAGTTGCCCACCAAAAAGGAGTGAGGAACCAGAAGCATCCACCGCCTCCCCCCACCCCCCGGACCCAAGGTGAGCGCGCCCCATGTCCTGCATGACTGATTAGTGAGGGACATTTATAGTGATTTTGGGGGGCAGCGCTGCTCACTTTCATTTGTTCTGCATCTGCCACAGCAAGGGCTTCTTAATATATGAAGGCATAGGCGCATTTTTAGTTTGGCGCTTCACAAGAGGTCAGTGGCGTGTTATTGGCAGAGCAAGGGGTCGGGGGAACAAAAGAGAGACTCTGCTTATCAGCAGTGCAAGTGGCTCCAGCGATAATGCGCATAGAAGTAGCCGGGCATTTGACATCACGCCCACGTTCATAAGACTTTTACAAGCTGCGTTTGAACATGCTGTAAAAAGGAGCGGCTGCAAGTCATATTAACACTGAGTAGGAGTTAAAGGCGCAGCTGGATTGACTGTTCATTACCTTCGGCATTACTGGAACGTTACATGTACTGCAATGACTGGAGGATGCATTTCAAGGCTATCAAAATGAAAGCGTCAGGCATTTATTTTCTATTAGCATTTCCATTTTGTCTGATCGGATCTTCAGGAAAGTGTTTCTGCCTTTCGATTTTCTTGAAAGTGTAATGTGCGAACTCAAAATGTTTTGCCTTATGTACATTGCAATTTGTTTTTGTGACATTGCCATTTTATTGAGCTGATATTTAAGAGTTAAAAAGCAACATGCAATGTACCCATGCAACGTTTCTTTATATTGTAAATGCAAAGGCCATCACATGCTAAAATGTTGTTTGGAAAATGAAAATGAAGGCAATGTATCACTTTGGGAATGTGATATATAAAAACATGGGTCACATTTTGCAGGCATTGTGGTGTAGTTGTTATGGTTTGTTATATGGCATTCTATAACATGCTTCTGGGAAAGGAGTTTCCTGTTTTTTGTGCCAATAGCATTGGCAGGAGTGTTGATTTACAATGGCCATGTGCTGTGGGTCTCTTTATTGGTGTCAATATAGTTATTGGTGTGTGCCAAACTGTAAGCATGAGTGTTACCCAAGGGTGGGCAATTGAATTATTTTTTGGAGCCATATGGTGGCTATGTGCCAATAAGCAGTGTTTTATTATGGTGCCAATGTGTTTTGTTTAGCAAGTGTTTTAGTAATTGCATTGGACCTAAAGTTATGATGCCAATGTTGGTTATTGGCAAGTTTTAATTGGAAATGGCTATGGCACCAATGTTTTTAGCAGGTTCTAAGTGGTAATGGAATGGAATTAATGCAACCAAAAGAAATGGCAGGTAATAAAATGTATAGTGTAGTTTGCAGTAACTAACCCACAGCTACATATCAACAAAGACTCTGCAGGCATAACATTTTGAATTTTTATTGCGGCGCACCTAATTTTCAGATTATCAAAATTTGTTATGCTGAATTCGTCTTGTTGTTTTTGTGTGGATATTGTGAGTGCCATAGAACTACTGCATTTCTTTGATATGTTCACTTTGACAATGTTTTTATTAACCTAACAATTTCTCCACAGGTATATGTCAAAACTGAACTTTGCAAGCATGATTTTTGGGACTCGCTATGGTGGTGTAACTTAAAACGTTTTATATTCCCAAATTGTTCAAGCTGAATTCGTTCATTAGTTTATTTAACAAACTGTGTAGGTTATTAATAATTCAGCTGTGTGATTGTGGTTGTGTGAACGTCTGTTTGCCAGTATGAGAGCATGGTTTGCTCATTGTCTAGTAATAGGTTAGTTCCTTGACCTTTAAGCATGCCTATGTTTAATATGCTTAGTTGTGGCGAGCATTCTCTTGTTCAGGTAGTGAACTTACATAGGTTCAAATGTTAATGTGCTCAGTGGTGAGCATTGGTGTTTCAAGGTTAGTAGCTAGGTTACAGACCTGGTTTTATGTTGGCACATTTTTGTGTCAATGTGTTAGTTAATGATTGATCATTTGGTTGGGTATCAACATTGGTGCTATTTGTCACCGTTAATGTGGTTGGTGCTCAGCAGGATGTTACGTGGAGGCAATTTGTGTCTCTAAATGATATGCATTAGGCAGATAGAGGGTATTAACCCTGTAGTTTCTTTCAAGAATCTTTTGATTTTGGAGAATGTTGTAACAGGGTTAATGATATGATATGATGTAGGTGGTCAGGTTTGTTTATTAGATTGTGGGCTGGTTCCCTGTAGCTGAGTTCCATAAATGGCCATTATGGTTCTGGCGAGTGTCTTGTAGTGGATTAGCTATTTTTAGCTATATCATGGAATTGGAAGGGAATAGCATATGACTATTAGTGGTTTGCTGGATGGGACATGGAAGGATAGCTTTTTTTAGATATATTGTCCATTTATGACTTTCCCTTCTGTTTCCTTCCTTCATTGTATTGTCATGTAAGGGGGGAGATGCGTTATGTCTTACCTATCCCGGTTCATTAGCTGTTTCCTAAGTATATGTGAGCCTGTGCCTGGAATGCTTGTATTATAGTGTTCCATCTAGAATGTTTTGGTGTGAGTGCCAAGGTTCTCCCTGTTCAGTTGGAAAATGAGCTGAACAGAGGGGGGACCGGTGGATGCTTCCCTCCCTTATGTACTTATCCTGCCTGTAACTTATTACCTGTGACTTATGTACCACGAACCCACTAAAGTCTCTTAACCCAACCTGGTCTCCTGGCTCATCATTGCAACCCCTCAACTTGCGTTGTAACACTTCCCAGCTCAGTGGTTGCCTCTGATCAAACACCAATAGATTAGAAGTACACTACATAGATTTTACCTAGAACCACTGGGTGATAAACCTCTGGGAACTGTGAAAATTCAATAGAAGTTACTCTAATATACATATAATGGTGAACTTCCATATTATCCTTTTCCCCCTTGGGGTCGAGCAGTTTTTGAGGCTCTCATTATATTTGCATGTTTTATGTCTATTTTATAGTGCTAAATCCACTGCATTTCACTTTGTGTACTATATTGTAACTACATTGCTCAGAAATGTGAATAAATTGTTGCTTTCGGATTGTGGGCGACCTGCATCTCTTTAGTGCCAAAACTGTATTTACTATGTGTTTTTTTACTGAGCGATGACTATTTTGGTCTACTTTACTTTTAACCATTTGTCGCCCTCCTGCAATACAGTTTTTGGAGGAGCCGAGTTACAATCCTTACTGGCTTTCAATGAATACTATGGGGATTTTCTTACTTACCCTTTCCATTTAATTTGTGTTGTATATTTTGTTGTGTGCATGGGCCTAATTATACCTTAATACCTTCCCCACATACAGCCAGACTTCTCTGACAATTTATTAGTTTTAGACAAGCTGGATTGACACTATGTTTAGAAACTTCTGTTTTGGTCTTCTGCTCCCTTCTCCAGAGGGTTTCTGAAAGCCCTCACTAGCAGTGCTGTAGTTCCCTAAGGAACAATCACCCTATTAGTTGGATAGTAGTTCTCTGAACCATGTTTCTCTGATTGCAAAGAAGTTTTGTTTTTTCTCAGGTGTCCTGTTGTGGTGTCAGTTGCATTTTGTATTGGTTGATGTGGCGTTTATTCAACCAAGATTCTTTGAGTGCCATTCTAGTTCGTTGGATTGTAATCTGGTTGGGAAAAATCTTGTTTAGTCAGTTAGGTGAGGGCTTATGGGTTTCATCATCAGTATTAAAATCTCTCCTTGGTAGGACATTTTGGGATGTGGCTATATGCTGTAGTTTAGCCAGTTTCTGTTCTTGATTAGGTTGGGTTTCACGAGGAAGAGGTATTGTAGCCTAGGTATACTGGGGGCAGGGAACATATTCTATCAAATTGGAAGGTTCACATCTTGGTTAAGACTGGTTGTTTCAGTGGAGTCCCTATTAACTTGGGAATTGTTCTCCACTTGAACAGTGCTCAATTGATCGGTGGCAGAGGACTTTGCTTGCTGATGGTTAGTGGAGTAGTTGGTGAGTTTTATACATACTTGGTAATTTTTTTTATTTACAGCAATGAGTAAATTCCTAGAGTAAATGACGTTTTCCAAGAAGATTAGGTGGTGCTCCCTAACTTGAATCATAAGGCCGTTGGAGGCTCATGGTATATTTTAAGGTGCATAAAAAATGAAATATGATGGCTAGTTTAGTGCCTCCATGAGTACCACTGGATATGGTGCATGTAAAATATATAAAGGAGGTGGCTTCCTAATAGGCTGTATCATTTAGTAGAAATGGCACAAGTCCTGGGGCATTGGTGTAGGTATGTCATGGTCTGCTTCTGGAGTGATACTTCTGAATATCATGACTAATGGAGATGGTAAAAAAACAATCTTATGGTGCATAGCCCTTCCTAGCTGAGGAGAATGTTTGGCAGGGCACATTAGTCTGCATAAATTGAGTGCATGAAGTAGGGAGGTGGTTAGGGACCACAGAATAGAAATGTATGTACATTTGAAAAAGAAAAACTCTGTAAATCAGTATCTCACAATTGTGCCTAGCCTAGAGCTCCTGGCTTGAGTGGTGTTGGCAAATAACGCTGTACTGTGTTGATGGGGAGAACGGGATTTGAACATACGATTTGTTGGATAAAAAAATTAAGAAAAAGGAAAATGCATCATGCATCTCTTTACTCCATATTTAGAGCATGCATAGGTTTGATTGATACTAGTGTTAGCAAATGGACTTGGGGTTGTTAATCTGATATGGGTTTACGAGGCTCTATCTCGGAAACGGTAGAAGATACCAAAACATATATTCCTTTTGATCATTGTTAACCAAAAAAACCTACTTAGCACATTTTTCATAGAACCGACCTAAAAACAGTTAAATATCAAAAACGAAATTAGTATTCATAATGGTGGCAGTCTAGGATTAATGTCACACAGGCCCTCTGCCACAAGATTCAGACTAAACACCTGGTAGTACATGATTGTATGCTTCATTATCAATGCATCCCCAGTAGGACATACCTTGCGTTCATTCAAAATCCCATGGATTAGGTTAATGTAATGGATGCCCCTCAACTATTACATATTTCTTATGTGGTACAGATTTTCTTAGATGTGTCATGCGCTTGATGTGTCTACATTCCCAAATCTAACGTCACCGACACCTGATGTGGCCAAAGTTGTGAGCGGCGGCTTGTGATACCTCACAGTAGAGTTGTGACCTAGCAGTTCATGCTGAAATGCCCTTTTTTGCGGTGCGACCAAGATGATTTTTGTTATTTTCCTCTTCTGTAGCGCCACAGCTCGTTGATTTTCTAAATATTAGTAGCATAGGATGGTGTCCAGAGCTGTTGCCAGGGGTTATAATTAATTTAGAGGTTCTCATTAATCCGTTTTTAGTTTTGCAATGTACCTTTAACATCACGTCGCTGCGGACCTGGGTTGAACGAACTCTAATCTAGTGTTGAAACCTTGTTTTCTATGGCACGGACAAGAGCACAAGCATTTACATTTCTAAAAGTATCTGTTTTTACAGCTGCTGCTGGTAATGACAGGCAGTCTACAATATCGGGAGTTTCCATCAGAAAATAAGCATTTCTCACGATAATTAAGTATAAACCAAGCAGTTTATTTTTCTCTTTTGTCTGCAACATTCCCATAGCTCAGTCGTACAGAAATTCATATGTGGCTTTGCAGACTCATGCCAAGCCAAATAGCGATCTCGATTTCGGCATGCAAAGGGAACTTATTAACAAGCTCTGTTTGATTCAAGTTTCTAACACTTAATCTGTAACCACAACTTAAAAGTAAAATAAAATTGCTAAGCTTTTCCTGTTGTGTTGTACTGGTACGAGTCCATCCACTCGTGCAAAAACTTGGTAGCAAATGTCTTCCCATCATTAAACTGTGACAGGCGATGTAAGAATTGCATGGAATTTAAAACAATTTTGAATTGCAAAATGAGGATCCTTCCTACAACTTAACGCAATGTCACTAAAAATGTGTTTTAAAAAAATATATTTTATTTTTTAACTGTGCATACTATTCTACTTGTATAACTCTCACTGCCAAAAAGCGTATGGTCTTGAAGCCCAGCTCAAAAAGATATATTCTTGTTTCAAAATCCTTCTGCTAGTATCCCTTGAAAGGTGAACAGCTGTACAAGCGTTCACATAACTACAGTAGCCTATGTACCCACATAGGACATCCAGCACCTTAGCGCTATGTTAATGTTGTGATCTTTTTCTCAAGAATATTGAACATTGCATTTCTGTTAGTTGCCTGAAATATAAACCCAACAATACAAAATAAAAAAGTGTTGTTTTGTCGCAATTTCTGTTAGACTAGGATCAATCATAACGAAGTAAGTCTGGATTTGTTTGTTTTGACATTGTTCTCCTCTGCCATCTTTTACACAATGCATATATTTGTCCCAATGATGTGCCCTCAGTTGCAGTTTTGGTGAGATGTTAACTACCCCACCAGCACTTAGTGATCAGTCGATCAGTAGTCACTTTCTCTCTCCTCTCGTAAGCAAGTACTTTGCTGGAGAATCACCTAATTTCCCTGCATCTTTTGGTCCTCTTCTCGGTTCATAATTCAGGGGCATCATAATGCCAGATATATGTTGTGATGGGGTCTTTCTAGAAGAGCTGTTTGCCATTGTACTTCCTGTCTGTACTAGCTGGTGTGCTGCACACATTACAGAACTACGGATGATTGGAGAAGTATGTGTAAGGAAGGGATGGTATCATGAATGACGACAGACGCAAATGAGGCACAGCTCAAGGGTGTTTATTTAGCAACGATGGGGTGGTAGAACACCTATCCAGCCCTATATCTAAGGATGGGAGTAAGCTTGACCATCAAATAATCAATAACTTAGTCCTAGTAGCGTCTTATCAAATCAAAATGGCATATACTAAAAAATCTATTGCCAATCCTTATGCTATAACAAGTGTGTGCGGGAAGAAAATGTATGCAAAAGAAAAGTGTTCAAGAAAGTGTGCATCAAAATGACTGAACCGTGCTGTTCCCTTCCCCACGTTTTCAGCACGGGACAAGGTGGCACACTCAGGCTTTGGAATACTCTCTGGCTTCTTAGGCTCGAGGATGCAGTTCAGGACATAATCCAGGGCCTTCCACAATAGTCTCTTTCCATAACAAAGTCTCACATTCGCAGAATGCCTGGGCACACACAAAATTCCTTCTCTTTAGGATCTCAAAGTTATCAAGGCTCCGGTTCACAGTTCATCCTAGATCTCCCTCGGTCGAGTTCGGACCCCTTTTAAACACAAAGGGCCTCATTACGAGTCTGGCGATAACCGAGCCGGAAAAACTGGCAGGTTACCGCCGGACTCGTATTACCCTTCCGCCTCCGGAATTACTGGGGCATTACGACCCCGGTGACCCAGGAATTCCGGAGGCAGAATTGTGTAAGTCCCCATTCCCATGGAGTCCCATAGGCCTCAATGGGGATGGGGAC
This sequence comes from Ambystoma mexicanum, assembly GCF_040938575.1. NCBI lineage: Eukaryota > Metazoa > Chordata > Amphibia > Caudata > Ambystomatidae > Ambystoma > Ambystoma mexicanum. The sequence continues at coordinate 930,331,578 of NC_090931.1, read as the reverse complement.
AGTGGAAACGCTGGTTCCGTCTGACTGAGCCGGTGTTTCCATTTCCGCCTGCAGGTGGGTGGTGTTAAACTCGCCAGGTCAGACCTGGCGGGAGTGACAGCTCCCGCCTGCAGGACACTTAATCAGCCGGTCCGGAAAGAACGGTGGTGGTGGTTTTACCACCACCGTTCTTTCCGGACCGGCAGGGTCGTAATGAGGCCCTAGGTCTCCCTTGGTCGGGCTCGGACCCTTTCAAACACAATGTTCTTTACAGATCTCCCTCAGTTGGGCTCGGACCTTTCACAAGGGATTTTAAAGGTCCTGTTGGTCTCCCTCAGTCGGGCTCAGACCTTGCAATCAACACTGGATAGGGGATTCCTTCCCCTAAACTTCCAATCCCTTCAATTCGCAGTTTCTCAGTCTTAAATGTTCATCTAAATAGACACATTCGATTGGGCACTTTCACAATGCCGGACCACTCAGTTACTTGGTAGCATCTGTCCACAGTTCACAAGTTATAGGCAAGGTGCAGATGTCTTCGAGGTTGTACTTCCACTTCATGTCCCATAATGTACCTTTCCGTATGGTTAAATAGTGGATTTCATGCTCACAAGAAAAGTTTATATATTTCTGACAAGTTCCCGCTTCAGCCTCACACGCATGCTGGGTTTCCCCTCACTCAGAAACTCACTGGCCACGCGATGCAGTCAGAAAAGACTTGCCGCTCTCAGATCTGAGGTCAGGGTCTCACCACCTGCCCCTCGGTGGGGATCAACATACACCCAGGGAAGCAGCACTGGCCAGTATCTGGCCTGCTGCAAGCAGTTCACCTTGCTCTTTGGCTCTCTCTCCGGGCTGCATGCCTCCAGCCACACCAGGTCAGCGTTCCGGCGTCTCGCTTTTCCTTGGGCCAAGTAGCAAGTAGGGCTGGGATTGCGAAGGGATCCCTTGCTGAACTCGGCCAAGCAGCCTCCCTTCAGTTCTCCCAACTGCTGCTCTCTGTTCTGCCTTTTATACACCTGGGTTTCTTTAACAGGTTGCAGGTGTGAGTTCTGGTCTGGGTCTGCCTGTCCTTGCCGGACTCTAGTGGGACAGTCCAGTATTAACATGGGGCAGTCTCTCTTCTCTCTTTGTGTGGTTTTGAGTAATCTTTATTCTTCTTAGTCGCCTCCCCTTATTAGTGATTTTCAAAATAAGGGAGGGGGAATTGTGATGGACAAATTGTCCTTTAAAGGAGGAATGGGTGTGATTGTGATTTAGTGCTTGACCCTGCTTGGTCTCAGTGGGGCAGGGCCACTGCATATTACTAGAGGTATTCTTTCTAGTTGTAGTATATGGTAACTCAGTGCGGTAAGGGAATTATGGGCGTTGTAGTTTCCTGTCATGATGGTAGATAGCTTGTGTATGGACATGTCAGAAAGGGAGGGCTGTGTTAAATTTCATCTACGTTTAGAAGAAGGGGTGCGACTAGGTTACTTTTAAAGGTCAAATTATGGTTTGAGTTTCCATGGTGTTTTCTCTTTACCTTTTCTAAGTTAAAGAGTTGGGATGCGACACGATTCTGCTGACAATATCCTCCAAAGGGGATATCGGATAGGGTTGTGTTGGACAAAAGGGGGGAATACTGCATCTCCTGAGGCCATTCCTCCAGCAGTCCCCAAGGACCCCCTGTCCAGTTGATCCACCCGCATTGGTCCACCCCCAGGATCTGGTTACAAATGCAATGGCCGCGCCATGGCCACCGGAACAAAGAATCCCTGGGGTTTATATGTGAAACCACCTTCTCTCCAGCATGGAAGCACGGTGAGTGCACCTTGATTTTACCAGTCTTTGTTGTGATTTGCTTGTAGGCCCCCCAGGCCGTTGAATCCCCTGCTGCACTCCTTTTCCCACCCACCCTCTTTCGTGTTTCCTTTCCTCCCGCCTGCTGACCCGCTGACCCGCCCCCTGCCCTTATAGAAAGACTTTAGAAAGTCCACCTAATAGCATATCTGTGGTGTAATTGCGTTTAGAACGTGTGCCAAATAGCATATCCGTGGTATAATTGCATTTAAAAAGTCCGCCTAATAGCATATCTGTGGTCTAGCTTGCATTTAGAAAGTCTGCCTAATAGCATATCTGTGGTCTAGTTGCATTTAGAAAGTCTGCCTAATAGCTGATCAGTGGTTAATTGCATTTGGAAAGTCTACCTAATAGCATATCTGTGGTCTAGCTGCATTTAGACAGTCTGCCTAAAAGTACATCAATGGTTTAGTTGCATTTAGAAAGTCTGCCCAATAGCATTTCCGTTGTCTAGTTGCATTTAGAAAGTCTGCTAATAGCATATCTGTGGTTTAGTTGCATTTAGAAAGTCAGCCTAATAGCATATCCGTGGTTTAGTTGCATTTAGAAAGTCGGCCTATTAGCAGATCTGTGGTCTAGTTGCATTCTGAAAGTCTAAATGGAAATTGTGATATAGTTGAACTTAGAAACTGTGAATAATCTCACCCTGTGGTATAATGAACACGAAAATGGTGAATAATATCACCCTATGGCATAGTTGAATTTTTAAAACTGTGATTGGTCTCACCCTGCGGTGTAGTTGAACTTAGGATATGTGAATAATATCACCCTGTGGTTTAGTTAAACTTAGAAACTGTGAATATTCTCACCTGGTGGTATAGTTGAACTTAGAAAGTGCGAATAAGCGCTGTGGTACAGCCGTATTACAGTTAATCATAGAGAGTGTGTACAATTAACATCTGGTGGTATAGTTGAAGTGGGAAGGTGCGCACGAAATTATCCAACACCAACAAGAACACAGTTCAAACCAATCCAAACCATGAGTCCACCCAACCCACCAAGGTCTGCCGAAAATGACCCCCTTGCGCCCGCCTCCCTTCCCCCCCGCCCTACCTCCCATCCCCCCTTCCCCCAAACCATCCTGCCCTCTACCACAATCCCTACCCATCCCCTATCCAAACACCAAGCCAGAGGGGCACGATGGCGAGCCAACCATCCTAAGACGACTGCTCCTCCCATCCCCTCCACCCACCCGCCTACTATCATCTACCCGCTGCCCCCGCTCACCTGTCTTAACGGCCCGCTTGGCCTTCCAAGCACACCCAGCCAAGCTACCATCCACCCCCACCCCCCTAATCAACTCCCACCATCATCCCCCTCCGACCCCACTCATTCCCCTCCCTAAATATTGCACAGCTCGCCCTGTAGCCGCTTCCCTTTCCCCCTCCAACCCCCACCTACCCTCTCTCACACACCAACTGCAACAAAAACCCTGAAGAGAAAACGTACCTGGTCTCCCTCAATCTCTCAGTACTCATCGCCACTCCTGCCCCGACCCACCTCCTCATCCTCCCAATCTCGATTATCACCACCCTCACCCTACCTGAAACCCCTCTCCTTCCAATTATGACCAACCACAACTGAAACTCCTAACCCTGCACACCCCACCTTGAAAATCCTCCAACCCAAATCCAATCAACCCGTCACACCAGTCCAACCCCTCCCCCCCAAACCCACCAACTGCCCGCCTACTCTTCCCATCGACCACCAACCACCCCCCTCTCGCTACCTATTTTTCCACCCTCTCCCCTCCCACCCCCCCTCCTCTGCAACTCCCTCATCATCCTCCTGTACCGAAGTAAATTGCATCCTTTTTAATGCCCGATCTGTAGCAAAAAACAGACACAGCATCTTTGACCTCCTCGCCTCTGACAAACCGGACCTGGTCTTTATCACGGAAACCTGGTTCTCTGATGCCTTCGCCCCCATCGCCAATGAAGCCTTCCCCAGACTACTCCCTCATCCCACTGAACCGTCCCTCTAGAGGAGGAGAAATGGCAATCGCCTTCAAGTCTCACTTCTACGCATCAATCATCGACAACCAGCCATCCATTCCTTCCTGCAAATCTCTCCTCGTAAAACTATCCCTCACCCCTTCGCTCTCCCACAGCTTCCTAATCATCTACAGACCCCCTGGCTACGATAGACAATTCTGAAACAACCTCTGCGACTCTATTGCCACCCTCCAACTAAACCATCCCACCCTCACCCTTCTAGGAGATTTCAACATGGCTTGACATCCCCACCAACCCTATGACCCACTCTCTGGTTGAAGGCCTAGACGTGATTAACCTCCATACCCAAATAAACGGGCCGACTCACTATAAAGGACACACACTTGATGCCATCTTCAGCTCCCACAACCCGATACATCGAACGCCCCTGCCCCCATCATCTGGTCCGATCACTTAATTGTTTCCTTTGCCATTCTCTCACCCAACCTACTCCCCTTACCTGAACCACAACCTCCGAACCTACGGGAATGCTGGAAGAAACTAAAAATCCTTCCCAACCTAGCTGATGCACTCCTTCAGTCTCCTCCCTCTACCCGCCTACCCAATGAACACCTAACCTTCGATGCCTTTGACTCATGGCTCAACACCTCACTAATATTGCTCACCCAGTCTTGCAAACCATTAGCTCACCATGGCCTTTTTCCTAGATGGTTCACACCAGAATTGAAGACCACTTAAACAACTATATAAATCCCTAGAGCGCAAATGGTGGAAAGACAAAACAGCCCTCAGCAGATCCACCTTGGCCCGGCACCATCGCCACTACAAGGCCGAAATCCGGAAAGCTAAAAAAGCCCATTACAACTCCCGAATCCTAAACTGTAAAAACCCCAGCAAAGAACTTGACAGAATCATCGCCGGGTGCACCAAACCATCATGTACCACCACCCTTCTCACCCCCTCACAATAACGGTGCGACTCACTCTCTACACTTTTACACCACAGCTCTTGAAGGAACAAACTCTCTAACCAACAAACTAGCTCTTACACCCACCACGCAATCCACCCACCTTACCTGCCATCCCACCGCCTGCAAACGCTACCCAACCGACTTTCGACTCCTTCATTCCAATATCAACTGACCAATTTCTCAAACTTCTCTCTGCCCACAAACCATCTGTCTCCCTGCTGGACCCCTGCCCAGCCACAACCCTCAAAGAAATGTTTGCATCTACCTGCGCAGGAGAACACGCAGGAACCATCATAAACGACTCCCTCTCCTCTGGAATTTTTCCTGACACGTTCAAAACTGTTCATGTCAAGCCTCTTTTAAAATAAACTTTCCCTCAACCCTCTCGAGCTCAAAAACTACCACCCCATCTCAAACACCAGGTTCTTTGCCAAACTCATTGACCGAACCGCCTACTCCCAACTAAATGCCTTTGTCGAAGCCAACAATCTCCTAGACCCCTCTCAATCGGGTTTCGGAGCCCAACATGGAACCGAAACCATCCTAACCTCAATCTGGGATGATCTTAAAAACACTGCTGATTCTGCGGGCTTCGCTGCACTAATCCTTCTTGACCTATCCGCTGCCTTCGACACAATCAACCACTCAATCCTCCTTGACCACCTCCACTCCCTGGGAATCCGTGGAAACGCTCTCAAATGGATAGCATCCTTCCTCGACAATAGGAACCAATTAACCCTGCTCTCCACCTATGCTTCCCACACCCGACCAGTCAACACTGGAGTTCCACAAGGAGCATGCCTATCGGCCCTCCTGTTTAACTTTAAAACTCTTAGGTGCATTTTTCCATACCTCTCCTTTCCCAACAGACTCTCCATGGTCCAATCAATTGTTATGTCATGAATGGACTATGCTAACCCCCTCTACCTCAGAGTCCATGCGTACCAACTGACTAAACTACAAAGAGCACAAAGCGCTGCAGGCAAACTGCTACTAGCACTTGGCACAAGAGATCACATCTCCCCAGCCCTCAAAACTCTGCACTCGCTTCCGGTTGCCCGAAGGGTGACCTTCAAAACCTTATGCATCTCTCACCGAGCAATGCATAAAACCGGACCTCAATATCTTCAAGACAAACTAAAACCCTACCATCCTCCACGCACTCTAAGATCAAGCTCTGCCGGCCTCCTAGTCATTCCAAACACCAACTCATTCAGGTTAGGTGGATCATCTTTCTCTGCCCTGGCCCCCACTCTGTGGAACGCACTTCCACCCCACATCCGACTCACCGAGGACCTCATGTCTTTCCGCAAATTACTGAAAACATGGCTATTCCCCTAAAAATCGACTCTTAACTCAAACTGGATAACGGCAATCAATTACCTAACATAACAATCCAGCATCATGATTCGAGTGAGAAATCAAAAACTAATAACCGCTAATGTAAATTAAAACGGATAAACTGAATAGAACGAGTGAAGTGGATGAAAGGAATAAACTGGATGCAAGGAGTGGGGTGGATGCAAGGAGTGGGGTGGATGCAATTAAGGAAATGGATGAGAGGAATAAAGAGGACGGGAGGATGGAAATGAGTAGTACATTATACGGATGGAGTGCACGGAAGAACAGATAGAGGGCATGGAACGGATAGATGGCATGGAATGACAGTGCATTACGCAGATGGAGTGCGTGGGACGCGGATGAAGTGCATGAATCGGATGAAGTGCATGAATCGGAAGGAACGACTGGAACTGATTGAACAGATGGAGTGCATAGAACTGATATTGTGCAAGAATGGTTGGGGTGCATGGAACGGTTGGAGGGCATGGAACGCATGGAGTAGTCACTACGGATGGTGCGGACTCAACGGATGGAGTTGAACAGACGGAGCCAACTGAGCAGACTGAGTGAATAAACAGAATAAATGGTTCAGATGTGCGCTCGATGTCAAGCACCTACTGAAAACCACCATATCGCTCACATCACCACGCTTACTCTCTTCTATACACCACCACTCAACTAGAACACAGTGATACTATGACACATTCAGTATAGCTGTTCTCATACCAACACCTGCCACATACTCCCCATCCTAACTAAACACAGCTGGCTGCACACTCGCCAGCCCAAGTGTTATCCTCCGGCCTAACACAGCCAGAATAAGTCTGGTATCACCCTGCCAGAACAAACACATACTCCTGATCTCCCAACCACCACACCTACCGCTAAGAAGCAGCTATCATACGAGTGCCACACCTGCTGCACACACATCTGGTGCTCACACACACCCTATGTGTGTGTGTGTGTGTCTCTCTCTGTCTCTCTCTCTCCTGACTTGCTGTATGTGAAGAGGAGGGTGCCATGTCAAAGGGATCCCTGCAACTTAGCCTGCTTCAAGGTTTCATTAAGCAGCAGTGACAAAGCCATTACCTTTGGTTGGTGTAAATGCATTGCATAGATGACACATATTCACAGGTACTTTCACCTTTTGCCTCAAATGCCTCAGAAATGTAATTGACTGCCAGTGTCAGCGTTGTCACAGATGGCCTTATTCATCCACAGAAACTCGAAATAGAAAAAAATCCCTGTTTTTATTCTAGCCAGAGTGCTGGCAGGGGGTTTATAATGGGCTTCCTTCTCGTTTCCTGTGGGCTTCCCACCACCCTAGCCTGAGATATTCCAGCTTCTGGTCAGTAACACCTACTTTCAAATGCTAGCTAGCATTGAGGGCCTAAAAGCAAAACGCTTTAGCTATCTGGTGCTCTCTGAGGTTTTTTAAGGGGTCCCTAACCTAATACTCCCCAGGTTCGTTAAATAAGAATGCAAATGTTCTCATGCTATTAGCATACATCCTGGACTGTTCTCTCACACATGTGCTCCCTTGCTCTTCTTTTCCTGATCTCACTACTCCTTCTGCCTTCTCACACCCTTCTGTATTCTTCCTCTACTCGCTCTCCTTCTGTCCCTCTGTCTACACTCACTCTCTCCTCCCCTTTTCCTCACCTCCTAACGCACCTATTCCCTTACCTCTGAGCACACCCTTTCTCCCTACCCCTGCACAACTTTCTCCTCACAACTTTACACACACAGCCCCCGATCTACGCCTCTGCCCCCTAATCTTAATGGACACTTGCCACATCTCTTCCAACTACATCCCCCTTCTGCTTCACTCGGCCCTCACCACTACTTACAACTGCCTTGCACTCTCCCCACCCTCCTACATACTCTCACACTCTAATTCCCTCTACATTTTTCTCCTTCACCTTTTATAGCCCCTCACACTACGCTAAATACAATTGGTACCACTCTCTCTCACAACCAATACCTCACTTTCACTCTCTACACAAACGGCCTCTGTCACCTCCTTCTCCACCTGTTGCACCCATCTCATCTCTTTCTGTCCACCTTCACGTCTCCTGACATTACCCATACAACGCTCCCTCTTACTTTCATTTACTCCTCTTGCATACTGTATTACCTGCCTTAAACCACTCTGCACGCCCCCTCAGTTTGCTCCAGTGCTCACCTGACTTTGTGGGCTAATCTATGCTTTTTGTTTTTCCCATGAGCTGGGTTCCACAGGGGAACAACACTCCCTCCCCTTTTCCAGCATGGTTTTGTTTGCAGTCTGTTATGGTCTATCTGTTGCTGTAGGTCTAGGGTATCGTTTTTCTTGTGATTTTCCTCCTTTGATGGTGAGTGTGGTGTAAAATTCGGGTTGGAGAGGATTTCAGTGTCTCTTGTTCCCCCAAGTTCTCCTCTACCTCCCAGTATGTTTTCTGTTGCCCCACCATTTGCATGGGATCTGTTTGGGGTTGGCAGCTTGGTGAGTCTCATTTCTGTTTGGCAAGGAAATTCCTAGTCTATTCTCTGTTTGTTCTTTATTCTGTTCTCCTGGCTGGTTGCTTCCAGGTGCCTTCTGGGAGTTCTACTGAAAGCGAAAAAAGAGAACTCCGACCAGAAGAAGGTGTCTGGGATTTGGGATGGGACAGTCGTACCAACATTCATACACAATGCACACTCATGAGTACATGCTCCCCCCCGCCACCCTTCCTCCGTTGGCAGGCTAAAGACCCTTACCCTGTCACACTTGTATAATAACCATGCGGTAGGTGCAGCCTTGAACCGCTCAGTGCTTCCATTATATATTAAGGGCATCTTGACGTCTCATGTGACTGGCTCGGAGTAATTCCTGTCCCAGAGTCTGAGTTAGGGAGTTGGGAGGACCCCAGTCTCTGTCCCTTCCACTTGTGCCTTCCTGCAAATATCAGACTCCACTTAACACCACAAAGCTGCCATGGTACTTTTCTGGCTAGTGCTTTCTCTTTTTTTTTCAGCAAACCACCACCCAGAAATCTTTGCGGTGGAGGAGCAAGGGACCAGCCCAACAGTGAGCGAGTCGGGCATGAACAGCGGGACCGCAGAGCAATACCTGCTGCAACCGGGCAATCGGAAAGATCCACTGGATGCACATAGGAGCGTGAATGTTTTTGTTGCGGGCTGCGATCACAAACCTCTGGCAGACCTGCGCTTGAAGATCACATGAATTAAAACTTTGAAAGCGACTGTATTTCACACAGGCTGCCAATGCAGAGATCAGTCATTCCCACATTTAAGGACCATATGCTTACAAACTCTGAAATTGACCTGGCTTGACACGGGCTGTCATGACAGAACTCAGGAGGACCCGAGTTTGAGGAGATAGTGAGGCTTCAGGGGTATTTTAAATCCTCACACATGTACAAGGTGAACCCAGGGAAAGAACAGGCTAATGATTGGCCCGAAGATCCGACTGGGCATCAGGACCAATGAGAGTGGGAGGAAGAGCATAAAAGTGGACCCTGGAAGCAGGGCAGTGTGTGGGTTGTTTGGGTGAAGTCAAGGAGAAGGCGGACCGGGAGACCAGGTGAAGGAAGGATGAGCCTGTGCAGCTCGGAAGAAGAAAATTGAAAACGTGTCCAAGTTGAGATATTGGTTGGTGAGAGAAAGTAGTACTTAGGAGTGAGAATAAGTGGCAGTTTAGGGGAGTAAGTAAGGCTGAGAGAGTGACAGAAGAGTGACTGTAGAAGTAGGGGTGGAGTATAGAGGGGACAGGAGTAGACTGGAGAGAGAGGGAAGGGCCTTAGAGAGGAGAGGTAGGTGTGAGCAGGAGAGGGCAGGGTAGAGAAGCCGAGGGCATAGGGTAGAAGAGAGAAGAGTAGGAGATAGAGTTGAGGGGAGATGGAAGACGAGTAGTGGGGTGAGGAGATGAGTAGTGTGGAGAATAGTCCTAGACAGAATAACATTGGTTGGAGAGCGATGGAGCGACAGAGGAAGGTTGGGGGAAGTGATGGTAGGAGAGAAGAAGGATGGGATAGGAAGGGTACAACATAAGGGCTAGGAGTTCAAGAGCATGGGGGGGGTGAGACTAGTGATACCTGGGTGATTGAAAGGCGCCTATGCTGGTTAGTATTCTTATTCTGGGGACCCCACTCAGGTTACACCTGAAAGACCCAGGAGGGCGTAAAATAGATGAGGCGATTGCCTTTAGGCCCTCACCAGTATTTATTTATTTTATTTTTCCGATTGTATAGCGCCGGAACCTGAAGGCATCGGGGCGCGGAAGAAGAGAGAGAAGTATGACTTTGGAGTAGTAAGAGTAGCCAAACAGCTCATAGATAGCAGGGTTTACTGATCTCTAGTAACCATCATGGGCCCTGGGGAAGCATGGGCTAGCGAGGGGCAGCTTTTAGTGAGCCCCATTTCAAACATTCTAATAAAAGCCCTTTAACTGTCTGTCGAGAGTTGGTATGTCCTTAAGGCCATCTGTGACACTTAGTAATTCCATCCAATGGAAGTTAATGCTACCTTACAGCTTAGTCGTCCTATGTAAGATACATCCTCATGCACCCAGATACTGGCCGTCCGCCCTGTCCCTAACCCTTTCTGCTCCAATCTGCTATTACTCTTGGAACCAACCACAGGCTTCTGGTGCTGTGGCCGCAGCCAATATGGTGTCAAAGCTTGAGTAGCAGCTTGGAATGTGTACCCCGCCTCTTGGATTTGCTGTTCAGGAGACATGCTCTGCTCCTACTCCTTCCATCCTGATGCACTGTAGCTTGAAAAAGGAGATCCCACCTCTTGTCCTGCGCCCTCCCCCCGCCCAGTCCTTTAGCAACCATTAGGAATTTGCTAAGGGTGTGCAGCCTGGGTAAGATGTTTGAATGATGAATGAAAATGTAGATCTTTGCAGAGCCGTGTTTCCTTTCCGTTTGCAACGCTTCCCCTCTGGTCTTTAAACTAGAGGTTTTGTGGGCAGGCCAAAGTAAAAAGGGTGTGTTGGTAGGTTTACAAGCTGGTACCCCTCTCAACCCTTAAAACTTCCCAGGTCACATATGTCGCATTTCTTTCTCCTTGCCCATGTACATATAGCGGGAATTTGTCTCAGTGACTTTAATCCTCCGAACCCCATATTGTGACATGGTGAAGACTCTGTTGCCATACTTCATCAAAACAAGCAGTAGTATTAGCAAATACAACCAGGACAAAAAGGGGTAGTTTGATGAAGACTGCTTGTTAGCAAAGCAGAAGTTAAGTTGCCTGAAAAATGTAGGAGTGGTTGACAAGTGTAACTTAAAGAACCTGTGGACAAAGTACAAGGCCATAGTGGCAGCAAAAAAGGCTCAATACTTTACAAATAAATAGGAGGAATTAACTGTCGTATAGCAGGAATGGTGACCAAGTAAATTTGGTGGTCGTGAAGTGATCCTGGTGGGACAGCTCTGTACTGAGATTGCACCAACGGAATGGTTTAACCACTTTGCTAACTTTTACTAGAAAGGACATGACACGTGTGTCTCCCCACAGCTGCAGAGTGTTAGCAGCTACGATGAGGCCCCTCTGAAACGTACACTGGTTGAGGTGGCACTGTTGAGGTGGAGGAGGCCATCATGCAGTTCGGGAGTGGGAAAGCCTCGGGGCCTGATGGAATTCCCATCATTCTGAAGCCAGGGAAAGGCTGCGACCAACGCTCATCATACAGACCATCACCCTGCTAAACAATGATGCCAAGTGTTTGTGAAAATCCTGGCGAGTAGATTAGCGCTGATCCTCCCAGACATAATTCACCTGGACCAAACAGGCTTTATCCCGGGCCGCAGCACACAAGACAACATCAGAAGAACCATGAACACAATCGAGGTAGCAAACAGGATGGGGCTGGAACTGGTAGTCATCTCACTCAATGCGCACAAAGCTTTTGACATGCTGGACTGGGGCTACATAAAGGAAACACTACAGCACTACGGATTTGGCCCAAAACTTTGTAAAATGGACATTATCCAACTACCAACACCCCTCCACGCAACTCAGAATGAAGGGGGCCAGATCTGACAGAATTAACATAACGAGAGGCACTTGGCAAGGATGCCACCTATCCCCCGCTCATATTCGTGCTCTGTATGGAGCCATACACAAGCAGAATCTGTCACAACCGGCAATATATGGCCTTGAAGTCAAAGGAGAGTCTTACAAAGTGGCCCTATATGCCGACGATGTACTACTGACGATCACCCCATCGGAAGAATCCATGCATGCAATCTGGCAAGAACGAGAAGCATTTAGGGTAAACTTCACAAAGTCAGCAGCAATGAGCATCAATGCGCAGAAGCAGCTCAGGAAAGCGCTGGAAGCCAGCTACCAGATTCCATGATGAAGTGAAAAAAGGACATAGGCAGAGGCATTGAACCGGAGGAGTGGAGCCGCATCTTGACCCAAGTGCACAAAAGCTCTAAATGTATAACCAATAAAGAAGTGGCATTCAAGGTGTGCTACAGGTGGTACCGAAATTGGGAGATACTCCTTAAATGCAACCCAACGATTCCAGCGCAATGATGGAGAAGATGTCCAGACAAAGGCACGCTAGTCCACCTCTTATGGGCATGCCCCAAGGCAGCACAATTCTGGAGAAGCGTTCTTGAACAAATCAAACTAATCACAGGCCTCACAATCCCATGGGACCCAGGAATCGTCCTGCTGGGGGCGACAGGCGAGGGCCAATTCCCACTGACAGGACACCTGGCCGATTTATGCTCACATCTCTTAACAGCAGCAAAAATATCAAAATATCAATAGCCAGGCTGTGGAAAAACCCTGAGGGCCCGGCAATCCCAATGTGGTTGTCCAAGTGCTTGGACATGGTAGCGGCAAAAAAAAAATCACAGGTCTCCAGTTCGATAACAGGAGCAAATTCTACCAGATCTGGGCCCCCTTCCTGGATTACACGCAGCAGTTCCCAGGGGTGGCAAGACAACCCCCAACCCTACGATGGATGGAGAAGCAAGACTAAAGAACGACCTAGAGAAAGCAAAACAAACGGGAATTCCCGGGGCCAAAGGTGAACTCGAAGGCCCAGAGTCATCTTATGAACACACATTAGAAGAGCGGCTCGTCCAAGTAGGCCGACGTGAATCAGGTCTCCCAACCAAGCATAATGTGAAAACTAATGTCTCCCTGTTTCCCCCCTTACCCTCTCAATCTATCCCCTCCCAGAGACTTGAATCATTGTTTGGTTCTGTTATTATATTCCTTTGTTTCTGTTAAAACGAAGCTCTGAAGGGCGTATTTCATGTCTGATGTCATTTGGGAAGGTTGTATGTACAAAACCAATAAAAAGAAGTTTTGAAGAAAAAAAATAAAGGATGAACTCTCGATCTGGGCCCCTTTGCTAACCCAAGTATTTGAATATGTTGCAAGCACAGACGATGTGCCACAATCATGGCAATTATAATACCATTGTATAAAAAGGGAGACGAAAAGAAGCCTGGGAATTACAGGCCGATCTCACTGTTATATGCGGTTGGGAAGGTATACGCGCAGGCCCCGTTGACTCGTATACAGTGCTTGGTCAGTGAAGGTAGCCACATTAACCATTTACAGGCTGGATTTCAGCCTGGCATTGGAACAGTAGACCAGTGCCTTCGGTTATACACAGTCCTGGCAAAGTATGTGTCATCGCAACATCATAGGATCTATGCTGTTCTCGTAGACCTATGGTCTGCATTTCATTGTGTCTAGATGAAAATTGTATTTGTATTTTGTATTTATTGTACTCTTACGTCCCGCCCCCTTTCCTCCATACTGTATGGGCGTCCCTTCCAAGGGACGGGAGATGGAACCTTTTTCACCATAAAAAAACGTCTTTCCCCTTTAAATTTAGAGACGCGCTGGGGTGTGGCCCAGGGAGCATGTGCTGCCGTGACTCCGCACTCTGGCGCCACACACCTCAGTCCCCGTTTCCGCCTCAACAGGAACGGGCCGAATTCACCAGCGCTCCTGGGTTTGGCTTCGGCCATGTAATTCCACGCGAGGATACTTCTTCTCTTTGTCTTTCTTTCTTTTCTAACATTCAGGTACTCGGTCCTTAGGCGTCGCGCTCCTCCCCGGTGCATGTGGACTTCTACAGGGTTCAGCAGGTGTCCATCCTGCAACGGGCTCTTCCCAACTTCAGACTCCCATGCCCTCTGCCTACGTTACCTTGGCCCAGACCACGGTTGGCAATCATGTCTGGCGCTGAAGAACAGACTTGCCAGGTGGAGGGAGCTCTTCCAGAAGTCGCCTCCCGAGGATCTCAAGAACTCTGTGAAGCATTGACCCAGGTCCAAAGTAGGGCCCATATTTTTCAGCGCACCCCGCGCAGGAGAGTCCTCCCCAGGGACTCTCCTGCGCGGGAGGGGCCGGCAAGGTCCTTCTACCAGCACGTGCGCCAAGGCTGCTACAGATCCTCAGATCCTACCGGACGCAGTGTCGAGGGACCGGAAGGTTCTTGTACCGGGTCTACACCCGAGGGGCTACGCCCTTTTACCGGCACAATGGCCGAGGGGCTACACCCTAATACCGGCAATATGTCCGAGGGGGCACCTAAGCACAGCTCTACTGACCCCCGGACCGAGAGTGTGACACCTACAGGGCCGAGACCCGAGGAGCAGGATAGGCCTCGTGATCCGCACGCAAGAGTCTTGGACGAGGCCGGACCCAGCGACCCTTGACAAAATAGCTGCTGCGCCAGACAGGGGCACCTGTCCGCCATTCCACGAATTCGGCGAAGAATGAGTGTCAAGGTGGGACTGGTCGCAACCAGGTACGTGGCCTACAGTCTACCCTTCATATGCACAGGGCAACTTTCCCATGCGTCCATACGGACTGGGTATGCAGCGGCTCCAGCAGTCCCCCCGCTACCCCATTGGTACCCCCTGCCACCTCTTAGGCCAGTGAGGAGGTGAGGAGGTGCTCTCCGAAAAATTCCTCAGCCTCATGAGGTCTTCTCAGATGGGGGTTATCATCAAGGACGCAGTCGGGGGAAGTGCTAGCGGCACCACAGACACCTCCATCGGGCTCCCTGACACCCGTGCAGCTGGCTCCACAGCCAACTCAGCAGCATCTGCCACCTCCTCAGCCTCCGGCTGCGGTCTCTGTACCCCAGCCTCCGGCGCCATCTACCCCTCCTCCTCCACAAGATCCCAAAGATCTGCAGGATACGGACAAGGGGGAGGATCCAGACACGCCATCCTCAGCCAGGGCCTTCCATGAATGTCTTGCTGGTCTGGCAGAGTACCTAGGCCTCCCTCAGACTGGGGTTTAACAGCCGGCAGAGGCGGTTCTGGCTGAAGTCCTCACAAGATGCCCCTTTGCCAACACAGGGATTCCACTGCAAACTGAAGTAGTCTCCCTGGCCAAGAAGGGTTGGCTTAGGCCCCACTCAGTCCAGCTGGTCAACTGACGCCTGGACGCCAAGTACAGGCAGATGGAGGGTGACACACTCTTGCTCTCGACCCATCTTCAGCCACACTCCTCGGTGATCGCTGCAGCATCACTTTACTAGGCAAGGAGGAGAAGATCTTGGAGGCTTACGGCAAGATCTACTTCAACGCCTCCTTGCACCTGCGTCAGGTCAACGCAGCTGCCATGCTGGCTGCCGCCAACCAGCGGTTATGGCGGGAAATTGCAGACTTCCTCCTGGAACTCCCCACCCAATGCCAATCACGCTTTAAGGCAGAGCTAGCGGAGGACAAGCTCATGGCGCATGACCTCATGGAATCAACAGTGGCACATATCGATACCTCGGGCCGCGCCATCTGCATTGCCACGGACATGAGGCGCACAGCCTGGCCCCGGGCGACGAAATTCAATCTGGACGTCCAGGAGCACATTCTAGATCTACCGTTCGGGGAGGGGGGGGGACCTCTTACACTCCTCTACGAATGAAGAGCTGAACAAAAAGAACAGCAGCTCACAAATGGTGAAGTCCTTGTCCATTCTTACAAAGACCTCAACCAAATCTTACACCCATTCTGAGCAGCGCTCAGAGAAGTGGCGTACATATGGAGGGTTCCGCGGATTCCAGGAACGCAGATCCAGGCAGCCGGACCGCTTGCCGTCTCAGAACCGGCGCAAACAACAAAAAGGTGGGGGGTAAGGACTTTTTCCAGTCCCCCTCCTCAGCCTCAGCCTCCGAGGGAGGCAGAGATCTGGTTGCGTGTATAGAGCAATGCAGTGGAGGAAGTTCCAGCCTCCCATCGAAGATGTGGCTTCTACTCCATGATTTGCACCATACAGAATAAGAACCAGGCGGGCCTGAGAGTTGTGCTTGACCTTTCTACCCTCAACCTCTCCTTACCCCTGCAAAAATTCAAGATGGTTACACCAGCTTTTATAACGGAGACATTGGACAAGGTGGACTGGATGTGCTCCCTAGACCTGAAGGACGTGTACCTACACATACCGATTTGGCAGCCCTATCATTCTTTCCTACGGTTCAGGATCACGGGCTACAATTTCCAATACAAGGTCCTCAATTCGGCCCCCAGGGTCTTTTCCAGACTCATGAACGCTGTAGCGGCCCTCCTCAGAGAGCAGGGCCTCCACATCTATCCATACCTCGACGACTGGCTTGTCAGGGCTACATCTCCGTGTTAGGGAGAATTCTCTTATAAGGCTAATTTCCCAAACCTAGTGAGTCCCCCAGCAACTTTGCTGGATTTTTGGGGTTTGTTTTTTTCTCCTAAGAGTGAGACTCTTTTCCTCCCACTCTTAGGCATTATTTGAGGTATGTCTTTGACTTATTGTGTGCTTATGGGCTACGGGGTCTTTTACTCCATAGGTTATCATCTGTTTTAGTGTATGTGTTACACAGCACCCTCAGTGCAGTAACACAGGGGTGTCATAGTGACCCCCAAACATAGGCTCCATACCCTGGGACTGACCACTGTCTCCCAGGGCATGTAAAGTCAGCATTGGCTTTATTAGTCCAAAATTGTGAACAGAACCAGTACGAACCATCATATTGTGGAAGTACTGGAAGGGGTTAGTTAGATTGCCCCTGGGTCTGTTTCCAAGGGGGCACTGTCCAGTCCCCCCTTGTCGAGTTTCTGGCTGGTGGCAGTGGTTACCACACAAAATATTCCACCAGAATATTTCCTATGGGATTTTCCCATTGGTTTTAAACGCACCACTTTTTGGTGCAATGTTAAAGATACCGCCGGTTTATTTAATATAAAATCACCGGTTGGGTCTTTTCGCCAGAACTCTTTTCTGAAATGGCGTTTGTGTCCGTCTCCAGCTCCAACCAAGGTGGGGCCCTTTGTTCCACTTTTTGGCGGGCTTCTCCACTGAAGCCCTCCAACTGGTGCCACTCTGTCTGGGTTCCACAGGATGTGTGGGTGGGGAAATTGGCACCCTGGACTGCGTTGCCTTAGCAACCCAAGTCGCATTCTGTTCTGATTGACCCAGTGGTGAGCCGCCCGGCTCACCACTTAGCGTTGAACGAGTGACAGCTAAGCTGTTGAATGGGGGTTTTTCTGCATAAAAGCAGGGCTTTGGGGACTGGAACTTCAGAAGTCGCCACAGGACCTACAAAATCCAAAGAGGGGAGAAGCTGAGCCATCTGCAACGACGACACCACCGGTGGAGCCCTGCTGCAACGACCTCACCACTTTCCCGACGACAAGAGAAGATCTTCTGCTGTAAGAGCCTTCTCCCTTTGAGCTGGTGGGGACAACCAGTTCGCATTCGCCTTGCAGGACGTCCCTTGGTCAAATCGCCCGTGCCGAGCACCCCGGCGGCCGGATAGCCAAGCTTCACCACTGTTACCCGAATAAAAGGAACGCACCCTTTTTACCGAACAAACTCCGCGGCTGTCTCTTTCCTGGGCAGTGCAACGACTCCAGGTTTCCTCCTCCATGAGCTCTTCTCTTCCCCTGGTCGGAACCACGAACTGCACCCGCTGCCAGGAACAACTGCCACCGCTGGAGCTTCCTCACTCTTTAAGGTACTGTGTTCCGCCTGGCCTCCCTTTCTGCGGATTTCTAAAGATGACCCTTAAATCGTTGGCTTTCCAACTGGGTTGGCCCCCAGACCTTCTAACTTTACCTTTCGCATCAAACCAACCTCCTTTGAACATTTCTGCAAAGACTTGAGTGCTTTTTAAACTGTGTGATCTTGGGCACATTTCACCTTGCTCCATTTAAAGTGGGCCTGGCCTATGAACTTTGGCTCTACAGTAGACACTACCTTCACTAACTTGCTGTGGTCTTAGAAAAGTGTTGGGAATTGTTTTATTTTTATCACCTGCCTTTTTCTCTCCATTTAACTTAATTATTGGATTGCTATCTAAGTTACGTGCTCGCATCTGTTTTTACAAATAGTGTTGTTTTGACCTAGACTTGTCTAATTATTAAGGGTGGTGTGTATACCTTATCTGACTGTTTGAACTTGCTTTGATTTATAGTGCTTAGTGTATTTCCTAAAGTGTGTTTTAAATAAATAATTATATACTTTTCATACCAAGCTCTGGTCAGTGTTTGCTTGCTCTACTGTGTCTTTAGCCCTATTGTGTATCCTATGTATACTGCCCTACTCATCTTGAGAGAAGTCTGACTGCTCGGCCACAGCTACCAGGTAAATCTGGGTGGTGCCGACTGCTACCAATTGGGTTTACTGCTTACTCCTGTAGTCTTAATCTTCTTGCAGTGTTGCCCAAGGGAACTGCAAAGGATTCTGCCTAACACTGCGGAGGCGGTTCACCACTCCTCCCTTGCCCTTATGAAAACACTGCACAACCTGGGCTTCTCGCTCAACCTCAAGAAGTCACAGCTGCTCCCCACGCAGACCCTGACGTTCCTGGGACTCATTTGGGACACGTGCTCCGAGAGGATCTTCCCATTGAAGACAAGATCTCGGCCATCAAGAGGGCCACCGTTCACTTCCTCAGCAGAGAAGTGACCTTGGCTTGGTGTTATCAACATCTCCTGGGTCTACTAGCGGCGGTTCTGCTAGCCGTCCCGCACACAAGACTAAGGATGAGAAGCATTCAGCTGCGCTTCGCGGCCTCATGGAGTCAGGAGCAGGGCTCTCAATCCGAAATGATCAATGTCCCTCCAGCTCTCCACCTGAACCTAACTTGGTGGTCCAGGGACTGCAACCTACGGACGGGCAAGCCCTTCCGGTCGCCTTCTCCACAGGCCACCATCACCACAGACTCCTCGCTCGAGGGCTGGGAAGACACCCTGGACGATCGCTCGGTCCACGGCACCTGGACTCGACAGTAGCAGGAATACCACATCAATTGGTTGGAGCTGAACACCATCTGGCTACCGCTCAGAGCATTCAGACCACTTCTCAAGGGCAAGGTTGTCCTCATCCAGACAGACAATTCGAACAGCATGTACTATGTCAACAAGCAGGGAGGCCCCAGATCCCCTCCTCTGTGCAGACTGCCGATCAGCATGTGGGAATGGGCCTTGGAAAATGAAATTTACCTCTCTGCAGTCCACCTCCCGGGTTAATCCAACCTGAAGGCGGACAGGCTCAGCAGGTTGGGAGCGGATAATTACGAGTGGCAGCTAAACAACCTTGTTATTCAGGAGATCTTCAACAGGTGGGGTCACCCCCAGGTGGATCTCTTTGCCACCTGGCACAACAAGAAGTACCCTAGTTCTCATCCTGGCAGGGTCAGGGCCCCGGCTCTCTGTGTGATGCTTTTCACATCCAGTGGTCCGGCATGAAGGCCTACGCCTTTCCGCCCACTCCCCTGATCCACATGGTACTTTGATGAGGAATTGGTGCGACTCCTTGATTTTGCATTCTGATTGCTCGATGGTGGCCAGCCAGACCATGGTTTTCGGATCTTCTCAGCCTCTCGGAGGTGCCCTCGATACACCTCCCGACGGGCCTAGCGCATCTTCTGGCGCAGCAGTGGGGGCAGGATCATCCACCCCGCGCCAAGGAAACTAGCCTTCACAGCGTGGAACCTGAGCAGGTAACTCTTCGGCACCTTAGCCTCTCACCAGCCAATCTGGAGATCATACAGAGCGCCAGGAGCAAAGCCGCTATGGCCCAGTACAAGAGCAAATGGACCAGGTTCTGCCACTGGGCAGACTCCAAGGGAATTGACCCTTTGGCCTGCAATCTGGACGACTTGCTCTCCTTTTCGGCGCTCCTCGGACATACAGGTCGACAACTGCCGTACATACCTTGCAGCCATTGGGGCTTACAGGAACTCGGAGCAAGGCATTGTTTCCTCCTCCAACCCTATCATCAAACACCTGACCGGTCTCGCAAGGCTCTACCCGCCCGTCAAGAGACCGCACCCAGTGTGGGACCTGAATATAGCCTTGGGAGCCCTGGCGCACAAACCATTCGAGCCTATGGTGTCCGTGGACATTAGGCTGGTCACCATCAAGATGGCCTTACTAGTCTCTTACCTCGGCTCGCAGAGTCATCGAGATTCAGGCGCTGGTCACCTCTGAACCATATACCACCTTTCACAGGGTCAAGGTAGTCATGCGGACGCACCTGGCATTTCTGCCCAAGGTTTCATCTGCATTTCACTTGAACGAGGAAATTGTCCTTCCGACGTTATTTCCCGATCCCAAGGACAAAGCACAGAGAGTGCTGCACTGCCTGGATGTCAGGCGTGCCCTGAAATTCTACTTGGACAGGACCAAGGGCTTCCGCAAGTTGGAAGCCCTGTTTGTCACTTTCGGCAGCTCGAGGCCAGACTATCAGGCCTCGAAGGCTTCCATATTCCGCTGGATGGTCTCCGCCATCAAGGAAGCATATGAGGGCCAGCACAAGCCACTCCCGGCCAACATGCATGCCCATGCAGTCAGTGCCAGGGCAACGGCCATTGCATTCCAGTGCCATGTCCCTTGGCAAGTCATAAGCAGGGCGGCCACTTTGGCCTCTCCTTCTGATTTTTGCAAGCATTACTGTTTGGTTGCCGGCTCTAGATCGGATGCAGCTTTCGGACAGGCTGTTCTCGGGAACCTATTTGCTTAAGGAGTGTCTCCTCTCCTCCCTGGGGCTACAATCAGTTGTAATCGCCCATACAGTATGGAGGAAAGGGGACGGGATGTAAGAGTAATTATAAGTTACTCACTGTAGTGACTAACATACTCTTAGTCCATAGTCCCCTTTCCTCCATACGTCCCACCAACCTCCCCCCTAATAATACTGGCATCATTAAGCAATGTATCATCTATTGTTGACGCTTTAATAGGGACTGAGGTGTGATTCCGGAGGGCGGAGTCAGGGCAGCGCATGCTCCCTGGGCCGCACCCTATGCGCCTCTAAATTTTAAAGGGAATGAAGGTTTTTTTCTGGTGAAAAAGGTTCCGTCTCCTGTCCCCTGGAAGGGACACCCATACAGTATGGAGGAAAGGGGACTATGGACTAAGAGTACGTTAGTCACTACATTGAGTAACTTATAATAATTTTATATTGCGCTTTTAGCCAAAGCGCCTTACATAGAACAACATGCAGTACATTACATAAGCAAAGTGAGTTCATTTTTGAATTATGTAGCAGAGAAAAATATACAGAACAATTTACCATGAAGCAAACTGTAATGCAAACTTGTGAAGTGTGGGGCAGTGATCAAAATCAGCCGTTAACTGTCAGGCAGGTGACTGGAGTAGGTGGGTTTTTAAAGAAGAGCGAAAGGAGGAGGAGTAGGAGGTGAGTGAGTGTGTGTGAGAGAGTGAGACTGAATATACGGAGAGGAGGGATGTAAGGAAGGGGGGGGCAAATCCATAGAGAGATTTGAAGACAAGACAGAGGAAGTTGTACTTGAGTTGAGAGTGAAAGGAGAGCCAACCCAGTGAGGTAAGGGATGCAGAAATATAATCCTGGTGGGAAAGCGAAACGAGGGGGTACCAGATACACTGCTGTCCTGTTTTATGTCTCTAATGTAATAATGGTGCCTCAGTGAGATGGAGATTGGGTGGGGAAAAAACTGATACTTTTTCGGTAGAGAGGGGTGGTGGCAGGGATGTGTACTGGCCCCCCTCCTATTCAGCCTGCACATAAATAGAATTATTGAAGCACTGTTGGCATGTGGCCTTGACCCCCCCCCCAAACTTAGTACATGTATATTCCCAGCACTTTTCAATGCCGATGATGCAGTACTGTTTGCCACCACACCCATGGATTTAATGCATAATCTGAAAGTTATCATTGAAATGTGTGAAGGTCTTTCGATGGAACTAAATACAGAAAAAACCAAGGTGATGGTGTTTGACCGTAAAAGCAGCAGGAAAATCAATTTGAAGATTTCAATAGAAAACTGTATTTTGGAGCAGATATATTATTATGATTACATGGGGATTAGGTATACGGAAGATGTTATCTGGACAGCCCAATGTGCTAAAGCAGTGACAACCCTAGAAGAAGCATAGCAGTGGAATCCACCACTTGTTTAACATACATGGGAAGGGTGCAATTTCCCCTGCTCTTAATCTATATAGAGCCCAGGGTTGGGCAGCAACCATTTATGGGGCAGAATATGGGGTCACTGCGTTAGTGCACAAATCATTGTGGTGGATAACCATTTTGTAAAATCACTACTCATGCAACCAAAGGGCGCCCCAATGGCTAGCTTGAGATTGGAATGTGACATGAAGCCCTTGTGTGACATTGCAGCAAGTAGACCATTAAAATATTTGGTCAGATTGTGGAGTACCCCAGAACTTGCTTAAATACAGGGAGGCAATTGTGAGTCTGAAAAGTGTTCTGGGGCAAACTCACTCCCATGGTTACGAGCATTCGCAAAGGCTTCAAGGCCCATTATCGGTTGTAGGTCAAATGGTCGAATCCAAATGGTCGACACCAAAAGGTCGACGGGTGAAATGATCGAATTATTTTTTTTTCAAAATACCCCCAACCCCCTTTTTTTTGCTAAAACCCCCTTTTTTCCCTAAACGAAAACCTAAAAAATATATATATATATAACTAAAAAAAAAATCGATAATTTGTCCTGTCGAACATTTGTCTGTCGACCATTTGACTAGACACCCCCATTATCTTAGCAACTTTTTGGACTGAGGCTGCTGAATTAATAATATGCTCGAAGAAGTTGGCCCAAATTAATTGCAGGGATGACCGGAATAGGAAAATGTATAGGGCATGTGCCGTATTAAAGACAGGCGTACCATATTTATCAGTGAAACGAAATGTGGGGTTTGAGCCCTATTTAGACTGGATAACGCCTGGATATGCCCTACCCCTGTATTTTCAACTATGCACCGATACACTAAAAGTTGCTCTTTTTACAGCCAGGTGGTCCCGCTCTTCAGACACCCAATGTAGAATTTGTTGATCCTGAGGAAACATTAAAGCATTTCCTACTCATGTGCCCCGGGTTTCTGTACCTCAGGAAATGCCA
Organism: Ambystoma mexicanum; assembly: GCF_040938575.1. Taxonomy (NCBI): domain Eukaryota; kingdom Metazoa; phylum Chordata; class Amphibia; order Caudata; family Ambystomatidae; genus Ambystoma; species Ambystoma mexicanum. The sequence continues at coordinate 930,308,135 of NC_090931.1, read as the reverse complement.
TCTTGTGCCACTTTTCAGCTCAAAGGTTGTAAGGCAAATTGAAACAGCAGTATTTTGTAGAAGCACTACTGATATGAATGCTATTTATTGTATTGTGAAATGTGTACACCGAGCATGGCTAAGAGGGAAATTGGTGCTGCAGAAGTAAAACTATATATGCAACAAGGAATTGACCCTCCCCTTTAAATAATGTCAACCTCGAATGGTCTTTTAACTGCATTAATATGTTATGTCTTGTGTGGCTGTACATACATTTTTTTATCGATTTTAATTATTTGTTCCAACTGTACTATTGCTTTTATGCTTAATAATGCTGAATAAAGCTTGTTTGAACATTAGGAATTTGCTAAGGGCATGGGGCCTGGGTAAGATTGAACTGATTAATGAAAATGTAGATCTTTGCAGAGCCGTCTCCTTTCTGTTTGCAACACTTCCCCCTCTGGTCTTTAAACCAGAGGTTCCATGGGCAGGCCAGAGTAAGAAGGGTGTGTTGGTAAGTTTACAAGCTGTACCCCTCTCAACCCTTAAAATGTCACTGTTACCATATCTCGCATTTCCTTCTCTTTGCCCACGTACCAGTAGCCTGTGAAAAGAAATAAACCCCATCAGCAGTTCACGGGGTTGTAGGCAAAAAGTGCACTGCACGTTTGTCCAATAGTAAACCGGTTCTCGCCTCCCTTCATAGTGCCGCACATTCAGCATAAGGATGCTGGTGGACAGTGGTTTTATCAAGTGACTGATTAAAGAAGGTGTTCAAAAATAAGGGGTGTCCTTTTCCACGTGTGCCTCTACTCAAATATGTGCTTGTTAGTGTGTCCTGGTCAATTTTTGTGTATTTAACTGATCAAAGTCTAATGCACAGTGCATTCACTTTCCTTTGATTACATTGCTGTGAAACTTAGTTTTAACCTCCAAACAGTGCACAGTTAGTGATACAGCATACAGGGACATATAGTAGACTGCTGCAAACAGCAGAACCGCAACAATTCTACATGTACAGCACTGTAAACATGTATTGCAGTCAAAGAGACACATGTTTTAAAAGATCTATGGCAGTTATTTTATTGAACCATCCACTTAGTTGTATGTGTGGGGTATACTCTGTCTTCACTGTGAGAAACCAGAAAGTGTCTTACCCGCTAGTTCCCGGGGATCTGTCATCCAGGGACACGGCCATCGCTTTTAGATCTTGTTCCTGGGGTTGGACCAGTGCGGAAGGATCACCTGGGTGAGGGGTCTTGTGGAAGTGGGACACCCAATTTCGAGATGCGGTGTGTCCCTCCCTGTAACACCTTTACCCCATCCTACCCGATAGTATATTTAGAAACTCTACCCCCTTCTGCCCCTCCACCCCCACCTTTCCCTTCACGAACACTTTTACACAGACAGCCCACTCTGGGAGAAAACAGACTCAGACCCAAGCAGTGTACCTGACATGTCCCACTACTATGGTCAGGCAAAGTCAGCCAGTTACTAGCAATCACTCACAGCTGACTTCCATTAACCTTCCCCACACTGATAAAAGACGGAGCACGAGAGCACACTCTGAGCGAGGCAAAGCGCACAAAGGAACAGTACTTTTCCGACTGCAACTGAACCAGGGAAGAAAGACGGCACACCAAGAAGGGTATGCAAGGAGCGAGATGCCCTTGACCTTTTTGGCGAGAAACCGTTACTTTCCAGAATCCTTAAAACTAGAAAGCATAAGGATACGAGACCGGTCTGTGTTGACGTCAAGGCTGCAAGCGGCAACATTTTGTGAAGAGTGCAAGAACGAAGATTGAAACACGCAAGATGAAAGGAAAGACACGAGGAAAGCTTGATTGCTGATGGATGTTTGAACATTTACGAGAGAAAGAGGCAATACCAGTGACCTAGTTGTCCAGTCCTGCGTTGGTGCTCTATAGAAGGTCTTTGTAAAGGTGTCCACCCAAGAAGTGGCAGAAACGAAAGTAAGGCCATTCTGTGAGGTGAATCGAAGTGGTCCTGCAACAGTTTAAGTAAAACCAATTGCACATTCGAAAGTGTTTGATTTTTTTATATCAAAAGGAAAATGTAGAAAGTGAGATTAAATGGTCTGATCCCGAATGAGGGAGACCAAAGGTGAACGTGAACATGTGAAAATCCTGATGAAAGGATCTTTAGTGTTTGTTACGACAGGTCCTCTGCAGTAAAAGACTGTTGTTGGAAAGGAGTCTTTGGCAGAAGGCCTTGATAACTATGTTGTGAACTGTTTCCCTGTGGCCGAGAAGCCAGTGTTTGTACGAAGCTCGGAACGTGCCGCCGTACCCGGTGCTGAAAACGTGGGGGAGGGGAAGCCAACAGCTCAACTATCCCGATGTTATTTCTCGAACACTTTTCTTTTGTATATACTATTGTCCCATACCGTTTTGTATTTAGAAGTAAGGATTGGCAATAGGTTTATTAGTATATAGGCCCTTTTATTTTGACTGACTCAAGTAAGACTGCGTTATTATTTGATGGTCGTAGCTTGCTCCCATCCTTAGATTTAGGTTTAGATAGGCACTAGGATAGGTTTAGATAAGGTTCAACCAACCCATTGAAGTTCAATAAACACCCTTGTACTGTGATAATTTGTGTCTGTCTTCACTGTTTGATACCATGCCTTCCTTCACATCACACTGTACAATGGAATATTTGTTGTTATGACTAGGAGAAAAGATACTGCTGTCAGAAAAGCTGCTTTTGTCCTCAGAATCTGAGGCTAAATATGATAGATGAGAGCTTTTCAAGAGTTACCAGGAACCTGCAAATTCAGAATATGAATATCTAAGTATTCTCCCTTTTACCCTTTGTGTGGTGCTTAAGCTCTTTTGTAACCCATATTTAAGGGCCATTATGTTTATGAATCAAAACTGAAAAACAATTGAATTCACCAGGTATAATTATCAATGCAACCATAACCGTGTTGCTCATGATGCCCCACATGACATCCCAAATGGTATCATCAATGATGACATTACTAGTATGTGCTTTCCCAGCGGTGGATATCAATATTGCGCTTAACGTGTGCATGACCTGCGAGGCACGTTCAAGTATATGCACAATACAGAGGGTATGTATACTGTTTGTGGCATGGTCGTAGGCCATTTGGGGATTGGCAATACTGCAAGCCCCAAGATATAGTCCCAGTTCTGGGGAGGTTGTGAATACCTACACTGTCTGGGGCATAGGCACAACCCCATGACCCCCAGGCTCCATACACATGGAATGGAATATGTGCGTTTCTTTTGTGTACTAGCTGTAGGGTTACTAAACCTGGCCCATGGTAATGGACATTGCTCCAGACGCAGTTGCAACCAGCCATGGCCTAAAGACTGTAGCTATCATGAAAATGCAAAGTTCTCCCTTGGGCATTAATGTAGGCCATAGCCTGTGAGCAGCACCTAGTGGAATGTTCGGCAAGGGTAATGCGCCAAGTATCTGGCCATAACATGCCCTTTAAGCAGTAGGGGGTAAGCCCCTTATCCGGTATCTAGTATTCATGAAGTGCAATCACATTTTAAGTGTTGAAGGCATGTGTAATGTTTTCTGAGAATATATGTATATTATATAGCATAGACCAGCAGTTTTACAGGGTTTGTGTAACTTGGCTTAAATTGCTTATTCTATATCCTCTATTAAAATATGCAATACCACAGTTGAGATCATGACACTTTACATACAGGATGGTGTGGGGAAAAGAGGTATGAGAGGGGAGGAAAGAGGGTGAAGCGCTGGAGAGACGTGGAACAGTGAAAGTATTGAGAGCAAAAGTAGGAGGAGAAAGATGAGGTAGAGGAGGGGAGTTGGATATTGGGAGCGAGGGCGAAAGAAGGGTGATGGAGGAGGGGCAGGGAAAGGGAGAGAGAGTTGAAAGCGATGTATCGTGGTTTCATGATATGAGTGATATATTCTTCTTTATAAGCGAAGTATGGGCTTATTTGCATTGTGAAATGTGTGTTGTGGTGTGCACTGCGTTCATTGTGTGATGTGGTATGTGTACCTTGCATTTTTTGTATTGCATCATGTGTGTTGCATTGTTCTATGTGTAGTGTTGTGTGCATTGTGATATGTATGGTGTGTTGTATGCAATAGGCTGGTCGTTTTCTGGTATATGTGATGTATTGTGATTAATGCATTTTGTGCACGGTATGCTGTGGTCTATCCATTGAAGTTATAGAAGATATTAAAGACGCAGGTAGCCATACATTTAATTAAAAGGCATGGAAGTTATAATTGTGTATTCACAGACAGGACATTAAATCGAACAGATAGAAAGGTCATTAAAATATGGTGCAGTGGAAAAGCATGGGAGGTAGAGGAAGCCTGAAACGACATGGAAGGCACATCGAGGCCCGCCTGGATCTTCACCCCCCTCTGCAACACAACCTAAAAAGCAATGACTGAGTCAGATCCACTCCACTCGACTCTTGTTGCGGTCAGGCTGTCCCTGCATCTGAAATGCTGCCCCGCAATCTTTCAAGATGCCAGTGTCCACTCAGTGGTGGCTAGGGGTTCTCGCCTTGCAGTTCTTCCTCATCCACCCCCCAACCCAAAGACCCAACCTACAGGGAGACAGCCCAATCCTTCCCAATTGGACATCTGAGGACCTGGAATGGTTGATTAATCCTCACAATGTGACTCGAGGGTTCCTTTTAAAATAGCTTTCATATTCAGAGCTTGTTAACACAGATTTGTTTCTTGTGAGGAGGGGCACTGTATTTCTTGACCTAAAGGTACATGGTCTGTGTACACCCCTAGACAAAGACGCTGCAGATGAATGTTCTGCAGCAGGAGGTGATTGTCAACGCCTTTCCCCCAATCTTTCAGGTGAAGTTGTTTTTTATGCAAACACTGCTCAACCCCCAATACTTCATATCAACAGGGGGTGCACCAAGTCACCTACTTTCTGTGGACTGGTGTTTTCATTTTGGGAGCGAGTCATTTATTTACCAAGTGATCTCCCTCATAGTGGTTCACCTGTCGGGAGTCAACAGAGTCTCCGACCACCTGAGCAGACTGATTCATTCCAGTCACGAATGGACGATCAAGCTCACTATCCTCCTTGTATTTTTCACCTCTGGGGACAGCTACCAGGGGACCTTTTTCCGACAGTCCTGAACCGCAAGTGTCCTCTCTTTGTCTCCCACAAAAAGGACAGAACTGTATGGGAGACACCGTGCTGTTGGATTGTCAGGGTATACTTCTTTATGAATTTCCTCCAGAATCCTTGGATTCCCAAAGGACCTTGCAAAGATTATGGAGACGGGCACTCCACTCTTCTTTGATTGCTCTGTTCTGGCCTGCCAGGTTATGATTAGTGCAACTGTTGAGTCTGCACCCCTTCCCTTGCTATACAATCACAAACTCCTTCAACAACAGGGCAGGATCCTTCACTCCTCCCCTCGATTGATGAGCTTAGCAACTTGGTTTCTCCGTCCGCGTTTCTCCATGCAAGTATGGAGGAAAGGGAATGTGATGTAGAAATAGTTACTGTCTCCCGACCATAGTCTCCTTTCCGACCTGCTCCCAACCTCTGTCCCTGTGTATTGGATAATTAGTAGCTGACGAGCGGGCAAGCGCCTGACTTGTCAGTGATGCTGGTGGGCGATTCTAAAGGGAAAGTGTTTTTTTGCAGTGCAAAGAAGGCTCTGCTCCCGTTTATGGGAAAAAACTCCTGCGCAAATGCAGGTTAAAGGACTATAGAATAGGGAGTACGATGCTCCCTATGGTGTGTAACTGTTTCTTTTCTGTTGGTTAAAATCTGAACAGTCTTTGCCCAGCCCCAATCTGAGAATGGCTCAGATCTCTGAATGGAAACCACAAAGCTCAAAAAGACAAGGCCAAGGGGAACAACAAAGGGGTTCATTACAAGTCTGGCGTTATGCTATAAGTGGCGGTAACGGTATTACCACTGCTGTTGCCATTCTGCAAATTAGGAGGCAAGAGTATTACTGTCAATGGTAATGCTGCCAATGGTAATACCATTGGCGGAATGAAAGCTGATCGTATTACCGCCAAAACCACACAATGGTATCGCCACCATTATAAGTTGGGATATTGCAGTAATACCATTGAAATTGGGCGGTGTGTTGAATCTAGTGATACCGCCAGTGACTCTCTAGTGGGAAGCTTCTCCTAAGTGGCCAGGGAAAGGTAGAAGCTACGCGACTTTGAACCTGACAGTGACTATCTGTGGGAGAACCACATAAGGGAAGACCCACTTTAGAGAGGCAAGGGAATATTAAAAAAGAATGACCCTTCAAGTGTTCTTTTGAATAACACACATGTACTTTTGCAGCATGCCTGTATGGCTTATTGTAACGTAGATGAAGAATTTGCATTCCGATAGACCAGGATATTTAAAACACTCTTAGCTGATCGCACACACGAGGAGAGACCGAGGATGCAGGAGAATGTAGCTTGTGCTGAATCTTGTTGGAACTCTCAGCGCAGGCGGTTTATACAAAGTATGACGAGGCCCATGAGAGTGTCGAGAGAAGAGAGCGGATAAGGACAAGTGTGCCTCTTTGTTGCAAGAGGCAGCCAGAGCCAGAGAAGAAAGCGGGAGCCATAAAACGAACGGGTCGCATCCACAGTCAGTGTGGAGAAGAAAGGCTTTCTGGCACGCTACCCCACAGGTCACCATCACCTCGGACTTCTCTCTCGAGGGTTGAGGGGCCACACTGGACAAACACTGCGTCCATGGACCCAGCAGGAGTACCACATCAATTGGCTGGAATTGAAGGACATCTGGCTGGCGCTCAGGGCCTTCCTTCCATTTATCGAGGGCAAGGTCGTCCTCATTCAGACGGACAACTCGACCAGCATGTTCTATGTCAACAAGCGGGGAGGTACCCGATTTCCCCTCCACCCCACCCCCGCACCCCCTCCTCCCCTCCCCACTGTGCAGGCTGGCAGTCAGCATGTGGAAGTGGGCCTTGGAGAACATCTACCTCACAGCGGTCCACCTGCCGGGGGAATCCAATCTCGAGCAGACAGGCACAGCAGACTGGGAGAGGACAACTGAGTGGCAGTTAAACGACCTGCTGCTGTAGGAGATTTTACAAATGGTCACCCTCAGGTGGACCTCTTTGCCTCCTGCGGCAACAAGAAGTGCCAACTGTTCGCCTCCTGCCAGGGTCAGGGCCTGGGCTCCCTGGGTGATGCATTCCAGTTCCGGTGGGAGGGAATGACAGCATATGCCTTTCCGCCCTCACCGCTGATTCACAGGCTGATATGCAGGATCAAGGAGTATTGCCACCTCAGCATTATTCTAATCGCTCCATGGTGGCCAGCGAGGCCATGGTTCTCAGAGCTGTTCAACCTCTCGGAGAGGACTCCCATTCTCCTGCCGACAGGCCCAGCACATCTTCTTGCGCAACAGGGGGGCAGAGTCACCCACCCATCACCAGAGAAACTAGCCCTCACAGTGGGGTTCCTGAACAGGTCACGTTAAGACATCTCAGCCTCTCTGACTAATCTAGAGATCATACACGGTGCCAGGAGCAAATCTACCAAGGCCCAGTATAAGAGCAAGTGGACCAGGTTCTGCCAATGGGCAGTCTCTAAGGGCATCAACCCTCTGGCATGTTCCCTGAACAATGTGCTCTTCTTTTTGGTGAATCTCACCCATTCAGGCGTACAGGTTGACACTTGCTGCACCTACCTGGCAGCCATTGGGGCTTACAGAAACTGAGGAGGAGAGCTTTTCCTCTTCCAACTCGATTGTCAAGAATCATTTGAAAGGTCTTGCCAGGCTCTACCCGCCCATCAAGAGGCTGCACCCCGTGTGGGATCTCAACATAGTCTTGGGTGCCCTGGCACACAAACCATTCGAACCAATGGCGTCTGCGGACACCAGGCTGGTCACCATTAAGACAGCCTTGTTAGTTGGCCTCACCTCGGCTTGCAGAATTGGCGAAATCCAGGCGCCTGTCGCCTCAGAGCCATGTACTACGTTTCAAGGACAAGGTAGTCCTACGGACGCACCCAGCATTCCTACCTAAGGTGCCTTCCGCTTTTTGTCCTCCGTGTGCCTGTAGATCTCTGCCCAGCGACCCCATTTCCCTGCATCTGAATCCAAAATTGCCTAAATTCAGCCTAGTTGCAGCCCCGTTCCCCCCCGCATCCACTCCGCTCGCCGCTTCCTGATCCGAAGTAATCCCGCCTCCCCGAGCCCGCCCCGCGACCCGATTGGCCCTCCTGCCCCCTGTGTTTTACTGTAGTGCGGCGCGCTCATCTCCGAGCCGTCTTTTGTCCTCAGTGTGCCTGGTGAGTAGATCCCTGCCCAGTGACCCCATTTCCCTGCATCCGAATCCAAAATTGCCTAAAATCCGCCTAGTTGCAGCCCCGTTCCCCCCCCCTCATCCACTCCGCTCACCGCTTCCTGATTTGAAGTAATCCCGCCTCCCCGAGCCCACCCTGCGACCCGATTGGCCCTCCTGCCCCCTGTGCTTTACTGTAGTGCGGCACGCTCATCTCCGAGCCGTCTTTTGTCTGCAGTGTGCCTGGTGAGTAGATCCCTGCCCAGCGACCCCATTTCCCTGCATCTGAATCCAAAATTGCCTAAAATCAGCCTAGTTGCAGCCCCGTCCCCCCCCCCCGCATCCACTCCGCTCGCCGCTTCCTGATTCAAAGTAATCCCGCCTCCCTGAGCCCACCCCCAACTCGATTGGCTGAGACGAAAGACTCCCCTCCATTACCAGAACTCCCAGGGCAGACCCCTGCCCGGCAGCCCATCGGCTAAGGACCAGAGGCAAAGGACGGCTCCTACAAAGACGGCTCCAGGACGTATCTGCAGGAGAAGCAAGAAGCCAACATCAAGTAAGTGTGGAAAGGGCGGGGCCAGAAGCAATTACTTCACGCCATACTACCCTACCACCCAACTAAGGAAGCCTCACCCCTTTAAACTCGTTATTCTGCGGCATAATTACATTTAGATACCCTGTTTTATACCTGTTGAAAGTTGAATCTAGTAGTGCACCCAACAGCCTCTCTGAGAAAAGTTGAATTTAGAAGTGTACCCAATTGCACTCAGAAATTGTGACCAATAGCCTCTGAGAAAAGTTGAATTTAGAAGTTGTACCCAATTGCATTTAGAAGTGTACCCAATTGCATTTAGAAGTGTACCCAATTGTATCTAGAAGTTGTGACCAATAGCCACTCTGAGAAAAGTTGCGTTTAGAAGTGTACCCAATTGCATTTAGAAGTGTACCCAGTTGCATTTGGAAGTTGCGCCCAATAGCCTCTCTGAGAAAGTTGCCTTTAGAAGTGTCCCCAACTGCATTTAGAAGCTGCGCCCAATAGCCCCTCTGAGAAAGTTGAATTTAGAAGTGTGCCCAATTGCATTTACAAGTTGTGACCAATAGCCTCTCTGAGAAAGTTGCATTTAGAAGTATACCCAATTGCATTTAGAAGTTGCACCCAATAGCCACTCTGAGAAAAGTTGAATTTAGAAGTGTACCTAATTGCATTTAGAAGAGTACCCAATTGCATTTAGAAGAGTACCCAATTGCATTTAGAAGTGTACCCAATTGCATCTAAGAGTTGTGACCAATAGCCACTCTGAGAAAAGTTGAATTTAGAAGTGTACCCAATTGCACTAAGAAATTGTAACCAATAGCCTCTCTGAGAAAAGTTGAATTTAGAAGTGTACCCAATTGCACACAGGAATTGTGACCAATAGCCACTCTGAGAAAAGTTGCATTTAGAAGTGTACCCAATTGCATTTAGAAGTGTACCCAATTGCATCTAGAAGTTGTGACCAATAACCACTCTGAGAAAAGATGAATTTAGAAGTGTCCCCAACTGCATTTAGAAGCTGCGCCCAATAGCCCCTCTGAGAAAGTTGAATTTAGAAGTGTACCCAATTACAGTTAGAAGCTGCGCCCAATAGCCTCTCTGAGAAAGTTGCATTTAGAAGTATACCCAATTGCACTCAGAAATTGTGACCAATAGCCACTCTGAGAAAAGTTGCATTTAGAAGCTGCGCCCAATAGCCACTCTGAGAAAAGTTGCATTTAGAAGTGTACCCAATTGCACTTACAAGTTGTGACCAATAGCCTCTCTGAGAAAAGTTGAATTTAGAAGTATACCCAATTGCACTTAGAAGTTGCGCCCAATAGCCTCTCTGAGAAAGTTGCATTTAGAAGTATACCCAATTGCACTCAGAAATTGTGACCAGTAGCCACTCTGAGAAAAGTTGCATTTAGAAGCTGCGCCCAATAGCCACTCTGAGAAAAGTTGCATTTAGAAGTGTACCCAATTGCATTTAGAAGTGTACCCAATTGCATCTAGAAGTTGTGACCAATAGCCTCTCTGAGAAAAGTTGAATTTAGAAGTGTACCCAATTGCACTCAGAAATTGTGACCAATAGCCTCTCTGAGAAAAGTTGAATTTAGAAGTGTACCCAATTGCACTCAGAAATTGTGACCAATAGCCTCTCTGAGAAAGTTGAATTTAGAAGTGTACCCAACTGCACTTAAAAGTTGCGCCCAATAGCCTCTCTGAGAAAAGTTGAATTTAGAAGTGTACCCAATTGCACTCAGAAGTTGTGACCAATAGCCACTCTGAGAAAAGTTGCATTTAGAAGAGTACCCAATTGCATTTAGAAGAGTACCCAATTGCATTTAGAAGTGTACCCAATTGCACTCAGAAATTGTGACCAATAGCCTCTCTGAGAAGAGTTGAATTTAGAAGAGTACCCAATTGCATTTAGAAGAGTACCCAATTGCATTTGGAAGTGTACCCAATTGTACTCAGAAATTGTGACCAATAGCCTCTCTGAGAAAAGTTGCATTTAGAAGTGTACCCAATTGCATTTAGAAGTGTACCCAATTGCATCTAGAAGTTGTAACCAATAGCCTCTCTGAAAAAAGTTGAATTTAGAAGTGTACCCAATTGCATTTAGAAGTGTTCCCAATTGCATCTAGAAGTTGTGACCAATAGCCTCTCTGAGAAAGTTGAATTTAGAAGTGTATCCAATTGCACTCAGAAATTGTGACCAATCACCTCTCTGAGAAAAGTTGAATTTAGAAGTGTACCCAATTGCACTCAGAAATTGTGACCAATAGCCTCTCTGAGAAAGTTGAATTTAGAAGTGTACCCAATTGCACTTAGAAATTGTGACCAATCGCCTCTCTGAGAAAAGTTGAAATTAGAAGTGTACCCAACTGCACTTAGAAGTTGCACCCAATTGCCCCTCTGAGGAAAGTTGAAATTAGAAGTGTATGCAACTGCATAAAGAAGTGTGCCCATTTGCATTTAGAAGTTGCGCCCAATAGCCTCTCTGAGAAAGTTGCATTTAGAAGTGCACCCAATAGCATATAGAAGTGTGCCCAATTGCATTTAGAAGTTGCACCCAATAGCCTCTCTGAGAAAAGCTGCATTTAGAAAGTGCACCCAATTGCCTCTCTGAGAAAGTTGCATTTAGAAGTGTACCCAATTGCATTTAGAAGTTGCGCCCAATTACCCGTCTGAGAAAAGCTGAATTTAGAAGTATACCCAATTGCACTTAGTTGTGACCAATAGCCTCTCTGAGAAAAGTTGAATCTAGAAAGTGTACCCAATTGCATTTAGAAGAGTACCCTACTGCATTTAGAAGTGGTGACCAATAGCCACTCTGAGAAAAGTTGAATTTAGAAGTGTGCCCAATCGTATCTAGAAGTATACCCAACTGCACTCAGAAGCTGTAACCAGTAGCCTGACCTCATAACTACAATCAGAAAACCCTCCCAAATCAACCCAAAAGCTCCCAAAATCTCACATCTATCATGAGTGCACCCACGCCACCAGTCTGTAAGAAACGACCACCGTGAACCACCCCCACTCTCCGATCTGCCTGCCCTCCCACCCCCCCTCCCAAATCACCCCACCCTCCTCTGCACTCGCTGCCACTCCCCTCTCCAAACACCAAGCCAGGGGGGCACGATGGCAAACAGCTCACCCTAAGACCACTCATCCCTTTAACCCCGACCCGCCAGCATTGCCCATACCCGCTCCCCTCACTATCAGACCTGGCACACCTCACCCAGCAATCACCCACCCCCCGCCATGCCCTCATACCCCTGCCACCTTCCCCCCCGACCGCACCCTTTCCCCTCCCTAAAAACGGCGTGCCTAGCCCTAGCACGAACTGAAGCTGCTTCCCTCTCCCCCTCTGACCCCCCTACCCTCTCTCACACACCAGTTGCAGCAAAGAAACGAAAGAGGAACCGTCCCTGGTCCCCCTCACTCAGCACTCCTCGCCTCCCCTGTCTCGACCCACCACCTCTCTCCCGCAATCTCCTCCTTCCCCCGTGGCCTCTCCCTTCCTGAAACCCCTCTCCATTGATTTCTCATCAACTACAACTGAAACTCCCATCCGCCCACACCCCAACCTCAAATCCCCCAACCCAAACCTGATCATCCTATCACATCCAGCCACCCAACCCACCCGAAACGTGCCAAATTCTCTGCCCGCCCACTATTCCCCTCTAGCATCACCCACCTTACCCCTCCCTCACCCCATCCCGCTCCAGCTCCGAGACCTACCTTGCCTGCCGATGTGAACTGTATCCTATTTAACGCCCGATCTGTAGCAAAAAACAGACATTGCATCTTTGACCTTGCATCTGTCAAACCAGACCTAGTCTTCATCACTGAAACCTGGTTCTCTGATGACTTTGGCCCAATCGCCTATGAAGCCTTTCCCCCTGACTACTCCCTCATCCCATTGAACCGTCCGTCCAGAGGGGGGGTAGCATTCGTCTTCAAATCTCTCTTCCGCGCCTCAATCATTGACAACCAACCTACCATCCCATCCTGCGAATCTCTCCTCGTTAAACTATCCCTCTCCCTCTCACAGTTTTCTAATAATCTACAGGCCCCCTGGTTACGATAGACAATTCGCAAACAACCTCTGCGATTCTATCGCCACCCTCCAACTAAACCATCCCAACCTCACCCTCCTTGGAGACTTCAACATATGGCTCGACATCCCCACCAACCCTATGAGACACTCCCTGGTTGACGGTTTAGATGCAATTAATCTCCAACCTCACATAAGCGGCCCGACTCACTACAAAGGACACACTCTTGATGCCATCTTTAGCTCCAACACCCTGATTCATTTAAAGCCCCCCACCATCTGGTCCGATCACTTCATTCTCTCGTTCACCATCCACTCACCCGACCCCTTTCCCCTATTCGCATCCGAAGCTCCAAATTTACGCAAATGCTGGAAAAAACTAATGATCACCCCGGACCTAGCTGAGGCACTCTGACAATCTCCACCACCCACCTGCCGTCCCAACAACCAACTAACCCCTGAGGCCTTTGACTCATGGCTCAACGCATCCCTGCTGCGACTCACACCCCCGTGCAAACCATCAACCCGCCGTGGCCCTTTCCCCAGATGGTTCACTCCTGAATGGAAGACCACTAAACATTACAAATACCTAGAACGTAAATAGCAGAAAGAGAAAACCCACGAGAGCAGGACCACCTTGGCCCGACACCTATATCGGTACAAGGCCGAAATCCGGAAAGCTAAAAAAGCCCACTACAACACCCGAATCCTAAACTGCAAAAACCCAAGCAAAGAACTCCACAAAATCATCTACGAATTTACCAATCCGGCTTGCAATACAACCGTCCCGACTCCCTCTCCCTCCACTTTTACAACACGGCTATCGAAAGGACAAAAACTCTAAACACCAAACTGGCTCTATTACAGCCACCGGGCAATCCCCCGCCCGTACCACCCAGCCCATCAGCTGCGACCTCTACCAACCAACGTTCGAAGCCTTTAGTCCATTATCACCAGAACAATTTCACAAACTTCTATCTGCCTGCAAACCATCTGGATCACCACTGGACCCTTGCCCAGCCACAACCCTTAAAGAAATATTTACTTCCACCTGCGCAGGAGAACACGCAAGATCTATCATAAATGCCTCCCTCTCCTTCGTTATCTTTCCCAACGCATTCAAAATAGTGCACGTCAAACCTCTAATTAAAAAACCTTTGCTCGACCCTCTCGAACCCAAAAACTACCGCCCAATCTCAAACACCAGTTTCCTTGCCAAACTCATTGACCGAACCGCCTACTCTCAACTAAATGCCTTTGTCGAAGCCAACAATCTCCTAGACCCCGCCCAATCAGGTTTCAGAACATGTCACGGAACCACCCTAACCTCGATCTGGGACGACCTTAAAGTGACAGCAGACTCCGCGGGATGCGCTGCACTAATCCTGCTCGACCTATCGGCCGCCTTTGACACGATCAATCACTCAATCCTTTTAGACCGCCTCCACTCCCTGGGAATTCGCGGAACCGCCCTTAAATGGATAGCTTCATTCCTCAAAGACAGGCACCAAATAACAACACTCTCCAGCTTTACCTCACAAGCCCGACCAGTCGACACAGGAGTCCCTCAAGGAGCATGTCTATCCGCCCTCCTGTTCAATCTCTACCTGACCACCCTCCCACCAATAATTCATTCACACAACATCCTATGCTACAACTACACCGACGACACTCAACTAATTATAAAATTCCTGAACTCGAAACCCAACTCCCGACCTGACCTGGCTTCCTGCCTCCTTAACATAGAACTCTGGATGACCCAAAGCCACCTCCTGTTAAACCCCTCCAAAACAGAAATCGTGGTCTGCGGCAACTCCGATCTCCTTCCGCACCCAATACCCTGGCCACCCGCCATGGGCAACTCACCGACACCCTCCAACACAGAAAAAAATCTTGGATGCACCCTGGACTCCAACCTAACACTCTTGCGCCAAGTCAACAATGTCTCGAAATCCTGCCACTACCACCTTAAAACCCTTAGGCGCATCTTTCCATACCTCTCATTTCCCAACAGAGTCTCTGCGGTCCAATCAATCGTCATATCAAGACTAGACTACGGAAACCCCCTAGACCTCGGAATTCATGCCTACCAACTGAATAAACTCCAAAGAGCACAAAACACGGCGGCCAAAATGCTACTTGCGCTCGGCCCAAGAGACCACGTATCCCCAGATCCTTAAGACACTGCACTGGCTTCCAGTAGCCCTTAGTGTGGCTTTCAAAACCCTATGCCTCTCCCATCGAGCACTGCATAAAACTGGACCCCAATATCTCCAAGACAAGCTAATACCTTATCATCCCACTCGAACCCTAAGATCAAGCTCAGCCGGCCTCCTAGTAATTCCAGAGACAAACTCAGTCAGGTTAGGCGGATCATCATTCTCAGCCCTGGCCCTAACCCTGTGGAACTCGCTCCCACCCCACATCTGCCTAACTGAAGACTTAACGGCCTTCCGTAAACTACTGAAAACCTGGCTCTTCCCCTAAAACCAACCGTTTCCAAATTAGCATCATCACAATAACATTGACCCAGCAAACTACCTAGAACAAGAAATTGACAGCTAAATAAACTCAAATGTAAACTAGAAAGTCAAACAAAAAACTGAGTAATGTACATCGAAACAGTGAAGTGGATAATAGGAATAAATCATTGGGAAAGTAGGAGACCTGAACCGACGAAATGCACATAATGAATGAGGAGGGAACGCAGTGAATGACATAGATGGAATAACTAGAATGGATGAAGCGTATAGAACAGATGAATGCACTAAGTCGAAGGGTGCATAAGTGGAAGAACAGACGACTAGAAAGATGAAATGTCTATAGAGTTCAGACGAAATAGATGAACATACTAAAGCCAATGAATGTGCAGAATGGTTAGTGTGTTAGAGGGTGTCCAGTCATTTGGTCGACTACAAACTGGTCGACTGCAATTTGGTCGACGTCATTTGGTCGAAAACCAAATGGTCGAATTTTTTTTTTTTTATTTATATATGTGTTTTGTGGGTTTTCATGTGGAAAAAAAAAAAAGAAAGGAAAAAAAAGGGGGCTTTTGGTCCAGTCGACCAATTGTTTTCGACCAAATGTTTGGCAACCGTGTTAGAGCACGATGAGTACGTATAGAGTTGACGCTTGGCCAGACGAACGCGTAAGAGCGAACAAGTATGTAATGAAGATGAGCGTGGGGAGCTGATGAGCGTGGAGATCGGATGAGTGTGGAGGGCGGATGAGTGTGGAGGGCGGATGAACGGACAAACGTATACACTGGATGAACATCTGGCTAGATGAGCGTGTAATAGTGAACGAGCATGTAGAGAGGATGAGTGTGTGGAGCGGATGAGTCTGGAGAGCGGATGAGTCTGGAGGGCAAGTGTGGATGAGTGTGGTGGATGAATGCACTTGGCGGCGGGGTGTGAAGGGCGGCGGAGTGTGGAGGGCGGCGGAATACGCAGAGAAGAAGAGTAATATTGTCAAGCGGACGAATAGCATGCTGTACCGATGAGTCTTGTAGACCGTACGAGTGTTGTAGACCGTACGAGTGTGTAGAGCAGACAAGTGTAAGTGGAGCAGACGAGTGTGCGGAGCAGATGAGTGGCAGATGAGTGTGTGGAGCGGATGAACGAACGGAACAAACGAGTATATAGAGCGGGTGGATATGTAGAGCTGATGATTAGGCTGAACGGATGATTACATAGAGTAGATGAATAGTACATAAAGCGGTTAAGTATGTAGACCAGATGAGTGTGCAGATCGAATGAGTGTGTAGATCAGATGAGCATACTGAGCGGACGAGCGTAGAGGATGGGTTTGCATACACAGCAGACGAGTATACAGAGCAGATGAGTGCGTAGGCAGACAGGAGCGCATGCGCGGGTAAACTGGAGTGCATGCGTATGGTATACTTGAGAGCATGCATGGGGCACACTAGAGAATGAAGGATAGACTAGAGCACGCAAGGTGAACCAGAGTGCGTGAGTGTGTAGGGCAATCTTGAACGCCTGAAATGAACAAAAATGCATAGAATGGACATGACCGCTCAGAATTGCGTGTCATACATAATACGCTTTGGAATGCAGGGAATATTTTGAAAGAACATACTTCAAATCACACCCCACGCTTACTCTCTCCTTACACCACCACTCAACTAGAACACAGAGATACTATGACACCATTCGGTGTAACTGTTCTCATATCAACATCTGCCGCTCACTCCCCATCACACTAAGTAAACATTGCTGGTTTCGCACCCCCAGCCAGGCGTTCTCCTCAGGCCTAACGCTGCCACACTCGGTCTGGATAATTCCGGCCAGAGCGAACACATACTTCTGATCTCTCAACCACCACACCTACCGCTAAGAAGCAGCTACCACATGAATTCCGCACCAGCTGCACACATACCTGGTGCGCACACGCACCTTTGACTCTCTCTACTCTCTACTGACCTGAACTTCGGTTCCCAAGGGCGTTCAACCTACCAGCGCCTTCAGACCATACCAATGGTATATAAGGCGAATATATATAAATGCAAAACAACATAACATAACATTCCATCAGAATGAAGAAATTGTGCTGCCCATGTTTTTTGCTGAGCCCACAGACGAGGCGCAGAGAGTTCTGCACTACCTTGATGTCAGGCGTGCCTTGAAATTCTACCTGGATAGCACCATGGGCTTCAGCAAGTCGGACGCTCTGTTTGTCACCTTTGGAGGATCAAGACCGAAGTATCAGGCCTCATAGCCTGTTGGATGGTCTCGGCCATCAAAGATGCCTACAAGGGACAGCACAAGCCACTGCCGGCCAACATGCACGCCCACGCGGTCTGAGCCAAGGCAACAGCCATCGCTTTCCAGCGGCATGTCACCTGGCAAGTCAAAAACAGGGTGGCCACATGGGCCACCCCTTCGACTTTCTGCAAGCACTACTGTTTGGGTGCCGGTTCTAGATCAGACGCGGCTTTCGGACAAGCGATTCTTAGAAACCTGTTTGCTTAAGGAGGGTCTCCTCTCCACCCTGGGGCTACCCTCAGTTGTAATCGCCCATGCAGTATGGAGGAAAAGGGAGGGGTGTAATAGTAATTATAAGTTACTCACCATAGTGACTAACGTACTTCGTCCCCTTTCCTCCATTCGTCCCACAAGCCTCCCCCCCTAATAAAACTGGTGTCATTAGGCAATGTTAATCTATTATCGACGCGTCTATGGGGACTGAGATGTGGCGCCAGAGGGCAGAGTCATGGTAGTGCATGCTCCCAGGGCCGCACCCCTGCGTGCCTCTAAATTTGAAGGGGAAGAAAGTTTTTTCTGGTGAAAAAGGTAGTCTCCCGTCCCTTGGAAAGGACGCCCATGCAGTATGGAGGAAAGGGGACTAAGGACTAACAGTACGGTGGTCACTACGGTGAGTAACTTATAATTTACATGCCCATGCGGCCCAACCTCCAGTTTTCTTTCCCATCTAACGGGCAGGTTTGGGAGCTGCTTGCATCCCCTTTTTATGGTGTGATGTTTCTACATATTCTCTACATTTGCGTTTATTTGTACCACCAGAGAACCCATTCCTTAAGTGCCTCCCATACAAGGTTGTATACCATGCACATTTCTGTCCATGTAAACACTGCCTTCTTAGTGGACTGCACTCACTCCAGATCCCTTCTGAGGACATGCAGACAGTTGACTGCAGAATTCGCCTTCAACAGTGGATCTTCGGATGTAAGTAAAAGGGTTTTGGGTAGTTGAAGTGTCTACTGCTACTGGATAGAAAGTCTCATCCCCAGTTTGTGGGCTTTCTGTAGGCCATTCAAGGATATCGCCCACTTTGACGTATTCCGCATCTATGACAGGTAATGTCCACAGCTGTGCTGCTTCGGAAAATCTTCGGCAGAGGGCTTCCTGCGTCGATCCGTTGTCCCTCGAGGGCCTCCGTCGAGGGTCGGCGTCACCGGATGTTATATATAGGATGCACGGCGCCTGTAGCCTCAAAGCGTTTTTTTTTTTTTTTTGCAAACGTGTTTGCTTCGGAATCTCAGCGTGCTTGATTCTTTCTGCGTGTACAATGTCTTCATCATCTTCTACTACCCCGAAGTCGGGCTTTAAAAAATGTCGGGAATGCGGTTAGAAGATGTCCATCACGGACCCGCACGACATCTGCCTCTGGTGCCTCGGCGAAAGCCACGCCACCGATGACTGCAAGGATTGCCAGTCCCTGACGTCTAAGGCCTTGCGGGAACGTAAGGGGAAATTGAGGTAGGGTGTCTAAGCCCCGTAAATCAAAGTCTGCTGGGCTTTCGACCGATGACTCGAGGGGCAACTCTCCGCATCAGTGAAAATCCAGGGGCTCTCAGTCTAGGAGTGGTTCCTGCCATTCCTCTGCCTTGTCGAGGCATTCTAGGAAGCGCTGTCACCGGTCGCCTTCCTCGTCTGAGGACGACTCTGCCAGACGATTGACTTGTCCCACCAAGTCTTCGTTGCCGGCCGAATGGGATGCATTCCGCCAGCAGATGATTGCAATTTTCAAGTCGCAAGGCACTGATCCAGCCGCGCCTTCGAAAGGAGCCGGCGGGGAACGGGCTAGGTCCACCACTCGCACGCCTTCGGGCTCGTCTGGTCGGCACGATCATCGGTAGCCGTCGAGGTCCCGCTCGGACAAGGGAGATCGCCATAGCCGTGCCAGATCCAGGTCCCGGTCCTCGATGCCATCGGAACCTGTGAAGCCTTCCAAGAAGGCGTCGACGCCATTGGCGCTGTGTCCTTCGAGGGACACTCTCGGGGCTCTGTCCTCGGAGAAGTCTTTGACGAAGTCGGCGCCTCGGATGACGTTGATTCCTTCGGTGCCCTCGACGCTGTTTGTGGAGGATTTGACAGAGGTGCCCCTGAGGGCTGTAGAACCTCCGAGGAAGGCTGCCAGTAAGTCTATGAGGCCTGTTTTTGAGCCCTTTTCTGTTCCTCCTCCTAGGTTGGAATTTTTCCAACCTTTACAGGATATTTCAGAGGTTGAGGAACTGTCTGATGAGGAACTGGCATTCCCTGTGCCTCCTGATGTCCCTGATGACCTTTTGTCTGGGCATAGTCAGATGGAGGAACTCCGTCAGTCATTGCATGACGCTAGTGTCCTTGACACCTCTCTGGAGGTGGAGTTTGGCCGATCCTAAGCCTGGGGCGCATGCGGATTCCTCCTATCAGCTTCTCATGTTGAGGGTGACAGAATACTCGGGGTGGTCTGCTCCACCTGTTGATTTTACTCGGGATGATTTGACGGACATCCTGGATCAAAGTCCGCCCACTGACCCGGTGTTGCCGTTTCACATGGCTTTGCAACGGAGGGTGGCGGCGGCTTGGACTGCGCCGGAGAGTCTACCGGCAGTTAATAAGTCGCTTCCGAAGAAATACCGCCCATCCAGTAGTGACCCCTGCTACTTATCGACACACCCTACTCCGGAGAGTTTGGTGGTGCAGGCGGCTACGACCTCCTCAAAGCAGGCTACGTACACTACCATCCCTCCTGATAGGGACGATAAGTGCTTTGATGGTTGGGCGAAGAAGGTATTTTCGGCTGGGGGTATGGCATTGAAGGCAGCCAACTCCACTTGTGCCTTAACGAGATTTACACACACTCTGTGGAACTGTGCGTCTTTGGCGGCTGAGCATATTCCCAAAGGGAAGAAAGGGATGGTTTTCTAGCCCTCGTTCCATGTGCGAATCCCTTCAGTCGGGTTTGGATACGGCAGACTGTGTCAGCTGGTCCATGGCTGCGGGCACCGTGATACGCAGCTTTGCATGGTTGCGGAAGTCGCGGTTTGATCCTGATGCGCAATCCCATCTTCTGAACATGCCCTTTGATGGTGTTCATCTGTTTGGCAGCAAGGCTGACGAGAGCCTTGAGAGGTTGCAGACCTCCAAAGCTGCAGCAAAGTCTTTGAGCGCTGCAGTACGTCAACCTCTGCCTTTTCGTTCTAGGGGACAGCAATGGAGGGGAGGCTCCTTTCGGTGCTAAGAAAATCCGGGTCAGGACGAGGGAAAATTCACGCCATAATCAAAAGCTTGAATCGATGTAAAAAGAAAAAGCATAAATTTGAAACCACAAATTAGTTTCTCCATCAAAGAGATCTCTGATGTACAAAAGTAAACACTTCTCAACTAAATTTCACAGTGGAATCCACTTATATATTAACTACTGGTGCAAAAGAAAATCCTTTATTCAACACAGCATTTTCCGCCTCAGAGAGGCGTTTATCCGACAAATTAATAACCGAATCACATCACATCACATGACATGTGGAACTATATGGTATGGTCTTCTTTTAAATAATTTCTTTAAAATAATATATATTGAATGACTGTGTAATTTTGCACAGCCTTGAGAACGACCGTTGGTCGAAACACGTGTTGGCTGTTTTTCTTGGACAAATTAAAAACATTCATTTTTGAGAAGCATTACACGGATGGACATTTTGGATTGATTTTGACTTATTTGAGAAGAATATAGATGCTGGACTTGTATTAATTAGTAACTTTGATCAAGTGTATGGTGTGAGCGCGAGATATCTTCCCGAACCTGGATTTTCTTTGTGCACTTGTTACAAACTTTGTGGGAAGTTTGAGGGAAGGATATCACTTGCTGCCAACCTATTTCTAAGGTCTTAAGAGTGGACACAGTGTAATAGCGATCCCACATTTACTGGAAGTTCCTTTCGGTACTACTCTTCGTTTGGTAGATCGAGAGGGGCTGCCAGTCAAAGGGGCCACCGTAGGAGTACCCGGGGTGAAAAGCAAGGTGCTCAGGGTGCCAAAGCCGCTCGGGCAGTTGCTGCTTTGCCCTCAGGCATGAGGCCATGTCCCATGGTTCGCCGATTGGGAGCAGACTTGTGCAGCATCTTGTAGAATGGCTGGCCATTACTTCAGATGTGTGGGTTCTGGAGATCATAGCCCACGGCTACTGTCTTCCATTCTGGCAGAGGCCTCACGACAATCCTTTGGGGAAGCTCTCTTTTGAAGCGTCCGGATCCACTCCTTGCGCAGGAAATCCAATCCCTTCTGGAGAAAGGTGCCATAGAACTGGTGCCTGTAGCGGAGAGGAACATGGGATGGTATTCCCCTTATTTTATGATCCCGAAAAAAGATGGGGGGGATTGAGACCCATCATGGACTTGCGTTGGTTGAACAAACTACTCAGGAAGGACAAGTTCAAGATGGTAACTCTTTCCTCAAGTCCTCCAGGCCCTTCAACCTCAGGATTGGTTGGTGTCTCTAGACCTCAAGGATGCTTACTTTCATGTGCCGATTTCATCCCAAGCACAGGAAGTATCTGAGGTTCACGGTTGGCGACTCGCTTTTTCAGTTTTGGGTCCTGCCGTTCAGATTGACCTCCGGCCCGAGGGTATTCACCAAGCTGATGGTGGTGGTGGCAGCGTATTCAGATTCACGTCTACCCCTACCTGGACGATTGGTTGATCAGGGCACGCTCTCCCGAGCAATCCCTGGATCATCTGTCTGTCACCTGCCACTCCCTTCACAAGCTGGGCTTCTCCCTCAATTTAAAGAAGTCACATTTGACACCGACCCAGCGGCTCCAATACATCGGTGCAGTGCTCGAAATATCCCTGGGGCAGTGTTTGCCTCCCCAGGTGAGGGCTCATCACATTCTGCAGATGGTGGACAAGTTTCAACGTGCCCAGAGTCTCCCGGCGTTCGAATTCTTTAAGTTGCTCGGCCTCATAGCATCCTGTATATTCCTGGTGCCAGAGGCAAGACTGCGGATGAGATCCCTGCAGTGGGCTCTCAAGATGCAGTGGTCGCAGTTCTCCGGCAGGATGTCTGATCCCGTTCAGATTCCGACCTCGGTCGCCCACGATCTTCTATGGTGGGCAGACAAAGGCAATCTGATGAAGGGAGCACCATTTTGGCAACCATGGCTCGAGGCGACTACCGTGACTGACACATCCCTCACAGGTTGGGGCGCTCATGCCAACGAGTTGACAGCCAGTGGATGTTGGTCTCTGTCGGAGTCCAGACTCCACATCAGTCTGTTAGAGCTGAGGGCAGTCAGGCTAGCCCTGAAGGCTTTTCTGCAATCTGTGCGGGGGAAGAATGTCCCGATTATGACGGACAATACAGTGGCCATGCACTACCTCAACAAAAAAGGGGGGGCAGGGTCACTCGCGTTGTGCAGGGAGGCGATTCAGCTCTGGTTCTGGGCCATCCAGCAGGAAATTTCGATCTCGGCAGTTCATCTGGCCGGAGACAAAAACGCAGCGGCGTACGCTCTGAGCAGGCAGAGCATGGTCTCCCGTGAGTCGGAGCTGGCTGAGGAAGTTCTTTTGGAGATCTTCGCCCTTTGGTGAACCCCACAAGTCGATCTCTTCGCCACCAGTGTCAACCGGAAGTGCGAGAGATTCTGCTCGTGGGAATTTCCCCCAAGAGGAGCCTTAGGGGACACGTTTGTAGTGGAGTGGTCCTTCCCACTGCTGTACGAGTTTCCTCCAGTCCCCATCATTCTGCAAGTGTTGTGGAGGTTACGGAAGTTTGGTTCCCGAATGATCCTCATTGCTCCGGCATGGTCCAGGAGAGCGTGGTACCCGAACCTTCTAGACATGTCCATCTGCCCTCCACGCCGTCTTCCCTACCGAGACGATCTGCTCTCACGGGAGGGGGGTTGGGTTCTCCATCCAGAGGTCAAGTCTCTCAGCCTTCATGCTTGGTATCTGAAAGGTTGAGATATAAGGATTGGGACCTCCCCGAAGACGTGATGGATGTGTTGCTTTCGGCCAGAAGACCCGCAACGAAATCCCTGTACCATTGCCGTTGGAGAAAGTTCTGTGACTGGTGCAGGGTACAGAATGTGGATCCTTTCCAATGTTCTATTCCTTTGTTTTTTGTCTTTTTTCCTTTCTTTAGCTCACAAGGGCCTGCAAGTGGGTACCATTAAGGGTTACCTGGCAGCGCTGTCCATATTTAAGTGCTTGTCTGCGGAATGTTCTTATTTAAAGATTCCTTTGATTTCTCAGTTTCTAAAAGGGCTAATTTATGTGTTTCCATCGTTGTCTTTCCAGGTGCTGGTATGGGATTTGAATTTGGTTTTAAAGTTCCTAATGGGAGCTCCGTTTGAGCCCTTACATTCTTGTCCGTTGCGACTGTTATCCTTTAAAACTGTGTTTTTAGTTGCGGTTACTTTCGCACGCAGAGTGAGTGGATTGCAGGCACTTCCACCAAGCCACCCTTTACTATTTTCCATAAGGACAGGGTTGTCCTGCGGGTGTGACCTTCTTTTCTTCCGAAGGTTGTGTCAGAATTCCATTTGAGCCAGAAGGTGATTCTTCCAGCGTTTTATCCTCCTCCACATCCTGGTAAGGAAGATGAGAGGCTCCATAAATTGGATCCCTAGGAGAGCTTTGAGTTTCTCTCTCTCACGGATGTCCCGGGTCAGAGTGGACGATCAGCTCTTTGTTGGTTATGCTGGAAGGCGCTTGGGTCAGGCTGTTTCCAAGAAGACCTTGTCCAGATGGATCATTTTGACGATCTTTGAGTGTTACTGTTTGGCAGGAAAGGACCCTCCAGTAGGATTACAGGCTCACTCTACTAGGTGTGTGGCTGCCTCCACTGCTATACACAGGGACGTTCCTATTTGCAGTATTTTTGAAGCAGCCATATGGGCCTCTGTCCATACTTTTGTAAGACACTATTCCTTGGACTCCATTCATGGGCATGATTTGGCCTTTATTCAGCCATTTGATTGGGCATTCTAAAATTGTAAATTCTTTTCACACCTCCATAAATTGATACTGCTTTGGGAGTCTGTCATAGATGTGGAATCCGTCTGAGGACACAATCCCATCGAAGAACAAGTTACTTACCATATCTGGTAACGTTCTTTCGATGGGATGTTCCTCTGACCAGTGCTCCCAGGTTTGGCTTCAGCCTTTAAAAGCACGCGCTATTCCCCAGACTGTCTTCTGTTATTTTTCTTCTGTTTTGTGGTCTTAATCAGGTACTCGGTCCTCTGGCGCCGCGCTCCTCCCTGGCGCATGTTGACGTCAGCAGGCTTCAGCCAATGTCCAGCCTGCGAAGGGCTCTTCCTTCTGACTTGTCCGATACCGCCCACCTGGTGCGGAGCAGGAGGGAGAATGAGTTTTGAGGTGGGACTGGTCTTCACCAGGTACGTGGCCTGCAGCTTATCCTTCAGTGTTGCTGGGCAGATTTACCCTGCAACCAGCCAGGCAGAGTACGCACAGGCCCCAGCATCCGCCCGCTACTCCGTCAATACCACCTACCACCCCACCAGCCTGTGTACAGGTTTTTTTTAAAGTTCCTCACGCTCATGAGGTCTCCTCAGATTGGGGCCATCCTTCAGGATGTGATCAGGGACATGCTCCCGCTGGTCCTACCGCTGACGCCTATAGTCATTTCCCCTATGGCTCCAGCACCTCAGGCTCCCGCACAGCTGCTGCTGCCGCCCATGCTGGTTCCTTCGATTCCGGCTCCCCTGCCTCCCACAGTTGAGACGGTTCCACACCAGCCTCCACAGCAGCCACCGGCTCTAGTTTTCGCACCACAGCCTTCAGTGCCCAGCACTCCTCCACCCGCGCCGGACCAGCCGGACACCATAGTGGACACCGATGAGGAGGACGACCCCGACACCCCATCCTCACAAACGCTTCTCAGGTTTGGCCGAATACTTGGGGCTTCCACAACCAGAGGTTGAACAACCGGAGGCGGGGGTCCTGGCCGAGGTCCTCAGCCTACGCCCCGCGTCTGGAATGGGTATCCCGATGCAGAAGGACATAATCAACTTGACCAAAAAGAGATGGCTGAAACTCCATTCGGCCCACCCTATCAATCGGCGGCTCAACACCAAGTACAGGGAGATGGAGGGGGATTCACTCTTACTGTCGACTCATCCACAACCACACTTCAGTGATCGCCCCAGCATCACTATACTCCAAGCCTCAGTCATCCTCTGCCGCCTCGTCTGTGGCACTTATAGGCAAGGAGGAGACTATCTTGGAGTCGTACGGAAAGAAGGTCTATTCCAACGCATCCCTGCACCAGTTTCAATCTAACTCTTGACGCCATGCTGACAGCCGTTAATCAGAGGCTTTGGCAGGAAATGGCTGACTTCCTTCCAGAACTTCCGCTGCAGAGCCAGGCACGTTTCATGACGGGGCTGGCAGAAGCTAAAATGGTGACTGAGGACATCATGGAGTCCACTGTGGCGCACATAGGCACCTTGGGCTGTGCCATCTGCATTGCCACAGAAATGAGAAGGACAGCTTGGCTATGGGCTACCAAGTTCAACCCGGACGTCCAGGAACACATATTGGACCTTCAATTCGAGGGTGGCGACCTCTTTCATTCCACCACCGATGAGGAGTTCAATAAGACCAGTTTCCAAACTGCGAAGTCATCTATCTTCACGAAGTCCACGGCCATGGCCTACACCCAGTCGCACCAATGCTCTGACAAGGGGCGTGCCTTCCAGGAACAGAGGTAGAGACAGCCTGACCGTTCGAGTCATCACCGGTGTAAACAGAAGTAGGGGGTGGGGGGCAAGAGCTTCTTTCAGTCCCCCTCCTCTGCCCCAGCCTCAGAGGGAAAGAAGGCATGATGCGCCTCTTCGGATCCACATGTCTCCCACTCCCCTGGTCCACGGGTGATCTGCAAGATAAGGGTGTCACATCACTTCAGCATCATTCTCATAGCTCCGTGGTGGCCTACGAGACCATGGTTCTCAGAGGTGCTCAGCTTCTCTGACCAGCCTCCGATCCACCTTCCACTGGGCCCAGCTCATCTCCTATTGCAGCAGGAAGGCAGGGTCATACACCCCACTCCGCACAAGTTAGCCCTCGTAGCGTGCTTCCTGAGCAGGTCGCACTAAGACATCTGTGGCTGTCACAGGTGAACCTAGACATCATACAGGGCACTAGGAGCGTTGCTACTAGGAGCCAGTACAAAAGCAAATGGACCAGGTTCTGCCACTGGGTGGAGTCAAAGGAAGTTGATCCGCTTACTTCTCCAGCATTGGATCTTTCAGGCTGGGAAACCTCTGTAACCTTATTATAGTAGTTTTCCTATGGAAAAACTTCAACACCTTGAGTGTCCTATCGACATTGTTATGGGTGCTTTAGGCAGCACCAATGGGACGTCCAGTATATACCTCCGCCCCCGTGGCTTCCCCTCAGATTTCAACCGTCTTCCAAACTGTTGGGATCACCTTGTTGTCGCTGCAGAGAACTAGTCTTTTGTGAAAACGTAGTTTTCTTCCCTGCTCCTTTCACGGTTCTCAAGGAAGGTGTGTTCCCGGTCCTGTGATTTCATCTTTGGGGCTGAAGAAATTTTTATTTCGGCTGTGTGAGACCTGCGGCCGAAGAATGTGTTCGAGGAGGACGGACATTTGGGGTGCCTGTACTGCTTATAACCCAACCACTAAGTCGAAAACTACAACATCTGTCTGGGGTTTTCCCAAAAAACCCTCAATGATAAAATCCAGTGCTTTATTACCTGGCTGAACCAGGATTCCTATCCGGGTTCGGAGGTAGGCTCTTCCTGCGGGGCATGTCCACCACTCCCTCGGCCAAGAGGTCGCCATCGCTCCAGAGGGCTCGGTCGGAGGAGCTGCAGCCTAAGGTTTGAAGCACTGTTTAGTCCAGGCCTTCATCAGAGTTGGGTAATGGCAAGAAGCCTTCTGCTGCAAGGCCAAGGCTGTTGCCGAGTGCTGCGGGGTCGTTTGTTCCCTCCGCTCAGGGCACGGCTACACCACGCTCAGATCAGTCGAAGGAGAGTCCATGGACCCAGCTCATAAGGAGAGGGAGAAGTCGAGGCCTCATTCTATCTCCTCGTCGATGAGGCGCTCTTCATCCAAGGAAGTCGCTCCTCTTCTGGCCATGAGTCACCGAAGCACAGGTCCAAGTCATTGTCCAAACTGCCTCCTTCGCCTACTACGGGGGTTTCAGCGACAAAGGCAACGTCAAAGGCTCGTCCCTCATAGTCTTCTCTGCTACCGGCGACAAGTTCGTTAAGGACTCTCCCGTCAATGATTGCTCCGTCATCGGTTGCCTTGTCGACAACCGTCCTGGCCATGAATGTTCCATCGACGACTGTTCTGGCGGTAACTGTTTCTGTCGACGACTGCTCCGTCGACAGAGGAAAGGAAGAAAGCGAAGGTGACGCATATGTCCGCTGCAAGACCAGCGCGTGCCAGTCTGTGACAGGAGTCCTGTCTTCCAGGGAAACATCATGGCATTCCGCTGTGTCTGAGCCGCCTCTTCTGGAAGGGTTTCCGACCCTGCTTCTTGAGGACATACCCCAGCAGGAGATCACCTTGAGCTTTGACGCCCCTGCCTATGAAGAACGTGCAACTTTTGAGTCGGATCCGGAGGAAGGAGAGCCACATCAGTAGGTCTGGGGGCGGTGCTGCTTCAATATCCTCTTGTCAAACCGCACTCTTTGCTCTCGATGCAAGTGCTCACTATGTTGCAGGCGCTTCTGGGGCAATTAGATGCCAGGCTCCCAGTGCCCCAGGCTCCTACTGTTCCGTTGCTGCACAGCCTGCCTGTAGTTCCTCGTCAGAGGGGTGGCACGGATGCTCCCTGCAGCTGGGAGCCTCGTCCCAGGAAATCGTCCCCAGCCAGGCCTCCGCCATGGTCGCCTAGGTTTCTAAGTCCTCCTTGGAGGGATCAGGAGGAAGGGTAGCTGGTGGATTCAGAGCAAGACACTCTCACTATGGTTCCTTCTTCTCCCAGAAGGGCAGACACCTGGGATACTGACCCGGACCTGAATGCTTCGAGTAGTCCGGCCCAACCATCTCCACCGGATGACTTTGTTGCCTTCCATGCATTGATTGCTAAAGCCTATAACGAATTTGGTCTGATCCCGGAGGAAGAAAGGACTGCTTCTTGTTTGACCACATGGGGAAGAGGAGCAAGGTGGTTTTCGCAATCCCTGTATTGGATCACGTGTGGCAAGAGGGTCTCCATACGATGAGGCACCCGTTTACGGAGCCAGCAGTCCAGGGCCGTTTGGAGAAGAAGTTCAAGTTGTCGGAGTCGACTCCGAAGTGCCTGACGTCAGCCTACGCCGGACTCACTTGTTTCGGCAGCGGCTAGCAGAAAGGCTCGCACCCAGCACAAGTGTGCTACTGCTCCCGAGAATGAGAAGTGTAAGCTAGATGCTTTCAGTAAGAAAGTCCTCGCTGTCAGAGCCACTATTGTTAAGGCTACCAACTCGTTGCCTATTATGTCTAGATACGACCGCGAGATGTGGCACTGGCTGGCTCATCTGTTAGACCACCTGCCTGAGCAGCAGAGGAATGAAGCAATGCTTTTGGTTTGGGAGGGAGAGGAAGCTTCGAACCATAGCATCAATATTGCGGTCGACCTGGCGTAGACCGGGTTCAAGCAGATTAATAATGGGGTGGTTCTCCGGCGTCAAGCTTGGCTCCGCTGCACTGATTTCTGGCAAGAGGTTCGGCATTAAGTTATGGACATGCCTTGCGAGGAGGAAAATCTTTTCAGGGAAAAGATTGGTGACGCCTTGAAGAAAATCAAGGCGGACTCCGATACGGTAAGGTCCCTTCCAGCCCTGCAGGGCAGACAGTCTTTTTGCTCCTTTCGTGGGATCTTTGGGAATTCACGGTTTGCGGGTTCTCGAGACAAGGGATACGGTAGGTCCACTTACTACACCCAGGGCTACAGGCGTTCTTTCCAGGCTGCCCAATGAACCAAGGAGTACCAGGGACAGAGGAAAAGGGGTTCCTCCTCTTCCCAAAGGGGCCTACAAAGCAAGCCTCAGCAGTGACTGCCAGAAGGGCAGTCAATTAGGGGGGAGGGTGGCAGACCACCTCGACGAGTGGCGTTCAATCACAACAGACCAATGGGTGCTGGAAGCAGTCCAATATGGCCACTCAGAGTTCAGGCGTCCTCAACACTCCATTCCCCCGGTGAGAAGGTCTCAGGCTCACCTTCAGGTCCTACGTCAGGAGGTTCGTGTCCTGCTGCAAAAAGTGGCGATCGAGAGGGTTCCCACTTCAGTAAGAGGAAAAGGGGTCTATTCCAGGTTTTTGTCATCAAAAAGCCAGACAGAAAATGGTGCCCCATTCTGGACCTGCGATCGCTCAACAAAAAAATAAAACCCCAAAAGTTCAGGATGCTAACGTTACAAGACGTCATAAGGGCAGTTCAACCCTGGGACTTTGTCATCTCTGGATCTCGAGGACGCTTACTTTCACATCCCTATGCATCGCAAATTTCTCAGGTTCATGGTGGGAAACTGCCATTACCAGTTTCGGGTTCTCCCCTTTGGCCTGAAGTCAGTTCCCAGGACTTTCACCAAGTGCCTGGCTACGGTGGAGGGTTACCTCTGCAGAAGCGGGCACCACGTTTACCCCTACCTGTATGTCTGGTTGGTCAGGGGTCGACTTGCCAGTGGACATTGGAATCTCTCACAGCTGCTATGCTCCTTATGCAGCATCTGGGCTTTGCAATCAACTTTAGCAAGTCCTTTCTAACACCCTCAAGGTAGTTGGCCTTTCTGAGAGCTCACTTCCGAACGACTCAATCAAGTCAAGCTGTTGAAGGAGAGATTGGAAAAGCTTTTGTCCCTGGCGGATCGTTTTTACCAGGAACATTGGTCACAGTCCACTCATACATGTCTCTCCTTTGCACCATGTCGTCCTGCATCCCGCTCATTCCAATCTTTTCATGCGCCCAGCACTGGAATTTCTCACTTCGCAGTGGTCACAGATCTGGGGCTCTTGGTCGGACAAGGTGCTCATTTCCCGGACTCTGGCAGATGCCCTACAGTGGTGGACTCAGCGTGTCAACATCGCACGGGGCATGCCCCTGGTGGAACCGGATTTTCAATACGCAATTGTGACTGACGCCTGACAGCCCGGATGGGGTGCTCACCTAGGCCATTTCCACATCAAGGGCCGGTGGTCTCCCAAGGAGGTTTCTCTGCACATCAACGTTCTGGAGTTGAGAGCCGTACACTGGGCGCTCAAGTCTTTTCTTCCTCTCGTCCAGCACTCTGTGGTGCAGATTCTCACCGACCACACCACGACTGTTTTATCTACGCAAGCAGGGAGGGACACACTCACAGCTCCTTTCCCAGGAAGCACAGACCATGGGCCATGCAGCACCGGATTCAGATTCAGATCCTGGCTTTCTACCTCCCGTCAGGTAGACTCCCTCAGCAGGGATTCATCGCAGCTGCACGAATGGTAACTGAAGGACAACGTGGTGGTGGAGATGTTCGAGAAATGTGGCACTCCCCCTCTGGACTTGTTCACCAGCCACAAGAACAAGCAGTGCCTTCACTTCGTCAGCAGAGTTCCTCATCCGGACTCCAGGGGGGCACGTTCTCTTCCATGGACAGGGATGTTCGCCTACACGTTTCCTCCTTTTCCCCTGACAAGGAAGACGATTCAGATGATTCGCAAGGTTCCCTGCAAAATCATCCTGGTGGCCCTGTTCTGGCCCAGGCAGACCTGGTTCTCGGACCTTCTTCACCTGGCAGGAGACAACCCTCTTCAACAGGGTTCTCAGCTGGATCTTCTCTCTCAGAGCAGGGGGAGGGTGTGGCATCACAACCCAAGCTCCCTCAACGTAGCCGCATGGCTCCTGACAAATCTGAGTTACCTAGAGATTCCTCAAGATTGTCACCGCATTTTGGCTGCGGCGAGGGCTCCATCTACCAACACATCATACGCCAGGAAGTGGAGGAGGTTCTGTGTCTGGCGTTCTCAGCAGCCGGACCTACAGCAATTGCGTGTTTAGCCTCAACAACTCCTTCCTTACCTGCTGCTGTTAGCTAAGGAGGCTTTGGCCCTATCATCTATCAAAGTCCATTTGGCGGCCATCTCAAGATTCACACCAAGACCCAATTCTACACCTCTTTCCAGTGACAGATTGATTAAACATTTCCTCAAGGGCCTGTTTAGGACATTTCCCCCCAAAGAAGTTGTTCGCTCCGGTTTGCAGTCTCAACCTGGTGCTCTCTGCCCTCATGAAACCTCTGTTTGAGCCCATGTCGACAGCTGCCATAACATTTCTCACTTGGAAGTTGTTTTTTCTAGTGTCCATCATGTCTTCCAGACGGGTATCGGAACTGCAGGATCTAGTCATTGACCCTCCATGCCTGCGCTTCGTGAAAGACGAGGTCCTTCTCTCTACAAAGCCACACTTGATTTCGAAGATCCCGCCTGACTTTCACAAGAACTCTACAATAGCCTTACCAGCTTTTTTCCCCTAATGCTTCTACGCCAGCGGAAAGAGCATTGCATTCCCTGGATGTCAAGAGGGCTTTAAAATGCTATTTGGATCGCACTAGGTCTTATAGAGCATCCAAGCAACTGTTTGTGGCTTTCGGCCCCTCCAATAAAGAGAGGCCAATTTCAAACCAAGGCATTCACCAGGCACTACTGTCTAGGTCAACAGCATGCTGAGGACATACAGGTGGGGCGAGTGGTACTCCAACACCTGTTCCAGTAAGGTAAGCCCTGAAGCTTCCGGGATTTTGGCTCTACTCCTGTTGTATTTGTATTGACTGAAGGTGATGTTTTTCTCTCGTTAATCATATTCCCTTATGTCGGCGGACTGTTTGCCTGTTGTACACCTCCAGGCTCACTTACTGCTACAAAGTCTATTCACAGCATGTGAATCCATGAAAGATCCAATGCTGGAAAAGGGAGTAGTTTCTTACCTATAACTCCATTTCTCCAGTGTTGGTATCTTTCATGGATTCACATGCACCTGCCAGCCTTCCCCCTTCAGGCAAACGTCCTCTTCGAACATCCTCCTGTTGGAGAGGTTAAAATCTGATGGGAAGCCACAGGCGGAGCTATATAACGGACGTCCTATTGGTGCTGCCGAAAGCACACATAACGACATCGATAGGACACTCAAGGTGTCGCTTTTCCATAAGAAAACGACTATAATAAGGTTACCGAGGTTCCTCAGCTTGACGGGAAATATTCACAGCATGTGAAGCCATGAAAGATAGCAATGCTGGAGAAATGGAGTTGCAGGTAAGAAACTACTCCCTTGCATGTTGGACGATGCGCTATCCTACTCTGCACACCTCGTACACTCAAGGGTGCAGATAGACACATGCTTTACCTATCCAGCGGCCATCGGAGCCTACCGGAACTCGGAGGAGGTTTTCTCATCATCCAACCCAGTCGTTAAATGTCATCTGGCGGCCCTCACCAGGCTCTACCCGCCTATCAAGAAACCACACTGTCTGTGGGACCTCAATGTAGTGTTGGACACCCTGATGCACAAAGCTTTTGAGCCAATGGCGGCCGCGGACGTCAGACTAGTCACCATTAAAACAGCTCTCCTGGCGGGACTTTTGTCTGCACGTATGTTCAGCGAGATCCAGGCACTGGTGGCTTCAGATCTGTACACCACCTTTCATAGAGATAAGGTGGTCCTGAGGATGCATCCCACTTTCTTACCTAAGGTAGTCTCTGTTTTCCACTTAAAGGAGGAGATGGTGTTACCTACTTTCTTTGCAGACCCTAAGGATGATGCTCAGAGGGTCTTGCACTGTCTAGATGTCGGGCGCGCTCTGAGGGGGGTCAAGGCCGGGTTATCGGGCTTCTAAGGCTTCCATAGCAAGGTGAATGGTTTCGGCCATCAAGGTGGCGTATGAGGGGCAGCACAAACCACTTCCAGCAAACATTCATGCTCATGCTATCAGAGCCAAGGCCAGAAACACGTCCCATGGCTGGTCATCAGCAGGGCGGCCACATGAGCCACTCCATCGACCTTCTGCCAGCACTACTGTTTGGATGCCGGCTCTAGGTCAGATGCGGCTTTCAGACTGGCAGTATTAAGGAACTTGTTTTCTTAAGGAGGGTCACCTCTCCATCCTGGGGCTACATTCAGTTGTAATCTAACATACAGTATGGAGGAAAGGGGACGGGACGTAGGAGTATTTATAAGTTACTCACCATAGTGACTAACATACTCCTAGTCCATAGTCCCCTTTCCTCCATACGTCCTTCCATCCTCCCCCCTAATAAAACTGGTGTCCTTATCCAATGGTAATATTGTCGACGCGTCAGTGGGGGGAGACGCCCCCATGTGCCTCTAACTTCAAAGGGGAAGAAGGTTTTTTTCTGGTGAAAAAGGTTCTGTCTCCGGTCCCTAGCGAGGGACACCCTTGCAGTATGGAGGAAAGGGGGCTATGGACTAGGAGTAAGTTAGTCACTACGGTGAGTAATTTATCATTTCTCTTACCCTCATGATTCCCCATTACATCTCTCTTTTCTTCTCCTCAGACCATTCATGACTTTCACACCTGCATCCCTCTTTTCTCTCCTCTTCCCTCACCCACTTTCACAGTAACATTTGCCTATTTAATCTTTCGATCCATCTCACATGGCCCAAACACTTTCAAATACTCTCCCCCATCACTCTGAATTCTTGCTAAAAAACGATACTACTGTGGTCTCATTTTCTCACTCTCTCCTCATGCACACCGCCTGTTTC
This sequence comes from Ambystoma mexicanum, assembly GCF_040938575.1. Lineage (NCBI taxonomy): Eukaryota > Metazoa > Chordata > Amphibia > Caudata > Ambystomatidae > Ambystoma > Ambystoma mexicanum. The sequence goes on along the minus strand of NC_090931.1, from coordinate 930,273,801 downwards.
AGATTCTGGATTACATTCTATCTTTCTCTCAACCTGACCCTTCCCTTTCTTCACTTACCATAGCAGACCATTCTTTTCTGATAGTCCTTCTGTTGCAGTCATCTATTCTTTCTGCTATAATATTACCTTTCAATCTTTCTCCTCTTCTGTAACATCAACATTCTCAATTTGTTCTCTTCTTTCTGACTTGTGCACAGCTCGTTTTATTGTTGAAGCTCACCATAAAGCCTCTCCTCTTCACCCCATTCCCTCTTCTTTTTTTCAAGGTCTTTCCTTGCCGCCTTCCTTTTTTTAACACTATTTTCAATTGCCCCCTCTAATGTGTTTTCATTTTTTAAACATCATTTGGTTCTACCTATTCTTGGAAAAACCTCCTCTTGATCCTTCTACTCTTGTTAGTTTTTGACGACTTAATGCTCTTCTACACAATCTCTTACAAATCCTTGAATGGATTGGCTATACCCACCTGTCCATATATCTTGATCGTAACTCCTTGCTTTCTCCATATCAATCTGGATGTCTGCCTCTCCACTCTACCAAAACTGCTCTGATTAGTGTTTCTAACACTCTGCTCTCTCTCTCTTCACCCTGCTAAACTATCTTCCATTTTAATCTTACTTGACTTCACTACTGCTTTTAATACTGTGGATCATCTACTTATTTCTATTCTTTTCCTTTCCTTGTTCGGTCTTTCTGGTGCTGTCCTTGCATAGTTTAAATCTGATTGTTCAGTTCACTTTATCTCTTAGGCTGGACAATCCTCCACCATCTTTCCTTTGCATCACAATGTTCCTCAAGGATCTGTTCTCGGTCCACTACTTCTCACTCCATACGTCAGTTTGCTGAAATTGTCAAATCCTTTGGAATCTCCTGTCACTTCTACGATGACTATTCTCAGATGTGTCTTTCCTTTTCGTTCCCTCTTTGTCTAGCTAAAAAGTAAACCAGCATAAATGTGCATGAATAGCATCAATCATGAAGGTATTCTTGCTTTCTGCATCTCAAGCCCTCTAAGACGGAAATTCTATTTTTCCCTCTTTTACCATTTCCCCTCTTCTTCCCCTCCTATTTTATTTCTGCCTTCTCTTCCATTATCTCAACAATACTCGCAACTTTTGCTTCACTGTCGACTCACTTTTATTTTCAACTCCTCTCTCGAACACTGCTCATTCTTGCAGGTTATAGCTCTAGAATATTGACAAAACTCTCCTGCCTTTTCAAGGCACTAAACTTCTAATTTCTACTCTGGTTCTCTCACAACTTTACTCGTGCACCTCTCTTTTTGTAGGCCTTACGGCCTATAAACTTGCTCCCTTTCATTTGATTTGCAACTTTTCTATTTGCACTCTTTTTCTTCCATCTCTGCCCTTCTTCAATGCCTCTAACTTGTGCATTATCTTTACATGCATGCATGGTCTTGCCCCTCCTCATCTCCCCTATCTTTTCTCCCATCTCTCTCCTCACATTCTCAATCTTTCCCTTGGCAGACCCTAAACCTCCTTCTGCACAGTCAAAGTTCACCTCTTCTTCCTTACCTACTCCCAAATACTGTAACTCTTTACCTCTTGCTATCCGACCTCTTCTACTCTGGTTATTTTCTGTTCTGCCCATAAAACACATTTACTTTCCTTATAATTATAATGGTTCACCTCTTTTGGTTATTTGCACTGATTCTCTTGTATTGTACAGTTTTATTTCTGTATAGTGCTTTGGCAAACACATTTTATTTGTATTAATCAATAAATACAAATAAACTTGCATTTGGTCAAAATGCATGCAGGGCAAAGGCCTACATTTAACAGCATTGAGAAGCAGTTTACAGGTATTCCACTTGGGCAATACAGATTTTACCATGTAGCTTTAGGGAGGCCCCTACGTGCTTCTCAGAGTATGATCAGAGGGATTGTGGCTAGGGGGACATAAAGTAGCCAGACTCGCACAGCGAGCCCTTCCTCTGCACTATACATCGGCATCAAATCATGAACCTAATTTGCAAGGAAACTGGGCATGCTAGTAGGTATCGGCAGAACAGAAAAACACGGCTATGGTGGCAGTATGTGACCCTGCTGTTTGTTTTTCCTTCCACACTGAGCAGTAAATATGTGAAACATCAGTAGATGTTGTCAGAGGCTATTGGAAAATTGTGATATTGGGAAGTGTTAAGGTGCAGCTGGGCATAGAAATGTTGCCTGTTTCACATGAATAAGAAAGTGACAATGTATGTCCCAATGGCAATATTATTTAGATCAATTATCTTACCTTGATGTACTAGTAATGTAGAACATCACCCTGACATGTTTAGACTTAAAAATGAGGTTAATTCACGTCATGACATTAATTGCAAACTGCAACCCAACTAACAGACACATTTTCCATGAAGGGTTCCATATTGAGTGTTTGTACGTATACGTATGCAAACCTAATGATGTATCTTCTGTTTCTGGAAGCTTTCCTGTCAGACAAATATATTTTGTTCTTTCAGAGATGTGCTCCTGCTTCGATACGTCTTATGGATAATGCACAGTTTCAGTTTGGTAAGTAGTTGTTGAAGGTTTACTGTGTTTTTCCTTGCTAATCAAGTGTATCATTTTTCTTGATGATTTGCTACATTTGCAGCTGGATTGGACAGCATTTCAGACACAAGCAGGCACAAGATGACAAAATGCACAATAACGTGTTTAAACCCTAGGGTTTTGTGGGAAAGCCAGGGGATTTCTTGCTACGCATCTTTGTGTGAATCCTCAGTCAACCTGGACCACATTCAACATGTCTCAGAGGGGATGCAGCAGGTAGACCTTAGTGAACGGTGTCACTTGTCTGCAGTAACTCGAGTTTCTTCTTGGATGTGGGGTCACGCTGCATTTTTGTACTACAGAGGGATGACTCTGCTGTTACATGGAGTTAATAGGGGAAAATGTGGTAACTAGTGGAAATCGCATGTCTTTGGTACATAGTCTGAAGCGCTGAGACTGGGGAGCCCAGAGAAGGGGCATAGTTGCAACTGCTTGGCTCCGAGCCTGGTCAGCCGCTTTGGCTCAAATCATCCTCAGGATAATTTTGGGAAATGAGTGAAAATGCCAGTCTTAAGTTTTTGGTTCTGTGCAATATTTCTTAAATTGTCAGTGGCACTATTGCAGGTCTTTGAGTTGGTGTTTGAAGATCTTCTGTTTTATATAATTTCTCCAAATGATTAAGCAAATGTTTGTTTGATGTGCACATATAGGGCCTGATTCATGGAAGTTCTTTATAATGGTGCAATCCCATAGGAAAACGTTCCATGAATCAAGCCCATAATCTCATACAACATGCCACAATCTTGCATGCAGTGTGGATCACGTAGTTCAGTATGTGTGTGTTTTTGGAGAACCTGTGTCAAACAATTTAAATATCCTGGCAAGCCAAGGAAATGGAGAGACAGCCATTTACTCTGTGAGGTAAAACAGAAAAAATCTCTCATCAACTGATTATTGCTTTAGAGGAATTCCACATGTCTCCCAACTGTTATTGTACTTTCTCAAATATTGCAAATACTATGTGAAAAGTGTTACTTGAGCTTGCAATCACTTCACACTGGCATTTGTTTAGGACTGTTTAAGAGAGAGCCCTATGTTTGGCTCAGGGATCACATTTAAAGCAACTTTTCTTAAACTACAACACCCTCAGTACATGCTGTTAACTCGTCCGACAGGTGTTTCGGTGTTGATTGACAACCATCTTCTTGTCTTTTGTTTACACCAAGCCATGTATGAGGAAAAGGGTGGGAAGGAGGGGAAAACCACATTCTAAAACATGTGTGCAAATTTCGCAGATACATCTCTTGTGCCCAATATTTGATGGCTTGCTACCTTTTCAAAGTGCAAATCGAAAGGTGTTCCTGCCTGCCTCCGCACCGCTTTAGTTTCTCTGCGGCTCTTGTCCCCTAATCTTTATCATGTTAGCCCTTGCTAAAACTTGTCCCTGAAACACTTCTCAATTCTCCTGTGATGCAGCACATATTGGCAATTCTCCTATATTCTGTCCAACCTCTAAGATAAAGCACAGCACCAAAGAAGCAGAGTATGTTTCTTCCCACTCTTTTGTATCTTTTGCTGCAGTCGACCTGTTAGTGTTGCAATCTCTGGGACATCTCTCTGAAGAAAGCATATTCATTTTTAAGAGCTATCCATTTTGACAAGTGTCCTCACTTCTACTTCAGGATCGCAGTGCTGTTCTGCAGATTAAATCCTACTGGTTATTCTATCCCGTGGTCCATGGAAAACCTGCGAGGCAGTATACACAGTGCTTCACTGCGAGTTAGATTCTGCATGCATGGCCATATTGAGTGGTTTTGGGACCCAACACATTTGCCAACTATGCGCCAATTAAAGAAATTACAATATCCAAAACTCTCCCCATGGTGCTGCACCTCCTTTGTCCCACTCACAATGTCCTGCTGGCAGTGATTAAAAGAAGCGTGGGAACTCCATGGATGTCCCTTGGCCCTTCATCCTTGGTGGAGTCAGAAAATAAACAAGGTCAATTTCAAGGGTGTTAGCTGTCCACAGAGAGGTTACTTGTGTTACTGCAAAAGTGCAGAGCAAAATTCTAACAGTAGCAGTCCCAAAAAAGTATTCAAACTGTAGCATGGATGCAGGACACAAATCAGTAGCCATGTGCGATCAGCCATGTTAAAAAGGTGCAGATACCACAGCATGAATAACATAAATAATATTAAACATCACAAGGGAAGTACATATGAGTATATGTCCTGAGTTCGGAATTTAGAAGACACAAAAATGGGTCAATGAGCAAGGTACACATGCTCTAGCACAAATGCAGGACCAGGAATAGAAGCTGAGGAAAGTACAAATAGACCCTTAAGAGTTGTAAGCTAGGTTGCACATCCTCATAGAATGTGCACATTCTTAAACGTTGATACAGTAGGCAGGATGGAAATAACAAGGAAGATACATATACAATAGCATTTATAGGGAATATAGATTACACCTTACCAGGAAACAAAATAATGAAATTGACCATTTATGTTGCACTTCTTGTCTGACACCAGCCGCTAACCACCGGCCCCACAGATATATATATATATATATAGCTCATGGTATTGGTTATAGACTTCTTTTAAATAATAAAGGGGTTGGAAAATGCCTCACTGCCCCTAATCTAGGCGGTATTTCCCTACCTCAATCAAAACTAAGGGTTTGTCAAGTGTCATGATGTCCAAAGCAAACATTTCCTGTGTCCGAAATCCTATCCTAGCCCTCACATTCTAAAACTAACTCGAAGGTATTTTTGCCTTAGAAAGTGCACAAATCTTCAAGTTCAACAAAAGGTATGAATCCAACAAAAGTTCCAAATGGATAATTTTCACAGTTCCAGGACTCACAGAAAAGGCCATTTGGCGTCCAACAAAATTAATACTTCCGGGAGTCGGCAGCGCTCTGTTTTCGCCATCAGATGGGTGAGCCTTTTGGTGTTGTCCCATGTCTGTTGCCCCTTTACAAATCGTGCTTGGTCTGTATCCACCAGGTGTGGCAAAAAAAGGTGTCAGTCTGCTTGCTAGGACCCTGATATAAATTTTAAGATCTAAGTTCAGCAGTGCTATGGGGTGGTAAGACCCACAGAGCTTTGGGTCTTTGTTAGGTTTGCTAAGCACTAAAACCTTCGCCTCTGTCATCGACTGGGTCACAGAGCCATTCTGCGTCATTGTGTTGAAGAGGCAAGCCAGCCCTGGACTTAGTTGTTTGCAGAATATTTGGTAGAAGCATGCCGGGAACGAGTCTGGGCCCGGTGCTTTTTTCCTCTGCAATCTTTTGATTACCTCGTCAACCTCTTCCTTGGTGATTTCCTCCTCTAGGCTCTCCCCCCTCTGGAGTTGTCAGTTTGCACAGTTGAACCTTCCCTAAGTATGGCCTGACTGCCTGTTGGTTTGGATTGTCAGACTTGTATAGTATCCTGTTGAAGCCTTCAAATGAGCCTACAATTTTTTCAGTGTCTTTAATTATAGTTCCATCAGTCCGTCTCAAGGCTGATCTAGTTTGGCTTGCTTTGGCTCGTTTCAGTTGCCTGGCTAAGAGCCTGCCTACTCTGTTCACATTTGTGTAGTAGCGTTGCTTTTTGTTGAGAAGTGAACGTTCTGCCCTTTGTGAGCGAAGCAGTTCTCGCTGGCCTCGACGTTCATTCAGTTTTTGGTTAGCTTTACATTTCTTCCTACCGATGGGGCCCCCATGCTCGCTTGTATTTGGTTTTCGAAATTTGCCTCCAAGACTAGCCTCTGTTTCTGGTTTTGGGATTGGATCGTTATAATCTCTCCCCTTATTACTGCCTTAAATGCCTCCCAGATCCCTTATTGCGATGTTCCCTAGTGTTTATTCCATCTTCCAAGCGTTTCAAAATTACTTAATATTCCAGGATTTCCTGGGGAAAAGACCAGGCCCACAGCCCCCTATGTGGTTCCCATCTCTTTATCTGAACTGTCAGTGGTGCATGGCCAGCTAACAATATGGCTCCAATGCCTATCCCCTCTACTTCACCTAAAAGACACCGATACCCAAATGTAGTCGATCCTGGATAGGGTCTGATGTACATGAGAAAAGCAGGTCAAACCGCATTCCCGCCCTCTGTTCCCTCGCCATGCATCTTTGAGCTCTAGGTTATCAAAAGCTTCCTTCAGGGTTTTAGTAGGAGGGCTTTCTCCGAAGCTGTTCCCTGAGATTCCCTCTAGTAAGGGGTTACACGCCAAATTAAAATCTTAGAGGACAATGTCTCCAGCTGCAAATTTTTCTAGTTTCACTAACATCCCTCGTAAAAATCCTTCCTGTCCTATTTTTAGTGCATACACTGTCGCCAGGGTCATTCTCTTGAATCCCATTTACAACTGTATGAATAGAAACCTCCCCGGTTTGTCTTCAAGTGTGCGTATTACCTTTGCTTGGAGTGAGTTTCTAAAGCCTATCAGTACCCTAGCCGTTCTTCCGTAAGCGTTCACTTGGTAGAGGTGCTTGTAATGTTGAAATCGGGGAATAGATGTCTGCTTTTTTAATAGGGGTCTCCTGGAGCATTATGATGTCTGCTTGGTGTCTATTCAGTTGTCCCTCCGCTTTCTTGCGCTTGCTACGGAGGTTCAGTCCTTGTATGTTATGGGACATGATTGTGAATGCCATTTTGTGTTTTATGGGTTCAGTCATTTTCCCCCCGGCTCTGGCAAGCTTTGACTATATTGTCCATGTATTCTGGCCCTGTAGGTCTTCACCACCCCAGTCTCGCACCCCCTGTACCCTTTTTTGCGGGCGCTTTCCCAATCCCAAACTTCCCCTTCCCTCCCTGCTAACCTCCAATCACTTTAACTCCCCCTTTCTCTCTCCCCCTCCACCTCCCCTTCCCCGGTCAGGGCAGTGTTCCTTTGGACTGCCCCAGATACTATACTGAGGCTTTGGACCTGGTATAACCCGGGACATCTTCTGTGGGGGCGAACTACACCTCCTGTTAGATTCCATGATGCCACTCCAACTTCTCACCCTCTGTCCGGGCCATTCTATTTCGCTCCCATTATCTTACCGGCCGCCAGCTGTGTTCCTGGAGCTTAGCATGTATGACCCTTGTTTTGATATGTACTCCGGGCCTCCGGTAGATTGTCATTTGTCCTATGTTGGAGGGATCCCTCCCGTCTTAGTTGGGGGGGGGGGCCCCTCAGTTTAGTGTTTCTGTTGCCTCTTTCCACAGACACCAGTCTACTCCCAGGGCTTGTTGCCTCCAGTAGGGGACGGTGATCTGGATGGGTGCAGCTGGTTCCGTTCGCCCTCTTCCAAGTTCATCACCGACAGGCCCTCTTCGCATGTCGTGACTCGCTGCTGTTTACCTTCCCACATGAAGAGGAGCCCAACCAGGAATGCCGACTTGTAAGCTATGTTATTGGCTATTAATGCGATTGTTACTGGGCTCATGGCCTTCCTCTTCTGGAGGGTCAATGGAGCCAAGTCTTGGTTGAGATTAATTTGGGCCTGTTGATTTTAACTCCCGGATGTGTCCTTGCTACACAGAGTAGGTCCTCCTTTGTATAGAAGGAGAGGGCTGCTAGGACATCTCTTGGCCTTGAAGCCCGGGTTTTGTCTCTTCGTGCCCACCCTGTGAACCCGGTCTATTCTCACATTCTCTGGTAGTGTTTCTGTTAAAAGGCTTCCGAAACATTGTTGTATCGTGTCCTTCAAGTCTCTGTCGAGGATAGATTCGCTCAGACCCTTTACCCTGATATTTGACTTGCGGGAACGATTCTCCAGATCTTCTGCTTGCAGTTTAAGGTTGTGGGTGGCCTTAGCTACTTGTTGCAGCAGGTCGCTATTTTGCCTCACCTCCTCCGCCATTTCTGACAGACCCCATTCAGTTGTGTCTACTCTGACGCCCAGGTCAGTTACCTCCTTCCTGACTTCTTGTAGAGAGGACCACAGCCCTGCTTTCATCTTGGTGAGTTGATTCTGGAAGGAGTTCACCATTCTATCCTCCATGCCTCTTAGGCACTCCTGCAAATCTTCTTTGTTCAGGGCCATGTTGCTGGGTTCTTTTCCTTTCAGTCCTCCTTTCACCTGGCTCCCCGGACTTGCGGGCGAAGCTTCTTCTGATTAACACCTTTTCAGCTGTCCTTCTCTTGGGGTCGGGTGTCCATTTAGGCTTGACTGAGGCTGTCGTCCCAATGGCATCTGTGGGGTTATTGGGAGGGAGAGGGACCACGACGGTCGTTTTCCTTTAGTGCTGCAGTACTGTGGTTCGCCTTGAGGTTCTGAGTTTTCCCCTTTGCTGGGTTCCCTCCGACCATGGTCTTGCAGTGGCCCCAGGGTTTCCCAGTGCTTGTCTGTGGTAAGTTCCTTTGCGTTTGTGGCCTACCCCCACCAGTGTAGTCTCTTCCAGGCAATTGTAACGATTCCCACTGAGGTTCATGAGGTGCACAGCGCAAGTGCTCCCTATATTTGTTCTAGAAACATGGTGGCTGAGCTCCGTTAGTATGCTTTTATGCCCCGTGGGGAGTAGGGATCTCTGAGAGGCCTGCGTGGAAAGATTGTCGCTCTGTTTCCTGTCTACTCTTAAGATTGCCCCCACATCCCTGGCTCCTCTGTTTCCCTGCTGCCAGGGCGTGCTCAGGGCTTGCTGGCCCCTTTCTTAGTTTGCTTAATATCTCCGGTGAGAGGGCGGCCCAAGCGTGATCATCCGTCCCCGCTCTCCACGGTTCTGTTATGCAATGTTGTTTCTGTGGGGGGGAGGGAGCGGAAACAGAATGACGGGGTGGCAAGGGGGCCCCTCCGGGTCAACCCCACAGGTTCCACGCAAATGTCAGCAGAGACCCCCGCCTCATATCTCCTGTGTCTGTGGGTCCCTCGCTAAGAGGGGGGGGGGAGGGGCGGGCTGCTCCCTGCGCAGTCCGCAGAGCAGTGGAGTCAAGATACTCTATTATGCTGCCGGGATGAGGCACCACAGGCACAACTCCTCCTTTTGAGCCTCCGGGAGAACCCGCAGGCCAGCTAATCTTCTCTGTGCACACAGGGCCCAGTGTACACCTCAGCTCTGCTGCCTCTCTCCACACCTGGGCTTCTCCTCAGGGGCACTCACGGTCCAGAGGGCTCGTCCCTCCTGCTCCATTGCCGTCCCTGGTGGGGCAGCGGGCCACTCCACCAGGGGGTAGTGGGTGGAGTAGCGCTGTTTCCTCGCGCGGCATCTCCTCGACAGCCTCTCAACCCCTCTCACTAGGAGCACGTCTCCTCAATGTTGTTGAAGCTTGATGGGGCGATTGCTTTCACCCGCTCCACATGAAGCAACGGGAGGCGCTTATTACGCCTTAACTCCTGGCTCTCCAGGGCGTTGCTTCCTCCATCAGGAGACGATCGGCTATGCAGCTGCTCATATACCTGAAGTTCTCACTTTCATGCCTCTGGTGTAATTACTGCTCCGTTCTTAAATGTGCACTGGAGGTTCTTCTCCTCCTCCTCGGTTATCTCATAGGTCAGCTGCAGTAGGCCCAGCTGGAAGACAGGATGGTATGTCCTTGCACGTCGGCGGCCATCTTGGAATCCGGGACATGTTTTTCTAATGGTGGTACCGTGCGTGATCTAAAACTAATGATTCTGCTGTGTACTATATGTATGATGACAATATACATGAATTAAACCATTGGCTGGGGCATTTTTGGCAAGCATATTCTGAGGACAAATCACTCATGTGAACTGTCAATTTTGAAATATTTATGGAGTGGCAATTTTGACAAGTTAGGCACGAAGTTTTAAGTTGTGAAGCTTAGATCTGAGCACAGTCGGCATTATTTACCTGTTCTGATCATACAGAAAGATGTAGTCATTTGTAAATATTGACTTTCGAGACCTGTAATAATTTCCTGGTTTGTAGACATCACTTAGAAAGTACACAAATCACATGATAAAGAACATGACAACATTTCTGCCCCCCCTCCCTTAACCCTCCCCCCTCTGTTTACTGTTGGAGATAAAAGCAGTTGTTGTGGTCTCCTGGTCATGCTTGCGTTAATTCTAGATGCGGTTTCCACACTCCTTTTTGTTTGGAGTGTTTAGGTCACTATAATCACTAAGACGTGTGCATGGCTTGTGAAACTATCTCATCAGGGCCTCAAAGACGTTGTCACGCAGGTGGAAAACTCTTCAGAGTTGTTCATCTGAAGCATCTAAGACACTTGCATCCCAAGGCAACAAGATAAGTCATTTTCTTTCACAGCAAACGGTCCTGTGGAAAGCCATGTCCATGAGTGACCACTCCGTTCCTTCCGCTGCTCTGAGCCATTCCAGGGGCAACCCAGAGGCTGTCAAGATTTGTACAGCTGCTAAAACAGAGGATCCTGTATGGTCTCTCACCAGTTCATGCACCGCAGGCCCATCCGGTCTTTGCCATCCTGGTGAGGGCTTGTCAGAGCCTTTCAGGGATCTCTAGGGTAGTTTGTTTTGAGGGCTCGCCTTCTACCGAAGCTTGCACCAACATAACAAACAGCTTCCATCAGTACTCGGCCCATGAACTTCTCAAAGTCGAAGTAAGAGGGGAATCTGGAAGTCTAGCAGACCTCAAAGCCCTCTACTGTGCCACATCTGAAAAATGGCAGCACGCCATGAGGAGCGATCAAGTGTCATTTTAACATTGGTGGATTCCAGGTCTTCCCTGCAATATTCTGGGGATTCACTACACAAGTCGAGTAATTAACCTGAAATGCCTGGAAACAGACCAAGCAGGCTTCATTATACTTTGCCTACAGGATCTTTTACCCAACATGGGGAATGCACTCTCATGATGTCTCCAGCATGGTCTACTTGATGCACAACAACCTTGTGTTTACTGAGTTTGCCAGATCTAGGCACAACCTGTCGGAGGCAGCCCTTCTTGGTATCCTACCCAAGCTTCTTCCTGGACTGTTGCTGTTCTTGGGCCCAATCTCAGCCTCTTCACAGTTCAGGCGGCATGAAAAGGCCACTTTTTTGACAGTTTCTAGCAGGCAAGAAGTCATCCTCTATGACATTGCATGCGAATAGTCTGATTTAAACAACTGCTCCCTCAGGCAAGTCGTACAGCTCCTGCTCTTCTCCGCCTGTTGGGGAGAACCAGTGGATCAACTGGTGATCCAAGAGTTCTGGCACCCTTCCCTCTCTCGTTCCTTGTGCATGTGTCTAGGCTGGCATTTTTGCTTTAGGCAGACAAACCATGAGGTTCTGCAAACCTATAATGTGTCCTGCTGCACTGATGAATGATCATGATACCTTGAACCCTGCACCAGAGCCCTACGCAGTCTCTCAGGATTCATTGGAAGCAGAAGAAGATTTTCCTGCTTTGCTCTGGCTTTTCAGGAGAGACTGGTAGAGGCAGATTCATTTATGGGTCTTTCCACTCCTGTGGGCCCATTGGCAGAGCCTGCTTGTTTGTGACATGGAGCTCAAGTGTGTGGAGAAGCCTGGTGTGGCACTTCTGAAAGATGTGTTGGCAGAGGCAAAGAAAATGTGGACTCTACCGCTTGAACAACCACGAAATAACAAATGGGATCAAGATGTAGGCAATTAACAATTTATAGTGATTGCATCGAATGCCAAAGCATCGAATGCCTTAGCATCTAAACAAAAAGCAACGAAAAAAAGCATCTAATGCATTTTTTTTGCCCTTTTTTTTAATGGTGGTCCCCCCCCCGCAACCCCTGTATTTTACCCATTATACTTAAAATAAAACCTTTACCTTTGAAAAAAATGAATTCAATGCTTTTGTTTTCGATGCATTTTTTTTTGATGCTTTTGGCATTCAATAGTTTGTATTCGATGCAATGACTGGATGCCAATTAACACCTGATCTAGTTAATCTGTTGGCCCGTCGACTATCCTCTTCAATGGTGGAAGCGGCATTGTTGTTCCATAGGGATTCCTCTATCTTACTCATTTAACTCTACATCTTCACCTAATCCTCCGGTAAAGAAAGAAAGGATTCTGGATAATTACAATTCTTCATTACTCCTAAGACAGGTTTACACAGACGTCACTGAAAAGAGCTAGCTGACATGCAAAATGTTCTCCCTCTAGAAAGGCAAGGTGCATTTAAATCTGGCTTGGCTGGTGCCACGGACACAGTGCCCAATCTACTGGATGCCTCAGCACATCATATTGATACAGCGACAAAAGGCATGTTCATTGGTTCCAATATGTGCAGATCGGCATGACTGCATTCCTCCAATTTTGCACACGATGTGCAGGACAAAAGTCTACATTTGCTCTGTCAGGTCTCAGATCTTTGCCATAGATCTTTGCCATTGGCCTTTTCCATAGGTCAACTGATGAGCAGCTCACAAGGAACAAAAGTTGATGATAACTTCCAAATCCCTGCCATTCCTCACCATAAAGCCTCAAAAGCTCTTTCTTGTCCTCTAGACAGGACTTTGGGAGGATTTACGGGGTTCTCCAGCATGGCATCTTAAATGAATTCACATGCTCATGTATTTTCACCATCAGGCTGGAATTATCAGTAATATTAAAGCAGTTTTGCTTTAAAGCTAAAACTGCTCATCACTTCTATTGCTGTTACTTTGGCTCATACTGCCCCAGCCAATGACATTAGTCCTCCTAAGCTCCACCCCTGGTGGCCATCATCACATTTTTACTGCACGTTTTCGTGTTGGGAGTCCTTGTGTTTCGCTCCTCAAAATATTGATAATTTTATTGCCTATTTCTACGAGAAATGGTCTCAATTTCTTTACATCTTCAAGTCACGTTGTGACTACTGGTGGTGGGGACCCGTTTCCGGATGAGATCTTTCCATTGTCATATCCCTGGACTGTGGCCACACTGGGCCCAGAAATGGACCACCTTCCCACCATGGCAAACGCCACTAGAAAAAGCCTCTCAAGGCCTGCGAAAATGATGGCCTTAAAACATCTTCATTGAAGATCAGCACCTCAAGTGCATCTACGGTTTGCATCCCGACCAGGATGCGAACAAATGCTCCATATGCCAGGCCTGCTCCTCCAAGACTCTGAAGGACCACCATAGAAGGTTAGTGGTGTGGATTGAGGAGGGGGAAGGCCTCTTCCAGGGTTGGCAGACCCAAAGAGCATGCTCCCTCTACCAAGAAGAGGTCAAGATCCTTTGAGGACACTTCCCGGGGGAAAATATCAAAACAGACTAAATCATCTCATGCTCCGACATCTTCTTAGACGGTCGCCGTAGCTTTATGGTGCTGGTCCGAAAGGCACTGGCTGTTGTCACCCTCCCCGTTGACTGGTAGACTACCATTGTGTAGCCAGGTTCCATCTGTGAGGGAATAGCTGACGCCAGCTACCAAGCATGAGACCTTGTCGACATGCACCCCATCAAGGGACCAGGCAGTGACTCCACTGTCGACAACCTAGTCGTCGGAGACCTCGTCGAGGGACCCATCGATTATCTCATCTAACAAGGCTGTTACCCTGTTGACAATTACCCCATTGAGGACTTTGTCCATGAAGACTCGTTTTCCGTTGACTTCAAACCCATCGAGGAGCTTGTCCACTACAGTCACTGGTGCGACAACGATTACCACCACCAGAGTGGTAATGCCACGTAGGCCTGCGTCGCCAATACCGACAATGGCCCCATCAACGATGGCACGATTTCCTGCTCTGCAGGCCCCGGTGTTCTCCTTTTCCTAAGGCCTTGAATTTGGAGAGAGATTTGCCTCAAGCTCTTACATTTCTGCCTAGACCCACCAATGCAGCGCCACTTTTCACCCCATCTCCTTTGTGACCTCCCAGGTTGTCGCCAACGGTTCTAGTAATTCACTGCTCCAGTCCTTCTGAGGAGGACCTACCTAGAGGGTTTTTTCTCCGACTAAGATGGCGATGAAGGGAAGCCTGATTTAATTTTGGTCTTGCCTCGAAAAGGGCCTCAACCATCTCATCAGCCATATCTGCCTCTTAGCCTCGGAACCAGCACAGGCTCCTACAGCACCAAGGGATATTTAAATGGACATCTTGACCACTCCATTTATTTTTATTTTGGTGGTATCAGAAATTCAGATGCGTCTACCGGCTGCACCCATACCTGCTCCATCAAGGAGCCCTCCAATGCCTACCCGAGCCCAGCTGGCACCGTCTTATCCAGCCCTTGCTACCCCCTCGACAATTGCCAGTTGCACCTCCTTCTGTGATGGAATAGGCAGCCCAGATGGCCACCGAAACCTATGCAGTGAATGACCCAGGATACTGTGGGGGACGGAGGAGTTCATTGATTGATCCTGCAGATTGGGAGCCTCCTGACATAGAGGTGCCCTCCAGGGATTCGCCAACAGACGAGATCGATTAATTTCATTCAATGATCTCACGGGTGGCAAAGCTGTTCAACCTCATGCCTGAGGAGAAGAAAAGGGAAGGTTTCCTTTTTTGAGGGGCAGGAGTCCTCCAAGAGGACTATTGTTTAAATTCCCCTTCTGGATGACATTTGCCTCAGATCTCAACCATCACCAAACTTGGTGGTCTCTGCTGTGGCTGGAAAAAGGTCCTCTAACCCATTTTCCTCTTCTATGCTCCCTCCTGATCAGGAGGGTAAGAAGCTGGATGCAACGGGGAAGTGCACCATCATGACGGTGGTGTCTACTATCAAGGCTGCCAATGCCTTAACCATTCTCTCAAGGTATGACAGAGAGCTTTGGTATAAGTTGGAACCCATCCTCGACTTCCTCCTGGAGGACAAGATAGCTGAGGCTCTAGAGTTGTTCCACAAGGTAGAGGTAGCCACCAACCATGCGATTACTGTCGCCCTGCCCTTTGAAGAGTCAGGATTTCAGCAGATGGCCAATGGAGTTGCCCTCCGCCGGCCAAGGATGGCTCAAGGCCACCAACCTTTGTACAGATGTACAGACAAAAGTGGTGGACATGCATTTGATTTTGGGAAGGCAGTCGACTCCCTACAGGCCATAAAAACGGACACCGAGACAGCATGAAGAGTCTCTGGATCCTCCAAAGGATTCACCTTTCCCTATTGCCAGCTCTCCCATTCAAAATCCCAGGAGGCATATAGGGGGACGTTCCTAGGCCTACAGAACTGGCAACCAGCTTTGTCACGCTCCAGCATCCAGAACCCGGGCCAAAGCACCACCTGACCCATCCCAGTGCCCGCACCCTCACTTCGGCACCCCAGTGAGATGCCGGTTTTCACAATTTGTTGACCAGTGGTGCAACATCTGCACAGGCAAATGGCTGCTAGATATTCTTCAACATGGTCACTCTCTGGAATTCCAGGACACATGCCCTCACATTCATCCCATGCCCAGAACAGCACATAGCACAGCTACTAAAGGAGGTTCAAGCCAATGATAAACAAAGGGAAAATAAAATCAGTCCCTCATTGCCTCTGGGGCTCTGGAATGCACTTCAGATTCTTTCTGACGACAAAGAAGTCAGGAGGGTGTCGACCCATTCTATACTTGCGACCCCTCAACAAATTCCTCAAATCCAAAAAAATTCAGGATGGTCACGTTGCAGCACGTCCTCGACCAACTGGAGGAAGGAGATTTCCTGCCGACCCTCGGCTTGGAGGATGCTTACTTTCCCATCCCATTTTGTCGGTCAGAGAAGACATTACCAGATCAAAGCCCTGCCATTCAGCCTTAAATTGGCACTGAGGGTGTTCAACATGTGCTTCGTGGCGGTGGCAGCGCACCTACTTCACAAGGGAATCCACCTCTATGCTTACCAAGACGATTGGCTAATCGAGTCCGCTCTCACGCACTGCCAATCATATGCTCTGCAGAGACCATCCAGACCCTACCTTCTCTGGCATTCTCGATAAATTATCAGAAATCCCGCATAGTGCCGTCTCAGAGCATGCTATTCCTGGGTTCCTGCCACAACACACTCTCGTGCCTAGCAACTCCTTCAGAAGAGAGAATGAAGGCCATCCAGTCCGATACATCAAGTCCCTGCCGGGAAGTATGTCGTCCTACATCCATCTAGTTCCATTTTGCAGACTACAGATGAGACCCCTTGAAGAGTTTCTGGATGCCAGATGGCAGCAAGTCACTGGCGCATGGAACGACAAGATCGCCCTCAATCATGCATTCCGTTCTGTCCTTCAATGGTTGTCAATTTGCCTGCATCTCTCGCAAGGTGCTTCCTTTCAGATCACTGCTTATCAGGCGACAGTCACGACAGGTGCCTCTCTGGAAGGTTGGGCAGCCCACACAAGGCATTCTTACGCCAGAGTCCTCTGGCTCCCGGAAGAGACGGAGTAGCACATTAACATCCTGGAACTGTGGGCAGTTTTCTGCGCTCATGTCTTTTCAGACCCAGCTCCAGACCCAGCTCCAGGGGAAGGTGGTGCGGGTCTATACGGACAACACCAAATGTTTTACATCCGGAAACAGTGCCAGACGCGCTCCCCCGCTCTCTCTCTCTGGAGGCGCAGATTCTGTGGCACTAGGTCATTGCTCAATGGATGTTTCTCGTCCCATTTCACCTGCCATGTATTCAGAACACCATTTCAGACTCTCTAAGCAAGGAGCAGTGGTACTGCCACAAATGAGAGCTCCAGCAAGCACCTGTGTCTTGTCTCCAACGAGTGGCTCCAAGGAGTCTCCCTCAAATCTACCTTTTTGCGACAGCTGGCAGCGCCAAGTGTCTGAATTTTGCCAGCAGCTATTGTCAGCCAAGGAGTCTAGGCGACACCTTCTCATTCCCTTCGGAGGGCCTCTTCCTTTACGCAGTTCGACTGATTCCGCTGTAGCTACGAGTGATCCACACACTCGGATGTTGACACTGCAAGATGATCCTCATTGCACCGCCATGGTACTCTGACCTTCTCTGTGGTTCCAGCCTTCAAAGTGCCTCCTCTTTTAGACCTGCTCTCCAGAGCAGGGTCAATCCTGAACCATGACCCAGCGTCTGAGCCTGACTGCCTGACTCCTGCAGCCCTAGAATTTGAACACTACTCGCTGATTTTGGAATGCAAGTACATTCTAGACAAAGCCAGTGCCCCCTCTACGCTTGCTTGCTACAAACACAAGGGGAAGCACTTTATAGTGCCAGTCACGGAGGATTTCCCTGCTGTGCGTGACAGCGCCACAACTTCTTCCTTAACTGCTCTGGCTTGCCTAGTCTGGCCTTGACCATGCCTCTATCAAGGTACACCTGACTGCTATATTCTGTTCTCACAATCTTGTTAGAGTTCCTCAAGGGCCTCTTCGAAACATTCCCTCCGGTGACGGCTCCTAAACCTGCATGGGAGCTGAATGTGGTACTGCTGAAATTGATAGAACCTTAGTTTGAACCTATGTATCAGGCCTCCTTGAAGTTTGTCATGGAAGACTGCCGTCCTGGTGGCGATTACCTCGGCCAGGCGAGTTGGAAAGATGCAGGCTTTCTCCTGTAAACCTCCGTATTTGTCGTTCCACTCAGCTTAGGTGATCCTTTATGCCGAAAGTCCCAACAGACTTTCATCTAAAGAAGCCTTTCGTTCAACTTTCTTCTTCTTCCCTCCTCTCACCGGTGTGCCCTGCTCTACTACACACCCGGAGGTGCTCCTGCTTCTCACATGAAGTAGGAGGTCTTCTGAAAAAAAGTGGAAAGCACTTTAAAACTGAAAATAAAAAAAATAAAAAAATATTTATATTTTTTGTGCTCTTCATACGTGGCGACCTCAGTGCTGCATACTGCTGCATACTGCTGCCCATATATCACACAGGGGTGGTGTGCATGTGGGCATAGGGTAAATAAACTACTGGAATTGCCCTATTTGCCTGGTGGTCCATGTGGACATTTTAAGATGGTCGCTGTTTGCCTGCAGTGAGCTGGAGGCTGGGAGTCGTCCTCTCACATCACCTGCATTGCAATTGGCCCAGGGTTTCATTTACTGGCCTATCAGGGACCGGCAGGCTTTAGCCGGCCCTCTCTACAAAGGCCCACTTCCCAAGGCCCTGTCTGATTCCTGTCCGCTGTCTGGACAGGTCTTAAGGGTCCATTCCTACTACCCTCCCCCCTCCCCCCCCCCCATCCCCCATACCCCCACTCTCCCCTGTGTACATGGTGGCTGAGGTGAACACCACACTTCCTGGATATACTGAACTAATGGAGCCTTTAACAGTTCTCTGAAGGTCAGTTCCCGCAACTATCTTCACCGTTCCACTTCCGCACGCCTTGGACTGTCCCACCTACCACTCCATCTCATCTAGACTCCCACTAATTTAGCTGTCTCCAGCTGCTGATGTGTTTCACCTTTTCCTGCCAAATTCGACTTTGGTGTGCCCAGTTGCTGAATTTTCACCTTGTCCTGCTAAATTCTTACTTGGGTGTGCCCAGTTGCTGCATGTGTTTCACTGTGTACTACCAACATTTTGAATTTAGCTATGCCATATGCAGCCTCTACTTCCCTCTTCCTGCTCCCTGTTTCTCCTCCTCCCCTTCCCAACCTATCCCGCACTCCTCGCTGGCACTCTCCTCCTCCACTTGTTCTTCTTCTATCCTCCTTGTTTTGTTGGTGTATTGTCCCCCCTCTTTTTCAACCTCCCTATCCTCTCCTCTCTACCTTCCCATTTCCTTAATCCCTAAACTGCTTAAACTACTTGGCTCATAGTTATGTCCAGTAGTCTACCCTTACTACACTTCCCACCCCACCCCTTTAAATCCCCCCTCCTCCACTGTATTTGTCACATCGCTACACAACTGTATGATCCACTTCAAGTTAGCATTGTATAGCGGCTTGTCTGTTCTAAAACCCCCCCCACCCACCTACACCCTACTAGTGTAATGCACTTTTAAGGACTGTCATCGGACATGAAAAGTATCTTCACTGTTATATGTATTATTTGCACTTATTCTTGCACTTACTCTGCTCTGTGCAGGCATGTATCATTCCGAAAGTCAACCGCTCTGAATGGCTGTTTTTTCCTGCTTTGAAACACTCCTCTGTCTATAGGCACTATACAAATAAACAATAAAATAAATCAAAATAAAATAACCAGTTTTCTTTGCAAACCTTTCTTCACCTGCTGAAAGATCTTGGCATTCACTGGCCGTTGCGTGTGCCTTAAAGTTGTTTGTTGCACGCACAAAGGACTTTCAAACGACTTCTCAGCTTTTTGTCAATTTTGGAACTGCAGTGACTACAGCGTTTCTCACTGGTGTTCCCCTGCTTGACATCTGCAGGGCTGCTACGTGGAGGTCTACCCACGCCTTCACAACAGTCTACTGTGTTGACCGGGATTCCACATGGGAGTCCTGGGTCAGTCAAGCAGTGCTTTGCTACCTGTTTGCATGATGCAAGTCTGTTCCAGGGGTAAATGTATTGCTTCTGAGAGCCTTGCCACCGCCCATGGTTGTGTATATGTACTGCTGTGTAATTGTATCCATGAGCTTGTGAATCCATGTAAGAACCAATGCTGTAGAAGGAACAAATTACTTACCTTTATCTCCTGTTCTCCCGCATGGGTCTTACATGGATTCACATGCTAACCATCCCTCCTTCCCCACTCTGGCTCCTACTGCCAATTTACGTGTGCAAACAAATCTGAAGATGGCCTCCAGGGGTTGGAGCTTAGGACGACGAATGTCATTGCCTGGAACTACATGACCCAAATTCACAGAGTTTTAGCTCTAAAGAGAAACTGCTTTAATATTACTGAGGATTCCCAGCCTGGCTATGGGGAATATTCATAAAAATGTGAATCATGAGCATGTGAATCCATGCAAGACCCATACTGGAGAACAAGAGTTACAGGTAAGTAACTTGTTCCTTCCTCAAAAGGTGACAAAGGCAGCCAGATGGGTTTCCCAGCATTAAAAACAGAAATATCACTAAGTGGATTTACTGTCAAGTGTCCATCCCATCTGCTCAAGAGGGAACGGAAACAGAAATCAGGCTTGCATACAGGTCCACATGTTGCTGGCCAGAAGCAGGATTTTGGAATTTGTGGCACGTTGTGTTGCTCTATCAGTGTGTTCCAGAAGCTACAGGTTAGCCTCCCATTTACTTTCTTCTTCAATAGGTTGGTTCCCTACAACAATGTGTTCCTGTCTCAGTCAGTGATCTATTCCCAAGAAAAAGAAAGGCGTGCCTGAAAACAGTACTGACCTGTTTACCCTTACCACCTTTCCTACCCTAGAAAAGTTCAAGATTACCATACCTCCTGACATCTGCTCTGACTCAAGGAGTTTGGTTATGTGCAGTGGGCCTGAAGTTGGCTTATCTGAATGTACCCTCATGGCTCCCGCACTGGAAGTTCCTACACCTGTCATTGAGAGATGTGCACCTTTTTGCTCTAAACTTAACTCTGAGGGTGTTTACAAAGTGCATGTCGGTCATTGCGGCACACTTCCACATGAAAGGTATGAACATCTACAAATACCTAGACTGTTTGCTTCAAGCCCTTTAGCTGAGGAGGCACTGCCAGACCTTCACATTCTTTCGGGCTTTCTATTCAGTTTGGGAAATGTATGACCATCATAACAAATCTCGCCTTGTTCCCAAGCAATCAATTCCGTTAATTGATCTACATTGGCATGCCACGGGGGCTTGACTGTTTCACACAAGGGACAAGACGAAAGATCGGGGAGATGGTCAACCTGTTTGTGAGTCAGAAGCGTATGTATGTATGGTAATTGGAGCTCATTGTGTCCTGCATTCTAGCAGTCCCCTTGACAAGTCTCTGACTAAGGACCCGTTACACTTAAGACAACCTTAGAGTCAAGAGGCAGACTCTGTTAGCCCATATCCCCCTTCCAGCACACTTGCACCTGCATTTACTGTGGTGGCCCAAAGAGGAGACCCTACTAGTGGGTATGTCATTTATGAATCCTGCTCTCACGATGTGATCATTACTACAGTTCTCCAGCATTGGATCTTTCATGGATTCACATGCTTGGAATATTCCCCGTCATCAGGCTGGGAATCCTCGTTAAGTTATATAGACATTTTCCATAGGAAAAATTCCGACACTTTTGTGTCCTATCTATGTCGTTTTGGGCCGCGCACGCCAGCACCACTAGGACGTAGAGGTATATATAGCCCCGCCCCCGCGGCTCCCTCAGATTTCAACCGTCTTCCAAAGTAGTGGGATTACCTCGCGTATCTGCTATTTGGTTAGGTTGTACTTTCTACTTCTGCGACTGTTTGTTCTTCTCGAAAAAATGTCTGGAAAGGTGTGTTTTCGTCCGTGTGCTACATGCGGTCTTAAGAAGGTGTACGAAGGGGATGGTCATATGGACTGCATTTACTGCCTTCATCCTCACCACACAGCGGACACTTGTGAAATCTGTCAGGGTTTCTCCCAGAAAACCATCAAAGACCGAAAAAGACGCCTTGTCGATTGGCTCAATGATGGTGCGGGTGCGTACCCGGCATCGGAGGTGGGCTCCACGGCCTCAAGAAGTAAGTCGGAACCCCCGACGAAGAAGGCGCGTTCTGCGGAAAAACGCCCCTCGGAGAAGCATTCAGAGAAACATTCGAAGGCCCCTCTTCACACAAGGAGCTGTCTTCTTCCTCCTCATCTAAAATGGAGACTAAAGAACCATCTAAATCCTCCTCAGGAGACCGTCATAAGTCTACCTTGAGTCGAGAGGCCTCGACCAGCAAGTCGGCCCCAAAAGCAGCGGGAACACCTCAAGGCCCTGCGCCAATTGCTTCGTCGACGACCCGCTCGTCGACACCTGCTTCATCGGCGGCTCCTCCTACGTTTCAGACTGCGGCTGTAGGAAACATCGTCGACGGTGGTTCCGTCTATGGGATGGCAACCGGAGGTTTTCGATCCCGTCCCGCCTGAGGCCCTGCTGCAACCAGAGGCGACCTTTCTCCATCTCGTCGGCTGATGAGGAACGCGGCCCGGTCGTACACCCAACCGATCTGGGGTTGCAGCCGACAGCGCGATGACGCTCTTGGGTGGGGGTACCAGCCCTAAAACCTCGTCATTACTGAACCCCCAGGCGGTTCTGTCCTTGGAGGTGCTAAATACGCTACAGAAGCTGTTAGAACGTTTGGACACACAGATACCTCATCCCAGTGCCCCAGCACTGCTACAGTCTACGCCACTCGTCGACGAGCCGGGCCCGACTCCTCACTCGACGACCAGGATTACTGCCGCTTCCCAAGCTGCGGAAGATCGCCCTCGCCCACAAGAAGAGGGAGAACTACCGGACTCTGATTGAGACCGCGAAGGGCCGGGTTCAGACATCTCACTATCCCCCTCAAGGGACCCAACATGAGACTCTGAAGCGGAAATGGAAGCTCCGAGAAGTCCAGCGCAGCCATCACCACCTGACGACGTGGGGGCGTTCCATGCCATGATGAGTAAGGCGTGTGCTGAGTTTGGCCTAGTCCCTGAAGAAGAGAAAAAGGATTGTTTTCTTTTTGATCATATGGGCAAGAGAAGGAAATCCATATTCGCCATCCCTATCTTGGACCATGTCTGGCAAGAGGGCCTGAAGACCAGGCGTCGCCCGTTCTCGGAACCGGCAGTGAAAGGTAATTTGGAGAAGTTGTTCAAGGCTCCGGAATCGACTCCCAAGTGCCTGACGTCTCAACCTTCGACGGAGTCGGTGGTATCCGCGGTGGCGGCTAGAAAGGCCAGGTCTCAGCATAAATGCACGACCCCGCCAGACAACGAGGCCAGGAGGCAGGACGCTTTTGGCAAGAAGGTGCTTTCCGTCGGCACGACTACAGTTAAAGCAGCCAACTCCTTGGCGATTATGTCTAGGTATGACAGGGAAATGTGGCACCGACTGGCTCCTATCTTGGAGCATTTGCCTGAGGAACATAGAAAGTCCGCCATGTTGCTAGTACGGGAAGGAGAGGAGGCCTCCAACCATGCTATAAACATTGCCGTCGACCTAGCCGAGTCCGGTTTCAAGCAAATCAATAATGGCATAGTTCTACGTAGACAAGCCTGGCTCAAGTGCACTACGTTCAGACCGGAGGTGCAATATAAAGTCTTGGATATGCCGTGTGAAGGGGATCAACTGTTCTGTGAAAAAGTTGATGAGGCCTTGAAGGGCATGAAAGAGGATACCGACACGGCGCGGTCGCTCGGAGCCCTCCAGAGTGGTAGGAATTTTCTACCTTTCGTCCTTTCAGAGGGGCTTCTGGTAACTCCCGGTTTGGCGAAAAATCTAAAAAGGGCAGGGAAACTCTAGCCTCTGGACCAGAGTATTACAATTGCATAGAACAACAGAAAAAGATTGTCCAGAGAAACAAATCAATTTGAAAAAATGTGTATCAAAATTTATTGAAAGTGATACCAACAATTTAAACAATGGTGAGTCAATCACAAATAATTAAACACTGATCACTTTAATACAGCAAAACAGCAGCAACCGTATGCCTAAAGTCGGCTAAAACATTGTCACACATACTTGCCATTCATAGTGCACTCATTCAAACCCAACTCAACATACCGTGACATACATCCAAAAGCTTAAAAGAAAAAAGAATCATGCTAAAAAAAACCTGTGGGGAGAAGGAATTCATAACTGGTCCCCATCAAACAGACATAATTTTTATATTCATAATCAATAGAATTAATTAATAAATTATCTATTGTCAGGGTGGATCAGAAGGAAAAGTGCAAAAGATCACATCCCTGTAGGGTATATCTCTCGACCGGTTTCGACGTGTAGTGGTAGTAAACACAACGTCTTCCTCAGGAGGTGGATGTTACCATTCTGTAAAACACAAAAACATGGCTATAGACTACTGCGTAGAACATATGAGTCATAGCTGACGGTCTGCCGAATACAATTAAACAGAGGGCAACTACAAAAGAGCAGCCCAATTTTCTTTGTGAAACAACTCAGGGATCATATATGCCGTATAACAATAAAGCAAAATAGGAATCCCAATCTAACAGCTATATATGACAGAGCGAAAGGGTTAGTGACTCCCAAAAGAAGACCGTGCAGAATGGTGGGGAACCTTCAGGACCAGGGTTAATCAGCGACAAGTATATACATGCACAATGCAAATTATATATAAACATATGATTGTTAGTCCAAAGAAGACCAATACTGGACCAACCTGATGAATGCCAAATTGCTATGGTGGCCGTAACGAAGTGATATGGTCAATCACGCTGGGGGAAGCCAGGACCAAATCCTAACCTAAAGTAAGACCGACATGCAAAAAATGAAATAAAACAAGACAAAAAGTGCTATATCAAGTGCTTGAAACTGGAGCAAAAAATGGTGGCTCACCTGAAAAGGCACCCTATTGAATTAGGGGAAGCCAAGTTGCAGATGTTGGAAGTTGGGAAAGCAGCTCAGCTTAACCCGAAACACCAGTGTCATCTGTAGATCACTACAACAAACCAGTTGAGAAGCCCATTATAATGATGAAATAGCAGAAAATGGCAAAAAATGCCGAGACAGAATGCAGGCGCTGCTTTGGTAAAATTACAAACAGGTGTTGGGCACTACGTACTTTACCACCTGCAGAAGCAAGAATGTTATTTACGCCATTCAGTGCCCATGTCAGCTTTTGTATGTAGGAAAAACTTCTAGGGAAGTTAACCTACGTATTAATGAGCATCGATCAAAAATCAGAACTCGCAACTTATCGGCTCCACTAGTGATTCACTATATAGAAATGGGTCACAATCTGGACTCTTTAACCTGGTTCTGCTTAGAAAAGGTTTTTGCCAATAACACCCCCAGCGTGATTGACCATATCACTTCGTTACGGCCACCATAGCAATTTGGCATTCATCAGGTTGGTCCAGTATTGGTGGTCTTTGGACTAACAATCATATGTTTATATATAATTTGCATTGTGCATTTATATACTTGTCGCTGATTAACCATGGTCCTGAAGGTTCCCCACCATTCTGCACGGTCTTCTTTTGGGAGTCACTAACCCTTTCGCTCTGTTATATATAGCTGTTAGATTGGGATTCCTATTTTGCTTTATTGTTATACGGCATATATGATCCCTGAGTTGTTTCACAAAGAAAATTGGGCTGCTCTTTTGTAGTTGCCCTCTCTGTTTAATTGTATTCGGCAGACAGTCCGCTATGACTCATATGTTCTACACAGTAGTCTATAGCCATGTTTTTGTGTTTTACAGAATGGTAACATCCACCTCCTGAGGAAGACGTTGTGTTTACTACCACTACACATCGAAACCGGTCGAGAGATATACCCTACAGGGATGTGATCTTTTGCACTTTTCCTTCTGATCCACCCTGACAATAGATAATTTATTAATTAATTCTATTGATTATGAATATAAAAATTATGTCTGTTTGATGGGGACCAGTTATGAATTCCTTCTCCCCACAGGTTTTTTAGCATGATTCTTTTTTCTTTTAAGCTTTTGGATGTATGTCACGGTATGTTGAGTTGGGTTTGAATGAGTGCACTACGAATGGCAAGTATGTGTGACAATGTTTTAGCCGACTTTAGGCATACGGTTGCTGCTGTTTTGCTGTATTAAAGTGATCAGTGTTTAATTATTTGTGATTGACTCACCATTGTTTAAATTGTTAGTATCACTTTCAATAAATTTTGATACACATTTTTTCAAATTGATTTGTTTCTCTGGACAATCTTTTTCTGTTGTTCTAACTCCCGGTTTGGGTCATCTAGAGACCGAGGTTTCCGCAGACCCTCCTATTCGTCCCAAGGCTACAGGCGTGCGGCCCAATCTTCTCGTAGAGGCAGAGATTACCAAACCTCCAGACGGCGGGGTGCCTACCCTTCGTCGACGAAAGATAAACAAACCAAGAACCAACAATGACATGTTTCAGGACGTCCTGGGGAGCCGAGTGTCTCGTCACAACGACGAGTGGGAGCGCATAACAGACCAATGGGTTTTGGACACGATTCATCTGGGCCACTCTCTACAGTTCAAGGACAAGCCACCACACATTCCACCGGTGTTCTCGGCCCAGCCCCACCTTCGAATACTACTGCAGGAGGTGGCGCTTATGCTGCAGAAAGGGGCTATAGAACTGGTCCCGGTGGCAGAAAAAGGACAGGGAGTGCACTCCCGGTACTTTGTCGTCAAGAAACCAAATGGGAAATGGCGTCCCATTCTGGATCTACGAGCGCTCAACAAACTCCTCAAGAATTTAAAATTCAAAATTCTTACGCTTCAGGAGGTGATCCGATCGATACAACCCGGAGATTATTTGTCGTCGCTAGACCTTCAGGACGCATACTTCCATATCCCGATGCGTCGACGGCACAAAAGATTTCTGCGGTTCGTTGTCGGACGAACCCACTACCAGTTCAAGGTCCTCCCGTTCGGTCTAAAATCGTCCCACAGGACGTTGACCAA
This sequence comes from Ambystoma mexicanum, assembly GCF_040938575.1. Classification (NCBI taxonomy): domain Eukaryota; kingdom Metazoa; phylum Chordata; class Amphibia; order Caudata; family Ambystomatidae; genus Ambystoma; species Ambystoma mexicanum. The sequence goes on along the minus strand of NC_090931.1, from coordinate 930,247,042 downwards.
ATGTCTGGCTCCAATAGCAGCCTGGTTAAGAAAGGAAGGTCACCATGTGTACCCTTATTTGGACGATTGGCTAGTGAGGGGACTGTCTCCGGAAAGGGCACAAGAAAGCCTAGATGCCACCCTGTCCCTCCTGCAACGTTTGGGCTTCGCAGTGAACTTCGACAAGTCCTCGTTAAAGCCATCAAGGATCTTGGTCTTTTTGGGGGCAGAGTTCCACACACAGTCGGGGCTGGTGAAGCCATCCCTCGAAAGGATTCACAGACTGCAACAAAAGGCATCGGAACGGGAGGTCGACACCAGAGTGTCAGTACGAAGGTACATGTCCCTGCTGGGGACCATGTCGTCCTGCATACACTTGATAGACAATTGTCGCCTCTTCATGAGGCCTCTTCAGGAATTCTTGGCGGATCGATGGGCACAGAGTCAAGGACGCTGGTCGGACAAGTTGACCATCAACGGCCAGCTCGTGCAGGCGCTTCAATGGTGGAGAATCTCCATACACCTAACGAAGGGAATGCCCCTACTGGAACCTGCGTTCCAGAAGTCCGTGGTGACGGATGCTTCTCTAACTGGGTGGGGAGCTCATCTGGACTCCTTACAGGTTCAGGGTCGTTGGTCATCGGAAGAATCCGCCCTTCACATCAATCTGCTAGAGTTGAGGGCGGTGCGTTGGGCCCTAAAATCCTTTCTGTTACAGATAAAGGGCTCAGTGGTGAGAATCATGACAGACAACACGACAACAATGTTTTATCTACGAAAGCAGGGAGGAACTCGCTCCAGGAGCCTGTCGGCGGAAGCCCAGGAGATCTGGCATTGGGCCCTACAACACGACATGCATCTGTTGGCGTTCCACTTACCAGGAGTAAAAAATGTGCAAGCAGACGCTCTCAGCATGGAGATGAATTGTCTACATGAATGGGAACTGAACGACCAACAACTGCAGCGTGTCTTCGCGTAATGGGGTCATCCGGCCCTCAATCCCTTTGCGAAGAGGGACAACAAGAACTGGTCCCAATACGCGAGCAGGTGGCCACAACGAGACTCGCTAGGGGACGCGTTCTCCTTCCCGTGGACGGGCAAGTTTCTGTATACCCCCCCCCATTTCCTCTCATCCGTCGGACTCTGCAATGGATCCACAGATATCCATGTCGGGTGATCCTGGTGGCCCCGTATTGGGCCAGACAAGTGTGGTTCTCCGATCTACTTCACCTCTCAGCGGCAGAACCAATAAGGTTCCAGAAGATCCCCAACCTTCTGTCTCACGAGAAAGGTGTCGTTTGGCATCACGACCCGGACAGCCTCAGTCTGACGGCCTGGCTCCTGATTTCTCCGAGTTTGGCGCGTTAGCGATTCCAGCGGATTTTCGTCGCATTTTGCAAGCTGCAAGGGCTCCTTCCATGAACACTTCATACACATACAAATGGAAAAGGTTCTGCATATGGTGCGCAGGTCAACCAGGTCTGGTCCCGCTGGCGATCACACCGTAACAACTCCTACCATACTTGTTGCTCCTGGCAAAAAACGGTTTATCTGTTGCATCCATAAAGGTGCATCTGGCTGCCATCTCGATATTTACTCGGAAGAGACATTCCACTCCATTGTTCAGTGACCGCCTAGTTAAACACTTCCTTAAAGGGTTGTTTCGAAACCTTTCCTCCCACGAAGAAGTTTCCTCCGATCTGGAGTCTGAACTTGGTCCTGGCAGCCCTGATGAAACCCCTTTTTGAACCAATGTCGTCGACATCATTAAAATTTTTGTCTTGGAAATTGGCTTTCCTGGTGACCATTACTTCAGCCCGACGGCTGTCAGAAATACAAGCTTTGGTGATCGACCCTCCGTATTTTAGGTTTTTCAGTAATAAAGTTGTGCTGGCCGCTAACCCGCATTTCATACCTAAAGTGCCCTCCGTGTTCCATAAACACGCTTCTATAGTGTTGCCTACATTCTTTCCAACACCGTCTTCAGGGGCAGAGAAGACTCTGCACACATTGGACATGAAAAGAGCTTTAAAATTTTATCTCCATCGCACTCAAAGCTTCAGAGACACGAGACAACTCTTTGTAGCTTATGGTCCTGCGGCTAGGGGTAAGGCAATTTCCAAACAAGGACTATCCAGATGGGTGTCTTCGGCCATTTCTTATTGTCACTCCAAAGCCGGCAAACCGCTAGAAAGGCGTCCAAGTGCCCATTCGACGAGATCTACATCGTCGTCGACGGCTTTGTGGTCCGGAATTCTGCTGGGGGACATCTGCCAGGCGGCTTCCTGGTCAGTACCACACACGTTTACCCGACATTACTGTCTCGCACAGCAACATGCTGAAGATACACAGATGGGGCGTGCAGTACTACGTCACCTGTTCCAATAAGGTAAGCCCCAAGTGGGGTTACATCCTTCGGCAACTATGCTTTAAAGTGTCGTGTCTTTCACGGTTAACATGCTATAATGTAATGTGTTGCCACATCGACGAGTGGGAGCGCATAACTGACCAATGGGTTTTGGACACGATTCATCTGGGCCACTCTCTACAGTTCAAGGACAAGCCACCACACATGCCACCGGTGTTCTCGGCCCAGCCCCACCTTCGAATACTAATGCAGGAGGTCGCGCTTATGCTGCAGAAAGGGGCTATAGAACTGGTCCCGGTGGCAGAAAAAGGACGGAGTGTACTCCCGGTACTTTGTCGTCAAGAAACCAAATGGGAAATGGCGTCCCATTCTGGATCTACGAGCGCTCAAGTAAATGGGCATTGTGATTGTTGTGATGTTGGTTTGCATACACGCCTCCAATGTTGGGGGATACTGCTATACAATCTATTCTAAGCATGTGAATCCATGAAAGATCCAATGCTGGAGAAGGGAATAGTTTCTTACCTGTAACTCCATTTCTCCAGCATTGGTATCTTTCATGGATTCACATGCGCCCGCCTGCCTCCCGTGAGCATGCAAACCAGAGATTCCCCCCCATACTACTTTGGGGGCTGAAATCTGAGGGAGCCGTGGGGGCGGGCTATATATACCTCTACGTCCTAGTGGCTCCGGCGTGCGCGGCCCAAAACGACGTAGATGGGACACAAGTGTCGGAATTTTTCCTATGGAAAATGTCTATATAACTTACCAAGGATTCCCAGCCTGACGACGGGGAATATTCTAAGCATTGGAATCCATGAAAGATACCAATGGTGGATAAATGGGGTTACAGGTAAGAAACTATTCCCATCCCTATACTACAGATAGGGTGAGACTATGAGGGCTCTTTTATTTACCGACATTGGTTTAGTACAAATCAGCAAGACTACATCAATTTACTAAAGCTCAGCCCTTCATCTACCACAGAGGACCCATCCTCCCCCCCTCCCCCCCCCGTTCCATAGATGGCAAGTAGGCACTGATTCTCAACAAGCAGGATGGCACAAGGTCCCTAGTGTTTTCAAAACTAGTGGTGGACATCGGGCAGTAGGCTCTCGATCACCACATCCTTTTCAAAGCTGTTCAACTTCCTGGAGTAGAGAATCGAAGTGGACAGACTGAGCAGGTTTTTACAGATGACCACAATTGTCAACGTCAGAATTCATTCTTCCAGCAGATTTTAGAAATGTGGGTTTCCACAGTTAGACCGTTTGCTGCAGCAAATATGGCAAAATGCAGAATATTTGCATCTCGAGGAGGTTGAGGTGTAAATTCTCTCAAGGATGTTCTCATTCTCATGAGGAACTCTGTGTTTACACTGATCCCTCATTCAAAGAATTATTCCAAAAAGCAAACCTCTTTCAACTCTCTGATCCTGATGATGCCATGACTTGATTTTCAGAGCTATTGGAGATGTATTTGTCTTTTCTGGAGATTCTGACCAAACAGGGAGGAAGGTACTTCACTCCTACCCTCAATCTTTAAACTTAGCTGGTTTCTGCACCGTAGTTCACCTGGGGCTGTCGGAAGACAACCTGAAGATTACTTGTGCAGCCTGAAAAACCCTCAACTTGATTGCTGAACCGGAGTAAATGGCTTGGGTTCTGCCATTAGTCCATTGACCAAGTTCAATCCTCCTTGGATCACATTCTGTTTCTCACCTCACAAGTTCTGCTGTGCAAATCTATTCCTGTTGGACCTACCTGGCAGTCTTTTAATTGTACAGAAATTCTTCTGACATTTCCTTCTCTGCCACTAATACGGTTATCTGGTGTCATTTGGATAGGCTTTTGGGGCCCTCATCTAGTGTGGAATCTGAGCCTTTCAAGTCCAGGGATTCAGCATCCAACAAGTTGGTCATGTGGGGAAATGGTATTCTTGGTGGTGTTGACATCAGCCAGGTGCATAAGCAAAATTCAGATTCTTTCAGCTTTCAAACCGTAAACCATTTTTCACCAAGACAAGATAGTCATCGACCCACATCCTAGGTTTTTAGTTAGGTGGTATTTTCCTTAACCATTAACCATGAAATGTCACTTTCATTGTTTTTTTTTTATGAAACCTCAGTCTGAAGCTGAGTGGGCACTACACTGTTTGGATGTGCTCAACATGTTGAAATTGTACCTTGATGGAACAAACCCATTCAGGAAGGATGACAAGCAGACAATGCTGGAGGATCTTGACAGAGCAGCAAGGTGTTTAAGGCATCAATTGCACGGTGGATACTTGCATGTATTTCAAAATCCAATTCTTAATATGATAGGTTATTTATGACGCGCTTAATACCCAGAGGTTTCTAAGAGCGGACTCGGGGATCGAACCTGTGGTGCTCCGTGTCATCTTGCTTCCAAGGCTAGCACGTTGCCCCTGAGCTATCCTCCTGAGATAAATGGGAGGACGCAGGGAGGCACCGCCCTGTGTTCTTTGCAACACAGGGCGGTTCTTAAAGGCATCCATGCCCATTCAGCAAAACTATAAAGCTGCTTCTGTAGCTTTTCAGAGCAGGTTCTATTGGAGGTCCTGGCGAGGGAAGCCATCTGGTCCTCCTTGTCTGCCATTTGCAAACACTACTGCATGAACACAAGTAGTATTATCAGATGCTATATTTGGGCAGGCTGTCTTGCAGAATTATTTTGCTTGGGGCTGTTTCTTCTACCCAGTTTGTGATGCTTGATACTCTCCCATAAGTATGGAAGAAGCAGGACAGGACATGGCCATAAGAAAATGTTACTCGCCGTAGTGATTACTGTGCTCCTAGTCATAGTGCCTTTCCTCCATAGGCCCTCTTTGTCCCCCTAAAATAAAAGTAGCTAGCCTGTCTAACGTGGGGGCAATAGGAACTGGTGGGCTTTGTCAGTGGGTGGGGTCGCCATGACCATGCTCTGGGTGGGCGGTGCCCCAAAAACGTTATTTGGAGGATTTTTGCTGTGCATATGTGTCATTACTGTCCAGATTGGACGGACAATGAAAAGTATGGAGGAAAGGGGGGAGAGGGGGCGGGGCTATGGATTAGGAGTACAGTAATCACTACAGTGAGAAACGTTTTTTTTTAACTTGTTAGGCAAAAGATCAATCATTGTAGCTTTATTTTCTCCATCATAAATGGAAGCCTTAAAGTAGTACCAGATTCTTTGATGGTAGCCTAAACAATTGTATCTGGTTTTTCAACTGTTTTGTTTTTCATTTTGATTTTCATCGTACATGAGGAAAAACAGGTGATCCTTAACAAATCTGCAAAATAAGTGATATAAATTCCTTCCTCACAATCCCTGTCCCAGAAAAGCACATTACAGTAATCTGGATTCGTGTATGGTTCAATCGCAGAATATGACCACCATAAACACGGTAACACATTCTGCACTCTAAACATTGATGGACAATTGAGGGCCCTAAAATCCTTGTTAATATAGCCTTGTTGAATAAAATATTCAATTTCTGCCCCGAACCTCAGCTTTGAGATTCTTCATCGCACATCATAGGAAGGTTTGGAGGGTCCAACTTCTTCAACATGCCAAATGGAGTACTTCTTGTTGCTAGCAACAGGTAAGCCACTATTTTACCCTGTTTGGACTTTGAAGGGTAAAATTCCTCGTCCCCTTTACCAAGATGAAATATAGTGGGTCACATTATTCTTTGAGAAATACCTGAATAACAGTTTAGTTACTGGCCTAAACAATTCATGGCCCCTTCTAAAAATCCAATTAGATTTAGAGGCCCTGAATATTGTAACTCAAATTAATAGTACAATATAGTGAAACACATATAGGCCAGTATCTAAAAAGTGTGTTATTCAGGTATTACTTAATGTAAAATGTAAAACAAGGATAGCTGTTCACCTTTGACACAGGGGGTACTACGCTGTATGTTTTTGTTCAACCATAGAAGTTGAACATTTGGTCTGTCTTTATTGTATTTAGTGATTCTGATAACCTGGATTATAAAATACACAAGAATTGAAATGATTAACAAGAGTACATGTTATTTATAGTTCTCTCATTTCAGATGGGGCTTTCTCTTTTACTTGTTTGCCATAGTGGAGGATTACTACGACTTAACATGAAATATTATTAGTTTCCATAGTTGGTCACCTGGCATGTCAAGAGTCACACTTTATCTTCGAGGGCATTTAAGAGCCAAAATGTTTTAAGAAGCAGGCAGCCCCAGAGAATGCATAGTAAAGAACCACTGTTGCCACTCCTTCTCCAGCACCTATCGGAGTATGTGTTCTAACGTTGCAATAACATTAATGATGTTGTATAGGCTTTGAAGATAATTTTAGACTGAAGCTCCATCAGTGATGTGCTGATCCATGCTTTATTAAGTCTTTTATCAATATCTTTACACTTCGATGTTACCATATTGATTCCTGCATTAAGTGTTTAATAATGTTTAGGTGTGATGCCACTGGTAGAGTCTGCATTTTGTAAAATGTGTTCCAGACCCATGAGAATCCTTGTTGCTCTTGCTTTATTGGGTGGCTGCAAGGCCCAGTGTTATTGCTACCAATATACAAAAATGTTTCTTTAAGAACAAAATATGTTTTAGATTGTCCTAAAAGGCCAAATCCTGACCCCCGCTTCCATTACCCACTCTTTCTAATGGACTAATGCCTCTGACAGATTCCTGAAATATCCCACTCACAACAGTCTGCACCGAGAACTGGTTCATTGTGAGGGCTCAAACGCAAGACACACAGAGGTATAGTTTTCTCAAGGTTTGACATTTTATTAAATAAAAAGGGGTGAAATAATGCCTATCTTCCCACATCCTAACAAGGATGTATGTTCCCTGCCTAGCAAACTAAAACCAATGAAAAATGACCTAGTGTCCAAAAAGTCTTTTCCCCTCACACTAATACAACAAAATGATACAAGGAATGTTTGGCTGTCTTCAATATGCCAATTCAAACATAAAGGTTTTAGAAAGTACTCCTTGTGACCATTGTTGGGCTCCCTTGCCCTGGATCAATTCTGAGCAAAGTTCTGAGTCAACAAACTTCTGTTCAATATAAAGCAGAGTCTTTTCCATTCCCTGCGTCCTTCCACTTAGCAAAGTAAATGGCTTCCACAGATGCTTGGTCACAAATCAAAACAATGATTGATCTCCACAGTATCCTTCTTGGTAAAGTAAATGGCTCTCGCTCAAAACACAGTTCATAAACCAAGGCAGTTGTTCTCTTCAGAATGTCAAGCAATTATTAGCGTATCACACTTTTTCTTCAAAGGAAATGTATTTGTCAGGATAGCACAGCACCTACTTTTGGTGATGCAACAGTTTGTCAAAAAGGTGATAGTCAACAACTTCTTTCCACCACCCCTTTTTTACCACACAAACACTGCTTCTAATTTTCTTATGCGAAGCGCCCCGTCACCTGTAATTTCAGGGTAACTCACTGGTCTTCTCTGGCATCTCCTTTTCACTCCCTGGCACTGCAGCAGATCTTCTGTGGTATGTCCTCTTTGCTGCCAGCTCCAGCAAGGCTGTTGTGGTGAGCACAGTTCTTCGGTGGAGCTCTCGTAGCTCCATGGGGTCTCTGCTTCCACTTCATTACCGGAGGGGTTCACGGTGTGTTGGGAGCTCGTCTCCAATACAGCGTGATTTCCCTTCCCGTAGCCGTCCACAATGCTGCTCCCTCCTGCGCTCTGCACTGCTACACACCTTCTCCCACGTCTGCTTCAGCTGGCGCTCCTTTTGCTTTCACAGCAAATCCTACATTCCGCCCTGCTGCTGCCTCTACTACTCCATCAGCATTTCATTCCCTCAGCTGCAACTCTTTCTGGCACCTTTTTAATACTCATGGACTCTGAGAACCTATTCCTCATCCCAGTACCACAGGCATTATGGATCCTGAAGTCTATTGTGGTTTTTATAGTATCCACATCAATTTGTTCTATTTTACAGTAAGCCATCAATGCTTCTGGAAGAATAGGGGAATTGTGCGATAAGGGCACCAGTTCCCCTGATATCACTCCCCTGCCATGTGATCCTCTCACAGAATACCGCCCTCCGGGTCAGGATCAGGTACCGGCTGCCTTTCCCTGACCACATGAGAGGAGGTCCATACCAGGATCTTTGTGAAAATCTCACTAGAGTCATCACATCGGACACCAGGTAGCACTATTCAACTCTGTTCATGACTCACTCATCTTGTTGACTACATCTCATGCAGAGATGAAGTCATCAGATTTTATGTTTGGTACCGTCTATGAGATTTTCTCAAGTTCCTTTTTTTGTGGCAATGTGCCGGAACTGAGACAGCCTTTTCAGTTTCGGGAAGGAACAAGATACAGAGGAATGCAGATCCTGTCAGACGATGTCACTGAAAGCATCAAAGAACGGCTAGCAAGGCTTTTTATGGCCTTGTTTAAAAAGATCCTGAAGAAACCTAACATCACACCTAAGAAAGCATCAACTTGGTCTTCCTCCGATCTCCATTTCAGGTCGGAGTGGAATAAAAAGAGAAAAGCTAGCGCCACCAATCCGGAAGTAGCTCTTCATCTTCCAGATCACGCTCATCTTCCTCATTTAGCAAACGTAAGTGGCACTGTCCAGGGTCCAAGGTGCCTGGTGCAAAACATGATTTTACGAAAGCAACTTCCACCCAGGAAGAATGGGAGGCATTCAGAGCCGCAATGTTAAACCTTTTTCGAACTTTGAGAAATCATTAGAAAATCTCTCTGTTCAGGAGAACAATAAAAGCTAACCCTGTTCCTGCATTCCCCAGTGTGAAAGAAAGAAGATGGAAATTTGTCCAAGGGGCCAGTGCCTTCGACTCTATTGGCTTCAAAGCTGGTGACTCGAGTAAATAAAAGATTATGAAACCACTGACGCAACCAGAGTTGGCGTCAAGCTCAGTGTCGGGGGCAATTGCCTCAGAAAGGATATAATGTATGATATTTTATTTGTATTGCGCTCGTATACAAGTGTTTCAATGGATGGTGTCCGTGTATAAAAGGCTAATATGGGAGCCAATCCTGGATCCATAGAAGCTGGATGGTTCATTTTCAGAAGCCTCATGAGAGAAGGGCTCAATTCTGAGCTTTTCAGCATATTGTTACCGTAGGTGTGCAGGAGGTGTTCCATAATTGATCTGGGTGCCTCCCCTATCTCTTACCTCTCAAAATAAGGGATTTAGTTTGTATTTAAACAATCGGGGCAAACGGATATATTGCCATCTGAACTCTATACCTTTTTGTTTCGCAGCCAAGAAGTTGGGGTTTTACATTCGCTTCTGTTGTTTAGGATCCAGACGGACAAGTCCTGTAGAATGCAAACTATTTGCCCTTTGTACTCCACCCTATGCTTGTTGATGATTCACACCTTATCTTCATAACAGTGGCAGCGTACCTAAATTGATTCTGTTCCCAAGCCCTGCCTTCTTCCTCTGTGAGCATAGTCCAGTTTCAATGAGAAAGCCCCATTCCTCTGCAAATGGTGTTTACAACCTTCTTGACTATCTTATCCACTTGTTTGTGTCGTCCCCTGCTCCTGGAATGCAGAACAGTCGCAGATTGCATCTCCCCTCTCTGTTCGCGACATCATCGACCATTCTCTCCAGTTTGATATTCTGTTTCTCCAGCTCCGCCAACTGTGCATCGTATTTAAACTCAGTTTACATCCGGTGTAAGTTTTTTTTTTTTTCTATTGCTTCCTGTCTGTCGTCCGTCTTCTCGACCTTCCCCTTCAGTTCATTTACCAACGCCTTGATATCTGACCTCATTTCTCTGATCTAAGAAACTGTCCAATATGTCCAGTTTTGTAGCCTCCTCCATTTTTCCCCTTTGTTTCCTCAGCCGCAGTGCATGTGTCCATTTTCTCACTCCATTTATCAGAGTTGCAGGCAAATTTCACTAGAGCTCCTGACCAGTCAGTTGACCCCTCAGCCGTGCATATGGTTTATTGCACTCCCTAATCTGTAATCTGTGCTGGCTCACAACCTTCCTTCTTGAAATGTACATTTCCCTAGCAGTAATTTTTTATGATCTGATCACTGGTATTTACCTTCTTTCACATTCCATCTAGTAATATCTTTCTTGGGATTTGATCCTATTAGAGCCTGTGTGTGAGCGCTCCCTTCTGCGCTCCAATCTCAACTGCATCCCCCTTTGGGCTTGATCTTCTCTATGGCCTTAGTTCTGTTTGAGTTTTCAGCAGCAGACTGATTCTAAGCACCCTTTTGACTACAAGATCTGTGTGCTTATATGCGTAGCTGTCTCTAAATACCGATCCCCTACTTCTGAGGTTGCTCCACCATCATATATAGTTCTCCAAACAGCGTTTCCACGTGTCCTAAATTATCCTCTGTGGTTACGTTTGATTTTCCTGCTAAATAGATTCAAGTGGAGCATTTTTGAGTGGATCAGTTTGAGGGTCTCTTCACTCTCTTCAGGCTCCTAACCACCATCTGCCCAATTGTTCCCAACATTGTCTGCCAAGGCTCATTTACACTCTGCTGTCCTCAGCACCTTCTTCAGACTGCATGAGCACTCCTTCATGTCGGTTCTTTCTTATCTTTTTCCTCACCCTGCGGCAACTGCTGTGGGTTTGTGGGCAGGCCTTTGGGTCCCGAGATCTGTGTTGGTCTTGGGACAGTGCCCCTCTTTTCTTGGTGCGAGGCGCTCAATGATAAAACCGGCACGGTTTTCCAGGATCCTGCTGTGCTCCCACCCCTCCTCTCACTGCATACATCTGTGGGAGTCTCACCTTTCATACACACATGGTTCCTGACAGATGAGCTGAGAGATGCGCATCGCTGTCTGTGCTTCTTCCGCCACTACCTCCTTCCTCTGCGTTGTTTTTTTTGGAACACAAACACCTCAAAACTTTGGGTTTGAGCACCCACGTCAAAAGGAGTGAGTTGTACACACATGTATGGAGGGGGGGGGGGGAGTGCCATGCTTCACTGGGAGCCCTCAGTTTGCATGGTGTTTGGCACAAAGTGCTCGCTGCAGGCAACCATTTTCCAGGCGCCCCCTGGTGGTCTCCATCAGTTACATTATCATGCTCAAGTTTCTTTTTCAAACCTTTGGATGTCTCTTGTGATGAATCGTGGGTATTCATCCCTGCTCCCCAAGGGAGAGCCACCCCTTTGAGGCTAGGGTGGTGAGCCTGCTCCGCAAGATCCTCCCTAAGGTTGTGGGCATGTGGGCCCTTAATGGGAATGACTTTCCCTTAAGGGATAAAGACCCCCATTCATGAGAGAAATTCCCTAGAACCAATACCATATCTGCATTTCTGAGGCTTGTGGAATCTGCTTAGATCACATGCTGTGCATAGGCCGACATCTAGTGGAAGCTGCAGAGTATTAGTTTGTTTTTCGAAACATGAAAATGGGCGTCGACACAGGGCGTGCCAGTAATACTATCCCTAGTGTGACGTCCACTGTACCCATGATCCCTCACACGTCTAGGACCCTCAGATTGTTTTTTTCCGCCATGCTGGTCGGAAGCACTGAGCGGAGTTCCCTGACTTAGTCAGATTTTGCAAATATTGTTATATATTTCCCCGTTTCTCCAGCATGGGGTCTGGCATGGATTCACATGCTCATGAATATTCCCCGTCGTCAGGCTGGGAATCCTCGGTAAAGAAAAAACCAGTATCAGTTTCGTTTCTGATCTGTCTTTCGTAGTAATAACCAATCACTGGTCTCTGCGTCATACTGACCACAGCCAATGACTGCCCTCTACCTAAGCACCGCCTCTGGCAGCCATCTTCAGATTTTTACCGCACGTTCATGTGTTGGGATCCTCGTGCTATTGCTCTCGAGCGTTAGTGCTTTTTTTCGCGCTTTTTCACAAAAAACTTCGATTCTTTCGGTCAAAAGAGCCTCAAGCTCCACCGATCCTACATCCGATCAACGGGGACCCGTGTCGGATTCATCTGTGCCCCTCAAGGGTGAAGATTTCGTTGAGCTACGCTTCGGAGGACTCCAGAAGCTTCTCAGGCCCGGTCTCGGAGATGGCCCAGGAGAAGGGAAGCTCGACGCCCGGAAAGCTGTTCAGGGTCTGCCCTGGATGCCAGCTGCAGAACGTCTTCAAGGAGGACGAACACTCTTTCTGCCTTTACTGCCTTCATGAGGACAAGACGCACGTGGAGAAGGACTGTGCGTTTTGCGGCAACATGTCGGAACGGACCATGAAGGACCGCCATCAACGTCTCTCCAACTGGCTGGAGGGTAAGAGCCCGTCTGGCGAGAAGAAGAAGAAATCCGAGCGGTCTTCTAAGACCTTTGAGGGCGCCCCGGCGACGGGGGCCCAACATAAGGCCAAGCACCGCGAGTCCGCTGGCACCGGGAGCGCCGAACGGTCGGGCTCTACGGGCGCCAGGCAGGGCGCACCCTCCCCGGCACCATCAACCACGAGCCAACGCTCTGGGTCGGGTAAGAGGAAGGCCGAGCACCCGGCGAAGCTCCTGGAGAGGCCCCGGTCGAGCTCTAAGGCAGAGGAGGAGCGTGGCAGTGCCCCCTCCCTCAAGGATAAGGCGGTGAGCGCACCTAAGGTGGTGAAGGCCTTGATCCATCCGACCAAGCCCTCTATCGAAACGGTCGCGGCGGCCCTGGCTCAGCCTGTGGTGGCTACACCAGTGGTGGCGACCTCAGGGCCCAGAATCTCCCTGCCTCCGCGGAGGGAGTCTTCCTTTGTGCCCATCGATAGGACCCCCGTGAAACCCTCCGTGGGGAAGAAGAAGGGGGGGCAGGGCGTCGTCGTAGATTCGGCCTCAACCTCAGAAGAGGAGCTGATCGAGGTCTTAAGCCACGGCCTAGGCGTGGAAGAAGGCCAGCCCGTCGGAATGGACCCCGACGCAGGTGACGACGACGACATCGTCGAGGATACCGACGGGGCCCCTGCTCGCCCGTCGGATTCCCCTCTGCCAGCGCCGCAAGACAACTCGGCGGCCATTTTGTTGGCCATACAGTCCTTATGCTCCGAGATAAGGACGAGGCTACCGTTACCGACGGAGGAACCTCTCCCGTCGGGGGATCCAGAACCGGGACCTTCTGGTGTTCCCCCTACCAAGAAAAGAAGGATCCATCCACCACCTCCTTTTCAACCGTCGCGCCCCGTCCAGCCCTCCTCCCCGTCCACCCGAGGGGATGATACGGGGACTGACACGGCAGCGACGGGTACGGACGACGAGGCATACGACGAGGATTTTCCGTCGTCGCCTCCCACCAGGGCTTCTCCGCCCGACGAGATCGGATCTTTCCACTCCATGATCTCCAGGGCTTCCGAGCTTTTCCAACTCTGCCCTGAGGAGAAGAAAAAGGAAGGCTTCCTTTATCAGCGGCGCGAGGCCAAGAGGAAGACGGTCCTCGCAGTGCCTCTGTTGGACGACATTTGGGATGAGGGCCTTTCCCTCCTCAAGAACCCTTCCACGACGCCAGCTAGAAGAGACCGGTACGAGAAAAAGTACCGGGTCCCGGACACGGCCCCCCTATGCCTCCGGGCGCAGCCTACCCCGGACTCCGTCGTCTCCGCGGCAGCCAGGAAGAAAGCGGGGGGGGGTGCGGCCTCCACATCGACTTCCCCGCCGGACGGCGAGGGAAAGAAATTGGATGCTATGGGACGTAGAGTCATCTCGTCGGCAGCGACGACGATTAAAGCGGCCAACGCCTTGGCTATCGTGGCCCGCTACGACAGGGAGCTCTGGTACAAGATAGCTCCCCTGCTGGATTTTCTGCCGGACGACAAGAGGGCGGAGGCCCTTGAGATCCTGCAGGAAGGTGAGGGGGCGTCGGACCACGCCATCACCGTGGCGACGGACATCGCCGACACTGGGTTCCGCCAGCTGGGCAACGGCGTTTGCCTTCGACGTCGTGGATGGCTCAAAGCTACGGACTTTCGGCAGGACGTCCAGACCAGAGTCCTGGACATGCCCTTCGACGGGAACAACCTGTTTGGGAAGACAGTGGACGATTCCCTTCAGGCCATCAAGGCGGATACTGAGACGGCCAGGGCCCTTGGAGTCCTGCAGCAACGACGAACGCCCTTTCGGAGCGGCGGAGGCAAGGGCGCCTCCAAAGGTTCCGGCGGCGGTTTCGCTTCCTACCGTCAAGCGGCCCGCTCGTCGTCGCAAGAGGCCTACAGAGGACGAGGCAAGTCTAGCGGACCCCGCCGTCGTCGCCAAGGCGGCAAGGCCGCGTCCAAGCAGGATTGAACCGGCCGTGGGGTCGGGCCCCCACCGAAGCACCCCGGTGGGAGGCCGGCTGGCGGGCTTCGTCAGCGTGTGGGAGTCCATCTCCACCGACCGTTGGGTGCTGGACGCCCTGGCCCGGGGCCACGCGCTCGAGTTTCAAAGAAGGTGCCCGCGCGTCCCCCCCGTGGCCAGGAAAGAACTTCACGTCCCTCAACTTCTCCTGGAGGTAAAGGCGATGCTCAGAAAGGGCGCCATCGAACTCGTCCCAAAGAGGCTTCGGGGCTCCGGAGTCTACTCGCGATACTTCCTCGTGAAGAAGAAGACGGGAGGATGGCGCCCCATCCTAGACCTGCGACGTCTGAACAAGTTCATCAAGGCGCAGAAGTTCCGGATGGTCACCCTCCAGCACGTCCTGGGTCAGCAGGAGGAAGGAGACTTCCTATCGTCGTTGGATTTGGAGGATGCCTACTTCCACATTCCCATCCTAAAGGGGCACCGAAAATTCCTCAGATTCGTGGTCCAAGGGCGTCATTACCAGTTCAAAGCCCTTCCCTTCGGACTACGGTCGGCACCCAGGGTATTCACCAAGTGCCTCGCACCGGTGGCGGCGCAGCTGCGCCGCGAGGGGATTCACGTCTACCCCTACCTGGACGACTGGCTCATCCGCACCAAGACGAGGGAGCTCGCCGTGGTCCACATGGCAAGGACCGTCCAACTCCTCACGGACCTGGGATTCTCCGTGAACTACGCCAAATCCCACCTGGTGCCCGCGCAAGTCGCACTGTTTCTGGGAGCGAGGCTCGACACAGTGTCCCTTCTGGCCTCCCCGTCGGAGGAGAGGACCAGGACCATCTTGGGCAAGGTGCAACGGATGTTGGTGGCCGACGCGGCCAAGGTGAGGTCCATCAAGTCCCTCCTCGGGATGATGTCTTCCTGCATCTACCTCATTCCCATGTGCAGGCTCCGGATGCGCCCGTTGCAAGAATTCCTGGATGCGCGCTGGATCCAGACGACGGGCAGCTTCGAGGAAAGGATCAAGCTCGACGAGAGTTTCCGACGAGCGATACGGTGGTGGGGCACCCGCGCGCATCTGACGGCGGGCATGGACTTCCAGACCCCAGCCCACCAGGAGACTGTGACCACGGATGCCTCCCTGGAAGGGTGGGGAGCGCACACCGAAAATCTGCACGCAAGAGGACTCTGGCTCCCGACGGAGAAGTCCCTGCATATCAACGTCCTGGAGCTCCGTGCAGTGTTTTGGGCCCTCAGGTCCTTCCTTCCGTCCCTCAAGGGCAAGGTGGTGAGGATCTTCACCGACAACACCACCACCATGTTTTACATCAGGAAACAGGGCGGAACCAGGTCCCCAGCGCTGTCCAAGGAGGCGCAGGACCTGTGGCATTGGGCCGTCGCCCAAGGGATTTTTCTGGTGCCGTTTCATCTGGCAGGGATAAAAAACACCATCGCCGACTCACTCAGCAGGGAGCTGCGCTCGTGCCACGAGTGGGAACTACGGCAGGATCTGGTGGATCGCCTCTTCCGACGGTGGGGCACACCCCAGATCGACCTGTTCGCGACGGCGACGAACACCAAGTGCCGGAGGTTCGCCAGCAGGTTTCCCCAGACGAGGAGCATGGGCGATGCTTTCTCGTTCCCCTGGGAGGGCCTGTTCCTCTACGCGTTCCCTCCCTTGCCTCTGCTAATCCGGCTCGTCAACCAGCTCAAGAGGTCACGGTGCAGGATGATCCTCGTCGCACCTGCGTGGCCGAGGCAGATATGGTTCCCAGACCTTCTGGACTTGTCAGCGTCCCCGCCGATCAAGCTGCCGGCGGACGCGGATCTACTCTCCAGGGAAGGAGGCGCCATCCTCCACCACGACCCGAAGTCGCTGAACTTGCAGGCCTGGCTCCTGCAGCGCTAGAGTTTGGAGGATACGACATACCGGCCGATTGCAGAGAGGTTCTTGCAAAGGCCAGGGCGTCCTCGACTCTTAAATGCTACGGACACAAATGGAAGAGGTTCTCTGTCTGGTGCCACGCACAGAAGATTAACCCTCTACGGATTACGGCTCCCCAAGTACTGCCGTACCTGCTGACGCTGGCCAAAGCTGGTCTGGCACACGCGTCCATCAAGATTCATCTTGCTGCGATCTCCCGATACATCAGAACCACGGGGCGGACGTCCTTGTGGTCTCATCGTCTGGTGAAGGAGTTCATGAAGGGACTGTTCAGATCGTTCCCGCCGGTGAAGGCTCCGGCCCCGGCGTGGGAGCTCAACGTGGTGCTGACCAAGCTCATGGGACCTCCGTTCGAGCCTCTGCACTCGGCCCCGTTGAAGTTTCTATCGTGGAAAACAGCTTTTCTTGTGGCCATCACCTCCGCACGACGAGTGGGAGAGATCCAGGCCCTTTCCTGCAAGGCCCCGTACTTGACTTTCCACGACACGAGGGTAGTGCTCAGGACGCACCCCTCCTTCATGCCCAAGGTGCCGTCGGACTTCCATCTCAACGAACCCTTGGTGTTGCCTGTGTTCTTCCCGTCGCCTTCGTCGCCGGCTGAGAGGACTTTGCACTCGCTGGATGTGGCTAGAGCGCTGAAGTTCTACGTAGACCGCACGAAGTGTTTTCGGAAGACGTCACAACTCTTTGTGAACTTTGGACCTGTCAATCAGGGGAAGGCTCTCTCGAAGGCTTCCATTTCCAGATGGCTCTCCGGCTGTATCATGTACTGTCACCGGTTGGCAAACCGACCGCTGCCTGGCCGTCCGAGAGCCCATTCCACCAGAGCGATCGCAGCTACCACGGCGTTCCTATCTGGTGTGCCCCTGCTGGACATATGCAGGGCTGCTACGTGGAGGTCGACGCACACCTTCACGAAATTCTACTGCGTCGACCGGAATTCCAGGGAGGAGTCCAGGGTCGGCCAAGCAGTGCTGCGCAACCTGTTCGCCTGAGGTGAGCCTGGTGAGGAGGTAAGATGCTTAATGTTGAGTTGATGTGATGCTTAATGTTGAGCCTTTGCCACCTCCCGTGGTTGTGCATGTGTGTACTGCTATGTATTCTTTATTCATGAGCATGTGAATCCATGCCAGACCCCATGCTGGAGAAGGAACAAGTTACTTACCTGTAACTGTTGTTCTCCAGCATGGGTCTGGCATGGATTCACATGCGAACCCTCCCGCCTACCCCTCTGCGGCTCTTCACTTGGTCATACTGCCACTTCACGTGCTTCCAAATCTGAAGATGGCTGCCAGAGGCGGTGCTTAGGTAGAGGGCAGTCATTGGCTGTGGTCAGTATGACGCAGAGACCAGTGATTGGTTATTACTACGAAAGACAGATCAGAAACGAAACTGATACTGGTTTTTTCTTTACCGAGGATTCCCAGCCTGACGACGGGGAATATTCATGAGCATGTGAATCCATGCCAGACCCATGCTGGAGAACAACAGTTACAGGTAAGTAACTTGTTCCTTATTCCACCTATACGTCGAGTCTCCGAACATCGACACTCGACGCCGGATTGGAGAAAATTCGACCGTCGGACTACAGCGACGGATTTGGGCCTCGGAAGGCCTCTGGCCTCGGCCCGGCCCTCGGAAGTTCTCTGGACTCGGCCCTGCAAGTAGGGAGAGTGGGGGGTGGCACATATCCTACACTCTGATTAATATAGGTACATTACTTATATTCCTACACTCCCAGCCCGCTGCCACAGGGTGCGTATGGAGGGTACCCCTTTTCAATTTTGCCCCAAGTGCAACCGCAAGTATCCTTGGGTTGACAGACACGCCACGTGTAACCTCTGCTTGCCGAGGGACCACCCCGAGGCGAATTTCAGAGCGTGCAGTCGGTTTAAACCAAAGACCCTTAAGGACCGTTTGACAAAGCGTTGGTCCCACCACGGCAGGCGACAAGAGGCCATGGCCGCGGAGGGTGCCTTCAGCGATGGCAGCAACGCCGTACTTTCGGACGGTGAGGGCAATGTGGCGTCGATGGACAGCCAAGCGCAAGTCCCCGACCTCGGAAGGTTGCCCGGCAGGGCAGCTATGGGGAAGACCCCCGGCGACCCACACCACTTCCAGCAAACAAAGGTCCAACCGGGACTCGACGCGCACGTCGAGTTCCCGGAAAGAGGCACGTAGAGAATGGTCCACCGAGTCAGTGTCCTCTGGGTGTTCACGTTCGAGATCGCCTCATGACACCAGGCACCCCTCCACTGTTGCTAAGAGTGCCTTGCTCCCCTTAGACGACGCCGACCTCTACCCCCGGGCCGCACTCCAGGAGTCGGCGTCTGCAGGCAGCGCGAAGGCTGCTACCGAATCCCTTACACTCTCCAGAGACAGGGACTCTACCCCCGAATTTCGACGCCAGGCATCGAAAAGCTCTGATAGGGCCCAAAAATCGGGGAAACACTTCCACCTGCGGGGAGAGGGGAAAACAATGAAGTAAGCAGTCCCAGCCTACTTCCACTCCTAAACTACATTCTACTCCAGCTAAACAGACGGACTAGTCTCAGTCTCTTGTCCCTAAGGCCCCTGTTCAAACAAGTAGGTCTAGTCAGGATAAAACAGGGAAAGCACTCCAGGAAAGAGTTATTCCCAGTTCAAGGGAATGGTCCAGTGATGACATAGACAGAGTAATGTCAAGGATGTCATCATTGGCAGATTTCTACGCCAAAAACCCGGAACACTTTCTCTCTTATATGTTATGTTAAAACATTTCTATAGCGCTAAAACCCTAACGCATCCAAGCGCTCCTTCACAAGCAGAAAAAAAGGTCAGTGAGGATAACCGAAGATAGAATTAAATGAACAGTTCTGTTTTTAGGAGCTTCCGAAACGCCAGATGGTTTCTTTCAGCTCTGAGCACCAGTGGTAGGTTGTTCCAAACCTTAGCCACGAGCACCGGGAAAGAACGTCCATTACCGCGGGCTCTCTTTTTCCTAGCCACCTGCAGACATAGAGTGGATGTGGAGCGAAGGTTTCTTGCAGGTTGGTAAACCGAAATTCTGTCCTTTAAGTAGGTTGGGGCTGTCCCATAGATGCATTTGTGACAGAGTGTTAACGTTTTAAAGGAAATCCTGGCTGATATCGGAAGCCAGTGTAGCTCCCTTCTGGCATCGGAGGTGGGTTCATACCTTTTCATGCTATAGATTATACGCACGGAGGCATTTTGAATTTTCTGTAGTCTAAGAACGTCTTCTCTACTTGCTCCCCCCAATAGAGCATTACAGTAGTCTAGGCGTGGTAAGATCACGGCTCTGACTAACTTGGCTCGATTGTTTTTTGAGATTAGAGGGGGGACCTGCCTCAATACTCGCAGATGATATTGAGTGTTTTTTCAAAGGCATCTACATTTGCGCCTGCGTCCAGGGAAGCCTTCATGTACGCGCCTAGTGTCTTCACCTTGTCAACTACTTTGATGAGGCTATCGTCAACCAAGAAACCAGAGAAGGCCGAGAAGGATACCCCAGAAGGGTCAACTCCCTCAAGCTCTAAGGATCCAATACCCCCAAGTAAGAAGTCCCGGGGTGAAGCACCAACTCAGTCTTCAGACCCCTTCTATACACAGCCCTATTCTCAATATCAGGAAGATCCATCCTTTGGTGAGGATCCAGACGTGGGCATGTTCGAAGAACAAACAGGGACAGGCTATGATGGGGATGATGAGGACCAAGAGGAGGAGGAGGAGGAGGACGACAACCCAGATACATACAGGGTAGATTCCCCGGTAGAGAAAGAGCCTGCATTTACCGACTCCCCTGTCGACAACCAGCCTCTCCTGAATGAGGTCCTGTCCAGAGCGGCACAGCACTTCCACATTGACACCCAAGGTGCTCAGGAAGAGAGGGACTTTGCAGAGGAATTGGTGGGAGAAAAGAGACCTGTTGCTCAGGCCATCCCTATCCTTAAGGCAATACAAAGGAGGATAGACCCTTCCCTTGTTAACCCCAATCTCACTAGGGCAGTAAACCCCAGAATTGAAAAGCTTTTCAGGGCAGCCCAGTCTGACCCACAGTACATAAGGGGACATCTCAAACCGGACTCCCTGGTTGTTACAAACACCCGTAAGAGGACGGGAACACCCTTGTCATCGTCCGAAGCTCCCCCCGACAAGGAGAGCAAAAAGATTTATGGCTTGGGCAGGAAAGTAGCCTCCACTTTCGCCTACCAGTCAAGGATTGCCAACTCCACCACCCTGCTGGCTAGTTACAACTGCCACCAGTGGGAAGAAGTCACGACTCTCATAGACTCCGCACCAGAAACCTTAAAGAGCCAATTGGCACGAGTTTCGGCAGAGGGGAGAGCCGTGTCAGGTTGCATTTTAAAAGCAACCTTTTATGCCCCGGATAACGCCGGCAGATTAATTGCTGAAAGCACGGTCTTCAAGAGACATGCTTGGCTACGGCAGTCTGGTTTCAAAGCCGAGACCCAAGCATCGTTGAAAGATAAGCCGGTGGAGCCGGATCTATTGTTTGGAAAGGCGGTCGAGGATGTGCTGAAGAATGCCAAGGACGAGTACAAGACACTCAAGTCCCTAGGGAAACTAACCAACAAACCCCCTAACCAGAGAGGGAATGGCAATTTTCGTCAGCCTCGCGGACAAAACTCCCAAAGAGGCTCAAACTATTCCCAAGGCCAGAGTACTACATGGAACACTAACCAGCAGTCTACCCAGAGTTATGGCAGGGGTAACAAAAGAGGTCGTGGTAGGGCTAGAGGCAGTCCCAATAAAGGAGGGGGCACGCCTCCACCAAAACAGTGACGCTCCATTCAGGGTCCCTTCTCATGCATCCCCAGTAGGGGGACGCATTTCCATCTTCACCCAAGCTTGGGAAGGGATCACATCAGACAGATGGATGCTGTCCACAGTGTCCGCAGGATACTGCATAGAACTCCTAGAGTGTCCCCGAAACCACCCTCCACGACAAAGAATACACTCCTTAGACCACCAGAAGACCCTACTCGAAGAGATCGAAAATCTTCTTGCAAAGGACGCAATGGAACTTGTCCCGGGACACCAGGTAAACAAGGGTATTTATTCAACTTACTTCCTTGTGCCAAAAAAAGATTTGACAATGCGCCCAATATTGGACTTACGGCCTGCAAACAAGTATGTCAAGCCCCAAAAATTTCGCATGACTACTCTCCAAGGGGTAATTCCCCTCCTAAAAAAGGGGGATTACATGGCAACATTGGATATGAAAGATGCCTATTTTCATATTTCCATGTTCCTCTGTGCTTCAAGGTGGACAGTCAGCACTACCAGTTCTAGGTAATGCCCTTCGGGATAGCCTCGGCTCCAAGGGTATTCACCAAGATACTGGCGGTGGCGGCGGCACACCTACGCAGGGAGGCAATCCCAGTGTACCCTTATCTGGACGACTGGCTCATCACGGGGAGACCCCAGTAATTTGCAGGACAAACATTCAAAGTACTATCAACCTCCTCTTCGAAATGGGCTTCTCCATAAACGAGAAAAAGTCAAGTCTGGTGCCCAGCACCTCCAAGCAGTTCCTAGGAGCTGTTCTAAATACTCAAGAGGGGTTGGCTTTTCCTTCAGAGGAAAGAATCCGAAATATACTACTGCAAATTCCGCAATATCAGTCCGGTCGCCAGATAACAGTACGCAAACCAATGCGTTTGCTGGGCATGATGGTGTCATGTATTTACCTGGTCCCCCACGCGCGCCTGCGCATGCTTCCCATGCAAGAATGGTTGGCGAAACTGTGGTCTCAGGCAAGTGGTCAGTGGGACGATCTAGTGGTCGTTTCGCCAACACTTGTACAAAGCCTCCACTGATGGACAAGAGACAATCTATCCAAGGGGAAACCCTTTTACGATCCCGAGATACAGGCGGTAGTCACGACGGACGCATGCCTGACAGGATGGCGAGCTCACCATCTCCACCACACAGCTCAGGGTCTCTGGTCTCACACAGTGGCCAAGAATCACATCAACCTGCTAGAGCTTCTGGCAGCTTCCAGAGCACTTCAAGCGTTCGAGCCCCACCTACTGAACCTGTCGGTGCAGATCCGGACGGACAGTACGACAGCCATGTTGTACCTGAACAAGCAAGGAGGGACTTGTTCGCCAAATCTGTCCAGACTTGCCCAGAAAGTTTGGAAATGGGCACTCAGACGGAACATCTTTCTGTCGTCTCAACTTGTTCCAGGGGATCTCAATTCTCTAGCGGACGCTTTGAGCAGAGATCCCCTTCCGGAGGAACACGAATGGTGTCTGCACAGAGAAATCGTAGAAGATCTCTTCTTTCAGTGGGGTTTCCCTACTATAGACCTATTCTCCACAAGCGAAAACAGGCAGTGCCCAGAATTAACTTCCATTTTTCCCCAACCAGAATCCCTGGGGAACGCCCTGTGAATGAACTGGTCAGGGATGTTTGCGTTTGCTTTTCCACCAACTCCTCATCAGGAAGGTGGTGAACAAGATGAACAGAGTCGATGACGCTCGTCCTAGTTGCTCCCATGTGGGCGAGACAACTGTGGTTTCCACACCTACGCAGACTTTCGGTGTGCGATCCTATCAAACTTCCGGGCTGGTACAATCTTTTGTCCCAGCACCAAGGTCAGAAGGTGCATCCTCTACCCAACTCCATGAACCTAGCAGCATGGCTCCTGAGGTCATAGAGTTTGAACATCTCAATTTACCACAGAGGTGTATGGACATCCTAAAAGAGTCTAGGAAACCGAACACAAGCCATTGCTACTTCGACAAATGGAAGAGATTTGTTATCTGGTGCCAGAATAAACAAATCAACCCAGTTGATTGCACTCCTTCCACAATCGTGACATACATGCTCCACCTGCTGGACGCAGGGTTGGTTTTCAACTCACTAAAGGTACACCTGGCAGCACTGTCAGCGTACACTACCTCACATAGCAAGGTGTTGTGGTGGAAGGTACCCGTGGTTAAAGCCTTCATGGAGGGAGTAAAGAGACTTCATCCTCCTATATCTAACCCACCACCAGGCTGGGACCTGAACGTGGTGCTGTCTAAACTCATGGGCCCCCCATTCGAGCCCATGCATAAAACAAGTCTCAAACACCTGACCTATAAGACTGCCTTCTTAGTAGCCATTACATCCATAAGAAGGGTCAGTGAAATTCAGGCTCTGTCAATGCAGGATCCTTTCTTTACTATTCATAAGGATAAGCTGGTTTTGTGGACACACCCTATGTTCTCACCTAAGTTTATTTATAAATTCCATGTAAACCAGTCCATCAAGCTTCCGGCTTTCTTCCAAAACCCACAAAGCTTGGCTGAGGTTAAACTACACACCCTAGATGTGCGTAGGGCGGTCCTTTGCTACGTAAACAAGACCAGACCGCTTAGGAAAACAGATCAACTGTTTGTCTCCGTAGCCACAGGCAAAGAGGGAGATCGCGTCTCTAAGGGTGTGATCTCCAAGTGGATTGTCAACTGTATCCAGTTGTGTTACTCTCTTTCTGACAAAACTTTGCCTTTTACGGCCAGAGCCCACTCGACAAGAGGCATGGGGGCCACTCTGGCTTTCATTGCAAATGTTCCCCTTGACACAATTTGCAAAGCAGCTACTTGGAACTCTATTCACACTTTTACTCAGCACTACTGAATTGACGCCCGTTCCAAGACAGATACTCAAGTGGGTCAAGCGGTTCTAAGACATTTATTTGCTCATGACCCTTCTCAAATCCCACCTCCTTCTAACACTGCTCGCTAATCTATGCACAGCATGTGATCTAAGCAGATTCCACAAGCCTCAGAAGGGATACATTACTCACCATAATCGTATTTCTGATGCTTGTATCTGCTTAGATTCACATGCGACCCACCCTTCCTCCCCTCTGAGAGAAGGCGCATGGTTGCTTGTAGTCTTACCTTTCTATCTGCTTGGATTATCTGTACTCACGCTACTCCTCATGCTACCTCATGTCAGGAAAAAAACAATCTGAGGGTCCTAGACGCGTGAGGGATCATGGATACAGTGGACGTCACACTAGGGATAGTATTACTGGCACGCCCTGTGTCAACGCCCATTTTCGAGTTTCGAAAAACAAACTGTAATACTCTGCAGCTTCCACTAGATGTCGGCCTATGCACAGCATGTGAATCTAAGCAGATACAAGCATCAGAAATACGATTACGGTGAGTAATGTATCCCATATGGGACTACCTGCTGACAGATGAGTCTGTCATCCTTCTGTTTGGCTTCATGGTTGTTTTGTTCCCCAATGTGGGAACAAAACAACGATATCAAGGAAAAGGAGATGCCGCTTTAAAAAGGGACTTGAATATAACTGGGATGAGTAGCTGATGAGGTGAGGGAGTATGGTACATAGGGGAAGCCCCCTTTTGTGATTACGCCTTAGAGAGGCATAGCAGAACGAAGTTGCAGAGTTTGTGACTTTTGGAAAGGTGAACGCGATAGTGAGGTGCAGGATAGCTATCAAATCCTGCATCGGAAGAACCGTTGTCTGAACAGGGACTGAAGACCTGTGCAAGGTGATGGCTTTTGGATAAGTTCATACAAAACGTAGGGTTTGAACCCTCAAGAATATAAGAGACATACATGTAAAGACTTGAGTGTGAGAAACTATTTCAAGGAGAATTGATGTAATGCTGGCATTCAAGAGAAGGCAAGGCCCTCCAGTATATGGGAAGAGCTACATGAGCTCATGAAGGAAATGTCAAGAGACTTTCAGGGAAAATAACTTCTAGAATGCTATATTCTAGACAGTTGTATATCAATAATCACAGGGGTAAAGAGACAGCCTTAAAGAGAGAGCCACTGGAAAGAATGGAAGAAGAGAGACGACCAGGAGAAGACATTCTTTGGCCTATTTTGAATTATTCATATTAGTGGTAGGGTCAGATAGACTTAGGTTTGGGACTGTGAGCACAAATTATACTTTGGACTTCCTGGCAGACAAGCACCTTTTAGTCAATTTAAATAGGCGGGGGATCCCTTCAGTAATAGGGAAAGATGGGCCTATGTCTTATATTTTCATTAAAAGAAAGGTAACAATGTGTCCAACTCCTCCTTCCGACCCGTCACACTCTCCAAAAATGTATCTAGCTTGTATAGCTTTGTCCAGAGTTGTGCTGAGGACCATTTATATCCTACTATCAATAAAACACCTTCAGCAAAGTCTTAAAAAATGGTAACATGAATTTGCCTTGCTCAGTTTTAAGTGAATGTATGGATGCAATTGCTAGTTCTTGCCTGCTAAGAGGAACCTTGAACTACAAATTAGTGGTCCTCTTCATCATCCTTTGGATCTCTAGAATGAAATGTGTTGGGTAAGTCTTGATGCTTGATGATCTTCCCATTGCAGATGTGTCTCCTGGAGGGAAACCCAATGCACTCAATTTTTATGTATATTGTTTATGCCCTACATCCTCCTGTTAGGCGTATTAAGGCCCATCTCATTCTGAAACCACATCTTACAGATCAGTGGCTTATTTGAGTTTACGTGTTAAATGGTTTCCCATCGGACCCATCTTTAGTTTAGTGCTTTGGTAGAGATCTGATCCAATGTTTATAAAAATAATCCTGTTGTACCCCCATATCCTGATTCTACAGAAAAATAGTTTAAACAAATGTCTCTGTACCTTTCTGTCGCCAATCTCTGCCCTCCTTCCCGTTCCCTTTAGCCCTACTGTAATGCAGAAAGTTCTTGTTCCTTATTGGTGGTTTTCCTTTCCCTCTGACCTTGGTGCATTTTTTTAAAGCATTATTACTGGGCCGGTAGGATAGCTGAGGAGCAGTGCGTTTGTCTTGGAAGCAAGACAACGCAGTGCACCACAGGTTTGAATCCTGCTTTTGTGCTTGGAGAATGGTCTCCAGTATTAAGCGCACAATAAAAGTTTAATTACCAAAAAAGCCTCCAGCCACAACATAGCCACTTTATCTTTCAGCAGAGCAAAATTATGTAGGAGCAGGGGAGGACTTGCCATTATAGCAGATTGGGCGTTCACCTGGTGGACCAGCAGCACAAAAGACTCTGGGCTGGTCTGTTGTCTGGTTAACGGCTGCCCCAGTGGCATGTGATCACACCCTCTCATTTCCCTCTCAAACCAAGGGTTATCTTGGTGACAAAAAAATTAAGATCATATCATACATTAGCATAACTGAAAGGCCTGTGAGACACTCTTAAGCACATACTTCTTGGGGTCATTGGTGAAAACACTAGTCACCTCCATGTACACAGTTCATAGTTACATGCAGAGACCGCTTACTTTGTCAGGTGCTTGCTGCTGAGATTTATGCTTACACTGCAGATAACCGAAGACCTGGTAGGGACAAATCAATTTTTCTTTCTCGGTTGACAAAATGTGTACCATTTAAAATGGCTAATATGAACACTAATGCTGTGTAGTAGGGTCAAAAGCATTATATATAAACAAACCATTATCAATTAGGACTCAAAACAAACAATTTAGGAAAAACCAAACCTTATCAATGTCCTCAGATACTAGTATATTCAAAATGAATGTTGTGTGAAACTCAAAGGGTTGTGGGGTGCTTCGCTAGCATCCCACGTCATGAAAATGAGACTCTGAAATTTCAAATTTCAAATGTGCTCAACCTAAATGTATCTGACGAGGTGTGGTTGAATAAACACAGAACATAAATCCTAATGTCAGTAGTTGTGAGTAATGTTTATGGCTAATTAGTGCATACTATGAAGATATTTTCAACAAAAGACTCAGCAGATTAGGTTCAGTTCATTAAATGCTGTTGCAGAAGTGTTCATCTTCTCCAAATGAGAACAAGTTGCAGCATTAAAATTAGAAATTGAAGCAGTGAATTTAGCTGAAGCTAAGAGAAAAAATGATGAAATTCTTAACAGCATCATCATCCAATATCAGGATGAAGTGAACTTAAAACCAACAAATCTTCCAGGGATGAAAGAGACTACAGGGATGGGAGGGTGTATACTTTTCAAAACAAAGATGACAATAGGAGTATTGCTATTGGTAAAACGCCACTGACCACTCTGTTAGCTCCGATCCAGAGAGCAATGATGGAGAAGAGAGGGATGAATCGCAAGAACAGCAATCATGCAGGTGGTGTTCAAAGCGTAGTAGAGCCAGTTTTGCAGATGAAATTAAGAGGTGCAAACGGGCCAGTTTTTAGGAGAATAGAAGTTATCCGACCATAAGGGTGCTTTTTTACAGCAACCATTGCCAGACAAAGATATGGTAACCAACAACACAGGGGAAAAGAGAGGTTGAAACAAGAATAGTAGGAAAAGAAAAAGTATACAGTGTATAGACCAGGTCCAAGAACCGCACCCGCTAATTGAGATAGACTGTTCAGAGGATTTGGTCATGAAACTTTGATTGTCATGAATGGTTCAGCAAAGACTCTATTCAATAAGGGTTTAAACTATTCTCCCATAACAGCTATTCATATTACCGATACTTGCAATGATAGTACAAATTCACCAGGAAATCAAAAATGTAAAACCTTTTTCACAATAAGGAACCTTTTTGAAACCGCAGAAGCGGACCCACATGTTCCTAGTGATCGACCCATTCAAGATCTGTAAGCTACTAAATTGACACTCTATAGAAGAGGGATCGATAATTGAGGATGAAACCTTACTGAACGATTTGAGCATTGAATGGGATTTACCATGCCCAAGTGAACTATGCAAGACATCCAGGTTCATACCACCTATTGCAGAGAACAATATGATTGATACTTTTTTCAACCTGGTCACTAGAGATTTAGAAAGTTTTCACACCAAAATTCACAACAAACCCTCTAAAGCTAACCTCACTAAAGGTATGAGAAGGGCACTGACCAAGATCACTGATGCCCATCACTTGTCATTAAAAAAGCAGACAACGAGGGAAATATTGTGGTTATGAATCGTAAAGACTATACTTTAGCAGGTTTCGAACATATCAGCAGTCCAGATATTTACCAATGTTTGAATGCAGATCCCACCGTTGACATAATGCGTAATGTACACACACTAATAAAGGCATTGTTCAATTATGGGCCTTTGGATGATGATGAAAAATACTTTTTGTTGAATTCGGATAATAAAGGTGGTCTTCGAAGTGACGGGTGACTGATGGGGATTCTCTGACCATTAATCAAGCATATGATATAATTTAAAGATGGATAAACCTTAATTCTCTGGTCCTAAATGGTAGCAAAACCCAACTAAGGTTAGTCGGTTCTAGTCACCGACTGTCTAAACTAAAATCTAGGTATGGCCAATTCACAATTGCAGACTGTGTAATCCATGTAAGCCCTTGGGTGCAAACACTTGGTGTTTACTTGGATGCTAATCTAAACACGAAAAAAGCAGGTTACTCTCATTAAGGCTTTATGTGCCTACATGGCTAAGCTAATTAGGCAGATCAAGCCTTGTCTGTCAGATGCTAATGTTGCCATACTTGCCTCTGCACCTGAACTGAAGAATTGACTACTGTAATAGTCGTCTTGCTGGTACCTCTAAAAATAATGTCAATACTTTACAGGTGGCAAAAAAACTGTGCCGTTCGAGTGGTCTGTGGACTTTCTAGATTGGATCATGTCACTCAAGCTCTCAGATCGTTAAACTAGCTTTCGGTTAAACACTGTATTTCTTATAAAATCCTATCATTGAGTGTCACATGCGTGGCAAATCAAGCTCCCACTTACCTTGCGAGGAGAATCCGGAAAGCCTCAGTCACTCACTCTCTTCGATTCAATGGCCTCAGTAAATTGGCCCAGCCTCGACCCAAGTTAAATAACTTTGGTGACAGTAGTTTTGATGGATCTGCCCCTCTGGAATTCTATTCCCCTTAAAATCAGAAATATTCCTGACTTCATTTTAAGAAGGCCATTAAAACCTTTCTTTTTAACTCTAAGAATAAATGTGCTTTTCTCTGTTTAGCTGGCCTGGATTGGACCTGTGCTTTGATTCCTGACCTCCTCTTATGTTGTTTGTATTGTTTATTTGTGTGCACTTAGGCCTCTGGGCGTTCTGTGTTCTATAAAAATGTCATAGTAGTAATACTAATATTAATAATAATAAACTACCTACCATTGACCTTTTACCAAAGGTACACAAACAATTTGGAACCTTTCCTTAGATGAGACCTATCATTTCAGTAATTGGGTGGGTGGCAGTAACGATGTCCAAATTCATTTATACACTTGAGAGATTTTGCCTTGAAATTGGACTCCTACACAAGGGATTCCATGCATATACTCAACATCTTAAATTCCATCAAATGGCAACATGATTACTTATTAGTGACATATGATGTGAAGGCACTTTATATTTCAGTCAGACACAATTTGGCCTTGAACACAGTGCGCTTTTGGCTTGGGCAAAATCAGCATCTCATTACCCATTTCGCAAAATTCTGGGATTCGCTTTATCCAACAATTGTTTTTTGTTCAATGGAGAATACTACAATCAAACTATGGGAGTTGTGATGGGAGCTAAATATGCCCTACTCTCGCTAATCTATTCATGGGCCAGTTCGAAATCACTCGTGCACTAGCACCCAGTGGAGAAGGACGAGAAAGTCGAGTAATAATCTGGAAAAGATTTATAGATATTTTGTTATTTGGAAAGGTTTTTATGTGGAATTAGAGCTCATTATCAGCACGTTAAACAATCTGTTTCATATAGAATTCACCTCTACTTATAGCACAGAAAGGATAACCTTTCTAGATTTACAAATCGGTTTTGTGAACAATCAAATGGAGAGCAACATTTTTCGGAAATCAACAGAGGTAAATTCTGTTTTACACGCTACCAGTGGGCACAAGAGCTATATTATCAAGAATATGCTAAAAGGAGACATGCTGAGGGAAAATAGGAACTGAAGCATGAAAGAGTTTTGAACAAGAAATTGATCTCATTACCCATAGGTTCATTCAGAGAGGGTATAATCAACAACATATCACCAAAGCAACTGTGATGGCCAGAGAAAATAAAAGAAACACACTGCTCACACCAAAAACAAAGTACAATACATTAGATAAAGACCTTATGAGATTCATTATTACATTTTCAGCACATAACAATGAAGTATAAAGAATTCTAAAGAAACATTGTAATGTTTTACTATTATACCAGGATTTACTTGATTACATTAAGGACAAACCTGACATAGTAATAAGTAGAGCTCTAACGATTGGTAATAGAATCAGTCAGAGTTATGTGGAGACTGAAATTCAGACCACTAAAGGATCCTGGCTTAAGCAACCGTCTGGGTTCTACAGATGGTGCACATCTATGTGTAAATACACATTAAACAAAGTGACTTATTCAGGCTTATACCAACCTGACTGTGAGCATTCAGGGGTTTATCAATTGCAAAAGTAAATGCGATGTATATTATAGTTCGTACATGCAACACATTTTACATTTGCAGTACTAAACGAGAATTTAGATGGCAAATTTTTTTGAGCGTTTGTAGGCCATCAGAACTTAGAACCCCCACTACACGCTGGCACAGCATTGGTTGACTGAACAGAAAGGAGAGGGCGTGGGAAGCGTTTGGTTTGCAGGAATAAGATTTGAAAGGAATTTAAGATGTGACAACCGAGAATTAAGTATGACAAGAAAACCGGCAAGACACTTCAAGGGGTAGTTCACTCATAAATGTTATTCTTTTAACACATGGGCCATAATATAAAATATACATACATTTTTTATTTTTTTACAGGTTCCTATGCAAACCTTTCGGCAAATGAGCCTTAAAGTGTGTACAATTGGGCATCCCTTTTATTAAATGAATGAGCCTCCCTCTGCTCTTGTTGCAATAATCAAGCAAAATCCCTCTACTGAGAGCTTTTGCTTATTACTGCTGGAGAGGGTTCCATGTAATAATGTTGCCACAAAAATATCGCCATACAAAAATATCGCCGAAAAATGGTCGTTTTTGTGGCAACATTAATGCATGTAACATGCGGGGGAAACCCCCGCAACCCCCAAATAGTTTATTTTTTTGTAAATAGTTTTTTTTTTTTTGCCCCTGTCGCCATATATATGGTCACCCAAATAATATCGCCACGACATTTTCCCGGCGATATTATGTACGGCGACCATTTATGTGGCAATATTATTACCCGATACCCTGGAGAGCAGAGAATGCAGCCTGCCAGCGTTGTATTGATAATTGCAGTTTCTTCCTTTTTAAGTTTCCAGGGCTCCCCTGGGCTGGGGGAGCCCTGGAAACTTAAAACAAAGGTACTGGCAATTAGGAATATTCCACCATCCGCCGATGCAGCAGAATATTAGTAATTGCTGGTACTTTTGTTTTAAGTTTCCAGGGCTTCGGGCCCTGGAAGCCTAAAACAAAAGTAACTGCAATTACCAATATTGTGCCGCCTGCCGCGGCGGAATATTAATAATTGCAGTTACTTTCTATTGAAGTTTCCAGGGCTCCCACTGGCTCCCGTGTTCCTCCATAATACTTTCCTATAATTATAAAAGGAGAGGACTCTTTAGCCCTATTTTACTCAAATTTCATAAATTTTCAAAAACCTGTCATAGCCATAACCAGTGACGCTAAGCAAAATTGCTTAAAAGAATCGTGTCATTACATTTAACATTAGTAAAATGTTTCTAAAATACAATTCACGTTGACCACGAAGTTCAACACGTGATATAATTAAATATTCCATGTTTTCGTACCACAGAACCTACAGGAATCGTGGTCTACCAACAAAATACCATAATGTATCAATATCTCCTTTGCGGGTACTTGATTTAAACAAAACCTGAGGAACAATCGTTGCACAAGACGATGTGGGTACACAGTAAGATATGGAGCAACACTACCAATGAACTTTATTTCCAATTTCATGTGTGCTAGGGATTTGTGTGAATGAAACAGGTTCACTGTGTTGATCCAATTCTGCCAATAAAGTAATTTTTTTACCCTCGGAAAATGATCAGTAAGGTCACTGGGTAAAAGGCAGGCATTGGAAAATTAACATATAATAACAACACTTAGATTCTTCAACACCTTATTAAGTCCATCATATAATGAGATATATATAATGAGAATGAGTTAACTGGACATATCTTATAATAAAATGACAAGTATGTCCACTTAGCCCTGAGTGATGAGACCTAGTTCATAGTGCAACACAGGAATGGGTGACCTTGCGCACTCTGTAAGACCCTCTTCCACATCCTACTCTCTATACTCGAGAGCATGTGAAGAATCCAGATGGGAAACCGTTCAATACAATATAATATTTTAGGCACACTTTTTCCTTCACAAAATTCCAGACTAGGAAGGATTGAATACTTGCCATATCGAGAGTCTTCACGTACCAATTAGAGTGCTGCCCCACGTGAAAACAACCATTCCTTGAACGGAATTTAATTCTGTTTAGTGAAAATGGGGAATCCAAGATATATGAAGCCCTCTACTTTTTCGAGAGACACACTATCAAGTTGCCGTATAAAACGCTTGAGTACACGTTTGTTAGTACAGTGCATCATTTTAGATTTGTTAGAATTTTTGTTGAATTTATGATTTTCGGCATACTTAGAAAAGGCTGTTGGTAGATTTTGTAAGCCAATCTGAGTTAAATCAAATATTTAAAAATAGTCTGGTATGCAATCCATAACTGTTTTAGATGTTGGGTCTTTGGAGTAGCAAGGATGTAAATACTCGCCAATGTCACTCAGATATAAATTAAACAAACTCAGCACAAGTACACAGCCCTGTTTAACCACTCTTGCGGTTGGAATGCTACGCAACAGTGAGCCATCATGATCCAATTGGACCTGAATATTGGCATCAGAATATAGCCCAATAATGAGCCTACGTAGGCTCTGCTGGATTCCCCAGTTCTGCAACTTAGTCCACAAGAGACCTCGATCGACCGCATGGAAGGCAGCAGAGAGGTCAATCGTGGCCAAGTAAACAGTCATATTTGTGCCTCTGGACTTGGTCAATGATTGCTTTCAATAAAAACCTGTTTAATGGTCCATTGCCAAATTGAAATCAGCGTCTCCTTCGGATTCCATCCCTCTACATCTGATTCAAACTCTGCCATCTGATTGTATCCCTTTCTTTAATGCTGCTCTTAGTCGCTCTTTCACCAATGGTGTCATTCTGGCCTCTCTAAAACATGCCGTTGTCTCTCCCTTACTTAAAGCCCCAACTTAACCCCGCTCTTCCTGACAGCTATCGTGCTATCTCGCTGATGCCCGTCTTTATGATACTTATGGAGACCATTGTTACACCTCAGGTTTCCAGGTTCTTAGAAGCTGAAGGTCACCTTCATCCCTGCCAGGCAAGCTTTCGCCTATGCATGGGAACCGAGTTGGTTATGATTTCAGTACTCAATCTGGCACTTATGCAAGGCTCCTGATTCTCCTTGACCTCTTGTCATGGCCATTGGCCCAGAACCACAGACCCCGCTCCATCAGGGGACGAGAGCAAGGGGTAACACATCCTTTTATTGTCCCTTGGGGACAAAACAGCATAGAGGGCCCAGCTGGATTCAGTCCTGGCGCCTTTGGCGCCAGACTCATTAATAAGTGTGCACTAGCACACTTTTATTTGGTGCAAGGTACTTCTTTTCCCAGCAGGGGCCTCCATGTGTATTTGTTCGGGCGTGGCTCATTGAGCGGGTTGGATTGCACGTGCAGCATCCTTCAGGAGTGGTAAGGTGGGGCCGGTGAGCAAAGACTAATGGGCGTTGCCAGGGCTAGACTATATAAGTTCGCCCAGCCTGCATGCAAGCGCTTCACGTTATTCTGCTGATGGCAGCGTAATGCTCACCGCCGCCTGAGCGCATCTTACCTTGTTTCCAGCTACCAGCCTGAGCGCATCTTACCTTGTTTCCAGCTACCAGTTGCAGCACTTACCTCGGAATCTGTTTTCGGCAAGCATCATCGTTGACTCTGGTATCCATCTCCAGACCTCCGGAAAGCAGCGCTCCAGACAGACATCGTGACACTATGAGTAATTCATTGGAAGACGGTGCCTGCAAGAGAAAAAGATAAAGACAAGGTTAGAATTTGCTAAGACATTACGTTTAAGGTCGCGCTTTGACAAATCCTTGCGCTTAACCTTAAATCAACACTCTCCTTCTGTCGGAGCATCACGGACTCCCATCTCTTACCGTTTGGCCTCGCTCCATGCACTGCAACTACCGCTGGGCCGCATTTCATCTGTTGGGAGAAGCGGAGGAAAGACATTATTAAAAGATGCAGACAATAATCAGGAATCAACATCACAATATTTTAAAGCCATAAGACACTTACCTTCAGGAGTGGTTAAGCCACAGCTGGTCTGAGCTGTGTTAGACAGAATCCTGTCCAGTGCCCTTAGGGACCACTACACACAATTAAGACCACAGGTGGCAATACAAGTTTTACCTTTGGTACAAGCCTGTACTACTAAGTTATAGTGGTAGCAGTAGCAGAGCAGCCAGGCTTATCTCAAGAGTATATGAGCAGTAGCAGAGATTACACAAAGGGACCACAATTACTGTAACTCAAGGTTTCAGGTAAAAAATGGTAAGTAAATTTATTTTTAAAGCATCAGTTATAAACACAGCACCTCTATTAAACTTTAAACAAAACCACACGTTAAATATACTACAACTAACCAATTCACTTTGTACAGTAAGTCTCAAGGTAAGTACCCTGTGTTTGAATGAACCAGTGTTATGAACAAAATACGATACCGCGGATATGGTTGCGATCACTTTTTGACAGTCCGGTCTACTAAATAAACGCGTATCCGTGACATGAAATTCTACCGGGGTAAAAACACACGTAGCACCTGAGATACCCAGAGGGAGTTGGAGGCAAAAATCACAGGCAATATTTAGATTAGGCAGACAGTATCGAGAAACACTCAGAAACAGGAGTTCAAAAGTCAAAGGGTCGGATCCAGGTTTAGATGACACCGGAGGCCTGTGCCGAAGATCAAACCGTTAGACAGTTCATGATTCCGTATAGCCCAAGAGTACTTGAATATTGTCATTGTTCGGAAGCAAAAGTTATAAGGAGGGAAGACGAGGACGAGCCTTGGAGATGAAAAAAAGGGGTTCACCCAGTTTCTTCGCGTAGAACACAGTACCTTATTTCCACGATGCAGCTGGAGCCCTGGCAGTTGTTCCTGTTGGTTTCCCGCAGACCCACGATTCCTGGAGATTCGTTGTGAAGGAGGACGTCTGAAGGGGGTCTGCACCACGAAGGGATGAAGCCGGCAGCAGCGACAACGAAAAGGTGTGCTCCTTTAAAAACAGGAGAGGCTCAGCAGGTGGCTATCCGGACCACTACAGCAGTGTGCAGCAATTTCGACCACGGCAGAGATCTCTGGCTGAAGGTGAGCTGGTTATCCCCACCAGGCTCAAGGGAAAAGACTCCGGACGGGATCTTCTTAGTCGTCGAAGGGTAGATAGCTCAGGACTGCAGCAGGGCTTCACCGGGACGGGGTAGTTGCAGCAGCCGTCGTTCTCTCCGCTTCTCTTCGGTTCCTTGTAGTTCCAGAGGCGACTCTGACTTCTAGCCCAAGAGACCTGCCTTTTATGCGCAAAACCCCCATTCACACAGCCTGGCTGTCAATCAAGCAGCAGGGGGGTTGTCCAGCCGGGACAACCACCTCAGCCAATCATGGCGAAGTGCGACTTGGGTTTTCTAGGATACCCTGTGCAGGGGGTGACTACACCCCTCCCTCACATTCAGCCCACCTAGACACCCAGGCGCCTTGAGGAGGGCTTCTCTGCAGAACTATGCGATCACAGACAAAACTGCTAGCGATTAAGGGAGCCTTTAAAACATGGAGACACTATCTTCTGGGGGCGAGACATACAGTCACTGTCATCACGGATCACTGCAATCTACAATACTTGAAAACCGCCAAGGCCCAATCCTCACGCCAACTTCGTTGGGCTCTCTTCTTTGCGGAAAACAATTTTATCATCACCTACAGACCCGGAGTACGCAATGGGAAAGCATACGCTCTGTCACGCATGAATGAGGACAAAGCTTTTATCTCATCTGAGCCCGTGGCCATCATTCCTGAGGAACGAATCCAGAACCAAATCACTGCAACCACCTGTCTGGATGACTTGAAAACTGATGTCTAATCTCAGATGAACTAAGCAACACAACAGGAGTGGCTATCTAGAGGAGACCAATAAACCATTGAAAATGATCTACCGTACTTTCAAGGAAGACTATACATTCAGGACAAGAAACTACAAGACCAAATAATAGCAAACTATCATGATTACATAGTGGAGGGACATCCAGGGATTGCCAAGACTCAAGCTAAAATACAAAAGGGCTTTTGGTGGCCAACCTGGAGAAAAGACATTGCCCAATTGATTGCGACCTGTGGTGTCTGCGCACAACACAAATCTCAGAAGTTAAATCCAGCCGGGTTACTGCATCCATTGACGTTACCGCCGGCACCGTGGCACACGTTGTCAATGGACTTTATCATAGATCTTCCTCCCTGCAATGGATATAACACCATCTTGGCTGTTGTGGATTTGTTCTCCAAAATGGCCCATTTTATCCCATTAAAAGGACTCCCCACTGGTTCCGCCCTCGTCACCGTGTTCTTGGAACAGATTGTGAAATTAGATTCCCATCAGTACTAATATCAAATCGTGGAACTCAGTTTGTCTCAGCACTCTGGAGGAGGTGCTGCAAAATAGCCAAAATTGATCTCCGGTTATCCGCTAGTCACCCTCCTCAAACCGATGGCCAAACCGAACGGACCAACCAGACCTTGGAGCAATATCTGAGGTGTATGTTGCAACAAACTGAGGAATCCTGGAAAGACATACTTTGGTTGACCGAATTCGCCTACAACAATTCCATCCGCACTAGCACCGGACAGACCCCATTCTACACGGTGCATGGTCGACATCCTCGAATGTCCACTTTTGATTCACTTGACGAATTGGAAATGCCAGCAGTGACAACCCTACATAAAACCATCACTTGGATTCTTAAAGAAGCAGCCGAACATCTGATCAGAGCTAAAGAAAAGTCGAAAGAGTTTGCAGACCGACACCGAAGAGAGGCCCCACATTATCAGGACGGAGACCAGGTTTGGTTAGCATCCAAAAACATTCCCTTGAAAGGACCATGATCCTTCCGTCGCAGGTACCTGGGACCTTATCCCATCAAAGCCGTAATGAACCCTGCTGCCATGAAATTGGAATGACCACCTAATCTGCAAATACATCCGGAATTCCATGTTTCACTCCTGAAACCAGGTACTCGGATTGAAGCACCACCCGAACCCGACATCATAGGAGAACCGGAATACGATGTCAAGGCTATTCTGGATTCCCTGATAGTGTGGTCTGAATTGCACTACCTTATAGACTGGAAGGGTTATGGACCTCAAGACCGTACATGGGAACCCAGTGAATTTGTCCACGCTTCACGACTGATCAGACAATTCCATCGTGACAAGCCCACCAAGCCAGGACCAGGAGAAAGAGGGGGGCCTTCAGGGCGAGTGCTGTCATGGCCATTGGCCAGAACCACAGACCCTGCACCATTAGGGGACGAGAGCAAGGGGTAACACAACCTTTTACTGTCCCTTGGGGACAAAACAGCCTAGAGGGCCCAGCTGGACTCAGTCGGCGCCAGGCTCATGAGTAAGTGTGCACTAGCACACTTTTATTTGGTGCAAAGTACTTTTACCAGCAGGGGCCTCCACATGCATTTGTTCGGGCGTGGCTTATTGAGAGGGTTGTATTGCACGTGCAGCATCCTTCAGGAGTGGTAAGGTGGGGCCGGTGAGCAAAGACTAATGGGCGTGGCCAGGGCTAAACCATATGAGCTCGCCCAGCCTGCATGCAAGTGCTTCACGTTATTCTGCTGATGGCAGCGTAATGCTCACTGCCGCCTGAGCTCATCTTACCTTGTTTCCAGCTACCAGTCGCAGCACTTACCTCAGAATCTGTTTTCGGCAAGCATCCTCGTTGACACTGGTATTCATCATCCGTCTCCAGACCTCCGGAAAGCAGCGCTCCAGGCCGACATTGTGACACTACGAGCAATCCATCGGAAGACTGTGCCTGCAAGAGAAAAAGATAAAGACAAGGTTAGAATTCGCTAAGACATTACATTTAAGGTCGCGCTTTGACAAATCCTTACATTTAACCTTAAACCAACACTCGCCTTCTGTCGGAGATTCGCGGACTCCCATCTCTTCCCGTTTGGCCTCGCTCCATGCACCGCAACTACTGCTGGGTCGCGTTTCATCTGTTGGGAGAAGTGGAGCAAAGACATTATTAAAAGATACGGACAATAATCCGGAATCAACATCACAATATTTTAAAGCCATAAGACACTTACCTTCAGGAGTGGTTAAGCCACAGCTTGTCTGGGCTGCCACGCACATTGGGCCAGTGAAGGAACTTGGTCCATCAAGAAGCGCCCCTGTAGTGAGAAGCAGAGGTTGTCATCATTAATCAACAGGTGACACTATATGGGTCGCCGCATGCTCACCCCATTTTGGGAAGAAGGGTTAGAGAGAGACCGCAGTCACATAGCAGCATTCTCACGATCTCTCGTATCCACGCAGGAGCAGTGTCAACAGTTGTTGCAGCCCACAGCATACGAGCAGGGGATCCACTTCCAGGGAGCGCTGCAACCGTGCCCCTGCATCCCTGCAGAGACCAGGTGAGCGTAACACCTCTCCACAGCCTCTGATACGATTGATCATGCTATTCTTCTCCAGTGTCTTAAACAGACTGGGATGGCAGGCATACCTCTGGCCTGGTTTGTTTCTTTTTTTAGCAGAGCATCAGCAGACTCCATTTTCTTCTGCCCCCTTGTTAGTGTCATGTGGGGTTCCTCTCTGTCCCCTCTACTGTTCTATATTTGCATTTTCTCGCTGACCTCGTCTCCTCTCACGACGTACGCTTCTATACGTATGCCGATGATACTCAGCTGATCTTCTGCCTCAGAGCCCATGCCTTGGACCCCACCCTTTGGAAAATTGAGGGGGTGTCTTGCTGAGATTGGGGTATGTATGGCGGAAAACTGGTTGAAGTTAAACAGGGAAAACATGGAGGCCCTTGTAGTGGGCCCCAGTGACCCTTTGTCCTACTGGAACTCTGAGTTCTGGCCTGACTCGTTCGGCCCCTTCCGGCCCCCAGCAACTTTGTGAAAAGCTTAGGGATAAAACTTCTCCCCTCTGCCTCATGGGAGGCTGAAAGCTCCTCAGTCTGTAATGCTGTTTTTTTAGGGTGAAAATACTGAGGAAAGTTCTGCCTTTCTTGCCACCTTTCATCGCTTTCTGATGGTCACTGCCCCTGTCATGGGCTCTCTGGATTACTGCAATGGCATCTAATTGGGCCAGCCTGATTTTATAGATCCCGAGACTCCAGACTCTTCAAAATACTCCACGCGCCTGGCCAGGGAGGGGACCCAAAGCTCTCATTCCATCCCATTGTTAGCCAAGATTCACTGGCTCCGGGTTAGAAACTGCATTAAATTCAAGGTCCTGTGTATTGTGCACCTTTCAGTCCAGTGCATAGGTCGAACCTTTCTTTGCTCCATATTCACCAACTATGTACCGGCGCAACGCCTTCGCTCCTCAGGTAAAAACCTCTTGGTGGTTCCTTGTTCGCGCAGGGCTAGGCTCTGAGGATGCTTGTTCTGTCTTGGCTCCCAGTTTGTGGAATTTTCTCCCGATGAGTCTGTGATATACCTGACGATTTATGGTTTTGTAAAGCTTTAAAAACGTTTCTCTTTTAGGCTGCCGATAAGCTCCTTTCTTTCCGGTCTCCCCCTTGCAGAGCCCAGATGCCTTTGGGCCAGGTTCCTCCTGCGCTTAATAAATCTAAATACATACATACATACAATGTGGTTCCATGAAGTTTGCAGAATCCAGTCTGCCATGGGGGTATTTTATTGATCGAGTTTTGCCAAATCTCCAGATGCTGTAAAAGGAGAGCTGCAAAAATCTTGCCGTCAGCATCAATAATTGCGATGGGGCGCAAACCCTTTTTGTAGATTGGCAAGACGTATGCTGTGGAGCAAGATTTAAGGAAGGAACTAGTAGCAACAGTATTAGTGAAACGAGTGGACAAAATAGATGGCCTAGTTGCCGGATCCCCCTTGAATAATACGTTGGAGACATTTTTGGGACCTAAGGCACGTGATGTACTGATTTTTGAATGATTTCACAAATGTGTTCCTTCTCAATCACCATGGTCCAGTCACATGTCGAGATGTCAATCGTAACAACCATACTTGAGGTAGTTGCAGTTGGAATACTGAAAACGTTAACAAAATAAGATACCATTTGGTTTTCTGATACTGCTGAGATCCTGTGTTCTGGTTGAGATCGTGCTAGAATGATCTTGCTTCCTTATCTTTTAATACCATGAGCATTTTTTTAGCATCTTTGATAAATTAAGACCTGGATGTTTTTGATCCAGTTTTTATAAGATTGTTGAAATCCTTTAATCTGTAATATTTTAGATGAAGGAGTTAAGGATGGATCTAATCTTAAGTGTCTAATAGCACATCACCGTTTTTTGATGAGCCACCTTCTGGTCAAAGACGTGATGATGCCTTTTCGGGGTACCATCCCTTTCGTGGACCTTACCAAGACTAATGGAAAGGAGATCAACCAAAAATCCATCATATTGATCGGCAATGAATATGAAATATTGCCAATCTAAAGATGAAAAATTCAGACAATTAGAGGCGGTCTCATTGATTTTACATATGGTGATCCCATTCCAATGTAATTGATTTCATGTGGACTCACTCTTGAGGCAAAGGGAACAAATGAGGCTTGCTCTGAATGAAAGTCTTTAAAACGAAATACAGTTGAAAGATAACTGTGGTCACTGTAGTCAGTAGAAGTAAACGAGAGATAAATACATGTATCGAACAGGGCCTTACTCGTGAATATATTGTCTAAAGTTGATTGAGAGTTCCCATTTGTCCAGGAGTTGCTGCCTGGAACGTCACCTTTAATAGACCAATTTAACATTGAAAAGCCCATACCTTCCAAGCTTTTTGACCAGACTTGGCCATATTGTTTCTTCCCATGTCCTAAACGGGGCAGATCAACCACCCGTTGGATGGAGAGACAACAGGCGTTTAGGTCTCCAAAAACAATCTGGAAACTCGGATTCATCAGTTGCCACTCATTAGCTTGAACCATTAACATATCAAGGAATGTCGCCAGTTGACATGTACCAGAGTGCCAATAGATGTTGAGGATCAGAATATCAATAGGGGAGGCAAGGAGCAACCTAACATGGGTTCCCAGTAGGCCAAATGAAATATTCAAGTAAGAAACCCTTTCAATATACTGGCTAGAGCGAATCAAAGTAAGCAGTCCACCATACGAATGACCAAGATCCCCATTTTTGGATTATTGGAAGGATGATGAATAGCCCTCAAAAGCTGTATTCACCAAGTTTCTTGCAGTGAGATGTGATGGTTTTTTAACAAGTCGCTGACTACAGAATTGGACAACAATACAGAGTGACCTTGTGTGTACCATGACAGCAGAAATATACAAAGATCAGGGGATTGAATTTTAGGGAAACTGAGAATGACACCAGGACCTTTTCGGAATGTAGTGGTTATGACTGCCTGCCAGGACCAATCCTGTTGTTGATCATGGTCAACAGATGAAGCTCTTGTTTGATATGGGAGTTGACCATCATTGTCTCTTTTAAGAGAGACTATGATCTTCCGTGGAGATAGACCATTAAATCTCTCCTTGCCCACTGAATCGACATTTGGCCACCTAAAAATATTGTACTAGCAAAGATCAAAACCCATGGGCCCAAGTTGTCTGTTGCTCATTCATTAATAGGTCAGTAAGAACTTTTACTTCGTATACAGAATGGCACGGTCGACTCAATAATGTGCCATATAATCCACCTGGTCTAGGTCTCAGCTCACAATTGCATTGAGTGATGCAAGTGAGCGCAGAAGTCACAGTATGTTGGTAAGGTTAAGATTGAT
Organism: Ambystoma mexicanum; assembly: GCF_040938575.1. Lineage (NCBI taxonomy): Eukaryota > Metazoa > Chordata > Amphibia > Caudata > Ambystomatidae > Ambystoma > Ambystoma mexicanum. The sequence continues at coordinate 930,204,535 of NC_090931.1, read as the reverse complement.
ATTTTTATTCTCTGGTAGTACACTTTCCAATCTCAGCCGAGTGACCGGACTATGGTCCTTTTGCTTAACCTAGGGGGTGGGAATCAATTCCTCACATGTATCGACAGGGATCGGTCTTAACACTGGGTCAATATGCGTGGCTCCCAGATGCTCCCTGCCTTTGGCACACCTAAGTATACTATGTACTGGATTTGGTATACCACTGTGAGGTCCCCTACATTTAAACGACTCTGAATTGAGCACAGGATCTCGACCAAAACGCCAGGTCAAACGGTGGCTTAAATAGAGAAGGAGTAGTATTGCTGTATGAAGTCAATTGTTTGGTGTTTGATGTATTTAAAATTTAACCTGAGGGATAAAGCCACTGAGCCATCCAATCCTTAGGAAAGGATGAGTTGGTCGTATCAGGGAGTACCGTGTCTCTAGATACTTGCGCAGAGGGACCTATTCTTGTACTTACAGACCACATTACACACACTGGTAGCTGAAATCCAACACCGACTGCCCTCTGCTCCTGTCCCTGTTTCAGCAAAGAGCCCCCCCCAAGGCCTTCTCAGCCTAAGCTGACACCACTCCATAAGACCCCCGATACCCCTTGACAAGTGCCTGGGGCACTGACCTCTGTGGTACAGGAACTGGCTCAGACGACACGGACATCACTGGTACACACACAGATGAGTTTGATAACTACGTTCCGAGGGATGAAAACCAGTGCCTCTCCTGTGGACAAGATTGGTTCTTGACACTCTCTCATATAAGGTGGCCAAGCTCTTCAACCTGTTCCCGGAAGAGAAGAAAAAGGAGGGTTTCCTTTTCAAATGACAGGAGTTGTCCTAGAAGACCATCATTTCGATCCTCTTGTTGGATGACTTATGAGACGATGGTTTAGCAGTCATGAAGGTCCTACTACCACATCTGCTAAGTGTGAATGGGTGGAAAAGTAGTACCAGGAAAGCGTTTCATCACTACGGCAGCTTCTACAATCAAGGCCGCCAACGGCCTTGCCGCCCTGTTGAGGTACAACAGGGAGTTGCGGTATAGGTCTGGGCCCATCCTCGAGTGCCGCCCCGACGATAAGGCTGAAAGCTTGGCCGGTTCCATGTGTTAAAATTGTCGAAAAAATGGCAGTGGTTTTGCTGCCGCAATCCATGTAAAGGATGCGGGGGACACTCCCGGACCCATTATATCATTTAAGGGGGGGCAGGGGGACCCCCCCGCAACATTTGCTCCCCTTAAATGGTATAATGGGGTACACCTTTACCGGGTCAAACCACTGCATTTTTGCCGCGATTTGTAATGGTGCCATTTTTGCTGCGATCCAGGTTGGGAGGCTGCTTCCGACCACGCCATCAGTTGCTCTCGACATCGCTGACTCTGGCTTCTGCCAGATGGAGAATGGTGTGTCCCTCTGCCGCCACGGTTGGCTCAAGGCCACCAACTTCTGCCCAGATGTGCAGACCCAGGTCATCAACATACCGGCCGATGAAACTCTTCAGGCCATAAAGACTCAAATTGAGATGGTGCGTTCTCTGGCAATCCTTTAGCAGAGGAGGCGTTATTTCCTTCCTCCAAGGGGAGAGTCTCCAAAGAGCTTCACCACTCCCTATCATCAGCCCTCCTCCTGCACCACCTAGGAGGTTTACAGGGGACGCTCCCAGGCCTACAGCAGTAGCACCCACGGTCATCACCCCCATCTAGAACGCAGACACAGGCCTGAACCAGCCCAGAACCGGCACCCCTACTTCAGTCGGTGGCAGGCTTTCAAACGTTGTCAATCAGTGGGGAAAGATCACTACGGACAGATGGGTGCTTGATGTCCTAGAACAGGGGTATATTGTGGAATTTCACGACAAATGCCCTTGCATTCCTCCTGTCACGGGAGAAGAACTGCACGTGGCACCGCTGCTGAAGGAGGTTCAAGACATACGAGGCAAAGGGCAATACAGCCAGTCCATCACGGCTGGAGACGGGTCCGTTTTGAACCTGAAATCTGGTTGGCTGTATTTGTGACAGTCTAATATATAATTTAACCCCCACAAGCAAGGAAAACTACAACTGATATTTGGAAACGTTAAATAACATAAGATATAGAAACCTTTCGTGAGCAGACATCGATAGAGGGTAAATGTATTGTGCTCATATAAAGACAAGCAGCAATAAGAATCCTATACGAGAGTGGTCCAGAAGAGATCGCAACAACCTGTGGTTTTACGGGCAATGAAGGTTCATCATCAAAAAATAAAATTGAAAAATTGGAAAGAGTGTCTTCTCAAGCCTCTTCAGAAAATACCATCCAGTGAAGGCCGCTGCCTGGGCTTGGGAGCTAAATGTTGTACTGTCCAGAATGATGGGGCCTCCGTTTAAACCACTGCATCAAGCCCCTTTGAGGTTTCTGTCGTGGAAGACTGCCTTCCTGGTGGCCATCACTTCGGCCAGGTGGGTCAGGGGAAAATACAGGCACGCTTCTGTAATCCTCCATATTTATAGTTCCTCTCAGCTAAGGTGGTTCTGCGAACTTGCCTATGCTTCATGCCAAAGGGTCTGTCAGACTCATCTAAGCAAGCCTTTGGTTCTGCTAGTTTTCTTTGCAAATTCATCTTTGCCCGTGGAAAAGGACGTTCCATTTGCTGGACGTTGCACGTTCCCTGAGGTTTTAGGTTGCAGGCACTAAAGATTTTCGAAAAACTTCCCAGCTTATCATTAATTTTTGACCTGTGTGCTTGGGAAGGCCCTATCTAAGGCTTCCATGTCAAGGTGGCCCTCCAGCCATATTATGCATTGCCATCGTCTGGCCAACAAATCGCTTCCAGGCTGTCCGAGAGCCCATTCTACCAGAGCCAACGCAGCGACAACAGCGTTTCTCTCTGGTGGTGTTCTGCTCGACATCTGTAGGGCTGCTACGTGGAGGTCTACCCACACCTTCATAAGAATCTACTGTGTTGACGGATTCCAGGGAGGAGGTCTGGGTCGGCTAAGGGGTGCTACGTGACCTGTTTGTTTGAGGCGAGTCTGTTCCAGGGATAAGTGTATGGCTTCTATGAGCCTTACCACATCCTGCTGTTGTGTATATGTACTGCTGTTTAATTGTATTCATTACATGTGAATCCATGCAACACCCCAAGCTGTAGAAGGAACAAGTTACTTAACTCTAACTCTTGTTCTCCAGCATGGGTCTTGCTTGGAATGACATGCAAACCCTCCCTTCTTCCCCTCTCTGGCTCTTCTTGGTTCTTACTGCCACTTTACGTGTGTGACCAAATCTGAAGATGGCCACCAGGGTTGGAACTTGGGAGAAAGAGTGTCATTGGCTAGCACAGTATGACCCAAAGTTACACTGATATGATAGAGGGAGACTATCAGTTTTAGCTTAAAGCAAAACTGCTTCAATTTTTACTGAGGATTCTCAGCCTGACGGCAGGGAATTTTCATGAGCATGTGAATCCATGAAAGACCCATGCTGGAGAACAAGAGTTACAGATAAATAACTTGTTCCTTCTTCTCCAGCCACTTAGAAAAGGCTTCTTCCGATATCCTTGGCCCTTCTCCAATCCCTTAAAATATCATGCAGAGCAGTAGTAGTAAAGCACCCCTTCTCCATCTAAGAGGCCCTGAAGCACTCTAACAGATTCAAAGGTAAAGGTTGGGGACTCCACAAGGTCCCTTTACACAGAGACAATTTCTTTCAACCGATGTCATTCATAGCAAGGCTTCCAATAAGGTTACTAGTAAGTCTGAAAAAGTAGAGAGGTCATTACATAAAGTTAACGGAATGTGATGTGAACCTGGAAGCACATCTGATCGTGTTGCAAAGGAGGAGTTAATGGCATCAGGAGGAGAGGCTGCGAGTCAAAAGGAGGTGGTTTGACTGAGCATGATGGAGGTGATGGCAAGACCTAAGTGGACGAGGGGATAACATCAAGAGCTGCATGTGATACAGAGCGAACATCAGGCGGCGGGAGTAGTACTAAGGAGGTGATGGTAGAAACATATGCCGGAGATGTTGCAGAAGAGGTGGCGGTTAGACTTCAAGGAGAGAGGAGGTAGTGACCTGGAGAAAATTGCGCCAAGATGTGACGTGGCTTGGAGGTGGGGAAGGGGATTGCAACTAGCGATAAGGGTGGCATAATAATGAGAGAGAATGGAGCTAACAGATGAGCAGGTGGTAGGAAAATCATCTGGTTAAGGTGGGACAGAAGAGAAGGTGGAGAGAAGCCGTAGAGGTAGGCAGAGCAAGAAGGTGCCAGTGGGCCCGGTCAGCCCTAGGCAGGACCAGACAGTAGAAGAAGAAACCAGAATAGGTGAGAGAGGTTATCTTGAGATCAGAGAGGTGAGGAGAGGCCAACGCAAAGGAAGCCTAGATATGGCAGAAAACCAGGGGCTCCTGTCCGGCTCTCCCTGCCAGCTACTCCCACTTTGACATCTGCTGAAAATACTTTCAGCCTGATTGAGTCTTGGGGTATCCGACCCTGGAAAGCCTGCATCTAGACCAACCACAGAAGAATTTGGGTCACCCTAATGCCTGTAGCTGCCACGAAAGGGATGATGAAACCGCTTTTTAATGGTTAGGATGGACAACACAGAGGCTGGGAATATGAAGCTGGAGATACCGGAAAAACATTGGGAGGAAAGTCTCAAGGGGAAAGGAACCCATCTATAAACGGAACAATCATGACCATTTTGTTTCTTTTTTGGAGAGCCTGCTGATATTTGAATTGGCACCTCCTTTTAACAAAACCCCAAATAAATGTACAAAAATAGAACATATGTTCTTTTCATGCCTCTTGGTCTTAGGCTTCCTGGGGCTTTACATATACAAAATGAAGCACAATACCACTCATCAAAGATGAAACTGCTGAATCCAAGCTAAAACCTTCCTATAAAAAACAAATATTTGGAGATTCCAAGATGGCCGCGCTTGGGTGAGCAGCAGGTCCCCCGAGCTCCCGCTCTGAACCAGCCGTAAGAAGCTCAAAAGCAGTGGAACAAGCCCTTCCCAGGAGCCACCGCCTACGGCACACTGCATAAAGACTAGGAGAGACATTGGCGACTGCAACTCCGGCACCCAAAGTCCCCTGGGAACGGGTCCCGCAGCACTCCCGGAACTCCAAGGCCACTGTACGACATCCGCGGCGTTCCGTACGGGGAGACCACTAACAAGTGGTAAAGGAACCTCACTCCGCATTCCAAACATCCAGGGTGATATACTGTGGATGGAAACCCCCTCGTCACTTCCAGGGGCAGGACGGGTGTTAGGCAAAATTTGAATGCAGTACCCTCTGGGAACACTACAAACAACTCTGACTACAGGTATAGGAAACCGAACCCTTGGTATAAGCTTGTATTACACAGTTATGGTAGCGTGTTGAGCAGCCAGGCTTATCTCAAGAAGGTTCAATGTGAGCTGTAGTAGAGTTACACAAAGAATTTACAGTTTACAAGTATTCAAATAAACTTACACTCAAGGCTTCTTGAATAAACAATTATTAATTTATCAGTCAGTTAGAATAAGCCTTCTTCAGAAGGGAGCAATATAACAGTAACACTCAAATACACTTCATGAAATACACACTCTTAATATCTCTAAATCAGTAGATACCCTTTTGGGGTGGCCCACAGACACTACCTACACCCTCAGGTGACTTCAATTGCTAGGGTGCTGGGGACAGTAATATATCACTGTTGCATTTAGAATCATATGGTAATAAGTCAAAAGGAAAAGATTTAGAACATACAAGAGACACAAATATTCTTAAGCAAGCAGGCAAATACTTTTGGATCCCAACGCCCCCACCCCCGCCCAGACAGTCATTCAGTACAATAGGCTAAGCAAAAGTCTTATATAGGTTGAAGCACCTGTGGTAAATGGAAAAGTCTTTACACAATGTTTTATAAGTCTTTGAAGAAAAGAAGAATCAAATGTAGGGCCACAAGCTGATTAGACTTGTGAGTGGTAGAAGATGCAAGCAACTCTACAGCAAGAGGTACGTTCTCTCAGACTTTGTACAGTACCTTTAAAAATGAAGAAAAGATGCAGCAGATGACTCCTGTTCCTGTGCAGCTCTCACAGTTCCTGGGCCTCTTTCGTGGGGACAAGAGGGAGGACGTCAGGAGACTCCTGCAATGCACTGGGACAGTCAAAACTCGCAAACGGCACTTTCAGTAGCTGTTCAGTGTTTCAGTTCCTCGCATCTACCACAAATAACACTGCATTTCCTGGCTGTCGATATGGAATTTTCTTGCTTCTGGAGTTCCGCACTCTGTTGAGGGTCCTCAGGCCCAATCAGTCCTGCTTCCTGGGAGTCCGGAGGATCTTCCTGCAGCTCTTGGCCAGCTTAAAAGCAACGCACACAATCCGGTGTTCCTCTCCCTGGCTATACGGTTTCCAGCAGCAACTCTGTGGAAATTCAACTAGCACCAAGATGGATGTCCAGATGGCTTACTTTGGAGTTGATTGGTCCCACCAAGTCAAGGGGAGAAGTCGTCCTTGCAGAGGCTTCTCTGTCAATGCAAACTTGTCGTTTCAGCACTGCAGCAGGGGCAGGCAAACCAACGTTCCAAGAGTTACAGCAGGAGTCCTCTTCAAGTTGTTCTTCGGTTCCTTCTTCCAGTGGGCGACTCTGCCTTCCCAGCCAAAAGCCTCGCCTTTTATTCAGTTTTCTCCCATTCATTCCAGGCTAGCTGTCAGTCACCCAGCAGGGTGGCTGTACTTGCCGGATAGTCAGCCGGCCAATCACCACAGAGTGCATTTGGATCTCCTAGTAGACTAAGCACAGGGAGTTTCGGGCACCTCCATCACTTCCTGCCTACCCCAGACACCCTGGACCCAAAGGCGGGCTTCACTCGTGAATCCCGCCAAAGGCAAAGCGAACAATGGGACCAAACCTGGTTTGGTGCGCAGAGTGAATCTCAAGAAGGACTTTTCCACAAAGTATTGGCGAAAAAGAAGACCGGTGCCATTTTGACAAAAATGGCTCCCTTGGGTGCTTTACTGCAGATGCGAATGCAGCCTGCGTTAAATGCACACCACTGTAGTTAAAACGGAACCACTGCCACCAGCCATTCAGTGAGGAAAGGATAAAACAAATCGTAAGATAGTGTGTGCTGTGTCTAGAAAGTTACAAATGTAAGTAAAGTCAATTTCACTTTACTGCTCTTGGAAACTAGTTTATCCAAGAGAAGGTATTTAAACCTTTGGGAAATGACTTCCCTGGGCCACTGCACTGAAGTTGCTGTGTGACCCAATGTAAAAGATGATGCCTATGGAGTTTGTCAGACTTCACAACAAAAGAAACCCTGTGTACACAATCACATTAAAATACATGAGAGAGTGGGAAAAAGGGTCTCACTCTCTCCAGGTTAAGCAAATCAAGTCCTCAAAATCCAGCAAATTTGCTGGGGGGGTCTCTAAGGTGGAGGGAATTAGCACATTTCTGAGAATTCTCCCTTACAACGGGGCCTGCAGAGGATCGCTGAACCCCAGCAGACCAAGAACTGGCCTCCCTTGAGGGAACCCGTGCCGAAAGCCAGTCGAGCCGCCGGCCAGGAACTGAAGCACCAACACCAGACCCCTACGTAGTAACAGAAGGGGTCGTGCTAATCTTCTGTTCCGCAGGCCCTCCACAGACGGAGGCTACAGCCGAGAGGGCTTCCTTACCCGCTACCTCCTCCCCTGGTCACAATCAACAGAGAAGACCTGCACCGCGGCCCACCGGAGAGTCAGAGATGCGGCCCTGCCAACCAAAGGCAGCGTCCCCAGAGACTAGATCCAGTACCAGAGCGGCAGTTATACATCGGGAGGAGGCGGGTGGGTGCCCCGCATGGGACACACCGAACATGCCACCTTCCTAGGGCCTAGTGACAGACCCTAACCGCAGCGGACCTCCACAGAGCCAAATCTACCCCACGACAAAGGGGAACAGAGGTTCTGCCGGGGGCGGAGGCCGCCATCTGGGACCCCCACAGCACTTTCGTAAGGATACCATCGTAAGCGGGAATGCTCTGGCACCCTCACGAGACTGCCAACAACCGCCTGGATCCAGCTGGGGAGAGCCCCCCGCAGCCAACAAGCAGCTGTTGCACCCAGCTAATGACTGCTGGGAGGACACCAAACACCCTCATCTAGCTCCCAACAAACAAGCAAGAAGAGTGCCCCTTAGCAGTGCTGAAACTTTGGACGGCGGGCCCGTGCCAGGCAGCCCTTCCGCTGGCGACACCAGCCCAGTGCCGAACCCATCCGGAAGAGACAGGAGGACCAACCAACGATCACAGCGAGCGTCCCGGCCCACCAAGTAAGTGCGGAGGGGGAACCCAAGGGGTGAGCTGGGAGGCGCACCTCCTGTAACGCTCACCTGATTCCCGTAGAGGCGCCGGTCTTGACTGGGCGTATACCGTATCTTCAAAGGTGATGTGTAACACACGGCTGGCTCTTTGGGCTGGACCTCTGTGCACTGTATGTCTGACTCGAAGGGTAAGATGTCTGCAGATAGAAAATATGGGATTAAGGAACTGGGTTATTGAATGTCTCTCTCTTCTTCCCTTTCTCTTCTCCTGTAGAACCCCAAAGGTTAACGCTCTCACCTTAGGTAAGTGAACGCTGTGCTCTCCATCTGCCTCGGGGCAGGGTGCTGTAACCAGTTTCTTCACTGGATAAGGGGAGCAGGCCTCTTGACTTCAGAGGACTGCTGTCCGTCGTTTACTGCAGGAACGGTAAGTTTCGAGTAATTCTAATGTCTTTAAAGTCTTTAGTAATGATGTTTCTTGTTTTGCAGGGTTCCGGCGATGGCGGATGACGGGCTGAAGTGAGTTGAAGATGGAGCCCGTGTGATGAATAGAAGCGCCTGGAAGCACGTAAGTAAGCGCTTGTTGCCTGCTTCACGATGCGCTCTAACTGTCTTTTTATTTTGCAGGTACAAGTTCGGAGCGGCTGCAGGGTGCCGGAATACCCACTGGGTTAGATGTGGAAAGGAGTAATGGCACGGGAGTATTAAAGTTCCCCAATGTCTTTAAACGCACCTTGTTTTGTCTTTCAGATGCGGGATGCAGCGCCGAAGGCCTCCGGAGCGTGCGAAGAGTTGGTAAGCTTTTGTCTTTCAGATGCCGGAATGCAGTGTGAAGACCTCCGGAGCGCACGAAGAGTTGGTAAGCTTTTGTCTTTCAGATGCCGGAATGCAGCGCGAGGCGTTGGTGACAGCCGATGGACCAGGTAAGTGAAGAGCTGTCACTGAAGACCGTAATGCTAACCTGTTCTTTCTTGTCTTTATAGGTGTTGCTGAAGACTGGATTCAGGATGGTAAGCATTTTTCCTTAGGCCCAGGATCAGATGCAGAAGACACGATGCAGAATAACGCAAAGCAAGATTCATCCATCGGGTGTGGTTTAAATAGCCTCCTGTAGTGCTTAGGTGTCTCTTTCCACAGCCACGCCTAGGTAAGAAAAGAGTTCCTGCTTTCCAGAAGAGTTCCAGTGTTCTGAATCTAGGGAGTGGCTCCTGCCCCACCCAACAGGAAAAGTAGTTCCAAACAGAAGAGGATCAGAGGCTCAACTGGCAGGCAAGTAAGCAGCATGGTCTGCTGCAGGTAAGTTCACCCAAGCATTATGAGCCCGGCGCTTCCAGCGCTGGGACTGGGCATATTTATGAGCCTGGTGCCACTGGCGCCAGGACTGGGTCCAAAAGGTCCCAATTGGGACTGGTTGGCACTCGGAACCTGGGTTATGGATCTGCTTCCAAGGGAGTTGGGAAAACCCTGACCTTTTGGAAGCAGAGATCATGACACCTCCACTCAGGTGGGGAAGCACCACACAAGATCAGCGAAGACCGGGCCCTTCAACCCCTTCCGCAAGAAACCTTGGACTTCCCTGCAATTCTGAAGGCCCTGTCGAGCTCCCACTTGGCACCCTTGGAGCCACGGGGCACAGAGACCGGCGCTGGGAAACCTCCACCGCGGAGGATGCCCTCACCAGAGACTACCATGCACAACCACGCCCAGCCACCCAGATCCAAACATGCAGATAGGCATAACACCTAGCTCTGGGGCTTGCTCTGCCCCTAGTGCGTCTGGGTGGGCCATGCGCCGAACGGGGGCGACCCCCCCTACCTTACCAGAGGATGCGCCCTTGGCACCACTAGACCGGGAGTCAACTGGGGGAGGAGGGCCAACCCTCCTAGGGAACACAAAAGCGGGCCCGACACCAACACGTTACCCTCCTGCTAACCTGAACACGCTACGCAAGGAGATTCTCCTCCACCGCCCCCCCCAAACGAGCAGGCCGGACTCAGACCTCAGAAAAAGCACCCTGCTTTCCAGGAAAACAGCCAGAGATTACACACAGAAGCTCGACCAAGTCCCCATGAGCCATACCAAGGGGAGTACGGGAGAGGCCCCCCTAAATGGCGACACTCATAGAGTGTTAGGGAGAATTCTCTCTTTAGGCTGAATTTCCTAACCTAGTGAGTCCCCCAGCAGCTTTGCTGGATTTCTGGAGTTTGTTTTTTTCTCCTGCCAAGAGTGAGACTCTTTTTCTCCCACTCTTGGACCTGATTTATGGTGTTCCTTTGACTGTTAATGTGTTTTATGGGCTATGGGGTCCTTTACTCCATAGGGTTTTATGTGTTTTTACTATGTGTGTGACACAGCACCCTCTGTGCCCTAACACAGGAGTGTCATAGTGACACCCCACCATAGACTCCATACCCTGGGACTGACTACTGTCTCCCAGGGCATGTAAAGTCACCATTGGCTTTACTAGTCCCAAATTATTAACAGAAACCAGTACAAACCATCATATTGTGGACCTACTGGTCGGGGCAATTCGATTGCCCCGGGGTTTGTTAGTCGAGGGGGCACGTCTCCGTCCCCCCGATCGAGTTTTGGCTGGTGGCAGTGGAAACTACTTTTTATATTCGACCGCAAATATTTCCCTATGGGATTTTCCCATTATTCGAGGCTACCAACTTTAATTATATAATTCTCATAGCCTTGAACATACCACCGGTTTATTTAATATTAATTTGCCGGTTGGTATTTTTTGCCAAGACTCGATTCTAAAATGGCGTTTGTGTTCTCTTCTGTGACTCCAACCCAAGTCGAGCCCTTTGTTCCACTTTTTGGCGGGCTTCTCCACAGAAGCCTCCAAAAGTGGTGCCACTCTGTCTGGGTACCACAGGAGGTGTGGGAGGGGGTTCAGGCACCCTGGACTGAGTTACCTTGGTAACTCAAGTCGCACTCTTGTGTGATTGGCCCAAGTGGTGAGCCGGCCGGCTCACCACTTAGCATGTTTGATTGACAGCTAGGCTGAGTGAATGGGGGGTATGCTGCATAAAAGCAGGGCTTTGGGGACTGGAACTTCAGGAGTATCCACAGGACCTGAGAATTTGACGAGGGAGAAGCTGAGCCGACCTACCACGACGACACCACGGGTGGAGCCCTGCGGAACCGACTCACCACTTCCCGACGACGGAGAAGATCTCCTGGCTGGAGAGGCTTCTTCCCCTGACTGGTGGGCACAACCAGTTTACCTTCTTTCTTCGCACCCCAGACCGGTTTGTGGTCGAACTGCCCGTGCCAAGCACCCCGGCACCCTGATAGCCACTCACCACTGAACTGCGAATCAACAGACCGCTCCTTGTACCTGAGAAACTCTGCGGCTGGTTTCTTCCCTGGCAGTGCAACAGACTCCTCTCTTCCCCCGGACGAAGCACCGACTTGCATCCGCTGCCAGGAACAACTGCCCCCACTGGAGTGTTCTCACCACTTTAAGGTACTGTGCCCGCCAGGCCTCCCTTTCTAAAGATTGCTACAAGGTAATAATAACCGCTTAACCTTCTGGACTGGGCTGGCCGCCTTGACCCTCTAACTGGTCCCTCTCTGTGATCCAACCCCTTTTTGAACCGTTACAAGACTTTTTGTGCACTGCAACCGTGTGACCCTGGACACATTTCGTTTGGATCCTCTTAAGCGGATCCGGCCTACTGACTCTGAATTCCTAGTGTTACTTTGCCTTCCTCCCTTGTTGTGTTCGTGAAAAAGTGTTGGGATCGGTTTCAATTTATTCTCTGCTTTTCCCTCCTTTTTAAAACAAATTATTAGAATGCCATCTGCGTTAAGCGCTCACCGGTGTCTGAAAATAAGTGGGGCTTTACTTAAGACTTGTCTAAATATTCTTTTAAGGGAGTGTTTATCTTTTAGTGACCATGTTTTTGAATTGCTTACTATTAGTGCCTGTGTGTTTTTGTAGATGTGGTTTAAAATAAATAATTATATCTCTTTACACCAAGCCCTGGTCAGTGTTTACTTGTTCTATTGTGTTCTCTTGACCTATTGTGAATACTCTGTATACTGCCTAACTCTTCTTGAGGGAAGTCTGACTTCTCAGCCACAGCTACCAAGTGAATCTGTGTGGTACAGACTGCTACCAAGTGGGTTTACTGCCAAACACCTGTAGTCCTAAATCTTTTGCAGTGGTCCCAGAGGGAACTACACAGGTTTCTGCCTAACATAGAGAAACAAGGGCTTCCTCAAATACCACAGCTCTCAAGGCGACAAGACCCTGGAGCGCAACAGAAACAGATGGATCACTCCAGGGGCTGCCCGAAGTGGCGACCACCCGCCAAAATGTCCAAAAACAGGAAGAAGGACCCACCTGTAACCCCCCCCCTCCCCCCCAAATGGCAAAGAAAAAGCAGGAAGGAACTCTGGCGCAGATCTGGGCCATGGAAACTGACACCATGGGGCCTCAAAACTCCTACAACTCTGGAGCGGACTCTGGCACGGATAGCAGGCTGGAGGACCACTCCTCACTCAAGACCCTGCTAGGGGAAATAGAGAAAATTACAGAAGCAGGGCAAAAACAAATGGACACTTTAAGAGAAGATCTGGCGAAGGCATACAAGAAATAGAGACATCAACAAGATTGAAGAAAGGGTAGACCCCAACGAGAGGGCCATCCAAGAGCTAACAGGTGAAGCACGAAAGACGGACACCCTGGCAGTAGCTACTCATAACCTCGAGCTGAGGGCCCAAGACCTAGAAAATAGGTCCAGGAGATCAAACATAAGAGTCAAATGCTTGCCGGAAGCCATCCAAGATCAAGATCTGACCCAAACCATGCGATCCATCTTCGGAGACCTGCTGGCTGCAGAACAGAGTGCGGATATCCGATTTGATAGAATTTACAGACTGGGACCGAAACGTCTAGAACCGGGGGCAATACCAAGAGACGTCTTAGTGGCATTCCACAGCTACACCTTGAAAGAACAAATCTTGGAAAAGACAAGAAAGACAAACTAAATCACTCACAAGAGCGCAGAAATCTACCTATATGAAGACCTATCCCAGACCACCCTAAACAGAAGAAGGCACATGGCTCTGATCCTGGCTCATCTCAGAGATGAACAAGTGCGTTACAGGTGGCTGCACCCATTCGCTTTGAGCTTCACCTGGCAGGGGAAACACCACAAAGTAACAACTTGCGAGCAAGAGGCAGTCCTACTGGGGCTCGAAGATGATCCTCAATCACTACGACCATCACCGTCCGGCCCAGCTTCTGCACGTAGAGACTGGGAATGGACGGCAGTGAAACCCAGGAGTGCAAAGAAAGTGGGAAGACAGCCTATCTGTGGAGCCCTGCCGCCCGGCGCGGGGCCCGCCCACCCGAGGCACAAAGAGGAAAAGGACAAATGATCCAAAACCTAGAGCACGGTCGCTACAACTATGGCACCCTGGGGAGGGCATACAGTGAGACAACTTATGTGCTTGAGCTACAAGGAGGAGATATGACCCGGCCTAAAAGCTGGAGGAAGAGGGGGGGGCAGCTCTTTGGAGTGGGAGATTCTGCATGGGGCCAAGCTGGGGATCTACTAGGGTCTAGCTCTTGTGACCACAAAGCGTGGGTGGCTGAGTGCCAGCTGGACCCACCCAGCAAGGGGAAGGGGAAGGGGAAGGGGAAGGGGTGGGAGGAGCAGGAAGAATGGGAGGGTGCAGCTCAGAGGGGAGGGCAGCTCAGTAGTAGCCAGGGGAACCCGGGGAGGCGCACCAGGGAGGCCCAGGCCCACTTAACTAGAGTATAATGGCCAAGAAAGCAAATATGGCTCGACACAGTACAATTAAAGATACCATCACTAAACATTAATGGGCTTAACTCCCCGATCAAAAGGAAAAAAGTGGAGAGATACTTGAGGAGAGAGGACCCACACACAGTCACGATGCAAGAAAACCACATACAGACACTGGATAGCCATAGAATTAAAGTCTGGGGGTACAAGATAATTCTCCAGGCCACACAATCCTACAAAAAAGGGGAGTCCTCATTGCACTGAAGGACGGGCTCGACTTAACTGTAAAGGAAATGGACAAGGACAATCAAGACAGGTACTTGGCAGTCACACAAAAGCAAGGGGGGAAGCCTACACGGTTGCAACCCTTTATGCCCCGAATATAGGCCAAGATACCTACATACACAAATTGCTCACTCGAAAGGTTTTCAAAATCCCCCGTTATTCTGTCAGGGGACTTCAACCTGGCCTGGGATCCTATTAAAGACAGGAGCACAAAACCCCAGGGCCCTCCGCGGACCTCAAATCGAAAATTAAAGAAATAGCCCTAGTCGACACCTGGAGGCTATTGCAGAGGGACAGGGAAGGATACATCTTTTACTCTCCCGCTCATAGATCACACTCCAGGATTGACTATATTTGGTTGTCCAGCTCACTGATGGGTAAGGCCACGACTTAACGCTAGGAGCCACCAGCCTCTCAGATCACACACCAATGACCCTAGTACTAAAAAGGAACAAGGGGCCACCAGGACGTTGGAAATGGAGGTACCCGCCCCAGATCTTCAAAGACATAACACTGGCTTGAGAAGTCACAGAGGAAATCGAAAGTTTTGCCGTAATCAAAAAAATCGGGGACACTGCCTGGCAAACCTGGTGGGACGCACTTAAACTAACACTCAAAGGCAAGATCATAGCCATAAAATGCAGACGCGCAAGGGAACTGAGGCTGGAGGAAGCCTGATTAGAAACAAAATTAAGAGATAATGACCAAAATGGGCCTGAAACAAACCTCTGTTGCTAAAAGAGAGTACCGGGTGATAAGGGGGCAACTAGACACCATACAAACCAGGGTGGTGAAGCACAATCTGCTACACCTTAAACAGAAGATCTACGTCAAAGCCAACCAATTGGATCGTCTCCTAGGTAGAATGTTGAGGAAAGGGACAGAGCTATTCTAAAAATCAAGCAACAGGGAGGCCGGACGAGCACCAAAACCGAAGACATAGAAAGGGAGTTCGTGAAATTCTACTCCACTTTGTATGGCTCCGACAGCCCATCCTTGGAAAGCCAGGAAGCCTATTTGAGGGAGATAGACTTGAACCACTTAACGAGTGAGGTGAGGGACACCTTGGATTGGAAATCGCGAGGGACGAGGTCAGGGCCGCCATAAACGCACTCCCAATCAACAAATCCCTGTGCCTCGACGGTTATGTAGCGGAGTTCTAAAAACTACACAAGGAAGCATTAATAACACACCTTGCCAGCCTGTTCAACCACACAGGGCAATCCATAACAAAAGGCAAAAACCCGACCGAGCGTGGGTCATACCACCCCATCGCACTAATAAACATGGACATGAAAATCCACACCAAAATCCTTGCCACCAGACTCGAGGCGATCCTCCCCAAACTTGTCCATGCGGACCAATCTGGCTTTAAGGGAAGAGAGACGGGTGACAACATAAGAAGAATAGCCCACCTTAATCGGAAAGGTCCAGATAAGGGGAAACCCTGCTCTCCTCATGGCCATGGAGGATGCCAGAGAAAGCTTTCGATCGGGTGGAGTGGAGATTCCTCTTTGCAACTATGGCAAAGATGGGCTTCGGTCTCCATTTCTTGGGGAGAGTCAGAGAACTATCAGCAACCTCTCCTCTGGCTGGCGATCAACGGGCACATCTCAGACCCGATTAGATCAGAAAGGGGCACAAAACCGAGCTGGCCACTGTCCCCCATCTTGTATGCCTTACATTTGGAACCTTTTCTGGCAGCAATAAGAGATAATGAAGACATAACAGGAATACCTTTTAGAGGGGTCACACATAAAATCGCCGCCTTCGCGGACGACTTGATTCTGTCACTAACTCAACCAAACACCTCCCTGGGGCTAGTGCAAAGGGAACTGGATTGCTTTGGGCCGTGGCTGGTCTAAAAGTAAATATAAACAAATCTGAAATACTCAGCCTTACTCTCACTGCTCTGGAAGATCAAAACCTTAAAAAATCCTTCCGATACAGGGTAGACAACTCCATAACCTATCTAGGGGTAAAAATGACCAAATCGATGAGGACTTTACCAGGCCAACTATCCGCCCCTCTTTTATAGAAACTAAAAACAGAACTGATAGACTGGGGACCGCTAGCTATATCCTGGCTGGCCCGTATCAACTTCCTGAAAATGGTGGTACTGCCACAAACCCTCTAACACTTCGCATCTCTCCCGACTCCCATACCACCCCGCTTCTTTAAAAATCTCCATAAAGCAACAGATAAATTCCTCGAACAATAAACCACCTAGGGTGGCAGCGAAATTAATAAGAACACCTCTGGCAATGGGGGGACTGGGGGTGCCTGACTTCAGGCATACTACATCGCCGCTCAAATAAGGGTGTTTAGAGACTGGCAAATTGACGACAGTGGGAAAATATGGAGACCAATGGATAGGGCTGTTGCGGGGGCTGCACTGGAGGACATCTTGTGGAAACCAAGGGCGAATAGACCAGCACAAATGTATGCTAGCCAAATCCTAGAAACAGTGGGCAAGGCATGGGACTCCGCTGGGAATAGAGCTCATATCACTTCCTTCCCCTCCTTATACGCCACTCATCGGCAACCCTCAATTCACCCTCCGATACAAATCGTCTACGTTCCATACGTGGCAACAAGGGGGGGGGTGCCAGAGAGAGTCGGGGACATGTTCACCAGAAACTAGATCAAAACCTTTGAGCAATGCAAAGCAGACTTCGGCCTGGTGGAAAATCAGAGCTTTACCTACGCCCAACTGAGACACTGGCTGACACACCCAGATATGAAACATGCAGGGACCCGCAACCTCACGCCATTTGAGAAATATTTAAACCACGATACAGGAGAGAAGAAAGTGGTAGCGAACATTTACAAACTTATTAAAGAGGGGGGCGGGGGGGGGTTCACCGAACAGACCATACATGGGGTAATGGGAAGCCTACTCAGGATCCACAATTGACAGAACCGAGTGGGCAAGACTGTGGGGGCAGATTTCGAAACGGACCAGGTCAATACAAATTAGAGAGATATGGATGAAGCTATTGGTGCAGTGGCACCTAACCCTGGTCAGACTCCACAGAATACATCTGTTGGTGTCACAACAATGCTGGAGGAAATGCGGAGAGATAAGCTCCTGGAGCCACATATGGTGGAACTGCCCAAAACTATGCCATTACTGGGAGACCAGACCGTACGCGCAGCAATTGAGCAGGTGCTGGGGTCAAATGTGGAGGAAACGGTTGGGGGAGCGGGGGGTTTAGCCATGATGGGGCTGAATGGCGTCTTGGCGGAAATTCTGAAAAAAGCGCAAAGGAAACTTACATCATTATGATGGCGGCATCACTGGTTCTAGCCCGCAAATGGAAATCCACACAAGTCCCCCTAGACCATGAATGGATCGTGAAAATATGGTTGCTTCTCGCCATGGAATGGTTAACATATTCACTACAAGGAGACTACTCCAAATTCAATACAAAATGGAGAATGTAAAAGATATTGAAATAAGGGTCCCACCAATCAAAGCGGTGGGGACAACAATCCGACGAGGCAACCCTAGCTCAACGCCAACCACTTTCAGGAACTGCTCCGGACCGGGCGGTGGGGGAGAAGTAAGGGGGCGGGGAGGGGTTTTGTTGAAGCTGTAAAACTTGAAAAGTGTTAATAAAAATGTATTGAAAAAAATATATATATTTTTGGAGGGTTACAAGATTAAGCCAGCCATCCCCTAAATAAACATCAAGCTAAAACAGAAAAAAACAAGCTGTAACCAGATATTTTGGTCTGCTGGACAGACCAACACATTCTGGCAAACCTTTGCTTGCTGATACTCTTCTTTCAGTAGCTGCTGGTAAAGATGTAGATGAAAGCAGGATTGCTCACAAAGAACTGACCCCTTTCAATGGATTGAGGGGGCCAGGTGGAGTGCTGGAAATGCCTTTTGGAGGGACAGGCCTCATAGTCCGTGTCCTACCACTTCTGTGTGTGGGTTCTCAGTTTTCTGCCACTGAGGTCCAGCCTGGACCTCTGGCAGTGCAGCTCTTCATGCCTTCCTTTTGGTGCGCAACACCCATGGGATACCCTTATGGCACCCATGGGTGGGGATACACCCTTGTACCCCCTATGTATGTTTCTGGGCACCTGTGTGTTGCCCAGAGAGCAGGGTATGGGCTGGTGGCAGCTAGATGCTTACTTGGCAGTGTCTTTGAGTGTACTCAATTTTTGGGACACCCAGATGTCTAAGTTAATGGATTCCTAAATGAAGGCATGATGGCCGCTGTGGCCTCTTGGTTTCTTATTGCCTTTTACCTTGTTTGCTAAAGTCCTGGGAAGTCTTGACTCTGTCCCTTCCCCCTGACTGGCAGCTGTGTGGAAATAGCATATATGACTCTGGGGCTGCCTCCTGTCAGACTGACTGGAGCCTTTCCAGGGACTGTGTTTTGGGTACACCCATGGGTTGAGACCTGTGTGAATGGAGTTGGGACCCAACACACATTTCTGTGCTGTGGGAGTATAGTTTCTGTGTGGGACACAATGTTGGAGACAGCCCTGACTGAAACCGGTATGAATGCAGTGTAGTGTGCTGAAAGGCTGGGTGCTTACCCCAATCCACATTCTTTGTTATGGGTGTCTGGGTGGAGTCAATGGCCTGAATGCCCGTGAGCCGGAGTGCCTGCATGAATGCCCTTCTCTGTGATTGGTTGACTGAGCCTGGCTCGGCCTGAGTGAACAAATTTGCATAATTAGGGATCCTGCACTCAACAATTTGTTCAGGCGCTGAAGTCGAAACCGGAGCTGATCCCTGGAGTCCAGCTGGAGGAGGAAGATCGTAGCTGCTACACTTCACCGAAATCCAAAGACTGCTGTGCCACTCCAAGGACTGATCCAAGAGACGACCTGGATAGGAGACCTCTTCCCAAGCTACAAGGGGCCATCGTACAACCTGCTGCTATTCATCAGAAGTACCCTGCAAGCCAGTCCTGTGTGCCTGCCGCCCGGACAAGGGGTCTTCGTGAATCCAGGAGAGGAGCATGTGGACCTCTCGAGTCGAAGATGTCTATTGGTGTCACTCGGGGACCGGAGGAGTGTGTGACCGCTGCAGTGTACCCCTCAGAAGAGGGGGAACCCTGGCATAGTGCTGCTTGACACCCAGAGCTGCGAAAGTTTCTAACTGCTGAAGAATACTTCAAGGGACATCCTTGCCATCACCACCGACCACTTTTTCCTGCTGGAGAAGGTCCAGGGTCGTTCAGTGCAGAGGAAGGTCCACCGGTGGATTTCCCGGCATCAGAATCGAACGAAGACTTCCCGAGGTTACAGACTTGGTGACGGTCCGTGGTCCACTCCAGTGGTCTAGTTCAGGTTGGCAGAAGCCATCCACCGGTCCATGTTGCGGCTGCAGCACTGAAGAACCCGAGTTGGAAAACATTGATATTCCGAAACACGACACCAAAAGTGACCTATGCACCTGTCGCCACCAGAAGTCATCGAAGGTCCCCAAGGGTCTTACTCTGATCTGCCAAGCCTTTGAGGAGCCCACAGCATGTTTCTTCTTCCCAGGACTCCTACAATCAGAGAAATCGTTGACCAACGGAGAGGACTGCGAAGAGCAAAACTCATGCACCCTAGAAAAACTATGGTTTCATTTTTCTTCTTTGACTCAGCATCCCAGTGGCTCCTACTTCCAAGGGGGGCGGGGTCCATCCTCAAGGGGAATCATTGAGTGAAACCGAGAAACTCTGCCACTTCACCTGCTAAGGCCCAAAGGTACTGTGATGAGGAAGGGCATCTTCTAGCCTCAGGAGTCATCCAGGGGTCCCATGTTCGTCTTGGATCCTGTTCTGCTGTGGCCTCTCGGGTACTTTGGGGCTGGTAGACCCTTCAAAAGAAAGTAGAGCGCTATTGAGCATTTTTTAACTGGGCTGTAAAAGACCAGATAAGTCACTCCCTAGCTTTTCCATTACAGGTTGCCCAGGTTGGGGAGGGGGGTCCTCACACAGAGTTGTTTATCTAGTATAAAGAATGCATTCTGCCACTGTTCACCACTAACCTGCCTTTCGTTCCTAATCTATGCCGTTACACCTCACTTGAGAATTCACATGCCTATTTAAAACTGTCTGCAGTTGGTGCATTTCTTAATGAATTTAAGTATTTTGTGGTCCCACATATAATGTATATATTTGCCATTCTTTGACTAGAACTGCCTGAGTACAAAGTGTTATTATTTCTATGTATATAATTATTACTGAGCCTTATTTGACATAAAGAAGCTGTGTTATCACCTATCATAGTGTGTGGACTTCGGGACTCTGTACTTAAGAACCAGCATGTATCACCTCCTGAGTGCTTAAGCCTTGGTTGCTCATCCAAGCTACCATTATAGAGATCATTGGCTGGAGTGCACTGTGCCTTTGTCCCAACCAAATGGAGGGCAGAAGTATAGCTACCCACTCCAGTCTTTACACCAGGCATAGTCAATCCTAGAACTACGGCACCCTGACTTGCTCAGCTGAACCGGTAATAGTCTATCCTTCTAAATTGTATCCATATCATTGTACTGTATATAAAACCAATGCATACAAAGGAAACTGACCTAACTTCACCACCATGAACAATGACCTCTTTTAATTTTGTGAAGTATTCGGGGAATCCCGAGAATTGGAAGGGGATGCAAACGGGAGGTGTCCTGAAGAAAAGAAAGACTAGGTCATCCCTGCTCTCTAAAAAGGAGTATGTTTCATCCAATTTTGAAATTTCCCAAAACAATACATGGTTGTGCTAGAGGGCATGTAATTATTTCTAACACTCCTCCACAGAAAATGCAAATGGAGGGGTGTTAGAAATAATTGTGCTATCAAATTAGAAAATTAGATGAAACCTAGTTCGAAGTAACGTAGATACTTTTAAACAATAAAATGGGAGAAGTGCATCATGACGGGAGTAGAAAGGGTTGCACCAAATGTCATACTGTGTTAATAGGCTTTTATACTATGCCAAATCAAAACTGTAGTTTCAGAGCATATGACTTGTCTATAAAATGTGGTGTATTGTGCCCTTGGCCAGCCTATCCGTAGTATAATCTGTGAAAGTAAAAGGATGAGCGGATGACAGACAATAGGTAGGGAATGCAACGAGGGGTTGGGTGTGTTGTAATCGTATGGATTCATGAGGATTCTTTGGGTGTACCCTGTGTCAGTTATGAAGAAGATATACATACACACAGACATACGTACATGTGTTTAATTCAAGCTCGTTAGCTATGTGACAGTTTCAATGGATAATATTTATATAATGTTCTTAGTGTTTGTTTGCATGATGGGCTCAAACTGCCTACTTGAACTTGTAGAGGCCTTTGATCCGGTTTGTTAATATAGGACTGTTAAACCGATCTGGAATCATGATTCCAGGAGAATTTTCAGGGCTGGGCTAGGCGTGGCCTGGCCAAGAATAGATCATATGGAAATTGTAATGTGGTTGAAGAAAATAGGCGGAGGAAAGGGGTGTGTTGGTTGGTGAAATCGTAACAGTTATGCTTCATGGCTATAGTTAGTTTTTAGTGCTTTAATTATGGGTGGAGCTATATAATAGGAATGAGCGTTATAACGGAAATAAATTGTACTCCAGATTCATTAAATGGGAATAACTGAAGATCAACTCGTATGCTGCTGCGTCCTTCGGGTGGATCCTTAATGTTAGTAACCGAGATAATGACATCTATATAATGTGCTTAAATTGAAGATTCTCTTAAGGTGACACATTATAACAGCAGAAACCTTAGAGCTGATAGGTTTACTGTAGTCTGGACAGACCTAGCCACATGTGATGAATCAACAGATTCACTTGACACAAGAGAAAAATGGTTTACAGCTTTTTTTTGCTACTCGGAAAAGGGTTCGGAATAACCTTTTTTAGGCGCTAGGGAATAAAGTGAAAAGGAAGTTCCCACTTTGTCACACTGTAAAGGTAGGTGACTGGGACACAAAATAGAAGGGTTCTATCTGTAATAGGAATCCTGCAGTCTGTTTGGATACTAGTCTGATAGTCTCTAGGGGTTGAGCCCAGCAAATTACTGGTCTTCCAAACAGCCTCAAAGCTATAGCGCCAAGCTTACTTTGATTTTCAAATCGACTATTTGCAGTCCACTCAAAAGGTTGTTCTTGGTTCCCTTCTATGAAAGGTTTTCAAGTCTTTGTGGATGTAGGGCAAGGGTTCTACTGCCCCCTCACGCCGCAAATGGTTATCATACCCCTCTCACCCTGAAATGATTATAGTGTCCAGCTTGTTATGTAGGAGATATACCACCCCACTCGCTTTGTAAGGGATAGGTTTTGTCCATTTCACTCAGCGAGCAATATAGGGCCTCATTGCTTTGCAAGATATGTAGTGCCCCTCCCATTGTTTATAAGCAGGTATCAAAATAAGGATTTGATGAGCAGGAGCAAAAAGCATCTCCTGAGTGTTCAGCATCACCGTCATCAGGTCGGACCTGGCGGCCAGAAAGTCATTCACGAGCACAGCATGTTGGATGCACCATTATAAACGGTACAGGTGCGTCCGACCTCCCCATTTGGGGAGCATCTTCTTTCCAGCGCCCGCGAATGGGCAATTACCAGGTCCGTCGGGGCTGGAATACCCTGGTAACTGCCCATTTGCGGGCGCCGGAAAATATTGCAAGTTTGCCTGTTATGAGGCCCATTGTAGCTTAAATATCTTCTACATGCGGTCTAATGCTCCTTTCGGAACATTCCCAATTGCCCAGAGGTAATGTCTCAAGGTATGTTGCAATGGCACTACTTGGCCAGGGTAGCCAAAAATAGCTCCTGATAGCTGTTGGTTTCAAGCCAATCTGGCTCTTCTAGGCTAAAAGCAGGAGTTAAATTGTTCACAGCTATTGACATTTTGAAGTTTGTTTTAGGATGGTATAGTGCCACTTTCTCTCTGTATGAGGGTTATAGTGGCCCTCTGACTCTGTAGAAGGGCTATAATGCACATCCCGTAATATATAGAAGGGCTACAGTGCACTCACCCTGTAGAAGTTATATAGTACCCCTCTCACTACATATAAGGCATCTTTATTAATGTATTGTATTTGTAAAGCACTGGGACAAAGCCTGTTGGCATGGAAGCGCTGGGACATGGACAGACGACATAAAACAATAAGTTCAGATAACGGAGCAGCAGTCACCAATACAGATAGTTATTCAAAGAGGATGGTCTTCAGCCTGTGCTTGAATGCTGGTAGGGAAGAACAGATCTGAGGTCTTGTGGTAGTGTTCCATAGTCGAGGGGCTGCTGTCGGGGAAGCACCCTGCTAAGACTAGAAACAGTTTAGCTTTTGGAGTCTGCAAGAGGCATGAGTTGTTGGACCTCAGAGTGTGCCTTATGGGAAGCCACGAGAGCTGATCAGCTGGGCTTTTCCCATGAAGGCAAAAGTGTGTGATACATAGAGTCCTGAAGGTGATTCAATTACCAATAGGTAGCCAGTGTAGGGATCTCCTTGTCACCGAAGAGTGGGCCCTTTTCTGGAGTCCCTTCACCACTCGAACTGCGTTATTTTGTACCACTTGTAGAGAGTTTATTTTGCCTTCTGGAGCAATAGTCCAGGCGAGATCCTATAATGGCACGGGCTAGAGTGGCAGTTATGTGTCAAGAAAAGGTCTAATGTGAGCCAAAAGCTTGATACAGTAGGATGTGCTTGACACAATTGAGGGTTGGTTGAGCCCTCAGAACTGTGGGTTGCTGCGCTCTTTGTCTCAGATCTGATGCACTAGCAGCCGGTAGGTAGAAACTGGAAGGCCCGTGCTCGTGGTGCCTGTTCTGTGTATCCTGGTAGCTTGGTTTTAGTTTCTACTGATATGGTGCTTGTGCTGTAATTAGTATACAAAAAGCTTCTTGTGCCCACTCAGCTGAGTATGTAGGTAGAGTCCACAAAATTTGTTGTTTTTCATTGGTTTTTATTTGGTTGAATCAATTTCCTTATGAGCCTGGTGGCCGGTGAGACCGTGGTTCTCCGATCTGCTCAGCCTATCGGACAGGCCCCCCAATCCACCTACCGCTGGGTCCAGCTCCTCTACTAACCCAGCAGGGGAGCAGGGTACTCCACACCGCTCCTAACAAGCTAGCCCTCGCAGCTTGGTTCCTGAGCAGGTCACACTGTAGCACTTGAGCCCTTCTCAGGCTACTCTGGAGATCATCCAGGGCGCCAGAAGCAAAGCTACCAGGAGCCAATATAAGAGCACAAATGGTCCAGATTCTGTCATTGTGCAGACTCCAAGGAGATCGACACCCTTAAGTGCATGTTGGACAACGTACTCTCCTTCTCAGCACACCTCGCCCCCTTTGGAGTTCAGGTGGACACATGCTGCTCCTATCTGGCAGCCATAGGAGCTTACAGAAATTCGGAAGAGGGTCTTTTCTCCTCTGCTAACCCAGTGGTCAAGCGGAATCTGGCGGGCCTCCAAAGGCTCTACCCACCTATAAAGAAGCCACAAGCTGTATGGGACCTCAATGTAGTCCTGGAAGCCTTGGCACGCAAACCATCGAGCCAGTGGCGTCTGCGGACATCAGGCTGGTCACCCTAAAGACTGCGCTGCTCGTAGGCCTCGCCTCCACTCGTGGAGTCCGCAAAATCCAGCCTCTCGTGTCATCGGACCCCTACACTACCCTTCACAAGGACAAGGTGGTCCTCCGGATGCACCCTGCGTTCCTACCTGTTAGGCAGAATCCTGTGCAGATCCCTTAGGGAGCACTACAGAAGATTAAGACTGCAGGTATGAGCAATAAATCCCCTTTGGTATCAGTCTGTACCACAAAGATTTAGTTGGTAGCTGTGGATCCAGCAGAGGAAGAGAGACTCTCGTCGTGGAGGAAGGTTCGAGTTACTGCACTGCCCAGGGATGAAACCAGCCATACGAAATAAAAGGTACGCTCCTTTAAATCGCGGCCCGGGTGGACGGGTGCCTGGCTATCCGATCTCAGAGTGCAGGGCACTGGCGATTCGGCCAAGGCAGGTCCTGGAAGGCGATTGGCAAACTGGTTGGCCCCACCAGCTCAAGGGAAGAAAGCTTTTGCAGATGAAGATCTTCTCTCGTGTGGAGAAAAGTGGTGAGACGCTGCAGCAGGGCTTCACTGGTGGTTCAGTTGGTGCAGAGGTCTTTGGCTTCGCTCCTCTTCGGCTTCTTAGTTCCAGTGGCGACATCTTTCTCTTCCAGTCCTCAGGACCCTGCTTTTATGCAAAAAGATCCCCATTCATACAGCCTAGCTGTCACTCACACAGTGGAGTGGTCATCCTGGCGGGAGACCCTCCAGCCTATCAGGACAAAGTGCGACATGGGTTGCTGAGGCAACCCTGTCCAGGGGTCCTACTCCCCCTCCCACACAATGGATCCACCCCAGACTCGGTGGCACCAAAAGGAGGGCTTCTTGGCAGAAGCCCGCCAAAAGGACAAACAAAGGATCCCCGACCTGGGTTAGGATTTTAGAGAAAGACACGAAAAATAATTTATATGAAAGTTCTGGCAAATAAAACCTACCGGAGTAAAGTTAATATAAAAATAAACTGGCGGTATGTTGGAGGCTGTCAGTGAACGTGGTAGCCTCGAACAATGGGAAAATCCCATAGGGAAATATTCCGGTCGAATATTTTTGGTAGTAACCACTGCCACCAGTCAGAAACTTGTGAGAGAGGGACTGTACGGTAGCCTCTCGAAAATGAACATAAGGGAAAAACTATTAACCCTTGCCAGTACCTCCATAGTAAGATGGGTTGTACTGGTTTTGTTCATAAAGATTGACTAGGAAAGTCAATGGGCACTTTACATGCCCTAGGAGACAGTAGTCAGTCCCATGGTATGGAGTCTATGTTTGGGGGTCGCTACGACACCCCTGTGTCACTGCACGCAGGGTGCTGGATAACACATGTGGATAAAGATGGTTTCTATGGGGGTGAGATAAACCCCATAGACATTATACACAAAAAATAGCCTAGAACACACATAGCAAATATGCCTAAGAGTGGGAAAAAGTCTCTCACTCTTAGCAGGAGAAAAAAACAAACCCTTCAAATCCAGCAAAGCTGCTGGGGGACTCTATAGGTAAGGGAAATTAGCCATAGAATGAGAATTCTCCCTAACACTACCCAAGGCGACCACTTCCTTCCACCTGAACGTGGAAATGGTTTTACCCACCTTCGTCGCCGACCCCAAGGATGAGCCTCAGAGGGTCTTGCACCGTCTGGATGTCAGATGCGTGCTAAAATACTACCTTGACAGGACTAAGGACTTCCGCAGTTCGGATGCCCTCAATCACTTTTGGTGGTTCAAGGCCCGGCTATCCAAGGCCTCCATAGCAAGGTGGATGGTTGCGGCCATCAAGGAGGCCTATGAGGGGCAGCCCAAACCAGTGGCAGCCAATTTGCATGCCCATGCGGTTGGAGCCAAAGCCACGGCCATCTCGTTTCAATGGCATTTGACATTGCAGGTCATCAGCAGGGCGGCTACCTGGGCCACCCCTTCGGCTTTCTATAAGCACTACTGTTTGGACGCCGCCTCCAGATCAGACGCGGCTTTTGGGCAGGCGGTTCTAAGAAACCTGTTTTCTTAAGGAGGGCCTCCTCTCCACCCTGGGGCTAACTTACATTTGTAATCGCCCATACAGTATGGAGGAAAGGGGACTGGACGGAAGAGTAATTAATAGTAACTCACTGTAGTGACTCGTACTCTTGGTCCATAGTCCCTTTTCCTCCATACGTGCCCCCTCAATAATACTGGTGTCATTAGGCAATGTTAAAAATTGTCGGCCCGTCAATGGGGACTGAGGAGGGGCGCTGGTGGGCCGAGTCAGGCGAGCGCATGCTCCCAGGGTTGCCTGCTCTAAATTTAAAGGGGAAGATGATTTTTCTGCAGAAAAAGGTACAGTCTCCTGTCCCTTGCGAGGGACGCCCATACAGTATGGAGGAAAGGGGACTATGGACTAAGAGTATGTTAGTCACTACGGCGAGTAACTATTAATTTTCTCTTTCACTGTCCTTTAGTATAGGACTATTGCATCACTTCACTATGCTTATACTTTATTTGCTTGAAGAATTGCTCGTTCCAACTTTCCCCACATTGACATCCCATACATGAGGAAGTGTTCAAGTTCTGTCGCAGTAATTCTGAAGTATTCATTTACTTAGGGTAGTACTTGTTCCAACGGTCCTCAAATTGTCATCTCACAGATGGGGACTTGTCAATTTCTGCCACTGAACTTATTTCAATAGTGTTCATTACTAAGATCAATAGTGTTAAAATCACTTAGAGTAATACTTGCTCCAGTGGTCCCCACACTGACATCTCATGCATGGGAACTAGTTAAAGTTTTGCCTTCGGTAGATATTCAAATATTCTTGTTGCATTTATCTACTTTACATGCCTGTCGGTACGCGCAAGGTCCCACTGGTATCCTGGTGCGTTCCTGGCTCGTGCCACGTTGCGGCAGAGAAGCTTCCTCCCTGTGGTGGCTTTCTTCGCACTGCAGACCTTCCTTCCATGTTGCCAGAAGTTCTGGGCTTCCTTTCCGGCTTCTCTCTGCGACCAAGATCCAATGCTGATGCTTCTCAGCTCTATTGTATCTCCGGTGGCTCTGCTGCGAGTCCGGGAGCGCCGGTGGTCTCTTCACTGTGCCCGCAACGTCTCCCCTGGCCTCGCGCGACTCCGGTAAGCTGTCTACAGAGGGGCGAGCTGCTGTTTGGAAACAACTGCGTTCCCGACATCCGCCAGCACGTTCCTTCTCCGTAAGGCTACCTCTGCCTCGCTCTCCGGCTCAGATTTCCTTTACTGCTCTCGAGTGCAGATACCATCTTTAAATTCCTGCACACTCGAGATCCATAGAAACAACTATTCTGCGCATTCGACTTGGTGTTTCGTTTGATCTGCATTAACTTTCATCCTCTTCCTCGTCTCAACACTTGAGGCTTTATGGGAGATGGAAGTCAATACTTTCTTGGATTTCTGAAATGATGTTGTTCAAAACTCTTGTTTAGAAAACCTTAGAAACATAAGATGTTGGATGTGTCTTATGTATGAGTGAGGTTTGAGTGTTTTTTTGTCTAGCGTGAGGGGCAGAGAGGGGCTTCTGTATTTTACAAGGGGAGGGACTTTTAGGGCGACAACAAGCCATCAAGAATTTAAGAATTATGAGGTGTTCTTCTCTAAGAAGGGAAGAATACCATGTCTCTCCTGATGGTTACCACCCTCTCCCGACAGCCGTCTCCTCCCAAATGATCCTCCCTCATGATACCACCTTCAGGATCAGGCAGCAGCTGCCATCCCCATGCCACATGGGAGGAGATCAGTGATGACTCCACAGGATTGATAGGATATGGCATTTATAACGCACCTATACACAAGTGTTTCAAGTTTCTTTTTATCACACCAGGCTCTCCTGGGATAGAATCAGGAGCTAAATAGCTCCCAGCAATTTTGAACTCTGGTCATGTAGTCCGGCATTGAAAACTTTAATGGTAAATGCTTTGTTTCATACAAAACCTTCTATTGGTTTATGATTTAGCAAGGGACAGATCAACTGTATGTTATAGTTGCCACCAACTATCAAAAGATCTTTTATCCAGAGCTGGCTTATGCATTTAAAGATAGCCTTTCGTTTCACCTTCAACTTTTTCCTTGCTAGGCTTGGCAATCATATTTTTGTTTAAGCATATGGCTTGACATTCAACCCTAACCACAATGAAAGGACTAGGTCGGAATTTGGTGATATGTTTTAAAAGATACCTTGATTCAAACCAAAGTATCTTGAGAAACCAAATAAGATCAATCATATATGTCCAAAACACTTCACTAAAATAAGTAAAATGTTTAAAGAATTCTGCCACTGTAATTTGTTTTTTTGTTTTAAGATTGTCTTTGTATTCTAAAGATAAATATTTGTTGCATCCTGCTATAGTCTCTCAATATGCCCTCTTTACCCACAGGACATGCGCTGAAGCCCCAGGTATCCTCCATTTTTACTTCTTTTCTGGATGGATTGAAAAAATTCTACATCACAAAGGTAATTTTGAAAATAGTCGAACAATTTCTTAATCCCTCACCTTTTCTTTATATTCTGTTACACTATTCAATCATGCATTTCCTTTACTAGGTATTATGATACAAATGGAAGTGTTGGAATGGAGTTTAGTACACATTTGATATCTTTTAATTGCCATGGAAATCTAAGTCGTAGACAGAAGATAAAATGGACACAAATGATGCCAACCACAAATGAGGCCTAAAACTTGAGGCAAAATAATTGAATGCATGTTATTTCTCCAGCATGGGGTCTGGCATGGATTCACATGCTCATGAATATTCCCCGTCGTCAGGCTGGGAATCCTCGGTAAAGAAAAATCTGTATCAGTTTTGTTTCTGATCTGTCTTTCTTAGTAGTAACCAATCACTGATCTCTGGGTCATACTGCCCCCAGCCAATGACTGCCCTCTCCCTAAGCCCTGCCTCTGGCAGCCATCCTCAGATTTTTACCGCACGCTCAAGTGTTGGGAGTCCTCGTGCTTTAGCTCTCAAGTTTTTGCTGCGTTTTCGCACTTTTTCAGGAGATTTTCTCATTTTTCCGGTTTAATCGAGCCTCAAGCTCCACCGTTTCTACTTCCGGTAACGGGTGTTAGGGAGAATGCTCTGTTTTGGCTGAATTTCCTAACCTAGTGAGTCCCCCAGCAGCTTTGCTGGATTTTTTGGGTTTATTTTTTTCTCCTGCCAAGAGTGAGACTCTCTTACCCTCACTCATGGACATGATTTGAGTGTGTTTCTTTGAATCTAGATGTGTTTAATGGGCTTATGGGGTCTTTTACTCCATAGGGCTTCATGTGTTTTTGTGATGTGTTACACAGCACCCTCAGTGCAGTAACACAGGGCTGTCATAGTGACCCCCCAGTATAGACTCCATACCCTGGGACTGACTACTGTCTCCCAGGGCATGTAAAGTCACCATTGACTTTACTAGTCTTGAATTCTGAACAGAATCAGTACAAACCATCATATTTTGGACGTACTGGCTGGGGCAATTCGATTGCCCCGGGGTCTGTTAGTCGAGGGGGCACGTCTCCGTCCCCCCTGATCGAGTTTTGGCTGGTGGCAGTGGATACTACTTTTTATATTCAACCGCAAATATTTCTCTATGGGATTTTCCCATTGTTCGAGGCTACTATCTTTATTTATTTAATTACGATAGCCTGGAACATACCGCCGGTTTATTTAATTATCCGGTTGGTATTTATTGCCAAAACTCGGTTCTAAAATGGCATTTGTGTTCTCTTCTGTGACTCCAACCCAAGTCGAGCCCTTTGTTCCACTTTTTGGCGGGCTTCTCCACAGAAGCCCTCCAAAGTGGTGCCACTCTGTCTGGGGTACTTAGGAGGGGTGGGGGGGGGATTTAGGCACCCTGGACTGAGTTGCCTAGGCAACTCAAGTCGCACTCCGTCCTAATTGGCCCAACCACATAGCATGTTTGAGTGACAGCTAGGCTGAGTGAATGGGGGTTTTCTGCATAAAAGCAGGGCTTTGGGGACTGGAACTTCAGAAGTCGCCACAGGACCTAAGAATCCGACGAGGGAGAAGCTGAGCCGACCTGCTACAACGAAACCACTGGTGGAGCCCAGCTGGAACGTCTCACCACTTTTCCCAACGACAGAGGAGATCTCCTGCCGGAGAGTCTTCTTCCATTGACTGGTGGGGATAACCAGTTTCACCGTCTTTTCGCCTTCCCGACGCATCTCGTGGCCGCCTTGCCTGTGCCAAGCGCCCCGGCAACCGGAATACCACATTTTACCATGACCGCGAAATAAAGGGTAATACCTTTAACCGGAAAACTCCGCGGCTGGTTTCTTCCCTGGCAGTGCAACGACCTTCATCTTTCCTCCAAGTCGAGATCTTCTCTTCCCTGGACGACGCCGAGACTTGCACCCGCTGCCAGGAACAACTGCCACCGCTGGAGGGATCCTTCCCACTTAAGGTACCGTGTTCCGCCTGACTTCCCTTGCCACCGACTGTACGGGGTAGATTTAGCCCCCGGCTTTCGAACCTGGGTTAGCCTGGGACACCCTGGCTAAACTTTTCTGAGCCTCTCTAAACTCTTTTCGAACTCTCTGCAAGACTTTCAAAGCCTAGTGTAACTGTGTGATCTTGGGCGCATTTGAGCTCTGCTCTCTCTAAGAGTGGGCCCAGCCTATGGACTTTGGCTCACAAGTGACTTTTGCTCTTCTGCCTTGCTAAAAGTGTTCCTAAATCTTAGAGTGGTGTATCTTCACATATTCTGTCTTTTTCCCCTCCCTTCTTCATGAACTTATTGGAGTGCCATCTATAGTTAAGCGCTCACCTCTGTCTGGAAATAAGTGGTGTTAACTAAGACTTATCTGATAAGGAATAAGGGTTGTATATATTATAATAGTAACTGTGTTTAGAGTGTTTTACAATAAGAGTGCGGGAGTGTTTCAAACAGTGTGTTTTTAAATAAATAATTATATACTTTGATACCAAAGCTCTGGTCAGTGTTTGCTTGTGCTATTGTATCTGAGTGCCTATCGTGTATACTTTGCATACTGCCTAACTCTTCTTGTCGGCGACGACGATTAAGGCGGCCAATGCCTTAGCGATCGTGGCCCGCTACGACAGGGAGCTCTGGTTCAAGATAGCTCCCCTGCTAGACTTTCTACCTGACAAGAGGGCAGAGGCCCTACAAATTCTGCAGGAAGGCGAGGTGGCGTCGGATCACGCCATAACGGTGGCAACGGCATTGCTGATACCGTATTTCGCGAATTGGGCAACGGAGTTTGCCTCCGACGACGAGGATGGCTCAAGGCGACAGACTTTCGACAGGACGTCCAGACCAGAGTGTTGGATATGCCATTCGACGGCAGCAACCTTTTTGGTAAGGCGGTAGACAAGTCTCTCCAGGCCATCAAGACCAACTCGGAGACGGCCCGGGCCGTAGGGGTACTTCAACGACGACGGCCCTTTCGGAGCTCCGGAGGCAGACAGGGTGCCTCCAAAGGATCCAGCGGTGGCTCTTCTACTTACCGCCAGGCGGCCTGCTCCTCTTCCCAGGAGGCCTACAGAGTTTGCGGCATGCAAGGGGGATCCCGCCGTCGTCGCCAAGGAGGCAAGGCCGCCTCCAAGCAAGACTGACCCGGCCCTGTCGTCGGGCCCCCACCGAAGCACCCCGATGGGAGGCGGCTGACTAAGTTCGTCAGCGTGTGGGAGTCCATCTCCACCGACCGTTGGGTGCTGGACACCCTGGCCAACGTGCACTCGCTGGAATTCCAAAAGAAGTGCCCTCGAATTCCTCCCGTGGCCAGGAAGGAGAATCACCTCCCTCAACTGCTGGTGGAGGTAAGGGCGATGCTCAAGAAAGGTGCCATCGAGCTCGTCCCCAGGAGGCTCCGGGGCTCCGGAGTGTACTCAAGGAACTTCCTCGTCAGAAAGAAGACAGGCGGTTGGCGCCCCATCCTGAACCTGCGTCGGTTAAACAAATACATCAAGGTGCAGAAATTCAGGATGGTCACCCTCCAGCACGTGTTGGGACAGCTGGAGGAGGGCGACTTCCTATCGTCGTTGGACCTGGAGGATGCTTACTTCCACATGCCCATTCTAAAAGGGCACAGGAAGTTTCTCAGGTTCGTGGTTCAGGGACGCCACTACCAATTCAGAGCCCTACCCTTCGGATTAAAGTCGGCACCCAGGGTATTCACCAAGTGCCTGGCACCAGTGGCGGCGCGGCTGCGCCTGCAGGGGATCCACGTCTACCCCTACCTGGACGACTGGCTAATCCGGGCAAGGACAAGAGAACTCACCGTCGAACACACAGCGAGGACCGTCTGGCTGCTCACGGACCTGGGGTTCGCCATCAACTACCTCAAATCCCACCTGGTTCCGTCGCAAGTAGCACCGTTTCTGGGAGTAAAGCTTGATACAGTGGGGCAATTGGCCTCCCCGTCAGAGGAGAGGACGAAGACCATCCTGGGCAAGGTGCGGCGCCTGCTAGCCACGGACGTGGCCAGGGTGAGGTCCATCAAGTCCCTCCTCGGGATGATGTCCTCATGCATCTATCTGGTACTCCTTTGCAGACTTCGGACGCCCGCTGGTTTCAGGCGACGGGCTGCTTCGAGGACAGGATCCCTCTCGATGAGGAGTTCCATCTGGCGATCCTATGGTGGGGTACCCGTGCTCACCTCACTACAGGCACAGACTTTCAAACTCCGGCGTTTCAGGAGACGGTGATGGTGCGAGAGGTGTCAGCGGTACACAGCACCCTCTACGCACTGATAGCCAGGGCATAAAGGTGAGGTTGCCATTGTGGTACCGTCCTTGACTCCAGCGGCAAAGTAACCGCCAGTGAGTTCAGCACAGCCGGTGAGTCGGAAGAACCCGATAGTGAACCGGACTGTTTGGATCAAGGTTGCAGTGGTAACATTAAGAAGATAAAGAGACAGGAGGTCTTTTGTGAACAAACTTGGTACCAGAGTGGTCCGGCGCCACGTGGGCGTTCAGTCAAAGATTTCTGGATGGTACCCCTCTACTGAACGAGACTGTGTTGAACATTTGTGAGTAAAGAAACTACAAGTACCAAGAGGCCATAGGGAAGGCCCGTATAAGGTGTTAAGGTGGTCCTACAAATGTCAAACCAAGTCCCTTGTACAATTGAAAGTCCTTGACACATTTTAGGAGTTTTGATGTTGTGAAAGAGGCGTTTTGATGAGGGGAACACCATGTGAACTGAGTGTGTGTGAAACTCAAGCTTTCCGTAGGCTAACGGAGTGACCCAGCGAGACGAAATTGCCCTTCTGAAGTCTGTTTAAAGTTGGAAAGTGCTCTGGAAGGGCTGAGCCCAGATGAGCGGGACCTTACTAAACCGAGGGGGTTGTTTAAAAAGACATTGAGAATTGTGAATATTATACATAAAAACAGTGATTGAAAGGCGATAGTATATCCGACTGAGGGACATCAAGAGTAAAATTGTGAAGAAGTGAAGTAAACAGCATTGTGATGACAAGTATGAACCCGACTGAGGGATGTTCAGTCAGTGGTTGTTCCGAGCCCGATTGAGGGAGGCTAACAACCGAGAAAGGATCGAAGTCCAGCTGAGGGGGATCCAAGGGTGAAGAGTAATCACTCAACTTAAAGGTTAACAGAAGGAACTTAGATTTTGTTGTTTTGTTGTATCAGGCCCTCTGAAGCAAGAGTCTTTGCATGAGAAGAGACTTGGGCACAGAAAGCCTTGATACTGAGAAAAGTAATTGTAAGCTCATGCTGGAATAGCCCTGGAGTGTGCTCTGCTCGAGTACTGCCTTGTCCCGTGCTAAAAACATGGGGTAGGGGGAACCTGGCCATAACATCCTGACATATCATTTTGTGAACACTTCTTTCTTTTATTATGAGCATTATCCCACACTATTTTGTAACATAGCTATAAGGCTAGGCAATAGGTTTCTTAGTATAGGCCCTTTTATTTGAATAGACTCCACCTGGACGGTATTATTATTTGATGGTCAAAGCTTGCTCCCATCTTAGATTTAGATTAGACGTTTATCTCACCCATTCTACAGTTTAATAAACACCCTTGAACTGTGATCACATGTGTCTATCTTTCTTTGATGCCATTCCTTTCTTGCAGGGAGTATACAGCAATGAATGTGAAGGTGTTACCCAATAATGTGCCCTTAACCCCCAAATAATCTCCCATTACGGTCATGCAGAGTCCCAGTGAAGGGGGTGGCTTTATTGAATAGTATAGCTACTCCTCTTCTCTCCGCTGATTGTGAAAGACACAGGTGAGAAGCTGCGTGTGACTCTCCCATCATCCGCTTTCAAAAAGTGATTCTCCTGTAGGAAGACCACGGAGGGGTAGTTGTCCCCCAACTTTGCCATTATGGATCTGCGCTTGACCGTTGAGTTTAGGCCCTGTAAGTTCCAAGTGAGTATGGACAGTCTAGTATCCTGTGAGTCTAAAGCAGTGTTAGCCATCCGGCTCTTTGGGCGAGCCCCATAACCATCTATCCTCTACGGCAGTTTCCCTAAAATCCTGCTCTGTGCTGTTTGCTCCATGTCCCAATTTTTGTCCCAAACGAGATACCCTCACCCCCAACAAAAAATGAATCTTCCCAACCAACATTACTAACATCAGAATTTCAGCTGTTAAGCGACCAAAGAACTGATATGGGGGAACGTGTAACAGGTTCCACTTTAACCAAGTCTGCCTCCCCTAGAGAAGAGCAGTCAACCCTATTTCCCGGGGTCGGCAGTCACCCCCAAGCACAGAAATGGGTTGGCCAGAGCAGCCATAGGCATTCCAGCTGCCCATTTCCAGTCCATGCATATTCATCCAGGGACTCTACATTCCTTTTTCTTCTTCTGGCTTTTTCTTACTTTAGTCCAAGGGCCCACCCTACCCTGGATGACCGATCCGGATCCCCATCTGCCTGCAGACGAATTGTGTCCGGAGAGAGATATTCAGCCTCCTCCATAGATGAGACCGACCAGAAGCGGCTCTGGTAGGTGAAGGGGAGGGCTGTGGAGAAACTCCATCTGTAGCGCATGTCTTTTTTGCTGAGCCATTCCGTTAGTTATCTGAGTGCTTTGTGTTTAAAGGTTGGTGCCTGCTAGATCTTGGTAGAGGTCCAGGGAGGATCCGTGGAAGAAAATCTCATCAACTTGCCTGGATCGGGTTAAAATCTTCTCCTTGACTTTATAAAAGTGGGCTCTCGTGAGGCCATCGGGTAAAGTCGTGTCGCTCTGGCCCTGTCAGCCAGACACCATGTGTTCTGTCCAGTTTAATCGGCTCATCTGCCGAGGCATCCAGGATCTGGCGAGAGAGATCTGTGATGTAGGCCTCCAGCTTGCGGTCAGGTACTGAGGATGGGACCCCCTGATTTGAATATTATGCCTTGAGCAATTCTCTGAATCCTCATACTTGTCCTCCAGAAAGGCCACTTTATCTTCCAGGGCTTCCATGCGTTGGGCTCATTCGCTGGTCTTGTAGGATTGGTCGCATAGGGTGGTTTCAACTTCCTCCACCTTGCGCTTGGTGTCCGTCAGGCTCTTATCCGTAGCAGAGAACTTCCCTGCCATCCCTGCCAGACTACCTTGGCTATCCTTTTGAATCTCGGTTAGCCATTGCTGCAAGTCATCCTTTGTGGCCAGTTCTGGGTTTGTGGTCATGGCTCCTTCTCCTCCCTGGACCTGTGCCACGGTTGTGTTATCTTTCCAGCCCCAGCCCCAGTCCTGGATCTGCAGCAGAGAAGGCCTATAATTGAGGGAGTTCTTCCCCCACCATGCCTCACAGCCTGCACACACTCAACCAAGCGCTGAGGAGGCTTGGGCCGGCTCATCCCACAGCACAGTGGCCATCAGGTGGAGGCAGGGGCACAGGAAACACTGTGTGTCTCAGGCCGCGGCCGCTGATGGGTCCCTGGCAGCTTGTGTGTTCACAACAATATGTAGCTGCACTCGCAGGTTAGGCTGCGGGGCACCGCGCACCAGCCCGGTTTCACAGGGAGAAGATCCAGATGATGCCTCTCACCCCCTCCCCAGCCCCCGGGATTCAAGTATCTGCCTCATGTCAGTGGTCTGAGCCACCCAGTCCCCCAGGCGCGTCAGATCCGACACAGGTCAGGCGGGAGGCCCCGCAGCAGAGTTAATGCAGGCTGAGCCCATCCACCACCAGCTGTAACTAGGCCCCAGGCTCGGGAGTGGTTCACTCACACCTGCCGCACATCCCGTGGTTACAGGAGCACTGAAGCAGCCACCCAACCACAGGATCTTAAAGCTATAAATGCCTCTTTTGCGTTTTCTAAATTCTCCCAAATCCTCTGGTGAACCATTTCAGAAGCAGCGGATCACTTCCCAGACGGAGAGGTCAAGAATGGCTTCTTACACAGTGAATGGTGGCAAAGAAATGGTTTGTCAAGTGCTCCAAACCGGATTGGACGGGGCAAACTGCAGGGGTGGTGCTATGAGCACTTTGACAGTCTTGCACACGTCTGCTTATTTGAGGGCAGGGGAGCCGATTTATGAATTTCCCGGGGGGGCCCAAATACAGGAAGTGACATCACTGGCAGTTATATGACCGTAAATTTACATGTAGTCGCCAACTTGGTGCAACGGTGCGCGGGGGGGGGTGGGTGTTGGCGCGCGCAGCGCAGAACAGTGGAAACATTGGCTAGCATGCACTGCATATACTAAAGTCAAGAAAGGAGATTTAAGCCTTCCAGTTGCATTCCAGTAAGACATCATTGCCCCTACTCCACCGCTCTATAATCGTCCAGCTACACAACTAAGATGGGAGAATGAAATGCTTGCTAAACAGAAGGTACAGCTGCAAGGTGGAGTACCACCATCACCACCACCAAAAAATAAAGTTCACAATTCAAGGGAAACGAGAAGTAAAGCTGTTTCCCGATTTTAAAAAGTACCAAGCAAGACGTGTGTGGTGCCATAGTTCATTAAAACATCAACAATTCAAACTTACAATAGTGCTGCTGTAGATTGGCCAGCCACAAGTGACATTTGCTAAGATGTTACCTCTGGGTAACCAGATAGAGTTAGGGATGTAGCTTAATCTTAAACCTTTCAGTGGACACATCAGATGTGCTGCTGAAGTATAATGCAATCCTGGCTGAAGTATTATGCAATCAAGTGTGGTTTCAGACTTGGGGGGGGAGGGGGTGTTAACTGCTTTTAACATTGTAGTTTACCAGAAATTCTGGTAAAGTAGTGTACAATGTTAAAAAGCAGTTACCCAGGCTCACCCTGCACCCAGGTGATGTTTGGGACTGATGGAAGCACTCGCATCTAAATGTTGTAGCCATGGTTGTCTCCATGTTTTAAAAACTCCCACTTTCCGGGTTTTCAACGTTCATTTGAAACACACCTTATTCAAAAAAATGAAGGAGTCAGTAAAAAAGCCAATGCTGAAAAGCCTATTTCGCACAAGTAGTAAGACCCAAAGGGTAAGAGCGACTGTATAGCAGACCATGCCAATGTAGGATACTCCAGGATTACCTTCAGTCAAAATTCACCCACTGCAATGTTCCTAAATTCAGATTGCAGAGTAGTGCCCGACTGGACCTCAATCAGCTCTTCCTGGGCATCAAATGGATGATGCACCACCTCCTCTGCCAGAAAAGTCTGCATCACCCAGTCATTAATGCCAGCATTTACTTCAGGGAAGTATTCATCAAAGCTGGACCTTAATGTTGCTAGGTGGCTTGCCCAGCTCCAACTGTTCTTTTGCAAAGATCTAGCTTCCTCTTGAAGGCAAATACTTTTTTATTAATTCTTTCCTTTGTGTTCCCATGTCCACAGGAATGTCCCCAAAGGTGGGATTGGGAGTTTCTGGGGTGGTGAGTTCTAGTGGTCTTAGTTTCCTTTATAAAATGCACAAATCACATAGTATGTCAACCAGACAATGTATCATTGTGTACAGCTTAAAGGGAGCCACCTGACCCAAAGCGGCACACTAGGAGATGTATTTTGGAACAATCAACATTGTAAACGCACCTCTAGTTTAGATTGCAGAGAGTGCTTGTGCTGCAATTACAAGCACCCAGTTAAAGTCCAGACTTAAAACACTTGATCAGCATTCAGTGAGTAAAATAACCTTATGAAAATAAAATGCAGCTTTGCATAAAATTACAGAGGATTTTGGGATTATCAGGCACTGGCAAGCGGGCTCTGCTGTTCCTGTGGGAGAAGTGAGACTTGCAATGGCGACAAATTTAAGGTTAATAGCTGCCGTTTATCACAAGATGGCAGGCCAGCATAGATCTTAACCACTGAATGCCCACTGAACAGCTATAAACCCTTCTATGTCAGCAAGAGGCTGATGTAGAGGAACCAGTGTTAGAAAGCAATAAGGTAATTATACTGTACCATATCCCGTGGGAGGTGATGCCCCCAAAGACTCAGTGGAGGCCCCTCGTGTCAAAAGGTTGAAAAGTCCTGCCGTCTGTCCCCACAGTCCTAACTTCTCCCCCGCTTAGAGTGGAAGCAGTATGCGGCACACAGCTTGTAATGCAAATCGCACATTTTACGCGCCAGGACAAAAAACAGAGAACTGAATACATTGCTGAGGTAAATGAGTTCTGACTGGCAACACTGGTAATACCGTATAGAGCCACATTATTGCACCGCCCAACTATGAGTTTGAGGGCAAAGGTGGAGGAAAATCCTCCAGCATGAAGCTCGAGGTATTTCCTCCACCATACTGCCCAAAATAGAACCATTTGGGATATTACCAACAGCAAAATTACTACCAGCAGTAATACCGCTGAAATCCACCATGGAGCCCTATGGACTCCAATTAATGGGGACTAACACTGCCTACCACCACTTGTAATCCAGCAGTAATACCACCAGACCAAGTGGCAGTAATGGTAGTACAGTTTGGTGGTATCTCAGCAGATTTACAGGCCACACAGAGACATCACCTCTCTCCATGTTGTCTTTTATTGTAAAGTGGATTACCAGGTGTCAGACCTGTAAAATAGCCCTGTCTCCTCGGGTGACTCAGATCCCCACCATTCCAGCCTAAATAAACTTGATGCCCCCAGGCTGTTCTTCTAGTCTACTTTTATTCTACCCATGTAGATCCAGGAACGTCATACTCCTGTTACTTTCATGGATTATTTTACTTCCTGTTCCTTAAAGCCAGGGGTCTTAAACATGTGGCTCTCCAGATGTTTTGGACTACGACTCCTATGATCCATCACCATTGACTATGCTGGCTGGGGCTGATGAGCATTGTAGTCCAACACATCTGCAGAGCTAAAGGTTGCAGAACCCGGCGTCCAAGCAGAGGCCTGGAACTCCATACTGCCACAAGCACCTTATCATTTGATTCTGGCTCTGAAATAGAGACTTTATGCAGGCCCTTTACCCACAAACACTGGTTGTTAATATTATACCTTGGAGCTGCACGCGTTAATAGCACTAGTGCAAGAAACGGACTTTCAGGACGGGCGGTAAAAAGACTTCTGTGGGTCATATGCGGCCTATGAGTTCACAGGGTTTGGTTGACCAGGGAATAGCACACGAGGCATGGAGTTGGGACAGGATGGCAGGTTAGCTGCTGGCAACCTTTCAGGTGGCAACTGTAAACCCATGAAGAGGGAGTGGGGATGTGCAGTGCTTCTTTGCCCCCCTGATTCTCTGATTTGTCAGAGCTACATTTTCAAAGCCTCTCTCTGAATGGAGCATGAGAGCATTCATCGATCAGTTGACTCTCACAGTTATTGTTCTGTCTGCGTCTTTCATTTGTTATAAAACAGCACCCAAGGTTGGTGGCTCTCATGGGGTAGGGAGCCTGGGACGCTCCAAGGACAATGAACTGGCAGCCAGGGGGTTTAAGCAATGCGCTACTTTTGTAAACAAAATGAACCTCCAAAAAAATCTTTTTTTTGTGACTGCACCAGTAAATCATCAAGAATCGATGACTGGGAGAGAGGCTGCAGGAGAGCGATTCACCCTTATTTGTATGGTACAGTAGCACAGATGGGAGAAAGAGGTTGGTTGGCTCTCGACTTACATTTACCTGTTCAGTAGCACACCTGGGAGTGGGTAGTTGAACTGGCTTTGGGGTCCCCGTTTCTCTGTGATAGCATACTCTTGAGGGCATACTTTTTTAATGAACATTTAATTGCAACTGCATGTGTATACCAAGTGCTTAATTTGTAAAACAGTAGGTGCCTGTGCCCAAATATGTTCTAGCACTTCTGTGACACTTGGGCTGTTCCACACCACTGCTGCCACCCAGGGTCGGACTGGGACAAGAGATAGGCCCGGTCACCCAAAAGAAAGTGGCCCACCCCTCGCCTCACGACACTTGACCTCTGATGATGTCATCACCGAAAGTGATGTAATTTGACCCCACACCAAAGTGACATCCCAGGAAGCGATGAAACACAACCTTTCACCCCTTGACAAAATAGGAAGTGGCATCAAATAGCATTGTTCCTAAGTAAACTACATTACGAAAAATATGGTTATGATTTCACTAAGGTGATATACATTTCATACAACAATGGATCACCATACGTATCATTAATATCTGTGTGTATAGATCCATATTGTCAAATTACTGTGACTCCAAGCAGACGTCCAAGGCCACATGATAATATGGTATTATGTAGCACTTACCCTTAAGCTCTTTTTTATAGAACAAATATGCATACAATATCACCCAACCTGTGTTGGTACTCATATCGACCCAAGAAGCATGAATGGTTTTTGAAGAATAAAAAATGAAAAAATAAATTTGAAAAAAATTAATTTTTCCCATTTTGTTTTTTTCAAACCGGCCCTTACTCCCCTGGGACGATTTCGGCCCTGCCAGGGGCCAATCCGAGCCTGCTGCCACCCCCATAGTGCGACAGAGGCCAGGCCTTTGTGGGGCGTCAGGCTCCATTTGGGGCCTATTCATGAGGACAAAAAAAAGCACACACATTCTTTTGCCGTGATGACCATCATCAAGGCAAAAGGTGTGCGCTTTTTCTTTTGTCTTCATTAATAGGCTCCTAATGGAGCCTGAGACCTCGCAAAGGCCCGGCCCCTGTCGCACTAAGCATGTGTGACAGGGGCCGTGGATCAGGCCGCTGCTTGTTAATGAAGCAACAGCCCGACTCTTTGGTCATTTAACCTTTTTTTTTTTTTTTGTTTTTTTTTTGTTCAAACTGTGGATGCGCGCCCGCCTTGGGCATGAGGCTGCGGCCCACCAGAGGGGCGCGCCCCACAGTTTGAATACCGCTGCCTAAACCCTCCCCTCCAGGACCATACACCAATGAGTCCTAGAGAGGAGGGCTTAATCGCACATTTTCGCGATTATACCTGGCCGGAGAGAAGTGATGCAGTATCGACGGAAAGGGCCATCGATGCTGCATCACTTCTCTCTGGGGGTGGGGAGGGGGCCCAGAGGCCCCCCCCTTACTCGGCGCCCCTGTTTGAGGGGGCTAATGTTTTTCCCTAAATGTTCAATTGATGCTGCTTGACCTTGCCTTAGATGGTGAACAACTTTTTGGCCCCTAACGGGTCCTTAAGGAATTTAAGGGCTCAAAGCTGACTGCGAAATCATTAGGATTAGCAGTGCAGCAACATTCTCATTTGGGTACAGAGGATCGGTTTAAATGAGGTACTCCACCTTTCACAGAAGGGTGCAAGCATTCCAGGCCAAGAAAGCTCCGAGCAGCTTCCTACTGCCAGGTAGAGGAGGGTCGAGACTGTCGACTACTGCTTTAGTGTCGACTTAGGCAGCACCTCCAAAGCCTCTTTGCGGTCTCCCCCACCCACTCTCCACCCTCATACTTCACCAGTTGGAGGGAGAGACTCCGGGTTCTTGGGCAAATGGAAAGAAATTACTTCTGACGCCTGGGTCCTTCAGCTAATGGAGTGCGAATACCGCCTCCTGTTTTTGAAGAAACCACCGGACAGAACTCCATCTCCCTCCCAACAGCCGTAACGGGTGCTACAGGTAGAGCTGCAGACCCTTCTTGGTTGGAGATGAAAACCCTTATAACCAACAGGGGAATAGTGTATGTAGAAATCAGAATACATATCCCTACTTTTGAGGGTTATGATTCACCCATAGGTGTGCACTGTAAAACCCAAAATCAATCATCGATTCCATTACAAACCTCTCCTCAAAATGTATTTCCAAAATCATTTAAACAATGTAAGACATAAGGTAAAGATGAACAAGAAGGTTAAGCACTTCCAGTCCCATAATTCCCTAGGTACGGGGACAAGAAAGAGGACCTTGAAGGCGCAGAACTATGATGTGCAGGCTAGTGCTTCTAATGACCCACAACTGAGTGAGACTTTTGAATATTTAAGGCCCCTTCAGGTGCGGACCATTAGAAGCAGGAGAAGGGAGCAGCAGTCAAAGGAGCCAAAAGAAGACACTGGGACCAACGCCATGATTTCAACGGAGTGTGGTGCTGTGAGAGTCATAGAAGCTGGGACTTAATCTGCAGAGGATGCGCAGCAGAAAGCGGTGCATCTGTGGGCCTTCCCATGAGAGAGGAGCTCTCCCTTTGCAGCGTTCTGCTCCAGTGGTTGGCGTGCACCGAAGCACGCAAGGGAAGCGACAAGCTCCCGTTTTGGTAAGCAGTGCGAGTGTGACTGGAGCTGTCAATCTCCCATGACCCGAAGTGCGAGGACAAGACCGAAGCAGCAGCGGGTTGAGTGGATGCGCAAGTGAAGACTGGTGAGTTGGCCTTCATTAGGTGATGCCGGAGCGCTCTGTACTAGACTGCTGGCTGATAATGGTCATATTGAGTATTGAACTGATTTAAAGTACTTGTGGCCTACTATACACAATGCTAGGGATTGTTACAATCCTTTTCCTCCCGTTTTCCTCCAAAGTAAAACAGTGGCAATATTTAAACAAGGTTGCAACCATCCCTACCAAAGTAAAGAAGGGGCAATACCTGAGTCAAATGGTCACTGTCCTCATCAAAGCAAAGAGGGGGCAATACTTGAGCAAGATTACAACTAGCATTACCCAAGTAA
Organism: Ambystoma mexicanum; assembly: GCF_040938575.1. Taxonomy (NCBI): domain Eukaryota; kingdom Metazoa; phylum Chordata; class Amphibia; order Caudata; family Ambystomatidae; genus Ambystoma; species Ambystoma mexicanum. Next base: position 930,160,699 of record NC_090931.1, on the reverse strand, counting down.
AGAGAAGGGGACATTGGAATTCAATAACAACCAGCATTGCCTGAGCCAAATAAAGCCAATTGTGAATAAACAAGGATACCATTTTACTGTCAGTATACAGAGCAAGTTACTTGAAAGTGAGAATGACAATCTGTATTGCCTGAACCAAAGAAGGGCAATTCTAAGGGGAAACGCAAATTATTTTCCCAAAGAAAAATGTGAATACGAGACATTGTCAGCAGTTAACTGGTGTGGTAATAGCTACCCAAAGGTAGCAGGACAGAAGCCGTCCTCTTATGAAGTCTCAAGGGGGAGAGGAACTTAACCTGCACTACAATTGGCAAACATACCAGTGGAAAAAACAGCATCAATGTGTATTGCATCCTTATGAAAGAAGTTGTGATTTTCAATGATGATGAAAGAAAAATACTTCTTTGAAGTTTGAAGCAAGCCACAGCGCGCAGTACTTTGTAGTAGTAGTAGCAGGAGCTGTTATCCTGGAAGGAGAGTACACCAAGAAAGGGACTGTTAGTGGTTAGTCCTGGCAGGTTAGTGGACCCGGAAGAAAATATTGAAATTCTGAATTGTTGTAAAAGTGGTTGTGAAAATAAAGTGTAAAGTCCAATAAGGTGTTTGATGAACTGTGGTAAAAATCATTCTGACAAAGCATTGTTGTTCAAAAACAGTTGTTTACCAAAGCAGAGGAGTTACTCTGAACTATTGACAGTGTGAAGACAAAGCTTCATGATTGTTACGTGAGAGTTGTGGAAACTTAATAAGTGTTCTGTCGAGTGATTAACTTTGTCTGAGCAAGACTTGGCTATTTGAAACCGAACTGGATTATTTTTTTTAAAACGTATTTGTAAATCAACACACAGGAGAAATTATACAAACGCATTACATGTAGCTTCTCAAATCATGCAAACCCAGAGTCCCCTTCTCCCATTCCATGCATTCCCCGGCGGGCATAGTTCTCAGGCCTTAGTCGGACTGGTTTGGTGGCGGTAGCGGGTCGTCCATAGCGTGAAGGGCTCTTGCAATCAGGCGCGGTTTGTGGGTCTGGGCCGGGTAGTTCAGGACATAGTCCAGTACTGGCGCCCAGATGTCTCAATCGGTGAAGCAGTCCTGCTTTGGCCGCCATGACCCTCTCGGCTATCAAAATATCCCAGAGTTTAACCTAGCAAAGGGCCATCAAGGGTCCTTCCGCAGACTTCCAGGTGCGGGCCACCGTGATCTTAGATGCTAACAAGAACTGGGACACCAGGGCAGCTCTTCTCCCCGACTGCGGGTATGAGCCTGGCAGTGGAATCCCTAGGAAGACCTGTTCGGGCGTGAGCGGAATGGTCACCTGGGTGTCATCCTTTATTGTAGCTAAGCAGAGAGTCCAGAACTCCTTCACTCAGGGGCAGGTCCACCACATGTGGAAGTAGGATCCTGGAAGGCCACAAAGTCGCCAACAGTGGGGGTCTAGTGCCGGTTGGAAGTGGTGAAGGCGTAGGGGAGGGGCGGGGGGGAGTACCAGCGCAGGAGTAGTTTATGGGCACACTCCCGGATGGTAATGCAGCGGGATGTCGTCCGCGTTCTTGTCCAGATGTCCACCCACGTGTGATCCTCAATGGTGTGCCCGAGGTCCGTTTCCCATTGAGACATATAGGAAGGCCTAAACTGGAGGGGGTCCTCCTGCAGCAGTCTATATAGGGCAGAAATCTTTCCTCGGGCCGGTAGGTCGTTCACCGTCAGCTCTAATTAGGTGAGGGGTCTTGTGGCCGCCGCACGGGTCTGTGGGTGGGAGCACCAGTGCCTAAATTGGGCGTAGGAATACCTATCCGTTTCCACTAACTGGAAAGTCATCTTGCAGCATTCAAAGGTTAGGGGGGAGTTCCCCTCGAAGAGTTGCCCCAGAGTGGTGAGGCCCCCTGCGACCCAATTTCTAAAGTTGTTGGGATGGGCCCCGGGGGAAAAGGCTGGGTTGAGGAAGATTGGGGAGAGCGCACTCGGGTCTACTGGGACACCCCAGTTTCTGCGAGCCCACTCCCAAGCCTTTATCGTTTGTTTTGTGGCTGTTAGAGTGCCCTGCCAACTTCGACGTAAGGCTGTAGGTAGGAACGGGAGGAAGCGAAGGGGGAGAGAGAGGCAGGATTGTTCCATTTCCACCCATTTCGGTCGACCTGTAGCAAGCCCCCATGCTTGGAGGTTGGCTAGTTGCACCGCCATTTGGTATTTACGGAGGTTGGGTACCCCCAGGCCTCCCAGTCTTGTGCTGGCCATCATTGTTCTCCGCGGGATGTGTGCTTTCTTCCCCCACCAGATGAAATCCACCATATTTCTTTGGAGCCGCTGTGGGGGGGGGGGGTGGTGATCAGGAGGGCGGTACAGGCATAGAGGAAGCGAGGAAGTAAGTTCATTTTGCATGCCGTGATGCGGTCTAGGAGGGAGATCTCTTGTGATTGCCAGTGGGTCAGATCCTTTTCTAGTTCCTTGAAGAGTGACAGGAAGTTAGCCCGATAAACTTTCGTTGGATGTGCGGGGATCTGGACCCCTAGGTAGGGGATCGATTTGATGCTCCACTGGAAAGGACCTCTCTCCTCCAAGGACTCTAGTTCAGCCGGAGTCAAACCCACTCCCAGCGCCGCTGACTTTTGGAAGTTAATCCCGAGACCATCCCAAAGTTGTGGATTTCAGTTAAGGCCTCACTCATGGATCCCTCAGTGTTTAGTTTCTTTATTTATAAAGCGCGTCCGAACCCTCAGGTAGCTGGGCGCATAATCATGTGCACAGGAGCATTGCATATCGTTACACAAACATCTTAATACACCAGTCAGAGCATACATTGGTCCAAGCTCTGAGTAGTTACATACAAAAATAGAATATACAGGGAACAGGGTACAAGATATTTACAGTGGAGAGTGAGGACCGGGTTAAAGGGTGGGCCTGAATCGGATATAGACAGGGTGAGCATTACTACATGGTGACGAGCGGCGGCTGGCCGAACGTGTCGTCGAGAGATTAGATGTTTAGGCTAGTAGCCATGATTTCACCATGGCTCTGAATGTCCAGAATGCGGCTTCTGATCTAATTTCAAGAGGGAGGGTATTCCAGCACTGTGCTGCAAGCACTGGGAAGCTGGAACCTCCTGCTGTTTTTAGGTTGTAGTTGGGGATCTTTAGTTGGTGCAGGTAGGGGGTTCTGGTGGGTCTAGTGGAGCAGTGTCTAGTGAATTTGTCAGAGAGGTAGCGAGGGGTAGTGTGTGACAGGCACTTATGGGTGATGACCACGGTTCTTAGCTTAATTCTGTCGCGGACCGGGAGCCAGTGGAATTCTTTGCTCGCCGTGGATATGTGAGCCTTGCGCGGGTGGTTAAGGGCGCATCTTGGTGCATTATTTTGCAGGATCTGGAGCCTGTTCAAGTTTTTTGTGGTAGTGTCTAGGTAGAGTGTGTTGCAATAGTCTAATTTAGACAATATCAGCGCTCTAGATAAGGTGAGGCAACTAGAGGTGGAGAGAAAGGGCCTGCAGGCATTGATCAGTTTATTGGTGTAGGAAGTGGTTGAGATGGTGGAGTTTATTTGTTTAAGTGACAAGGTGGAGTCGAGGTACACACCTAGTGTTTTGACCTCTTTGGAAAGTTTTATGATGTTGCTGTCAATGGTGAAGGATTGATACCTTTGGTCTAGTTTGTTAAGGCGAGCCTGGGAGCCTACGATAAGCAGTTCTGTCTTATCGTCGTTGAGGCAGAGACTGTGTGTGGCCATCCAGGCTTGGATTTCTAGGTAGATTTCATTAAGCTTTGCAACATCCTCTTCATAGCTGCGAGTGAAGGTGATGAGGACCTAGGTGTCGGCTGCATAATTAGTGTAGCTGACACCCAGATCGTCAAGACGGTCAAAGAGGAGCTTTGTGAAGATATTGTAAAGTGTGGGGGAAATGCAAGAGCCTTGGGGCACTCCACATGTGATTGGGATAGGGTCCGCAGCCGCAGTAGGGGCGAAGACCCTAGTCGACCTGTCAGACAGAAATGACTGGATGTCATGATCTCTGCTTCCAAAAGGTCAGGGTTTTCCCAACTCCCTTGGAATCAGATCCATAACCCAGGTTCCGAGTGCCAACCAGTCCCAATTGGGACCTTTTGGAACCAGTCCTGGCGCCAGTGGCACCAGGCTCATAAATATGCCCAGTCCCAGCGCTGGAAGCGCCGGGCTCATAATGCTTGGGTGGACTTACCTGCAGCAGACCATGCTGCTTACTTGCCTGCCAGTTGAGCCTCTGATCCTCTTCTGTTTGGAACTACTTTTCCTGTTGGGTGGGGCAGGAGCCACTCCCTAGATTCAGAACACTGGAACTCTTCTGGAAAGTAGGAACTCTTTTCTTACCTAGGCGTGGCTGTGGAAAGAGACACCTAAGCACTACAGGAGGCTATTTAAACCACACCCGATGGATGAATCTTGATTTGCGTTATTCTGCATCCTCTGCAGCAGAACGCTCATCGTGTCTTCTGCATCGGATCCTGGGCCTAAGGAAAAAGGCTTACCATCCTGAATCCAGTCTTCAGCAACACCTATAAAGACAAGAAAGAACAGGTTAGCATTACGGTCTTCAGTGACAGCTCTTCACTTACCTGGTCCATCGGCTGTCACCAACGCCTCGCGCTGCATTCCGGCATCTGAAAGACAAAAGCTTACCAACTCTTCGCACGCTCCGGAGGCCTTCGGCGCTGCATCCCGCATCTGAAAGACAAAACAAGGTGCGTTTAAAGACATTGGGGAACTTTAATACTCACGTGCCATTACTCCTTTCCACATCTAACCCAGTGGGTATTCCGGCACCCTGCAGCCGCTCCGAACTTGTACCTGCAAAATAAAAAGACAGTTAGAGCGCATCGTGAAGCAGGCAACAAGCGCTTACTTACGTGCTTCCAGGCGCTTCTATTCATCACACGGGCTCCATCTTCAACTCACTTCAGCCCGTCATCCGCCATCGCCGGAACCCTGCAAAACAAGAGACATCATTACTAAAGACTTTAAAGACATTAGGATTACTCGAAACTTACCGTTCGTGCAGTAAACGACGGACAGCAGTCCTCTGAAGTCAAGAGGCCTGCTCCCCTTATCCAGTGAAGAAACTGGTTACAGCACCCTGCCCCGAGGCAGATGGAGAGCACGGCGTTCACTTACCTAAGGTGAGAGCGTTAACCTTTGGGGTTCTACAGGAGAAGAGAAAGGGAAGAAGAGAGAGACATTCAATAACCCAGTTCCTTAATCCCATATTTTCTATCTGCAGACATCTTACCCTTCGAGTCAGACATACAGTGCACAGAGGTCCAGCCCAAAGAGCCAGCCGTGTGTTACACATCACCTTTGAAGATACGGTATACGCCCAGTCAAGACCGGCGCCTCTACGGGAATCGGGTGAGCGTTACACTGGATCCACGTAGTGGCATTTTGAGAGAATGCAGCAGCCGAGGAGAGGTGTTGAGTGAGGATCTGGTGGTCAACCAGATCGAAGGCAGCAGATAGATCCAACAAGAGCAAGATGGCCAGTTTGCCCTTATCTTTGGCATCATCCATTTGGATTTTTAGATCCAAAAGGGCAGTTTCAGTCCCGTGCCTTGGTCTAAAGCTGGATTGTCGCAGGCCTAGGAGGTTGTCGTCTTCCAAATGTTGTTGTATTTGGAGGTAGGTTACCCTGTCTGAGATTTTGAGGAGAAAAGGGACTGTGGTGATGGGCCTGTAATTTGTAGGGATGTTGGGGTCGAGGTTGGGTTTTTTGAGCAGGGGTAGGACCCACGCTTCTTTAAGGTTATTGGGGACCACTGAATTTTTAGCCCAGTCTTTGATGACGGAGGCGGGACAGATGTCACCTTTGCAGTTGGGTGGTTTGAGACTGGCGATTATCTTGATTACTTCCTCTTCTGTGACTGGTGAGAAGTGGAAGGAAGGGCAATTAGGGGTGGTGTGGTTTATTATGCTATTGAGGTTCTGTTTGGAGGCGAGGTTGGCTTTTTTTGCTTCTATCTTAGTTTGTAGGAGGGCAATTTTGTTAGCGAGGGCAAGCTGGACATTATTGCACCAGGCCTTGTCTTTAATGCAGTCCTCTGAAGGAGGCAGTGGTGATTCGAGTTCTCTTAATATAGAGAATAGTTCTTTAGTGCCAGATTTGGCGTTTTGTATTCTCATGTTATAGATCTCTTTTTTTGCATTTAAGATGGCAGATTTGTAGGTGGAGGCTGCTGAGGCGAACTTATCTTTAGTGGAGAGAGAAGGGGCTTTTCTCCAGCTAGATTCTGCAGTTCTTTTGATATTGCGGAGAGCCTTTAATTCTGCTGATAACCATTTGTTGGAGTGGGCAATGGGTTTGGCTTTTCGTTGTTTAAGGGGAGCTATCTGGTTGAGAGCTAATTCTAGGGTATTGTTGTATAGGTCTACAATGGCTGATGGGTTGTCATTTTGCGTAGGTAGATTAGCTTTACTGATAGGCACAATAAGAGGTCTAAGGTTCTCTATTGTGGTGATGCGGTTATTTCTGGAGATTATTTGAGGTAACCTAGTGGGTAGTGTGGTAGATGGTATAGATCTGGGTAGAAAGAAGGTAATAAGGTGATGGTCAGTCCAAGCACAAGGAGTGATGTCGGTCAATGAGAGGTTACAGTTGGCGTCTGCAAGCCAGTCCAAGGATCTTCCTTTTGTATGTGTAGATTTGTTAATGTGTTGGGTGAGGCCTAGATGAGTAATGGGGTCATTAAGGGAGGTGGCCTGATTGTCATTGGGGTCATTAAGTCCCAGGTTGAAGTCACCCAGAATGATGATTTGTGATTTAGGTTTCAGGTTGGTAGTGAGTAAGAGAGAGATATCTTCTTTAAAGGTAGAGGGGGTCCTGGAGGTCTGTAAATAATGTGGAGAAGGATGGTTTGGGTGTCAGATAATGGGAGTTTGACGGATAAGAGTTCGGCTGAAGGTAGGGTTGTGCTAGTAACTTCTCTGATGTTTAGGGTAGATTTCGCAATAATTGCTATTCCTCCACCTAATCCATTTTTTCTGTCAGCTCGGATGATGGTGTAGTTATCCGGGGTGGCTAGAGCTATAGAGGGGCCGGCTGCTGGGTGGAGCCATGTCTCTGTGATGGCGATAAAGTCTAGGTGGTTGGTGTAGATAATGTCGGCGACATCAGTAGCGTGGGCTACCAATAAGCGTGCGTTGATGAGAGCTCCCTTGATGGGTGTCAGTGGAAGATTGACTTTCATGTGTGGTGGCGGGTAGGGTGTTGCAAGATTGGTACTTGGTGGAGGGTCAGTAAGTGAGGTGGGCTGCGTGAGGTTCCTAGCATGATTAGTGAGCATTCTGGTGAGTTTTACATCATGATTAGTGCGATGGCTGAGTCTAGCGTTTCTAATCATGGTTGGTGGGGCTTTGTAATGGTGAGCAGAACATCATCCGCATAGAGGGCCACTTTATGTTGCACAGAGCCAGTACTCGGGCCACTGATTCGGGGTTTTTTCCAGACTCGTTGAGCCAACGGCTCCATGGCCAAAGCAAAGAGCAAGGGGGACAGAGGACATCCCTGTCTCGTTCCGCACGTGAGGGAGATAGTTCGATAAGCAGCTGCCGATTCTCAGCATAATCCTAGGGGCCTGGTAGTTCGCAATGGTCATTTTCTGGAAGGTCGGGCCAAAGCTAAAGGCCTCTAGAGTGAGGAGCAGATAAGACCAGTCCACCTTGTCGAACGCTTTGGTTGCGTCCAGCGCCAGTAGAGCTAGTTGTTGGGAGTCCCGGGTGGCGATCTCAATTGGGTCCAGAGCCCTGTGGATGTTGTCTTTCGTCGACCTATGGTTTATAAAGCCGGTTTGATCCCGGTCTATGATCTTCGGGAGGATAGGTGCTAGACGATTGGCCAGGATCTTGGAATATATATTGGCATCCAGATTCAGCAAGGCAATGGGTCTATACGAGCTAATGTCGTGGGGGTCCTTCCAAGGCTTGGGGATAAGGACTGTGATAGATTCTTCCATTGTTGGGGTGACCGTTCCCGTGGCCACGAATGAGTTGTAGAGGCGGGCCAGCGGGGGCCACTAATTGGGGACGGAAGATTTTGCAGAAGCGGGTGGAGAATCCCTCCGGGCCCGGGGCTCTAGATTTTAGGCTCTTAATGGCTGCCTCCACCTCCTCGGTCGTAATCGGCGCTTCAAGGTGTTCCCTGGCCGCCAGGGTCAGGTGCGGGAGGGCTGCCTCTCGATTGTATTAACGTTGCTTCGTCGGATCCTTCGGGGCCGCTGTCATTATTTCCAGGTGGTGGGCAGTTGCCAAGCGCACTTTCTCATGGTCCGCGTAGTGGCTTATCCCCTGCGGATCAAGGAGGCCCAGGATGGCATTCCTACTCTTCACCTTTGCCAGTTTGTTAACCCTAAGTTTGTTGGCCTTATTGTTGTGGGCGTAGTACCATTGCTTGGTTCTGTTTGGCAGATTCGCTGTAGCCTCAGCGTAGTGAGCTTCCAGCTTTTTCCTAGCCATTTGTAGGATCCTGTAAGATTTGGAGGCCCAGCCATTCCTTTTGTGAGTAGCCTCAGCTTCACGGACCTCAGCCTCCAGGACGGCTCAAGTCACCTGCTTTCTTTTGTGGAATGTGGCACCTTGGGCGATCAGCTCTCCTCTAAGGACCGCTTTCATGGCATCCCAGGTGTTGGCCAGGGAAGTGTCCTCGTCCCGGTTTTCAGCGAAAAAAATCTTGATGGAGCTGGCGATTGAGTCTCACAGCCATGTCCCCCAGAATAGGGTCATATAAGCACCACCGGCAACGTGGAGGGGGCTCTGGGTCATTTGACCGCAAGGCCAATGTAACTGGGGCATGATCCGAGAGGATCCGGGGGCCAATTACCACATCATCAATGAAAGTCTGGATCTGTGGGGGGATCAAGATCCGGTCAATTCTAGAGAAAGTACGATGCACATATGAGTAAAACGTTAAGTCCCTTTGATCCGGGGACAGTACCCTCCAAGAGTCTACAATGTTCAGCGTGCGAAATAGGTGGAGCAGGCCAGTGGCCAACTTCAGGTCTCTGGGTGTCGGGGGGGGGGGGTGGGATCTGTCCTTGAGGGGGTCCGGGGCCCCATTAAAGTCTCCTCCCATGACGACATGCCCCTCAATGAATGGGAGGAGGAAGTCCTCTAGGTCCTGGTAGAAGCCCTCCTGTTCGTTCGGAGCGTACACCGAGATGAGGGTATAGAGCTGGCCATGTATGGTGCATTTGATTGCAATGAAGCGACCCTCCTGGCATCGTCTTGAGTCAAGGATCTGGGGCTTCAGGTCTTTCACGAATAAAATAGCGGTGCCACCCTTCTTAGTTCCGTTAGAGGCAAGGAATTGTAGCGGAAAGAATCTGCTTCGTAAGCGAGGAAAGTCCACCATAATCAAATGTGTCTCTTGCAAGAAGGCAATCGACGTCCCGTCGTCTTGTAGCCTCTGTAGAATTGATTTCCTTTTCGGGGGGGTGAGGGGGGGATCAGGCCCCTAACGTTCAAGGTGGTGAACTTAAGTTTCAGATGCGAAGGTTGGTCCGGAAGATCCACTTGCTGGGGGGAGGGGTGTCGTGGGGGAGTTAGGTCAGCCATGGACGTGAGAGCTAATTGTTTCGGGGTCGCCTGTGGTTGAGGGTTTTTTAACTGGTCTCCGACGGGAGGAATTCACATTCACGAATGACCTCCAGCGAGAGGTCCAAATTGCGGTCAGGGGGGTCGTTTTAGAACTATTGACATGGCCCCTAGGCGCCAAGGCTGTCATCCAACAGCGCCAACATGGTTGAAGGTTTCTCCAAGGGTAGAGTGGTGGCATCCGCCTTGTAGGGGGTTATGGACCGCATGGGGTCCGCGGCGAGATGTAAAAGCTTCAGGTGTTTCCAGTACCATGTGTCTGGTGCAGGCATTATAGCGCTTTATTTAGGTTTCGGTTCCTCTGCACCCTTGACCATGGGGTCAGTTTCGGTTTTGGGGAGGTTGTGTCTAAAGCCGGGCTTGTTCGGCTCGGAGCGGAGGGGTCTGAGGACCCAGGGGAGTCCGAACGAAGGATTGACGCTGCATCGTCAAGGTGGCTGATGGTGCGCGGGGTGCCCTTGTACAAGAACTGTAGAGCAGTAGGAAAAAGCCATCGATAACGGATCTGCTGATCCCGGAGAAAAAGTGATAAAGGCTGGAGCATCCTGCGCTTCTGAAGAGTCAGCGGGGAGAGGTCTTGGAAGATCTGTATCGGGATTCCCTGGAATGAGAGCTCGTCCTTTGAATGGCCAATAGCTGCTATGGCCTCCTTGGTGGTGTAGAAGTGGACCCTAGTGATCACATCCGGGGGGGGCGTCTGTGCCGGTACCCTGGCGAGGGCGCAACCTGTGGGTCTGATCCAGCAGGAATGGGTCTCATCCAAGTCTGGCAGGAGAGACTGAAAGAAGGTGCTGACGTATTCAGGGAGCTCCCGATCGGAGATTGAAGCGGGCACCCCGCCGAGGCGCAGCTTGTTGCAGCGAGAGCGGTTTTCCATGTCCTCCTGCTTATATTGAAGGATTTCGGTTCTCGCCACTAGCGACTGGACAGCACGTTGATTTTCCATTAGCGAGGTGGAGTGGTCTGTGGTTAGGTCCTCGACCTCCCCAACCCTCTGTTCTATGCCGGCGACTCTTTGTTCTGTCTGTTCCAATTTGGCAGTGAGTTCCGTCATGCAGGCTATAAATTCCGATTTAATATCGCTCATGAAGGCTTGGAGATCCTCCTTGGTCGCAAGCCCCCCCCTGCCGTCGGCCTGCTTCTGGGGAGTAAGTTTGGGGGGGGTCTGCTTTCTTACCCCTCTCCGAGGCTTGCAGCATGGTAGAGATGTTGGTCGATTTAGGGAGCTTTAGTGCTTTGGCCATGGCTCTGAGGCGAGGGGACGTCGCCCAAGGGTGAGTCTCGTGTCCACATTCTACGGAAGGCAGAAGAAGGTGGCCAAATAGATGTGTGGGATGGGTAGGGCCAGGGTGTCCCAGGCGGTGGAGCAGACAGGATAAGCTTCCAGATTCTCACGAAGCGGCACAGTTCATTGTGGCTGAGCAGTCCAGCAAGATGGGTGGCCGCCTAGGAAGATGGCGGCGGGGACCGACACCCCCAGCCGGTGGCAAGGAGACGTGTGCAGGGGCGCCCCAGGAAGTCAAAGGGTGACACACTCCGTATGGGGCAGGGCTAGTGGGATCGAGGGTCCTTTGACCAAGTGGGGTCAGGGAGGAATAGTAGGCTCCCAAGGGGGGTGTTGCGGTGGGCCCCAGATCGACCCCGGGAGAGGCTGGGAGCAGGTAGCAGGGTCTACCCCTTATGCTGAGGGGCCGCCAATCTCACCTGGGCGATGTGCGTGGCCCCCACACGAGCTGGGGTCACGCTGTAGCTGGAGGGCCTCTGATGGTAGCCGGGGGAGGCAGGGCCTCTCCCCCGGGAGCAGCAGGCAGAAGATGGGCAGGGGCACCCAAGGAATCGAAGAGGGCGCTGGTGTAGGGCAGGGGAAAAGCCCCCACAAGGGACCTGTAGATATAACAGGGACACCAGCGGGTCCGCCGCTGGAGGCGGGCGGTGAGTGAGCCTCCGGCTCCAAGATCAGTCCAAGGCCCTCGAGGCCGCAGCCACTGGTGGTGCAGCAACAGGCAGGAAGTCGCCGGAGCAGGGGTGATGGAATTCGGGCCCCTGCCTCCCAGGCAGGGCCGCCCCCCAGCGCGGCCCCAGATTCGGGCAGGCGCCTCCCAGCAGGCCCGGGGGGGGCAAGATGTCAAGGCCCAACAGGATGGTGTCGCGGACCCGAGGCTCCAGCAGCGGGCCTTGCAGCGTCAAGGATCAAGCACAGGGGGCGTCCAGCTGCAGGATGTCGGGTGGTGCAGGCCTCATACATGGTCCCTGCTATCAGATGCGGCTTAGGGGCTGATGAGTCCCAGCCGCCAGCTTGGGATGAGTCGCGGAGATGCGGCCGCCATTTTGGGCCGTATTACGGGTGCGGGCGTCCAGGCTCCCTGTCGCGTTTTCACAGTTGGCGAGAGCATTATGCACTCAAAACGCTGTCATATGTAGCCCGGGACCTCAGCAGCTGAAGGCTCGCCATCTCGTATAACGAACCCGGCTGGAAACGGGCAGACTTAGGGCTTCGCCGCGGAGGCCATCAAAGGAGCTGCCTCATCGCTGGCGCTCCAGGCAACGCCCCAACAGAACTGGATTATTGAAGAATGTTTGTATTTGCTTTTGACACAGAACTGGATTATTGACAAGAACTTCACTGAATTGAATTTTGGGTTGAAAGATCCTGTTTTAAACCTAGACAAGGTAGAACCGACCCTGGTTATAAGGATATTGGTATAAGAAACTTTGTGTGAACCGAACTATTGTTTTGTTGAATTTGAACGGCCATATGTTACCTCTGTTTTATTGTATGTGTAAGTATGAGGGGCAGATACCATTTTATGTTAGCGTTTTTCCTTTAGTTTTGATTTCATAGATAAGGAAATCCTAGTTACGTTAGGGAATTGAGGCGTTTATTAATCCCAAATAAATTGATAACATGGCTAAATGTGAAAAACTTCTATCCAGTTGCCCGGCTCACATTTAGGACCCCTCACACTTAGCTGGTGTCACTGGACCTTCAGGATGCATATTTACACATGCCTATCCAAAGGAAGAACAGGCGGTTCCCAATGTTTGTCATCTGGACGTGCATTACAAATTAAAAGTGCTCCCTTTTGTCTTAACATGTGCCCCTGGTGTCTTTAACAAGCTGATGGCAGTAGAAGCGGCCCACCTCAGGAGAACCGGCTTTTTTTTGTTTCTGTACTTGGATGATTGGCTGATCCGAGCATGGTCCCCAGACAGATTTCAAACCATCTGGAGGACACCAGTTTACTACACAATGACTTGGGTTTCTCCCTAAACTTAAAGAAATTGCAGACCTCACCAGTGCAAAAGCTCCAGTTCTTCTCAGCAGTCTTGTACACCCAGGAAGGGAAGGCTTTTCCTCCCGAAGGGAGTGACCAACGTGGAACACATGGTCCGTCTGTTCCAGAAATCCAGCAGTCTCCTGGCATCCGCTTTCCTGCACTTGCAGGGTGTCATGGCATCCTGTATTTTTCCGGTTCCACTGGCGAGACTTTGGATGAGATCCCCTTCAGTGGCTTCTCAGGAGCCAGTGGTTGCAGTACTTCAGCGATATGTCGAATGTGCTCCAGGTGTCAAGGTCTGTGGCAAATAACCTAACCTGGTGGAGCATGTGAACGAACGTGTTTGCGGGAGAACCTTTCTGGGCGCCATGACCGTATGAGCAGGTTGTCATGGATGCCTCGCTGAAGGGGCGAGGCGCTCATTGCGGGTCTCTCCAGATCTGCAATCTTTGGTCTGGGATGGAGAAAGCTTACCACAACAATCTGCCAGAGCTGAAAGCATTCAGACTGGCTGACGGCTTTTGTGCCTTATCTGTAGAGGAAGCACATCCTGGTGTTAACGGACAATACAGTGACCATGCACCTCAACAAGTAACAAGGTGTGAGATCATTGCCCCTGTGCAGGGAGGCCATGCAGCTATGAGTCTGGATGCTAGAGAACAACATCTCCGCCTCCGCAGCTTATTAAGCAGGCAGAGCTCGGTCTCCCACGAGTGGGAGCTATGTCCGGAGGTCATTATGGAGATCTTTACCTGGTGGGGCACCCCAACGGTAGACCGGTTTGTGACGGTGGACAACACGAAGTGCAAGCTGTTCTGTTTGAGGAAAATTCCCCAGGGGGAGAGGTGTGGAGGGAAGGGTGGAGAAATAGGGGATGTATTTTTAGTGGAGTGCTTCTTTTACCTCCATTATTATGCATTCCTGCTTATACCAGTCATCCCTTCGGTTCTCAGGAGGTAGCAGATATTCAGGGCTCACCTACTCCTGATCGCCCCAGACTGGGCGAGGAGGACGTGATATCCGAATCTCCTGGAACTAGCCGTCTACCTACGTCTTTGGCTTCCTCTGAGTCTGGATCGCTTGTCACAATCAGGAGGCAATGTGCTTCATCTGAACCCGATCCTCTCAGCCTGCATGCTTGGGTTTTGAGAGGCTGCGGTACAGGGAGGGACTTGGATGAAATGGTACTTGAGGGGCTGTTGGCTGCACGTAGACCATCCACTAGGTCCATGTATGCATGAAGATGGAGAAGGTTTGTGTGTGTCCCACCGCCCCAGTGATTTTTCTTTGCCCTAGACAAGTCAGGTCTGCAAGTGGGCACGGTGAATGGGTATCTGGCATCTTTTCCTTTTTTAAATGACACCAGAACAAGGTTCCTTCTTTATCATTCCAGTGGTGGTCCAGTTTTTAAAGGGCCTAGCGAACTCTTCCGTCCTTCGCCTTTTGTGGTCCCTGATTGGGATCTAAACTTGGTTCTCACCTTCCTCATGGCAGCTCAGTTTGAGACTTTGCATTCAGCTCCCATCAGACTCTTCAGATTGAAGACTGCTTTTTTGAATTGTTATCATGTACGCTAGAGAGGTCAGTAAACACTCTCTAGTAAAGACAGTAATTGCATATGAATTTTTTATTCAATGAATATGTACTATGATAAATGTATGTGTAAAGTTCATAATGAACTAATCACATTAAAGGTAAATAAAGCCCCTTTCACAAAGTTCTTTAAAGAAAGTCTCCCTAAAAGTGTGCCCTAAGTTTTTGCCAAAAGTGGTATCAGAATTTCATCTGGGCCAGAGAATCGACCTACCAGTGTTTTACCCTGTAACCGATCCTTCAAAGGATGATGAGAGGCTCTACAGTTTGGATCCCAAGAGGACACTGAGTTTTTACCTGGCTCGCACAGGCTCCTTCAGAAGGGATGACCAATTGATTGTTGCATTTTCACAATCCAGGTTGGGACGAGCAGTTACTAAGCAAACTATCTCTCGCTAGATAGTGCTGTGCATCTGAATTCTACCAGACCGCCAGTAAGGAGGTTCCCAGCAGGGCTTAGGGCCCACTTGGCCAAAGATGTTGTGACCTCCTCGACCCTCCTGAAGGTAGTGCCAGTTAGACATTTGCCACGCAGCAATGTGATCTTCCCTTCCCACGTTTGTCAATGATTACAGCTTGGACTTGGCCCATGGGGCGGACGTGCACTTTGGTAGGGCGGTCCTCCAGAGCTTTTTGGTGTGACTTCCAACCATCCTCCAGCATGGATACTTCTTTGGGATTCTCTCAAGATGAGGGATCTGTGGGAGATTGCAGTACATTGAAGAAGAAATTACTTACCAGTTATGTTCTTTCTGTAATTCTTTTCTCACAGATTCCTCATCGCCCTCCCAGCCTACCCCACCTGGAAGCCCATGGTCCTAATCCCATTCTGCAATAATTTTTGTGTGCGGTGACATCAGCAGAGTGCTACATTTTGGGCGGCAGCAGCAGCAGCTGACTGACAAGATTGCCCTACATCTTATGGTTGCGTTTCAAGTTTGAGATATCGAAGAAAAAAGTAACTGAGCAATGGTTCTTTGCTGTTGTTGTTCGGTTCTATGCCTTTCCCCCATTACTGTATGCCCCTCTCACAGGCTGAGCTGAGGGGCGTGGGGGGTAGTGGGGGAGGGGGCGATCAGGGAAGAAGTGGGAAACTTGGGTATGGGGTTATAGTGCATCCTTTTATACAACTCCAGACGTCACGTCCATTGTCGAGGAATAGCACAGTGATAATATCGAGCACGCCATATGCCCTCTGTTGAAATATTTTCCCAGCCGTTGACGCTGGATAACTATCAAGTTGCGGAATCTGTGGGAGTAGAATCCATTTAAGGAACATTACTTATGTCATTTCACAGCCTACTGATATTGCACATGGAGTGTTTTGCTTATTGATATTCTTGTGGTAATTCGTAATAATGCACATTGGTAATTCGCTATGACAGTTCTTTTGTTCTCAATTATACGTTTTCACCTTATTCATATGCTTCTCATTGTTAGTAAAATAACACATAATTGATCTGCTTTTTCACATGTTTCTCCTTTTAAAATTACAAGTGTTTAACTTATTCATATAGTTCACACTGTGGGAGTTATTCTGTTCTGCATTAGTTTTCTGCTTATTTGTATGCTTCTGATTCTTTATAATACACCTTGCCATTGTTCGGAGTATTCATATGTGTTTACTTGTAACATTGAGAGTTTAACTTATTTGTACGCTTCTGCTTTTTCGTAATATTAAATATTATGAGAATTTTACAAGTGTCGAAACTATAGATAAACCTTGTTTTTACTTACTAACTTAAGCTTAGCAGAAGCATAGACAACTTCATACTAAATAGTTTGACTGCCAAAAATCTCAGTGATGTGGCCAATTTATATAACTGATTCTAAACGTTCGCTTTGCCTGTAGAGAGCTCTATTATAAGAAAGTGAACAAAATGCTTTTAAGAAACTTATTGTAACTTTTGATTGAGTGCATGGATTCTTATGAAATTTGGCATGATCAAACAGATCTCTCAGGTTCAGTAGCATGTCAAATTAGGTAAAGATGGATTCAGAGGTTTACAAGTGGTAGGGAAAGTATTTTACAGGTTTACCACAGAACATGCAATGTAATCTTCTAGATCCTGTCTGTGTCTGGAGCTATTTCAAATTTAAGGAATTTGCGGCAGTATTATGGATTGCATCCATTAAAGAACATTAATGAAAGTAATTTGTTCTATATTTTTAATATTTGGGAAGTTAATTTTATTTTGTTTAAAATAAAACAATAACCTAGCTCAAGTGCAGTGGCGCGCTGTACAGGATCTGGGTAGCCAGCGTTTGGGCTGGCATTTTTTAATTTTGGCACACTACTGTGAGTTTCTGCCTGTGTGCCAGTCTGTGCCCCCTTTGGGATTAGTTCTTGGTCAGGTGTATTTAGTTTGTCCCGGAAATGTTACTTTAGATTTGTTATCTCAGCATTGGGAATTTGTTCATGTTGTAATATGCTTGTTTTTCTTTCACAGTTTAAAGGATTTGATCCCAATCAGTTGTGCGTAGCTACTTTAGTCTTTGAAGGTGACCGAGAGAAGGTTCTTCAGCATGAAAAACAAGTTTATGACATTGCTGCTAGATTCGGGTATGATTTCAAGAAAACTGAAACCTGCTTTTGAAATGACTGTTGTGCTGTAAAATGTTCTTTGTACTAATGAGTCTGCTTTCAGGCATTCCCACTACATTACATGTAAAAATCAGAGTTGCTTTAAAATGTATTTTTTCACATGCAACCATCTAATAGCCTATTGGCTTGGGCCAGCAAGGATCCCAGTACTTTTCCAGCATTGGATCTTTCATGGATTCACATGCTTAGAATATTCCCCGTCAACAGACTGGGAACCCTCGGTACGCTTATAAAGCCGTTCCCATAGGAAAACCTTCAACACTTTTGTGTCCTGTCCACGTCGTTTTGGGCCCGCGCACGCATGCCCCACTAGGACATAGCGGTATAAATGCCCCGCCCCCGCGGCTCCCTTCAGATTTCAACCGTCTCCAAAGTAGTGGGAGCACCTTGTGTAGTCTACTATTTTGTCTAGGTTATGCTGTTGGAGTTTTCTCCTGATGTCAGGGAAAGCGCTGTTCCGTCCGTGCGCTACGTGCGGGTTGAAGGTGTACGAGGGGGACGGACATATGGATTTCATATATTGTCTACACCCTCATCATTCGGCAGACAAGTGCAACATATGTAAGGGCTTCTCCCAGAAGACTCTTAAAGATCGAAGTCCAAGACTTGTGGCATGGTTAAACGATGGAGCGGGGGCATGCCCTCCTTCGGAGGTGGGCTCCACGCGCAGCATGGCCTCAGTGTCAAAATCTTCAGGGGCCCTGCGCCGCTCGACATCGTCGGAACCCCCGGTGAAGAAATTACGACCGGCGGAGAAGGAATCATCGGAAAGCCATTCTAAGGAGTCTTTGTCGAAGAAAGCCTCGTCATCCTCATCTTCGACGAAGAAAGACAGAAAAGAAAAATCAAATCCTCCTCGGGCGATCATCATAGATCGACCTCGAGTCGAGATGTGGAGAAGCGTAGGTCGAGTTCAGAAAAGGCGGGAACGCCTCAAGGACCTGCACGACCACCACCACCGTCGTCGATGGCAGGGTAGTCATCACCCACTTCTCTGCCACTGACACAATTGGTCTCAACCGTTCTTGGACCGCAGACAGTAACGACGATGTCGACGACGGGGCCAGCTGTAGCTTTGTCGACGGAGATCCCGCAAGAGGCCTGGCGACCAGAGGTATACGACCCAGTTTTGCCAGAGACACTACTGCAGCAAGAGGCCTTGTCTGTGTCCTCGGGAGATGAGGATGTGAGCGTAGCTGGCCCTGCAGACTTCGGGTTACAAGGGATTACCAGACCTCCGGGAGCATTCCGGGGTCTGCCCCTCTTCTCAATCCGCAGTCACTCTTGTCGCTGGAGGTCTTATCCACATTGCAAACGTTGCTGAAGACACTTGACAAGAGACTACCTCAAGCAACTCCAGCTAGGTCGGCCATCGACGACCCGTGCCCGTCTCGTCGGCCACCTCCGTCAACCCCCATGGGGTTGCCAGCGCGTGGAGACCTCTCGGCTCCACGCCATGAGGAAGGAGAGCTGATAGATTCGGACTCAGACAGTAGAGCCTTATCGGATGTCTCGCTTTCCCCCTGCAGGGATCCAACCTGGGAGTCTGAAGCAGAATTAGAAACCCCGAGAAGCCCGGCTCAGCCGTCTCCCCCGGACAACATTGGGTAATTTCACACCATGATGGCTAAGGCTTGTTCAGAATTCGGGCTGGCCCAGGAAGAGGAGAAAAAGGACTGTTTTTCTTTTCGACCACATGGGAAAGAGGAGAAGGTCGGTATTTTCAGTACCCATCCTGGATCATGTGTGGAAGGAGGGGTTACAGACCATGCGCCACCCTTTCTCGGAACTGGTGATAAAAGGTCGTCTGGAGAACAAATTTAAGGCTCCAGAGGCTACCCCAAAGTGTCTCTCCTCCCAACCAACTCCTGACTCAGTGGTGTCGGCAGCGGCGGCGAGAAAGGCGAGGGCCCAGCACAAATGCAAGAGCCCCCCCCAGAAAGTGACACCAAAAGACAGGATGCTTGCGGCAAAAAAGTGCTGTCGGTAGGTGCTACCACAGAGAAAGCGGCCAATTCTCTGGCCATTGTAGCTAGATACGACAGGGAGATGTGGCACCGACTGGCTCCTATGCTGGAGCATCTTCCTAAAGAACATCGTAAGGTGGCGATGTTACTGGTCAGGGAAGGTGAAGAGGCCTCCAATCATGCCATAAACATCGCGGTGGACCTCGTGGAATTGGGGTTTAGGCAGGTGAATAACGGTGTGGTTCTCTGAAGGAAGGCCTGGCTGAAATACACCAACCTCCGACCAGAGGTGCAATACAAGGTGCTGGATATGCCTTTTGAGGGAGACCTTCTGTTAGGCGAGAAGGTGGACGAGGCCCTGAAGGGCATGAAAGAGGACTCGGACACGGCGCGTTCCTTGGGGGCCCTCCAAAGTGGTCGAAGTTTCTGGTCTTTTCGTCCCTTCAGGGGAGCATGGGGAAATTCCAGATTCTCTGCGTTGAGAGACAGATCCTTCAGTAGGCCAGCATACCCCTCCCAGGGATACAGACAGGCTTCTCAAGCGGCAAAACGACGCCGGGACTACCAGGCCCCCAAGAAAAGAACAGGTTACTCGTCGACGAGGGATAAGCGGACCAAGGACCAGCAATGACTGGCATCGGAACGTTCTGGGAGGCACAGTATCGTGCTACATCGACGAAGGGGAGCAAATAACGGATCAGTGGGTGTTGGACACTGTAAGATACGGACATTACCTGCAATTCAAAAGCAACCCTTCGCACATTCCACCGGCGTTTGTAGCTCAACCCCATCTGAGCGTGTTGCAGCAGGAAGTAGCACTTATGCTACAAAAAGGTGCTATAGAATTGGTTCCGTCGTCACAGAGGGGTCAAGGGGTTTATTCCCGATACTTTGTGGTGAAAAAACCAAACGGAAAGTGGCGTCCCATTCTAGACCTGCGCGATCTAAACAAAACGTTGAAAAGCCTAAAATTCAAGATGCTCACGCTCCAAGACGTGATCCGGTCAGTTCAAGAAGGGGACTTTCTGGCGTCTCTGGACCTGCAGGACACATACTTCCACATACCGATGTGTCGGCGACACAAAAAGTTCCTAAGGTTTGTGGTAGGGCGGACTCACTACCAGTTCACAGTACTTCCTTTTGGGCTGAAATCCTGTCGCAGAACGTTCACGAAATGTTTGGCCCCGGTGGCGGCCTGGCTAAGGCAAGGCCATCATGTATACTCGTATCTCGACGACTGGTTGGTGAGGGGGTCCTCCCCTATGTTGACTCACACAAGTTTGCAGGCCACCATGCACCTCTTACAACGGCTGGGGTTTGCGGTAAACTTCGAGAAATCCTCGTTAACGCCGTCGAGAAGCTTGGTGTTCCTAGGCGCACAGTTCGAGACCCAGTCCGGGTAAGTGAAGCCATCCCTCGACGGAATCACCAATCTCAATCGATTGGCAGGTCAGCTGAAAATCAATACCAGACTGTCAGTGAGAAAATATGTCAATTCTGGGCGCTATGGCGTCCTGCATTCCTCTGGTGGGCAACTGCCGCCTGTTCATGAGGCCGGTTCAAGAGTTTCTGGCGGACCGGTGGACGCAGGCCCAAGAGCTCTGGTCGGACAAACTGACTGTCGACGACGGCGAGCTCCTCCTAGCTCTTCAGTGGTGGCAGAGCTTCCAGAATCTATCCAGAGGGGTATCCCTACAGGAGCCGGAGTTTCGGCTAGCCATAGTGATAGACACGTCCCTGACAGGCTGGGGAGCACACATGGGCACTCTACAAACGCAAGGTCGTTGGTCTCACATCTCAGTTCTGGAACTGAGAGCAGTGCGCTTCGCCCTGAAGTCGTTCCTGCCTCAGAGGGTCCATAGTGAGAGTATTGACAGACAACACGACGGCGATGTTTTACTTGTGGAAGCAAGGGGGCACACGATCCAGAACCCTTTCCAACGAGGCTCAGAAGGTGTGGCATTGGGCTCTGAAACACGATATATCCATCGTAGCTCATCATCTTCCGGGTGTACGGAACGAGCAAGCGGACTCACTCAGCAGAAATATGGACCAAATTCTCGAATGGGAGATAGACAACGTTCAGTTGTCAAAGGTCTTCGAGAAATGGGGACGGCCTCCGCTGGATCTCTTCGCTACGAAGAGGAACAAGAAGTGCGAAATGTATTCCAGCAGGTGGCCACAGGAAGGCTCTCTGGGGGAAGCGTTCTCCTTCCCGTGGATGGACAAGTTCCTCTACGCCTTCCCTCCGTTCCCTCTAATACGGAGAACTCTGCAGTGGATACGCAGGTACAGGTGGCTGGTCATCCTATTGGCACCGTGTTGGCCGAGGCAACCGTGGTTTTCCGACCTGCTTCACCTGTCAGTGGATCAACCAATAACGTTCCCGAAGGTTCCCAATCTCCTGTCCCGGGACGAGGGAACAGTGTGGCATCACAATCCAGACAGTGTCAATCTCACAGCTTGGCTCCTGACTTTTTGGAATTTGGTGCCTTGAGCATTTCGTCAGACTGTCGGAGGATCCTGCAAGCAGCGCAAGCCCCTTCCACCAACAAGTCGTACAAGTGTAAGTGGAGAAGGTTCTGCACGTGGTGTCAAGGACAGACGGGAGTGCAACCTCTAAGGGTCACTCGGGAACAGCTTCTGCTGTATCTGCTACACCTAGTGAAGAGCGGATTATCTTTTTCATCAATAAAGGTACACCTGGCGGCCAACTCTAGATTCACGAGGAGAAGGAAGTAGTCTCCCTTGTTTAGTGACAGGTTGGTGAAACACTTCATGAGGGGTTTGTTCCGGACGTTCCATCCGGTTAAACGTTTTCCACCAACGTGGAGCCTTAATATGGTGCTAGCGGGGTTAATGAAACCACCCTTTGAACCAATGGCCACATCGTAGATTAAGTTCTTGTCATGGAAAGTGGCATTTCTAATAGCTATAACATCAGCTAGGTGGATCTCGGAGTTGCAAGCATTGGTCATAGACCCTCCGTACCTAAGGTTTTTTAAGGACAAAGTGGTTCTGTCAACGAATCCTCGTTTCATTCCGAAAGTTCCTACGGCGTATCAAAAGCACTCATCCATTGTCCTGCCCACCTTTTTCTCGACCCCCTCATCGGCTGCGGAAAAAGTCCTACATACCTTGGATGTCAAGAGAGCTTTAAAATTTTACCTTCATCGGACTCAGAAACTTAGATCTACGCAACAACTCTTCATTGCATATGGTCCTTCGGCGAAAGGAAAAGCAATTTCAAAGCAGGGACTGGCCCGATGGGTCTCATCGACGATTGCCTTCTGTCATTCAAAAGCGGGAAAACCGCTACAAGGGCGTCCGAGAGCTCATTCCACAAGGGCAACTTTGTCGTCGATGGCATTGTGGGCAGGAATCCTGCTGACGGACATTTGCCAGGCGGCAGCATGGTCAGTGCCTCACACATTTACCCGCCACTACTGCCTCGAACGGCAGCATGCGGACGAAATACAAATGGGAAGAGCAGTCTTGCGCCATCTGTTTCAATAAGGTAAGCCCTTTTCAAGAAGGGTCTGTGCTTATTTTGACATGTATATATGGATGTATAGAAGGATGTATATATATATATTTATATATGTGTATATAGGTATTGCTCTGTGCATGTACTGTTGCGTATTTTAAATTGGCATCCTACGTAAGCGTGGTTCGCTATACATATGCTTAGGAGGGTGCCGGATTCCGTTCACACCACCTCTTTTTCAGGATCACTGCTGTGCATTCTATTCTAAGCATGTGAATCCATGAAAGATCCAATGCTGGAGAAGGGAATAGTTTCTTACCTGTAACTCCATTTCTCCAGCATTGGTACCTTTCATGGATTCACATGCGCCCGCCGGCCTCCCCGGAATGCAGTCGTCTTGTATATCTAGGTTTCACCCCATTCTGCTTTGGAGGGAGCCACGGGGGCGGGGCATTTATACCGCTACCTCCTGGTGGGAATGCGTGCGCGGGCCCAAAACGACATAGATAGGACACAAAAGTGTCAAACGTTTTTCCTATGGGAAACGGCTTTATAGGCGTACCGAGGGTTCCCAGTCTGTCGACTGGGAATATTCTAAGCATGTGAATCCATGAAAGACACCAATGCTGGAGAAAAGGAGTTACAGGTAAGAAACCATTCCCTTAGATAAAGGAGAAAGACATTGAAATGCTTTGTCTGGCTATCGCTTTGTACTCTGCACAACACACTTGCATGCTTTTGTTGTCTCATCTCACTGCCCCACTGCTTCTAGGGATCTTGAATGAGGGACGCCACACAGTGGGTCTCACTGATTGAACCCAAAGGGACAAGGTCACATATCTAAACAGCAGGCTACTTGTAGAGGAGATTGTTGAGGGCTTGGGGGTCTGCTAGATTAGGTCAGGGAAGGTTGGAGGAACAAACTACAGAAATGTCACCCACTTCCTTAGCGGTCAGTGCGCTGTTGTAGAAACTTGTTAGTGGTGTTGGGATTTTGGTGCATGGGGGTTCATTGGTGCGCTGGTTGAGTTGGGTGGGCTAAGCGGGCACAGCAGGTATAGTGGAGCCCTGGATTTTCACATTTGGCAGCATGTGGATGGGGGGGACCAAGCAGTAGTGCGGGCTGAAGCTCCCACCTCCTTGCCGAATGGTTGATCCTTTTCTACTGTTCGGCTGAGCCGTGGATCAGTGAGGCTGGCATAGACGTGTGGCATGGAGGCATGCCACTGAGTTGAGGGACCAACTATCTATGGGACCAATTTCTGGGAGTTGGACTGCATTAACCTGAATCAGTCTTTGGAGGGATGCTTAAAACCTGAAAGTTCACGGAAACCTGCCATTCGGCCACTGGAGTGAAGTAGGATAGGGCCCCAGTGTGAACGCACGACCCAAAGTACATTGCTGGTGAACAGATGGAAGAAACTGAGCTAGTCCACGGAAGGAGAGAAGAGAAAATTACATCCAACGTACACCTGGTTGAAATGGGGGAAGGAGCGAGAGCAAACATATGGTTGAAAATAGCCGACACTGAGAATACCAGAAAGGGTACACAGTGCAGACTCCCTCCACCCTTCCCTTTCCTACCAGAGGGTGGGTAATTCTTGGGCAGAGGAATGGAATACATATGAAATGTGAAGAGAGTCAAGTGAGAAAGATAAAGAGCATACAAATGTCCATGGACACTGAAAGGCCAGAGACTGCACTACAGAGATAAAAGTAACAGAACGAGGAAGTCTGGTAGGTGGAACCATGCAGCCCGATGGAAAAGGGAACACAAATGAAGTAGAGCGAGAAAAAAGCAGTGAGAAAAGGGCAGGGGGAATAGGGCAGGACGAGATGACAAAGTAAAATGTGGAGGACATACGGTGGTTGGGCATAGTGGAAGTCTGATGAGGGTGAGGTCCCTTTTTTCTACAAGGGGAAAGGGAGGAGGGACAAATTAAAGAAATGACAAGACGGCAAAGGTAATAAGGGAAAGGGAAGAGAACTAGGAATAATCCATACAGTGCTAGAGTAGAAGGAAAACAAGATTTAAGTTGTGACAAGAAACAAAGTTGCAACACCATTAACAGGGAGAGATATTTACCCTCATGGTAAGAAAAGAGTGAGACACACGATGATTGCGTGATCAACGGGGAGGCCAAAAGGGGAGAAGAGGCATCTGAGAAGGATGAGGAGTTTTGAAAAGGAGGAAGAAAAAAGGGCAACTACTGAAAACAGACGGTATAAGAAAGTAGGGGAATGTCGGGAGAAAATTAACCCCAAACAATAAGGAAGTAATCAACAAGCTGCAAAATGCTACATGAAGAGCGGGAGAGGCAGAGGCGGTGGCGGAGGCAAGGCTTGGAGGGAAGTGGCAGACAAAACCTAATATTTAGCTGAGAGTACAGCAACGAGGGAGAATCCTTCAGCCAAGCAAAAGCAAAGGAAGGTGAGCCTGACACCTTGACACAGAGAGCAGGGTGGATTAAGGCAAAAATAAGAAAAGCAAATTTGGGGTCTCGACCAAGGAACAGGAGGGATGGATTTCCAAGTGGATTGCTGCCCTTACCTCAAGGAGGAAGACCATTGTATAGTGTGAGACGCACTTAAAAGCCCCAGAGAAATCAATATCCACTCTGACACACCCACCATCAACTATTAGGCAGGTTTGTCTTGTATGTAACACTTTGTTACAGTTACAAGGCTCCCCTGCCAAACCTCTGCTCTTTGCCTCCCAGCTTGTCCTTCTGCCCCAGGACACTGTGCACGATTAACTGGAAAGATGGAACGGACGAAAAAAAAGTTCACAGCATGCAGGTTTATTGCAGAACAGTGGTGAAGCAAAACACATCTAGCAGTGGTAGAGGTTACTTTTGCCTCGTGTAAAAGGTTGTGTAAATAAATATGGATATAGTGCTGCAAAGGTAATATAGTTTAAATGACAAACCTAGATAATTCCTAATCTATGCAAGTACAAAAAGGTGTCTGGCTACATCCAAACACCCATGGAACATTTAGTAAACTTGCAAACAGACATTTCGAAAAGATTCACTTTTTATGATCTCAAAAATACAACTATTGTATCAGCCTTCGCAGAAGGTCAAATCCAGAGAAGCATGTGTGGCAGAATATGCATGAATATTGGTACATAGGCCACACAGACATAGCCTAAATATATGTGGACACACAGATGGCTGTATGAACACACACTCATTCCAGACATGGCCTACAAATATGAATACACACGTACAGAATTTCACCTCCACCTACAGTGGCGCTATCATTTTTTCACCTGACGGGCCTTACCAGACAAGGTATGTCACCCCTTATGCGATGTGTAACTTGGATGACATATACAGATGATTAAAAGTGCCCCTCTGAGTGCGTCAGGTCATAATCTTTCCTCAAGCTATGGTGTTGTAATGCTTCAACATCAGCCCTGCCGGCGTCATCCGAGTCCCCTGCACTCGGATGAGCTGGCAGAGACACCACCAGTGTGCACAACCATACGCCCTTTGGCTTGTTCACTCCGAACAAAGATAAGATCCCATCTCACGGTTGCGCCACTCAGTCTTTGGATACCGGTCCTCCAGCCTCTACTGCGCTACAGGTGCTGGCTACACCAGAGTTCCTAAAGAATATAATCTGCTCATTATGGGTGCATTCATGTCTCTAATGGAGGACATTTATGATGAGGGGCCCCTTGTAGTGGAACCCAATGAAGTGGAAGTTGATTTGGGTGACCTTGCTACTGATCTTCTGGATGCAAGTGGCCTAGACACATCCAGCACTGGACATGCTTCCTCTGTCAATCCAGGTAAGCCTTGGATGTCTTTTCAGCACCCTATTGCTAAGGTGGCTGATACCTTGGGGTTATCAACACCCTGTCAATCCAAGTTGCAGTACAAGCTCAGACAATCGCGATGAGGGCCCAAAAGAAAGAGTCCTGAGTGCCTTTTAACCAAGCTATAGAATCACCAATTCTTGAACTTTGGTCTAAGCCTGAGGCCGTTCCGACAGTTGATAAAGACCTAGCCAAAAAGAAAAGGCCAGCACCATCTGGCCCACTGTTTCTGCCCCATCCCGCTGTGATGATTTTACCATTGTGGCAACACTTTACTTCTCCAGCATGGGGTCTGGCATGGATTCACATGCTCATGAATATTCCCCGTCGTCAGGCTGGGAATCCTCGGTAGAGAAAAAAATCAGTTTCAGTTTAGTTTCTGATCTGTCTTTCTCAGTAGTAACCAATCACTGGTCTCTGGGTCATACTGCCCCCAGCCAATGACTGCCCTCTCCCTAAGCCCCGCCTTTGGCAGCCATCTTCAGATTGTTACCGCACGCTCTTGTGTTGGGAGTCCTCGTGCTTAGCTCTCGAGCTTTTGCTGCGTTTTCGTGCTTTTTCAAAGAGAATTTCTCATTTTTCGGTCAAATAGAGCCTCAAGCTCCACTGTCTCTACATCTGATTAAGAGGGATCCGTGTCGGATTTTTCTACGTCCCTCAAGGGTGAAGATTTTGTCGATTTACGCTTCTTGGAGGATTCCAGAAGTTTCTGCAGCCTACCCGAACGTGGCCCAGGAGAAAGGAAGCTCGACGCCCGGAAAGCTATTCAGGGTCTGCCCTGGATGCCAGCTACAGAATGTGTTCGAGGAGGAAGAGCATTCAAAATGTCTCTACTGGCTTCATGAGGACAAAACGCACGTGGAAAAGGACTGTGCGTTTTACAGGAACATTTCGGAACGGACCATCAGGGACCGACACCTTCGTCTGTCCAACTGGCTGGAAGGAAGGAGTCCGTCGGGTGAGAAGAAGTCTGAGCGTTCTTCTAAGTCCTGTGAGGGCGCCCCGGCGACGAGGGCCCAACAGAAGGCAAAGCACCGTGAGTCTGTGGGCACCGGGAGCGCCGAACGGTCAGGCTCTTCGGCTGCCAGGCAGGGCGTGCCTTCCCCGGCACCATCAACCATGAGCCAACGCTCTGGTTCGGGGAAGAGGAAATCCGAGAACCCTGGTTGATTTCAAAGGATTCGGCCGAGGGGGAAGCGAGGTGGTGACCCTCCCCCCAAGGTGAAGGCCTCAAACGCGGCTAAGGCGTTAAAGGCATTGATTCACCCGGCCAAGGACTCTATCGAGGGAGTCGCAGCGACCCTGGCGCAGCCTGTGGAGGCAACACCAGTGGAGGCGACCTCGGGGCCCAGAGTCTCCCTGCCTTCGCGAAGGGAAGCCTCTTTCAGACCTATCAAAAAGACCCCTGTGAAGACCCCGGTGGGAAAAGAGCGGGGGGCCGGTGGTCATTGTGGACACGGACACAACATCCGAGGAGGAGTTGGCAGAAGTCCTAGAGGGCCTCGACGAGGACGTTGAGGAGGCCCGTCCCCACGGGAGGGATCCCGACGAGGGTGACTATGAAAGTGACGGCGGCACTGGCGAGGGTCCTAGTCAGCCGTCGCTTCCAGAGCCGCAGGATAACTCGGCGGCCATTTTGTTGGTGATACAATCCTTATGTTCAGAGATAAGGACGAGTTTGCCCTTACCACCGACAGAGGACCCGGTACCAGGTCCGGCGGAGGAACCAGAGCCGGTCCCGGCGGGAAGCCCCCCAAACAAGAGGAGACGGATCCACCCAACCCCGCCTTCTCAGCCCTCACAGCCTGCTCGGCCTTTACCCACGTCCCCCGTCCCTGGGGATGACACGGGAACAGACACGGCCACTACGGGTACCGACGACGACGGCGGTGACGACGGGACAGAGCTCCCATCACCATCCCGGGCCTCCCTGTCCGATGAGATTGGATCATTCCACGCAATGATTGCCAGGGCATCCAAGCTTTTTCAGCTCTGCCCCGAGGAGAAGGAAGGTTATCTTTACCAAAGGCGCGAGGCCAGGAGGAAGTCAGTCCTCGCCGTGCCTCTGCTGTATGGCAACTGGGATGAGGGTCTCACCCTTCTACAACGCCTGCCAAGAAGGATCGGTACGAGAAGAAGTACTGGGTCACCGACGCGGCCCCTCTGTGCCTTAGGGCACAAACTACCCCGGACTCGGTCGTCTCAGCGGCGGCCAAGAAGAAAGCGGGGGGGTGTCGGTCTCAACGTCAACTTCGCTGCCGGACGGCGAAGGGATGAAGCTGGACGCAATGGGACGACGAGTTATCTCGTCGGCGGCAACAACGATTAAGGCGGCCAACGCCCTCGCGATCGTGGCCCGCTACAACAGGGAGTTATGGTTCAAGATCGCAGCCCTGTTGGACTTCCTACCGAATGACAAGAGGGCCGAGGCCCTGGAGATCTTGCAAGAAGGCGAAGTGGCGTCGGACCACGCCATTACGGTGGCAACGGACATTGCCGACACCGGTTTCCGCCAGCTAGGCAACAGCGTTTGCCTTAGACGACGAGGTTGGCTCAAGGCGACGGATTTCCACCAGGATTTGCAAGCCAAGGTGCTGGACATGCCGTTCGACTGGAACAACCTGTTTGGGAAAACGGTGGATGAGTCCCTCCAAGCCATCAAGGTGGACACAGACTGCTAGGGCCCTAGGCGGCGTCCGGCAACGGAGGACGTCCTTTCGGAGCGCCGGAGGCAAGCAGAGTGCCTCCAAGGGATTCGGCGGTGGCTCCTCTACGTACCGCCAAGCGGCATGCTCCTCGTCGCAGGAAGCCTATAGAGGACGAGGCAAGTCGGGGGGACCCCGCCGTCGTCGCCAGGGAGGCCTAGGCGGCAAGGCGTCCGCCAAGCAAGATTGAGCTGACAGCGGGGTCGGGCCCCTAACGAAGCACCACGGTGGGAGGCTGGCTGGCGAAGTTAGTCAGCGTGTGGGAGTCCATCTCCACTGACCGTTGGGTGCTGGACGCCGTGGCCCAGGGGCACGCCCTCGAATTTCTAAAAAAGTGCCCCCGCATTCCACCCGTGGTCAGGAAGGAAAATCACGTCCCTCAACTACTCTTGGAGGCGAGGGCGTTGCTCAGAAAAGGTGCCATCGAGCTCGTCCCAAAGAGGCTCCGGGGCTCTGGAGTATACTCAAGGTACTTCCTAGTAAAAAAGAAGACGGGAGGATGGCGCCCCATCCTGGACCTGCGACGGCTGAACAAATATATCAAGGCACAGAAATTCCGGATGGTCACCCTCCAGCACATGCTGGGACAGCTGGAGGAGGGCGATTTGCTGTCGTCGTTGGATTTGAAGGATGCGTACTTCCACATCCCCATTCTGAAAGGTGACCGAAAGTTCCTCAGGTTCATGGTCGAAGGACGGTACTACCAGTTCAAGTTCCTCCCGTTCGGATTGAAGTCGGCACTCAGGGTGTTCACCAAGTGCCTTGCACCGGTGGCGGCGCGGCTGCGCCTGCAGGGGATCCACGTCTACCCCTACCTGGAAGACTGGCTCATCCGAGCAGGGACAAGGGAGCTTGCCGTGGATCACACAGCAAAGACCGTCCAGCTGCTCTCGGACCTGGGATTCTCCATCAACTTTCCCAAATCCCACCTGGTCCTGTCGCAAGTCGCACTGTTTCTGGGAGCAAAGCTCGACACAGTGGCGCGCCTGGCCTCTCCGCCGGAAGAAAGGACCATGGCCATCCTGGGCAGGGTGCAGCGCCTGCTGGCCACAGACGTGGTCAGGGTGAGGTCCATCAAGTCCCTCCTCGGGATGATGTCCTCCTGCATATATCTTGTGCGCCTGTGCAGGCATCGGATGCGCCCTCTGCAAGAGTTCCTCGACTCCCGCTGGATCCAAGCGACGGGCAGCTTCGAGGACAGGATCCCGCTCAACGAGACCATCCGACGAGCGATCCGGTGTTGGGGCACCCGCGCTCATCTGACGGCGGGCACAGACTTTCAGACCCCATCCCACCAGATAACGGTGATGACGGATGCCTCCCTGGAAGGGTGGGGAGCACACACCGGAGAACTTCACACGAGAGGCCTCTGGCTCCCGGAGGAGAAGACGCTACACATCAACATCCTGGAGCTCCGTGCAGTGTTCTGGGCCCTCAGGTCCTTTCTCCCGTCCCTCGAGGGCAAGGTGGTGAGAATCTTCACCGACAACACCACCACGATGTTCTACAGGGAGGAACCAGATCCCCAGCCCTCTCCAAGGAATCTGTGGCATTGGGCCGTTGCCCAAGGGATGTTTCTGGTGCCCTTTCATCTGGCAGGGATAAAAAACACCATTGCGGACTCACTCAGCACGGAGCTGCGCTCGTGCCACGAGCGGGAACTACGTCATGATCAAGTGGATCGACTCTTCCGACGATGGGAAAAACCCCAGATCGACCTGTTCGTGACAGCGACGAACTCCAAGTGCCAGAGGTTCGCCAGCAGGTTCCCCCAGCCGAGGAGCGTGAGCGATGCTTTCTCGTTCCCCTTGGAAGGCCTGTTCCCTCCGTTGCCGTTGCTGCTCCAACTCGTCAGCCAGCTCAAGAGGTCCCAGTGCAGGATGATCCTGGTCGCACCGGCGTGGCCGAGGCAGATCTGGTTCCCGGACCTTCTGGACTTGTCAGCGTCCCCACCAGTCAAGCTGCCGGCGGACGCGGATATTTTCTCCAGAGAAGGAGGCGCCATACTTCATCACGACCCGGAGTCGCTGAACTTGCAGGCCTGGCTCCTGCAGTGCTAGAGTTTGGAGGGTACGATATCCCGGCTGACTGCAGAGAGGTCCTTGCAAAAGCCAGGGTGTCCTCAACTCTCAAGTGCTACGGACATAAGTGGAAGAGGTTCTCTGTCTGGTGCCGTGCACAGAAGATTAACCCTCTACGGATTACGGCCCCTCAAGTGCTGCCGTAACTACTGTCGCTGGCCAAGGCTGGACTGGCTCACGCCTCCATCAAGATACATCTGGCTGCGATTTCCCGATACACCAGAACCACAGGACGGGCGTCCTTGTGGTCCCATCGCCTGGTGAAGGAATTTATGAAGGGACTGTTCCGATCGTTCCCGCCGGTGAAGGCCCCTGCCCTGGCGTGGGAACTCAACCTGGTGCTGACCAGGCTCATGGGGGCGCCATTCGAGCCCCTGCACTCGGTGCTGCAGCAATTCCTGTCGTGGAAGACTGCGTTTCTTGTGGCCATCCCCTCCACACGGCGAGTGGGAGGGATCCAGGCCCTATCCTGCAAGCCTCCATACTTGACTTTTCACGACACAAGGGTGGTGCTGAGGACGCACCCCTCGTTTATGCCCAAGGTGCCGTCTGACTTCCACCTCAACAAGCCCTTGGTGCTACCTGTTTTCTTCCCGCCACCTTCGTCTCCGGCCGAGAGGACTTTACACTCGCTGGATGTGGCTAGAGCGCTGAAGTTATACGTGGACCTAACGAAGAGTTTTCGGAAGACATCACAGCTGTTTGTGAACTTTGGACCTGTGAACTAAGGGAAGGCTGTCTCGAAGGCTTCCATTTCCAGATGGCTCTCCGGCTGCATCATGCATTGTCATCGGTCCGAGAGCCCATTCGACCAGAGCGATCGCTGCTACCACGACGTTCTTGTCTGGTGTGCCCCTGCTGGACAACTGCAGGGCTGCTACGTGGAGGTCGACGCACACCTTCACGAGATTCTACTACGTCGACCGGGATTCCATGGAGAAGTCCAGAGTCGGCCAGGCAGTGCTGCGCAACATGTTCGCTTAAGGTGAGCCTGGTGGGGAGATAAGAGATGCTTAATGTTGAGTTTTATGTAATGCTTAATGTTGAGCCTTGCCACCTCCCGTGGTTGTGCATGTGTACTGCTATGTATTCTTATATTCATGAGCATGTGAATCCATGCCAGACCCCATGCTGGAGAAGGAACAAGTTACTTATCTGTAACTGTTGTTCGAAGGGATTGTGTCCTCCGACGTATTCCTTAGCTATGATATTTGTATCTCCAGCTTGCTGGCCTCGGAAATTTTTTCCCAGTAGAGGGCGCTGTGCGTCGACATCCGTCGAGTTGGTGCTCCTCGACGGCCAACGTATCGATGCCGACGACATCATGCCTATAAATGGCCACGCGCAGCGTCCGTTGCTCAGTTCCATTATTGTATGAATGGTTACTACCCTTGAAGGAGCGTAAACTGCAACCACAAGAGAAATGTTACTGCGGGGATGGATGGGAGGGGCGATAAGGAATACGTCGGAGGAACATCCCATCGAAAGAACGTTACAAGGTAAGAAATAACTTGTTCTTCGAAGGGATTGTGTCCTCAGACGTATTCCTTATCCATGATAGACTCCCAGAGCAGTGGTATGTGATTGGAGGCGGGAGTTAGAGATGCCATATTACCCTTTAAGAATGAACAGAGTGTAACACAGCTTTGCCAAATCTAGTCTCTTGACTAGAGGAGGAATCCAGGCTATAAAATTTGGTAAAGGTATGTGCGGATGACCATGTGGCAGCCGCACATATGTCTCTAATTGGTACCCCTCTTTGAAGAGCTGAGGATGCTGCGATACCCCTGGTCGAATGAGCCCTTAGATTTTGAGGGGGCTCTTTCCCTGCCAGTTTGTAGCAGTCCAGAATGGCTAAAGTAATCCATCTCGAGATGGTTTGTTTGGTTATTGGTAATCCCAATTTATGTCCTGCGTAACCTACAAAGAGTTGGTCTGCTTGTCTAATTTTAGCAAGTCTACTGATATAAAAACTCAAGGCTCGCTTAGGGTCCAGCCTGTGTAGTCTCTCTTTCTCTTTCCCCGGATGGGGAGGAGGATAGAATGAAGGTAGAGTAATCTTCTGAGTAATGTGAAATTCCGAAACTACCTTTGGGAGGAAGTTGGGCTTCACCTGTAGCACTACTTTGTCCTTGTGAAAAGTTGTATGAGGAGGTTTACACGACAGGGCTTGTATCTCGCTAACTCTTCTAGCAGATGTTAATGCTACCAATAAAACAGTTTTGAGGGTGAGAAACTTCAATGAACAAGAGTGGAGTGGTTCAAAAGGAGCACCCTTTAGGAAGTTTAAAACTAGATCTAAGTCCCATAAGGGAACTTGGAATGGTCTTGGAGAGTAAACATTAGTTAGACCTTTCAGGTATTGTATTACCTACTGGGAAAAAATGTTCCGAGGACAGCAAGCTGGAGATACAAATATCATAGATAAGGAATACGTCGGAGGAACATCCCATCGAAAAACGTTACAAGGTAAGAAGTAACTTGTTCTTCTCCAGCATGGGTCTGGCATGGATTCACATGCGAACCCTCCCTCCTGCCCCTCTACGGCTGTTCACTTGGTCATAATGCCACTTTGCGTGCTACCAAATCTGAAGATGGCTGCCAGAGGCGGGGCTTAGGGAGAGGGCAGTCATTGGCTGGGGGCAGTATGACCCAGAGACCAGTGATTGGTTAGTACTGAGAAAGACAGATCAGAAACAAAACTGATACTGATTTTTTTCTTTACCGCGGATTCCCAGCCTGACGACGGGGGCCAAATACACACTTGCTTAGTGTGTATTTTAAAGACCTAATAAACTCTTGCATATTTTTATAGAAGCTACATTGTTTCCCCAAACGACATTTACACCAAAGTCCGGCTCCCAGAGTTTGGTTTCAGCACTGCAGTGAAACATCATGTGCCCCCTTCGCTTCCCTCTTCTCTCCGAATGGAGAGGAGAGGGTGGGTGGGCACTTGCTCCTCCCCCATGCCCTGCTCTGTGTTCCACAGGTGACCAATAAAAAACATACTTACACTTGCACGCACACACACACGAGCACACACACACACACATTCCCACCCCTATCCCGAAACCCTCTCCTCGTCGGCCACCACTTTCTGGCTGGTCCTAACAAATGCGCAGTGAGCGCATGCATTGTTACCCAAAAGGCTGCTGTTTAGTGAAGGCACCCTGTCAGGAAAATATATTCGATTAAACTGGCATTAATGTTTATTATGCCTACCTGTCTAATCAAAATTCTTGGAAATGATGTGTGTGGGCTCATTGTTGCCCTACCATTCTCACCCTTCCTGAGACTAAGCCTTGCCGCTCTGCTAACTACCTTGATTGGGTTTGGCTAAACTGTGTCTTCCCTGTTCACCATAATATGGTGGTCTCCAAAAGTCCTTCACAACCATTTCTTAAGTGTATCTGAAGGCGAACATTATTCCAGTTAGTCTTATTGCCAGAAATGAGCCAGAACTATTCCTAGATGACAAGGAAATGCAGTTGAGTCCTTATGGTTTTAACAGTAACCACGGCCCAATGAGTTCACACGAAGATCCAAGATGAGCTTACTGCAGAAGTGGAGACACAACATTGACCAATGCCCGAGAAAAATGTAATGAGATATATAATCAATTGGAACAATTCAGATCAAGTACATTAGAAAAAAAGACCAGGAAACTATCAAGCGATATTAAGGTCGAGGCAGTCTACCCCTATCTAGCACCAGACGATCTGGAGAATAAAGGAAAAGAACGAGCCTCTGAGTCAACAGGTAGATACAAGCCCAGACGTGGATGGGTGACATTTTCTGACACCAAGTTCCGATTCAGCACATAAAGATCAAACAGAATATGAAGACTACCCTTAAGGACCAGGACGCTATACAGGAGGCCTTTTTTAGGATATGGGGACCCTAGAGGCCAGTTCTGGGGTCTCTTCCAGCAAGAACCCTTTCGGTATCCTGCCTGGAGGATATTCCGACCCAGACGATGAGCACCGAGGAGATTGACTCGATTAACAGTATCCAGGTTTCTCTGTCGTCCTGGCTCTCCCTCCTTCCCAACGGGTTGGGAACGCCTGCATCCGCAGGTCTGCCGTAAAAGCTGGCTGACAAAGATAGCTATCACTTTAAGAGTTTTAAAAGGGAACAGGCCTATGTCACACGTACGTCCCTTCCCGCGCCGGGCCCACACCTTAGCCTCAGGTCACCAACAGTGCACACCCAGTTCCTGGTTTTCCACCTACTGAGCAGGTCAGAATTTTTTGCTGCGCTGTGACTCCCTTTTCTGGGTGTTCCTTTGGCTGTCCATCCCTTTTCTCGTAGTTATTGATTCTTTACTTTTTATTTTTTCTATTTGTGGTGCCTCCCTCTACGCATGCCGGATGCGGCAGGCTTCAAGCAGTGCATCCGTTGCCGGAAGCATTTTTCAGCGGCCGATCCCCACCATGCCTACGTCTGCTGTCTGGGTATACATCACCTGGTGAGTACCTGCATATTTTGCTGTGGAATTCACCCGCCGTCTCTGCAGGCTCGCCTTCTCCCCATGTCTGAGCTCGGACCAGTACCGAAGGTGACGAGGGCTTAGTTTGCAACAGAAGGGAGGCCGATATCAGTAAGAGGGGGACTATACCTTCAAGTGAGGTACTAGTTTCGGCACCGGTTGTCGGTACCCAAAGGAAGACTGCCTCCTCAGTTCCGGAGTCTTTACGGGACCGTTCAGGAGGAAACCCCCGGCCTATTCACTGAAAGTACCTTTGGGTGGGAAAGCACTAGGAGCTCCATGTGGGAAAGTGTTAGTACCTCCAGGTGGGAAAGGGTCACAGGAGACCCACCTGGTACTGGAAGAGTTATTTACTCTGGATAAAATAATTGTATCTTCAAAACCCTCTATTGCCTCGGTACACCGAACAGGCAAGGATACATGCAAAGAGGCTCGCACCTCCGGGGTTGATTCGGTCCATTCAGATTCCCCTGTACACGACAAAGCCAAATTGGCTTCTGCACACAACTTCTGGTGCTTCGGTACCGAAAGAAAAGGTTTTACCCTCAACTACCGCAGTTGAGCTTGCAAGTTTCTCGGTACGGTGGAAATCTCATATGTCCTCTCATAATGGGCATAAGCACACTCATTCATGAGCTAGTCCGGTAACGAATTCTCAGCGAAAAAACAAACATAAGAAATCTTCCGTGGCTTCTTTCTCGGGCTCAGTACCAGAGAGCCAGAAAAACAATTCAACTTTAATTTCTGACCCTGAAGACTTTGACGCTTCAAAGTGTTTTACTGTTTCACCAGAACAATTGTTCAGCACTCATGTGAGGGCTCAGCCTCACATATTGCCTCAATGTTCTCCTCAGTCTGAGGACAATTTGAGCCAACATGCACTGGGCCATCGCAACCTGCACCCCAACTGGTTCTAACCAACTTTCAGGTGCCTAGACCGGTGGTGTTGAACATTTTCAATCCTAGCCAACTACTTGATAGGATTGATTCTTCTACTTCTCCTATCACATTGGAAGAACATTTACCTAGCCTTTCCCAAATGGCAAACGACATCACTAACACTGTACTAGAAACTATGCTTTCTGAGCCCTTCCTCAAAGTCTTGGCTCAATGCATCAAAGTCAAAATATCACCAGTACTACCACAGGGATCGGTTCCAGTTGACCCTACTCCCGACCCTTTTCCCCATACCAGTGGACAATGTGGACCCTGCTCCTCCACCCAAAAGACAGAAAATGTCAAAGGAGACGGGCTCGGATTCAGAGGAGGACACCACTCATTCACCCTCTAAAGTGTTCCATGACATTGTCACTAAAGCCATGCAGGCTCTTGAAATCCTCCCAAAGGATAAGCCTTAAACGGCTGGTGTTTTAGGGAAACTGCCACCACAGCAGTCTAGGGTTCCTCTGCCCATGGAATTGTCCGTCCTGGAGCAAGCTCTAGCTAGTTGGGGAAAACCTCATTCCGATCCCCACTTCTCCAAGGCCCTAGATAATAAATACAAGGTGCCCAAGTACGAACCCTTCATTCTCAGCTCAATCAACAGTAGTCTCTGCTGCCCTGGGCACAAAGGGTAAAGGCCCTTCTCCAGCTTCAGTGCTGGACAAAAATGCAAAAGCATGGGAGACCCAAGGTAAGAAGTCTTACACCACCTCTACCTTACAATTTAGGCAGATTAACACTGCTACAGTTCTGGCGGGATTTAATATCCTTAACTAGGAGAATATAGAGCGCTTCACCGACATGCTACCTCAGGAAGCTGCAGATGAGTTATTTTTCTGGATCTCTGAAGGCAGAGAAGCTGCTATACAACAGTTTCAAGTTGTTAAAGACCTAACTGACACAACTGCTAGGGCAGTTACTAGTTCTGTCTGCATGTAGAGACACGCATATCTGTCTGCCTCCTCCCTTCACCAGTATATCCAGGAGAAGGTGCTTGAGCTTCCATTCGATGGCAAGATGTTGTTTGACCCATCTACAGATGAGGTCCTACATAAATGTAAGGCCAGTGTCACAGAAGCTAAAACTCTCAGCTCCATCTCGGTGAAACAGCCATATCACCAAACCTTCAAGGCATTTAAACCATGCACACAAGGCAACAGTGGTTCCTCCACTTCTGCTAAATCGTCCTACTCTTCCAAGAAGCGATGTATAGACCCAAGAATAAATCGGCCCATTCATCTGCCTCTAATTCTCTTCAGGAGCAGAAGCCGTCTATTTGACTTTCCCCCAGGCATGTACTTAGCTCCCGCTCCAACCATCATGGAGGAGCATACATCCCCGGTAGCTGGAAGGCTTTCCACCTTCCTCCCTTTTTGAAAAACCGTTAAGAGGAGTGGTTTCTAAATATTATTCAACATGGGTACCACCTTGCCCGTCTGGCTACTCCACCTTCCTCTCATCCAAAGCTCCAAAAATCATCCCCGGAGCTCTTGGAAGAGATTCAAAAACTCCTCCTTCAAGGACCGATAGAATTGGTTCCCCAAGAGGAAATAGGTCAGGGATTTTACTCGCGTTACTGCCTCATCCCAAAGAAATCAGGTGGGATCCGTCCAATTCTGGACCTTTCAGACCTCAACCAATTTCTGTCTCTGGATATTTTCCATGTGATAACCATCCCTCAGATTCTGGCTTCACTAGATCCAAATGATAGGATGGTATTGGTAGACCTACAGCATGCATATTTTCACATACCCACCTACAAACTCTGCTAGTTTGAGTTTCACAATAGGAAAGTCTCACTACCAGTTCACATTTCTACCCTTCAAGCTAAATTCTGCCCCCGGGGTTTTCACAAAGGTTCTGGGGTCAGTGGCAGCCTTCCTTCGGATGCAGACAGTCCATCTCTATCGCTACCTAGATGACTGGCTTCTCAAAGCCGTCTCCGGAAGTATTGCTTCAGAAGTTGCAAATTATATGCCATACTCTATTTAACCTGGGGTTCTCCATAAATGTGACAAAATCCCAACTCGGTCCCTTGCAAATAATCCAATTCTTAGGAGCAGTTATATACACTACTCTGCACAAAGTCTATTCTTTGAAATCCTTGGAAAGAGTGAAAGCCATTCAACAAACCATCTTTGAGTTCTCCACTCACCAGTCACTAACAACTTGGTGGTTTCAAAGGCTCTTGGGCCTCATGGCCTCTTCCATAAACCTAGTTCCCTTTGCAAGGCTCCATATGAGAACAACCCCGTGGCATCTTGCTCTCAACTGCAATCAGAAGAGGAGAAGACTACTGTAGCTACTTCCAGCGACAGGAGATGCCTGCTGTTTAACTGCTGCCTGTGTTGACGAAGTCCCGAAGACGATGACTCTGATCCATAGACTGTTGGGCCCAATCAGTCTTAAGACCACCTGCATTTCAAGCCATCCCACGGTGAGCTGTGACCTTCCTGGGCTGCAACCGTCAGTTCCCATGGAACTCGAGCCTGACTGCTGTGCCTCGTCTTCCGAAGAAAGAATTTTGCTAAAACTTTGGACTCCTGCTGGACCTACCAATGCAAGTTTCCACTAGAGTCTTGGACCGAGCAAGCAAGGAGAATAAATTCTGTGATGAACGGCCTTCATCTGGCTTCTTGAAAAGGCACACAATCCACAGAACCGCAAGAAGCACCGAAGGATCCTTTGTTGGGAGCCTTTTATGTCAAATTCTGCTACAAATTCCCATCCAGTGTCTTTTCTTTCATCAACACGACCAAGAATCCAGAAACCGGGTCCTGTGCTGCTACATCATGAAGGTGTCCGTCTGCAAGCTCTTCTTCACTGCTGAGTTACTGTGTGGCTGAGGGTAATACTTACCTAAAGGCTTGTCACTCCTTTGTGGCTTGGTGGTGATTTGTGCATTTGCAAGTTCGCCAAGACCGTTCGCTCAGGCCTAATGCTGGAACACCTAAAGGAAGCCTTCTAAGAAGTCCCTGAACACGTCTGCTAACTCGAAGTCTGTTAGTTGTCTGGACGAGAAATCCTCTAACTCTGGCTTTCCTACAGTTCTGCCTTATCCTGACCTGCCTACAGCTGGTTCCTGGACCACCACGGCCCACCTTCTTTCTCTGAGAAAACTCATGCCCTATAATAGGGAAGGACTCCTATGGCTTAAGGTCTCTAAGAAATTATTGCAAGTGTTAATATGTGTTAGTGTAGTAACCTCTATTTTCTGAAACAGAATAAGTTACAAAGTTAATACTTAACTTCGAGTTGCTTACTGCTGTTCTGAAAAGTTTGCAAATTATGTTCCACTCTTATAGATAGTAATATTGGTGTGCCTACATATTCCTGAAATAGAATGTTTACTACCAATGGGGTTTTACCTACCTTGAATAGAATACTGCCATTCTAAATGTGTAATACTGAGTTCTTACTTTTTTCGCTGAAGCGCTTACTGCTATTCTGTAAAGTAGCGGATACATTATTGCTTACTGTGTTTTGAAAAGTAATGTTGGTACATCTATATTCTTCCTGAAACAGAATAAATGATGTAGTACTACCAATTGGGTCTATTTACCTTGAATTGCCTATTGCCATTATAAAAGTCTACTAATGTGCTTTTACTCTCCTTGAATAGCATACTGCCATTCTTAATGTGTAAGCCTAGGTTTTACTCCCCTTGAACTGCATACTGCTATTCTAAATGTGGTTTGTTCTTTGGTTTACTACCATAACCATTGTGTTGGTTTTTATAATATGTTTATACATTCTAAATAGTACTTACCTTACTCTTACATCCGTCCCATTTCCTCCATACTGCATGGGCGTCCCTTCCAAGGGACGTGAGACGGAACCTTTTTCATCAGAAAAAAACTTTCCCCTTTAAATTTAGAGGCGCGGCAGTGCAGCCCTGGGAGCATGTGCTGCCCTAACCCTGCCCTCCGGTGCCACACTTCAGTCCCCTTTTCGGCGTCGACGGGAACAGGCCGAATTCACCAGCGCGCCTGGGTTTGGCTTCGGCCATGTCATTCCACTCGTGGATACTTCTTCTCTTCTGTATTTTTGTCATTTTATCACAGGTACTCGGTCCTCCGGCGTCGCTCTCCTCCCCGGTGCATGTTGATTTCTCGGGGTTCAACAGGTGTCCATCCTGCGACGGTTTCTTTCCATCTTCAGACCCCCACACCCTCTGCCTACGTTGCCTTGGCCCAGACCACGTCTGTCAAGCTTGTACTGCGTTCAACGTGCTTTCCTCGAGGTCTCTGAAGAACAGACTAGCCAGGTGAAGGGAGCTCTTCCAGAGATAACCTCCAGAGGACCTAAAGACTTTGTCAGTTATCGATCCAGGCCCAAGGTAGGGCCACTCTTTTGCGGGGCACCCCACAAGGACTCGCCTGTGCTGGAGGAACCGCTCAGGTTCTCATACCAGCACAAGTACCGAGGCTAAGTCAGCTACCAGCCGGCAGGCCGAGGGGGTCAGTTGATCCTCCCGGTGATGGTGCTGAGGGACCGGAAGGTTCTTTTAACCGGGTCCTCACCCGAGGGGCCACGCCCTAGTACCGGCAACATGTCTGAGGGGGCACCTATATGCAGTTCTACCGGCAGATCTGCTGAGGGCGAAACTCCTACCAGGTCTCGGCCTGAGGAACAGGGTAGGCCTCATGATCCACACACTCGTGTGGAAGGCAGCTCGACAAGATGGTCACTGTGCCAGACATTTCTGACACCTGCCTGATACCGCACCAAGGCAAGGAGCAGGTGGAGGAACGAGTGTCAAGGTGGGACTGGTGTCAACCAGGTATGTGTCCTACAGCCTACACTTCATTTGCGAGGGCAGGTTCCTGCTGTGTCCGTATGGGCATGGTACAGCAGCCGCCCGCTACCCCGTCAATATCGCTTACAACCCCTCCGGCATGTGAGGACAGATTTATTTAAAGGTTCCTCTGGCTCATAAAATCTCCTTGGATGGGGGTCATCCTCAGGGACGTGCTCCCGCCAATGGCTCTGGCACCGCAGGCCCCAGTACAGGCGCCCCTGGCCCCTGTTCAGCCTCCGTCACCCACTGTGGCCCCCAACCGATAGTGCAGGCGGTTCTGCATCAGCCTCCAACTCCGGTCTCCACACCGCAAACTTCGTCTCCCAGCATCCTTCCACCTGTGCCGGACCAACCGGACCCTCAGGTGGACACGGATGAGGACGACCCCCCTGACACGCCGTCCTCACCATGAACTTCATGCAGGGTTGGCAGAGTACTTGGGCATTCCTCAACCTGAGGTCGAGCAACCATCAGATGGGGTCCTCACACTACGTCCCTCAGCGAGAACAGGGATCCCGATGCAGAAGGATGTTGTCGCCTTCGCCAAAAAGGGCTGGCTCAAGCCCTGCTTGGTCCAGCCGGTCAGTTGACTCCTGGATGCCAAGTACAGGCAGATGGAGGGGGATACACTCTTGCTATCGGCCCACCCTCAGTTGCACTCTTGCGTGATCGCTGCAGCATCACTATACTCCAAGCCTCAGTCATCCTCGGCCTCCTCCTCAACGGCGCTGCTAGGCAAGGAGGGAGAATATCTTGGAGGCGTACGGGAAGAAGCTGTATTCCAACGCGTCCCTGCATCTTCGTCAAGCCAACGCAGATGCCATGCTGGCAGCCATTAACCAAAGGCTTTGGCAGGAAATTGCTGATTTCCTCCCAGAGCTTCTGGCGCAGAGCCAATCACGATTCAAGGGGGGACTGGCAGAGGCCAAGATGGTGGCACCAGACATCATGGAGTCCACCGGGGCCAATATTACCTCTGGCCGGGCCATCTGCATTGCCATGTCCATGAGAAGAACAGCCTGGCTCTGTGCTACTAAATTAAACTCGGATGTCCAGAAATGCATCTTAGACCTGCTGTTCGAAGGGGGTGACCTCGTCCACTCCACCACGGATGAGGAGCTGAACAAAAAGAAAAACAGCTCGCAAACGGCCAAGTCTTTATCCATCCTTCTAAAGACCACGCCCTAAACGGCGGCTTCCAAGAGCTGGGATCCAGACTGTTCGCCGACCCAACATCGGCGCAAGCAGCAAAAGGGGGGGAGGGCAGTAAAGGCTTTTTCCAGTCCTCCTCCTCTGCAACAGCCTCAGTGGGAAAGAAGGCATGACATGCCCCTCCGGGTCCACATATCTGGTGCCAGAATTTCGCGAACCTCTGGATCCTCTCTCTAGTATTCACAGGGTACGACCTACCCACCCCGGCTCTCCTCCCTTTTCTCCTCCAGTCCCACAGATTGGGAAAGCAACTCTCTTGGCGGAGATCCGGTCGCTCGTCGAGAGCCAAGCAGTGGAGGAAGTTCCAGTCTCCCAGCAAGGCTTGGGCTTCTACTCTAGGATTTTCGGCATTCAGAAAAAAACAGGTGGGCTTGAGAGTTGTGCTGGACCTTTCCACCCTCAACCTCTCCCTAACTCTACAAAAATTCAAGATGGTTACGCCAGCTTTTATAGTGGAGACATTGTGCAAGGGAGACTGGATGTGCTCCCTGGATCTGAAGGACGCATACTTGCACGTCCCGATTTGGCAGCCTCATCGTTCTTTACTACAATTTAGGATTATGGGCTACCATTTCCAGTACAAGGTGCTTCCCTTTGGCCTCAACTCAGCCCCCAGGTTCTTTACCAGGCTGATGAATACAGTGGCGGCCCTCCTCAGGGCTCATGGCCACCACATATATTCGTACCTCGACGACTGGCTCGTCAGGTCTTCATCTCCGGAAGCGGTGCACTGCACCTCCCATACTCTTATGAACACACTCCACGATCTGGGCTTTTCGCTCAATCTCAAGAAGTCGCAGCTGCAGCCTACGCAGACTCTAACCTTCTTGAGGCTCTTCTAGGACACGGGCTCCAAGAGAGTTTCCTTTGGAGGACAAGATCACGGCCATCAAGAGGGCCACTGCGCACTTCCTCAGCAGAGAAGTAACATCGGCCTGGTGGTACCAACACCTACTGGGTCTCATGGCAGCGAACCTATTGGCTGTCTCCCACACGAGATTCAGGATGAGGAGGATACCACTGCACTTCGCGGCATCATGGAACCAGGAACGGGGCTCTTAGGCGGAGATGATAAACGTTCCTCCTTCTCTTCACCCGGACCTCACATGGTGGTCCAGAGACTGCAACCTGCGGACGGGCAAGCATTTCCGGCAACCTACCCCACAGCTCACCATCACTACGGACTCCTCTCTCGAGGGATGGGGGGGCCACCCTGGGCAACCACTGCATCCATGGCATCTGGACCCGGCAGTAGCAGGAGTACCACACCAATTGGCTTGAACTGAAGGCCATGTGGCTAGCGCTCAGAGCCTTCCTTCCGGTTATCGGGGGCAAGGTCGTCCTCATTCAGACAGACAACTAGACCAGCATGTTCTAGGTCAACAAGCAGGGAGGTACCAGGTCCCCTCCACTGTGCAGACTGGCAGTCAGCAGGTGAGAATGGGCCCTGGAAAACATCAACCTCACGGCAGTCCACCTTCCGGGGTAATCCAACCTGGAGGCAGACAGGCTCAGCAGACTGGGAGCAGACAATAACGAGTGGCAACTAAACAACCTCGTACTGCAGGAGATCTTCAGCAGATGGGGACACCCTTAGGTGGACCTCTTTGCCTCCTAGGACAACAAAGTGCCAACAGTTCGCCTCCTGGCAGGGACAGGGTCCGGCTCCCTGTGCGACGCATTTCAGATTCAGTGGAACGATATGACAGCATACGCCTTCCCGCCCATGCCGCTGATACACAGGGTGATATGCAAGATCAAAGAGTCTCGCCACCTCAGCGTCATTCTAATAACTCCATGGTGGCCGGCCAGCCCATGGTTCTCGGAGCTGCTCAGCGTCTCGGACAGACCGCCCATTCGCCTTTCGACAGGCCCAGCACATCATCTGGCGCAGCAAGGGGGCAGGGTCATTCACCCCGCACCACAGAAACTAGCCCTCAAAGCGTTGTTCCTGAGCAGGTCATGCTAGGCCACCTCAGCCTGTCCCATGCTAATCTAGAGATCATACAGGG
Source organism: Ambystoma mexicanum (assembly GCF_040938575.1). Classification (NCBI taxonomy): domain Eukaryota; kingdom Metazoa; phylum Chordata; class Amphibia; order Caudata; family Ambystomatidae; genus Ambystoma; species Ambystoma mexicanum. The sequence continues at coordinate 930,116,084 of NC_090931.1, read as the reverse complement.
TGCTAGGAGCAAAGCTACAAGGACTCAGTATAAGAGCAAGTGGACCAGGCTCTGCCACTTGATAGAATCTAAGGATATCAACCCCCTTGCATGTACATTGGACAACGTGCTCGCCTTGTCAGCGCACCTCGCACACTCGGGCGTGCAGCTAGACACTTGCCGCACTTAGTTGGTAGCCATTGGGGCCTACAGAAACTCAGAGGAAGGGGTGTTCTCTTCCAACCTGATTGTCAAGAAGCATTTAACAGGACTGCAAGACTCTACCCGCCCATCAAGAGGCCACAAACGTTGTGGGACCTCAACATAGTTTTGGGTGCCTTGGCGCGCAAACCTTTTGAACCAATGGCATCCGCGGACATCAGGCTGGTCACAATTAAGACGGTCTTGCTAGTCGGCCTCACCTAGGCTCGCAGAGTTAGCAAAATCCAGGTGCTGGTCACCTCAGAGCCCTACACTACATTTTACAAGGACAAAGTAGTCCTGCGGACACACCCGGCAATCCTACCTAAGGTGCCTTCCACATTTAATCTGAACAAAGAAATAGTGCTGCTTAAGTTTTTTGCTGAGCCTAAAGACAAGACACAGAGTTCTGCACTGCCTCGATGTCGGGCGTCCCCTGAAATTCTACTTGGACCAAAGGCTTAAACAAGTCGGACGCTCTGTTTGTCACCTTTGGCGGATCAAGACCGGGGTATCAGGCCTTCAAGGCCTCCATAGCCCATTGGATGGTCTCAGCCATCAAGGAAGCTTACGAGGGACAGCATAAGCCACTGCCGGCCACCTTGCATGCCCATGCGGTCAGAGCCAAGGCAACAGCCATCGCATTCCAGCGGCATGTCCCCTGGAAAGTCCTAAGCATGGCGGCCACCTGGGCCACCCCTTTGGCTTTCTGCAAACATTACTGTTTGGAATCCGGCTCTAGATCAGACGCGGCTTTCGGACAGGTGGTTCTTTGAAACCTGTTTGCTTAAGGAGGGTCTCCTCTCCACCCTGGTGCTACTCAGTTGTAATCGCCCAGGCAGTATGGAGGAAAGGGGACGGGACGTAAGAGTAATTATACGTTACTCACCGTAGTGACTAACATACTCTTAGTCCCTAGTCCCCTTAACTCCATACGTCCCACCATCCCCCCTCCCTAATAAAACTGGTGTCATTAGGCAAGGTTAATCCATTGTCGATGCGTCTATGGGGACTGAGGTGTGGCGCCGGAGGGCGGGATCAGGGCAGCACATGCTCCCAGGGTCGTTCCCACGCACGCCTCTAAATTTAAAGGGGAAAAAGGTTCCATCTCCCGTCCCTTGGAAGGGACGCCCATGAAGTATGGAGGAAAGGGATGAGTAACTTATAATTTCTGAAAAGCCTTTTTGCTTCTTCCTAGATATGAGACAGGCTGTCACAGCTCCATCCTATGTTCTTGTTCAGTGGAATCGCCCACAAGGATGGAGGAAAGGGGACGGGAAGTATGATTAAAGTTATTCACCGTAGTGACTACAGTACTTCTAGTACTTAGTCCCATTTCCTCCATATGTCCACTCGCCTTCTCCTGCTAGTATGCAAATAGTTAATAACTGTAGCCATGTATCTAAGCGTCCGATGTGTTCAAAGGGGACTGATGTGAGGCGCCAGAGGGCAGGGCCTCAGCGTGGCGTTCCCATGCCCGAGGCCGCGCCCCACAGGCTATACTAAATTTAAAGGGGAAGCTCAATTATTTACTGCCAAATGTTCCGCTACTGTCCCAATGTTGTGGGACGCCCACAAGAATGGACAAAAGGGGACTAAGGACTATGAGTACTCTAGTCACTCCGGTGAGTATCTTTAATTTACTGTACCTAAATGGGGGCAGGGGGAACCTTACCAGGCAGATCCCCATGCCAGGCCAGACCCCAGGGACCCACTCTCATGCTAAAGCCTCAGACCAGTCGACTCACAAATTTGAATACCATGCTGAGTCTACAACCTGTGATGAATCCAATGGAGTCATCACTGCTTTACCGGGAGTGACCTCCTCCCGTGTGGAAAGGAGATGGCATCTGCTACCTGAATCTGGCCTGGGGGGTTGGGGGGCTATATGAAGTAGGATTACATGGAGGAGACAACCTCCAGGAAGATATCCTGACTTCATCAGATGAGACGCAGTATCCCCCTTTTCCCCTTCAGACTTTCTATCCCTCATTTGCCCATGAAGTAGACCCCTTGATATCCAATACGGTAATGGCCTATTGCCATGCATCTATACTCGTTTTTAAGAAAAATAGAGAAACCTTTTCCCAAAGCCCTTTAAACCAAACTTCTTGTCCTGGACAAAAGGGCAAATGCTCCAAGACTGACTTTTCCAGTTCTAATAATCCATGTAGAACTGGCTCATCATTTGGAAAGATTGCAATTAAGTTTTCAAGTAATTTGCATCAGTCATCATCAATAGACTTCATCTTCCACAATAACCCAAGTACTGTGACGAGGAGGAGAGCAATACAGAGTGGACAGAGCCTCCAGCTCAATGAACATGCTAGTTGTTTTCACAAGACACCTGTGCGAGGGACACTTAAAGATCGAAAACTAATTGCAAGAGGCTACTGCTTTTGGGAAGAAGTTGTTGTACCCCTCTGCGAGGCATGTGGTCCCTGGAAGCACAGACCAGTGTTGGGGAGCCAAGGAGGCAGAGAAACATTGTGTGAACAGATCATGTCACCAGGAACTGAGAGGAGTTTCCTGTGCATTCGGCCGAAAGAGAAAGCATCGCTTCACTTACCGGGACCTGAAGGAAAATAGGTGTGCTACTGGGAAGACGCAAGAAGAACTAGAATGACGTGGAAGCAGTCCAGGGTGGAAAACGCGCGGTAAAGCTTTGCCGCCTAAGCGCCAATGGGACTGATGACGCCACACAGAGCTGGTGATTCAACCTAAGCAAAGTGGAGACCCCGGGGCGTTTCGGCGACTGCGCCAACACACACTTTGTAAACTTTAAAGCCACAGAAACAGAGACATTAAGGAACTTGTTTGCAAACTTAGAGGGGGCATTGCAAGTACTAGCCCCAGCCATGTATGAGAATATGGAATGCAGATTTGCGGAACATCAAGGCCAAATGTTGACACAATCAGAAATACAGAACCAAAGAAGATATATGCAATTGTAGAATTAAAAGAGGAACTGTTTACCTATGAATGTGAGAAGACCTGGCAGGCGAGTAAAACAGGTTGCTACAAGTGCATGAGAAGTCCTAGCAGGGGAGTATACAAGGCAGTGACAAATCTACAGGAAATCCCATGAAAGGACTGTTTGTTGAATCGGAGAAGAACCTTTTGAAAGAAGGAACTACAAGGCTAAGGAGCTTTGTAACAAAAAGGACTGTTGTGCAATAAATTGTTCTGCATACTGTACCACTGGCTTGTTTCATGTTATACTGTAAAGCGATTTGGAGTAAAGTGCTATATAAACTCAATAAACATAACATAAACATAACTGTTAGACCAAGAACCATTTTATAGTGTTGAATAATCCAAATAGTAGTATTCTAAACCAAGAAGGCCATCAAGAACTGTTACAACATTGGTGTTAAGGAAGAATCAAGGGGAACGAAATACACCTTTGGAACCAAGGCGTTGCTACTCTTGGTGAATTTCTGTGTTGAAAGGATTAATTAACTTGAGACAAAACTCAGGAGAATTGAATTGCCTTGGAACTAAAATCTTATTTTGACTTTGGAAAATCTTGGTATTTGAATTGGGATAAGAAACCAGGGCATGGGTATCGCCCTCTGGAACGGAGGTCCTTTTACCTTGGAGAACTTTTATGTTGGAGCTATTCTATTTTTCCTTTGAATTCTTTTTGCAATTGCCTGTTTAAAGACATTTACCTTGTCACTTTATAGTTTGGTTTGTAGTGTGAGGGTCATGATAGAATGTTTGGACGCAAGGAAAGTTTTTGATTTGGACATTCTGGCATGGAAAGATGCTTCATATTTGGTAGGAAAATTCCTTTTACAGCAGGGTCAGAGAGGCATTTTGCCAACCTGTTTTTGTTAATAAGTCTTTAACCAGAAACATGGCAACTTTGTGTCCAACTTTCATTTCAGACTCCTCGCATACCCTAGAAAGAGCTTAACTTGTTCAGACCAAGAAATGTTCAGATGACTCTAAAGTCTGCAAAGCTATAGGCGTTGAGGTAACCCCATGATGAACTGGGACATATGCCTCTGATGCCAGTAAGGCCATAGTTACCTTGTCAGTCTAGAAATCTAATTCGAGACCGCAAACGTATTTTGGTGGCCGCGGGCCAACCGTCTCATGCACGATACGACAGAATATAGGTTTTCGAGTGTTCTAATGAACAGCCATTTTGATGTAACAAGAATCGCCATTTTGTTTTCTAACCATTGCTCATTGCTTTCTGTTCCTATTGCTTCGCAGTATATTTTCCGCTTACACTGCTCGACTGTGGAACATTGCTGTCTGTATATGAAAAGGACAAGGCCACAGGGCCGAGAGGATAACAAGAGTTTTGCTGAAACACAAACGTAGGCAGCACCAGGAAGAATGCCTGGCTCCTTCCTTAATGTAGCCTTTAAGCAGAGCCGCAGGGCATTTAATCATTTCACAGCTGCCAGCCAGTCTCGTTACATGGTAGAATATGTTAGAATAATACCGCTAAAGGCTTGAATTATGCTTTTCTAACGGCCCCCCTTTGCTGAGCCCGCTAAGAGCATGTCGGCTCCCAGGACGCGAATAGCACCTGATAGATAGCAAGGTCCGGAATGCAACCCCCTCTGCATGTAGCTCGCTTCCAAGAACAGAAGCACCATGTTCTATTCAATAACCGAAAGATGCCTATGCACTCACACATTGCAAATTGTTACTAGAATAGATGTTGGAAGATGTTATAGTGGCGGAGATGTCCATCATCACACCAAGTTCAAAGAAACCCAATGAAGAGGGGTGTTAACCATGACATTGCTGATTGTTTGATATGCATTTTGTATATATGTAACTGATGTACGTAATTCGCTCTCTTGCTTCCCACGAGGTCTAGAGATGCACGTTGCGTGGCGTTGAGACCGAGTTGGCCAACTGAGACTTTTGCTTTGCAATAAAACCCTAGCTTTGGGAATACACCCTCGTGTCTAGCGTCTCTATCGTGTGTGGTGACTTGCCTTGTTTCCATAGACGTCAGGGTCCCTTAGGGGCCCCTTTCAACCTGCTTTTCACTGATGAGACATTGATCAGGAGAAGTTCCTGAGGCGTTTGGAATCAACCCCACAGAAGACCAAAATCATCCTTTGTTTGTGGGAAGATCCCATATTCTGTTAAGTTGGTCCTGTCCTGTGAGCAATCGCTGAATAAAGATAGTAAACACTTTCTTCCAGTATTGGCATCCATCGTGTTCGCAGATGGAACCCTGTGACATCACTTTGTCAGCAGTAGGTGACAATGATTTTGGCAATTTATACACTTTGAAACCATTGCCAAATTAACTAAAAACACAGAATATTGCATATACCTTGTCAAAATACACATAAATCACCACATTTTTTTATTTTTCCTGATTTAGTATAAAATTTGATGGAATATCGTACAGGGTGCCGGCAACTGGGATATAGTGCAGATCAAATGCTTGGGATGTTCACATTTGGACACAGTGTGGATATCTGGTCGCTGGTTAGGAAACTTGGGTTCCCTTTTGACAATGTGTTGAATTTAGCACCCCACTCTCTGACTCCCCCCCCGGCCCCACACAAGATATGCAAGATTAGGCAATCCTGCTGTGGCCAGCCAAAAAACGACCACCACTCTTTTCTTTAACCTATAGTATATCCTGATGGAATGGAGATTGCTTCAATGCAGACTTTTGGGTTACCACAACATGCTCTAGACGTCCTGTAGGCCATCCAAAGTACAGCTCTATGGGTACTAATCAAATTACCCAGAAAAGTGCATATTCAGTTTAATCAGCTTTTAGTCAGGAAAATAATTTTTCCCTGCAGGGATTGGAATGTCCCCGAGGACTTTCTGCCCAGACTTTGGTAATCTCTGTCCTCTTTCCGTCCTGACTTGCAGGCTTGCAGTATTTTAGTGTTCTTTAGACTTGACTTCCCAACCATAGTGGTCATCTTAAATTTATTTTTTATTTTTTGGGGGGTTGGCTGACTTTGTCCTGCATGCGCATAGTATTGCTGGACCTTCATTATTGGTTCATTATGTCACTTTCTTGCTACAAGGTTTTTCCTTTGTTCTTGCTATCTTTTCTTTGTTTGTCTATTTTTCTTCATTTCGTACTCTTCATAGCATCTCATTAACTATTGTAGAGAGTGTTGACGTAAAACGTATTTCAAAGTACTATAGCTAATCTAGCTAGAAGACGAGTGCATTACTCCAGTCTCAATTTTCAGCACAAAGGGCAGGGAGTCTGCGCACTGCTTTTCACTTGCAATCTACAATAAGCATCTTCTGAATATTCATAAATTTAGATTTAAATGTTATGTTTTTTTTATGTCACTAAATCCATAAGCAACGCATTTACCTCTCACCTACTCCATCTAAAAGAGCATCTAAGGCTTGTTAGGGCTTTAAAAGCTTTTCTGTTTGCTGAACAACTAATTTCCCTGACTTGCTGACTCTCCATCTGCTCTAGTGCCAAGTTGCCTTTTAGTGGTTGTCCGTCCATGCCTAATAAATGTGCATGACATAATTGCGAGCACATAATTGTTTTTCATGGCTTAAATTCCACTTGTGAGTTTTGTAAGCATCACTTTTTTTTGATTGTCCACATCTTCCACAGATCTCAATGCTGCGTTGGCCCCGATCTATCTTTAATACTCATGACCGGTTTTTCGAGACGCTGTTTGATATTAACCTGCTTGCTAGCTCCTTGCCATTAAATAGGGTTGGAGGCCCCCACTCTTTCGCCTGCTGGTCCTGGTTACAAGTGTACAGCAAAGAGAAGAGAGGGAGGGTGCTTGGGTGTAATTTCAAGCATGTAGCCATTCAGATGCATGTTGCTCTTAGTTGCAGCGCTGGCCACAGGGTTGAAGACCTCCTTGGGTTACCTGTGATAGACTGGGGATCAATGTTTGAACCTGACGTGAGCCTTAGCAGTTGAGTGAATGCCTCATCAATTGGCTGTACTTATTTTACGAATTATCTGGGCCTCTGTATTCGATTCACCCCACTGTTTTGGTTTTCAATATGTCAACAGTAGCATTCAGAGCAACAGGCTCTAATACAAACACAACACATCAACAACTACTACATCTATTGTACTACTATCCCCTCACCCACCCCACCCCCCCAGCATGCACTTAGGTCATCATGCCTGTATCCCGATTACATCTGCTTCCCCCTGCTGTTGTTCCCTTTTCTCCTCTCCATTTGCAAATAGTGGTACCATCAACTCTCCCCACCGCTGTATGTCCATCCCAGGTTCTGTATTTTGTGTTTTAAGCGCCTTCTCCCACATCCCGTCTCTGCTACACGCCACTTATCCAACTCTTTCCAGCATCCATATATACTCAGCGTTTTTGTATCCTTCCACCCCGTGGCTATGGTCCGCATGGCTAATATGTACATCAGACCTCTGAGTTTATTCAGTGGCTTGTCTTTCGCATTTTTCTCATCTTCCCAGCATGTAGGCTTCCGGTGTCTTAACGACTAATTCAATGCCCCCTTGGGCCACCCTCACTGCAACTTTCTCCCAGAACCCTTGTATGACCGGGCATCCCAAAACATGTGCGTGAGCCCCGCCCCCTCCCCCTTGCATTTGGGGCACACTTGTTTCTCAGCACCTCTGAATGTGGCGATGACGGCGGGAGTGATGTATGTCTTTTGTACGATATACATTTGTATCTGCTGTAGCCTGGAATTTCGGGACACCTTTTTGTGATATTGCTTTATTGCTCCCCACTCTCTCTTCGAACGTCTTCCCCCAATTCCCTCTACCATTTGCTTTTTCAATTCAGTTCGGTCTTGGCTGTGCATCCCAACAAGACCTCATAGATCCTCGACACCGTGTGTCCACCTTCTACTGTTATGAGTAACATTTCAATATCCTCATTCTCAATATTCCCCTCCACAGCACTCTGCCATCTCCTTCGCAACACCCTCAGTACTGTTCCATGCAACAATTGTCCTGCCTGTATCCCGGTGTCCTCTTGCACCTCCTCAAACGTTTTCCACCTCCCCTCAGGTCTCCCACCGTTGCCACATCAGACATCTCCCATCTCGATTCTATTATAATCCTGTCTTCCTCGCTTCCCTCCAGGATCGCCACTATTGGAGTCTGCGGTGAGAGCGGGTCTGCCATTCCCATGACTCTGCAAGCCCTATGCCAGATTTGGTTGCCTAGTGTCACCAAGTAGCAGTTCTCCCGTTGCCTCCCGGCAGGTGCCCATTGGAGGTCTCTCAGATGTCGTCTCCCCAGTGTGGGATGCAATATTGCCGTCTCTATCGTGGGTTCATCCGCCATCCACTTCACCATGTGCTGTAGTTTACACGCTAGGTAATACAGCTCGATGTTCGGCACACATAGCCCTCCCTGGTCGTACGGACTTTGCAATGTATTCAGGATTACCCTATTCTGCCCGTGCCATAGAAATCCCCTACACAACTTTTCCAGGTCTCGGAAGAAGTGCCCCGGTATCTCATATGGGACATTCCCAAAGCAGTGCATAAATCGTGACAGAGCTACCATTTTTAAGAATGCCGCCATTCCCGTCATTGACAGGGGCAGTTTACTCCAGAATCCCATGGACGCGACTAGTTCCTAGTCGCTCTGTATTATTCACATCTTCTTGGGAGGGGTCTCGATAAATGTTGATCCCCAGATATTTAAAGGAAGCCCCGCACAAGGCAAAGGTAGTACTGGCAAGTCCCCCTCCTCTGTCTGTGCCGTGGCCGCTAGCGGAAAAAAAAATGATTTCTTCTTGTTTATTGCGATACCTGTGAATTTGCTCGAGTTATGTAGCACCTCTAATATATATGGCAGGTTCACCTCAGGGTCTCTCACATACAGTAACACATCATCCGCGTACATAGATATGGCGTGCCTTGTCCCGTCTATTTCTATGCCCACATCTCCGTATTCTTGCCTCAGGTATGCTGCCATGGGTTCCGCTGCCAGGATATACAACATCGGGGACAATGGGCACCCTTGCCTAGTACTTCCTATAGAGCTGCCATGCTGCTGAGTTGAGTACGTACTTCCTGTCCTAACTCTAGCCTTTGGTTCAGTGTATATCAAGCGTACCCATCTCATGTACAGTGGGCCATCCCCATCTTCTCCATTGCACCAAAATGAATGAAAAGCTCCATTACAAAAGGCATTGGCAGATGTGGGACTCGCACCTGGCTCCTTGCCACTTGATGCAAACTCTCACTGCTTCACAACTATCACTGTGACAAACCTCTGAAGTTTCCCCTTTTGTCCCAATGTTCTGAGTTGAATGCCTTTGTAGCATCTAAGGAGGCGACCATGCCCTTCCAGGGCATATGTTGTGCTATAGATTACGTGGTGGAGCCCTGTCAAGTTCTCCAAAATGCATCTTCCGGGCACATACCCTGTCTGATAGGGGTGGATCAATGTGTGAATCACCCGCCGCAGTATGCTCGCTAAGATAGCAGTAAGGATCTTGCCATCCTGATTTAATGGGGACAGTGGCCAGTAAGATCTGCAGTCAGTACTCACCTTATCTGGTTTGAGCAATGGCACTATCAGGGCCTCCCTCATGCTTTCAGGCAGGATGTCATCCTCCAGCGATTCATTGTACACCTTGGTCAGCTGTGGTGCCAGTATATCCGCGTATGTTTTATAGAACTTGCTCTGCAGCCCATCCGTTCCCGTGCTTTCCCCGTCGGCAGAGATCTAATGGTGACCTCCACCTCTTCTGATGTAATGGGGGCCTCCAATGTCTCCAATTGTAGAGCGTCTAAGCTGAGTATATCTATTTGGGGTGAGTATATCGTGTATGTCCTCTCCAAAGCCGCTCTGGGGGGCCGCATACAACTCCTTGTAGTAGTCTGAGAATACCTGATTTATCCCCACTTGCATGCTCTCCCACACACATTGTTCTGTACTTGACCCATTTACTGGATTCAGGTCTAGTGTTCAATTCCATTAAAGTCCACCTGGCGGCACTTTCTGCATACACCACTTCCCAACTTAGTGTTGTGGTGGAAGATACCAGTTATCAAGGCCTTCATGGAGGGGGTAAAGAGAATACACCCTCAGATAGCTAACCCAGCTCCCGGATGGGACTTAAATGTGGTACTTTCCAGACTCATGGGCTCGCCATTTGAACCCATGCACAAGGCAACTCTTAAAGACCTCACTCTTAAGACTGCTTTCCTAATAGCTATCACCTCCATTAGGAGAGTAAGTGAACTACAGGCTCTTTCTGTTCTAGACCCCTTCGTAACCGTTCACAAGGATAAGGTGGTTCTACGCACACACCCAAGGTTTTCACCGAAATTCATCTCGAAATTCCATGTAAACCAGTCAATAGAACTACCAACGTTCTTTCAAAACCCTTCCAACTTGGGGAAAAAAAGTCTGCATACACTGGATGTACGCAGAGCTGTCATGTTCTACATGGAAAGAACCATGCCACTGAGAAAGACTAATCAGTTCTTTGTCTCGGTGGCAGCAGGAAGAGAAGGAGATGCAGTCTCAAAGTCCACTATATCTAGATGTATTGTTCAATGCATCACTCTGTTACACTCTTGCTAAGAGAGAACTACCCTTCAAGCCAAGAGCACATTCTACTCGAGGCACTGGGGCTTCCATAGCGTTCATTGCAAATGTTCCCCTTGAGTCCATCTGCAAAGCGGCTACCTGGAGTTCTGTGCACACCTTTACAAAACACTACTGTCTAGATGCACACTCTAGATCTGACTCCCAGGTGGGACAGGCAGTATTAAGACATCTTTTCTCTACGGTTCCTTCTCATAACCCAACGCCAACTCCGGGTACTGCTTGCTAGTCTATGCACAGCATGTGATTCTAAGCAGATTAACAACCATCAGAAGACAATGCATTACTTACCGTAAAAGCATTTCTGATGGTTGTATCTGCTTAGATTCACATGTGCCCACCCTTCCTCCCCGCTCGGATGGAAGGAACATAGACACCTTTCTACATCTCTCTCTCTTTTCTGTACTCCCTCACGTATAGAAGGCTCCCTCAGGGCATAAAAAATACAAACAGAGGGACCTTGACGCGTGAGGGATTGTGGGTACAACGCATGTCACTGTAGGGATAGTGTTAGACACGCCTTGTCGACGTCCCCTTTTCGACTACGAAAAACAAAATCCAATACTTTGCAGTGACCACTGGATGTCGGACCTATGCACAGTATGTGAATCTAAGCAGATACAACCATCAGAAATGCTTTTACAATAAGTAATGCATTGTCATATATTTCTGAGGCTTGTGGAATCTGCTTAGATCACATGCTGTGCATAGGCCGACATCTAGTGGAAGCTGCGGAGTATTACAGTTTGTTTTTCGAAACTCGAAAATGGGCGTCGACACAGGGCGTGCCAGTAATACTATCCCTAGTGTGACGTCCACTGTACCCAAGATCCCTCACAAGTCTAGGATCCTCAGATTGTTTTTTTCTGCCATACTGGTCGGAAGCATTTTGCGAGTCCCCTGGCCTTAGCCATGCTTTTGCTAAAATATTTAAAATATTAATCTATTGACATCCTTCCCCACCCCAACGTCGAACTTCGACACTCGACGCCGGCTGGAGAAGAAATCGACCGTCGGCTGCTGCACGACGGATTTGGGCCTCGGAAGGCCTCTGGCCTCGGCCCGGGCCTTGGAAGGCCTCTGCCCTGCAAGTAGGGAGAGTGGGGGGTTGTACATACTCTACACTCTTGGTATATAGGTACACCTTATACATTTCCTACACTTAACAGCCCGCTGCCTCAAGGTGCGTATGGAGGGTACCCCTTTTCAATTCTGCCCCAAGTGCAATCGCAAATACCCTTGGGTCGACAGGCACGCCACGTGCAATCTCTGCTTGCCGAGGGACCACCCCGAAGCGAACTGCAGAGCGTGTAGTAGGTTTAAACCTAAGACACTTAAGGACCGTTCGACGAAGCTTTGGGCCCACCACGCCAGGCAGGCGGCCATGGCAGCGGAGGGCGACGGCAGCGATGGCGTACTTTCGGACGGCGAGGGCATTACGGTGTCGAAAGACAGCCGAGCGCAGGTCCCCGACCTCGGAAGGTCGTCCGGCAGGGCGGCTATGGGGAAGACCCCCGGCGACACAAGCGCTTCACACACTACACACACTAAACACACGAAGTCCAACCGAGACTCGACAACGTCGAGTTCTCGGAAAGAGGCACAAACAGAACGGTCTGTTTCGGTGTCCTCTGGGCGCTCGCGATCAAGATCGCCGCATGACTCCAGGCATTCATCCACTCTTGCCAAGAGTGCCTCGCTCCCTAGCCTAACAGAAGTTCGATCGTCGGAAGACGAAGACGACTTCCACCCCCAGGCCGCGCTCCAGGAGTCGGAGCCCGCAGTCAAAACCAGCGAGGCCCCACGCTCGAAGGACAGGGACTCCACCCCCGATCCTCGACGCCAGGCGTCGAAAACCTCCGGAGCCACTAAAGGACAGGGAAAACATTTTTCCACTCACGGGAGGGGGGACAACAGCAGAAGAAGCAGCCTTTGCACTCTTCCACACCTGTGAAACACACCACTCCCCCTAAACAGACAGACAAAACCAGGTCTGCTGATATGTCTAAAACCAGCAAATCTACTCAAGATAAATCCCATAGACTTGCTGAGAGAGTCATTCCCAGTTCCAAAAAATGGTTGAGTGAAGACATAGATAGGGTCATGTCAAGGATGTCTTCTTTGGCTGATTTTTATGATAAAAATCCAGAACATTTCCCTCTCGTATGATCCACAAGGGGCGACACCCTCAGACTCTAATGATCCTATCCCCCCCCCCCCCCAAGTAAAAAGCCCCGGTTTGAAACACCGATGAGGTCGGACCCCTTCGAGGTACAACCATACTGAAGACCATACTCACTGTATCAATGAGAGACTTCCTTTGGTGAGGACCAAGAATTTGGCATGGTAGAAGAGCAAACCGGGACGGGCTACTATGGGGATGATGAGGACCAGGAAGAGGAAGACCCGGAAACATACAGAGTAGATTCCCCGGTAGAGAATGAAGCCCCTGTTACCGACTCCCCGGTCGATAACCAACCCCTCCTAAACGAGGTTCTCGCACACGCAGCAGAACATTTCCATATTGACACCCACGGTGTCCAGGAGGAAAGGGACTTCGCAGAAGAGTTAGTGGGAGAAAGGAGGCCTGTTGCCCAGACCATCCCTATCCTCAAGTCCATCCAGCGAAGAATAGACCCGTCCCTGGTGAACCCGAACCTCACCAGAGCAGTCAATCCCAGGGTTGAAAAACTTTTCAGGGCGGCCCAGTCTGACCCTCTCTATATAAGAGGACATCTGAAGCCAGACTCCCTAGTTGTCACCAACACTCGTAAGAGGGCTGGAACACCCTTGTCGTCGTCCGAAGCTCCTCCCGACAAGGAGAGCAAAAAACTATACGGTTTCGGCAGGAAAGTAGCCTCAACGTCCGCCTATCAAGCAAGGATTGCAAACTCCACCACCCTGTTGGCCAGCTACAACTGCCATCAGTGGGAAGAAGTCGCGGCACTCATAGCCTCTGCTCCTGAACCTTTAAAGGGCCAGTTAGCTCGGATTTCCGCAGAGGGTAGAGCCGTGTCTGGTTGCATTTTGAAAGCAACCTTCGACGCCGCGGACAACGCAGGCAGATTGATAGCAGAAGGCACTGTTATCAAGAGACATGCGTGGTTACGGCAGTCTGGTTTTAAGGCAGAAACCCAGGCATCATTGTTGGACAAACCGGTGGAAACCGATCTGTTTGGTAAGGCGGTCGAAGACGCACTGAAGAATGCCAAGGACGAATACGAGACACTCAAGTCCCTTGGCCAGTTAACCAATAAACCCCCTAACCAAAGAGGGAATGGTAATTTTCGTCGCCCACGCGGCCAAAATTCCCAGAGAGGATCTAACTATTCCCAGGGGCAGGGTACACAGTGGAACAACAACCAACAGTTTTCCCAGGGTTACGGCAGGGGTAATGGGAGAGGTCGTGGTAAAGGCAGAGGCAGCCCCAGCAAGGGAGGCGGCATGCCTCCACCAAAGCAGTGACGCTCAGTTCAGGGTCCCTTCTCACGCAACCCCAGTAAGGGGACGCATTTCCAACTTCACCCAGGCTTGGGAAGGGATCACATCAGACAGATGGGTGCTGTCAACAGTATCCACAGGATATTGTATAGAGCTACTGCAGCGTCCCCGGAACCATCCTCCACGACAAAGAGTACACTCTTTATAACATCAGAAGATTCTCCTCGAGGAGATCGCCAATCTGCTAGCAAAGGACACGATAGAACTCGTCCCGGGACACCAGGTAAACAAGGGTATTTATTCAACTTACTTCCTTGTGCCAAAGAAAGATTTGACAATGCGCCCAGTATTGGATTTACGGTCTGCCAACAAGTATGTCAAGCCCCAAATATTTCGTATGACCATGCTACAAGAGGTAATCCCCCTCCTAAAAAAGGGGGATTACATGGCAACCTTGGATATGAAAGATGCTTATTTTCATATTTCCATGTTCCCAGCGCACAGAAAGTATTTGCGCTTCAAGGTGGACAGTCGACACTACCAATTCAAGGTACTGCCCTTCGGGATAGCTTCAGCACCAAGGGTATTCACCAAGGTACTGGCGGTGGCGGCTGCACACCTACGCAGGGAGGCAATCCCAGTGTACCCTTATCTGGACGACTGGCTCATAACGGGGGAAACCCCAGAAATTTGCAGGACAAACATTCAAAGGACTATCGACCTCCTCCACGAGTTAGGCTTCTCAATCAACGAGAAAAAGTCAAGCCTGGTGCCAAGCACCTCCAAACAATTCCTAGGAGCAATCCTAGATACCCAAGAGGGGTTGACCTTTCCTTCAGAAGAAAGAATTCGGAATATACTACTGCAAATTCCGCATTATCAGTCCGGTCAACAAATAGCGGTACGCAAAGCAATGCGTATACTGGGCATGATGGCGTCATGTATTTACCTGGTCCCCCACGCGCGCCTGCGCATGCGTCCCATGCAGGAATGGTTGGCGAAACAGTGGTCTCAGGCAAGTGGTCAGTGGGACGATCTAGTGGTCGTTTCGCCAACACTGGTACAAAGCCTTCACTGGTGGACAAGAGAGAATCTCGCACAGGGGGAAACCCTTTTACGATCCCGAAGTACAGGCAGTAGTCACTACAGATGCATGTCTGACGGGGTGGGGAGCTCACCATCTCCACCACACAGCTCAGGGTCTCTGGTCTCACTCAGTGGCCAAGAACCACATCAACCTGCTAGATCTTCTGGCAGTATTCAGAGCGCTTCAGGCGTTCGAGCCCCACCTACTAAACCTGTCAGTGCAAATCCGGACGGACAGCACAACAGCCATGTTCTACCTGAACAAGCAAGGAGGGACTCGCTCGCCAAATCTGTCCAAGCTCGCCCAGAAAATCTGGATATGGGCACTCAGACGGAACACCTTTCTGTCATCACAACATGTTCCAGGGGAGCTCAATTCCCTAGCGGATGCTCTGAGCAGAGACTCCCTCCCAGAGGAACACGAATGGGTTCTACACAGAGAGGTCGTAGAAGATATCTTCTCTCAGTGGGGTTTCCCCACCATAGACTTATTCGCCACAAGCGAAAACAGACAATGCCCAGGATTTGCATCCAGGTTCCCCCAACCAGACTCCCAGGGGAACGCCCTGTGGATGAACTGGTCAGGGATGTTTGCGTACGCTTTTCCACCAACTCCTCTCAAGGTTTCGTGGTGGAAAGTACCAGTAGTTAAAGCCTTCATGGAAGGAGTAAAGAGACTTCACCCTCCTATTTCAAACCCACCACCAGGGTGGGACCATAATTTGGTGCTGGCCAAGCTCATGGGCTCCCCTTTCGAACCCATGCATAAAAGCAGTCTCAAACACCTGACTTATAAAACGGCCTTCTTAGTAGCTATTACTTCTATAAGAAGGGTCAGTGAAATTCAGGCTCTGTCAGTGCAGGATCCCTTCTTTACTGTCCATAAAGACAAACTGGTTTTACGCACACACCCTAGGTTCTCACCTAAATGTATACCAAAATTCCATGTAAACCAGTCCATCGAGCTTCCGGCTTTCTTCCAGGACCAGCAAAGCTCGGCTGAGGTGAAACTACACACCCTAGATGTGCATAGGGCGGTCCTCTACTATGTAAATAAAACCAGACCGCTAAGAAAAACAGATCAACTGTTTGTCTCCGTAGCTACAGGCAGAGAGGGGGATCGCATCTCTAAAGGTGCCATCTCGAAGTGGATTATTAACTGTTTCCAGCTGTGTTACTCACTCTCTGAAAGAACTCTGCCTTTCACGCCAAGAGCCCACTCTACTAGAGGCATTGGGGCCACTCTGGCTTTCATTGCAAATGTGCCCCTTGACACCATTTGCAAAGCAGCTACTTGGAGCTCTATTCACACATTTACTCAGCATTACTGCATTGACACCCATTCCAAGGCAGATACACAAGTGGGACAAGCGGTTCTAAGACACTTATTTGCTCATGACCCTTCTCACATCCCACCTCCTTCAGGTACTGCTCGCTAATCTATGCACAGCATGTGATCTAAGCAGATTCCACAAGCCTCAGAAGGGATACATTACTCACCGTAATCATATTTCTGATGCTTGTATCTGCTTAGATTCACATGCGACCCACCCTTCCTCTCCTCTGAGAGAAGGCGCATGATTGCTTGTAGTCTTACCTTTCTGTCTATCTGCTTGGATTATCTGTACTCACGCTACTCCTTATGCTACCTCATGTCAGAAAAAATACAATCTGAGGATCCTAGACACGTGAGGGATCTTGGGTACAGTGGACGTCACACTAGGGATAGTATTACTGGCACGCCCTGTGTCGACGCCCATTTTCGAGTTTCAAAAAGCAAACTGTAATACTCTGCAGCTTCCACTAGATGTCGGCCTATGCACAGCATGTGAATCTAAGCAGATGCAAGCATCAGAAATACGATTATGGTGAGTAATGTATCATATATGTATATGTATATATATATATACCATTCAGATATCCTACCTTGTTGTGGCCCTGCACCCATCGTGCTCTGTGGCAGGCAGAATCCATGGCATCATTTTGTGTGCTTCCAACTGTTGCAGGGCAAAATTAACACTGTTATGCTTGGTACTTAAGTTCACTGGAGTTCTCGATGGGGTCACCCACAGGGTACAGTGGGCTGTACACCAGGAGAGTTGTACATGATGGACTTCCACCCATTAGTGGAGCCCTCACAAACCACTGTGTGAGGAAACTTCCACAGAGAACTAGGTGATTTTGGAGAAGCCTACCCTCACAAAAAAGGTTTGCGTCCTAGATGAAGTCTTGAATTGAGGAGGGGTGTAAACATGGATAATTTGAGTGTCGTGGTAATTCTCCCGTCAGGGTGGAACAGTGATCCCTCTCGACCTGGGGCAGAAGAGCTAGCAGGGTTTTTACCACAGCCAGTCCTTCCATAGAGGTAGTGTGAGGGAGTTAGGAAGGCTCCAATATATGCCGCCCCTACATGTACCATGCTTGGAGAGTGCGATCACTGTCTGTCACCCGATTCCTGTTGAACCCTATTCTTCCCAAAATTATTGGTGCATTGTTGCAGGACTACCAGTCCCTGAAGGCACTACAGCAACCATCAGTCTCTGCATTCGACCGAAGGGAGCCGCTGGCTTTGAGTCATGCTTGAACTGAAATACAAGTGCAGTGGTCCGTTCCAAAAACAAAGGACTCACAGCACCTCTGCGTCGAAAACCGAACCATCGAGCCCCACACCAGAGAGACTGATGCTACCGCTGTGTGCGGATAGGAGGCAGGGTTAAGGGGGAATGGATTTTAACACCTCCTGGTGTTGTGGCTCAGGCCGAGAGGAAGAAGGGAGGCCAGATTCACCCCAGTTATAAAGCAAGAGAACCAATGGAAGAAGGACAAAAGGGAAGGGAAAAACGTAGTATAAAAATCCCTGTAGAAACCAAAATGAGTGAGGAGTGTTCATGTGGTCGGGTGGAGTGGAGGCAGACTGAGAGACCAGCCATAGGGAGGGTTTGGTACCGAAGAATTAGTGATTGAAAAAGCCCTTTGCAGGATGGACACCTGCTGAACCCTGTTGAAGTCGACATGCACCAGAGAGGAGCGCGTACCTGAATGAAAAAAGACAGAAGTAGTAGTATCTGTGCGTGGAATTGCATGGCCGAAGCCAAACCCAGGAGCGCTGGTGAATTCGGCCCGTTCCTGTTGACGCAGAAAAGGGGATTGGGGTGTAGCACTGTAAGGCAGAGTCAGGGCAGCACATGCTCCCAGGGCTGCACACCTGCACACCTCTAAATTTAAAGGGGAGGAAGGTTTTTTTATGGTGGAAAAGGTTCCGTCTCCCGTCCCTTGGAAGGGGCGCCCATGCAGTATTGAGGAAAGAAGACTAAGGACTAAAAGTATGTTAGTCACTAATTTATAATTTCTAAAGAATTCGCTTTGCCTGTGTATATATAAATAAACCGTTATTTTTACAATGCATCAGTGTATGTGTTTCTGCGGACCATATGTATGCTTCAAGTTCTTTGTACCTCTCTACAGCCCTCTCTTCCTCCTAAGATTAACCTGGCTGCTCTGTCATTGCTACCATATCAGGTGGCACAGGTCTATATTAAAAGTTGGTATTTCTGTATTGCCCAAGATATAGTTTCATAAAGCTCCTTGTGTGAACTTTTGAAAAATTGTCCTAACAGTAACTTTGCTGCAGTTAAGTTATTGATATACCTCCAGCTTTTTACTGGAGATTTTTCCAGTTTACTGCTGTTTTTTATCGCACCGCCAAAATCATTTTTAACGGAAAATGGTAGCATTACAAATGGCTCAAATTAGTGGCCAATTAGATCGCTACCAAGTCAAAATATAGTTTTATTTTGACCGATACCAAAAAAGATAGATTTCGAAAGCCTGCTCTGGGACCGTGCAGAGCGGTCTTTCTAAATCGAACGGTTCGCCCCTGCGACACACACGAGTGCGTGCAGGGACTAACACACATGGCGAGACCGAGAGGATGAGGCTTGGGAGTGTGAGGTAAGTGACTGTGTCCCTGTGTGCGTTTCTGTGTGTGTAAGAAAACGTGTGCAGTGGGGGTGGGGGTAGGGAGTCGGGTGGCAAGGAGCAAAGCAGGGCTCAGCAGGGTGAAACCCTCCCACCCCCCAAAAAGAAATGCCTTGGTCGTGTCATCTTTGTGCTTTCTGAGGGCTGCTCAAAATCGACTGAAATAAATCGATCTTTTTATTTCCGACCTTTAGAAAGCAGAAAAATGCCTTGGAATCATTAGATCTTATCGCCAAATGACAATGTGTGATCTCATTTTCTCTTTGAAATGTTAGAGGTATTCCAACTCGTAATTCCTTTAATAATGTTGGCATAATTATTTCTTCTCACAGTAATTCAGCCCCTGTCCTATAAATGGCAGAGTGAAAAATTAAGCCGCACATCCCCATCTGGTTTGGTTGATGGCAGGTGCGTTGTGGTGTTGGGGCCTCGGTAACCTGATGAGAGCTTTTATGGGTTGTATAACCAGGCAAACCTATCAATAAGGCACAGACCCTAATTTTAGTCCAGAAAGTGAAAAGAAAACCAACAAAGGGGGGCGAGAGTGAATGCAGTAGATGCTGAACCAGTTTTGATAAAAGCAGCAGCACTGCGTCAAATAATTAGTATGGCGAGCGTACGTCCTCCCTGTTCATTTAGGGCACACAATACTCTTTCCTTAATGGTATTCATTTGTTTACTTTCACTTTTCGGTTTACATTGAAAGACTCACCGTCACGTATTTTATGGGTCTTGATGAAGGCATGTTATTGCTCTTAAACCGAAACGTCTCGACTTTGACCTGACATACATAATCCGATGATAAATACAACGGATCAGAAAGAGTGGAACCTTATGGATTTATGACCATGGACAATTGAGAAGAAATAATACTCCAAAGCTGCTAGCACCTCGCGTACATTGAACGTTACTAGCACCTCGTGTATTTAAATTGGATCCTTTTCCTTGCATCTCAGCCTTATATTGTATATGACCCTCATTGTTCATTTTCATTATGATTGTTTAAACTATAGGGGTTATGTGTCTCTTCTCGCATTTGAAATATTACGCTCTTTGAATATGTACTCTTAAGAAATGTCACTATAGTTTTGGTGTTTACTTAGAAGAAGCCCACGTGTGTGAGCATTACATGCGTTTTGATTTTGAATAACTTGACAGAGTATGACTTTGTGTAGGTAGGAATTCTCTCTGTTGTATATATAGATTACCCCTTTTCCTACCTTTGACGACCTCAGTTTGTTTTGTTCAAATTATTAGATACAAGGACCACAGATTCCTCCTGTGCCTATAATGAAGCCCTGCAATGCTGCAAAATGGGATGCATGTAATTTATCTGAGTTGCCCATTTTTGCAACACCTTGAAAATGACACTTTTTTTTTGCTTTTGTGTTTGCACAGTTTGGGGAATTTTTAATTATTTTAGAAGTAGTTGTACCCAGGTTAAATTCCAGAATGTTAATTTTGTGACTGCCAAGCCTGAAGCAAGAGCAGTGTAGACTAGAATAAACTGTGATTAAAGGTTAATTTCATTGGTTATATAAGGTAAGAGAATGGAGTTGTTGAACTTGTACTTAAATATTGAAGAAGCTTGCACCTAGATGTTTTAATAAGAGTTTGTTCCATGTCATGTGATGCTAGCCTTCATTTTAGTTCACTGCTAGATAGGGTGGGGCCTCGCTTGGGAGTAGGTAAAAAGGGGATCTGCGACAAGCAAGGTAGATGGCGAGAGGAGTGTCAGAGTTATGTCCTTCTGCATGGAATGACAGTTTGGCACACTTGTGCTTTCACTGTTGCCATAATGCTATGACATGCTTTGTTGCTTATGCCGCGCCTCACAGGACTGATGAGCAAGAAGGGAATTGTTCAGGGTAAGACTGCAATTTGAACGCCATGGCCCATAAGCATAGCACTGCGGGGGACCCTCAGCTAGCCAACTAGCTAGCCAAATTTAAGATAAGGAAATGTTCTCCAAAACTGACTTGCATGAAAGAGAAATTGTGATCTCAGCAGCTTGTGCACCTGGAAATTCTTTGAATAACAGTCAGGGCGGGTTGAATATCAGAAATGCAAATTTGCCTCCTTGAGAACACCTTTAAAATTGGCTAATTATTCTCCCTGTGTTATATTACAACTTTTTTTTGTACTGCTCTAAATCCCCAAGGCTCGTTCTTTGATCCAAAATGTTTAAGGACATGAACGCTACCTTTGGCTCGCTACCTTTGGCCCTCTACTGTGTCCGTGTCATTGTACATTTCTGAAATCAGGAGACGGGTCCACTGGCTCCCTGTCTAACAGAGAATTATTTTCTAAACCCACTCCCTGGCACACACATGCCTCCATGATGCTGCCCCTCCATACCTCATCCAGATGATTGTCAAACACATCGCCATAAGACCTCTCAGAAAGGGGTACTCTAACCTTATCCTTGTTCCTAAAACCAAAAAGGCCCATGCAGGCGAATCCAGCTTTCCCACGATAGCCGCCACACAATGGAATGCCCTTCCGCCCAACCTAAGAATGATTGAGTCTCACCAAGCCTTCCGCAAAGCAATCAAAACACAACTCGTCATCTAATACCACTCAATTGCTTTCTTATGTCTTACTAAACTTTATGTATTACTGCTGAATTATGTATCTGTAACTAAGAGACCTCACAGTCACACGTAACCTTACCAACTGAAAATGTTTATACACTTCATGTAACAAGCGCCACGATGCCTCTGGGCTACAGGTGCGCTATATAAATAAATAAATTGTGAACCTGTGCATCTTAAAACTTTTCGCAGGAGGGCAGAACCCTTCTACATACTACCGTAGGGAAACAATATATGTCTAGAAATGTTTTAATTTTATTTTGTATTGCTGTTATTTGAAACAACCGACCATACATTTGTAAACGGGATCTTCACAATAATTTAGCTATTTTTACTAGTCCAAGGGGAAGTGTCACTTTACTCTGCTTGCACAATTTTGTTATAGAAAGGCTCTGTTTACAACCTAAAATGTACAGTTGAAATCGGCAGCTTAAGCCCACTCCTAGCCATTCGGCTCTGACTTTTATTATAACAAATTAATCAGCCTCACATTAGCGTTTACCACGCACATTGGCATTGCCTAGACCTGGAATTGACAGAGATAAAAATGCTTTGGCAAGCTTTCGCTTAACGTGTTTTTAAAGCTGTGCTGTGTCCCACAACTCAAGCGTGCTTCATTGACCTCTATGGCAAATGCGGAGGGGCTGCTTCATTTAATGCAAGGACCTGCAACCTGTTGCTTCCCGAGGCTTTGCACTACAACTGAGCTATAGTGCAAAACTGTAGAGCCAAATATTGCAGATACCATAAAAGAGTTACAGGTACGAAATGACAGGACACAGCGTTGCACCTTCTTTTGAACAAAGTTTATTAGTGAAGGTGACATCTTGGATAAAGGACACATTGTTTCTATATTGTTAGCCTCACCACGTGTTAATATGTGTACTTTTACTCTTGCCCAAATAAGCTGAGTTGTTTGAATAAACTACGTCGTTTTGCATCTTGCACAGCGTTGTGATTTCTTATTACAAATGTAATATTTTACTTTTGTGTACGATTGCCAAACGCAGCAAATATGTTACAAGTGTGGAGTTGACGTTTCATCCAAACAATAGGAAATGCCACTGTCCTAACAGGATTTGCAGGGCCACTGTCCTCAATCCTTTCCTCACCGTCTACATTGATTTCCTCTCTCCTCTGGTTCAAAATGTCACTCACATTCTCTGGAATGTATAGTGCCAGGAGAACTTATTTCTTTACCGTTGGTCTTTTTTTGAATGGCACAGGATGATTAATCAGAATGTCAGTGGTCCTCCTGGACTTGCCTTCCACATTATAACCACTGCCTCTGTCCCCTTTAATTGTCTGACGGGTCTCCGGCATTAAACACTTAACCACTTAGTGGAAGGGAACCTTGCAATAACATTTGGTCAAAGTGATAATTTCCTAATCTTGGAACTGCAGTAAAGTTCTCCTCTGTTACTCTCTGTGGACAGTGTGTCTTTGGTCCTTCAGTCTCAACGTAATATGAACACTCTACCTCGCCCAAGTCTTGGGTTGCCAACGGTCCCTGAAGTGACCACTTGTTCTACTATTCTGGAATAACTGCCAGGCCCAGTTTGTAAAACGCTCACCATTCACTTCCTTCCTCCTTTGGCTTCCCTTAATTTTCCTTGCCCCGTTGCACTCCACTTCTCTGACCTCCTCTACCTACTGCTGCTGCTTTCCATCTTTCCACTGGACTGGCTCACCTCCTTCCTCAATTATCCTTCCTCCAACACCATTCTTGGCTCTTTCTCCTCCCCCACTTCCTCCTCCACCTGTGGTGTCCCCCAGGGCTCCATTCTCTCGCCCTGGCTCTTTAACATATACCTTTCGAATGGATTGCGTCCTCCCACGTATTCCTCATCTTAGATAATCGTATCATCAGCTTTGCTGCTTCGGAAAAAATGTTTCCACACCAGAGGTCGCTGTACTTGAGGTCATGGCGTTGATTTCCCTCGAGGGCTGCCGTAGAGTGTCAACGTCATCCACAGTATAAATGGCTAGAGCCGCGCCCGTTGGCTTCAGTTCCGTTTTTCCGAAAGCTTTCGCTTTGTGTGTATGAAAAAACGGCGCGTCAGTCTTTCAAGAGGTCTTCCTCATCTAACCCTTCTACCCCTAAAACTGGCTTTAAAAAGTGCGGGAAGAAAATGTCTATAACTGACCCCTATCGAGTTTGCCTCTGATGTTTGGGTCCGGACCATTGAGTTGACTAATGAGTTTCCTGTCAAGCTATGACAAATAAAACTCAAAGTACGAGGTGAATTGGCGGTGGGGGAGGAATCTTCGAAGGCCTCTTCGACGAAATATAAAGACTCTGCAGAGTCTAGGGAAAAGTCTCGACGTAAATCGAAGAAATCTAGGTCGAGGAGTCGGTCAAGAAAATATTCAAAGATGGCGAAGTAGAGGCGTCACCGATCTCCCTCTTCTAGTTCGTCTTCTGATACAGAGCTTATCACCTGTCCATCAAAACATGATTCCCTTAGAAAATGGCTGGCTTTTAGAGCCTCGATGATGCAAATCGTCGAATGTGGCCCAGACCCCCTCGCAGTAATCGCGTGAAGACCATGCCCCGGCTTATTCTAAAGATGACAGATGAAGGTCAGAGACTAGAGGCTCTAAATCCAGTGAAAAATCATTGAGGGGGTCGTAGACAGAAACCTCTGACGCCTCATAAAAAGAGCAAGACCGGCCTATCTGTGCATAAACCAAAGGCGACACCAGACAAAATGGCGTTGGGTGCCAAACCGGCATCGAAGCCTGTGTCGAAGGTCTCCTCAACGCCTCTGTCGAAGACTTACTCGATGCCAGTGTCGAAGGTAGCGTCGACACCTTCCTCAACAGCACTTACATCTAAAGCTCCTTCGACCTTATCGAAGCCAGTGTTGACGATATCAATGCCATCAACACCTTTGTCGAGGACACCATTGATTCCGGTACCAGTATTGAGGCATTTGGCAAAACTAAGGTCAATGCCTTCACAAACCACGGGTAACATTTTTCACCCTATGCCTAGAAAATACTTTCTATGGCCTCTATTTATGAGGAACAATCCTTGGAAAAGAGGAGATTTCACCTTTTGGGGTAAAATATGGTACAAGGGATGTTCCTGAAGAACTAATTGACCCTCAGTCCAAAATGTCTGACTTCTATGACTGTCTAGGGTGGTGGAGTTCATGGGGTGGAACAGAAATTCACCCACCTACGAACAGGATGACATGACAGACATTCTCAGTCAAGGTCCTCAAAAGGATCTTGTTCTTCCTTTTTAAACAGCACTAGAGGAAAGATATGGCAGCATGGGAAACCATCTGGACCAGTGGTGAACAAAATTTTCGCTAGGAAATATACCTTCTTCTTCTGACCCTGACTATTTAAGCATCCTACACCTGAGAGCCTAGTAGTCCAGGCAGCTAAATCCACTAGTCAATCTGCATACCCTTCTATTGCGCGACATAGGGATGATAAGAGAATTGATGCCTGCTCTCGCAAGATTTTTTCTTCAAGCAGTATGTCTTTAAAGTCAACAAATGTGACCTGCACCCTTGCAATATTCACATACACCCTGTGGGATTGTATTAGTGCAGCGGCTGAACACATTCCTGAGGGCGTGGAAGGAGACGGCTTCTTTGCAATTGTGAAAGATGGAAAGGAGGCTATGGGGGAATGCCTCCAATCAGGACTGGTCACTGCTGACGGCATCAGCAGATCCATGGCATCTAGCACAGTTCTACGCAGGTTTGCATGGCTGAGAAAATCGGGCTTTGCACCGGATGTGCAGGCCAGACTTCTCAATATACCATTTGACGGCATGAGTTTGTTCGGCAGCAAGGTGGATGAAAGTCTGGAGAAGCTGCAGACCTCTAAGGTGGCGGCTAAGTCACTTAGCGCCTCCATACGGCAACCTCAGCAACACTCCTACCTGGGCTCATTTTCCTGGAGGGGTCGTCCTTATTGTTTTTATTCTTCATTTGGAAGAGGAAAAGGACAGGCTAGTCAAAGAGGACAAAAAACATTTCCTCGGGGTGAACGAGGAAAGGGTGCTAGATCAGCCCCAGCAGCGGCATCTGTCCCCTCAGCCGCTACTGCAGCCACCGCAACGCCACTCTGAGGCCTTGACCCACATGACCCCGGTGGGAGGCAGGATCTCTCAGCATCTGAACAAACGGCGGGGCATTACTTCAGATGCTTGGGCACTGGAAACAGTGGATCAAGGTTACTGTCTTCCTTTTTAAAAAAAAAGGCGTCAAGACCATCCACCGCCATACAACTCTGTCAACATTCTAGATCCGCTACTGTTGCAGGAAATTTTAACCCTGCTAGAGAAAGGTTCAATAGAACATGTACCTGTAGCGGAGAGGAACAAGGGTTGGCATTCCCCATGTTTCCTCATCCCAAAGAAGGACGGAGGATTGAGACCCATCTTGGACTTTTGAAACCTGATCAAGTTTCTCAGGAAGAATAAGTTCAAGATGGTAACCCTTTCTCAGATCCTTCAGGCTCTCCAACTCCAGGACTGATTGGTATCGTTGGACCTTCAGGATGCTTACTTTCATGTGCTGGTCCATCTCAATCACAGGAAGTACCTGTGGTTCGCGATTGACAGTTCTCACTTTCAGTTTTGAGTTCTGTCATTTGGGTTGACCTCCGCCCGAGGGTTTTCACCAAGCTGATGGCGGTAGTGGCAGTGAGTCTCAGGAGAGGTGGGATTTGTGTCAACCCTTCCCTGGACGATTGGTTAATCAGGGCACATTGACCCGACCACCCTGCCACTTCTCACATAGACTGGGCTTCAAGCTCATTTACAAGAAGTCAAATATGATACCATTCCAAAGACTCCAATTCATACTTCCTTGGGCAGAGCCTCCTCTCCCGAGGTGAGAGCTCATCACATTCTGCAGAGGGTACAAAGTTCCAGAATGCCCAGCGTTTGCTGGCCTTCGATTTTCTGAGGTTGCTCGGCCTCATGGCATCCTGCATTTTTCTGGTGCCAGAGGCCAGATGAAGAATGAGATCCCTTCAATGGGCCCTCAGGACTCAATGGTCCCATTTTTTTGGGGAAGGTGTCAGATCTTTTGCAAGTTCCGGCCAGGGTGGCTCAAGATCTTCTATGGTGGGCTTGCAAGGACAATATTCTCAAGGGAGAATCTTTTTGGAAACTATGGCCGGAGATAACCGTAGTGACGGACGCCTCCGGGTGGGGAGCCCACACCAACAATCTGACAATCAGCAGTCGTTGGTCTCTATAGGAGTCCACACTACACATCAACCTTTTGGATCTGAGAGCAATCAGACTAGCACTGAAGGCCTTTCTGCCCTCTGTACGGGGAAAGAATGTCCAGATAATGACGGACAACACAGTGGCCATGTACTACCTCAACAAGAGATGAGGCGTAGGGTCACTATCTCTGTGCAGGGAGGCAATGCAGCTCTGGTTCTGGGCAATGCAAGAAGGAATCTCTCGGTCAGCAGTTCACCTAGCCGGAGAGCAGAAAACCGCGGCGGACGCTCTGAGCAGCAAGAGCACAGTGTCCCACGAGAGGGAGCTAGCTCAGGAAGTCCTTCAAGAGATCTTCACCCTTTCGGGAACCCCACAAGTGGATCTGTTCGTGATCAGTGTCAACAGGATTTGCGAACTATACTGCTCAAGGGAATTTCCTCCAAGAGGAGCTCTAGTGGATGTGTTCGTAGTGCACTGAGAATTTCCACTCCTATACGTGTTTCCTCCAGTCCCGGTGATTCCTCATGTAATCAGGAGGTTGAAAAAATGTAGGAAAACTATAATCCTAATTGCCCCGGATTGGGCCATGAGGATGTTTTAGCGGGACCTTCTGGACATGTCCATCTTCCCTCCAATAAGTTTTCAAGTAATAGTGGATCTTCTCTCGCAAGAGTAAGGTCGGGTTCTCCATCCAGAGGTCAAGACACTCGGCCTTCAGGAGTGGTTTCTGAGCGGCTGCGATATTAGGATTGGGACCTCCCGGACGACATAATGGAGATTTTGCTTTCGGCCAGAAGACCAGCAACAAAATCTTAGTACCGGTGTTGTTGGAAAAATTCATTAACTGGTGCA
This sequence comes from Ambystoma mexicanum, assembly GCF_040938575.1. Taxonomy (NCBI): domain Eukaryota; kingdom Metazoa; phylum Chordata; class Amphibia; order Caudata; family Ambystomatidae; genus Ambystoma; species Ambystoma mexicanum. The sequence continues at coordinate 930,088,192 of NC_090931.1, read as the reverse complement.
AAGATAAGAATGTGGATCCATTCCTATGTGGTACACCTGTGGTACTTTCTTTCCTATTACAATTGGCCAATCAAGGCCTCCAGATTGGTACAATTAAAGGATACTTAGCTGCACTTTCTATTTTTTAAGCGCTCCTCAGAAGAGGTATATTACTTTAAAATTCCATTGATTGTACCATTCCTAAAGGGTCTCACTAACGTGTACCCTCCAGTCCCATTTCAAGTACCTGTTTTGGGATCTGAATTTAGTATTAAAATTCCTTACATGCGTTCCTTTCAAGCCTTTGCATTCTTGTCCGACAAGACTTCTCTTCTCACTTTGAAGACAATCCTACTAGTGGCTATTACATCAGCCTGCAAGGGTGAGTGAGTTACAGGCTCTCTTGTAAGCCTCCTCACACAATGTTTCGTAAAGACAGTTATACTTAAAGTCAAACCTTAATTTCTACTAAAAATAGTCTGACTTTCACTTGTCTCAGAAGATCACATTACCATCTTTCTATCCTCCCCCCTCATGCAAGTAAGGAGGAGGAAAGGCTCCACAGGCTGGACCCAAAAAGGGCTCTCGGCTTTTATATTTCTAGACTGGCAAAATTTCAATAAAGTGACCAATTTTCATTGGACACACCGGCCACAAATTGGGCCTGGCAGTAATGAAACAGACCTTATCCAGAGGGATAATTCTAGCAATTGGAGAGTGTTGCAAGCTGGCAGGTAAATAACCTCCAGATGGACTAAGGGCTCATTCTACTAGGGGCATGGCAACTTCAACGGCTCTTCAGAGGGGTGTCTCGGTGCAAGATATTTATGCAGCGGCCACCTGGTCGTCAGTGCACACTTTTGTGAAACACTATTGTTTAGATTCCACGTCATCCCAAGAGGGTCTTTTTGCTAAGGCTGGTCGACATACGGTCCATGAGTAGTATTAATTAGAACTCCCTCCAAATTTTCACTGCTTTGGGAGTCTATCTAAGATGAGGAATACGTGGGAGGACACAGTCCATTAGAAGAACAAGTAACTTACCAACTCTAATGTTCTTTCGATTGGATGTTCCTCCCACATATTCCTCATTGACCCTCCCAACCTACCCCACCGTACAGTTTACGTATTTTACATTCAATGTTCCTTGAGAGCTTACGGTCTAAGGGTATGCTTTATCAACTCATCAGTTGAGAATATCGAAAAAACAGAACTGAAGCCAACGGGCACGGCTCGAGCCATTTATACTGTGGATGACGTTGACACTCTACTGCAGCCCTTGAGGGACATCGATGCCACGACATTGATGTCCGAAGCAGCAAAGCTGATGATACGAATATCTAAAATGAGGAATACGTGGGAGGAACATCCAATTGAAAGAATGTTACAGTTTGTGAGTAACTTGTTCTTCTCTGCTGGCACTCCTCATTTTCTCCTTCTCACACAGCTTCCAATGCTGTGCTGATGACACTCAGCTCTTTTTTAAACTTCCCACTGATCCCTTCACATCTTCCTTCATCCCTGTTGGCCTCTATACCATCCAGGCTCGGTGCACTGCTAATGACCTCTGCCTCAATAGCAGCAAAACAGAGATTCTCCCTATTGGGTCCCCTGCACCGCATTTCTTCCCCTCACTCTGGCCTTCCTCCAAAGGCTGCCTCTCCCCACCCCCTCCTCTGTAGCCAGGAACCTCTGAGTCATCTTTGATCCCTCCATCTCATTCATCCCTAATATTCAGGACATTGTCAAGAAGTCCCACTTTCAGCTCTTCCTTCTCAAAGGAACTCTACCCTTCCTCACCTTTCTCCAGAGACTCAATGTTACCCTGTGCTCTGGTTCTCTCAAGGCTAGACTCTTGCAATAGGCTCCTCCTTAATCTTCCTGCGTCCACCCTGAGACCCCTCCAGCTTACCCAGAATCGGGCAGCGAGACTTATCATTGGCCTCAAGCTCAGGGACTGCATCTCTCCTGCCCTACAAAGCCTTCACTGGCTCCCGGTCTCAGTGCAGATTAAATTCAAATCCCTCTGTATCATCCACAAGCCTACCTGGGGCCAAGGACCACTCTAGCTTCAACTAAATACTCCCCCTCTAGACTCCTGTGTTCCTCTGGAACCAACTCCCTGCATGTGAAGCAGTTTGCAAAACGGAGAGCTGGTGGTGGATCACTTTCCTCAGCGGCTTCCCTCTTCCTCTGTGTCTTCAGCAGGACCTCCTTAAATTCCGGACAAGACTTAATACCTTTCTCTTTACCTCTTCCTTCTCCTCTTCTCTTCCCTGCTAATCATACAGTTGCGTGACTGATGTTCACGGCCCTTATGTATCCTCGGGCCCTGCCCTCCCACACCTCTCATCCGGCCACTGTTTATTTACTGCACTTACATGGCTCACCCTACCCACGGGAGGTTGCACTTACATTCGTTTCCTTCGCTGGCACCGAGCGAAGGACCGCTTTGCTGCTGCCGCGCTTCCTCATACCTTCAGCTGAACCCTTTACGGACGTACTCCCGTTCATCTGTCTAATTCACGAATTGCGACCTACTAAGCTACGCCCTCTGGCTCACGCCAACAAAAGCAGGCATGCGCGCACTGACCGAATGACCAGTGAAGGACCGCTTTGCCGCAGACGCTGCTTCCTCATACCTTCAGCTGACCCCTTTGTGGACGTAATCCCATTCATCTGTCTAATCCACAATAAATATACTTAACAAAGACTTTGTTAGAGTGTATAATCACTCAAAGACTTTAGATAAAGTATTCATACAGTGGTATTTTGTTATTTTAGAATTGCGACCTGCTAAGCCACGCCCTCTGGCCCACGCCAACAAAAACAGGCATCTTGCCCGCACACCGAGCAAAGGACCGGTGAAGTATCGCTTTGCTGCGGCGTCCGGTGGGCAGTGCCTGGCTCCCGGTGCACCTTTTCTCCTTTTTTGTTAATCGATACTACTACATTAGTGTCTTTTGAATGATACGTGACAGAAGAGGCTTGTATAGCCTCATATCCGATATGCCTTCGCCAAGTAAAACAAGACTTCCATCTGAACAACATCACTTGCCAGACTAGATGGCTAACAGCAAAGGTTAAGAACACTGCCTCATCTAATTTTGATATTCGTGAATTTGGTTTTGGAATAACATCTATATCAAATAGAGGCACAAAAGAAGGCTGCATATCCTCTGCAACAATAACCCCCGAACAAAACAAACATTGAAGCTCCTTCCGTTATAGTATCAAAGATGGCGCCTGATTACAAGGTTTCTAAACAGCTAACAGAAATGTCTCTCCCACAAATGAAAACTGCCGAAATAAATTCGGAGATATTAAAGCCCACTCTGACGGTGCCTATGGAAAATATAACTGATGAAAACATGCTACAAGGTACAACTAATCCAATTGATAATATATCTTTATCTGACAGCATGGTGTTACAACATGCTCAAACAGGATCAAAGGCGTTTTGTCGCCCCAAACTATGAAGCAGATGCCTCCTTTGAGGCAGCTGTCATCGATTTGGACTCAATTAATTCTTCCTTCTCGGCCAGAGAAGTGGACCTAAATCTATCAAACTCACCGGAGCTGTTCCAACATTCAAACCGGAGTAATTCTGAATTTCCCTCATCATTTATTGTCCCGACTCCACGAAGGCCGTTTCGGCCATCATTAGATACGCTTTTTGTAAATGGATCATCCCCACACAAATTGGCACATATAACACTGGAAGTAATGAATACAGCATTGATGTCCTTGGCCAAGCTGTATGAAACTATTGATGCAAAACTAAATGATCATTCAATGCAATTTGACCAAATATCCAATTGGCAAACTTTAATTACGCAAACTCTGGACCAGAAGCAATGTAATGGTCCTGTAAAACAGGTGTCTGTTGCATCTCAGACTGAATGGAGCCCCAATTCACTGGAATATAACTACACACTCCGGCCCTCGCCAGATGTCTCAATATGTCGGGATGCCGTTGGTGATGTAATTGCCTCGCTACCATATGGTATACCATATAACGGTATTATTAAAGACAACATTGTAGCTGGTCTAACCACCTCTGTTCCCAGATCTATAGGCGCTCCAGAATCATCGCTACAGTTAATAGACTTTCCCACCGAAAGCTCATATACAATATTTTCAGAAAAAGACACACTTAAAGAGAAAACACAAAATCTAACTAAAATGCAAGAAAAAAAGTCAAAAAATGTTAAATCAGTAAAAATAGCTCCAAACTCTGGGACAAAGCAATTTTTCAAAAACATAACAAAGCCAAACAAAAGTCTCTCAATGGCTTCCTCAGCGGTTACCAAAAAATATATTAAGATAGCACAGAATAACAAACATAAACAAACAGGTGAGGACTTACCTAATATTCCAATATACTCACCCCTGGAAGGAGTAATAAATGCAGCAAAGAATTGCAGACCAATAACTTGGATGTCCCGAATTGAAGCCCCTCCCATCAAAAACAAATAGCTCTTGAAGCGGCACAGGCCTCCGAAAGAGCACCAGTGGTGGGCAATAATAGACATGAGATTAGAAAAGCAATTGATGCATATATGCATCAGCATAGACAGGAATCCAACACTGGTCTCTGTCAATCAGTAGCCAAAGACAATCTAAGCCATAATCCAATTGTCAAAGAGTCCATGCAAATCAAAAATGAACAACTAACTGTGTCCCAAACTGAAGACAAAATAATAGAAATATAGAAAGGGAAAAACTAAAAGCATTGGACAGGGAGATCAAGATCCATTATCTGATATTAGACACACACTATTAAAACTTGAGAGACCAAACAAACCTCAAACATTCTCTTGTCCCAGTAATGAGAATAGAACAACTTAAAAATGTGCCCAGTATAAATATAATGTCTATTGACGATACAAGAGGTCAAGTAACTAATAATAAGGCAGATAAATATACCAATGGCAATCAACTTGCACAAGGTTTGAACACTACTAACACATGAGTGATAAGTACCCTAAAGAAATCAAAGACCTTGCACTCTTTGGTGATTAGTTGTCATACAAGCCCATTTCCGACTTATCACATGAATAGGAAGAGTATCCTCACACTATTCTCTGCTATACCAGCCCTGGAGGATATTGTCACCAGTGACATTGATCAAATTGAATTCCTTGATAATAGATACCGTAGTGTGACCCGCATCTGGATGAAATCACGTGTTGTTATGAATACAATTTGGCTAGCAAAAGCTCCATTATTTGACCTAGGATTTGCACCAACAACAAAACCGAACTTCAAGTCTGTTCCTATATCCATTCACCAAAATGAAAGAGGTACTAATATAACTGACATACCTTTGAACTCACAAAGGGAAGACCCAAGTGGAAACCACAGGGCGAATGTGTCTATGTAACCGAAATATGTAACTAGATCAGTCCGACCTTCAACAGAAAATATCAATGCTTAGCTGGAACACTCGAGGACATAAACACCTTATCAATAATCCTCAGAGTATGGTGGGAAATTTTGATCTAGTATTAATACAGGAAACGTGGCTGACTTTCTCTCCATCCTGGAATAAGTATGATGTACATTTAAATCCAGCTAAGAAAGGGCAAAGGGGTTAGACCCATGTCTGGTTTATTAATTGGAACAAATGCTGCAGCAACAATAGCATCATTATCATGGGCCTCCCGTAATCCCTTCATGCAATTGACAAAAGTACATATACAGTATTGTAATTATGCAATACTTAATTTGTACTGGAATCCAATGGGAATTACAAATGCACCATATTTTCGTGACTTGAATTAGCTGATGGAAACTATTGCATTGTCTGGTGATATAAGTCATATTATCGTAGCAGGTGATCTCAATGTACATCTCTTTGACAACAAAATTGTAAAAATTCCCGAACATACTCGCAAGTGGAATAACTTTGTTAGTTCATAGAATGTGGTGCTATTGAATGGGGCAATAACAAATGACATTCCCCTGCAGAAAACCTGGCAAAGGGGAATCCAAAGCGCAACAATTGATTATGTATACGTAGACAAGAACTTATTTTCATGTATTCTGAATTTTTCCATTGCTACTCGCATGCCAAGTGATCATTCAGTGCTGTATGTAGAGTGGAATGTATCAAAGAAGGGGGGTCATTCCCCCCACCCCTTGAATATATCTTAGGGACTTTCAAAACTAATAATCAGCTAAATAGATACACATGGACAGAAGAAAAACTTTTAGATTTAAATAAACTTTTGCAAGTAGACTATCAGAATCTGACAAACCAACAACAAGATAATGGCATAGAGTATTACCATTGTATGCAGCTATACACCAATGATAATTCAAAAAACAAACCCTCTAATTAATAAAGGATATTAAAGCCAAAAAGACAACTTTTCAGAAACAAAAAGACAGGCTTTGTTATTACCCATTGAAAAAAGGGTGGCTATTCTACGCTCCATTAAGACCAAATACAAAAACTGTCTGAGAGGAATCAAAGCCACATTGTATCAGAAAGACGGTGAAATGATGTTGGGAGCCTTTCGAGACAAAAACACGACTCGGATATGGCATGCTCTCAACTCTGTCACAAATCATGCTTAGTTATCTACCCAAGTAAATGGAGTAACTGAGAAGAATTGAATTGATCATTTTACCCAGTTATATGCACTAACTAGGCACAAATGTGTAGAAAGATCTTGGGATGAAACTCGTTACTTTGGTGTTGGGTTTGATGGAGATGACATCCTTTTATATATAAATAGTGTTTCCAGAGCTCCAGGCCCTGAGGGCCTGTCTAACTACACTTTGAAAAAACATCCCGGAATCTGGGCCTCTATATTGTAGTCATTTTTTCGATCCATACAATATAGACAACAAATTCCTGATTCTTGGTAGCATTCTATAATTCTGCCGATTTACAAGAAAGGAAATCGGTAAGACCCAGCAAGCTATAGGCTGATAGCATTACTAGATGCCCCAGGTAAATATACACCCGCATTAATCTGAGAGATGTAAACGCGTGGTCTGTGACATCTAGTAAGAGAGACCCTTTTCAAACGGGGTTCGTCGCCGGAATGAATACAGCCATTAGCATTACTACACTACATGCTGTCGTCCCTCTATGCCACACGGCAACAACCACTGTACATGGCATTTGTTGACTTCCGTGTGGCATTTGACTCGATAGATGGTGAACTATTATTGTATAAACTGAACAGCTACAACTGTCCAAGTACACTAATATCAGCAATCAACGTACTGCATATGAACACCACGATGCAGGTGAGATTAACCATGAATGGGCTGATATCCTTATCATTCAGCACTAGACGCGGTCTTAAACAAGGCTGCATATTAGCCTCCACCCTTTTTAATTTGTTAATTTTAGATATGGGTGAAAGCTTCTTGAATGTTATAGCAGATCCCCCCAAGTTAGGCAACCAGATCATAGCATGGCTGTTATATGCAGATGATCTGGTGCTTTTGTCACAAACCCCTACTGATTTACTGGACAGACGTCTCTTAAAAAACAAACGCTAGCTTCAGCAGCTGAAAGCCCAAAAATACAACAACCTCAGCTCCAAACGGAGACTCTTACAAAGCCAAAAGAAACTATGACAAAATGGATAACAATCCTGGAAAAAAAGTTCAAATTTAGAAAACGCACAGCCCGAAAGGAGTGTGGGGCTCCACGAAGAACACAAAGACAATTCGATGGACCTACTGGTTAGTAGCACTTACTCCATCGAGAACTCTGAATCAGAAATCCCACGTCCAAAACCAAAAAAGAGGAAGGTGTCATTCAGGGACAAAGAACTAACAACGGAAACTCTGAGGCGAAATCGTACGGAACACAAAATAACACCTCAAAAAAACTACCAAGAGAACAATGAAATAAATAGGAAGAGGCAGCAAATCCATTTAGTAAGGAGCACCCTACAGCGGCTTTCAGGCCAAAAATCAAATAAAGGCCATTGGACCAAAGAAAGGAGCCACAACGGCAGCAATTTACTGAACTTAAGACATGAGTCAACTCGTACTTTTCCGGACACGAGGCACAACGTAAGAACTCCTAGTATAGAAGGGTAACATAGAGAAAACCACTCAAATGCTAAGGACTCTAGGCTCATCGAAAGAACCCTTAACAGCGAAAGGAAAAACAGAGCAAACCATTTAACTGCCATGGTCTCTAGGCATAACGAAAGAACGCCCTTTAGCGAAAGGAAAGAGAAATCCATCCAAATGCAAAGGAAACCAAACCAAAACCAGCCTACCAATACGGCCGAAGACAACATCCTTCGACCAAAAGTGACAAATTGGAAGCTAACCACTTCAACAAAACTAACCGACATCAACAGAAAACCTAAACCACGTTCTCCCCTGTAAATCAAACAAGAACATCAGCTCTCTTTACTCACAGAAGTAAATCAAAGAGAACACTGAAACTGGAAAAACAGTCAGGTTCAAGTGAGAGAATACTCCTAAATAGAAGAGCAACGTTAAGACTGTTTGAAAAAACTACAAAAGACGATCGTATCCGAACCACAGATATAAAGGTGGTCGAATTTGCTCACAAACGACGTACAGATAGTATCTTCCTGCACATTACATCTCGCTGAGTGAAGAACTTTCTGTTGTCGGTGGCTGGGGACTTCCAGAAGAGGGGATACCTACTCCGAGAAACAACTGCAGAAGAAAGAGGTGTCAACCTTTACACCATAAAGAACACAGAGAGAGCAAGTCTAAACAAGATCATGAACCAGCGGGGGAAAGTTCGGACCAATCCATCAACAAGAAAAAACCAGGCACAAGTAGAACCGAAGAGAAATCAATCCTCAGGAAGAGAAGAGACGACCAGTGACACGGAGGAAAATAGATCTAGAAAACCGGCTGGTCCAATCCACCTGCAAACTAATAGCGGAAAGAACAGAGAACCCACAACTTCGACAGTACTAACGGAAGGACAACAAAGTCAGCAAGAAAGAAACAAAAAGGTGGGTTTGGATCCCTTCTGCACTCGCTCGATATTCAAGGAAATAGCAACTAATTGAAACTGCCACGAGCATCGACACACAACCACCTGTGGAGAAAACGGTCCCTCAAAAACTTACTGTGGGCTCATGGATTACCCGAGGACACAACCACCTCACCCAGGCTGGAGAGATCAACATAGGTCAATTTGACCTCCTAAGCCTTCAGGAGACTTGGCTTCAGTTCTCTCCAAGCATAGACGGCTTTGGGATTCGTCTCTCACCAGCACATAAAAGACCCAGGGGTCGCCCAACATCGGGCCTCCTAACAGCAGTCCGTACAGGTGGGCGCCTGCGAATAAATAGAACCCTGGCGTCATCAGCTTTCATGTAAGCCATTGTCTTGGAATGGGGCAAATACAGGCCGCCTACGAGAAAAACAAGTGAGCTTATACTGCTCCTCAACATCTGTTGGAACCCTGCGGCTGTCTCCACCAAGGATTTTATAAATAAGGTTGAAACTATTCTAACCGAAGCAACAACCAATTTCAGTGTGAATCACATACTAATTTGTGGCGACCTAAACGCCATCTGTCCAGGTCTAGAAGGAAGACATCCTGTGAGCACTCTGCAATCAAACCATAGCCTGCAAGCGAAGAAAAGAGGCAGTGCCTGGATGAAATTGATGGACTCTCGTGACCTGCACAACTTGAACTTCTTGGACAGTTTCCCCGCCTGCGGCAACATGGGAAATACCGGGACACAAAAGCACCATCGATTACATTTTTGCTTCGAAGGAATTGTACTCCGTAATGGAATCATTTGAGGTAATAAAAACCACCAGAAGTGACCACAATCTACTTACAGCAACCTGGTCCTCCATTTAAAGAGACGCCAAAAGAAATGCAACATCAACTGGAAACAAATGCTCAAGGGAACCGGCTAACATTGATGAAAGAAGCCATTTCCTCCATCATGACGGCTTACAACCAAAAGATGGATCCGAAAACTGAAGAACAAAGACAAGCATTCTTGGACTATCGCCCACTTCTAGTCCCTTACTTGCAACCAAGGCCTTTGAACAAAGGTCAAGTTTACCACCATCTTCACAAATTTGATGAGGAACTCAGGACCAGGAAAGCGTTGCAAAGGAAAGCTGCAAGACATGCCCAAAAATACCCAACCAAGGAAAATATAGCCTTTGCATCGGAACAATTAAAAGGCTATAAATCATGGCTGAAAAACCACAGAAGGAAGCTATATCAACATGACGCTGAGACCATGTTAAGAGCAGTCTGTGGACGATCTTCGAAAGATTTTTGGTCTCTAGTCAAAAATCAAACATCGCTAACAGACACGACTATCTCAAACCGTGTCAGCGAGGAGAAATGGGTAGAACACTTTACAACCCATTTGAAACCACTGGCGAAGACGAAGCGACAAACAACGTTGAGTGTGCCTGGCCAATTGCTTTTAACATATCAACAATTTTGAAAGATAAAAAAAATCTAAAAAATTCAAATAAAACAAGACCCTGACATCTGGACAGACTTAATAGTGGAGATATTCAACAGATGCCTCGAAACAAGATCCATCCCGGAATCCTCGAAAATGGCCAATATAGTACCAATCTTTAAAAAGGGCAGGAAGAGCAAACAAAAGAACTATAGGCAGATAGCCCACCTGGATGTCATAGGGAAGTTATTTGGATAACTAATTCTAGACGACCTGCAAGAATGGCAGGAAGAAGTCAAAACAGTCGATCCGTTTAAATCTGGATTCGAGAAGAATATGGGAACATCTATTAACATGATGATCAGCATCTTAAAGGCAAGAGCCTGGGAAGGGAAGCTACCAACATTCATAGCTTCCATAGATTTGGTGCAAGCTTTCGACCGGGTAAAAAAAAAATATTTTGGAAGAAACTAGAAATATCAAAATGCCCTTCTTCCATTATAGCACCAATTAGAGCCCTATACAGTGAAACCTCGGTGCGAGTGTGACTAAACGCGGCTGGCCTGTTATCAAAATCAATAAAGACAGCAAGAGGAGTCAAGCAGGGCTGTCCTTTGGCCCCCGCACTGTTTAAAACCGACATGGCCGATATTGTGGACTCGGAAAACGATACTCGTTCCTTTCCTCCTACAATTGGAGAATCCAAGGTCACAAGAGTCCTCTTTGCCGATGGCATAATCTTGTTGGACCAAACTGCCATTGGGCTACAACGCCAACTAGATAGCCTCTAAGCCTACCTAAAAAAGAACGATTTGGATGTAAACACAAACAAAACTAAGATTATGATCATCGAAAAGTCAAAAACCTTAACAAAAAAACATCACTGGTTCATAAACTTTGAAAAATTGGAAACTGTAGAAAGTTTCACATACCTGGGGGTCAAAATCTGCCACAGCAAAATCGAAATCTCAATGCAGGAACATCTTTACACACGGGCAAAAACTCTCACTGCCCAAGCCCTGACTCTGGACAGAAAGTAGGGCAAATTTTCATTACTTCCGGTGATAAACTTCTTCAAAACAAAAGCCACGCCGGCGATAACATACGGAGTCGAGGCGATGTTACAACTTCCAGTTACATTATGGGACAGACTTGAGGGCCTATTTTGACGCAGAGTACTGAATCTGCCCAACTCGACACCAACAGCAATAATCAGGCGCGAGCTAAGTCTATCATCGATGAAATATGTGATCAACAATTCTGAGAACGCCTCGCCCGCAAATCCTGGACATTCTATACAGAGAAATGACAAGGGAAAAAACCCAGATGCTGACGGCCTGGTACAAAAATCAACTCGAACTGGCCGAAAAAATCGGATGCTCTGAGTGGGACATCGAAAGAATTCCGGACAAGATCAAGGACAGACTGAAAACCCAAGATTGGATCGAAAAATTAGTTGAGGCAAGTGAATATACATCCTCGTCACATCTGGTATTTAACACCCAAAAAATAGACGAGGTGAGAACCTATTTAAAGAAATCTCCGAATAAACATCTGCGAACAATCTTTATAAGAGCACGTCTGAACGACCTAAAGACAAACAAAGTCTTGTACTTCCATAAGCAATCCGAAAACACCTGTCGCTAGCGACACAAAGCATCGAGACAGTGCGTCACCACCTTCTGCTCTGCTCAGGAACAGACAATTTAATAACCTATCTTCGAGCACACAGACTAAAACATCGGACAACAACCAACATAGTCTGGTGGAACCAAATGATGAGCAAGGATTCTACATCCTTGACAATAGCAACAGCAACATTTTTGCATAGCCTGGACCTGGACGGTCCAGGTAAAGTGGAACACTAGTCTAGGGATGGAGGCCGTGGGGATAATGAGGACGGGGGAGGGTTTATTGCAGAGCATGCAGTCGTCCCTGGGATCAGGGTCTCTGAATTTCCATATCCTAGCCTCTCAGTGGCTTCTTCACACTAGCTGTAACTAGTACCTTATGGAAGATACTGGATGGTGGTGGGGTGATGGGGTTTGTACACAGGCTATTCCCTCAGTGAGCGGACTGCAGGATATTACCGATTTATAAACATAGTAATTAATCATTGCTCTGTTAAAATGTTTTATTTCCCAGTGTAATGTGGGAACACCTACAGCAAATATAACATTAACCACATGACTTCACTTATATTGAATATGGTTGTTGCTACTTGAAACAACTCTCTTGAAGTTCTTGTCATTAACAAACTGTCACAATTGCAGGGGCCTGGCAGCAGGAGAAGATAACGGCCAGCGAGGTTACATGCTGACATTTGTCATCGCTTACCTCCGGGTATGTCATATATCTATCTTGTTCTGTCTTCTGTGTGATACTGTACAGCCGATCCTCTAAATGTGTTTCCCCATTGCTTTTCACCCAAAATAACTTTGATATTTACAATATTGATTGTTTTTGTTTATTAGTTTAAATAGATACGTTTTTAAGACCTGTTACACATTACTGCATAAATAACAGAATATTAATCTAACATTCTATTCAAAATAATAACTGAGACGAACAGTCACTAGTTTAATCCACTTATCTGTGAAAAGCTGGGACCGTTTAGCTGTGCAAGCTATATTTGTTGTTTTATTTTTCTTTTATAAAGTGCCAGCATGTCGCTCTGCAACCACTTCATCACACTGGTTTTAGCTGAATCATGGAAAGCAAGCATTGGCGAAACCAACAGTTTTGGCTTTTGTGTAGGCATGGCATAGGCATTTCCTAAGCACTACCATAATGGTAGTACTTAGTGCTTGCCCCGAAGATGTTCACAACTGCAATATGTTGTGAGTACCTGGGCATATATGGCAATACACAAGGCAAAACTTGCAGCTTTGCCAACGTTTGTTTTTAACAGAAAATCAGTACAAGGACATGTATACTGCTTACGAATGAAGTGGCTGAAGGCACACTTGGTTTAGAGATGTTTTTTATTAGACAAATAGTGCATTTATAGCAGCAATTCAGCCATTTAAATCTGACTGCTTTGAAATAACACTAGCAGACACTGAAAGCACATATTTTGATAATGCCATCTCAGAGATTCCAGGAGGTTGTGCCATGGGCAGTCAGTGGTTGGGTAAATAACCAATAAGCTCTGTCCCTCATAGCCCATCTCCTTTCTAGCTGTACTTCATTGTAATAAATTTGGCATATAGGTGGCACTTGGGGACTACCTGATAGCCAAGACTAAAAATGGATGGTGTTGCCTTTCTGCCAGGTCTGCAAGTGCGTATTCCAGAAGGCTGCAGCTCTGTTTTGGTATGCTTAATTCTGTGTGTGGACAGTCTGTGTTGCTCAGCTATTACAGGCTCCTGTGAACAAGATATTATATTGCTATGTTTGTGGTGGTGAGGCTTGGCAATGTTCAGATCTAGGTCGCTTAGACTTTTCCAGATGTGTTCCTTCTGCACATTGACTGGTTCTGCGGTCATGTTATTTATTTCTGCAAACAGCAGTTTCTATTGGATCGGATTTGCCGGGTCAGAGGTTGGGCATCATAGTTTATAGTGGGATGCATTTCCGAAGGTATTCCAGAACCTTTCCTGCTTACCTAGTATATTGTACACAGAGATTTGAAATTAAACCTTTATACCACTGGCAGCCACCTGAGGTTTATTCCGACCAGGATTAATATGATCCTGCTAATTCAGGTTAAGGCATAATCTACATTATTCTGACTCCTTTGCCATTTCTGAATGTAGTCTTTGCGCTACCCAATCTAAAGTTACTTGCAATTGTGTTAAAGAGCAGGGCTAGAATCGAGGCCCTTGTGAGTTCTACCTTTAAGTTTGGTCAAGCAACGGCAGAGCCCTCCTCAACATCATACATTTAAAATTGGTGCTTTGAACCACAGTTGAAATTTATTGTCAGAGGGAAAACCATGCAATACAAAACAGCTTGTTAAAGGAAAAAGATGTAGCACACCACAGGAACAATATTTATAGATGCCACCAACCAAAAGGGGATGTGGAGGGGTGGCTTGATGATCAACTATGCAATTTAAAGGAAGAAATAATTAACCATTCTTTTGATGGACTAATGAATTTATGAGGGTTAATACCTCTAACATTTTAAATGGGTAAGCAGGTCATACGTTGCCTTTTGGGGATAAGATAAAATAACAAGCAACTTACCCCAGTAACATTCTTTCCACTGAATGTTCCTCCCACGTATTCCGCATCTTTGATATCTTCATTTCCAGCTTTAACTACTTTGGGGAAAAAAAATCTCTGATCGGCAGAGGGCGCTGTGCATCAAGACGGTCGACTCGATGTCCCTCGAGGGCTTCCATCTCGGCTGATGTCATCGTCGAGTACATATACCACGCACAGCACCCGTTGGCTTCAGTTCTGTTTTTTCACCACCATATGCCGAATTAACACCCTTGATAAGTGGCCTCAAATTATCAGACTTTAAAAGAGAGTTGGGTCCAAAGCTTGTATATTCTAAAGTGGGGTCAGTTGGGGGGGGCGATGAGGAATACATGGGAGGAACATACAGCTGAAAGAATGTTACCAGGGGTAAGTAATTTGTTCTTTGGATTGTTTCATCCCCCATATTCATCATCTGTGATAGCCTCCCAACGCAGTATTAAGTTGTTTTGGAGGAGGGAGTAAGAATTCAAGTGTTTGTCCAGAATGGAGCATAGTACTGCCTTTCCAAAATCTTCCTTCATTGTTAGAAGTGTCTAAACATTAACATTTTGTGAATGTGTGGAAGGTGGACCATGTAGCTGCCGCACCGATGTCCTTTATGGGGACTCCGCTGTGAAGGACAGAGGAAGTTGCCATGCTCCTAGTGGAATGGGCCCTCAAACCCTCCGGAGGATCTTTCCCAGCTAACCTGTAGCACTCAAAAATAGTCAGTATAATCCATCTGGATAGTCTTAGTTGTGCCTGTATAGCCAATGAAAAGTTGATCATGTTGTCTCAACTTTGCCATCCTAGATATATAAAAGCTTATCGGATCGAGTCTATGGAATCTTCCTTGCCAGGATGTGGTGGAGGATAGAAAGCCGAAGGCACAATTTTCTGTTTCAGATGGAAGAGGGATATAATTTTGGGTAAAAATTATGGTTTTACTTTAAGAACAACTTTATCCTTGTAGAAGGTGGTTTACTGGATAATGCTTGCAAATCACTCACCCTGCGGGCTGATGTTACTGCCACTAAGAAAATGGTTTTGTAAGTTAGCAGTTTTAGGGGACAGAAGTGAAGTGGCTCGAAAGAAGCGCATGTTAAAAACTTTAAAACTAAGTTAAGGTCCCAAGTTGGTACATGCAATGGTGTAGGAGGAAACACATTTGTGAATCCTTTAAGGAATTGAATTATTAAGGGAATTTTGAAATGGGATGCCTCTTCCGAGGTGTGCTTGAATATGGAAAGCGCAGCTAAATAGCCTTTGATTGTTCCAATCTGGAGTTCCAGATTTGACAAATGTAGTAGAAAAGATAACACTGAAGGCGTATATCATTGACAAGTGTCTACATCATTTTCCCTACACTAGCTGCAGAACTTGTTCCAACGGCAGCGATGTAGGGATTTTGGTGCTGGCCTTCATGCCGAAAGCACAATCTCCATTACATCATCCAGGAGGTCCCAATCCTTGTACCTCAGCCTCTTAGAAACCGTGCGTGAAGGCTGAGTGTTTTGACCTCTGGATTTAGAAACCGACCCTCCTCTTGCGAGAGAAGATCCTCTCTTATTGGAAGACGTATTGGAGCACAGATGGACATGTCCATAAGGTCCGGGTACCATATCCTCTTGGCCCAATCCGGGGCAATTAGGATCATGGAGGTCCCAAACCTTCTCAACCACCTGATGATGTGAGGAATGACGTACTGGAGGAAACGCATACCGGAGTGGAAATTCCCAGTCTGTCATGATCCCAGCACCGTTCCCATTCAGAAATACCAGGGAAGCAAAGAACTTCATATCAGTCAGTGGGTCAACAGTGACTTCGAGCCCGTCACAAAAGGCATTTGTCTCATTCACAGCATTGCACCCATAGGCTCAGTTAGCACTTACATTGGTTTTTCCTACACTCAACAAAGCTACCGCCAAGTCCATTGTAAACTCGCAGCACATACATCTATTGCAGAGGGAGCTACTTAAGCCCCGCCTATGCTGGAGCGCTCGCTTCGCGTCTTCTCCGCTGACAGCGGGTAACGCTACCAGCGATCTCCTGACAGAACCTGTCAAAGGAAAAAAGAAGTTAGGAGATATTAGTTTCCACAGAAAATCAACAGAATTCTATAGTTACTGAAAAGACTTACCGAACCGAAGTATTTCCGAAGTTTCTTCAGTCAGCTGTTTATTTCGTAGTCTCTGCATCTTCTGTCAGAGGTTCTGTCGCAGCATCTTCCTCACAGCCGTCTTCGTTCACTGTCGCAGTGCCTTCTTTCAGAAGTTTTCCTCAGCAGTCTCCGCAAAACCTGAAGGTACTTAATCTACAGTTTTCCGAAAACCTGCAAAACAAAAGGTATTTTTGTTAATGAATGAACTTGTTGTTGAATCCTGTGCAGTTCCCTTAGGGAACACTGCAAAAAGATTAAGACTTCAGGAGTAAGCAGTACACCCAATTGGTAGCAGTCCGCACCACCCAGATTTACCTGGTAGCTGTGGCTGAACAGTCAGACATCTCTCAAGAAGAGTAGGGCAGTATATAGAGTATACACAATAGGGCTAAAAACACAGTAGAGCAAACAAACACTGACCAGAGCTTTGTATAAAAAGTATATCATTTATTTAAAACACACTTTAGGCAATATACTAGCACCCTAAATCAAAAGCAAGTTAAAACACAGTCAGGTAAAGTATACACACCTCCCTTGATAACTAGCAGACAAGTCGGAGTTAAAACACCACGATTTGTTAAAACAGATGTGAGCGCGTAACCTGATGGCACTCCAATAGTTCAGTTAAAGGGAGAGAAAAAGGCAGAGCATAGAAATAAAACGGGTCCCAACACGTTTAAGAGTTTCAGCAAGGGAATAAAGGCAGTATATACTGTAGAGCCAAAGTTGGAGCAAAGCGAAATGTGCCCAGGATCACACGGTTTAAAATGCACTAAAAGTCTTTGCAGAATGCTCAAAAGAGGTTGGGGCGATTCACAAGAAGGTAAAGTTAGAAGGTCTAGGGCCAACCCAGTTGGAAAGCCAAGGATTTAAGGGTCACCTTGGACAAACCGAAGAAAGGGAGGCCAGGCAGGACACAGTACCTTAAAGAGAGAGGAAGCTCCAGTGGTGGCAGTTGTTCCTGGCAGTGGTTGCAGTTAATTGTTTCGACCAGAGGAAGAGAGGAACTCGTCGAGGAGGAAACGTGGAGTCGTTGCACTGCACAGGGCTGAAACCAGCCACAGAGTTTCCTCGGTAAAAGGTGCGTTCCTTTTATTCTCGGTGAAAGTGGTGAAGCTTGGCTACCCGGCCGCCGGGGTGCTTGGCACGGGCGATTCGACCAAGAGATGTCTCTGGAAGGCCAAAGGGGCGAACTGGTTGGTCCCACCAGCTCAGAGGAAGAAGACTCGTCCAGCAGGAGATCTTCTCTTGTCGTTGGGAAAGTGGTGAGTTTGTTGCAGCAGGGCTTCACCAGTGGTGTTGTCGTTGCAGATGGCTCAGCTTCTTCCTTCTTTGGATTCTTAGGTCCTGTGGCGACTTCTGAAGTTCCAGTCCCAAAGACCCTGCTTTTATGCAGAAAAACCCCCAATTCAACAGCCTAGCTGTCACTCAAACATGCTAAGTGGTGAGCCGGGCGGCTCACCACTGGCCCAATCAGAACAGAGTATGACTTGAGTTGCTAAGGCAACGCAGTCCAGGGTGCCAATTCCCCTCCCCACCCATCCTGTGGAACCCAGACAGAGTGGCACCATTTGGAGGGCTTCTGTGGAGAAGCCCGCCAAAAAGTGGAACAAAGGGCTCGACCTTGGTCAGAGTTACAGAGACGGTCACAAACTCCATTTTAGAAAAGAGTTCTGGCAAAAAGACCCAACCGTTGATTTAATATTAAATAAATAAACCGGCGGTATCTTTAACATTGCACCAAAAAGTGGTGCGTTTAAAATCAATGCGAAAATCCCATAGAGAATATTCCGGTGGAATATTTTGCATGGTAACCACTGCCACCAGCCAGAAACTCAACAAGGGGGGACTGGACAGTGCCCCCTTGAAAACCGACCCAGGGGCAATATAATTAACCCCTTCCAGTACTTCCACCATATGATGGTTTGTACTGGTTCTGTTCACAATTTAGGACTAGTAAAATTAATGGTGACTTTACATGCCCTGGGAGACCGTAGTCAGTCCCAGGGTATGGAATCTATGTTTGGGGATCACTATGACACCCCTGTGTTACTGCACTGAGGGTGCTGTGTAACACACACATAAAAAATAGATAATACCCTATGGAGCAAAAAGAAAACCCCATAGCCCATAAGCACACAAAGAGTCAGACATAACTCAAATCATGCCTAAGAGTGGGAGGAAAAGAGTCTCACTCTTAGCAGGAGAAAAAAACAAACCCCAAAAATCCAGCAAAGCTGCTGGGGGACTCACTAGGTTTGGGAAATTAGCCTTTTAAGAGAATTCTCCCTAACACTTGTGAATAAAAAAGAAGTTTTACATATGTCGCTTAGAAGTCCCAGCAAGTTATCCTTCGCTTAGTTGTTACCGCGCTTGTTTCTGAAGGATGCAATTACTCAGTTAAGACAAACTCACATTTATTAAAAACGTTTCCTCAAACCGAGTACAGTTGCAGCCATACCGCAGCATCTAATCTTTTCTGAGAACCAAGTACCTGCAAAATAAAGAGGGAACGTTTAGAAAGAGATCTCTCCAACGCAGGGACTGCTCGGAATCTGAAGAAATATATATATTTTTTTTTCCAAAAGAAACCACCCAAGATAACTCTAAAAGAGGCAAGGACATTATTCTGACAAGACTCATTTGAACACTGCAGCCTCTCAAATTAAGTCTCTAACCAACTCGCCCCTGTAGAATACAGTACGGAGAGCTCCACAAAACATAAGCACAGGTGAGGAGGGAGGGATTTATCAAAGGCACACTGCAATACACTTTTCCCCACCAATAGACATCACAGTAGTTCTATTGTTATTATTTTCACAGAATAAGAGCCCAGGTAAGCGTTACAGAACGCAAAGCCATACTTAAACCACTCCACCTGAACGTAATGGAGGACACAGGAATAGATCATTTATCCCAGATTTTGGGACAGTTCAGGGCAGAGGTCCATGCAGCTAG
This sequence comes from Ambystoma mexicanum, assembly GCF_040938575.1. Classification (NCBI taxonomy): domain Eukaryota; kingdom Metazoa; phylum Chordata; class Amphibia; order Caudata; family Ambystomatidae; genus Ambystoma; species Ambystoma mexicanum. The sequence continues at coordinate 930,068,495 of NC_090931.1, read as the reverse complement.
GTCTGAAACCAACTCTCTTAGGAGAGAGTTGGTGGTTAACAGAGAGCGCACTGAGGAATTGGGTCACCAATTGCTACATTCCCATGCAGGACAAGCACCACTTCCTAGTGGGGTTTCACAGGGTCAAATTCCTGCTTCCAGTCCTCTTCTACAAGTAGTTTTACCCGGGAATATTCCCCTACAAGCCCCAGAGAGATTTACAGGGGACCCACAGAGTTTTGCAGTTTTTATGAACCGATGTAATTTACACTTTCTAAGTGGACCTGCAGTCTTTCCTTTGGATCAGGACATGGTGGCATTTGTGTTGTCATATTTGGGGGGCATGCTGCCGACTGGTGCATACCCTTAGTGAATAGAGATGATACATTACTGAGGAATGTTCCTGTTTTTTGGCAGGAGTTGGAGAAACGTTTTGCTCATCCCGCTCAGGGTCAGGCCTTAGACAACGATCTTTACGCCAAGGTAACCAAGAATTGTTGGCTTATATAGCCTCTTTCAGTCGATTGGTAGCAGAAACAAATTGGCCTGAGGAGAAGAGAACCACACTCTTTCATCGAGGATTGAGAGGAGAACTCAAGGCTATTTTAGCGCAAGTCGTGAATCTGAATTCATAGACCTGACCATACAGCTGGGTCACCGATTGCCGAACCGCCGCTCTGATCGGGCCAGATCAGAGGCTTAATAATTTTGTTTGTTCAAAAGACTCTGGAACCCATCCAATGACTGAAAGTCACCCTGAGCCCACGCAGTTAGGGTGTGTTCGAGGTCCCATCTCTAAAGAAGAACGAGACAAGAGAAGACAGCAGAACTTATGTCTCTATTGTGGTTCTGCAGGTTGGTTAACATTTGTACAGATCACTGATACCTGCAATATTTGCACAACGCCAAAGCCCAGTCATCCCGGCAACTCAGTTGGGCGTTATTTTTCGTACAATACAATTTTGTCATCACTTATCGCCCAGGGGTACGTAATGGCAAGACGGACGCCCTGTCAAGGATTGGAGAAAGGGAAGAAATTCAAGGCACAACAGAACCTGGAAACATAATTCCAGAAGAGAAGATACTGGGAGTCACTGGATCCTCCGAAGAAGACTTGAAGGCACAAATTCTACTTAACATGACCACTTCAGAAATAGAGGCTTGGGAGTCAAGAGGACCTAAGTTTTGTTTTCAAGAAGGCCTTCCTTATTTCCAGAGTCGACTTTTCCTACCCCATCAGGAGTTGCAAAAGAAAGTTATGGCAGACTAGCATGTAGCCACATTGGAAGGCCACCCTGGAATCGCTAAGACCACGGCCAAAATCAAGAGGCATTTCTGGTGGCCAACATTGCACAAAGACATCATAGATTACATTCAAACATGTGGTATTTGTGCTCAGAATAAAAGCTTAAAGCAGGAACCAGCATCAACCGTAACCCATCCCACCAGCACCATGGCATACCATTTCTGTGGGCTTGATTACAGAGCTACCTCCTTGTCTGGGGTGTAACACAATTCTTGTCGTAGTGGACTTATTTTCCAAGATGGCGCATTTCATTGCCCTCAGTCTTAGCAAAGGTATTCCTGGAACAAATTGCACATCTTCATGGATTTCCATCTAATTTGATCTCTGATAGGGGGAGCCAATTTGTATCCCAATTCTGGAGAAAATGTTGCGAGTTGGCTAAGATCGAAGAGAGTCTATCTACCAGTCACCACCCACAGACTGACGGCCAAACAGAAAGAACCAATCAGACTCTTGAACAATACATTGATGTCTCCTCCACCAGATTGTTCTTGGGTAGACGTCCTGTGAATGGCAGAGTATGCTTATACTAACTCAGAACATGTGGGAGCAGGTGCAAGTGGATCTAGGTCATCTGGCCTAAGCCCTGCCCACCTGGTGCCTTCTGAAAGAGTGGCAGGCAGGAAGGCACCAGGTGGGCGGGGCTTAGGCCAGGTGACCTAGATCCACTTGCACCTGCTCCCACATGTTGAGTTATTATAAGCATAATAAGGATAATAATAATAATTATTATTATTAAGCATATACATAAGCATAATAATAATTATGCTTATACTAACTCAGAACATGTGGGAGCAGGTGCAAGTGGATCTAGGTGTCATGGGTAATAGGTTAGGTGGCACTACCCAGTCGATTTCATACCCAGTTCATAACTGGAAGAGAAATCGGTCAGGAGCATTATGGGTAAGAGCATGGAGGGCTAGGTCAGGGTTAATATCCAGGTCTCCCATAGGAACCTCCTACGCCCATAGGATAAAATGAGACTTCCTGTTCCATTAACATGGATCCCTTTTGTGCTAATCCGGAATTTATGCAACGCTCTAGTTTTTGGGCAAGGCCCTCTATAAAAGCCACGCCCAAAGAACAAGACTTGCTTCGTGTGATTTCTGTAGCAGTGAGCACGCGCTTACCTGGTTCCAGTCTCCAGAGCTTCTCCCACGGTTTTCTGCAGATCCAATTCCCGGCAGGACAGCATCCTCGCTTCTTCGAGCTCCGCATCTGCAAAAGAGAACAGAAAGCATTAGCGAACTTCGTTTTTTCAACTCACCTGTTTTTCCGCGTTTCCCATAGTCTCTTCATCTCGTGGACCTGCAGGTCACCCCCCCGCTCGTTGGATTCCTGTCCGAAGAGGTATTTTCTTGACAAACCAGCTAGGAGAAAAAACAAGGGAAAGAGAGGTTAGACACCCAAGACAATTCGGGGTACAAACTCCATAAAGACAACTCCAGACTTTCTCTTACCAGCGCCTAGTAAAGTAACTGGGTTACCAAGGACACTTGAACATTTGAACTCTCAGATCCACTGCATAAGGGTCCAGTGAAGTAACTGCCCCTGGACCTTTTTGGGATCGCCTGAGCTTTTCAAGCTAAGGAGGCAGAGTCGTCTTCTTTTCCGCAGCATAACCACGACTAGTGAGAACAGCATCACTACTGTACAGCAGCCATTCGGCCCCGCACCATAGCGCCCCTGCAGAGCCAGGACGGAGAGCACACCTTACCAAACTAAGAGGTGAGCCCCTAAACACAGTGCTTAAACTTAGGGAGTTGGGAAGGGGGTTTAACCAGGGTCTGGCACCATTCTTAACCCGTCCTTTACCTTACCTTACAGGAAGAACCCCAGGAGAGGGAGATAAAGTAGGATTCAGGCAAGGGAAGAGCAGAGCAGAGGTCGAGGGAATCCATCGCTCCTGCAGAGTTTTCAGGTGAGCGTGACACTAGGTCACCTGGCCTGAGCCCCGCCCACCTGGTGCCTTCCTGCCTGCCACTCTTTTTCACCACTTAGCAAGCCCCGCCCACCTGGTGCCTTCCTGTTCGCCGCTCTGTTTCCCTACTTAAGGAGCCCTCCAGCCTCTTTTCCTTTGCAGATGGGGAGCAGGTGTAAGTGGATCTAGGTCACCTGGTCTAAGCACCACCCACCTACTTAGCCCTGCCACTTCTTCCTGCTCTTAACTATTAGATCAAAGGCGTCTCTCGTCCGGGCGTCTGCAGCGAAGGGCAGACGAAGAAAAGGGCAATTCCTGTTTGGACCAGGAAAAGACAGAGCCTGACCCCCTGCTCAGACAGCAGGTAAGCATGCATCAACATGTGTTACCTCTCTGTCCCCACAGGCCATCCCCAACCCCTCTGGTCCCCTCTGTGATGTTCCCTTGTGCCCCCCCTTCTCGCACACAGGTGTTGCCTGTTTTGCTTGATTCTTCTACCCTGCTCCCCCTCAACCTCCTCCAGCCTACTTCTGCAGGAGTCTGTCCTGATAGATTCTGGTTTCACCATCACCGTCTTGTGGCCAATGCTGGATTTGACTTTTATGGACTTCATCATTCACGGTGCGTCACTCTTTCTCCAGCATTGGATCTTTCATGAATTCACATGCTTAGAATATTCCCCGTTGTCGGGCTGGGAATCCTCGGTAAGTTTTAAATAGACATTTTCCAAAGGAAAAATTCCGACACTTTTGTGTCCTATTTACGTCGTTTTGGGCCGCGCACGCCAGCACCACTAGGACGTAGAGGTATGTATAGCCCCGCCCCCGCGGCCTCCTCAGATTTCAACCGTCTTCCAAAGTAGTGGGATTACCTCGCGTATCTGCTATTTGGTTAGGTTGTACTTTCTACTTCTGCGACTGTTTGTTCTTCTCGAAAAAATGTCTGGAAAGGCATTGTTTCGTCCGTGTGCTACATGCGGTCTTAAGAAGGTGTACGAAGGGGATAGTCATATGGACTGAATTTACTGTCTTCATCCTCGCCACACAGCGGACACTTGTGAAATCTGTCGTGGCTTCTCCCAGAAGACCCTCAAAGACCGAAAAAGACGCCTTGTCGATTGGCTCAATGACGGGGCGGGTGTGTACCCGGCATCAGAGGTGGGCTCCACGGCCTCGAGAAGTAAGTCAGAACCCCCGACGAAGAAGGCGCGTTCTGCTGAAAAACGCCCCTCGGAGAAGCTTTCAGAGAAACATTCGAAGGCCCCCTCTTCACACAAGGCGGCGTCTTCTTCCTCCTCGTCTAAAAAGGAGAGAAAAGAACCATCTAAATCCTCCTCAGGAGACCGTCATAAGTGTACCTTGAGTCGAGAGGCCTCGGCCAGCAAGTCAGCCCCAAAAGCGGCGGGAACACCTCAAGGCCCTGCGCCACTTGCTTCGTTGACAGCCCGCTCGTCGACGGCTCCTCCCACGGTTCAGGCTGCAGCTGTAGGAAACATATCGTCATTGACGGTGGTTCCATCTATGGGATGGCAACCAGAGGTTTTTGACCCTGTTCCGCCTGAGGCCCTGCTGCAACCAGAGGCGGCTTTTTCCATCTCGTCGGCTGACGAGGAACGTGGCCCGGTCGCGCACCCAACCGATCTGGGGTTGCAACCAACCAGTGCGGTGACGCTCTTAAGTGGGGGTACCATCCCTATGACCTCGTCATTACTGAACCCCCAGGCAGTTCTATCCTTGGAGGTGCTAAATACGCTACAGAAGCTGTTAGAGCGTTTGGACACACAGATACCTCAGCCCAGTGCCCCAGCACTGCTACAGTCTACGCCACTCGTCGACGAGCCGGGCCCGGTTCCTCGCTCGACGACCAGGATTACTGCCGCTTCCCAAGCTGCGGAAGATCGCCCTCGCCCACAAGAAGAGGGAGAATTACCGGACTCTGATTCAGACCGCAAAGGGTCGGGTTCAGACATCTCACTATCCCCCTCAAGGGACCCAACATGAGACTCTGAAGCGGAAATGGAAGCTCAGAGAAGTCCGGCGCAGCCATCACCACCTGACGACGTGGGGGCGTTCCATGCCATGATGAGTAAGGCGTGTGCTGAGTTTTGCCTAGTCCCTGAAGAAGAGAAAAAGGATTGTTTTCTTTTTGATCATATGGGCAAGAGAAGAAAATCCATATTCGCCATCCCTATTTTAGACCATGTCTGGCAAGAGGGCCTGAAGACCATGCAGCATCCTTTCTCGGAACTGGCAGTAAAAGGTCGGTTGGAAAGAAATTCAAGGCTCCAGAATCGACTCCCAAGTGCTTAACGTCTCAACCTTCGCCGGAATCGGTGGTATCTGCAGCGGCGGCTAGAAATGCCAGGTCCCAACATAAATGCACGACCCCGCCGGACAACGAAGCCAGGAGGCAAGACGCTTTTGGCAAGAAGGTGCTGTAGGTCGGCGCCACTACAGTTAAAGCAGCCAACTCCTTGGCGATTATGTCTAGGTATGACAGGGAAATGTGGCACCGGCTGGCTCCTATCTTGGAACATTTGCCCGAAGAACATAGAAAGTCCGCCATGTTGCTAGTACGGGAAGGAGAAGAGGCCTCCAACCATGCTATAAACATTGCTGTCGACCTAGCCGAGTCCGGATTTAAGCAAATCAATAATGGCGTAGTACTACAAAGACAAGCCTGGCTCAAGTGCACTACGTTCAGACCGGAGGTGCAATATAAAGTCTTGGATATACCGTGTGAAGGGGAACAACTGTTCAGTGAAAAAGTTGATGAGGCCTTGAAGGGCATGAAAGAGGATACTGACACGGCGCGGTCACTCGGAGCCCTCCAGAGTGGCAGGAATTTTCGTTCCTTTCATCCTTTCAGAGAGGCTTCTGGTAACTCCCGGTTTGGGTCATTTAGAGACCGAGGTTTCAACAGACCCTCCTACTCGTCCCAAGGCTACAGACGTGCGGCCCAGTCTTCTCGTAGAGGCAGAGATTACCAAACCTCCAGACAGCGGGGTGCCTACCCTTCGTCGACAAAAGATAAACAAGCCAAGAGCCAACAATGACATGTTTCAGGACGTCCTGGGGAGCCGAGTGTCTCGTCACGTCGACGAATGGGAGCGCATAACAGACCAATGGGTTTTGGACACGATTCATCTGGGCCACTCTCTATAGTTCAAGGACAAGCCACCACACATTCCACCGGTGTTCTCGGCTCAGCCCCACCTTCAAATACCACTGCAGGAGGTGGCGCTTATGCTGCAGAAAGGGGCTATAGAACTGGTCCCGGTGGCAGAAAAAGGACAGGGAGTGTACTCCCGTTACTTTGTCGTCAAGAAACCAAATGGAAAATGGCGTCCCATTCTGGATCTACGAGCACTCAACTGCTCAAGAATTTAAAATTCAAAATGCTTACGCTCCAGGAGGTGATCCGATCGATACAACCCGGAGATTATTTGTCATCGCTAGACCTTCAGGACGCATACTTCCATATCCCAATGCGTCGACAACACAAAAGATTTCTGCGGTTCGTTGTCGGACGAACCCACTATCAGTTCAAGGTCCTCCCGTTCGGACTAAAATCGTCCCCCAGGACGTTCACCAAATGTCTGGCTCCAATAGGAGCCTGGTTAAGAAAGGAAGGTCACCATGTGTACCCTTATTTGGACGACTGGCTAGTGAGGGGATTGTCTCGGGAAAGGGCACAAGAAAGCCTAGATGCCACCATGTCCCTCCTACAACGTTTGGGCTTCGCAGTGAACTTCGACAAGTCCTCATTAAAGCCATCAAGGACCTTGGTCTTTTTGGGGGCAGAGTTCCACACACAGTCGGGGCTGGTGAGGCCATCCCTCGAAAGGATTCACAAACTGCAACAAAAGGCATCGGAATGGAAGGTCGACACCAGAGTGTCAGTGCGAAGGTACATGTCTCTGCTGGGGACCATGTCGTCCTGCATACCCTTGATCGACAATTGTCGCTTCTTCATGAGGCCTCTTCAGGAATTCTTGGCGGATTGATGGGCACAGAGTCAAGGGCACTGGTCGGACAAGTTGTCATGATGCCTACTCCCGGAGAACCAGTCCAGGACCAGTGTCCCCGGAAGCAGACATCATGTTCCCGGGGAAAAGGCCAGCAACCCGTAGTCGGGGCCCTTTGGACACTGTCCTGGCGCCTTTGGCGCCAGGCTCATAAAGGGAGTGTTTATGTGAACGTACCTGATGCAGACCGTGCTGCCAGATCCAGACCTCTTTGAGGCCTGAAAGGGACTATTTTACCTGTGGGACTATTTTGCCACTCGGGCGTGGCCGGGGAAGAATATGTACCTGGAACTACTTTGGGGGCTATTTAAGCCACGCCCAGACAGCAGCTCACGCTTCGCGTTCTGCACCTAGCAGCTGGACGCTCACCGTGTCTGTTCCTGCATCCTGACTCCAGCCATGCCCGCCTCCATCCTGGAACACCTTAAAGGAAACAAGAGAAGTGAAAAGGTGAACAGAAAAACATTACCTGCTTCTACCCGGAGTCCGGAGTCGTCACGCCGGCGATCCTAAGGGAAGACATTTATTTTAAAGACGCATCGCGTTGCTCGCTGCAGCGCCGCGTTCCACTCACCTGTTCACGAGGCATCTCCGTGCTCCTTAGCGACCATCTGCACGATCCGCCGCATACCAGCGCCTAAGGGGGAAGAGAAGAACAAAAGGTGAGCAAAAGGAACATATTGAGGAAAGCCACATTTTCGCCATAACACTTACCTGATTATTGTTGGGAGAATCTTTCCTCATCTCGGGTCGGCGCCGCTTCTTCGGCAGTACCGTACCCCGGCCCCTATGGGGGAAAAAAGACACACACATTAGTGGGTGAATATAAGGACATTAAAGGAACCACCCATCATAAACTCACCTGAGTTTACCTTCGGCGAATTGTTTCCTCTACGCGAAATCTTCACTCAGCAGCTGTGATAAAAGGGATAAGAGACGGACTACTGAATAAAGGCAAATAGAAAAGGAGGCCAACTCTTGAACTTTTACAACAGTATACTTACGGCACCTTGCCAGGAAAGTCAAGTAAGCTTGGATCCTCACCAATCCGAACAGCAGTGAAGTAACTGGATATAATCGCACCCCTGCAACAGAAGCAGGATGGAGAGCTCGTCCTTTCAAACCTTAAGGTGAGAGTTAACGGGGAATTTCGGAGGTGGTCTGAGGAGAGTGAAAGAGGGAAGTGGGAGGCCGACGCGCTACTCCGCAGGTAGTTAATCCCCTTTCTCCATCTGCAGAAGGATTCTCCTGCGAGTCAGACAAGTGAGATTTGGGAGTCCTTTCCAGTCGGTCTTCCGAGTTCTGCGCATCACCTTAGAAGAGGCCGCAGCAGTCCAGACCTGGTCAGCGTCTCCGTGGGAGTCAGGTGAGCGTTACACAAGTTGACCATCAACGGCCAGCTCGTGCAGGCTCTTCAATGGTGGAGAATTTCCATACATCTGACGAAGGGAATGCCCCTGCGTTCCAGAGGACAGTGGTGACGGATGCTTCTCTAACTGGGTGGGGAGCTCATCTGGAGTCCCTACAGGTTCAGGGTCGTTGGTCATCGGAAGAATCCGCCCTTCACATCAATCTGCTAGAGTTGAGGGCGGTGCGTTGGGCCCTGAAATCCTTTCTACCACAGATAAAGGGCTCAGTGGTGAGAATCATGACGGGCAACACGACAACAATGTTTTATCTTCGAAAGCAGGGAGGAACTTGCTCCAGGATCCTGTCGACAGAAGCCCAGGAGATCTGGCATTGGGCCCTCCAACACGACACACATCTGTTGGCGTTCCACTTACCAGGAGTAAAAAATGTGCAAGCAGACGCTCTCAGCAGGGAGATGAATCGTCTACACGAATGGGAACTGAACGACCAACAACTGCACCGTGTCTTCGCGAAATGGGGTCATACGGCCCTCGATCTCTTTGCGACGAGAGACAACAAGAAATGCTCACAATACGCGAGCAGGTGGCCACAACAAGACTTGCTAGGGGACACGTTCTCCTTCCCGTGGACGGGCACGTTTCTGTATGCCTTCCCCCCATTTCCTCTCATCCGTCGGACTCTGCAATGGATCCACAGATATCCATGTCGGGTGATCCTGGTGGCCCCGTACTGGGCCAGACAAGTGTGGTTCTCCGATCTACTTCACCTTTCAGCGGCAGAACCAATGAGGTTCCAGAAGATCCCCAACCTTCTGTCTCAGGAGAAAGGGGTCGTTTAGCATCACGACCCAGACAGCCTCAGTCTGACGGCCTGGCTCCTGATTTCTCCGAGTTTGGCGCGTTAGCGATTCTAGCAGATTGTTGTCGCATTTTGCAAGCTCCAAGGGCACCTTCCACGAACGCTTCATATTCATACAAATGGAAAAGGTTCTGCATATGGTGCGCAGGTCAACCAGGTTTGGTCCCGCTGACGATCGCACCGGAACAGCTCCTACCATACTTGTTGCTCCTGGCTAAAAACGGTTTGTCTGTTTCATCCATAAAGGTGCATCTGGCTGCCATCTCGAGATTTACTCGGAAGAGACATTCCACTCCATTGTTCAGTGACCGCCTAGTTAAACACTTCCTTAAAGGGTTGTTTCAAACCTTTCCTCCCACTAAGAAGTTTCCTCTGATCTGGAGTCTAAACCTGGTTCTGGCAGCCCTGATGAAACCCCTTTTTGAACCAATGTCGTCGACATCATTAAAATTTTTGTCTTGGAAATTGGCTTTCCTGGTGGCCATTACTTCAGCGCGACGTCTGTCAGAAATACAAGCTTTAGTGATCGACCCTCCGTATTTGAGGTTTTTCAGTAATAAAGTTGTGCTGGCCACTAACCCGCATTTCATACCTAAAGTGCCTTCCATGTTCCATAAACACGCTTCTATAGTGTTGCCTACATTTTTTCCAACACCGTCTTCTGTGGCGGAGAAGACTCTCCATACATTGGACGTGAAAAGAGCTTTAAAATTTTATCTCCATCGCACTCAAAGCTTCAGAGACACGAGACAACTTTTCGTAGTTTATGGTCCTGTGGCTAAGGGTAAGGCGATCTCCAAACAAGGACTATCCAGATGGGTGTCTTCGGCCATTTCTTATTGTCATTCCAAGGCCGGAAAACCGCTAGAAAAGCGTCCAAGGGCCCATTCGACGAGATCTACACCGTCGTCGACTGCGTTGTGATCCGGAATTCCGCTGGGGGATACCTGCCAGGCGGCTTCCTGGTTGGTACCACACACGTTTACCCGGCATTACTGTCTCGCACAGCAACATGCTGAAGATACACAGATGGGGCGTGCAGTACTACGTCACCTGTTCCAATAAGGTAAGCCCCAAGTGGGGGTTACACCCTTCGGCAACTATGCTTTAAAGTGTTGTGTCTTTCACTGTTAACCTACTATAATGTAATGTGTTGCCATGGTAAATATGCATTGTGATTATTGTGATGTTGGTTTGCATACACGCCTCCAATGTTGGGGGATACTGCTATACAATCTATTTGAAGCATGTGAATCCATGAAAGATCCAATGCTGGAGAAGGGAATAGTTTCTTACCTGTAACTCCATTTCTCCAGCATTGGTATCTTTCATGGATTCACATGCGCCCGCCTGCCTCCCGTGAGCATGCAAACCAGAAATCCCCCCCATACTACTTTGGGGGCCGAAATCTGAGGGAGCCGCGGGGGCGGGGCTATATATACCTCTACGTCCTACTGGCGCCGGCCACACTAAGTGTCGGAATTTTTCCTATGGAAAATGTCTATATAACTTACCGAGGATTCCCAGCCTGACGACGGGGAATATTCTAAGCATGTGAATCCATGAAAGATACCAATGCTGGAGAAATGGAGTTACAGGTAAGAAACTATTCCCTTCTCAACTCTCATACTGGACTTCCTTTGCATCTTGTACTCATGGTGGCCCTGAATCATGCTGTTCCCATCTTCATCTTGCATCCTAGCTTGCAACATTGTGTTACTACTGACTTCTGCAATTGTATTCGCTCTCCACTCTTGCTTCTCCACGTTTTTTGACTGCTTGCTCTGTTCTCTCCTCCTTTCCCGTCTCCCTTTTCCTATCTCCTCCCATTACTTTCTTCTATGCTCTATCAGAATTGTTCCTGGACCTAATATGATAGCAAACTTGTCTGTTTCCTCCACCCTCCCATTACTGTTGTTTTTTCTCCACAAGCCCCCTCCAGCACTATCTGAAATGTCGTCCGGCCTAGTATCACAGTCGCTTGTTTTGTTCCTCCCCTCCCTTTCTGCACCCCTCTCCCTCACCTTTTGTTTTTCTCCGGCTCTACCAGAAATGTCGTCAGGCCTAGTATGGTAGACGCCTGTCTGTTTCCATTTCCTTCCCACTCTCTCCCTCCCTTCCTTATCTATGTCTTAGCTCTTGCACTATCTGAAATGTTGTCAGGTCGAGTATGATAGTTAATGTCACATCCTTGCTGTTCATGGCCTGTAAGAATGTCATTGTATTTACCCTTGTTCCCTCCCTTGCCTTGAAGCGCTTTGAAACACATTGTGTATAGGCGCTATATAAATAAACTAGCATATCATACTTCCATGGGCTATACTACTTTCTACACACTGAACCGTTTACATCCTCGGACCTCCACCTTCGATCCCACATAGTCTTTAGAGATGCCAGGAGTACAGCGTCTTCATTATAACATTACCAGAGTACAGGAAAAGGTTCTACGACATTTGGCTACAGCAAAGGAGGGCCAAAATAAATTTGCAGATAGACTTCGAAAAAAATCTCCCGAGTATAAGGTGGGAGACAAGGTTTGGTTGTCTTCTAAATATATTGCACTGTAAGGCCCACGTAAATTCCAACCTAGGTTTCTGGGCCCATTTCCAGTGGAGACAATTGTCAAACCCGCAGCAGTAAGACTAAAGTTGCCATCCTCCATGCAAATCCATCCAGTATTCCACGTTTCTTTGATCAAACCACTGAGTCCAGGGACCAGATTACAGCCACCACCAAAACCCCTAATCATAGAAGGTGAACCAGAATTCATAGTGAAGGAAATTTTAGATTCCAAGATTGTCAAAAGGAAATTGTTCTACCTATTATATTGGAAAGGGTTTGGTCCACAGGATAGGGTTTGGGAACCTAGCTCAAATATTCACGCCCTCCGATTACGTCAAAGGTTTAATCAAAACCACCCTTCTAAGCCAGGACTGGAGGGTTTATGCTTGGGAGGGGACTTGGGGTGACGGTGTGAGAGGGGGGGGAGGTGTCATGATCGCAGCAAAGGAGCACCGTTCCCATTCAGAAATACCAGGGAAGCAAGGAACTTCATATCAGTCAGTGGGTCAACCGTGGCTTCAAGCCTGGCACTCTCATTCATAGCATTGCACCCATAGGCTCACATAGCGCTTACATTGGTTTTTCCTACGCTCAACATGGTTGTCGCCAAGTACATTGTAAACTCACAGCACATACTACACCTATTGCAGAGGGAGCTTCTTAAGCCCCGCCTCTGCTGGAGCGCTCTCTTCGCGTCTTCTCTGATGACAGCGGGTAACGCTACCAGCGATCTCCTGACAGAACCTGTCGAAGGAAAAAAGAAGTTAAGAGATATTAGTTTTCACAGAAAATCAACATAATAAGTATTTACAAAGTGTTTTTTCAGTCAGCTGTTTATTTCGTAGTCACTGCATCTTCTGTCAGTGGTTCCGTCGCAGCTGCAGCATCTTCCTCACAGCAGTCTTTGTTCGCGGTTGCAGTGCCTTCATTCAGAAGTTTTCCTCAGCAATCTCTGCATCACCTGAAGGTACTTCATCTACAGTTTTCCGAAAACCTGCAAAACAAAAGGTATTTTCGTTAATGAATGAACTTGTCAATAAGAAAGAAGTTTTACATATGTCGCTTACCTGAAGTCCCAGCAACTTATTCTTCGCTTAATTTGTTACCGCGCTCGTCTCTGAAGGCTGCAATTACTCAGCTAAGACAAACTCCAGTTTATTAAAAACGTTTCCTCAAACCGAGTACAGTCGCAGCCATACCGCAGCATCTAACCTTTTCTGAGAGAGGCAAGGATATTATTCTGACAATCATTTGAACACCGCAGCCTCAAATTAAAAGTCTCTAACCAACGCGCCTCTGTAGATTACAGGACGGAGAGCTCCACAAAACATAAGCACAGGTGAGGAGGAAGGGATTTATCAAAGGCACTGCAATACAGTTTTTTTTCCCCGCCAATAGACATCACAGTAGTTCTATTGTTGTTGTTTCACAGAATAAGAGCCCAGATAACAGATCCTCTAGCTGAGAAGGCATTACGCTCCCGCGGAGTCCCAGGTAAGCGGTATACAATCCACTACGAACGCGTCCACTTAAGCTCCTCTTGGAGGAAATTCCCTGGAGCAAAACAGTTCATACTTCAGTTTGACACTGGTCGCGATCAGATCCACTTGAGGGGTTCCCCAAAGGGTGACGATCACTTGAAGGATGTCACGCCCCCATCCACGCTCCCCTCTGACAAACCCCGAAACCCGACCCCCACCACCACGAAAACACGGCAGGCACGTAAAGCACACCAGGTCCCCACAAGTGTCAGGACACGCTCTCACCTGCAGGCCTGCCGGCAAGGGGTTGGCCAGGAACGTCAACGCCGACTTCTGCCTCATTTCCCGTTTCGGCGTTGGCAGTTGCTGTGGAGACGCGCCACAGGCGTCCTGCAACGTCTCCGTTTCCGACGCCTGGGGAGCCCTTCTCAGCACGCTCGATCACGTGACGGATGACGGCATCACGGTCACGTGATTGCGGTTCAGCGTTCAAAAGCGACGCGCTGACTGCCATTCAGCGCTTCACAGCTGATTCCTGTTTGGCGTTTCTACGGACTAACCTTGCTACCTCGACCTCGGATTGAATTTTGGATACTGATTTGGTTCTTCACCTCATTGTACTTTTGCCTGGATCTTGCTACCTTCTGGATACGACCGCTGCTCCTCTCTCGGATTGGTTTGGTTTGGATTTGGATTTCCTTTTTTGGTACCTTTGCTGGAACTTGCTTTCTCCGGACACGACCTCGGTTTACCCATCGGACTGTTGTTGGATTTCCCCTTTGTTACAGCTTTTGACTTTGTTCTTTGGATCACGTACTATTCAGGACTCCTCTACCTGAGTGGCTCATAGTTTCAAGTTTCTTGCATCAGGTGGTGACTACTCCTTCTCAAGTGCCTTACCAGGTTGCCATCCTGTCGTCAACCTCTGCTGGCTGCCTCAGACAACATTCCCTAGACCAACATTGGGTTCCGACCAACTACTCAGGGTAAGCCCTCTTGTAGATTCATTAAGTATTCGGGTCTGGGTTTGTGTTTATTATCTAACCCACTTGTTTGCCTTACAGTGGTCGGGGGGGCATCTTCCGGCATTCCTGGTTCCAGCTGACGACATTCACCACCTGTGGCTTCAAGGATCGCTCGGGCAGTAATTTATTGTTTGCTCGAGTGGTACTTGGGGACGGAGGTATCATCGTCTACACGACCATCAAGTCTTGACAAAGGGCTTCATGAGCTAGTTCCCAGTCGTGGGAGACTGTGCTCTGCCTGCTCAAAGTGTCTGCCGCCACATTCTCCTCTCCGGCTAGATGCTGATAGGGAGATTCCTTCTTGAATTGCCCAGAACCAGAGCTGCATTGATTCTCTACACAGTGTTAGTGACCCTACGCCTCCACTCCTGTTGAGGTAGTACATGGCCCCTGTGTTGTCTGTCATTTCCATACAGAGGGAATAAAGGCCTTCAGCGCTAGTCTGATTGCCCTCAGCTCCAAAAGGTTGATATGTAGTTTGGACTCCGATTGAGACCATTGACTGCCGATTGTCAAATCGTTGGTATGGCCTCCCACCCTGTGAGTGAAGCGTCCGTTAATACCGTTATCCCCGGCCATGGTTGCCAAAAAGGTTCTTCCTTCAGAAGGTTGTCCTTGCCTGCCCACCACAGGAGATCCTGTGCAACCCTGCTTGGAACCTGAAGGAGATCTGTCATCCTGCCTGAGAATTGAGACTCGAGAGCCCGCTGTAGAGATCTCATTATCAGGCGAGCCTTTGGCACCAGAAAAATGCAGGATGCCATGAGGGCGAGCAATCTCAGAGTCGAAAACTGTGAGATGCAGGCCACTCTGAAATTTGGAGACCATCTACCGAATGTCTTGAGCCCTCACCTCTGGAAGTGAGGCTTTTCCCAGGCATGCCCCCAGGACTGCTTCAATAAACTGGAGGTTTGAGATGGTATCATGTTGGACTTCTTGTGATTGAGGGAGAAGCCCAGTCTGTGGAGAGTGTGGCAGGTTATGCTGCGATGTTCCAGGGTTTGTTTGGGTGAACGTGCCCTGATCAGCCAATCGACCAGGTAGGGGTAGATGTGAATCCCCCTCTCCTGAGACTCACTGAAACCACAGCCGTCAGCTTGGTGAAAACCCTCAATGGCGAACCTCAGGTACTTCCTGCGCTTGTGATGGATTGGCACATGAAAGTAAGCATCCTGAAGGTCCAAAGACCCCATTGAATACAGGAGCTGTAGGGCCTGAAGGATCTGAGAAAGTGTGACCATCTTGAACTTGTCCTTCCTCAGGAACTTGTTTATCTGAAGTCCAAGATGGGTCTTTCCTCCGTCCTTTTTGGGTATTAGGAAATAGGCAGAGTGCCATTATTTGTTCCTCTCCATTACATGCACTAGTTCTATAGCACCTTTATCTAGCAGGGTTAAAACGTCCGGATCCATTCCTGTTGCAGGAACATTTTACAAATGGTTTCCCGGTGGATGATCCTGAGGTCTCTGTATAAAGGTGAGGCAGTATCCTTGCGCTACTGTGTCTAGTGCCCATGCATCTGAAGTAATAGCCTTCCATTCTTTCAAATGCTGTGATAGTCTGCCTCCCACCTGGGTGTTGAGACAAGACCTCAGAGTGGTTGAGAGTCGGCTGAAGCAGCGGCTGATGGTAAAGCAGCCGCTGCTTGGGCGGGTTTAGCACCTCCCTCAACCACCACGAGGGAATCTTCTTAGAGTAGCCTGTCCTATCGCTCTTCCAACTGAGAAATAGTAGCGAAAAGACCTACCCCTCCAAGACGACCCGTTGGGGTGAAAAGGCTGTGGCTGCCTAACTGCAGCACTTAAAGATTTAGCCAACCGCTTTTGAGGTTTGGAGCTTTTCAAGGCTCTAATCGGCTTTATTTCCAAATAGATGGGAGATGTCAAAGGGCATGTTGAGGAATCTGGATGGTACATGCGGTCCAAAACCTGACTTCCTCAACCACACAATTCTGCATATGACAGTGCTTGCCACCATGGCCCTGCTCACACTATCGGCAATATCCAGAGTCCTCTTACCCATCCCTTATTAGATTCAAGAAGCTGTCTCTTTTCTCACCCTCAGGGAAGTGATCATCCGCCATTGCTACGTAGTAAACTTTGCCAGGGCACAGGTGGAATTGGCAGAATTTATGGTGCTAGCTGAAAAGACTTTCTTTGACCAGAAATCCATCATTTTGTCATCCCTATCGGGCAGTATGGTTGGATACGCCTTTTGCCTGCAGGTAGAAGTAGCAGCCTGAACTACTAGGCTTTCCGGGGTTTGATGACTTGAAAGTTAGCTAGGATCGCTTCTTGATCTAGATTTGTTTAAATTTTTATTTATTGCGGGATTGGATTCTTGAACTTCCCAGTTTGTAGCAACTCTTCTGCAGTGCCACATGGAAGGGAAAGATAGGGTCCTTCTGTGGCTCCTTGTCCAGTATGTCTGTCAGGTCGTCCTGTTCAAATACAGAAGCTGGTCTACTCCATACCAGGAAATCTACTACCCTGGACATTGGTGATCTGTAAGATGCATCTGCATGTTCAGCAGGATCTGGTTTTCCAAAATCTTGTTCTGGGGAGGGGTCAACTCCACTGACTGTTTTGTGAGTCACAGAGTTGTTTGACTCTAGTTTCTTCTGAAAACATTCAGGTGTAGCAGAATCTTTCTGGACATTAATGGTATCCAATTGGATACCACCTGGAGGTGTCTCATAAGTAGATTCATATCCCTCACAAATAGAAGTCAGTGAGTTGAAAAATCCTTTTTGGGTAAAGGTTTAAATACCTTTTCTTGACTTTTGCCCAAAGGTTGAACAGACAGCGTCAATGGTTTAATCAATGGCGCCAATGGTTTATGTATCGGCATTGGTGGTGTCGACGACTTATTTTTAGATTTATACTTCGAGGAATACTGCCCTCCACTCAACAATTTCTTCCACGATTTCTCTTCTAGTCGAGTGCTCGAAGACTCTTGAGTAGTCTTAGGCTTACCCGGGCACGAGGGTGCATGGGATTTAGCCTTGGCATCATGCTTGTCAACGACAGTAGCATTGCCAGTCTTCTTGTGCTTCGAAGGTATCAAAGCCTGATCATCGAAGATATTATTTCATTTTTTACTAACAAGTTCCCACTCCTCTTTAGAAGATTTGGCAGGGCAGACAATCCTTTCTGACGAAGATGGGGAAGAAGACTGATCTCTGTCTTCGCGTTGATTTTTTAGAAGACGACAAAGAATGTCTGCTCCTCGAATGGGATCATATTTTTGTGAGGAGAGGAATCTCTCGACTCGTTGGGGATGTCAAATTAGGAGAGGATGGGGATTTGGGGACAATACAACCCACTTCTAATTAAGCCTTGCGCCCTAATAAAGCATTACCAGTCATCGACTGACGGGATTGACCGGCGCCGGTTACGTGTTCGATGCCCAGGCACAAGAGGCAAACTTTATGCATGTCCGTGATGGACGTCTTGGTGCCGCATCGCATGCACTTCTTGACGCCCGTCTTCAGGGTACTCGGAGTAGAAGAAAAGGCCATATCGATAGGTTTTCAAAGAAAACTGAAGCGTGCCGTTAATCACGAAGCAGTCACTATTGCAGAAAAACGTAACTGAAGCCAACAGGCACTGCGCATGGTATATTTACTCGACAATGACTTCAGTCGAGATGGAAGCCCTCAAAGGATATAGTCGACCGTCTCGACGCACAGCGCCCTCTGCCGAAAAAAGCCATTTTTTTCCCAAAGCAACTAATGCTGGAAATTAAGATTTTAAAGATGAGGAATGCATGGGAGCACACAATCCAATGGAAAGGTGTTTACAGGGAAAGTGGCGTGGCCAGCTGGGGATGCAGATGGTCCTTCGGTGAGCTCCGAGGCGTTCCACTCCCATGCCCCTGTAAACCCTTCATAAGCCAAAATGACCCCAACTTGTTGGAGAAAGGTTCTCAGCCTTGCCTGCCCCGCCCCTCAGAGTCCAACCTGAATTGGTGGCGTAGTGAGGAGGGATCTAGCCGAGAGAAGAGGCACCATTGGGAATCCAAAATGACGGGCGCGATTAGCGCAATGCAGGATGGAGCAACAGCAACATGCAGAGAGTCGGGGTGACAGGAGTCCTCCCTTCCGACACTAATACCGATGAGTGGAGAGTTCCCGTAGTGGTGAGAAGGGGCCCCACCCCCACTGCAGGGCATTTGAATGATAATTACGGCCCTCCTCTGACGGGACTGCACTGTAGTGGCGGCAGTGAGGTTTGGGGCTCTGAGGCTGAAAGCCTGGATACCCGCTGAATGTGGCTGTTTTTGGCAAGGGACCGCGGCACAAGAGGAGGCGTGGGAAGCACAACTAAGAAGCTGCAGGGAGTGTGGGGCTTCCCCACCTACACTGAAGTGTGCACCTGCTACAGTGACAGCGGCAGAAAGGCAATGCACAGAGGTGCTATGGCCTGGCCTTGGATGTGGAAGTGAATGGCACATACTCCGGCTGGCTCTGATTAAGGGCACATGGTGCTGTTGGAGGAGGCACATTGGTGACTCTAGCTCCCCTGTAGTAGGGGTATTGTGAGAAGTCAGAAATAGGAGTGTACCGAACTTCGGCTTCGAGATTCTTAGACAAAAAAGGTGCTCATCTTTTACACTTGGCCTTCAACAATACAGGAACATATTTTCTTTTGGCAAATGTTTATATGCAATGTGCACTTTTTTCAGTTGGAAAAAACAAACTGAAAGAAATCTGCATGGATACTTTCAGTTCCTGTCATGTCACTTCACATTGCGTACGTCATAGTCCCCCCCCCTTTTTCTTTTTTCAGAACTTGAGTCCTGAGATTAACATTATCTGATATTTTATCAGGAATGATAAGATGCATATGTTTGTGTATTGCCGTGAAAGGGTGGCTATGATAAGTGAAAAGTGAGCAGTATTTGTTTGGATGGGGTGAATAGTTGTGAGATGAGTTCACGCATTTCAGATTTCCTCTTGACGTGTGTCCTGCATGAGCCGGCATGAACCATTATATACATTTCTATGTGAGCTGCAAAGACGTTTCGAAAATGAACCGCATCGACTTTGCAACTGGATGGAGAGTACAATGCATCTGATTCACAAAGGCAGTCTGTTTGCATTTGTGAAGCCTCCTAGTTTAACTGGCATTGAATATGCAACAATCCTCTGTACATTTGGCTCCTTCATTTTGGTTAAATCTGCTTTATTTCTGGCTTTTATACTTTAAATAAAGATGCTACATTAATTACAATGAAGAGAAATAAAAGTATAGAATGCATTTTATATGGTGCTTTGTTTTTTAAGAAGTGTGTTTTTTTTGAAGTTTGGAAGATGATTTATTAAATAAAGCAACTATTCGGCTTCGGCACTCAGTGTTTGTGTCAATCAGTGTGGAGAGCTGGATAATAGCACCACGGCTGGGCTGTCTTCCAAGTGACATGGGCCCGTGGCACCCAGAGAGAATCCAGTAGTCCCTGGGTAGGATAAAACAGGCCTAGTGAAGGCAGAGAGTGACCAAGCGAGGCTCGAATACAACTAGGGTGGTGAGGTGGCTGCTGGATTGGCGGATTGGGTCACGTGGCATCGTAACCACTTGAGGGGTGCTCATACTGGGGGAGCCCATGTAGATGAGGACTATGGCCAAACAATGTAGCAAACAGAAAAGTGCACTGTCATGTGACATTAAGGCAATGATGCAGGGGCAGAGAGCCACGAAGAGGACACATTCCCCGATTAGGAATGCGCAAGCCGAGGTTGAGGACCCACCTATGAGGAGGTTGGATCTTCAAGACATGTTGGCTGAAATAAAAAAAAGAAATGAAGGACTGTCATCAAGCTAACCAAATCTATCACCGATCTGAATAAGCAGGTGTTGGCAGTTAAGCAATAAGTTTACAAAACCGAAATGGTCCTGTGTGAGCAGGGGCATGAACAGGATGAGCTGGCCCGTAGGATGACGGCACTTGAACAGCAAATGGGATGGGTCTCTAATAAGCAGGAAGATTCCGAAAACATATCTATGACAAATAATATCAGACTCTGGGGGCTATCCCTGGCCGTCTCGGATGCAGAGTTGGAAGACTATGTGCTGGCCCGGTTTCAGCATCTGCTAAATGACTCCTCGGGCGATAACATCATACTGACAGCACCCATAGACTCTACACCTCCTATCAGCAAAAGAAAAACCTTCTTCCAGACGTGATTACCAGGGTACACCTCTTCCAAACTGAAAAGTGGATCATGAAGGCAGCACACAGCCAGGAACCTGTCAAATTTAGAGACTCTTCAATCGTGCTGTTTCAGAATATGGCCAAGGTGACACTGATGTAGCGGAAACAACTGTGACTGGTTACAGGCTAGCTGAACGATAAAGATATCCGATACAGGTGGCCTTTCCAGTGAGTTTCAAGCCAAATCTTGTCATGTATCCAGGGAGGAAGAAATGGCAGATTTAATAGGGACGGATGATGCCTTCCAGTCAGCGACTGTCTCCCAAAATGGAGAGCTGGAGAGCCACAGGCCTCGCATGGTTTAACTGGAAGGTTGGCAACATGGGTGTTATGCAAAGCGGAGAGTCTGTGGGCCCCGACAGGCAGATGCCACTTGGAAGAACTGGTCCTCGGCTCAGAGGAACTTGGACCCTGCCTGTGTATCCTGTATGAGTAAGGGGGGTGGAGTTGTACCGTAATGGGGACTTGCAGTAGCTTGGTGGGAGTTTCGGGGGGGGGGGGTCTTTGCAGTTCTTCTAAATGGGAATGTTTATCATAGGCATTTGGGTTGAAAGTGGTCAGGTGGAGATGGTGGGGGACCAAGAGGGCTAGGGAATTTATCTCTATGATCCCAGGAACACGTTAGAGGTCCTGGTTAGGACAGCAACAATTTGTGTTGCGGAAGGGGTTGTTAGGGGGGGGGTGGGAGGGGTTGGGTTCAAAGTTGACTGTTTTGTTGGCATGGCTGGGTACCAGTGGGACATTTGGATTGAGGGAGTAATGGGGGAGCGACAATTGCACTAACACCCCTTTTGAAAATGGCTGATATAAACATGGTGACCCTGAATGTTCAGGGCCTGAATTCACCTGCAAAGCGATGATCCAAATTGCAAATTCCTGGTGGGGCTGGGGGCCTTGGTGGCTTTTAGTCTGGAGACTCACCTGGTTCCAAAGGATGAGGTGCAGGTGAGACACAAAGGGTTTCTTCACCAATTATATGCATCTAGTGGGACAAAGACGAGAGGTGTGGGGAAATTGATGGGCACTACGTTTGGGTTTAAGACATGGTTTATATACAAATACCCTGAAGGGCGGTTTCTGGAGGTTAAAGGGACATTAGGTGAGCAAATGTTTACATTTATTGTGGTGTGTTTTCCGGCAAGTTGGAAGCTGGTGCGAAGGACAGGTGGTGGTGGTGGGAGGCGATTTCAACTGTTATGGGCCCCAAAATAGATAAAACACTGTCTCCCACAAGTAATAATAGATTCCGGAAAGCTTTAGGGACGTTTTTTTAGCGATCTGGGCCCCATTAAAACCAGGAGGTTTTTTCACCAGAACGACAGAGATTACACTCCTCGGCGTATAGGGGTTTTTCGCTGATAGATATGGTTCTGGTGTCATCGACATTGATACCGTAGGTTCTCTAGATTGAAATTGGGGTCTGTTATCACATACCAGGCCCGTGTTATTCTGCGGATTGAAATGCCCAAACCAGAGGTTTGAGGGAGGAAAAGATGGAGGCTGAACAAAATGATCCTTGGAGATAGTGTTTGGGTGCGTATGTAGAAGGCAATCACTAACTGTTTCCAGCAAAATGATACAGGGGAGGTGGATTGGCAAGTGGTCTGGGATGCAGGTAAGGCAGTATTTATGGGGGAATTTATAGCACAAATGGCGGCCTATCTGCGAAACAGATTTACAACATGCTGCCTTAGAAAGGGAGGTGAAAGATGCAGAAGCACTACATAAAACCTGCCAATCACTTATATTGCAGACCCTATGGAAAATTAGAGCACAGTTGGAAGTCCCGGTGCTGCTTCAAACGAAACAGACATATTATGTGCAAGGGGGCAAAGCCAATCGTTTCTTGGTGACCAAGCTTAGGAAAAGAGGGCCCAGAACTATACAATGCAATTACGGGATGGGGCCTGCATGCTGAAAAGCAAAGAGGCAGACAACTTGGCAATTATGTGGACCTCTTGAGAAGGGAGGATAAAAGTCGGACGCGGCAGGCTGACTTTCTTCGGAAGCTTCAGCTGCCTGACGTGGACAGTGCATCTTTGGAGGGGCCCATCACGGCAGTGGAAGGGGCCGTATGCTCTTTAGTGGTTAATAAAGCCTCGGATCTGGATGGGTTTGGGAATGGATATTCTAAAAAGTTTTGAGAATTGCTAAAATGGCCCTTGACCAGGCTATTTAATAAGATCAGGGATTTTGGGGTAGTGACGGACGACATGGGGGTTTCTACAACATAGTTGTTGCTTAAACCTGGAAAAGATGCATCAGACTGTGCTTGTTACCGCCCAATATCCCTGCTTAATGGGTATGAAAAAATGTATGCCAAAGTTTTAGCAGGCAGTCTGGCAGGCGTATTGCCCAAGTTGATTAATGTGGATCAAGCAGAGTTTATCCTTGGGGGAGACACACAGGAAAATGCAAGAAGGGCGATTGACGTTATTGATCTGGGGTCCAAGTTTGGGCAGCATTTCCCAGGCGGGCTTTCAACAGTCTAGATTGGGGGTTTCTGAAATGCACGTTAGCAGCAGTTGGATGTGGACCTGACATTACCCGCATGGTGATGGCCAATTTTCTAAAACCCTCCACGCAGTTTGTGGTCAATGGGCAGTTTACAGGACAGGTGCAGATTAGGCGGGGGTACTAGTCAAGGTTGCCCTTTATCACCATTGATCTTTGCCAAGGCTATGGAACCGTTGGCGACTCGAATTAGACGAGACCTGGGGATGTTGGGGATGGATGGCAAGGAGGGGGTGCACAGGATCGCGTTATACGCGGTTGATGTGCTCTTATTCATGAGGGACACAAGGACAACGGTGCCAAGGTTGATGTCGGTGGTGCAGGACTTTGCAGGGATATCGGGATTGCTATTAATTATACTGAGTCAGAGACCCTAAATATCACAGAGGACCCTGGGGACATCACATACTTACAGGACAAATATCCTCTGGTCTGGGAGCATTGGGAGTTGGAATACCTGGGGATCACCCTAATGAAAAAAATACAAGACCTTATATGGGGCAAACATTCTCCTGGTATGGAAACAGCTGCAGGATGTCCTGAGGTGATGGGTTTCGAAGGAACTCTCATGGTTTGCTCGGATATCTGCGGGCATTAAAGAATCCGCCTATAAGATTTGTTTGAGATGGTATATGACCCTACAGCGTATCCACAAAACGAATGCCAATTTCTGCCCCTGTGCTGGAGACCAGGCAGGGGAGTGGGATAATTTGGTCACATGTGTTGATCCTGTCCATAGGCACGGTTCTTTTGGAAGGAAATGGGCACATTAAGGACATAGTGAGGGGTCCTGATCCTGGAAGACCCAAAATGATTTTGTTGGGTGCAACTGTAGAAGATGCATATGCAGCACATAGGGCCAAAGTGACCCTTGTTACGCACGTATTGACTGCAGCCAGAATGAATTTGGTCCAAGGTTGTAAAGCAAAGGAGGGTCCTGTGGTAGCTTTGTGCTGGGTTAGGATTTGGGGGGTTCTGGCAATGGAAAAGACTGGCATGTGGTGCACACTGGCATGTGGTGCCTACTTGAAGTTTCTTAAAGTGTGGTCTCCATTTCACGATCATGTCAGAGAAAGAGAGCAACTGTTCTATGAACCTGTTGTGCTCAAGAGTATTTCCATATTGTGAAGTTGGGGTTAAAGGGGATATTCAGAGGACAGCTGGGACGTACAAAGCTTTAAAGTCTCATGGATTCATGCTGTGCTATATTAGTTTTGTTGTCATTGGGGTTGGGGGTGATTTAATTTGAGTATT
The DNA here is from genome assembly GCF_040938575.1 of Ambystoma mexicanum. Classification (NCBI taxonomy): domain Eukaryota; kingdom Metazoa; phylum Chordata; class Amphibia; order Caudata; family Ambystomatidae; genus Ambystoma; species Ambystoma mexicanum. The sequence goes on along the minus strand of NC_090931.1, from coordinate 930,043,984 downwards.
AAAACTTGTCACTGGAGAAACATTAGAATTTCAGCTAGGCGATAGTACCTTTGTTTGTCTTCCTCTGTGTTTATGCTGATTGTCGTTAAGTGAACTGAATGCATCGTATTACTCTGGTTATGCTTGACTAAATAAAACTTAGAAAGAAAAAGGTATTTACTTTTGAGCCATGTTCAGTGTTTACAAAGCTAGCCATTTCCGGTGAAATTGACATGGCTTGTATTGGTTATATGGGCCTTTTGGTCATGGATTTGTTAAACGTAAAACAGTTTGTAGAATTGACTCCCTCCCTCATTTGCATTGATTTACGTTCAACTGGGTTGACACCTTGCGGACTTCGTTCAGCTTTTCATTGCGCTCTGTTGGTAGGTCCATGGCTTTCTTTGTGGAGACTCTGGTGAAAGTGCTAGCAAGTCCTTCCCTGTTCCTCATACGCCCACCCCCTCTATCCCACATCACTGACTACAGTGCCATAATAACAGTTGTATCCCTTCAAGGCCCAGATCTTGGAGTTGTTGAGCAAGTTAACTATGCTGGAAACCATCGCAACTCCCTGTCTGTCCCAACAGATGACCCGACCACATTATCTAGCTCTGGTATTCTGTCTGGTATGCACACCCTGCATGTTTTTCTTATCATATCAATGGACACATCTAAATAGATGCATGCCATCAACCCCATCCCAAAAACGTTGCTCTTCATTATCTCCCAAGAAAGATTGCAAACATAATTTCCACTCAGGGTGAAAAAGATGAACAATAAATGATGAACACTGGATTGGCTCCATCAGAATGTGAGGTAATGAAGCCACACCATTTGTAGCATCAGGACTGATTGGTTGTTTGTCCCATTGCCAGCAACACATTATGCCAATTGTGAAGCCACAGGGATCATTAATAAAGGAAGGCTTGGATACAAAGTGGTTACTGAAGGAGAAAGTCGAACGTCCAGTAGCCAGACCACACACAGCAAGCTGACATTCACAAAGGAGTGTTGTGTACAGAGAAGTACAAGGAAGCTGTTTAGGAGTAAGGGTACCAAGCAAGAAAAAGAGAGCTTACAAACAGAGCTATAGTGAAATTTGATAAACTGACTGCTGGCAGCAAAGAGCAGAAGCTATTCCTAAAATATCTGACACAGAAGTGGTATCGGGTAAAGAGAACACGGAGTGAAACTGTGACCAAGTGACAATGAAAGGTTGATAGGCCCAGGGGTATTCGGGAGCAGGGGATTTGAGGAGGTGGAAAGCGACCGCAGAAGAGAGTGCTTAGACTGATTAGGCGGAATGGGTGGACCTTTGTTATGGTGCAAACCCTCCACTGCTATTGTACAGCAGCAATAACTGGTCAAGAGAACCAAGAGACCTGTGTCTTTGCCGCTGCCGCTCTAACACGTCAACAATACTGAAGCACTGCTGCCCACATAACATGTTGGGCATCTGAATAAATTGAATGCTGGGAGTTTGCTGAACTGGGGTAACCGACCCAGCCCTTTAAGACAAGGTAGCAATACTTTGAGATGGATGGAGATGCAAAATATACTCAAACATCAATAATCAAAACTGGCTCAGGAAGTTAAAGGTATGCTGTTTTAATGTCAATTATCCAAAACGAGTTAGAACGAACTCCAACGCGTACGCTTAATCTTCATCCTCAATTCAATACGTAAAAAAAGCAGGTTATGTACTACAAACTCGTCACTATTGACGTATACCTACGTTGCAAACTACAAAAGCCTGTTCGGAATGGTGATGGGCTTCCAAGGAACATCTAGGTGTATGTTTCATACTGGTCAGAGAAAGTGATTGGGTATCTAACATCAGGTGGGCAACTAAGCCCTAGCCTAGTGCAGTTAATTCTGAACCTAATCAAGTACACAACGTCCCATTTGGTTTTACAAACTATTAGGCCCTCTATTATGTGTCCCTCTATAATTGGTTGGCACCCTTGTAGCCCTATGTAATATTCCACATGCGTAAGCAGCACGCAGGCTGGCCTCCTGGTGCCAGTGGGCTGGTCATAACCATAGCTTTCCTACCAATTAATTTGTCTTTCATCATCACTCTTGTAGTTCTGCCAGTCAATTAGCCCTTTAAAGATTGGCCTTGGAACATTTTCTCTGTGCTTGAGAATAAGAGGGAGTATAGCATACTCTGTTTTCTTGGTTTTGATACAACTCGTCCTCGTGTCTATTTTCATCCAACCACGTGACTGCAGACCATGATTTTGAGTCTTACTGCTTTTAAAATACTATTATTCGATGAACCTCTGACGTCTTCAATGTTCTCGCCCCCTCACTGGAAACGGGAGCTCTGCTCTTTCACACGTTCTGTAATTGTTTGTACGCACATCCAAGCCTAAGGTGGACTTCACTGCTTGGTGTTGATCCAGCCAAACCCTTCTTTGATTCACCTCCATGGTTCAGCTTTCAATTTCTTACTGCAGCACACTGGAAAAGTATTTCTGTTCAAGGAATCCAGCTCTGCTAAAAGTGCATTGTGGAATATCTGAAGTCTATTTGTTTCCCATACATATACATTGGCGCATCGCCGCAATCTATTCACTACATAGCCAGCTTTTTTTTTTGTACATGTCTTTATTGATTTTTCCATATATCAACATAACAACAAACAGTTGCAACTCCCTCCTCCTTCCTCTTGGGGCGTATCTGTAAATTGTTCGGGGATCCCATTATGCGCTGAAGATGTCCGCTACTTTGATGTTATGGGGGCACCACTGTGCCATAAAGTCTGACTGAAGATATTCTTGGACCCTTCCCCCATTCCTTTGCAAACCTGTCCCTCGTTCCTTGATTTATGTCGGTGACTTTCTCCATTGCCAGGTGGGCCCATACCTTTTGTAGCCATGTGAATGTCAGTGGGGTAGAATCTTTTTCCAATTCTGGGCAATTGTTGACCATGCCGCTATGAGCAGTCCCATGAAACTTCTCCATTGTGTCTTTTTTTATTTCCTGGCTATTTCATTTCTTATTCCACACAGCTATACTCCCTCTCCCATTTTCCCCACTTCTGGAAACATCTTCCCCATCTCGCCCTTCACCTCTTCCCAGAACGGTTTAATCCTTTTTGCAATTCCACCCACCAGGTATGTTTCCACCTTCCCAACTCGTCACATTCTCTCCAGCATTGATTCAATGTTTTGGGGAACATTGTATGTAGCCTTTCTGAGGTATAGTGCCATTGTGTTACTATTTTGATCCACATTTCCCTTTTTTGTGCTGAGCGCGTCATCTTGGGGATCTGTGTCCATAGGTCCACCCACTGTTTTCTTGTTAGTTCCTCCCCCAGCGTTCTGCCCCACTTGATCATGTATGTCCACTTTATTTCTTCCTCCTGAGAGTTTATGAAGGAGTAGAGAGTCAATACCCATCTCTTCGCCCCTGTGTTAGATATGACATATTTCTCAAAGGGTGTGAGGTTTCTTGTTGCTGCTTTCGCTATTTCCGGGGATGTTAGCCAATGTTTGAGTTGTTTGTATCTGTATTTATCACATTTAGAGAATGATGTGCGTGGGTAGCAGGATTCATGTGACCCGATTTCATTGTCTGCGAACATTTCCCCTATATTCGTAATTCCTGCCTCCTTCCATCTTTCATATGCCCCCTGCTCCATCCTCGGTGGGAACTGGGGATTCCTACGGATGGGTGTGAAAGGGCCTAGCACAGTGGTCATTATACCTTTACGTGTTTGGTTGTCCCACGCCTCCATTGTGAGCTTCATGATTTCATTTATCCCTATGTTGAGGTGTCTATGATGTCTCTGTTTCCAGAGTAGCTCTACCAGTGGGGTTCTCGCTACTGCCCCATCTTGTTTTGCCCAGATTGGTTGCGGGTCATCCCCCATCCATTCCCTAAGCACCTTTAATTGCGCCGCATGATAATAGTTCTGAAAATGGGGAAGCGCCATCCCTCCTTCCCTGATTGGTGCTGTGAGGATCGCTCTGGCAATCCTCGGGGTTTTCCTTTTCCAAACAAAGGATGATATCACCTTGGATAGTGTTTTAAAGAATGTACTGGGGACCCCCACTGGGGGAGCCTGGAAGTAGTACAGTAGCTTCGGGAGGATGGTCATCTTGACCGATTGTGTTCTGGCCCACCAAGATATCAGCAATGGGTTCCATCTTTCCAAGTCTCTGCGTATGTTTGTGAGAAGCTGCGGGTACTTTTTCCCATACAGCTGCCCTAACTTGTGTGTTAGTATTATTCCCAGGTACTTTATGCCTTCTTCTACAATCTTTAGATCCAGTAAATGTGCTTCCCTTTCTATTATTTCCCGATCTCCTGCCAGTATTAGGATTTCCGATTTTTTTAATTAATTTATTTTTTCCTATTGATCTTAAGGCCGGAAATAGCCCTGTATTCTTCTAGCTCCCTTACAGATGCCGCTAGCGTTCTCCCCGGGTCTTCTAGGGCTATTAGCATATCATCCACGTATGCTATTACCTTGTGTTGCATGCCTGCCATTTTATCCCCTTAATGTGAGTGGACTCCCTTATTTTCATTAGCAGGGGTTCAAGAAAAATAGCATACAGTAGTGGGGAGAGCGGGCAACCTTGCTTTGTTCCCCTTGATATTATTACCCTTTCTGTTACCTCCCCATTGATGGCAATTCTGCTCGTTGGGGAGTTATAGTTCGCTCTAATTCTTGCTATATATTGTTCCCCAAATCCCATGCATTTTAAGATTTTGAACAACATTGACCATTCCACCCGGTCGAAAGCCTTCTCGCCATCTACTGAAAGTAATATCGCCGTGGTGTGTGGTATGCCTATTATTTCCACTAGGTGAATGAGCCTCCTAAGATTGTCATGGGTTTGTCTACCCGGGATGAAACCCGATTGGTCTAGGTTGATTAATTTTGGGAGTAGTGGGGCTAGCCTTGCTGTGAGGATCTTTGTATATATTTTTGTGTCTAAATTTATCAGGGAAATTGGTCTGTATGATGCGGGGTATGTCGGGTCTTTCCCTGATTTGTGGAAGACTAGCACCTTCGCCTCATTCATTGTGGGGGGCACATTGCTGCTATCTTTAAATGAGTTTAGGAGCCTGGTTAGGATTGGGATTAGCAAGTCTGCATACTTTTTATAGAATGGGGCCGTGAAGTCATCGGGACCAGGTGCTTTATTTGCCGGGAGATCAATTATTGCTTTTTTTTACCTCCTCTTCCCTTATTGGACTTTTTAGGGCCATCTATCTTCCTCTGATATTTGTGGGATGGGGAGGGACTTTAAGTATGTATCCTGTGCTTCTCCATCCAGAAGGTCTGTGGAGTAAAGCTTCTGGTAGTATTCTCTAAATGCCTCCCCCATGTCCTGTGTGCGCGTCAGTAATTCCCCTTTCGTGTTTCGTATGCTCTTAATCATAGTTTCATTCTGTTTTGCACGGAGTTGTCTTGCTAACAGTCTGTCTGCTTTGTTCGCTTTTATATAATATCTTTGTTTTAGGTAAAGTAATTTCCTTTCTGCTCCTTTTGTGCGCAGCATCTCTAATTGGCCCTGTGTGTGTTTCAGCGCTTTCTTTAAAGCCCTAGTTGGATGGGTCAAGATTTTCTCTTGTAAGTCTGTAATTTAAGTTTCCAGTTCCTTTGCCCACATGTACCTTTGTTTCTCCTTCGTGATCTTCATCGCCATCATTTTCCCCCGAATTACTGCTTTAAACGCCTCCCAGACTGTTCCCATAGAGACCTCCCCCGTGTCGTTTTGTCTGAAGTATTCTTCTTGCATTTCCCTTATGGATTCCCCTGTTATCGGGTCCTGGATTAAATCCAAGGGTAGTCTCCACCTCCATAGCCCATTTGTTTTCCCCGGGAGATTCAGCTCGAGCCCCAGCGGCGCATGGCCAGATAGTGATATGACTCCCAGATCCAGCCCCTGTATCTTACCCATAAGCCCCACTGATGCCCAGAAATAGTCAATTCTCGACATGGAGTTATGGACATGTGAGAAATATGTATATCCCCTCTGCTCCCCCTTCCGTTCACTCCACACATCGTTTAGGGCCATCTGCTCCATCTGCTTGAGACGTTTTGATGGTGCCCCTTGGCCATGCATACTCCCTGTGCTTCTGTCTAATTGTGGGTTACATCCAATATTTAAATCTCCTCCCAGGATCACCTCCCCCTTTGCGAAGCCTTCCAGCTTCCCCAGCACATCTCTAAGGAAGCCATTTTGCCCCACATTGGGAGCATATACTGACGTGAGGGTTATACGGTGACCTCCTATCACCGCGTTGGCAAATGCGTACCTCCCTTCTTTATCCGTTTGTATGTCCTCCAGCTTGGCATCCCCCCTTCTCTTATCGCCATCAGCACACCCGCTCTCTTTTTAGTTGATTTTGCTTGTGCCCATATTTTGTACCCCCTTATGTGAGTTTTCTGTTTGTCCCTCGTTCTGATAGGTTTCTTGGAGCAGCAATAAGTCTGCTCTTTCCCTCTTGAGCTGCTTTTCTAACTTCACCCGCTTCGTTGGATGGTTCATGCCCCTGATGTTGTATGTTAGAATGCGTATCTTCCCCATGATATTTTGTTCATGTGTCTTGTCTTTGGCTCCCCTTCCTTACAGAGTTCGCCTATTTTCATGCCCCCGCACCCCCCCCTTTCCCCTAAACATTCCCCCCCACCAAGTAACCATAAACCAAACAACTTGCCCCCGAGTAGGGCGAGGGTTCCTACTGATGCTAGGGTGTTGCGCCCATCGCTCCCTGCCCTCCTTACCCTCGGGGGATCTTTTTGCAGGGGATCCTAAACCCCACATTTCCGTCTGTCCTTACCGGATTCCAAGCCTGTGGGTCCTTCCCGGGCCCCTGTCTCAATGTGTCTTTTTTTTGCAGTTTATTCTCCTCCACCCGCATCCTGCGGGATCCTTGTTAGGTTGCCATCGCACTTTTGCCCTTGTCGGTTCATATCTTTTGGTTTCTTTCATGGCACCTTCTTGCGGCTCTCCCTTCCTGTGTTTGTCCTCCTCTGTTTGATCGTTTCCCAGCCTCTCGGTTTTCTCGTTTGGTCTCCCCTTCGTTTCGGGTCATCTGTTTCCTCTTCATCTTCCTGGAGTCCCATTATATTGAGGCATTCTTCCCACGTGGTCGCTCTTCTGTTTTCCCCTCCCATGTGAATAACAGCCCAAATGGGAAGGTCTATTTGTAGCGGATTTGTTTTGCCATCAATGCCTTGACCAGTGGGGTCATCGCTCTTCTTTTTTGCAGCGTGACCAGAGCTAAATCCTGATATAATTGCATTTCTTGTCCGTTCATTCTGATGTGCTCCATTTCTCTTGCCCTCTGCAGGATCTGCTCTTTTTGTGGATATGAAGAGAGAGCTATCAGGACATCCCGTGGTCTTTCTCCCGGTGCCCCAGATATCTTCGATCCTACCCTGTGTACTCTGTCCACCCCGATTACTTCCGTCTCTTTAGCATCCAGAACATCTCTGAACACTTCCTTCACCGCCATCTTAAGATCCTTGTCGAGGACGGATTCCGCCATGTTTTTAATGCGTATGTTGGAGGGTCTGGAGCGATTCTCCAGGTCTTCGCATTGAATTTCCAGGTTATGGGTGAGCCTCCCCAAGTGTTCTTGTGTTTTGCTGACATCTTGAGTTTCTTCTTCGACACTTTGGATCGATCTTTCAATTATGTCCGTTCTCTCCTCCAATTTGGCCATATATACCTTCAGGTCCTGAACCGCCTGCTTCATGTTTTTTTTCATAGTTGTGAATTGTTCCTGCACCGTTGACATTCATTTTTCTTTCAAATCCTGAAACCAAGTTTGCATGTCCTTTCTCGAGGGTGGTTGTTGGTGGTGAGTAGGGGAATTCATCCTCACCTTGGAGGTCTTCCTGGGTCTTTCCTCTAGATTGCAAAGAGTTATCTGTCGACCACATTTGCAGGATATTTGCATCTTGTTTTGTGGTCTGAGTGGTCTCTAGTGTGGCATTGCCTTTCCCTTTGGCTCTTGACATGTTATATAGACTGTCTTGGAGTGCCCTTGGGCTATTTAATAATATCCTGTGGTTTGGTTGTTGTCGGATTGTTGCTCCACCGCTTTGTTTTCTTGAGTTGCAGGTGGGATCTTGTCCAGGGCTGGATCTGGTCTTTTATGTTCCTTTCTTCACGTACCCCCCGTTGTGTTTCTCTTCATATAGGCTTGCTTTTGCAGGCCTGTGCCGGGACTCATTTTCCCGCTTTTGCTTGGCTAGTGTCCCCGTGGGGTTGCTCCACTTTTTCTTTTTTTTAAATTTTTTTTTAAATTATATTCCAACCAACAAAACAATACAGACCAAATATAAAGTGTAAGATTCAATGATATAATTTCACATTTGTACATAATACAATTTGATCTGTGTTCCCCAAATCCCACCCCCTTTACGAGCCCATCAAGTCTATTTACTCTGTATTCGCACCGCTTGGTGGGGTCTGTTTTCCATTGGAATCCGCCAGATCTGGCGTCGTTCCAAACAATTCCGCTATCAGTGATTTCCAAGCCAATAGGGTTCCCACCTCTTCTCCCCCTCCTATATTACTGGACTCCTGCCATACCATGGTCTCTGCTTCCGCCCACCTTTGCAACTCCTTCCACCATATCTCCACCCGCGGTTTATGACGAGCCTTCCACCCCATGGCGATCCTCCTCTTAGCCAACACATATGCCAAGTCCTTCAATTTGTTAATATGCTTTAGTTTCTGCGATCTAGGGATCACCCCCCAGTAGGCAGGCCCAGGCTGACTCTACAACCAATGTGACTACTTTATCCGTAAGTTTCGCCGCTATTTCACTCCAGAAACACCCAACCACAGGGCAGGACCAAAACGTGTACCATGTCGACCTGTTCTTCGTCACATTTGGGACATGCTTGTCTACCTGCATTTTTAAACCTTGATATCTTCAGGGGTTTCATGTACGCCCTATGCGTAATATATAATTGTATTTGTTTCAACCTAGGGTTTCTCGACACCTTTTGATGATACCACAAAGCACACTCCCACATCCCATCCTCCATCGGGACTCTCACCTCAGTTTCCCAGTCTAATCTTAGCTGCGTTGGTTCTCAATCAATCTCAAGCATCAGCATGTCATACAATCGTGAAATCTCGTGCCCTCCCTCTGTTATATCATATATCATGTCCACAGTACCATCCGGCTCTTCTTCAAGAATAGTTTCAGGCCAAGTTTTCTTAATTTCCCATACCAGTCTATTATACGTAATATATTGGCCGACGTGTAGCCCCGTTTCCTCGCCCAGCTCTTCAAAATTTATAATGGCTCCCTCCCGCCAGACATCTCCCACAGTTGCCAACCCCCACCGATTCCCAATGGTTCCTGATCATCCTCCATAGCTGCACATCACCCCTGGCCAGTGCAACCAGCGGTATCTGCGGGGAGCACGGAGCCGGGATTTCCATCATCTGGCACGCTTGGCGCCAGATCCTCCACCCAAGCATCAACATCCTAGGGCGCTCCTGCAGTTCTGTTTCGGACAACCAGATCACTTCTTTTAAATAAAATGGGGCACAGTCTGCACCGAACCATCTGGATTTGGGGGTTCCTTCATCCGAGAGCCATTTAGCAACGTACTGCAATTGGCTCGCTAAATTGTAGGCCTCATAGTTGGGGAGCCTTATCCCCCCTTTTAGTAAAAATGTTGCAACTTCCACAGTGCCACCCTGCACCTAGTGCCCTGCCACAAAAAGTCCCTACATATACTATTGAACCTGGTAAAAAACTTCCCAGGTATGAAGTGTGGAATGTTCCCAAAATAATGCAGAAGTCTGGGCAGGACCACCATTTTAAGCATTGCGATGCGCCCCATCATTGCTAGCGGCAGCTTCCCCCAAAATTGCATACTTTTCTCAATTTTTGCTACGGCTACCTCCGTATTGTGTTTATGTTCTTGTTCTACCGTATGATACACATCTACCCCAAGGTACCGAAAGGTATCAACGGCCCAAGGGGCTTGCAGCACCGGCAGCTGCTCTACAGGGAGTCCCTTATAGCTACCTAACGTGAAAATTACAGACTCTGAGGGTTCACAGCTATTCCAGACAGCCCCGCATACCGATCCATAACCTCCAAGATGTACTGGAGGTTCTCCTCCGGGTACCTCAGATACAATAGCAAATCATCTGCATACAAGGAGATCAGGTGTCGCTCCCCTCCCACTTCGATGCCTATGGTGTCATACTGTTGTCTGAGATATATAGCCAAAGGCTCCAAAGCCAATATGTATAACATGGGGGAACATGGGCATCCCTGTCTAGTACCTCTGCCTAGCCGCCATCTCTCTGAAATAACAGCTCCCGTCTTAACTCTGGCCAGCGGCTCACTGTATAACATCTTTGCCCATCTTATGTATCTAGGCCCCATCCCATATTCCTCCAGAGCCGCCAGCAGCCATGGCCACTTGACAGTCAAAAGCCTTTACCGCGTACAAGGACACTACTGCCATGTCACTCTCGTTCCCTCCCGCCCATTCGATGACTCGGTGGAGTCGCCTGTGATTGAGTTATGTTCCTATTTGGAACATAACCCGTCTGATCAGGGTGTATGAGTTTGTCTATGACTCTTCGCAGTCTGCTTGCCAAAACAGCTGTTAGTATCTTGCTGTCTTGATTCAGCATTGATAGTGTTCTGTAGGAGCCACAGCTGTGTCCAGGCTTATTTGGTTTAGAAAGCGGAATTATAACTGCTTCCCTGAGCGACTCTGGCAGCTGTCCCGTCTCAAACGCATCATTTAGCATATTCAGCATCGGAGGGAGCACTTCTGCTATGTATGCTTTATAAAATTCACTCGGAAGCCCGTCCGCCCCTGGAGTCTTACTAGTAGGCAATTGTCTCACCACCGTTTCTAGCTCCTCCAAAGTGATTGGCGCATCCAACTCTTCCCTCTCTTCAGCAATTACCTTGGGCAGACCTATTTCTTCGAGTGTTTCTTTTATCCTTTCTTGACTATCCTCCTCCACATCCCCATACAGCTCCCTGTAGTAGGTAGCAAACTCCTGATTAACTTCCTCCTGGGTGTCGGCTACACTGCCATCGTCCCTTGTTATTGTCCTAATGGTGGGCCTGGGGGTTTCGCTCTTATATAACCATGCCAGAAGCCGTCCCGTTTTATCACCACCAGCGTGCTGCCTCTCTATGTATTTCTTATAATTCAGTTTACACAACCTATCCCAATGTTCTCCACACGTCTGTTGTAGTTGAAGTATCAGCTCTGTATTCGACCCAGTATCGCCATACTCCTTTTGCGCTCGTTCCAACTCCCTTTCGGCTGCATGCAAGTCAGTCAGGATTCCGCCCTGTAAACCTTTAGACTTTGCTATGGCCACGCCTCTCAACACCACTTTAAAGGCCCCCCATAACGTGCACGCCGAATCTACAATACCCGTATGTGAGGTGGAAGCAGTGGAGGGGGTTGAGGAAGAGTCCCGTCAAGTGCTGGCCATCAATGAAAAGAGACAAACTACAGGTCCCAAAATGCCCCACGAAATACTGCATCAGGGGGGAGGCACACCGATGGGTAAAGAAAGGAAAAAAAGGAAAGGGAGAACCGGGTTTCCTTATGTTAAAACCGCCCGAACACAAACAAAGTACAGGGTTAGCCCACAGTGGACGGAGCAGGGAGGAGGTGGGGAATCTGAATCAGGTGTGTTAAAACCGTTGCTGAGAACACATGGGGCTGATTACGGGGAGGGGCCGTACAAGAGTTAAATGCAACTCCAAGAGACTCAAGAGGCGTCTTATTTTTCAGGAGTGGGCTTACTAGTAGTAAGCGGAAAATTCACAGATTGACACCGTACCCGGTCCAAGGCTCAAGACCTTTCAGTGGAGAGAAACGGCCGCCTATGAAGAAGGATTCGGAGTGGTGAAGTGTATACTCTTGACATTGTGTTAATTTCGTTTTCATGGCCGGCGGACAGGTTGAAGGGTGAAAAGCCTGTAATCGCCTGGCTGTTATCTTGGAACTAATTAAGGCCAGTAGCGGCAGTTGCAAGTAAAGTAAGGCAGAATGCCTGTGCCTATGAGGTGAAAAGAACCGTCATCAGTTGGCTGAATTTTTTGTTCTGTGACCAGAATTTGTTGTGCAATAAACCACTGTGAAAGAAAACCTCGTTTGTCTCCAGCTGACTACTTAACACCGTATTCTCCTCAAAATAATTTATGATCTCCTCCCTTATATCTTCTTTGAACACAGGATCTTTAAGCGCTTCCGCTTGGAGCCGCCACGTTGGGATCCTTGCTCTTGGAGGGCAGTATTTCCAGCCGACAACCAAGGGCGAGTGGTCAGATAGGACTCTCGCTTTATATTCCGTCTGCACCATTTCCATCATTATGCCTGACGTAGCAAAGATATAGTCTAGTAAACAGCTGTTGTGGGGCAGAATAGTGTTTTTCTTGGGGGTGCTTCATTCTCCATACATCTGCCAGGCCAGAATCATCTAGCAGCGTTTGTAACACATGTGCCGCCGGGGCAGGTTTATCTAACTTGTGATCTGTCCACCCTGGGGTCTAGTACACAGTTAAAATCTCCACCCCAGATTACCGCACTTCCCATGCACATGCCAAGGTTAGCACTCAGTGTTGACTATACTTATCTCTCTGTTCTCTACCAGTCCCCTGAGTATGACCATTCTCCCGTCTGTTTCAGCAGTTTCCTGTAGCACATGAAAGGGGACATGCAGTGCCACCCAGATAAGGACCCCTCTAGCATAAGCCGAGTATGTTGAGCCCACCACCGCTCCTTTCCACTTCCTCATAATCATACCCAGTCTCTCTTTCGTCAAATGAGTCTCCTGTAATAGCGCAATGTCTATCTTTTGTCTTCGCAGGTAGAGCATAACCTTACTTCTCTTCAAATAACTGTTTAGACCCCTGACATTCCACTTAATTCTCTTAAGGTCCCCCATGGCTTGTTATGGCTCCAACCCCCACCCCGGCCGTGCAATCCACTTCTCGTTTCTGTTCTCGTCTACATAGGCTCGTACCCCAGTTCAAACTTCCCCTAACTACACACACACACACACCAAACACCCCTCCCTCCCCACCTTCCAACGCTAAATTCACTCCAAACTCCCCACCTCCCTCCCCTCCCCTCACCCGTTCCTTCCCCAACAACACCCTCCCCAACTGTTGCCCAGCTCCATTCCTGGATCTCGGGCACCCTCGCATCTAGCCCTGCCTAGTACAAGTCTATGCCCAGGACTCAGTAGGGTGAAGCCGCCTTAATGGCCACTTAACTCCTAATTTCTGGGGTAGCTTACCTCTTTCCTATCGCTCCTATTTGCTAATTTAATGCGCTTTCCATCAATACTATACAGTTACCAGTTGCAATTTACCCACTATATTCCAGTCCATGTCCAGCACCAGGCCCGACTGCTATCCAGTGTCCAGCCGATTTCAATTCCCCAAAATGACCCATATCACCCTCCCACTTACCCCCCAATGTCCGTGGCACCAGATCTTCAGTTGTCATGCTCCTGCCGGTCGCGATCCGCTTCTTGCTCCGGGCAACCCTGCAGGTCCAACCACGTCATCGCATCCTCCGGGGTGTCGAAAAAGAACACTTTGCTCTTGTGTAAGACCTTCAACTTCGCCAGATACAGAAGCATGTATTTGATGCCTGCTGCACGCAGCCTCCTTTTGACGGCCATGTAGCTGTACCTCTGTCTCTGCACCAACATTGTGTAATCCGGGTACGCCGTGACGTTGGTGGATGCTCTCTCTATTGTTCCGCCTTTACGAAAATATTCCAGGATCTTCTCCCTGTCTCTGTAGTTCAAGATCTGTCATGATGCCTACCCCCGGAGCACCAGGCCAGGCCCAGCACCCCCGGGAGCAGGCATCATGCCCCCGAGTAAAAGCCCAGCGGCCCCTTATAGGGGCTCTTTGGACTCTGTCCTGGCGCCTTTGGCGCCAGGCTCATGTTGGACATCAGTCCTGGCGCCATAGGCGCCAGGCTTATAAAGGAAGGTGTTTTGTGCACTTACCTGATGCAGACCATGCTGCAAGATTCAGGCCTCCCTGAGACCTGAAAGGGACTATTTTTTCATGGGGACTATTTTTCCACTTGGGCGTGGCCGGGGAAGGATACTTACCTGGAACTACTTTGGGGGCTATTTAAGCCACGCCCAGACAGTAGCTCACGCTTCGCGTTGTTCTGCATCCCAGCAGCTGAACGCTCACCGTGTCTGCTCCTGCACCTGGACTCCAGCCACGCCTGCCTCGAACCTGGAACACCTGTAAGGAAAGAAGAGAAGAGAAAGGTGAAAACCAAGAACTTATTCAAACTTCTTACCTGCATCCGGAACCTTCACGCCAGTATTCTTGAAGAAAGACTTCCATTTAAAAGTGCCGCGTTGCTCGCTGCAGCGCTGCGCTTCACTCACCTGTCCTCGAGACATCTCCCGGCTCCATCGCGGCTGTCAGCACCGGTCGCCGCATCTCTGCGCCTAGGGAAGAGAAGAGACAAAAGGTGAGCAGAAGGAACACAGGAGGAAAGCCTAATTTTCAGCCATAATACTTACCGGCTTTTCTTGGTGAACCATTCCACATTTCGGGTCGGCGCCGCTTCGTTGGCAGGTACCGCACCCCGGCCCCTATGGGGAAACGACAAAAGACATTACTTGGGAATTATAAAGACATTTGGAGGGGTCGCCCTCATCACTAACTCACCTGATTTTACCATCGGCAATTTAACCCCTCAACGCATCGCCTTCATTCTGCACCTGAAATAAGGGACAGATCACAGGTTAGGAAGACAACATAAAAAGAGGCTCACAATTGAACTTTTGAATCTTCATACTTACGGCGTATCGCTCAGAAAAGTCAAGTGGATTTTGCCAGCGCCATTCTGAAAACCAGTGAAGTAACTGGACGAACACGCGCCCCTGCACCAGAAGCAGGATGGAGAGTTCATCCTTCCAAACCATAAGGTGAGCTTAAACCGGGGGTTTTGGAGGAAGTCAGAGAAGAACGAAGGGGGAAAGGGGGGAGCAAGCACACTATTCTGCAGACAGTTAATCCCCTTTCTCATATGCAGAAGGCTATTCCTACGGGCCATACAAGCAAGATTTGGGGGTCCTGTTCCATCGGTGTTCTGAGTTCGGCGCATCACGCTTGAAGAGGCCACAGCAACCCAGACTAGACCAGCGCCTCCGTGGGAGCCAGGTGAGCGTTACAAGATCCTCGCAATGATCGGTCTCGGTGGAGCCCCAGATCGTGGTTTTCTCATTAAGGCGCGGTGCGCTCGCTCCACCGTGAACCCCTGCGAAAGCTTGCCTGCTCCAATCCCGTGGAGAATCCTGTTCTCTACATAGTTCGTGGGATCCTGGCCCTCTTCTCCCTCCGGCAGGCCGACCACCCGTATATTATTTCTTCTCGCCCTTACTTCCGCCTCTTCGACCCGATTCTCGAGATTGGCAACTTGCTGTTTCAGGACATGTACCTCCTTTGCGTTGCTCGTGCTGACATCTGTATTGGTCTTGACTGCCCCCTCCAGGCCGCTCGTTCTTTCTGACAGTGACCTGACATCTTGTCGTAACAAGGTAAGTTCAGACCCCACCACATCAATCTTATTCTCAAGGGCTGTTCGCAGCTCCACCATTGCCAAGCCCCATTTAGTACTCAACTCTGCTATGGCATCTAGGATCTGCTGCTTGTCTCCCTCTGGGGCGTCCCCCACAGGGGTCACGGCCGCGCACTGAGCCGATGTGGTAGGGGTTTTCTGCATTTTTGCGAAGACCTCCATTGTGGGTTGTTTAGTCTTGGCTCTTAGTCCTTTCACAGACATAGTGCAATCGTTAGGGCTCATCCAATACTCTGTTGTTGGGGTCTGTATCTTCTTTCTTCCATTCACTATAGCCCATGCAGCTATTATTCAAATGGACTGTAGCCTCCCACGTATGACTTTCTTCTCATGGGTCTCGTTAACACAACCGTCACGGTAAAGAAGGGTTCCGAGCGTGGTCCTATAAATATGTTGCGTGCTTCACCATCCACTCCTTTCGTCTTTATGTTCTGTGCCAAGTGTCCCTGTGTGTGCCAGGAATGTTGGGCTCCTTTGATGCTTGTCGTACACTGTACAGTCTGCTCGGTACTCACAGTGACCCCGTAGCGCCTCAACTCCGTTGTCCGCTTATTGTCCAGGCCCAGGGTGGGGCAACACTCAGGCGCGTGATGTGGTCAGTCCAGGCACCACTGTGCTGGGATTCGATGCTGTTATCCTGCCAGGCAGCCCTGATTACCGAATGTTGCTTGCGCACTCCGTGCACACCTGCGCTCTATCAATGCCCAATCTCCACTATGGAAGCTGTAATCCGTTCCGCTTAGCCTGTGTAGTAATGCCCCAGCGCGTTGATCTTTGCGTCCCGTGCGCAGGCGTTACAGCGCTGCCCATAACACACGGGACCACACCATCCGCAGTGCACGTGCGTTAGCTATGTGTGCGCTGTGGCTTCCAAGTCCATTTACCCACTGCTTCTGATGCTACCGTCAGTCTGTTGTTGCCTGCCCTATTCACTGTGGTTTGCCCATCATCTTTGCCGCCGGCCACTCATACCCCCCTGCACTTTTAATGTGCTGGGTCGCCTGTCATGGGGGACTAAAAGTATCACTCACACAAGGCCATACTCCAAGCCACCTCCCTTGTCCACAGCTGGGGGAGTCTGTGTTGTTTAAATGACTTGCATCCCTTTTACATTTGTATGCCTCTATCCCACTCTCACTGCCGTATCATGATCTAAGCTTGCTACTTTGTTCGCGTAGAGCCCATCTGCTATGAGGGGGATATCACTCCGTTCTGCACGGCTGTGTCTCAAAACGTCCATGTGTCTTCATGACACGCTGTCGGGCAACGGCAGTGCCTGTGTGCTCTATCTGCTGCACAGTGCAGTCCCGTGTGTCCACCGTCCGCCACGTCCGCCGCCTGGGGGGCAGCGCGCCTCACCCGCTCGCGTTCAGTCCGCCGGTCGTGCAGCCGCCCTCTCACCAGCTGTCCCTGCGACACATGAGGGCCGCTCCGTCCGCCCGGTATGTGGGCTTCCAGTTGTGCGCTCTCAGTAAGGCTCCGGACGCCTTGCAATCCGCTTCAGTGCATTCCAAATGAGCCTATCAGTGCTCACAGAGGCTCCTTTGTTGTGGGCTAGCCGCCACCTTGCGGGCAGCTCTTTGTCCTCAATCAGCAATTGCAAGCCAAATAACTCCAGGTATTGCCCATCAATTGTCACGGGAGTTAGCGCGTTGGATTTCACTTACTTTCCGATTGCAGCCATCCGCTTTTCTATTGCTGGAATAAGTGTTTTTCAGGCATGCGCCCATACGGATCAGTTTTCGGATCAGGAGCTCACGGAGCAAGCAGCCTATTCCATGGCTGCTAGGCCACGCCCATTGGGGTTGCTCCACTTATTCTCCCTTTCCGCTGCTCCTAGGTTCCTCTGAACGTGCTTTTGTAATGTTGTGGGGGGCCCCCCGTATTTATTTGCCGCTTTAGGTTAGTGGGCTGGAGGGATAGCCGATGACCGGCTGTGGTATATTGGCTGGGGGGGGGGGTAGTCTCACTTACTCCTTTTGCCTTCCTGTCGCTCTTCTATGCGGGCGCTGTTTCTCCGTGCCCTGGCTTCTTATGGCCTCACGTGGGGAGGTATGGGGGTCCAACCCCTCTTATCTGTGCTGTCCAGGTGTTGTATCTTTGCCTCCCTTCCTAGTGGTGCCTATCCGCTGGGATCCCGTGTGTCTGGCTCATCTCCCCTGGGGTGCCTCCCTCCGGTCGGAGTGTATGGGAGTGCGCCGGCTGTCCCTCTCTGGCTGTGCACATCTCTCCCCTCACCTGTCCGTGTCTCCAGATCTCGATTCGGCCTCCTCCCTCGGCAGGCCCCTCCTCCGCGGGTGTGCTGTCGTGCTGGACCCACGGAGTGGTCCCCGCTCTGTTGCGGTCAGAGCAGTTCACCCTTGGCACTGCTGTCCATGCCGGCGTCTCTCCTTGGATTCACCTCTCCCCTGGGGTGCTGGTGAGTGAGAGTGCCATCGGTGGGATGGCCCCCCGTTGTTTGTTTCGTGTTCTCCTCCTGTCTGCTTCTGCCCAGGGGCGGTCGCGTCCTCTGGCAGGCACTGTTCGGGTTGCCGCCCTTAGAGGATGGGCAGCCCCACACAGCCCGCGCCTCCACCACTCCGAAGCTTGAAATTCAGGTTCTTCGTCCTGGGGGGGGTGGGGGAGGGCTCTGTTCCGTTTGCTGAACACTACCTCCTCCGTGGGCCTCTACGTTTGTCTGAGTCCTGGGAATTCCTCGATCCCTCACGATGGGGGAGGGGCGGTCTGTTCCTCGTTCTCGTCTGGGTGTGTACAGAGACCCGGAGACGTGATGTTCTCGCAGGGGGAGCTTGAGGATGCGGGGAAGGTGTTCCGACTGCTCTGCTCAATTCTGCTGCTGTAATGTGCTAATTATTCGGCGGCCCGGGCGCAGAGCGACTCAAACGCGTCTCCTCACCTCGGCGGCCATCTTGGAATCTACATGGCCAGCTTTAAAGCATACTTTGTCTGCTTGCGTTGCTGCTTCTGTACATTTATGCCATCTTTGGCATCTCTTCTTTAGAGCCTATAGAATGTCTTATGTTCTCTCGCTTCTGCATCTCTTCTAGATGCGTCGGATCTGCTTCTGTGATGTCACCAATCTGCTCTTTTGTTCGGTTTTCCCACTTCCTCCGGGATTTCATTAAAATGGCCATCATATCGTGTAGGCATGTACGGCTTTCTCAATTGGAACCTTACTTCCAGGATTCTCTTTGGTGTAGGTATCCTTACTGCTACTGCACGCGTCTTACATTCTGGCTCCCAACATATAGCTATCATGGGGGAGGAGCTTTGGGTGGGGGTACTTGGCTCCACCTCTACATTGCGGTTCTAACACTCCTAATTAATAGTGTAGTGGTGCAGTATGACGCCAAGGAGAATCAAGAAAGACATTGAACAGTAGAGGTTGTGGTTTTGCTATTATACAACACAAACACAGGAAGTTGACATTTTCCAGTCTTAGAATTGTATACTGAAAGACTTTAACACAGACGCATAAAAAACCCAAAATAGTGAGCCAGAGAGATACAGTACTCTTTAACATGGACCACAGAATTTTTTTTTTTATAATTGTGCAAATTTATGTAAATCATTTATAACAATAATATAGGAAATAATTCTGCCAAAGAAAAGGGATAATTGGCAAAACAGCCAGGCATCTGCTAAACGCATTGGGAATCCAACCCCTTCTACCATGGGAAACTACATCTTCCAGAATCCTGAGTACTCCCAGTCGTTCTTCTTAACATCCCGAACTCCCAACCTGCTTTAGCAAAACACTACTGTTCCCACAATCCCCCCTGTTCATTTCACTTATAATAAAACTGTTCACCTGACTTGTCCCAACCCCAGGGTTAGGCAACGTCAGGCAATTAACCAGAATCGCACACACCTGACGGCCCTTTCTCTTTCCCAAAGGGATAAAAGGTGGAACACGAAAGCACACGATGAGCAAGGCAGACCGCACAACATGAGAGCCAACTCAGCACAGCAGTTCAAGATGAGGAGAAAGACGGCACAGACCGTGGGGGTGACGAGGAGAGAAGTGACCTTGCTCTTTCCGAGCCAGGCCCGTAAAATCTCTGCAAACGGAAACCTGAGACTGCGAACAAAGGCCAGAATGTGTTCCAGCAGATGTCTACGGTACGTGAGACCCTCCTCTTCTGATAACCAAGCCAGGGAAGAACATTGGTCTCAGTGGTACCAACCTTGACTACAAAGATAAAGAAAGGCAAGTGGTTCATCGCAGCCGGTGAGTCGAGGGGAGAATCGACCAGAAACCAAACTGTCTTGAATGCAAAGTAGCCAATGGCTAATTTGAACTTTGAAATTGTAAAAGTACGATTGAAGAAAGAGGGGGGAAACCAACAGAGGAGGCCAGCACCACGTGGGTGCTCAGGCAGGGAACTCTGGGCGATTAGCCATTGGTAGAGAAACGACCGTAACCAGAAGCCCTTGGAAAAAGGCGAAAGAGGTCAAAGCGGTTATACAGGGGTCTTGTAAAATCCTCTGTACCATCTAAAGTCTTTGACTGGCAGCTGATTGAGAAAGCTGAGGGAAGTGAATCCTGCACCAAGAGAAAGCAAGGGAAGTGAATCCTACAATCTTAAAAAGTAAAAGGAAATTGAGAAGTGGCAAGAGTGAACCTGGTGGAGTGATTCCAAGCGAGAGGAGCAAAATCTTAAGTTAAAAGGTGACCAGCCTTTTTGCAAAGCCATAGTGAACCCGAAAGAGGGAGGCTTAGGACCGAGACAAATATTCGAAAGGGATCTGTGCCCGGAAGAGTGAGACCCAGGGTTGTCGAATCCTCACCTCAATTGCAAAAAGCAAGAAGTATTGCAAGACCAAGGGAAGTGTCCCCCTTGTCATTTGGGATCCGCACCCGGCCGAGGGAGATCCAGAGGGGTGGAAAGCTATCACCCAAAGTTCACTGACAAGTGAACTGTCATGTGAAATAGTTGAACACGATATTGTGAAGGGTCTGCACCCATAAGAGGAGGACCCAGGGGCTGAAGCCGTCACCCAAAGTATAAATGAAGCAGAACTTTGTGTTTGTTGGTTACATCAGGCCTCAAAGGCAAGAGTCTTTTTGTTGAAAAGAGACTGTACCATCGAAGAACCTGATAGCTTGAACGGAATTGACAGGTTGTGCTAAGAAAGCGCGAGCGTGTGCTGTGTTCCAAGGTCCCACCTTGTCCCATGCTAAAAACATGGGGAAGGGAGACCTCGGACAATCACATCCAGACTTATGATTTGAGAATGCTTCTTTCCTTATTGATACCCTATCCCACTCTCTTTCTGTAATTAGTTGTAAGGAATTGGCAATAGGTTTTTTGTAGTACAGGCCCTTTAATTTCGACACGATGCCACTGGGACTGCCTTATTTATCATTTGATGGTCGGCGCTTTATCCCATCTTAGATTTAGGTTTAGTGTAGGTGTTTTTTCCACCCTGCAATTAGTTCAATAAACACCCTGGACCTGTGATCACTTGTCTGTCTTTACTGTGTCACCATGAGTTCCTCACAGGGTAGAGCAGTTAATGTCTTCCAGATGTATGGAAATGCATTACATCTTTACAATAGTTCAGAAGGGCTAGCAATTTCTGGCAGTCTTCATCAGGGTCCTCTCATGTAATGGGATATCCATTTTCATAATTTCATATTTCAGGCCGATTTGACAGGATCAGTGAGGCTTGCATTTTTGTAATATGTTAATGTTAAAAGGTATTTGTACCGCACACTATCACCACCGGAGTGGTCCCCTAGCGCTCTGGTGGCTCTGAAAAAAGGGAGGGGGGGTGAGTTAGTGGGAATAAGCTGGAAAAGTGCAAGAGAGCAGTCATGTGCTGTTTGCAGCCTCAGCCCGGTGGGTCAGTTGGCTGGGCTTGGGGTGTTTTACAGTCGGTAGTCGTGTGCTGTTGTGCGAGTCTGTGTGGTTTGTTTTGTTGTTGCAGTGTAGTGAAGTTTGTGCAGATTGCTGTGTTTTAGGTTCATGGTTGTGTTTGGTTAGAGTTTGAGAGATGTATGCAGAGGGATGAAATTGTTAAGTGGATTGGTTAGTTGGCATTGCTGTCCTTGAAATTATGTCTTGGTGTGATGCTTGCTATCATTCACTATTCCATCTGAGTGTGGCACTTGCTAATTTTCTGTATTCTGTCTAGATGTGAGGCAGGCTAGTGGTCACGATTCCATCCAGGTGTGGCACTTGTCATCATTCACAGTTTCACTTAAGTGGCGCATGCTAACATCAGAGTTCTGTCTAGAAGTGACGCAAGCTTAAGTTAAGAAATACATCTAAGTGTGGCACATGCTAACATTCATAATCTTGTCTGGTTGTGACGCAAGCAAACGTTAAGAAATTCCATCCACGTGTGGTGCATGCTAACATTCACATTTCTATCTAGATGCGACACAGGCTAAGGTTAAGAATTCCATCTAATTGTGGCACATGCTGAACATTCATAATCCTGTCTAGATGCAGATGCAGAGAACCAAGGGTAATCAAGCGGTTAAAAATCAAGTGACACCTGTGGCCAAAAGTCATAGGGAGTGTAGTAGGTTAATAAGAAAACTGAAGTAACCAACAGCTGTACCATTAGTTCTTTAATGATGCACCATGACACTGCTACCACATGCACAGAGATGCACCTAAATGTCAACCACCAGCATTTTACCCAATCTAGCTGGGCCGAGCGAACCGTTCACAATTTTCGTTAGAGAACATAAAATGTCAGCACCCCGATGTGAATAAACCTCATCTGTCATAGCACTCAGTTACTGCTCTTGCGTCAAGAAAATGGGACACCCTGATCTATAGTTGGTATATATTCTGTTGGATGAAATTGATAGTTGAACATTTTTGATATGCATCTACCCAGCCAGAGGAGTAATTCTATTATCACCAGATCTGCAACTGAAGTACAAAATTCTAATGTTACCCTAAAATGGCACTGGTTTATTCACTAAGACAAGCAAAGTAATCCTTAAATGTTAACATAAGTTGTCAATTTACCCTACACACTTTTTCTTTATTCTTATTGTGGGAAAATTGATACAAATCAATACATTGGGCCTCATTACGTGATTCGCGGTAATGGAAAAACGATGCCGGTAAGGGAATACCGGCACCGTTTACCGCTCCGGCCTATTACGAGTAGACAACCCGGTATCAGCGCCACCGCTGAGACCGTGCCCCTCTGTACCCGCATGTGCGCGGGCACGCGCCCCTTCGGGCCGTCGATACCGGGATGCCGCTAACAGGAGGACATTACAAGTCATGCGAACATGCACCTACCGGCATCAGAAGGCGGCAATTGGGGACACTGCGATGCCGGCATCACCAGCATCGCGGAGCACACATCAAAAGTAAACTGCTGTGTTCCCAACTGCCACAGGTGCACACAATCGGCACAGGTGGAGGTAATGGAGCCTGGCCCAGCACAAAAGGAGCACACCCACACACCACACCCCTTTCTACACCAAAATGATCCCACTTGCTGTTGCGGATTCGTGGCTGGAGGACATGCCTGCATTGCCACTCCATG
This sequence comes from Ambystoma mexicanum, assembly GCF_040938575.1. Taxonomy (NCBI): domain Eukaryota; kingdom Metazoa; phylum Chordata; class Amphibia; order Caudata; family Ambystomatidae; genus Ambystoma; species Ambystoma mexicanum. The sequence goes on along the minus strand of NC_090931.1, from coordinate 930,020,868 downwards.
ACCAACAACTACAACCGCCACATTAGAGGAGACGCAGGAGGAGAAGGAGGGTGAGACAGACCCAGCAAGATCCACCAGTGCAGCCACTGGTTCCACGTAACACGCATGCTGAACCAAGTGCTGGATGCCCTTCTGAAGCACGCAAGAGACTACATATCCCTATCACGCACTGCCCAGGAGGTGAATGACAAAAAAATTGGCTTCCATGCACTGGCAGGCATGTCACATCGTATCGGTGCCCTCGACTGCACCTATGTGGAATTGGTGGCCGCTCATGCCATGGAGGTGGTGCACCGCATTCGGAAGCCATACCACCCCATGAAAGTGCAAATGGCATGTGACCCCAGCAATTTAATCACACATTGCTGTGCACGATTTCCCGGATGATCTCATGTCAAGGTGCTGTGGAACTACTCGCTACCCTGCCACATGGAGCGACATGCTGCACAACGTGCCTGGCTGCTGGGTGAGTCTGCACACAGGCCCATGGCAGTGTATGGGGGGGTGAGATGCATACTCCACCTGGGTGAGAATGGGATGGTGACTGGACACTGCCTATACTGCAAAACATGCTCCCCTAAACATCCCAACCTGAACATGACACTGAAAATGTCAACCCACTAACCCTTGCGGCACAACAATGCCAATATGTCAGACTTGCAAGCAGCCAACACCCCTCAACATGTCCACTGCACATCATCAGACCATACCCCCTGCAACACAATACATCAACATGCATTGAGTAAGCGTGATGTACATGACCGCATCAAAGCACCACACCGGTAATGCATCTATGAGTGTGCATGAATACATTCCAACCAGGGAATCCACTGATTGTCACTGGCCCTCCTCCACAGTAGCGCTGCATGCCAACATGGCAAAGTGAACTTGCGTATTCAATATGAAAATCAAACTTGTGCCACCACTGCACGTAAACACACCTACAAAGTTGTCAACTTCGCCCATATGAGTGCAATTGCAGTGGTAGCCATCCACAGTACATGAGTACCAGCATGCAAGTGGACACCCTGCATCATTAGTGGAACACTACCTACACCTGTGGGGCATTACAACAAACACATAGTGGCACAACAAAATGTGTGCATATGTCACAGGACATGTGCATGGAGTCATCAAAGGGCTGCAAGCATGAGAGTGCCAAGTACATGTGACATGGTACACATCCTACAGCTACAAACATTGTATGACCTGAATATTGTGACGTCACCTGCACACAACCCTCACTTGTGACCACGTCATGGACCCTCTCACTCCATCTGGTTGTGTGGTGAGTCTGATATCAAGGCCCCTCAGTCCTGTATGTCACACATGCCCTACACCATGTCGCCAAGTAGTGAAAAGGCCAGATAGTTGCGCATATGTGTAGCCAATGACTAACAACAGTGATATCCTGCGTACCAACATGAACAATGTACAGGCTTAGTACAGATGGCATGGAGGAGATACCCCCACTCATACCCTATTGTGCTGCCATGCAGGTGATGCTGGCTATCCCCTGAATCCGTGGCTCCTCACCCCTGTCAGGAATCTGCATGACAGGCACGAAGAGGACTACAATTGGGCTCATTCCCGTACCCGTGTTGTGATCGAGCACACCATTGGCCTGTTGAAGGCACGGCTCCGCTGCCTCAGCAGGCCTGTTCACTCACTCCTCTACGGGCCTGTGAGGCTGGATAAGATCATCATGGTCTGTGCCATACTGCACAACATGTGCATCCGGTGGAACGTACCTCTGCCACCTGACATTGACCAGCAAGCACCGGGTTTGTATGATGAGGGAGTAGATGTCGCACGTCGGCCAGGGCGCCATGCACCAGATGGACGTGCGGTGCGCCAATCAGTGATTGACAATTTTTCATGAGAGACAGGGAAGCAGATGGTGGAATGGTGGCTGTTCTCTGAGCACTGAGATTGTGTGCATATGGACACAGGGTGTGGTGGTAGATGGACACTACACTGTAATGCATTGAATGAACACACGCCAAATAACCAATGTCCACTCGTGATATGTTTTTTCCACACAACGGTTGTATTGAACAGTATATTCAAGCATAGTGTATTGGCCCTCCACCGCTCCCCCGCCCCCACAACACCCTCACACACCCCATTCCCCCATGATGTGCAATGCATGTTATTCTATGCGAATAGATTCAGCACATGCAGGCTGCCCCTGCTTCTGGCAGCCTCTCTTGGCCTCAGGGGGCTGCATATCTGAGGGCTGCGTGATACGTGTTGATCTTCGCACGGGGCTCGTTTGGGTTGAGCTGGCAGGTGTGCAGGAAGATGACGCCTTGCTTGCATGTTCCACTGTTGGTGCAGGACGCTGCACCTCAAAGATCTGTGCGATCCTGGCCAGGACCTGGTTAACTGCTGCTAGCCCCTCGCATATTAGCTCGGTATTCCTCTCCATGGCCCCTGTCATGGCTGCAGTGTTGTCACGTGCCTCCTGTCTTGTCCAAGGCACCATCCGCAACATATTGCTTGACAAGGTCCGTGAGCTCCTGCTGCCGCCCCTCCATTCGGGCCATGCACCCCTCTACGTCCCGAATGGCTGTGGAGGTGAACGGGGAATCTGCTGATGGCCCAATGCAGGGCTGTCCTCTGGGGGGCTCCAGGCCTCTTGGATCGACTGTCCTTCTGACTGGTGCTGAGGGGTGCTCTGTGGGGTGTGCTGGGGGCTTGGTGTGCGTGCACCATCCCTGGACAGGTTGCCGTCCTCATGTAAGCATTCCTCGACCTGGTCCTCTCCAGTTTGGGGTGCTGAGGCAGCTGCCTCCCCGACGGAGCTGTTTGCGGCTGACTGGGTCCCGCCTGTCACTGCGTCCGGATCAGTGGATACGTCCTGTGTTCCTTCTTGTGATTTTCCGCCTGTTTGCTGCTCTTGTGCCTTGGCATGCTCTATTGGTGTTGCTTTGGGTGGCAGTTGGTGCTTGGTAGTGGCCTTCGATGTCGATGGCCTGGTGCCATCATCCCTGACCGTCCTTTTTTGCTGGTGTCCTGGCCTGTGTCGCAGTATCCTGGCCACTGTCTGCATTTGTGCCTGTGGAGGACCGAGAGAGGCACGGCATCAGTGATGGTTGTACATACATCATGCATACATTGGTGTTGGTGCAGTTGTTCCCATGTGATGCATTGCTATCTTGGAGTTGTCGCATACAGGGTGCTTGCTATACGCGCGGGTTATTTAGACATACCTCAGGTTCTCACATGTGTGAGGTGGTGTATGCTGTTTGACATGTCATTGTGTTGTGTTCTGCGTGCAGCGTGACACATGCTGTTTTGCGGTTTGTGGGGTGTTTCAGGTATGGTATGGCATTGGCATGCAGCATGCATGTTGATGTGACAGTGCTTGGGACAGCATCTGGACAGGGATGTGTCCATGTGTGTGTGTGTGGTGGCCCATGCATTGCCTTATGACACTATCACATTAGTTGGCCAACATCATGCTTTGGTTTTCTTTGGTTTGTGTGGACACTCACCTCCATCTGCCGATGACGGTACTCCACACACCACATCTCCGATTCCCTCGATGCCCTCCATGCCGATGGTACTGGCGCATGTCTCCTCCCATCTGGTGAGCTTGATGGGGGAGTGGGCCCCTGTTGCTAGCCCCTGTCTTTGATTGGTGGACAGTATATTCCTCACACGGAGGTGTAGGTCATCCCACCGCTTCTTGACGTCTTTTACCATGCGGGCGGTGGGGCCAACCGCACTGACCTTCCTGGCTACTTCCTCCCATAGCTCCTTTTTCCTTATTTGTACAGGTCGCCTGAGGTCTGCAACAAAAAACCACATCAGCATTCTCGACCAATGTGTCCGCCAACATGTTCAGTTCGTCTTGAGAAAAGCGCACCTTGCGCTGACCGGCGGCACCTTTCTTGATTGCTTTTGGCGTTCTGGTAGAGATGTATGTGGTGTTTTGGGGGTCCAGGTCCTGTGTGTGAGTATTGCAATGGATTGTGTTTTTCAAGATGGCCGCCATTGCATTTCCCGTTCCGGCGTGATGACGTCACTTCCGGTATTGGCGGGCCTGGTATTGCCGCTACCCATTATTTAGAGGTGGGCGGAGGCGCTGTCAGCGCATTACATGATGCCTCAAACGGGGGTTTGAGGGTAGCTAGTGGTATGCCGGTACGTGCGTGCATGCATTCTCGTAATCGGCCGATGTTAGCAGCGTCTGAGCTACTCGGGCACGGTATTGCCTCCATGCCGGTAAGGATTCGTTTTTACAGCGAATCTCGTAATGAGGCCCATTATGTTTAACAATCACTGATAAGTCCTTCTTGGCACAACTTTCTTACTTGGAGATAAAATACAATGTGTATAGAAATGCAGTGTTGGATATGATATGGCATTTGTAACGCGCCTTTACACAAGTGTTTCAAGCGCGACGAGGCAGGGCGGGGGGACAAGGGGAGACAGCCAACGATCCTACTGGGCCAGGTGTCATTCAGATCGTGCAAGGGTAGAGGGGAAGGGAAAAGTGCATGGGGGAAAGGGAGAAGGGAAAGTGCAGTACAGGGTTATTAGCATACAGGATAAATAACAAGGGCCAGCTGGTGGCAAGTGCGAGGGAAGTGCAGACAAGTGCTGGGAAGGGGGGCTGTAGGGATACAGACACAGTCCCGCAGTGGAGGGGTTGCCGGGGAGGCAGTGCAGGGGAGAGTGGCTGGGCCAAGGACCGAGAACGGTGAGTGGCCCAGTTGCAGATTGCAGATTCAGTGCAGTTTCAGTAGTATTAGCAGGGGAGAGGGGGAGAGAAAGCGGAGGCAAAGAGGAAGGTTTTGAGGTGCTTCCTGAACCGGAGATGGTTCTCCTCAAGTTTCAGGGAGGCAGGAAGGCTGTTCCAGAGGGAGGCCCCTGCAGCGGAGAGAGATCTGCCCTCAACTCGTTGTTTGGAGAAGCGGCTGACCCTGAGGGAGTTGGAGGCGGATGAGCGAAGAGCTCGAGAAGGAAGATATTTAGGAAGAGAGAGTTGAAGGTATTTTGGCCCAAGGCCCCAGACAGATTGTGGACAATGCAGAGGGTTTTGAACTTGATCCTCGCAGTCACTGGGAGCCAGTGTAGTGATTTCAGTCCTGGAGAGATATGGTCCCTGGGCTTGAGGACAAGGACAAGTCTCGCAGTCCTGTTCTGGATGAGTTGCAAAGGGCGGAGAATAGAGGCGGGGAGATTTAGATATAGAGGCTGTTACAGTAGTCCAGCTTCGAGAGAACCAGGGCTCTAGAGACAGTGAGCTTCTGGGGGAAGGAGAGGAAAGGAAGGGTACCTCTGAGGAGGTGTAGCTGGTAGTGTGACTTCTTAGAGACGTCGGATATGTGAGGAGAGAAGGAGTGTGTGGAATCGAAGATGACCCCGTGGTTTTTTGCCTTCCAGCTAGGAGCAGGATGAGGGCCCAGAGAGGCCGGCCAGAGAGCTGCAGGGAAGGAGGGAGTGGGAGTGCCGATGAGTAGAATCTCAGTCTTACTGGCATTAAGGCAGAGATCGTTGGCAGCACACCATTCCTGGATAGCAGAAAGACAGTCAGAGATGAGGGAAGGAGAAGAGGAGGCCGAGGGTAGCCTGAAAATGAGCTGCGTATCGTCCGCATAGCACTGAAAGTTGGGGCAGAGAGCAGAGATGCGGTGGGCGAGAAGTGCCAGATACTGGTTGAACAGCCAGGGAGAGAGGTTCGATCCCTTGGGGACACCACAGGTAGAGAAAAAGATGTCAGAGAGGAAAGACCCCAGTTGGACTTGGGAGGGTCGATTGGAGAGGAAAGAGGTCAGCCACGCCAGAGCCTGACCAGTGATACCCAGGTTATCAGGGAGACGGCTACATAAAACTGAGCTATCTCAATGTTAAGAACAAGCACTTTTAGTCAATCTATCTTGATCCAGGGTTAAAGTTCTGTCAAAAAGTATGCACATCCCAGATACGTGCATAGAGAAGGTTTGCTATAACCCTTCAACATTAAACACTAAAATAAAAATATTGAATTTAAACTTTTTGTCTCAAAGTTCCATAAGCATTTAAAATGACCATCTAGACTCTATCAACAAGCCCACTTCATGTTCCATCTCTAGTAGATCAGTTATATAGTACATAAAGCTTGTAGCATGTAACTTGGGGTTGAGTGCTCCTTAAGCACACCTTCTGCTTTAACCTTTCCCTTTGCTCCATCGCTGCCTTCAAATAGCTGTCCAGTGCACATGTAAGAATTCGATCCAATGCGGTCATTAAAAAAAGAAAGCTACTCTGCATTGTCTAAACCCAAAACATATTTAGGTGTGGTAACGTTTTCCCCAGGCAAAAGAATAACCTATAAATAGGGGTTATCAATAAGTGACCCTTAACACGAGCACTGGGACAAACGCCCATGAGTGCATCACTGGGACCAGGCCTAGAGTGCATCGGTAATTGATTCAATCTTTCTTCAGTAATTAGTCTTTTTAAGCACCCACCTAAATTGCAATTCAAATACGTCTTCATTCCATTCGCAGATTTGTTAGTCAAATATACCGAAGATGAAAGCGAACATGTCTGGGACCAGAGGGAATCCATACACTTGAGTCACCATTTCTAGGCATTTAACCTTTTGTGTCTTCAGCTCTTCCTTTCTTTTATATTAGACAAGGCCATTTAAGCTGTATTAGGGTCACTTGAATGTATGTGATTTGGTTAAATTGCTTCTGCAACAAGAGGGCAAGGATATCTTCATTGATTTTTTTGCATTAACTTTTCTTCATTGTTTGTCCAAACCCTTTCTGAAAGATTTTCCTAATGGAGCCATATTTAAGGAATCTGCCATATTGCGTAATCACAACTCCAGGAGAGCTAGCGCTGGGTTGGTCATTTTGTGGACTGTAAACTGCTTTTTGCAAAACTGGTTTTATCCACTTCCAGCGCCATTTTGTTCTACTTCCCAAATTCCACTACCATAAGGTAGTAATGGTTCTGCATTTAGCCTTGTATGTAGCCAGGGTGGTGTACTGAATATTTCCATGAGATTGGTTAAACGGTATAACAATGTATCCATTATCCTGAGCTGAATGACATAATTAATCTTTTATAACACGCTTAATACCAGGGACCAGTCTCTAAGTGCGGCACCAGGATTCAAACCTCTGTTGCTCTGCGTTGTCTTGCTTCCAAGACGAGCGTGTTGCCCTTGAGCTGGCCTCCAGACGTAAAACAACTTTTTTTATTACTCGGCCCTGCTAAGCTCCTTTGAAAGAAATATCACAAGATGGACAAAACTTTATATATCTCGGATCTGTGCCAAAGCCAAGGAATGTGTCCCTTCTCCTCAAGGGAGAGCCATCTCTTTGGGACTAGGGAGTCCCTTTGGGACTAGGGAGGTGAGCCCTCTACACAATACCCTAGCTAACGGATAGGGCAAGCAATCGGGATCCCATTGGGGGTGACCCCACCCCCCCTTATGGGGACAAGAAATGCCCAAGTAGGATTCCCTTTCACCTCCCCTCATTGCAAAGTCCCAAACATGTATTTGTTATATGGGAACTGGCCAGAGTTATCAGATGTATGGTCCATTTAAGGTAGATGGCTTGGTTTCTGACTCACACCTGTTATCGATTCTTGGTGACAACTCTGAACCAATGATGTCTCCTCCTCTGTTCCAGGGAGGATTCTGAATACACCACCATGCCAACTGAGGAAGAAGGAATTCGCTGGAAGGTGAGAAACACTGGTTTGCGTGGACAGAGGCGCTCACACACAGGAGCTGACATCCACACAGTCAGAATGGAGGGATGAGCCTGATGGTAGTCTGTGGAGCGCAGCTGCTCCAGAGAGCGGAAGTCGCAAACAGATAGCAATCCGAAAATACCGGAGCCAAACCAAACACCAGACACGTGGGCATCTTATTTCAGAGAGGCGGCAGAGCAGATTGTATGAATCGAAGCAATGGCCGGACGCAGAACTGCAAGTACTAGAACAACCGCTGCTGTAGTACAGGTACGCAGCAACAACCGAGGAGCAGTTGGATGGTGGTGAGGCCGCAACCGAGCCCATGCTGGGTTTAACTTACAAATAACCCAGAAAAGGTTGAGGAAAGCAACATACAGCACCTGCCTGAGAAAGCCCTACATTCCTATGGGGCTAACTATTCAAATACCCCAGGAGGAGGTGAGAGAACCAATCGGCCCAAAGCCCACACTAGGCTAAGGAACCGATTACCCCAGGAAGGGGGGTGAGAGAAGCAACAGACGATGCATTGCTGAGGAGGTACGTAGCCCATGAAAAGTTAAGGTGGAGTGGGAGACATGAAAAGTCAGCAAGGTTGTACAGGCCCACAACCCATGCTGACTTAAGAATACCGTAGGAGGGGGGAAGAGAATTGATAATCACAGAAGCCTGTAGCCCACCCAGAGGATGACAAACTGGCTACCCCACAAAGGGATGGGAGACGGAATAATGCAAATGAGGCAGAACAGGCCTGTGGCCTACACACGGTGGAAACTGTGAGCAGGGGTTACAAAGAACAACTTCGGGTTGATCGTGAACAGCGACCTATACAGGTCAGGAGAATACATTCCAGGAGAAGGGGTAAGTTTGAAATTGTATGGATTAGGACAAAGTGTTGACCCTAAGGACGAGCGCAGAGACATTTGTGTTGGAACTGTTCTTTAGAACCGGAAGAAACTGTAGGAATTCTTTGGCGGGGGTTAGAAAACCAGCCACCACTAGGTCAACCAAGCGGGAGTAATCCTATCCCAAGTTAAAGCTTAGACTTTCTTTATTTACGTAGTGGTAGGGCAGATGTTAGGTTTTGAGTCGCAAAATATATTTGTGTGACGTCCTGACGTGCAATTGTTTTGAGTATGGACTTCATCATAGAAATCCTGTTTAGAGGAGGTTTCTTTAATTTCTTTTATAAAGCACACTGTTCAAATATGCCCTTGTCTGTCTTAACTCGATTCTAACACCACATCATAACTGTATTCTGTGGCACTTCAGCCCGAGTGCCACCATGTGTTCTGTATACTCAGTAACAAGCCACTGGCGTGCACACAAGCAACATTGTCATCCACATACAGTAATACAGTTAATATCAAATGGATTCTTTCCTTCCATGGATTTGTCATTTTTTTTTATATCTCCCAGGTCACATGTTCTAAAGAAACGTTTCCTATCCCCGGGGGCGCAGCTCCACGTTTCTTCCGCCTGATGCCTCTACGTGCCCTACAACGAACATGACGTTTGGGCCAGTATATATATTGGTGCCACGTCCTGCGACTGTAGTTCCTATTTTCCACGCACTCTGCTTGTTTTAGGAGCAGCGGTCCTTTGGATGTTTCCTTTGCGTTTCTTCATTGACATGCCAAATCTGATGAAGTCTTCAGGGTTCACACACTGCGTCGACTGCAGGCGTCAAATGTCCATTTTGGATCCTCACTGTATTTGTCTTTTTACTGCCTCGATGAGGGGCACGACACATAGGATTGTGCATCATGCCAGTCGATGCACCCCAAGGCTCTTTGGGAATGTTAGGCAGCGTTGTACACCTTTCTCCACAAGTAGAAGGGTGATAAGCGGACTCATTTGAGGTCACCCGGTGTGGATCGCTCCACCAAAGAAAGGTGGTGTGGGCTCCTTGTCTCTGTGTAGAGAAGCAATGCAGTTCTGGTTCTGTGGTCTGGAGAACTGGGTGTGTCTGACAGCAAGCAGAATGTCCTAGTGGTTGCTTTGAGCAACAGTCCTCGGCCTTACTTCAAAGATTGGGATCTTCTCGGTCAAATCCTGGAGATTTCCTCTCGCTGTGGAACTCCTAAAGTGAATCTCTTCCTTACAGTGTGAACAGGAAGTGCAAGCGGTTCTACTCCAGGGAATTTCCTCAGCAGGGAGCTTTCGGGCATGCCTTGACAGTTGAGTGGGTCTTTTGACCTGCTTTATGCATTCCTGCTGATCCCTGTCATACTGTTGGCTTTCGGGAGACTAGCCTGTCGGGTCCCTCATGATCTTGGTCGCTCCGGATTGGGCCTGGATTGCGTGTTACCTAGAGTTGCTGGACATGGCCATTTGCTCTGCCTGGCGCCTACCACAGAGAACAGAACTGCTTTCTCATTAGAAGCGGCAGGGCCTGAACCCAAGCCTCATGATACTTCAAGCATAGCTGCTGAAAGGTTGAGCTATAAGGAGTAGGATTTGTCAGAGTACAACCTGTACAAACACCTCTCTGCTCAGAGAGAAGTCACAAAATCAATCAATGCCTGCAGGTGCTGTAGGGTTTCGGCTTGATGCCGGACGAGGTATCTGGATCCTTTTTTTCCTGCTCCACATGCTCTGTTCTGCTTTCTTTGGCCCTGACAGGCCTGCCCATGTGAAGGGGCATCTTGCTGCCATTTTGATTTTCAAGAGAACCCTAGAGCAGGGCTTTTTTTTTTTTCACAACGGTCTCCCACAGTCATGCAATTCCTGTGGGGTCTTGGAAATGTTTCCCCTGAGCAAGTTTATTAGAAATACACAACTATTTGTGTGAGCGTTTGAATACTTTCGAAAACTTGGGATATTTCAAATGCAAGAATGAAATGTTCCTCTATCACAGGGACCCCCAAATAATAAGTCATTTCCACCAGAACGGTTAGAACCTTCTCACACTCAATATGGGGAATAAACCTATTCTGATACTAATAGAAATAGTAATGATAGCAATTTGTATTTAAAGTTCATAATATTGTTCAAAGTAATCATATCGGTATACACACAAAATATATCCTTCAGAAAAATGTCTAATGTACATACAAAATCGAATAATACTAAAAGTGTGCTCTTATTCTTTAAGGAACTAGTTTAGACCTCAATAATGGATACATTTTGTCACATGAATACATTAATGCAATCTGTACAATCCACAGATTTTATTTATACAATAACATCAACTTTTTTCTTTGACAGACTTTTCAACAGAATTTGCATCTCTTTTCAAAAGTGTCATAGCTCAATACGTTTCGGGTTCGATGAGACCTTCAGTAGAAATACTTGCCTGTCTTCCTTAAAACTATTAGTAAAAATATTTCATGGATATTTTTATTAACATCATGCTTGTAACCATGGGTTTAACCTTCAATAACTTAATAGCCCTTGTCTTTTCTTTAAGCAGGTAAAAAACATCTTAATACCACTTTAGATATGCCATCTTTATATTGTTAAAACAATGTATTGTGTTTCAAACACTAGCTTTCAAGTTAATTTAATCTAAATAAAGAAAATATATTCTCTTATGTAGTTTTTCTAATTGGCTCTTGAAAAACGTCACTCCAAAAAGCTAGTTCAAGATTCATTTAATATAAGTATTAGCAGGAGTTTGTGATTCATGTTGATATTTCATATCTGGAATCACAAGATAGTATTCATAATCCTTCTGCTATTTAGAGGAAAGATTCTCATCATAGGGGTACTAAAGTAATGTTGACGTTTAGCTACTCCATTGAATCAGTGACTTGAGTGTCGGTGGTCCCCAGTTCCACACATTTGCCTTCAAAAGCTAAGTAAACTGATCTGCTTCTATGACCATTTTTTAGATATTTTAGGAAGGTTGTCACTCGCAGGAAACCACATTTTCCCAGAAGTGACGTCTACATTCTACTATGCCTGTTTTATGTTCAACTTTAGTCAAGGTGCCATCAGCACCCTGAGTTACAAACACGATAACTTGGAGTTACCATGGCGGACAGAAAAATGAGGAGGCAAGCTGTTGCAGTGACAGATGCCGCCACTGTAACAAGGTAAGTGGGACTGGGGAGGAGGGTTAGGAAAAGTTTATTTAAAAAAGGCAGGGTGGGGGGCTTGAGGGTGAGATGGCGGCCCACGGCAGGGGAGGCAGGCTGCGAGTTCCGTGGAACGTTGGCTTAATTTAGCAGTTTCAACCCGCGTCTCACAGAACCTGATTGGCTGCTCCCCCTGCCCCGGGTGCTAATAACGATTACAGAGATAAAGCCCACTAACCATCCCTGGAGCTGGAGAAAGGATGTGGAGCGGTGCGTTGTGCATGCTCCTCCTTAACCGGACCTTAGTATGGCGGACCAAGGTTTTATCCCTTCATTCTGCGTAAGAGAAATCAATCGATTTGTGGGAACAGGGAAGCAGAGATGACACATAAGAATGATCCCTAGCAGAGGTGATGACACGTGGGGAGGAGGGTGGGAAAAGAGCGCCAGGTCAAGAGCCAATCCGTGACCCACATAGGATAGAGAAACCTCCCAGCCAATTGCCCATATTATTGGGTAAGGGTCAATTGCCTACTAGAGCCTATACCACGGACCATTTACAGGGAACAGGATTAACTACTGTCCCTGTAGTGGGGCGCCGTCTCCTGCACCCCTGTGATCAGGAGGGGACTTTCCACTTGCGAAGCCAGTGAGGGCTGAAGGGGCTAGTCATCCTCCTTGGGCCCTTCTGGTGCTCCAACCTGCATCCCACCGGGCTGGAAATGTCCTTGTTTGAGTATTGTGGAAGAAAAATAACATACTTGCGAGAGTGAGCAAGAGTATACAGGTTGTTAAGTGTGTGTTCTGTGCCTTACCCGGACCCAGAGAAGACCAAAGCATGTTGTAACACTTACCTTGGGTCTCTGCGGGAGCATAATGCCTTTTCAGTAAGAGGACCTGTTATCTGGGCTCTGATTCTGTGGAGACAACAATTTATAACACAACTATTGTAATCCCCATTCGCAAACAAACTGTGATGTAGTGTACCTTTGAATAAAACCTCCCTTCTCACATGTGCTTATGTTTTGTGGAGCTCTCCATCCTGTATTCTACAGAGGCGCGTTGGGTAGTTAACTTTTAATCTGAGGAGACTGTGTTGTCGGCAGATTCTCAACTGAATGATGTCCAAACCTCTTCTAGAGGTATCTTGGGTAAGTCTTTTGGTGAAAATAGAATTATATACAGTTCATCAGGTTCTGAGTTGTCCCTACATTGGAGAAATCTCTTACTAAAATTCTCTTTATTATTTGTAGGTTCTTGGTTCGCAAAGAGGGGCAGATGCTGCGGTAAGGCTGCAACTATAATCGTTTTGAGGAACCATTAAATTATGTCAGTTCGTTGAAAACTGAGTTATAGCTGCCTTCTGAGATAAGTGTGGTATCTATAAAGTGAAGAAAAAGCCTTGCTGAGATTTCAGGTAAGCACGTATGTAACTTCTTCTTTCCTTTTACAAATTCACTAAATACCTTTGGATACCAGGTCTTCGGAGAAACTGTGGATGAAAATACCTTCAGACGAATGCAGAGGCTGCTGAGGAAAACCTTTGAAAGAAGGCACTGCAACCGCGAACGAAGGCTGCTGAGAGAAGAAACGCTGCGGCTGCGACAGAACTTCTGACAGAAGATACGGAGACTACGAATATAACAGCGGACTGAGAAAAACTTGGAAAAAACGTTGGTTCGGTAAGTCTTTACAATTCTATTGGTATTCTGTTGATTTGCTGTGGAAATTAATATATTTGAACTCGTTTTCTTCTATTGACAGGTTCTGTCAGGAGATCGCTTGAAGCATTACCTGCTGTCAGCGGAGAAGACGTGAAGCGAGCACCCCAGCAGAGGCGGAGCTTAAGTAGCTCACTCGCAACAGGTGTAGCATGCACTGAGATTTAACTATGGCCTTGGCGGAGGCGGCCATATTTAGTGTAGGGAAGGAAATGTAAGTGCAATGAGCCTATGGGTGCAATGCTAAGAGTGAGGCCAATGCCTTTTGCGCCACGCTCTAAGCCACTGCTGACCCACTGATTGACATGAAGTTCCTTGCCCCCCCCCCCCTAGTGTTTCTAACTGGGATCTTTATTCCTTTGCTAGAATCATGTACATAAAAAAAGTAAATAATCTTTTGGGAGCATTCGAGAGCCCGAGCAAGATGGCTAATGGGTGATGAAGCTACTCACCAGACGGGCCTTTTAAATATATATTTTCCTGCATAAGGGCACCACCGAGCTCTGTAATAGGCCCTGAGGTGTAGCGGAGAATGTGGGGTGTCGGCGAGTGAAGCCCTGTGGCTTGCTGTATGCGGGGGTCCATAAAACGAAGAGCAGCTGCCCTTACCACGAACGCCAGTGCCAGGTGCCTTCCCGCGCACGATTGCCATGAGGACTGGGGGTAGTGACCCCCACACAGATGATCCTGCAGACAGCCGGCGGGGGAAGCTACTGAAACAAAGGGCCACCCAGAGAGCTCCACTGCACCTCTGTATCGCTACCGGTAGCTGCTGTGATCAGCTGTACAGGGGAACTCCCGACCCGAGCCTGCAACATTGGCAGAGCACAGCCAGGAGGAGGAGCTGCTGACTTAGGCCGCCTTTGCTATAGATGCTGCCACGCACCCCCTATCTCCTGATGTCAGCAAGCAAGAAAACGACCTGCATGGTGGGCCGGGGTGAGTAGGATGACATATGTGGGCGCTTTGCCTTCATTGAAGTCACCTCACAGATCTGGGTGGCCTCACCAGGGAGGAGTGGATTCCCCCATGTGGGTTCTCATTTCGCTGGGGCCCTTCAATGTTTGTAACATCGCCCACTGTGACCCATTAATGCTCTGGAGTTCACTGGTTTGCACATCATAACGGCTTCATCGACTATTGGAGGGGGTGAATAGGGACCCCCCCTGCCATCCCTCAATGTGGGAAGTGAAGTGGGGGAACTGACCATAAACATTCAATCAAACTGGGAAGCCCCCATGGCTGCCCTGGGCTGAAACTGACAGTTGGTGGTAGCTGAAGAAAATAATGGTCCCAGTTGAAGGACAAAGGCTGACAATCTGTCTCAAAATACTATTGTAGGAATAAACTTTTAAGACTGTTAATTCTGTAACCGGACAGCACAGAAATGTAAAAGTTGTACAGTTTAAATGTGGTTTTTGTGGCTGCTAAACAAGATATTGCAGTCGTCCATAGCATGTATGGGACACAAACACCAGGAGAATGTAAATCATGGGGAAAGTACATATGGTGAAATGTTAAAAATTAATAGAAATATGCCCTATTATAATATGTACACACACACACCTAAAAGTGTGGGATTTTGGGTGAAGCGGTTCTCACTAAAATCACGAAAAACAATTAGAAGGACGAAACAATGGCATACAAACGTGAGAATTCGACTGACATGCTCTGCGTAAAATATGTAATCTGCCGATCAAATTTGTTAAGATGCCACAACTGTAAAAAATGTGTAATTTATGTCAAAACTGGATTTTAGCTAAAGTAACTGTGGGATGATCCTATGGATCTTAAAGCCACATCATAAAGCTGATGTAATGTCTCTAAAAGTCCAACCATCTGACAGGAAGGCAGTAATGATCGCCCCTGTCCAATCCAGTTGTTAGAGGCGAGCCTAGCTTAGACCTGCCCCACCATATAGTTCTGTGATGTCACCATG
The DNA here is from genome assembly GCF_040938575.1 of Ambystoma mexicanum. NCBI lineage: Eukaryota > Metazoa > Chordata > Amphibia > Caudata > Ambystomatidae > Ambystoma > Ambystoma mexicanum. The sequence continues at coordinate 930,005,479 of NC_090931.1, read as the reverse complement.
CCTTATAAATATGGGAGCCTGACAGAACTCTTGACACACTCTCTCCTGAATTTCCAGCGCCTGCGTATCCTGATATTCTACATTCATCTTGCCAGATTCCAGATCCCACTGCAAGGCCAAAGCATAGCTCACCCTATTCCTGCAAGGCCTTGATCCAGAAATCCCACAAAAAATACCAACAAGTGGGAAAAGCTGTGGTACCCCTTTTGGGTAGCATCCTGTGACCAGACCAGCTTTTTGTGTCTTCTACCTGCATCCCCGCGGTACCTTTGCCATCCAGCGACCAGACTTGCCCAGCGGTTTGCTGTTAGGGGTGCCCGCCGTGCAGTGACCAGCACCCGGTTGACTATCCTAAAATCCCAAACTCAAGTGTGGACTGTGATTATTTCCCCATCCCATAGCAATATAGCCTACCCCATCTTGACCTTTTGTCTTTGTTCTACTCTCTAAGCAACCCTATCCATGCTTTGGTAATTTGTCCAACTGTCGGAATTCTCTGTGCATCTTGTCTGTGATTTCCTAGTGTTAGCGCCATTCTTTCATTCACCCCATCTTGTAACTCCTTAGCAATATTTTAAATAATTTAGTACATATCCACATAAACAGACACGCGGCGTGGAGCGGGTTAATGCGGCCGCCTTACCCTGCTTCATGGGCATCGCTATCTTCTTGATAAACTAGTGTAAGTAAACATTGTCTTTTTCTTTGGAAACAGATTTTCTTTCTTTCATGGCTTAATTTTACCAAAACCGAACCTCCTTTTATCTTGCAAATCGCATCCAGTTCTTCAGCTATAGCCCTCCTTTGACTTCTACATTGTCCCTGTGATGTGCATCTATCCCCCAGCCCAAATACTGCATTCCAATTCAGAGCATTTCACCCGTTTTTCCGAAAAAGTATTTAAAATGGCAAATTTAAAAAATTGCAACTTTTGCATGTGTGATTGACGGCACTGCTTTCAATGTCAGCCTGCTTTGTGAACTGTATGCCTTTTGTGATACCTTGCCTTATAGTTGCTAGTGGTAACATCCCTGATACTGTGGTCAAACATATGTACATGTTACGCTCACCTGGTATCCACAGGGACGCCACCCAGCTGGGTTACTCGCTGGTATGCTTCTCAGCTTTGCCCTGATGTGGTCTGCGGGGAAGGTTCTGCCTGAAAATACAGGAGGACTATGTTCAAGACTGACCGACTGGGGTAAGTGTCCTCCCTCCACCCCCATATGCTTTCAGTCCCTCTGGCGCCCTCTCCTCACCTTGTGGTAAAATTAGGCGTGCTCTCCGTCCAGTCTTCTTTGCAGGGGCACGTTGTCTTTCATGGGTGAGTACGGTCCAGTTTCTTCACTGACGCCGGCCCGTTTGATATTGTTCAGGTAGGTCTTATTGCTGTTAAGTTTTTTTGCTATCCTGCATGCCTCGCTTTAAACAAAGTGTCTCTTTTTCTCCTTTAGGTATGCGGAGCTTCAGCACGGCAAACTGGCTTGGTTGAGCCCCGCTGGTAAATGATGGCGCCTTAAGAGCGCTACGATGCGGTAAGTAAGCGCTATGCGCAGCGCTGCAGTCTTGCCTTTGCTAACCTGTGTTTTCCTTCCTTGTAGGTCGCTGTGTTCTTCAGCGCAAGTGGAATGTCCGGAGAGGTGCCAGCCGAGACACGACCAGCCAGGTAAGCCTTTTGAGCAGTTTGTAATTTGTAAATGTCTCTACAGCTTTCTTTAATGTTGCCTCTATCTTCCTCTTTCAGGTCGTTCTGTCCGGGAGACGTGCAGATTCGAGGAAGCTGTTCTCAGTAGCTGCGAGTGTTTAAAGATGAAGACTGCAGGTAAGATGCTGCTGCTAATGTTCCTTTTGTCTCGTTGCAGGTTCTGCTTCTCCGAGGTTCGAGGGAATAGCTGGACACGGGGTGAGCGTCACGTTGCAAGCTGCAAAGTAACACGAAGCTTGTTCTGCAGTCAGGGTGTGGTTTATATAGCCCAGGTAAAGTAGTACCAGGGAAAGTAGTTCCAGGCCTGCCACACCCAAAACACTAGACTGCATAGCTTGGTTCTTAGGAACCAAGCTGTGTGGATGCCTCCAGGTTGGCTGACAATACAATAAAGTAGTTCCCAAGCACATTGTTGTTCATGGTGGCAGGACTGGCCCCATGAGGGCTTTTGAAGAGGATGCCAGGCTCTAGAGGCCCGAGTCCTGACTCCACCTGGCCAATGGGTTTGCCAGAGGGGGTTTTGGGCGAGGGTCGTGACAGTACATCACTGATACTGTGGTCAAACATATGTACATCATTATTTAATTACACATATGATTCATTATTTGTTAAAATCCGAGTCATTTTGGGCTTTTGCAAAGGGTTTAAAATCCTCTTTTGCCTTATTTTGTGAGGGAAGATCGGCTTTTTATTCTGTTTGCTGCCTCCTATCCCTGACTACCTGCTGCTTATTTGTATCCACTCAGCATTAGATTAATTGAAAACGTGTTCCTATTCATTTGTGCTTTGGATCTGTTCTGATAGGTTAACCAAGTGTATTTCAGTGATTTTCATTGTAATTATCACCCCATTGGTGATTGCTGCCCAATATAAAAATGTGTGTGATTTCTTTAAATTTTAAAATAAATAAATATTGCATGCCCACTAACCAGCATGGTTCATGGTCCAATGTGACCCGGGGTATTTGTAAAAGGGGGTGTGAGATGGGTTGTGTGCCATCTCAAATTGAATTCACAGAAAATAAAGAGAAAGCATTCCAATTGCGCTCTACATCCAAGGCTAAGACCAAAGGTCCTTGTCCGGTGTGTGTCGCCCGATTGACATCCTTAACAAAATTGGGGGCTTGTAGCCGGGATTTGGGTTTGTTGCCCTCTGTGGCAGTTTAACACAGCAGATTAACTTGCAAGGTAGTGATACTTTGTGTGGTTGGAACACTGGGTTACACTGTAGAAGCGCCTCCCCAAAACAAATATTCTAAGTACCAGGCCTGTGTATAAAATTAAAACTAAATCAACCCCAAAACAGACAAAAAGCAACAGGATACCCTCAAGTAAATAAATTAATAATGGCAAAAGCATGAGGAAAATGCAACTCTTGCGAAAAGCCAATATGACTCTGAACTAAAATCCAGACTGAACTAAAATTAGTGGAACAAAAATTGCAAAAGAACCAAGATTCTGAGGCAAAATCTGATAATTACATAAAAAATTAAGAGGACTTGGCTCCCCAACAGCAGAATAATGAGGCCCAATTAAATGTCTTAAGAATGGAGTGTCAAGAGAAGGTTGACTCTTTGGAAGAGGGTCAACTGAAATTAAAATGACAAATAACATATAACAGAGCTTATTCAGAGCAGATAACCATTGTATTAAAACAGGCTCGACAAATTGGAAGAGGAGAGTAAGGAATTAATAGAGCGCTTCATCTCCAGACAAAGTTTGATCAAGAACGCCAAAACGAAATGCCATCAAGCAACAAAGGGATGACCTGGCTGAACAGAGGGGCACCCTAAATCAGGAAAAAGATGCCGTATGTCAGGAAGTAAGCAATCTAAAAACAGATTTACAGGAAAGTGAGTTGGGCCTCCAGAAACTAAATGAACTCAAAACAAAATATGGAAAGTTATTGGAGCACACCAGGCGGGTAGAAGGTGCTCTGAAAGAGAACACCCAAACTAAAAATGCACAAACTCAGGAGTTGAGTCTCCTGCAACACAAATTGGCTCAGTGCTCCCAAACTATACAGGCAGCACAAAGAGATGAGACCCTCTGTGAGGAGAAAGATGGGCTCCTTAAGCAAGTGGCAGCTCAAGAGCGGGTCATAAAGGCCAGCAAAGCCCTGATAGCCGAGCAAAAGGCCCAGATCTTTGCCTATTATCAAGAGGTAGGGGCTGAGAAAGAAAAACTAGCAAGGTTGGAGAAAGAGTAAACTAGATTCAACCCAAATTGGAGGGACCCTGAACAGGTAGAGAGGGACAGGGCTACCCCTGATCATAGTATGATGACCTCTGTACTAAGGGACTCCAACCCATTTAATACTTTGTGCACTGCTGACTTCATGGCTACTAGTTCACATGAGCCAGACACCATTAGTTTTAAATAGACCTAGCATGATGGAGCTGACAGGTCAGCGCAACCCAGAAATTGATAGAAGGGCGTCCCTGTACAGGTACAAAACTATAATGGCTGATGTCTCTGACCAGGAAACCTTCTATAAGGAGAAAGTCAGGGAATTAGATCTACAGAATCACTACCTCCAAAGGGACCAGTTGGTTCGATTTGCAGAAGAACAAGAGATGAGGACCCAAAAGAGCATCCTAAAGACCTCCATCCAAACAGCACAGTGGGGGGGGATACTCTGCCAACCCTGGAAGCAGGGAGGAGTCACAAGACTACTCTCCTGTGCGCCACAGGGGAGAAGAAATTAGGCCCCACCATTCTGCAAGCCCCTCGCAAGCTCACAGAATCAGGGAGCACCTAGATCATTTAGAGGACCTCAAATAGCAGCGCCTCTGAGCCTGAGGGCGAATGGACTAAGGTGACGCACCGAAAGAAGGCAGATAAAACAAATAGTTCTGGTTAAAGACCCCATTAGACAGATCAAGGCCATCAGGAATTTCATGACACTGCATAATAACGCAAATATTCTGTCTGGGAGCATTTGGAACTCTATGAATAAATGGACACATTTCACATAAAAGATAGCCAGAACTGTATAGATTATGCCAAATGGACATTCTCTCATGAGTACTCCAGCTTCTTTGCTGGGCTGGAAGACCAAAAACATTCAAGATGGTCCACCTACAAGGCGGCCATCTTGAAGCTTTTCTCCACCCATAGAAACCCCCAAGAGGCTCGCAAAGCAGCCTACAATCTACAGCGTGGCGAAGATCAGGCCCCATAAGAGTTTGCGCAGTAATTAAAACGCGCCTTTGCCCAAACCACCAGGAGGGTACGCACGGATTGCAGGTATTTTACTACCTACGTTCATGCGCTCCCAAAATACATTATGACCCAGCTGCTGAGGGATTTCCATGATGAAAGATCTCTGGACTGGGTAATCGAGCAGGCTACCCAGATATATGAAGTCCAAAAGGCTGCAGAAAATAAAAATCGGGTTAAAAACTCCAAGCCAACCAACACCCCTGCTGCTGCTCAAGTTGCGGAGGTGAAGGTTGCCCCGATTTTGGACCTAGAAATGGGGGAACCTAAAAATGCACCAATCCCAGACCAATAAAACCAGAAGCCAAGAAGGCCTTCAGGCCAATCACAAACAGGTGGCGGTCATTTTGGCAATCCCACCAGTGGGACGCCTAACTCTCCTGATTATATCAGTCCCAGGGCAACCAACCGATCTTGGGGTATGTATGGATTCCCCCAGCCCAAGGGGGGGGATCCAATCAGGTAAGTACTGCCCTGGGAAACTTCCCTCAGGAGGGCAGTAATCCCCCAAATACTGGGTTAAGCTTCTTTCCACAGTATCCACAAAACCCCAACCTGCAGGACAACCCTCCTTTACTTCACCACTATCAGAAGCCCAGACAACCCAATGCGCGAGAGGGGAGGCCAAGGGTGGAGGGTTGCGAGAAGGAATAGTTACCCTTCCCGAGAACCACCTAGATGTGAACAGTACCCTGTACCAGCCTGAATGTGTCTCCCAACTGGAGCGCCAGGTCCAAGACCTCACAGAGGATCTGGATCGCATGTTGAGGGCTCAACCGAACCTTCAGATGAAACTGGAGGCTCAGAACCCCTCAAACCAAGGGTCTGGCACCCCAGAACAATGACTGGGAGAGGACCCCGATAACTCACCGGTTCCAGAGGAAGAGGCACGGGGGAAGGAGGGCGTGAAACCCTAGAAGAAGTTTACTTCCTCAGCCATGAAAAGCCCCTGGACACCCAGGAACCGGAAGAAAAATCTCTTGCCCCAGGGAACAGAGGGTGGGTAGGAGAAATAAACACATTAAAAAGGCCCGCTTTGGGGAGGAAATTAGTGTCCTCCAATTTGAAGGGGAAAAATCCTTAGAGGATTCTGGAAAATAAATCTTCTCCTTCAGGAACGAGGGAACTTCTCTCAAAGAAAAATGGGTCCCAAGAGATCTAAATGAAGACTGGGTGGGTGTGGAGACTGATTCAGAGTTACTCATCCTGAACCCAAGATTTGTCATCCTGAGAAAAAAAATAGTAATGGAGGGATCCTCTCCACAAATTGGTTGTAGTGACTGTCACCCGGTAAGCGGGGGCAGAACAGAGCTAAGCGAAACGGGGGATTCCAAAATCTCCACTATTTCAGGATGTCAAATTTTTATTACAGATTCCCAGACTCAGGCACAGAAAATAGTCCAAAATGCCACTGTGTCAGAGTCAAAATAAAGAAATTGACCACCCAGCTTGCCCGAAATGCTCATTATCTTTGCCCTCTTGAGGAGAAGGAGGGGAGATTTTATGCCCCCGTTCCAGTGTCCACCTGTGCAATTTCAGCACTGGTGGACACTGGATCCCAAGCCACTCTTCTGTCAAAAAGGGCCTCTCACTCCTCTTTCTGGACAACTTCAGAACTTCGGGAATGAAATTCCTGTCGAGGGGACTGCAGATTTGGAAATAAAAAATTGGGACACAAAAGGTGAAACACCCGGCCTTGGGGAACACCCTGTCTACTGGGGAATGACATCCTGCGCCTGTTCTCCCCACTAATAGACTGCGTGAACAAGGTCCTCTGGACTCAGACTAACGAGCCAATAAAATTAAAACAGAGTGTCAACCATGTTCGTTTAAATGGCACATGCCACATGGTTGAACAAAAATCAGATCATATTGAGTTTTATTTCCAGAATAATCAAATACCTGTTATGACCGTAATTGCTATAGGACAACAAACTGGTGATGGGAACTCCTCTCCATTCCTGAAAATCAACCTTCCTTCCAGTTTTAAGTGGCATTCCACACTGGAAGGAAATACTTTGAAATTTTATACTGATTCACAATCTGAAAACCCCAATTCTATAGTCAAAAGTGATGAGAAACCAGCTCAAAGTTTAGATGACATTCAGAAAATTAGAGAACAGTTCTTCCTCTTTATTCTATTAAATGAGGGGAAGGAGTCTGTTCTCGCCCTAGTGTGCCTAAACAACGGAAAAAGCTTAATCAGCGAAGCCATGTTCAGAAAACACCCAAAAGATCCTGGCTTTCCCACATTTAAATTGATCGATAAGTGTGAAATGGGCCTGGAAACTCCCAATTCCAAACATCTCCTGCCTAGCAGGTGTATGCTCAAAATTGCTATAGGTAACAAAAGCATAGAACATAATTGTTGGGTTGTGCGAGATGTCCCTGCTTCATTCTATTTAGGCAGTGGAATTCTCAATCGGTTTGCCATTAACTTGGACCTGATAAATTACAAAGCCTGGTCCTGACTAGGGGGCAATCCCACAGGTTTTGATGATTCTGAAAAAGCATTTCGGTTAGCCCAATTGCTGCCATATGCGGTTGAAGTTCAAATTGGAGAGGTCACCATCCCAGGACCAAGGACTGGCCCAGATCCAGGGATCAACGGTATACATTGCTGTTGACATGACCAATGGGTACTGGACTGTGCCCGCCAGTAGGGAGGACCAATACAAGCTGGCCTTTACCTTTGGGGGGTGGGGGGGCAGCAGTACACGTGGACCCGGACTCCCTTCGGATACATCAACTCCGGCAACAAATTCAACATCTTCCTACATAAGGCCATGCCCGACTTGGGTGAAAGGGGTAACCTGGCCTATGTGGATGATGTCCTGATAAAAAAGCTCAACTGTGGAGGAACATATAGTGGTAATCTGTTCTGACCCATTTGAGGGTTGCCGGAACAAAACTGTCCTTCCAAAAGTCACGGTGGTGCAGGACCCGTGTCAACTTCTTGGGACATGAAATAACTCCTGAGGGTCTCTGTCCCCAGGAGAAGAAAGTGGAAGCACTCCTAAAACTGAAAGACCCCACAGCTCTGCGTGAGCGAAGAAGCCGTCTTGGACTGACTAATTACAGTAGGAAGTTCATTGAGGATTACGCAGAGATCACAAGACCCATGATCCATCTGTTGAAGGGAGGGTTCAAGTGGAGTGGGGTCCAGAACAAGCCGAGGCAGTAAAGCAACTCAAAAGAAGTCTCTCACAAGCGCCTTGTCTAGCTTACCCTGTCAAAAACAAGGAGTTCTTCTTGGAGCCCATGTTTTCGAATACATGCTTGACAGCAGTATTATATCAAAAGCATGAGAAGGTCAATAAAGTCATCTCCTATGCAAGTAAGACTTTATCCTCTGTGGAGGAAAAATTCAAATATTGTGAGAAGGCACTCCTGGCAAAGGTGTGGGCATTGAAGAATTACCACCCATTCATCCAGGGGGAACACATCATAGTGGAGACTCCACAACAGCCTTTGCAATACCTCCAAAGTGACAGAATCTGGGCCGGAAATGTGAGTAATTCCAGAATGACTGGATTCTGTCAATGCAAGGCTTTCCTGTGGAGGTCAGATATGTCCAAAACAAGAAGAGTCCCCTCGCGCAAGGTCTGGCTGACTTGCATGATTGTGCCAGAGAAAACTGTCTCGAGGAAGGAAGTCTTAAAACCCAGGACAACATGAAGGCGTACCTGAATTCCCCACACAGTCTATGAAGAAAATAAGTGCCAGGGAATTCCCACAGTTTATGTGGACGGGTGCTCCTACCATGTTGACAACAGGGAAAAGGAGCTGGTGGCCGGCGTTGGGGAATGCCTGGGTGAATGATGCCCCGTAACCCTCCGCTGGGTATAAAATCGGTCCCTGCAGTAGTCAGGTGGCAGATTTGATGGCAGTTCATCAGGTCATCCTCACTGTCGTCCGCCTCCGCGAACTGGTCATAATCACTGACTCAGATTATGTCCAAAACGGGTTTGTGGAGCACCTGGTTAATGCGCTAATAACAAACCGCTTAAACATGGCAAGCTAATCCAAAGTATTGATTATCTGGTAACCTATATTGGGATGACATTTATTTGAAGAAGATCAAGGATCATTCCAGGATAGGGGGCCAGACAAAACTGGAAATGACCTAGCTGATCAGCTGGCCAGAACCACAGCCATCCTTGTGGATCTCCTTGAGATAGTCCCTGTTGGGTGAAATCCAGGTCACTGCTATCACTAGGTCCTAGACAAATGCTCACAATGAACTCTCAACTGCCCAGTGGAGTAAGGAGACCCCAGATGCTGATTTAATCACGGCACAAAAAGGGGATCCAATTATTGGGAAAAGTTATCAACACATTGAGGACCCTGAGAACTTTCCTCTGACGGATACCGATTACATTGGGAAAGAGGACCTCAGGGTGTCGATGTGACCAAAAATGTTCCGAATGCAAGTGTAACGCTCACCTGGTTCCCATGGAGGCGCGGCGTCGAAGGCGCAGAACTCTGAAGATGGACAGGAAGGGCCCCTCTATTCTGGCTTCCCTGGCTTGTTGGATACCCTCCTGTGCGTGAAAAGGGAGTATTACCAACTGTGGAACAATGCTCAAGCCTCCCACTCCCTTCCAACCCTCCACGATACCTCCTCCACGATTCCCCGTGAAGCCTCACCTTAGGGTTTGGAAGGATGAGCTCTCCATCCTGCTTCTGATGCAGGGGCGCGTTGAAACCCAGTTACTTCACTGGATTGAGGATTGATGGGAGTTCAGGTAAGCTTGACTGTTCAGGTAAGGCGCTGTAAAAGTTCTGTTCAAAAGTTCAAGCTTAATAATAATGTTCGTTGTCTAATTGCAGCAAGCGCTAATGCTTATGTCTTTTTCCCCTTAGGGGCCGGGGTTCGGAGTGCCGGAGATATGGCGCCGACCCGAAGTGAAACAGTTCTGGATGAGCGCTCAGGTAATGTCTTTGCATTCGCTCATTCAATGTCTTTGTCTTTTTTCCCCATAGGGGCCGGGGTCCGGAGATGCCAGGAAGCGGCAGGACCCGAAATGCAGTGGCAATAATCCAACAGGTAAGACTTAAAAGGAAACTGAGCTTTCCTTATTCCTTTTCTCCCTCTCACCTTTGTTCTTGTCTTTTTTCCTCTAGGCGCCGGGGCGTAGCTGAATCCGGAAGATCGCTGCTGAAGATGGAAGCGCCTTGCAAAGGTGAGTAAAATGCAGCGCTGCAGCGATCGAAACGAAATGCCTTTAAAATGATGTCTTCCTTTTCAGGGCCGTTGGAGGAATGACTCCGGGATGCAGATTTAGCAGGTAAGGGCTTTTCTTCTCCTATTCTCTTCCTTTCTCCCCTTGCAGGTGTTCCAGGGTGCTGGCAGGCGTGGCTGAAGTCAGGATGAAGGAGCTGACACGGTGAGCGTCCAGCTGCTAGGTGCAGAACAACGCGAAGCATGTGTGGCTGTTCGGGTGGGGTTTAAATAGCCTTGGAAGAAGTTCCTGGTATGTATCCTTCCACCAATCCGGTATGTATCCTTCCCTGACCACACCCGGGTGGTGAAGTAGTCCTACAGGTTAAGTAGTCCCATTCAGGCCTCAAGAGGGCTTGGATGAAGCAGCAAGATCTGCATCAGGTAAGTGTGCACCCAAGCACTTAAACACATATCCTCTTCTATGAGCCTGGCGCCTAAGGCGCCAGGACTGGGGTCCGCTATGAGCCTGGCGCCTAAGGCGCCAGGACTGAGTCCAAAGGGCCCCCCCGACTTGGGCCCGCTGAGACTTCCCTGGGGAAAATGATGTCTGCCTCTGGGGTTGCTAGGCCCGGCCTGGCTCCTTAGAGGTAGGCATCATGACAGTACCCCCCCCTCAAGGCCCCTCCCAAGGTCTTTTCCTCCGGGGGTTTTGGTTTGTGCGGGAATCTTCGATGGAATCTTTGAATTAATCGTGGTGCGTGAACATAGTTACTGGGTTCCCAAGATCTTTCCTGAGGTCCATATCCTTTCCAATCAACAAGATAGAAGAGTTTCGACTTAACTATCTTGGAATCTAAAATGTCTTTCACTTCGAATTCTAATTCTCCATCAATTTGGACAGGGCCTGGGGGCTCAGACAGTCTGGTTCCAGGTTGTACTGGTTTTAGAAGAGATGCGTGAAAAACGGGATGAATCCGCATGTTGGATGGTAAATCGAGTTTAAAGGCCACTGGGTTGATAATAGCTTTGATGGGGTAAGGCCCAATGAATCTGGGATTAAATGTTCGCTGACCCTTGAGGGGTAGATGTTTAGTTGCTAGCCATACCTGATCTCCTACTTGGTAAGGAGGAGTTTTACTTCGGTGCAAATCAGCGTTTTCTTTATACTTTTTCTTGGCTTGCTGTAAGTGGGTTGTAGCTTCTTTGAAGGCTTGGGTTATTGTGGAATGTAGGTGATTTACTGCAGGCATCTCCAGGGTCAGAGGTGGATCTAGGTCAGAGGTCCGAGGATGGTGACCATACAGGGTATAAAAAGGAGTCTGTCCGGTTCCAGAATGCACTGAATTGTTGTATGCATATTCTGCAATCCAAAGGATGTCCTTCCAATTCAACTCGGATTGGTGTAACATGCACCGCAGATATTGCTCGAGAGTCTGATTGGTTCTCTCGGTTTGTCCGTCGGTCTGGGGGTGGTGGCTGGTGGATAACCGCACGTCTATTTGTGCTAGTTGGCAACATTTCTTCCAAAAGTGGGAGATAAATTGACTTCCACGGTCAGAGACTAATATGGAAGGGAAACCATGTAACCGCACTATATTTTCCATATATTCCTTGGCCAAGGTGGAAGCTGACGGCAATCCTTTTAAAGGGATAAAATGGGCCATTTTGGAGAATAGATCCACTATTACGAGAATCGTGTTGTAACCACCACAAGGAGGCAGGTCAGTTATAAAGTCCATTGACAAGGTGTGCCAAGGTGCTGGTGGAATGTCCAAAGGTTGAAGTAGGCCGGCTGGCCTTTTCTTTTGACTCTTATTTTGGGCACAGATTCCGCAAGACAACACAAATGACTTCAAGAAGGCCACCAGAAGTGGCGTTTGATCTTTTCTTCTGTTTTCGCGATACCGGGGTGTCCTTCCATTAATGATTCATGATGACGGGTAATGACAAGTTCCTGCAATTCTTTACTTGGCAGAAATAACCGCTCTTGGAAGTAGGGTAAATCATCCTTAACGGTGTAGTGAGGACCCTTTTGACTCCATTCCAGTAAGGCAGAAGAGTCAAAAAGCTGTTTTACTTGAGCTTGGATGTCCTCAATGGTTTGCAATGAAGTCAAGCCCAGAATTCTTTGTTCCGGTATGATTGGCACAGGTTCTAAACTCGAATTGGGTTCTTCCATGCCTATCCGGGATAAGGCATCTGCCTTACCATTCTTGCCGCCAGGGCGATAGGTAATTACAAAATCAAATTCCGCAAAGAATAAAGCCCATCGGAGTTGTCGCGAAGATTGAGCTTTGGCCGTCTTTAAATACTGCAAATTTCTGTGGTCCGTAATTACGGTGATGGTGTGTCTTGCACCGAGAAGATAGTGACGCCAAGCCTTGAAAGCTGATTTAATAGCCAGTAGTTCTTTGTCGGTAATTGCGTAATTGAGTTCAGGTGGAGAGAATTTTCTGGACCAAAAGGCTACAGGGTGTAGTTGGTTAGTTTCTGGGTCTCTTTGCGACAGGACAGCTCCCATGGCCGAACTGGATGCATCGGTTTCCACGATGTAAGGGAGATCTGGGCGCGGGTGCTTCAATACAGGTGCAGAGGTGAATTTGGTTTTCAGGTCCTGAAAGGCTTGTTCAGCCTCAAGAGTCCATTCAAAGCGTTTATTTTTCTTTAGGAGAGCTGTGATGGGTTGAACAGTTCGAGAAAATTCCGGGATGAACCTTCGATAGAAATTGGCAAAGCCAAGCATGCTTTGCACTCCCTTCACAGAGCTAGGAGATGGCCATTTGAGAATGGCGTCCACTTTTGCGAGTCCATTCGGATTCCTTGAGGTGTCAGGATGAATCCGAGAAACTCCACTTCTGTGGTATGAAAAACGCATTTTTCGAGCTTGGCAAATAATTTGTGCTGGCGCAATTTCTCAAGAACTGCCCTAACATGGTTTCTGTGATCAGGTTCTGAGGAGGAATACACCAGGATGTCGTCAATATAAACGATGACACAAACATTGATAAGTTCCCGAAGAACATCATTCATGAAGTACTGAAAGGCGGCAGGTGCGTTGCACAAACCGAAGGGCATTACTTGATATTCGAAGAGCCCAAATTTGGTGCGGAATGCAGTCTTCCACTCGTCGCCCTCTTTTATACGTACCAGGTGGTAAGCTCCTCGGAGATCTAGCTTGGTGTACACACGAGCATCTTTTACTTGGTCGATAAGCTTAGGTATCAGGGGCAAAGGGTAACGATTCTTAATCGTTATCTGATTTAGGGCGCGGTAGTCAATACAGGCCCTAAGGTCTCCTTCCTTTTTAGGTACGAAGAACAAAGCGGAAGAGACTGGTGACTTTGATGGGCGAATGAAACCATTGGCCAGGTATTGATCCAAATACTGGCGCAAATGCAGGTTCTCAGGTTCAGTAAGAGCATAAATCCTACTACAAGGTAGTTGTGCATTGGGTACCAAGTCGATTTGGCAATCGTAAGATCGATGGGGAGGTAAGGTGTTAGCCTGCTCTTTCTGAAAAACGTCTTGGAATTCTTGGTATTCAGATGGTAGCTGTACAGGGGTGGAAGTTACAGAGGCTAGACCCATAGCTGGATTCCTTGGGTAACAGGTTGGTTCACAATCAGGAAAAGTTATCTTCTTTGCTCGCCAGTCTATTCTCGGATTATGTGTTTCTAACCAAGGGATTCCAAGAAGTACTTGAAATTGTGGGGCCTTGATCACATCAAACACGATTGCTTCCCGATGTCCGTCCTGACCCACCAGAGTGATTTCAACTGTGGAATGCGTTACAGGCCCTGAGGCTATTTCGGTTCCATCAACTGTAGTAATTACATCTTGGGTTACTTTCGGGCGGAGAGGAAGCTTAATCCTGGAAGCCAATTCACGGTCTATGTAATTTCCAATAGCTCCACTGTCTATGTATGCTTTTATAGCATGCAACTGCTGAGGCTGTTTTGGGTTCACAAGCACCATTGGCATGACAAAATGCGAGGTCAAAGAGTTTGTTTTCAAGCTCGGCAAGCGGACCCCTACGCTTGTCGGGCTAGGTCGTTTCCCGAACCAGGTGTCAATAACTCGTTATCAGTGGCTCCAACCACCTTCTTGGGTGGTTTAACTGGACAACTTTGAAGAAAGTGACCGGAAGTTCCGCAATACAGACAAAGTTGCATTTGTCGCCTTCTCTCTCGTTCCTTCTGCGTTAATGGTCCTTTAACACTGCCAATTTGCATAGGTTCGGAAACGTCAGTACTCTTGGAGTTAACGTGGGTCTTGATAGGTACTCTGGTTTCATACTTGAGCCGATCTGCTTTTCTATTTTGAAGTCTGTGATCAAGTTGAACCACTAAGTCTATGTAGTCTGCGCAGGCCTGGGGTGGATCTACTATCTGAGCTATAACATCTTTAAGCTCTCCGCGCAGGCCTCGATGAAACAATGTGATCCTTTTATTTTCTGGCCATCCGGTTTCCACAACTAGTCTATTAAAGGTGGCGATATAGGACAAAAGATCCTGATTACCTTGTCGTAAGGATAGCAGTTCGTTGTCAAGGGCCTGTCCCTGCGAGTGTCGAGCGAACAATCTTTCCATGCTGGCCTGGAAGCCCTGGAAATCCCGGAGAATGGGATCATCCTGATTTACCAATGGAATAGACCAATCGGCAGCACAGCCACTGAGGTAAGATAGTACAAAGGCTACTTTGGTCCGGTCGTTGGGGAAGGCCCCGGGCCTGCATAAAAAGTGTAAACTGCATTGGTTAATAAAAACGGCATATTTCTTGGGATCCCCCGCAAAACGTTCCGGCGGGGCCAAAGGCATGTGTCCAGGTAGATTGATTTGTACCGGGTTATTCGAACCCATTGTTGTAGAAATATCTCTGGAAACAGGTAAAGGAGTGTGCTCTGCCTGGCCCTGCAATAACCTTTTGGCCAGATCATCAGTTCTTTCCTTGGATAGGATTAGTTCCCTTCTGAGAGCATTAGTCTCCTGGCGAGCTGAGTGCACTTCTGCCCGTAATTCCCCTAAAAGATGGGCCAGCTGATCTGTCTCGGAAGTCTCCATAGCGCCCAGGTGGGAAATTGTGGTAAGGCTTCGCGTTCTGTAACGCTCACCTGGTTCCCACGGAGGCGCGGCGTCGAAGGCGCAGAACTCTGAAGATGGACAGGAAGGGCCCCTCTATTCTGGCTTCCCTGGCTTGTTGGATACCCTCCTGTGCGTGAAAAGGGAGTATTACCAACTGTGGAACAATGCTCAAGCCTCCCACTCCCTTCCAACCCTCCACGATACCTCCTCCACGATTCCCCGTGAAGCCTCACCTTAGGGTTTGGAAGGATGAGCTCTCCATCCTGCTTCTGATGCAGGGGCGCGTTGAAACCCAGTGACTTCACTGAATTGAGGATTGATGGGAGTTCAGGTAAGCTTGACTGTTCAGGTAAGGCGCTGTAAAAGTTCTGTTCAAAAGTTCAAGCTTAATAATAATGTTCGTTGTCTAATTGCAGCAAGCGCTAATGCTTATGTCTTTTTCCCCTTAGGGGCTGGGGTTCGGAGTGCCGGAGATATGGCGCCGACCCGAAGTGAAACAGTTCTGGATGAGCGCTCAGGGAATGTCTTTGCATTCGCTCATTCAATGTCTTTGTCTTTTTTCCCCATAGGGGCCGGGGTCCGGAGATGCCAGGAAGCGGCAGGACCCGAAATGCAGTGGGAATAATCCAACAGGTAAGACTTAAAAGGAAACTGAGCTTTCCTTATTCCTTTTCTCCCTCTCACCTTTGTTCTTGTCTTTTTTCCTCTAGGCGCCGGGGCGTAGCTGAATCCGGAAGATCGCTGCTGAAGATGGAAGCGCCTTGCAAAGGTGAGTAAAATGCAGCGCTGCAGCGATCGAAACGAAATGCCTTTAAAATGATGTCTTCCTTTTCAGGGCCGTTGGAGGAATGACTCCGGGATGCAGATTTAGCAGGTAAGGGCTTTTCTTCTCCTATTCTCTTCCTTTCTCCCCTTGCAGGTGTTCCAGGGTGCTGGCAGGCGTGGCTGAAGTCAGGATGCAGGAGCTGACACGGTGAGCGTCCAGCTGCTAGGTGCAGAACAACGCGAAGCATGTGTGGCTGTTCGGGTGGGGTTTAAATAGCCTTGGAAGAAGTTCCTGGTATGTATCCTTCCACCAATCCGGTATGTATCCTTCCCTGACCACACCCGGGTGGTGAAGTAGTCCTACAGGTTAAGTAGTCCCATTCAGGCCTCAAGAGGGCCTGGATGAAGCAGCAAGATCTGCATCAGGTAAGTGTGCACCCAAGCACTTAAACACATATCCTCTTCTATGAGCCTGGCGCCTAAGGCGCCAGGACTGGGGTCCGCTATGAGCCTGGTGCCTAAGGCGCCAGGACTGAGTCCAAAGGGCCCCGACTTGGGCCCGCTGAGACTTCCCTGGGGAAAATGATGTCTGCCTCTGGGGTTGCTAGGCCCGGCCTGGCTCCTTAGAGGTAGGCATCATGACAGCAAGACGGTTTGTTGGTAAGCAGATCCATCTCTGGCTCTGACCAGTGGGTGGTACCTACCTCATTCCGTAGCCTGATGCTTAGTCACGCCCATAACACAGCCACAGCCGGTCATTGGGGGTTTCACACTATTTTAGAAATCTTACAAGAGGTTGCATACTGGCCACACATGGGGCAGGACCTCGACCAATATTTGAAGGGGTGTCTTGTGTGTGCACAATTTCAGCCAACTTCACTCACACACTGAGCTCCCCTCCAGAAAAGGGGTATGACACTGCCTTGGTCAGAATTACAAGTGGATTTCATCAGCCCCGTGATTCGCTCCTCTAGGGGGAACAAGTACATGTTAACCGTAACATGCTTGTTTACCAAATGGGTGTAATGTCTCCCGCCCCAAATTTCAAGGCAGAAAACAGCAGTTGCCCTGATGATCAACTACAACTTCTCCTGTTTTGGCCTACCCCAAAGGATTGAGTCACACCGAGATAGTCACTTCACCAGCAAAGTGATGACAAAGATGTGGGAGTTACATGGGGTAAAAAGTAAACTTCACATTACATACCGCCAGTCCTCTAGTGGTGGAGTTGAGAAGTACAACAAAACAATTGTGAGCATTCTAAAAAGGTTTTTGGCAGATTCTGGGCCAAGTTGGGACATCCGATTATCGCTTGTCCTGATGGCCATCAGATCTACACCTTCTTCTGTGACCAAGATGTCTCCATTTGAGCTAATGACTGGACGAAGTATGGTGCTACCTCAGCATCTGCTCTATAGAACACAAGAGCAGACACTGATAAATGCCTCCACAACACATGAGTATGTTGAGAATCTAAGAAAACACCTTCAACATGCTTTTTTTTTTGTAAATCAATTTTTATTGGTTTTTCATGGTAAAAGGAAGCTTTTAGAACAAGTGAACATTCGGGCCGCAGCCCAACATACCTCAAAGATCAAAGCATTATTCCCTGAAAATGTTTCTCCCCCCAACCCCCTGCCCCTAGGTCCATTGTCTCTAGTCAGACGAACAAACTAAACATAGCACCTCTCATCTGGGAAACTTCAACCGGGCCTTCAGCCGTCAGGGGTTGACCGACTCCCCCAGTTCTGGTGCACGGCAATACATGCTTCAACATGCTTTTGCCTACGCTCAGCAGAATCTTGAAAAGTCTGCAGAGGGTATGAAGGCTCAATATGACTTAAAAACAACCAAAAAGGAATACCAAGTAGGAGACAGGGTCTACTTGTACAATTTCCAAAGGAACCAGACCAAGGAGCGGAAGTCTTTATTGAGCTGGTGCGGTCCTTTTGAAATTGTAGATAAAATGTCACCTACCAAATCCGCATCCCCAAAGGAGAACTGACAGAAGAGGAATCGGTCCATATTAATCGGTTAAAAAGTTGTCACACTAGGCACACTTTGCAGCTAATTGAGGAGTCCAGAGAAATTCAAATAGAGGAGACAACTGTAGAATAAAAACAAGAAGTAGAAGAACCAGAAGGGAACAGGTACGTTATAGGATTAACTATTTAATAGGGAGTATTTTTCTTCATTGTCGGGACGAAAGGGATTCCCAAAACTTCTATAAAAAAACAATAAGGATCTGTGCCTTGAGTGATCATTTGTCTTTATTGTCTAAATACTGTCATTATTACAACATGTGTGTCCCACTGCTGTCAACCTTCCAGGAAGGCAGTCAGTGGGAAAATGTAATAACCGGTTCTTATTTATTTAATAGATTCGTACTGGTTGCACTCTTCAAAGACCAACAAGGACCTCCCCGGGGACCTCGAAAGGAGAGATCGAAGAATAATCTGGGGGTGTTGCTCCATACCACAAAGAAAGACCGAAGGGAAAGCTGTGGGTGTTGCTCCACACTCCAAGAGATAGCGACAGGATCGTGGCGTTTCACTCCCTGATGGAAGGACTCCACCTGATAAACCCCACAGTGCCCTACTGATGAACCCCACTTTTCCCTACTCTCCCTCGACAAGGATCTCGGAGGAGTCGGGCAGGGGGGGGTTTGTGGGCTATATTGGCCCACTCAGCAGAATCTCCATACATGATCAAGCTGCAGCACTTAACAGCAAAATGGCTGCGCTGGCTCCTTGGAGCACCATCGCATCAAAACTGTTTTGCAGCTACAAAATGATGGCTGCACCATATTGCCAAACACCTATTGGGCGAGTTGGAACAGGGAGCACACCGAGAAAGTTGCCAGTATGTGTTCTTGTGTGCACCAAAAGAAGCGAATTGCAAAGCAGCCCTGCTCTGCTGCTTGCTAAAATGTTACCATTGAAAAGGGAATATTTTACATGAAAAAGAATGCTGCCCTGACGCAGCGTTCATCTGTTCATCATCATACTACTTTTATCAGTGAGGCCCTGCCATGCCCATCCATATTCAAAATGTGCTCCAGCAGGAGAGAGCAGTATCCCTGAATGACGGGCTGTTGTTCAGAACTGGGAAATCAAATGTTTTACTCTCAGCTGTATTTTGGGCTACAAAATGTCAAAAATACCTGCTTCAGAGACCCTGGCTCTCTGGGCCTATGTCAATTTCACTACATCTGTGTTTCAAACAAATTGCTGTATAAAAGAAACTGACCTTGGCTGCAGAACAGTGTGGGAAATTCAGATGGCACCTTTTGAAAGGAGCATGCCAGCATGTTTCATTACGTGTTTAAATGTACTTTTGTAAATAAGAAAAATACCTGTTTTAAAAGTGTATGTTGGATAACGCCCTGTCCTGGCCTAGCAATGTAAATGGGTTTATGCTGGGAAACACAGGGATGTTTTATTCAACAGGCTTGCTTCTGATGCAAAACAAAATAAAATCAAGAAATAATGACATTGGCTACACTGGGGAAATCTGCCCAAACAGGAGAGCTTCCCCTCCCCCCAAAATAAGCCAAACTAGATTCTAGGACACCTACTTGTTAACTGCCACCTTTGAAAAATTTGAATGGACCAAGACAAAGAAAGGTCACACGCTTGTCAGACATTTGTCTGAGCCTTCAGCTTGAGACAATCGATCTGGGACACCAATGTGTGAAGTGGGGGAAGTGACCATAAACATTGAAGCAAACTGGGAAACCCCCATGGCCACCCTGGGCTGAAACTGACAGTTGGTGGTAGCTGAAGAAAAAAATGATCCCAGTTGAAGGACAAAGGCTGATCATTTGTCTCAAAATACTAATGTAGGAATTATTTATTAAAATGTATATAGAGCACAGCAGCCCTGAGGCATTGTGGAATAAACGTTTAAGACTGATAATTCTGTAACTGGACAGCGCAGAAATGTAAATGTTGTACAGTTTAAAAGTGATTTTTGTGGCTTCTGAACAAGATATTGCGGCCGTCCATAGCATGTATGGGACACAAACGCCAGGAGAATGTAAAACATGGAGAAAGTACATATGGTGGAACGTTAATAATTAATATAAATATGCCCTATGATAATATGCACACACACACCTAAAAGTGTGGGATTTTGGGTGAACCTGTCTCACTAAAATCGTAAAAAACTGTTAGAGGGGCGAAACAATGGTGTACAAACGTGAGAATTGGACTGCCATGCTCTGCGTAAAATATGTAATCTGCCTATGTAATTTGTTAAAATGCCACAACCGTAAAAATGTGCCCTTTATGTCAAAACTGGATTTTAGCTAAAGTAACTGTGGGATGATCCTTTGCATTTTAAAGCCCCATCATAAAGCTGATGTGATGTCTCTAAAAGTCTAACCAACTGACAGGAAGGCGTTAACTATCGCCCCTGTCCAATCCAGTTGTTAGAGGCATGCCTAGCTTAAGCCTGCCCCACCTTATAATTCTATGATGTCACCATGCCTTATAAATATGGGAGCCTGACAGAACTCTTGATACACTCTCCTGAATTTCCAGCGCCTGCGTATCCTGATATTCTACATTCATCTTGCCAGATTCCAGATCCCACTGCAAGGCCAAAGCATAGCTGACCCTATTCCAGCAAGGCCTTGATCCAGAAATCCCACAAAAAAATCCTGCTGTACCTTTGCCATCCAGCGACCAGACTTGCCCAGCTGTTTGCTGTAAGGGGCGCACGCTGTGTGGTGACCAGAACTGGGTCGACTGTCCTAAAATCCCAAACTCAAGTGTGGACTGTGATTATTTCCCCATCCCATAGCAATATAGCCGACCCCATCTTGACCCTTTGTCTTTGTTCCACTCTCTAAGCAACCCTATCCATGCCTTGGTAATTTGTTCAACTGTCGGCATTCTCTGTGCTTCTTGTCTGTGATTTCCTAGTGTTAGCGCCATTCTTTCATTCACCCCATCTTGTAACTCTTTAGCAATATTTTGAATAATTTAATTAATTGCTACATAAAGAGACACGTGGCGTGGAGCGGGTTAGTGCGGCCGACTTAACCTGTTTCATGGGCAGTTCTATCTTCTTGATAAACTAGTATAAGTAAACTTTGTCTTTTTCTTTCCAACTTTTTTTTTCTCTCTTTCGCTGCTTCATTTTACCAAAACCGAACCTCTTTTTACCTTGCAAATCTCATCCAGTTCTTCTGCTATAGCCCTCCTTTCACTTCTATATTGTCCCTGTGATGTGCAACTATCTCCCAGCCCAAGAACTGTATTCCAATTCAGAGTATTTCACCCATTTTTCTGAAAAAAACATTTGTCATTTAAAACGGCAAACTAAAAAAAATTGCAACTTTTCCATGTGTGATTGACTGCACTGTGTTTTCAATGTCAACCTGCTTTGTGAACTGTATGCCTTTTTGTGATACCTTGCCTTATAGTTGCTAGTGGTATAACATCCCTGATATTGTGTCGTCGAACATATGTACATCATTATTTAATTGCACATATAATTATTTGTTAAACTCTGAGTGTCATTTTAGGCTTTTGCAAAGGGTTTGCCTCTTATTTTGTGAGAGAAGGTCGGCTTTTGATTCTGTTTGCTGCCTCATATCTCTGACTACCTGGTGCTTCTTTCTGTCCACTCAGAATTAGATTAATTGTGGGTTGAGGTTACATTGCAGTGGGAAATTGTAACTCTGGTGCTATCTATCCTAATTGAAAAAGTGCTCCTATTCATTTGTACTTTGTATCTGTTCTGGTAGAAGGTTAACCAAGTGTATTTTAGTGATTTTCATTGTAATTATCACCCCACTATTAAAATATGTGTGATTTCTTTGAATTTTAAAATAAATAAGTATTGCATTCCCACCAACCGGCCTGGTTCATGGCCCATTGTGACCCGGGGTATTTGTAAAAGGGGGTGTGAGACGGGTTGTGTTCCATCTCAAGTTGAATTCGCAGAAAATTAAGAGAAAGCATTCCAATTGCATGCTACATCCAAGGCTAAGACCAAGGGTCCTGGTCCGGTGTGTGTCGCACGATTGAAATCCTTAACAGAAGGCCTTCACCAAATGGGCGCTAGACTTATACGCATCTGGAGACAGACCTCTGCACATGCCTGCACTCACCCTAAAGAGGAAGGAGCATGGCCAGCTGATTGCCTGTATCAGGGAAAGGATGATGGGTTACTCACAGGGGACCAAGCCATAAACAATAGATTCACTGAGTTCTACCGATACCTTTATGGTACCCCGCCCTATAGGGACATGATCCGCCCCACCACATTTCTTGACGGAATCACTCTACCTTTGCTCTCTCCTGCTGATCTTGGGCTCCTGAATGCGCCCCTAGAGGATGAGGAGATCCTATGGGCAATCTGCGGCAACAGGATTTCTCATGCATGGACACTCCTTGGATAATCTCAGTCGTCTCCTACACATTTTGGAAGCGGTGGCTCAGCCAGATGATGTGGTCCTATCAATTGACGCTGAAAAGCCATTCAACAAAGTGCTCTGGGACTACATGTTTGAGGTGCTGAAAAAGTTTGTCTTCTCAGGGTACTTTATCCAAATGGTGCAGCTCCTGTATAGGGTGCCTTGTGTCTCAGTGGTTACGAACGGCTTAACATCGGACCCTTTACCCCTACACACTGGGACTCAGCAGGGCAGTCCGTTCGTCAGCATGGGGTCTGGCATGGATTCACATGTCCGTGAATATTCCCGGTCGCCAGGCTGGGAATCCTCAGTAAAAGAAAAAACTGTTTCACTTTCACTATGAAAACTGTTTTTCTTCTCTAAACCATTCACTGTCCTCTGGGTCATACTGCCCCATCCATTGACAGTCCTCCCCTAAGCTCCACCACTGGTGACCATCTTCCGATTTTTACTGTATGCTTCAGTGTTGGGAGTCCTCACGTTGCTCACTGAGCTATTTTTGTGCATTTTCGAGTTTTTCCATAGAAAATGGATTAATTTTGATTTTTTTTTTTTTTTTTTTTTTTTTTTTTTTTTTGGCTTAATCATTTTTCAACAAAAGACAGCTATCAACAGGGGTATTCCACTGCCGGCGAAGATTATTCATCCACCATCGGATCGTCCATCGACGTTTCGAGGAGGCCCGGCCTTGGGTGCTTTTCCACCATGTCCAAGGAGAAGGAAAGCAGGAGTCTCTTCAAACTCTGCGCAAAGTGTGGATTAAGGAACGTATTCGTAGAGGATCGGCATCGTAAATGCTCATATTGCCTGCATACGGACCACGATGAGGAGGGAAGCGAAGTGTGCCGTGGTTTCTCAAAGAAAACGAAGATCACTACAGCACGCTGGCAGCGTGGCTCAAATCGAGCAAAGGCCCCTTACTCGGTCTCTGGGCAGTGAAGCGCCTCACTCAAGACCGGCCACTTTAAGTTGCGAACTCCATCCGGGAGGAGGTCGAGATCCTTCGAGGATGCCCTGGCCGCGGGGTACAAGAAAAGGCCAAGCTGCGCAACGCTGGCTCTGCTGGATTCACTGCTGATGCGGGTCCCACGTCGGGCAGAGTGCGATTGCCATCACCATCAGTCTCCACAATGAACAAACTGACGAGGGAGAAGTCTGGGGAGGACCCGTCGCAACTAAGACCTCCAAGCCAACCGATTCGATGACGGCCCGTCGACGAAGGCTCTCGCTAACGCATAGATGTCAGCATCGAAGGAGAGCAGGTCTGCGGAGGTGGTACCTACTGTGGCCACCCCACATGTTTTCCTGTCCCCAAGTTGTAATACAGCTGCAAGGCAGCAGGCACCCGAAGGTTACGGAAAGGCCCTGCGACTGCATCAGCCCAGTCGTTGCAGGTGAAGGAACAAGAGCGGGACAAGGCACCCCTGATGGAATCTCCACAGGAGGTGGACCCATGTGCTGCTACAGGGCAACCAGAGAAAATGTATTCAAGCTCGGACAACAGCAATGATGATTTGCCGGTCTACTACTATACTGATCATGAAGGGGAATCTGAGGGCAATGAGTCTTCTACCCCTGCACGCAAACTGGGGCGCGACGGTCCTGACCCTACACCACTGGGTCCTTTCGCCTTTGGCGCTGGATATTCTTTTTTTGAAAATCAGATTTTTGTTATTTTTCAAACAACAATGTCACCAACATGAGCAAGAAATAGATTCTGTGATTCCTCTCCCTTTTTCCCTCCCCCCTGTATGCAGTTCAAGAAGTCTTTTATTACTTTGTCACAACCGATAAATCCCTACTTCATTTCACTTTTTCCCCCCAAGGGCAGGTTATCTTATATTTGGTAAAGAAGGCCAGCCAGATCCCATCTATGTCCGTTCGAGTCTCATCCAGAAGGTGAGTCAGCTACTCCATGTCATATATGGACTTTACTTTCTGAACCAATTCCCTCTCTGGGCGCACACTTCTTGTTTTCCAATGTGTTGCCTCACAGCTCCTTGCTGCTACCATTTGGCCCGCCTCCCCCCCACATTCCTCCTTCTCATATACACTACCAAACAGCAGGCTAGGCTCCCTGGGCCTATATATCCCATCCAGATCCTTTAGTCATCCCAATATCTCTTTGCAGTATGTTGAATGAGTGTACATTTCCACCACATGTGGTCAGTCACCATTTGCCCCTCTACAACGCCAGCGGCGCGCATCTACCTCTGTACATTTTCACTAATGTTGCAGGTGGGTAGTGCCATCTGTGCAACTGTTTGAATGTCTGCATTCTGTATTTGCAGGGACAGCGTGGACCTTTTCACCCCCCTACACATTTTACCCCACAACTAGTCAGTCCGTTTGATTCCTAGGTCCTCTGCCCACTTCCTACATGCTGGTAATATATCAATGGGTTCACCCCTCCTCAGTTCCCCATATAGCCTGGATATTCACCCCCTTGTGTATTTCCAGTAGCATTACTTTCTTGAAGGCAGTGAGCTCCCAGCATAAGTTATCTCCCCAGTTGGGCTTCATCTGGACACCTTTCAACTGCAGATACTTGAGAGCCCCTTTATCCCCAGACATTCCTCTAACCGAGCCAATGGCACGAACTCTCCTACCTCCCAAAACTGTCCCGCCCTTGAGAGCCCTGCCTCATAGCACGTTTGAAACCTCAGAGGGGCTATGATGACATTTCGTATGGGTGGCTCCCAGATGCAACTGAGGGGAGAGGGCCATGCCAACAACCATCGGGTGGCACTTCACTTGCGCCGGTTCGACCAGAACACTTCCAGGATGGGGTGTGCCAGCACTAGTCTAGGGATCTTTCTGTGGGACCCACATCCATTCACCCAGCCTTACCGGCTGTAAAATAGCATTGTCCATATGGAACCATTGCTTCTTTGTTTCCGTGTCTAGGTGGTCCACCATAATCTGCAATTAGGCTGCCTTGTAATATGCTCGCAGATCTGGGAATCCCACTCCCCCATCCTCCTTTGATAACACCAGCACCCTGTATGCTACCCAGGGTTTTGCACCAGCCCATAGAAACCCTAAGAGGGCCTTCTGTACTGTGGCTAGAAAGTGGGGTAGTACCGTCGTGCGGAGCATTTGGAAGAGGAACGGCAGCTTGGCGAGGATTGTCATCTTGTTAGTTAAGCCGTGCCATCCAGGATAACCATTTCCGTCCCCATCGCTACATGTCCTCCCTTATCTTAATCCATAGTGGGAAGTAGTTCTTCTCAAATACATTTTTGGCTTCTCTCGTGATTTCGATCCTAAGGTATCGAAAGCCCTCCTGCCTCGTCTTGAATCCTCATTTACCAATCCAGTTGCTGTCCTCCTGCTCCCAGTTTCCCGCTAGAAATGCCACTGACATGGCAAGGTTGACCCGGAACCCGAAATGTTTCCCATACTCTTTCAGACCCTCTGGAAGGGCCGGCACTGAGGACTGCAGATTTGTGAGGTAGAGCTATGCATCGTCTGCCAAGAGACTTGCTTTATATGCTTGCCCGCCTATGTGCACCCCTGTTATATCCCTTCAATCGCTCAGGCCTATTACCCAAGGCTCCATAACCAGAGTGTACAACAAGGGTGACGGGGGGCATCCCTGTATGGTCCCTCTATGTGGCCCTATTGTCTTTGACATGTCTCTATTGACCATCACTCTTGCTCTCTGGGTATGATGCAGGGCCCTAATCCATCCCATCTACCGCTCTCCCATGCCTATCTCAAGAACCTGTTCCATAAAGGGCCGGTTAACCCTGTCAAATGACTTTTCCGGCACCAGGCAGAGGACCAGGGCCCCCTCCCTTTTGTGTCCTAGGCTCATACAGGATATGTAGGGTTTTTCTTAGGACATCAGAGCCCTGCCTGTTTTGAATGACTCCTGTCTGGTCTGGGTGTATCAGGCGGTGGAGGTAACTGTGTTTGAACACCACCCTATCCGTGCCCCCTTGTGACTGTCTTTTTTTAATATAATGGTTTTGTAGCTTCAGAGCCCAGGACATATAATCTTCAGACAGGACGCCAAGATTCTTGTGACGATCTTTGCGTCTACATTGAGCAACGATATGGGCCTATATGAAGCACAGTCCGTCTTGTCCTTACCCTGCTTGGGGATCGCCGTTATGAGTGCCTCCCAGAAAGTGGGGGGCATATCATCCACCTGTGTTATGGAGTTAAAGACCTTCGCCAGGGGCCCCACGAGGACTTGTTGTAACAGCTTGCGTAAGCCTGCTGTATAGCAGTCTTCCCCTGGTGCCTCCCCTGACTACAGCTGGCCTATCGCCCTCTTTACCTCCTCCCTTGTTATCTCGGTCTCCAGCATAGATTTCCCCTCTTTAGTCAGGTGCGGAATGGGGAGTTTACCCAAGTATTCCTTGACCTTGTTCTCCTCACGTTTTGTTGGTTGGGAGTACAGCGTTTCATAATAGTCCGCAAAACGCTCATGGATGTTTCACTTGCAAATGACTACCTCCCCATTCTTCTCCCTCAGTTGGTGGACCAGCCTATCGCCCCTACATTCTCTGAATCTGTTGGCCAACAGTGTCCCTACTTGATCACCCGCTTCGTAGAACCTTTGTTTGGTATATCTCATCTTTTTTGCCACTTCCTCTGAGGAGTGAGTGTAGTTCCTGTCTCTTGTCTCACATTGTCTCCAATAAACCCTTGCTGTCAACCCCCGGTCTTGTTAACCTTGTCCTCTTGTCTCTTAATTGCTCCCGCACCCTCACCTCTATCAGCGCTCTTTCCCTTTTTTTGCAGGCCACTTCCGCTATAAGAAGGCTCCTCAACGTTGCCTTGGCCGCCTCCCAAACCGGTTTCAGATGCATCTCCCCGATGTCAATTGTCGCAATGTTTTGGGTGTTCTCTGTCTGCAGGGAATCCCGAAATACTGCATCTCAGAGGATGCCATCATTGCATCTCCAACGCAGCCTCCCCTTCCTTTCTTCCTTCCTTCCTTCTTCTAACCACCAGTCTGTTGTGACCATTTCGTGGTCAGACCATGTCACTGCCTTCACCTTTGGTCAATTCTAGTGTATGTATGGTATGGGGGCGAAAAGGTGTATCCTCCCACTTGGGGGAACTTGGACCTCCATACATCAACCCAGAAGTGCTCCTGCAGCAGTTGGGCGAATGCTTCATGTTCCTTTCCCTTTACTTTGATCTTCTCTCCCTTCGCCGACCACCAGTCTACTGCTGGGTCCGCTATCAGATTAAAGTCCCCTCACACCATTAGCCTGCCTACCCCCCAATTCGCCCAGCACCGAGAATGCCTTTTGGAGGAAGGCCATCTAGTGCACATTTGCTTATATGGAAGTTAGGGTGATCAACCGCCCTTCCACTTGTCCCTTGACTGCCACCAGCCTGTCGCCAAAACCTCTTTTCACCTGCACCTCCCGTACTTGTATAGCTTGCGACAGAAAAATCACCACACCCTCCCTTTTGCTCGTCAATGGGTTTGCCCAACCTCTACTCCCTTCAGGGCACGCTCCCTCCCTTGTCTGCAGTGTGTTTCTTATAGGAATAGTACTGCTATTTTGGCTTTGCGGAGCTTATTTACAGTGAGCAATCTTTTATTTTGGGAATTCAGTACTTTCACATCTAGTGTGGCCCCCTTCCAATTAACTATTCTCCCTTCTTTGTATCCTCCGTTCTCCCCAGTCCTTGGTCAAACTTTTCTCCCAATTTGGTTGTGATGTCACACTGTATATAGCTCCCCCCGCCCCTCTATCAATCTTCCCCCCTCCCTCCGTCGATGGGTTCTCTTCTCTGTTCACAAATTCTACTTTGCCACCCTTTCCCTTCACCTTGCCTCCCCTCACCCCCTTACCTCCCTTCTCCTTCCCAATTGTTCGGCCACCCGTTTCCGAGCTTCAGGGCATAACGGCCAAACCACCAAGGTAATGGCCCATGTCCTATCCACCATTACATCCCCTACTACTCCCCCATGTATGCAGCACTGTAGCATTGTTTGATCCTCTTTCCCCTTTCAGTCTGTCCTGGGCTTTCCCTCCTTCCTCCCCCTTCTCCTTTCTCACCCAGGCATCAGGCCGTAAACCCTCTAAATTCTCCTCCTCTTGAAACTTGAACAGTAACATGGCAACAGCTGTAACTTTCTTCTTAACTGTCATAACTGCACCTCTCACGTGTTTCAACCCACATCTTCCCTTGGAAGCACAAAAAGGTTCATTACAACAAGGTTGCGAGCCCAGGGCTTCTGGGACCCTATGAGACAAGTAACTGTCGACAAGCGACCTGGATCCCTTCAGGTAGCCAGCCTCTTGTCTCAGGGGTGTGGTGTTGAGCTTCTAAAATTTCATGACCCCTTGTGTTTTGTGCCTTCGATATTCAGTCTTTGAGCCCCGGAGTTCTCGTCGCTTGAATAGCTCGCCCTCTCCTTCTTCCCCCTAATAATCTTGTAAGGGCCCTGTTCGCTCCTCTGTGGCCCTGTTGATGTCTTCCACCAACACCAGGTGATATCTCCCTCCAGTTTGAATATGGGTGCAAAAGGGTACCCCCATCTGTATCTCACCTCTTTCTCCTGGAGCCACCTCTTGCGTCTCGAGAGGTCCTGAAAAATAGCTACTTTTAAGTTCTCATAGTCAATGGTCCCCATTGGCTTTGCTTTTTCCAGGATGTCGACCTTGTCTTGATGGTAGTGCAGCTTTGCCAGTACCGAGCGGGGTCCCTTGGGACCACCTCCCGCTTGGTGTACCCGATCCAGGGCCACTTGTTCATCTTCCTTAGTTCCCAGGACCATCCCTATTATTTCTTGGATTTTCCTTTCAAGTCTGGCCATTGATGCCCCCTCACAAAGGTTTTTATGCAGTTTTTTTCAAGATCGTCCACTTTGAGCCCTAGCGCCACCTCTCTTCTCTCGATGTCCCGAAGTTGGACCTCTATCTATGATTCCAGCACCCACGAAGTGGCTTGGTTCGCTTCCACCCCTTCCAACTGTTCCTCCAGCGTAACCAACTTCGCAGACAGGTCCGCCACTTTCGCCCCACTGTCGTGTGCATTCTGTGGTTTTCCTCCAGGATCATTTGGATATCACTTTTTATGGTGCCAATTTCTGTGGAACATGGGTGGAATCCACCATCTGCCTTTGATGTTCGTCATATCTCACCTGTCAGGATATTGGAACTGCGAGAGTGCTGTTTTCCAACTCCTTCACTTGCCCAGGTTCTTCCGTGGTGTTTTCTTTGCTACCTCATCTCCGTGGGGGACCCCCCTCCTATCTGTGCCTCCCTTTCGTTCCCCTGCCACCTTAATAGTTCACAATCCACTCTGGCATATGTTGAGCCCTAATCCTCCGTTTAACTATGTGTCCTCTTCCTTGGCTGTGTTTCGCTGTCTGTTCTCTGGCCCTCTGGTTCTGTTCCCTGGGCCCTATGCACTCCTCCTGTTCAGGCCTCCGTTGTGACTCCAGAGGCAGGGCTGTATATTTCCCCTCATTTTTCCCAGCTGCCCATTGCTTTCCCCTGGGGCCCCTCACTCCTTGTGGCTGATCTCCTTGCCGGGTTTTGTGTTCCACCGTGGCTAGTTTCTCCCCCCCCCCCCGCACACCCTCCTCCACTGTGTGCAGCTGTCGCTGACTGTGCGTCTGCTCCAGGTGTGCCTCCCCTGTTTTCGCTGGGGTCCTGCTGCCCACTGCCTCTCAATCCCCCTGCCCTGCCTCCTGGCCTCCAGGGAGAGGGCTATTCCTTCCTCTGCCCTTGCGGCCTGCTCGCGTATTCAGGCACGTGGGTGGCTGCTCGCCTGTGGCGGCTCCCCTCCACTATCCCGCTACTTTAGGCTTCCCTGTTGCAGCCCAGCTCCTTGGCCGCGCACGGTTTCACCTGTGGGCTCGCCCCCGGGTTCCCACCGCTTGGCACGTCCCTCACAGGATTGTCAGCCCACGCATCCTCCCTCACTGCAGCTCCCAGTTCAGCACTTGCTGTCTGCTGGGTGGGCCTGACTTTTCAGGATATCGGGTAATATCCCCATACATATGGTCGCCATACATAATGTTGCTGGGAAAAGGTTGTGGCACCATTATATATGGTGACCATATGTATGGGGTCAAGGGGAGTATGGGTTGCGGGGGTGCCCTCCCCACATGTTCAATGTAATAATGGCTCTGCAAAAAACGGCAATTTTTGTGCAACTTTTTTGCCAGGCAACCTTTTTTGCAGGAAATTCATTACATGGAACCCTTTTCGGTGCCCCGTTCTCGATCGCCATGGGCTGTGGCCACCTTTCCCTCGTTCAAATGATGCTACTACTGTTCTGCTGCCCGGGGACCCCTGCAATGCTGTTCTCCGGTCTCCACTCCGCCACTACTCTGCAATTTTCTGAGACAGGGGCTGGAATGTTATAGTCTAGTGTCCATCTTGCCTGCGCACCCTGGCACTGGATATTCTAAGAGATCCAGCAGAGGATGCCCCCTGCACCGATACCTTTGCTATCACAGGACCCTCAGGATCCTCCGAGGGCGAGTCCTCCTCGGAAGCAAAAGTCTAAGGGTGGTGCTGGTGCTCAACAGCATCCGACTCATCTGCTACCACCACTGCGTCTCAACCTGACTCCAGACACAGGCACGGATAAGGCTAAAGGCACCAACAAAGACGACTTTGTGCCAGCTGACGGAGAAACCACACACGGATGACCCCCCTTAGGCCCTCCCCACTGGATGAAGTTTGATCTTTTCATTCCATGATTTACAGGGCCTCTGTTTCAGTTAGTACCCGAGGAAACTAAGAAAAAAGATTTCTTGTACCAGAGACGCAAGTCCAGAAGAAAGACCATAATGTCCATTCCTTTCCTGGATATCTGGGAGGGGGGCTTGGTGCTAATGAAAGACCAGAGTGCAGCCCCACCCAAGCGTGACAGTTTGGAGAAAAAGTACAGAGTATCAGATTCAGTTCCCAGATGCTTAAGATCTCTGTTTTTGCCCGACTCGGTGGTCTCGGCCCCCGCCACGAAGCGCTCGACGAACCCATCGTCGGCAGCCATGGTACCAGGAGGGAGAGAAGCTGGACGCAATGGGTAAAAGAATCTACACAGTAGCCTCTACCATCAAGGCAGCTAATGCTCGAGATATTTTGCCCGACATGACTGGGAACTATAGTGCAAGCTGGGACTTTTTCTAGACTTCCTGCCTGAGGACAAGAAGGCTGAGGCATTGAACAGTTTCTAGATGGGGAAGTGGCCTCAGACCACACCATCACAGTGGTGCTGGAAAACACGGGCGCTGGATTCTGCCAGATGGGGAATGGCTTGTGCCTTCATCGACAAGGGTGGTTGAAGGCAACAAACTTCCGACCAGGACGTTCAGCCTAAGATGCTGGATATGCCGTTCAACAGTGAGAACCTCTGGCAAGGCCGTCGATGAGTCTTTACAGGCCATAAAAACTTACACAGAGACAGCGTGCTCCCTGGGTACCCTGCAAAAACATTGATTGTCTTCCTTTCGGACGTCCAGAGGAAAGCCCAGCAGATCTTCCAAGGGATATACTACCTTGTACTGGCAGCCTTCACACTCCTCCACTCAAGAGGCATACAGGGGTTGCTTTCAAGGCAGTGGAGGTCGGCAACGCCCCCGCAAGGCAGGGGCCGACCCCCAAGCAGGCCAGAACTGACCGGGACCTCAGGCCCCCACTTATGCACCCCAGTGGGGGGCCGGCTGGCAAAGTTCGTCAGCGCGTGGGAAAATATCACCACCGACAGATGGGTGCTAGACGCTCTTGGACAGGTGTAACCTTGGAGTTCCAAAGCAGGTGTCCTCGTATTCCACCGGTGCCGCAGCAAGAACACAGCCCACAGCTTCTACAAGAGGTGCGTGCCATGTTACAGAAGGGGGCGATAGACAGGGGGTTGAAGGCCAATCCTGGATCTGTGTCGGCTAAACTAGTACTTAAAGTCCAAAATGTTGCAGATGGTCACATTACAACATGTGCTCTGGAAGAATGGGATTTTCTGACGCTGTTGGATCTGGAGGACTCCTACTTCCACATCCCATTTACAAGAAACACTGCAAATTCCTATGATTCGTGGTTCGAGTCAGTACTTACACTTCAAAGCTCTGCCCTTCGGCCTAAAATCTGCTCTGAGGATCTTTACAAAGTGCTTGGCCCCGGTGGCAGCTCATCTTCCTCTGCAGGGCATCCACGTATATCCTTACCTGGACGATTGGCTTGTGCGAGCTCGCTCGCACGCGCTGATGAGCAAGCGCCCATCCTGGACCCTACATCTGCTGAGTTGGAGTTCTCCATAAGCTATCCAAAGTCCTGCTTGACACAACTCAAAAAGTGCTGTTTCTGGGTGCTGGCTTAACACAGTAACGTGTTTGTCGTCCCTCTCGGAGGAGAGGGTAGTAACCATGCAAGGGAAGGTACAGTGCTTAAGTCGCTGCTGGGCATGATGTTCTCCTTCATCAGACTCGTCTGCCTCTGCAGGCTTCAGATGAGACCTCCCCAGGAGTACCTGCATGCAAGGTGGAGGCAAGTATCGGGGACCTTTGCAGACAAGATCTCCCTCAACAAGGATTTCCGTCGGGCGATACTGTGGTGGGATGTACCACCACATCTTGTTCAGGGGACTCAGTTGCAAGTCCCGCCTTACCAAGAGACAGTCACCACTGACGCCTCTCTGGAAGGCTGGGGAGCCTACACCGGTCAGTTGCACACCAGAGGCCTCTGGCAACCGGAAGAAAAGGGTCTCCACATGAACGTGCTGGAACTTTGGCCCGTATTTTGGGCCCTCAAGTCTTTTCTGTCATCGTTGAAGGGCAAGGTGGTGAGGATCTTCACAGACCACACCACTACCATGTTCTGCATCCAGAAGCAAGGAGGTACCCGCTCGCCGGCTTTTTCCAAGGAGGTCCAGGACCTGTGGCGCGTGGCCATTCGTCAGGACATGTTCCTTGTCCCTTTTCACCTGGTGGGCGTCAATAACACCATCGATCAGCAGGGAGCTGTGTTCTTGCTACGAGTGGAAACTTCGCCAGGACCAGATGGACCTTCTGTTCAACAAACGAGGCAAGCCGCAGATCGATTTCATCACAACACCAGCAAACTCCAAGTGCCAGAAGTTCGCCAGCAGGTTCCCTCAGCCAAGAAGCATGGGGGACACATTCTCGTTCCCATAGAGGGACGGTTCCTGTACCCTTTTCCTCTGTTTCCACTCCTCCTACGTGTGATCAAAACAAACTGTGCCACTGCAGGATAATACTCATCGCCCCAGAATGGCCGCAACAAATCTGGTACCTGGACCTACTGCGTCTGTCGGTGGCCCCATTGCCTCTGTTCCCGGGCCTTCAGATGAGATGGGGTGTGATTCTCTGTGTGGTTCCAGGCTCAGAAGATTACCCCTCTGCATGTCACAGCCTCGTAACTTCTGCCATATTTGCTTTCCTTGGCCAAGGCGGGATTGGCTCACACCTCTATCAAAGTGCATCTCGCCGCCATATCCATGTACACCAGGTCACCAGGTAGACCTTCGCTTTGGTCGCACAGACTCGTCAAGGAGTTCCTCAAGGGGCTCTTCGGGGCATTTCTGCCTAGCTTGGGAGCTCAATGTAGTACTAACTAACTTCATGGGAGCTACTTCTGAGCCTATGCATCAAGCCCCGCTCAAGTGGCTATCACCTCGGCCAGCCGGGTCGGGGAGATCCAGGCCCTGTCTTGCAAGCAGCCTTACTTGCCTTTCCACGCTTCAAGGGTGGTACTGCGTGCACAACCCACCTTTATGCTAAAGGTACCGTCAGATTTCCTCCTCAGCTAACCTTTGGTGTTGCCTGTTTTCTTCCCAAATCAGTTGTCGCCGGCGGAAAGGGCCTTACCGCACTGGACGATAGTCATACCTTGAAGTTCTATGTGGCATGTACGAAGAATTTTGGGCAGACTTCTCAGTTTTTCATCAACTTTGGACCTGTTAATCACAGAAAGACCTTTCTAAAGGCCTCCATCTCCAGGTGTCCCTCCCGCTGCATCATGCACTGTCATCCACTGCCGGGCCGGGCCGGCCAAGAGCCCACTCCACCACAGCCATTGCAGCAACAACAGAATTTCTGTCTGGTGTGCCCCTGCTCGAGATCTGCAGGGCTGCTACATGGAGGTCCATGCACACCTTCATGAGGTTCTACTGCATCGTCAGGGATTCCAGGGAGGAATCCTGAGTCGGCAAGCGGTGCTAGCAACCTGCTTGTTTGAGGTAAGTCTGTTCCAGAGGTGAGTGTTCATTGCTTCTGTTGAGCCTTGCCACCTCCCTTGGCTGTCTATATGTACTACTGTGTAATCGTTATTCATGAGCATGTGAATCCATGGCAGACCCCATGCTGCAAAAGGTTTGTTACTTACCTGTAACTATTGTTCTCCAGCATGGTTCTGGCATGGATTCACATGCAAACCCTCCCGCCTTCCACTCTGTGGCTCTTGGTTCATATTGCCACTTTACATGCTTACCAAATCTGAAGATGGCCACTAGGGATGGAGCTTAGGGGAGGACTGTCATTGGATGGGGCAGTATGACCTGGAGGACAGTGATTGGTTTAGGGGAGAAATAGTTTTAAACAATATTTTCTTTTACTGAGGATTCCCAGCCTGACGACTGGGAATATATTCATGAGCATGTGACTCTGTGCCAGAACATGCTGGAAAACAATAGTTACAGGTAAGTAACTTAAACCTTGTCACCCCTGCTCTATGCCCTGCCGATTGAACCTCTGGCCACCAAGATGTGAGAGGATGGATGGTCGGGCATAGTCAAGGGACCTGAGCAGTACAGAATATCACTACATGCTGACGACATATTGCTATATATTTGCACGAATACAGACTTCTGGCAGGCTATAGCGTCAACTGGGACAAGTCTGAGACTATGCGGCTGCGCTCAGACATTCTGTGGGATCCAGGAGGTGGGTGGTCACATTTAAATTGCAACTACAGTCAATGAAATAACTTTGGGTGTGCATCAACCCTTCGCTTTCAACACTCGCTGAATAAATTACACACCAGTGCTCGACAAGATTCGATGGGACTTCTTGCGCTTTCTCTTACGGGGATAATCCATGCCATTAAGATGAATCCTATGCCCAAATTGATATACTTGGCATTTGTTACCCATGCCACTCTCCACAGCGCAATTGGCTGAATTCGATCGCCAGGTAGTGTAATTCATATGGAGGGGCAAAAGGGCACTGCTTAACAATCGCGTCATACAGGCCGCAAAACCAGATGGTGGCCCGGCACTCCCATCCTGGCAGACATAGTATATGGTGGCCCAGAAAGGCTGGACTAAGAGTTGGCTCAATGCATAAGATATACTACCAGCTGGCGTCTCATGGAATTACAGGCACCCCCCCACCCCCCCCTTACACCACATGAGATCCTGGCGATTCCCCAATGTCATCTGTCAAAGCCTCACACACCACCCCATGCTATACCCCACATTAACTCAGTGGCAAAGGATGCGCAGAATTACAGGTACCAATATACACTCACTTTGCACCCTGCTCGCTTATACCACCACAGAGCGCCTGCACATGCAACAGTAGACACACTGGACGGATGTAAGGCTGATGGATCACTTTGAGGACAATACCCCCATGCCATTTGCCGAAGCCAGGACCAGGCTGGCAATGGCAGACAGTGAGTGGCTTCAATATCAGGCCCTTCACTCTATTATTGCTACACACACCACTGTAGACACCAGGATAGCGGAACCCTCTCTATGCAAAAGGAAGATGAGACCCAACAGGGTACCCATGGCTAAAAATGATTTGCACCCTCGGCATACACAACTATAAAAGGAATCTGACCCTGGCGGGTATGTGGTATGAGGATCTGGGGGCAGAGATAACGGCGGAGGACATCTATCATCAATAAAGTCTCTTGCAATCTCCGACAAAGAAATCCAATTAAAAATGATCCCAAGGGCCCCTTTTACCCCAGGTAGGATGTACGGTATGCATATTTTGAGAACCGCTGAGTCTTGCCGTGGATGTGGCAGAATAGGGACTACGGGTCATATGTTGTGGCACTGGCCGAAACATTATGGACAAAGGTGGCCCAAAAGATTGCAAGCCTACATGGAATTGCCGTCGATAAGAGACCAACCGCAATGTTTGGCCAAGGGAGTGGAAACTGGCACGGAGATGTGCTGACTCGCAGACTTATACACATTGTACTGTTCACCGCTCGCAAGGTCATCTTGGTGGACTGGAAAAAGCCAAAACCACCCTCAGTGCAATGATGGGAAATCTCCTAGCCAAGGTTTGCTCAGCAGAGCCAAACTGTTATGGACGGGTCACAGGCCTGGAGTGAGCCGAGAGGTTCTTGGACCTTGCAGATCGGTTTGTTTAGGCCCAGAGCTGCAAAACAGACCTTGTCTTGTGTGAAGTTGGACTATTGCTATTATACTCTGTGTGACATTACTAGGGAACTGGTTGGTTGTTTGGTTACTGTTTTCTGGTTATTGGTCCCTATAGCATGGGGGAGAGGAGTGCTGCTTGTGAGGTGGATGGCAGGTGGTTGGGATCGGAGGAAACTGAACAGGTATAAAAGGTTAAAAACCCGCTCAACTGTCTTATTTTTGCTCTTGTAAATTAAGTGAGTCAATACTTTGGGACTGTACTTTGAGTCCTAATGAAGTTTTGGTTCTGATTTCGACCTAAATGCAATTAAGATTTAATCCAAAAAATAATAATAATGGTTGTAAACGTGCATGTTTCAACATAATTAAATGTGTGTGTTTATTTAAATGTGTGTGCAATACTGTGCACGTTGTGGTAAGGCCGAGCACTGACACACATGGCTGGTTCTGGTTTAAATTAATTTCTTTATTAGTTAACTTTTCAGGGAAACAGTTGGGCCAAATTCCTATAAAATCTAGGGGATAAGCTGCAAATGATAAAGTATCTACAGTAAATAGCCGGGATGGGTCAACGTGAAGCTGTGCTTGTTTCATATGTCCAACAACTTTAGAATCAAGATTCAAATCATAAAGTTCCAAAACCTACTGTTGGAAGGCCTCGCCCCTTCCTTGGGACACACTGCACTTCAAAGTTGTATTGAAACTGTGTGGCTAAAGGAGCCAAACACCAACCTTAATGAGTCTCATGGTAACCCTAAACTTCAAACACAAAATGCCTGAGGTGATGCCAAAGAAAGAGTCAATCCTAATGCTACAATGTCCAGCCCCAGGCTAATAAAGCAAAATAGTTTCATCTCCAAAGGGATTTTTGAGGTTTACAAACTGTCTTTGCTACTTCCATTGTCTTGCCTTCAGGGACTTGGTAAAACATCTCTTAGCAGTTAGGTTCGGTAGTTAGATGGATCAGGATCCTTCCCTTAGGCTCTCATTCGGCCTCTTGTTTCCTTAATGAGTATAATGCTTACCACAACACTTGTCGTGGAATCTAGGCCTTTACCCGACTTTGGGTTTCATCAACATTCGCAACAGGTCTGTCCGAGATCTTGGGTTTCAGCATTCCTAATGGGTCTCTCCAAAACTTTGATTTCAGCTTTTTGTTCAATCGGTATTTCTCCACCACTCATCTACGGCCCTTCTCAGGCAGACAATATTATGCCACCCTCCAATCTCAGGTAGTTCTTGGTAAAGGAACTGCTTCATCTTCAGACTTCCTTAGTTATTTGACACAAGTTCGTACACTGGGTCAAACTCTCTTCAGACAGTCTGTCATCATGTGGGCAGGGGCGCTGAGGTAGCCAGCGTAGATGCTGCAGGTTGCCCAAGGCTTGGGCTATCTCTGCCCAGGTCGCGTGTTCCCCATGTATCCAGGAATAGTTTGAGAGTGCATTGTCTTGCTTTAAAACTTCTCTCCTTACTAGGTTCTGCCCCATCTTTTATAATGCTAAGGGGGCACCAACAGTTGCTTGGGCCCTTAAGATTGACTAAAGCTGTCTTGGTTTTCTTTTGGAGTTTGAATGGTATTCTACTGCTACTTCCCCTAGCGGATATTTGAAGCTCCAGCATATCAGTGTTTTACACTGGTTAATTGGGGGATTTTACCCACCTGTCATTTCTCTCTCTAAAAATGTGTTTGGGGGCATTGCTACCATCTTGAATCATATTTGATTGCTACATAAGCATCTGCAGTGTTCTGTTTGAATTGGATGGCGAGTCGCAGCTACTGTGTGCAGCTTTACCCAACCATGAAGCGTGTAGTTGTCTAAACTCTTTGACTTGTATGTTCAGGACATTCTTTGTTGCTTCTGCGCAGTCTTCACTCATATCTTGGATTTTATGCCGGTTTACTTGGAGAATAATAGTTTGTTTGCAGTTAGTCTAGGAGAAGGAGCATTTGCAGTATTATGCTTCTGGTTGCGTCCAGTCTGAAAAACAATATTTGACGCAGACTGAAGGCTAGGTCTTATTATTTGTGCAGAAGTTCTTGCCATCGTTCTCTTGGGATCCTTATAAGAATGGTTCTTTAACGCCTTTAAAATGGTGTCATACCACTCCTTGCTCTGGGTGGCATGCCTTTGTGGTATGTACCACTCCCCTCACGTTCTGGGAAGCAATTCTGGTAGCAGCCAACCCAAAAACAATAGGGGCAACCCACCACAATGTCTATTTATGTATGTTTGTTTTGGTGTGACTGTGTAACACTGAGTGTGTGTGTGAGCGCATGCATACATGTTTGTTGGGAATGTGAGGCCTGCATTACGGTTATTTGCAGTGACAATGCAAAAATATATATTGTGTGTGGGCTGTTATCAAAGTGCTTTAAAGAGGGTGTTTTGGTATTTGTCTGTGGAGCTTCATGAAAGTGGCTTACAGTACACTAGCAATAGGGCCATGTATTGGGAACACTAATACCATTTAAATATGAATGCTGGTATGAATTATGGGTGCAGTATCATAAATGTTGTAAAACAGTGGGAATGCTGGCTTATATTTGTGCTGCTCAACATGATCTTTCATGGCTTCTGCTTGCATATATTGAGGCAAAAGCATCATGAAATAAATGTACAGTACACGGGTAGTAATAGCATAACTCATGTATTGTGGGGGGCACATTGAAGCCATTTATAATATGAACACTGGCATCAATTGTAGGCTCAGCATCATGAGTGTAATGCATAGTGGCAATTCTGGCGTGTATTTCTGGCCCAATCTTAATGAAGTGATTTGCAGTTTGTAACCGGTTCATGGGTGTGACCCTGGCAGGGGGGTTGGGGAAGGTAATGGCGAAGGACACCAGAGGTGGTGTAGGGATTCAAAGGTGGGACCCCCATCCTACCCAGTCTGCATGCAGCTGTGCATACATATTGGTGCCTCTTTCCCAGACCTGGTGCCTCTGTCCTTGCCTAGATGATCTCATTTCTCTTTCAGGTGGTTTCCAGGGCATTAAAATTGCTAGCAGGCATCAGACCTCTCAGGGATGGATGATGGGTCTCAGGAAGCAGCACCGTCCATAAACAATTACCACCATGCTTATGGGCCAACAGACGAGACCTGCCCTGGAACAAGAGAAAACAGACTTGTTAGCCAAATGGGATGGGTTTCACCATTCAGGAACCGAATGAGAGAGTAAACGTCCACCCCACAAACCCTAGACTGGCTACAGGGGAGTAATAGGGCAGAGGCAGCGAAACTGGCAAGGGAATGCATAGGAAAAAGGAAGACCTGAAACACTTCCCAAACCATATTTGAACAGTAACTCAGCAAGGAAAGGAGAATACCAGAGAACATATGGCCACAGTAACCACATGGCTGGCTGCAGAAAAATGGAAAATAAAAAGTGAGCCTTTATGAAGACTTCTTAGGGAATCTTACCCAACCAAGGGTAGGATATGGGAGGAGTACCTTAGACCGAGATTGGCACTGGGAAGTAACGGATTTAGGTAGCAAGTAGGAGTAGAGAGAAGCTTCTGGCAGGATGAGGAGGGCTATAAAAAGCCAGCAGTCAGTCTGCAGGGTGAGGCGTTTGGGTGAGGTTAGAGGAAGACAGAAGGCGGAGAAAGTTGTGCAGCAAGTGGGAGGAAAACTGGCATATTTGGAGAGAGTGAAGGTTTAAGGTGTTTGGATTGAGAGGGTGGTACCAATTTGGCTTTGTGTTATTGAGCTTGAGGATAGTTTTGGAGTGAGAGCTGGAGGTGGGTTGAGAATGAGTGTTAGTGATGTTGGGAGACGCGAGATCTGGAGGGAAAGGGGTAAGACTAGGAGGAAGCTTGGGGTGCAGACAGCAGAAGGCGCATACAGCGAGAGATGGAGTAAATCGAGAAATGAGACGGACACGAATGAAGAATAGGTAGAGATGATCAACCGGAAGAAGGATGCCAGAACAATCTGAATACCCTGCTAGGTCACTTAGGAAGTACCTGAGGAAGTTGGCAAGAGAAGGCTATGGCCCATTGGCCTTACTAAAGTAGGGCCAGCCTAGACAGTAGGGGTCTCCTGACTTAAATGTATTTTTACTGCAAAAACACTCTTTGGAGTAGGTAGACTGGGCTAGGGAGCATTGAGCCCCATTCAAGGATGATGGAAAGGATACAGGAACGAGCCCTAGACTTGGAGCCACCTTTGCCTTTTTGTACTGTTTTCGAGTTGAAAACCTCTGTCTTGTTATGTGACTGTGAAACAAGAATTAAAAATAATAGGCATTCAGTTTTATGTTAAAGGGATTTAAAATGTGCAATTATTATTAAGACACCTTGCTGTATTTACATTTGGTTGATACAAAATGCATACAAATCTGGGGTGGCCCTTTCTGTTGCCTCCTGCAGTGGGCCCCCGATCATGCTGTGTTATGCCACTGTGCCAGGGTCAGAAGGCGAGGAAGAGACTCTGTGGCCCACTTACTGGTATTTTCCCCCCACCCCCCATATTCTGATAAGAGGTAGGAACCAGAAAGAAGGCTGGGCCTGCGAAGGTCCAAGGCCGGGGAGGGCAACCCTTGGTTAACAGGTGACAATAACATACTACTGGCAAGCCTGGCAAGGGAGATTACATTGTTGCTGGTAACCATGCTACCCTAAGGATTTGTTACTTATTATGTGGCCGCCAGATTTAGTCCACAACTACCATGATCCCTTGCTAGCTTAATGAGTGGTAAGTGATTAAGGGAGTTTTAGTCAAAAAAATCTAGAGGGCCAAATACTGAGTAATTATGCCTTAAGGTAAGTGGGTGAAAGAAGTTCAAACTTGTAGCTCTTGATGACACCCACTAGCCTTGTAAGGCAACCGAGGGTTCAGAGAATTACAGTTTTTGGATGAAGCGACAATCTGAGAGAAGTAACGCCTCATGCGTGTCGCCCTACCCTTACAACATTGTTATAGGTTAGGAGTTCTACACCAGGACATAAGGAGCGTGTGAGCAAGTACAGTCAAGTGTCACTGCAGTCTCACTGTCTGCAGTGCTGTGGTTGTAGCAAAAGACTGACACAAACATGGGTGACTCTTTGTAATCTATTGCTCATTTTACAGCTAAACCCACTTTTGAAAAGCACACAGCATGACGGAAAAACATAGGAAAAAAAGGTTGCAGTAACCTTTGTTCCAAGACAATGGCCAAAATAGGGTGTAGTTCCAACTGTTCGGCCCACAGATCACTTGGGTCACTTTCTATGGAGGGGACAGAGGCTGTCAAATTGCAAACTCAGCGGCAAATGGGAGCATAAGGCCCCAAAACTAAAAGCAGATTATTTTGGCCCTGGTGAGTCAGTGTAGATTATTCACCCTGATGTGGAAGGAATGATTGAAGAAACGGATGGCTTTAAACTCTCAGCTGTGGACAATAATTTGTTGCTGAACCTTTATTCTTTGCAGAACAAAATGAACAGTCCGAAGTTTGAAGCCACAATGCACACTGCAGTCCCTCAAATCTCAGTAAATGTGCCATTGTAGCACCACAGGTTCCTGGTGATAGACTATCTGTTTCCCTGGTTTTATATGTGGTAGATTCTTGTGCATATAACGAGAGAGAAAAATCTGTAAATTCTACAATTGTAGGATCTTCGATGGGCATGCTGCCGTTTGCCATAAATATTCTATTAAAATGATGTAACAAAATAAATGAAGAACTGTGTATACAAGGAGCCACATTAGCACATCTTGAGGAAAAACGCACAACTTTATTGGGAATGAAAACCATGCAAGACCTAATGTGATTGGTGGGCTGGCAGAGGAAAACAGGTTCCTTCACTCTGTTCTGCCCGATTGTTCGAAGGTAAGCAGGTTTTGAGAACCAGTTAGGCCGTACAGGTGGGAATGCTGTCTCTTGCCTGTGCTTGGGTTTCTATTTTCGGGTACTGTGCATTCTGCCTTGGTCTTACTCATCCTGATGCTGGACCCTGGATTGGTGGGTTGTTCATGATTTCCTCAGGGGTCCCCGTGGTAGAATATCTCTGCGGGTGGGCTTTAACTGTGTTTCTCAATTGGTTTATATTTGGGGCTTAATCCTGCTTTACATCTCTGCTGCTGGGGTTACTGGGTCTAGACTCCTCCACTGGATCTATTCTGGGTTTCACTGGTGCTGCCTGGGGAAGACTGCTTCTTCTGGGGTGCCTGTGGGTAGGAGCCAGAACATACCTGGCTTTTCATCATAACCACAGGTCAGCCTACATAGTTGCTTCCGTTGTTTCCTACGGGGCACTTTTTTCTACTCTGGAATCACTACAGGTAACACTGTGAAGAACAAGCTTTAACTGTGACATGTTTCCAGGGGCCCCAAGAGACCCGGGGAGT
Source organism: Ambystoma mexicanum (assembly GCF_040938575.1). NCBI lineage: Eukaryota > Metazoa > Chordata > Amphibia > Caudata > Ambystomatidae > Ambystoma > Ambystoma mexicanum. The sequence goes on along the minus strand of NC_090931.1, from coordinate 929,962,428 downwards.
TGCCCATAAATGCCTGGATTTTGTGAGACTTCACCCTGATTTAGTGGGGATTTTTAAATATATGCATTACACTCCTGCCCATATTGTATCACTGAGTGTTGCTATTGCTACCCTCCTTGCAGTGTAATATGCCTTTTTTGTAACCCTATTTAGACACAGAGAAAAAGGGGGGGCATCCCAAGTGCAGCAATGGAGTGGGACATTAAACTAAACAATAACAATATGGCCCAAGCTGCTGTGGGTTTCATTTCAAATTATTTTTAAAAGAAAGATTTAGACCTAGTGTATCCTTACCGATATCACTTCAAAAATGATTCTGGCTATATCAAGTTCTGAAAGCATTCAAGAGAATCTTATAGTAGAAAATAATTTATTTTCATAGATATTGTGATCCAAAGCGCAATGTACAGGGAGAAATAATGATTAATCAAAAATAAAAATAAAAAAGGACAGAAGATTGAACAGGAATCACATCACTCAAACCAATTTATAGAACAATAACACAGTAAAACATTAGGTCAATAAGTCATACACAATCATTTACAGGCAAAAATAAAGAAGCGGTGTAATCACCTTGCCAAGGTGCGACAGAGGGAGCAACAACATAAATTGTTAAGGCACCTACTGAAGGTGCATCTTGTAGTCAGCCATTACTTTAATTTTTTGAAAAAAATGGCTGATAGATTTTAAACCGGTCTGCCTACGTGTAAGTGCCACTCATATATTTGTTTTCATAAGAATAATAAATAGTTTTGAATAGACATCTAAGACACGTTTCGACAATAGAGACACCTGCTTGGCAAAGAAAATCGAAAAATGCCTTCCTCAGGGCGAAAAAGACACTCCTCTGAGGGAGCAGACATAAAAAGGTAAAGTTAAAATGATGAAAGGAAAAAAGAAAAAATGTGCCTTTAGTTAATTAATTTAAGATTGCTTTCAGAGTATGTAAAGCCACATTAGCCTCTGTCAATTATTTAGACTGTAGTAATGCCTACCCAAAGTTTCGGGGGCAGAGCATGTAGAGAAATAAGCCGGGTTAGGCCTCAATTACACAGCACCGAAATGGAGGGGTGAGGCAGAAAAACACCTTCTGTGGACAGGAGGTAATGGAACCCTGTGTTATTCTAAGGTTGGTAGACGAAATCCTGAACCTGATGGTGAAGAAATGTATACATTGTGGTGAAATATGTTTAGAAGAAGTCTAAAGGCAAAGAAAATGCCATGGATTCAGAGAAAGATGAGTGAAAAGCCATATCCCCAATACCTTGTTGTGGTGTGCCAAAACATGCGATCCACCGGGTGGTGCTAATGGGGAGTTAGGCTCAGTCGAAGGTAAGTGGAAGCAGCGCCATTGAAATGGAATTGGTTTCGCGGGTAGCAATAACCTATAGAAGGAGGTGATAAAATGTAAAAAATAATAAATGTTGTGATTCTCTGTTACGGGTCGGCATTCCCTAACGTAAAACAGATATAAACCATGCAGTGTCAGTGACACAATCGTGGTTCCTTTTGTTAGCAACCACAGTTTGTTGGTTCGTACAATATCCGCCTACCTGGGTTGGCGTTCGACAGATCCAATTTAGTATGATCTGATAAAATGAAGAGCCGTGGTCTTTCACTTACCAATGATTTCAAATGTGGGTTGTGCTGGGAGACGGTGGGCAGAAAGCCTCATGTCTCTGTGATTGCTTGCACGAGGAAGAACAGAAAACGGTCGAAAATGCACCAAGAGTGATAAATATGTAGTTGAGGGGAAATGGACACTCCTAATAATGAATGCATGAAAAAGTTTGGATGGATGAGCGTACCTTAAATGTGGCTTGAAATATCACACCATATTCCGGCTACTAAGGTGCACTCCTGGGGTTGCCACTGGAAACCAAAGTGAAGCCAGCCACTAAAGAGGCTCAATAACGTGCTACCCACACCCTGATTTGATGTGGGCTGACGTGCCCCTTATAGATACACGTCCGGATTGGATGCGTGCAACCAAGCCTTCGGTGCTTGTTCACATGCTGATTGGACGAGGTCAGACGTACCTTTGGGACGTATGCGGCTTGATTGGATATGAACAGCCAATCCCTCGATCCATACGTGTGACTATGGACGCTGTACAGACGCACGACGGAGGTTGCTGCACACGAACTGTGTAGATGAGGAATGAGGGAGGCCTACGTGAGTGTCAAACAACTGCGTAGCAAGATGGATGCTGGATTAAGAGAAAGTCAACCACACCACCTACTTAATTGACACATCACGTGATGCGGTGCTCTGTCGTGACCATACAACTATCAGATTAAAAAAGGGTGTTTGCGGGAAAAATCACATTTTATTTACTTAATCAAAGTACACATACGTGACCAATCACTCGAGTCCAGTGGTACAAATTGTAAAGAAGGAACACGTATAAAACGTATAGTTTGTGTGTACAAAAATTAACTGTGCACACAAGTTTTTTAATGGAGTATAAATGAGAATGCTCACAAAAGAGGCCAAAGTTATGAAGGGAGCGGTGCGAACCAGAAAAGCTTACATGCTGTCAGTGGCGCCATCTCATTTTGAAAGCGAAAAACGTCAATCGTCCTCTAATAAATTTGGATTCTGTAGGGACATTTTTGGAAATGTTAAAGAAGTTGACACTGGGGACGTTAAGTGCATTGATGATCTTACTCGGAGACTGCAGTAGTCTAAGCATATGACACCATCTGCGTTGGATTTACTGAGAAACAGACAAGTGGTGTTGGAAATGAATTACCATGAGTATCAAAACTGTCCATGGGCCAAGCAGTCAAAGAGACTAAGCCTTAAGATAATGGGAAGAATTCTTCATTGAGGCCATTGATATGAGTAGATAATCGGTGAATCCATCTTGCCTCCTTCTGTGGAAGACAACGGGAGACATTTGTGGAACTTTTGACAACATCAGGAATCCACCAATGGATGTCATTGGGGGTATGGTGTAGTTCCATGTGGGTGCAGATTCCGTTTTGTACCTGATTCTTGAGTGGTGCTCTGAGATTTTAATGTGGACTGGACGAGTGGTTTGTCCAGCATACCGAAGCCCACAAGGGCATTCGATATTGTAATCCACCTGTTTAGTTTTACAATTGGTGAGAGAGGAGAGTGTCCATGTTTTAGCTCCAATTTTAAAATCCTTCAATTATTAGGTGAACTGACATACCGAATAAGATTTGCACGGAAAATGGCCCACTGTGGTCCTTAAATCCCAAAGGCCCATTCGGGGTGCGTCTTTCTTGAAATTAGAGTGTACCAATTTATCCCAAATATTTTGGCCCTTTTTAAGGCAAACCTCGGCAGTGGGGTATCTGGAAGACTTAATTTTACAATGGGTCAGAATTTCGAGATAAGTTTCTTAATCTGAAAAGTTTGTGGTCCATGAGTGATGACACAAGTCATTTTTTCTTTTTCAGTTTCTAAAGATAAATTAGGCACAGTATCGGGGGATAATAATATATCCCTGTCTGTGAACCGTGCTCTTTTCATTGCCTTATTGATGAGTTTTTTAGGGTATCCTCTCTCAATCGAGCCCCGAGACTGTCCGATTGGTCATAAAAATCGTTTAGAGAAGTGCAGTTTCTCCTAATGCAGAGAAACTGCCCATATGGCAAATTGTCAAAAAAAGATGTGGTGGGTGATTACTCGAATAGTGCAGCAAATTGTTTCGTGCACTGGTCTTGCGGTACAAGGAACATTTGTGTTTACCTGATTCATCTTTGATTATGAGGTCTAGAAAGGCAATCTTTCATATTGAATTCGATTGCAAACTGGATATTCGTGTCAATATTGTTTAACCACGTCTCCAGATCCGACTCTGATCCATCCCAAATAAAGATGATATTGTCTTTATAACGCTTCCATTTTGTTATACAGTTTCGATAGGGGTTTCTGTTAGAGAAAATGTTCTGTGATTCAAAGTTGGACATGAAAAGGATCGCTAAACTAGGGCAAAGGCTGCACCCATCGTGGTTCCTTTGGTCTGTAGGTAGAATTGACCGTTAAATTCAAAGTAATTTTTATTCAGTGCCAGAGTCATGAGTTCTAGAATAAAGTTGTGTGAAACTCGTTCCTGTGAGTCAAATTCCGTGAGTAGATCTCGCATGCAGTTAATTACTTTGTCTTGGGCTGTACTAGTATACAAGGACTTAATGTCCATTGTAACTAGTCTTTGAGAGGTTTGGTCAAATATGTGATTCTCAAAAGTCTTAATTGTATGGGTTGTGTCCCTGAGGTATGTTTCTGTGCGTGTACTTAAAGGTTTCAAAAAGATGTCTATAAATTTGCACAAGGGCTCAAGTATGGAGCCACAGCCCGAAACTATAGGTCTTCCTGGTGGTCTTTCCGCATTTTTGTGCATTTTAGGGAGTGCATACATTGCAGGTATGCGTCCTTGGTTTGTGGTGAGGAACTTGGATTCTTTGTCCGTAATCCATTCACAGTAATGGGTGTACTGTACAATGCTTTCTATTTCAAGTCTGATATCATTTGTAGGGTCCTTCCTTAGTCTTTTCTAGCTGTCTTGGTCGGTGTCTAGCCAAATGGTCGACAGCCAAATGGTCGACACAATTTGGTCGACGGGACAAATGATTGAATTTTTATTTTATTTATATATATATTTTTTAGGGTTTTTTTAGGTTTTAATTTAGGGAAAAGGGTTTTTAGCAAAAAAAAAGGGAGTCCGGGGGGGGCCCAAATAAAATGTGAAAAAACATGTTTTTGACCTGTCGACCATTTGTCCTGTCAACCATTTTGTTTCGACCAAATGACCTATAACCGTCATGGTCTTGTAATGGTTCATTCATCATATCTACATATTGGACATTATAACTATACCCCACCCTTATCGGCTGGCTTTATTACAATGGATGCATTTTTAGATAGTTCAATCAGAGCTTTATGTTCCTTTATGTTTCTAACCCTACCCTGTGCCTTTCGGCAGATAGCTCATACAGCTAGCGTGTTCTGCGGTGCCTCTGCTGCAAAGTGCTAGTAAAAAGGCAGAACTGAGGTCATTGGGCAGGGTGGCTCCATATATACTATCCCTGATGCTGCGTGGGACATGCTGCAACACTGAGCGGAGTTAACGCAAAGCTGTGCTGCACGATAAGGAATCTGAGGAAGCAACAAAATGAGGAAGAGCTTGCTTTTGTAAAGGCACCCTATCCCAGGAAAACTCTCCGTCATCTGCGTTGCTTCCTAAATTAGACATTTATGTTTGAAATGACACCCTTTCTTCACTACCAACTACTAGAAGTACAATTAATAATAATAGATGTATAAATTGGCACCTTAACGCAAATCTTTCCTTGATCGGTCATTGAAACAAATACGGAAAACTCAGTGATCCGGGCAAAACCTTCAGAAGATGGACTTGAGTCCACCATTAATGACAAGCACATAAATTATCATAATCTGAAATCTAGAGATATAATAAAGGAATTGAGTCCCACATTGACCAAGTACTGTAAAGGCAGTAACTTATTTGCCACAAATACAGTACACAATAGTGTGATCATCTCAACAAACTATAGAAGCACAACATGAAGAAATAATTTAAAACTGCAAAAAATGGCATTTATGAAAAAGTACAAAACAGACTACTGATATTGAGTTACAAGCACTCTAGGTTTAATTATTATATAGATTGATCTCAAATTGTTTGTCCCGGTCAGGGATCATCTAAAGTAGAGTACTAAACAGCTAAAAGGATTTTCTGTGCGATGAGACCAGTTCTGATTCAGCATTTTTATAATGTCAGCCACGACATGTACACATTTTGATCCTTTTGGCTCGTCCTGTGGTGGTTTCGGGTCTGTTAACGTTCAGTGTGAAGGTTCCTTCTATGTTGCAACAACAAAAACACTGCCTCACTTGATGCATTTCAAATTAATAAATGCATATTTAATCAAAAAACACAATAAACTATTATTGAAAATTGCAAAAAGATAGGTGGTCACATTGCACAGCAAGACGTTTTAGCTGTTTTAATACTATACCTAAAAAGACTATTGAATGCATATCCAATGCCCACCCCGGGAGTTGCCTTATTCTACACATCCGTCACTAAGAGAGAATGACGATCACTACATTTTCCATCAAATATTCCTAAAGAGTGAAATACATTTATCCCATATTGGTGAAAACTTCTATCTTCAGATCAAAACACCTGGAAATATATGCTGAGCAGTGTCAGTCTGACTATGGCTGAAATAAAAAGACCAAAGAAACCATAGGCATCACCATAGCCATAAAAACCTATAAGAAAAAAACATGACATTGAATTATGAACTAGGAAGATGAAAATAGGAAGAGGTGTATGTGAGTCACTGTTTTGGAAGATTTAATCACTCTGGATGATCTTTAGAACACTATGTAGACTTCGACGAGGAAAGTAGTTCTTTATCTGACTTGAAATAACACACTCCAAGTTGCAGACATTACACAAGTTGTGATCAACAAACAAATGACCAATGTATGTACCACTTGAGAATGAAAGAACACCTGCATGGAATCCTTATTTCTCTGAAGTATGGTGGTGGTAAGAAAAGACGACTAAGACTAGCAGTCTTAATCCAAGTGCAAATTAAAGCTATATGTGGATGTAATGTGAGCAAGGGGGTGAGATTGCAAGTGGATTATCTTAGATTATCATTTCTAAGCTGTAGAACACACATTTTGTATCTAAATAAGTGTAAAGAAAAGTTTGACGCAGTATTAGTCAATTTTTGCTATTTATAGCATGATTTTTAAATACATATTGTTTACCATATTATGTTTCTACATCGAAAGTTGTACAATATTAACATAACATGTTTGTATATGATTTAATCTTTGAGTGTACTTAGTGTTATTGTATCTCAGTGTATTATAGATATTGGATTTGCACCTGATGAAGGGAGTGTTTTCCTGAAACGCGTTGTGCAGCCTTAATTTGAATATAATGGAAGACTTGAAAATTCAACCTTCACACTATCCTCATTATTTATATTTTTTCCAAGAATCTCGTCACGTATTACGTGTTTGAATGTATGAATCTAAATGTATTTGAACTACTTTCGGCTGATCTCTTCAGCAAAAAGGTGTGCAGGGGACGGGAGAGCCCGATATTACGGACACCATCTGTTCTTTCATTGTCCTTCAACCTTGTGTCAAGGTTGAATTATCTCCTCTGCACCCAAGTGTATATAAACTTATTGTTTACATCTATTAACTTCTGTTACTTGTTGATGTGCATCAATACCTTTTCTTTATATTAGGCAAACCATTCAGACAGCCTTAACCAGCATACACCATTACCACTGACTCATCCCTCCAGGGGTGGGGAGCCACTTTGAACGAGCACAGTGTCCATGGCCTTTGCTCAAGACAAGACCAGGACAGGCACATAAATTGGCTATAAATGATGGCTATATGGCTAGCCCTGAAAGCTTTTCTCTCGGTAATGAACAACAGCCAGGTCTGCATTCAGACGGCCAGCTCCACCTGCATGTATTACCTCAACAAACAGGGGTGCCAGATCACCTCTTCTGTGCAGGCTAACAATAGACATGGGAATGATCCCTAGCAAACGACATATCGCTCTTGGCCATTGACCTACCAGGTTAGTCCAACCTAGAAGCACACAGGCTCATCAGGCTGGGGATCTAAAATTACAAATGGCAACTGAACGAGAGGGCCCTGAGGTGGTCCTGCTCGCCACCCTGACCAACAAGAGGTGTTGTCAGTTTGCGTCCTGGATCGATCAAGGCACAACTTCCCTGAGGGATGCATTGCGGACTCAGTGGGATGGCATGTGGGCATATGCATTCCCACCCACTCCACTTATACACAGGTCATCTGCAAGGTCACGAAGACAGGGCATCTACGTCTCGTTCTGATAGCCCCCAGTGGCCAGCCAGACCATGGTCCTCAGAAATGTTATGACTGTCCAATAAACCACCAGTTACCTTCCCAGTGGGTCCAGATCCACTACTATCCCAAAAGGGGGCCGGGGTGGGGGGTTTTGTGGCGGTAGTCCACCCCTTCCTGGAGAAGTTAGTCCTAGCAGCCTGGTTCCTGAGCATGTAATCCTTCAGCACCTGCATTTGTCAGAGGACAATTTGGACATCATCCAAGGGGCAAGAAGTGAATCCACTAGGAGCCAATCCAAAAGCAAATGGACCAGGTTCTGCAATTGGGCCAAGGATACGGGCATAGACCATGTGATGTCCTTCTCTGCACATCTAGCGCGCTCCGAGGTGCAAGTGGACACATGCCTCACCCACCTGGCAGCCATAGGTGCATATAGGAACTCTGGCGACAGTCTTTTCTCCACCTCCAACCCAGCGCTAAAGAGGCATCTTGCAGGACTAACCAGATTGTACCCTGCTTGTAAAATTTCTACATACAGTCTGGGATCTGAATGTGGTCTGGCAGCCTTCGCACATAGACCTTTTGAGCCCATGGCTTCGATGGACTTCAGATTGGTTACTATTAAGTTTGCTCCCCCGGCTGGGTCTTATCTCCGCTCGCAGGATTAGTGAAATTCAGGCACTCGCGGCTTCTCAACGATATACAATTTTTCATCGGAACAAGGTTGTGCTACCAAAGGTAGTGTCGTCATTTCACCTCAATCAAATAGTCCTTCCGACTTTCTTCCCAAATCCGCGGGACGATGGAGAAAAGGTCCTGCACTGTCTCGACTTCAGGAGAGTGCTCAAATTTTATCTTGACAGGACTAAAGGCTTATGCAGATCGGATGCTTTGTTTATCACATTTTCGAGGATCAAAACCAGGGAGTCGAGCCTCAATAGCAAAGTGGATGGTTCTGGCCATCAAGGAAACTTGCGAGGGGCAGCTCATGAAGTTGCCAGCAAACATGCACGTTCATGCAGTGAGAGCCAAGGCTACTGCAGTTGCATTCCAAAGGCACTTACCATGGCAAACTATCAGCAGGGCGGCCACATGGTCCTCCCAATCGGCCTTCTGCAAGCACTATTGTTTAGATGCCAGTGCCAGGTCAGATGCTGCATTTGGCCAAGCAGTCCTTAAAAACCTGTTTTCATAAGAGTTGCAGTCTCTCCACCCTGGGGCTTCAATCACTGGTAATCGCCCATACAGTATGGAGGAAAGGGGATGGGATGTAGGAGTAATTATAAGTTACTCACCTTAGTGACTAACGTACTCCTAGTCCATAGTTCCCTTTCCTGCATATGTCCCACCTTGCCCCACTTTTAAAAAAAACAAGCGTTATTAGGCAAACAATGTGGCCAACTCATCAAAGGGGACTGGGGTGTGGCACCTATGTGCAGAGTCAAGGGAGCCCTGCTCCCAGGGCAGCGCCCCTGCGCGCAACTAAATTTAAAGGGGAAGATAATTTTTCTGGTGAAAAAGGTTTTGTTCCCGTCTCTAGCATGGAACGCCCATAAAGTATGGAGGAAAGGGCACTATGGACTAGGCGTAAGGTAGTTGCTACTGTGAGCAACTTATAATTTTTCTGTGCTTTCAAATCATATAATTAAGTATTGAATATACTTGTAATTGAGATATACTTTAAAGAAAACGTAGAGACAATTGTTTTTGTTAAGTCTTTAATCAAGTATTACATGTATTTTGTAATTAGGACCTCGGGATGGATTACTATTTAATAGGAGAATCGTTTGAAACCTCTGTTCCTTGGGACAGGTAAGATGTTTTTACTTTGGTGTTCGATTGCCTGATTCCTGTATGTGAACTGCTCTTTTGTACTAGATTTCTACAAAATAACATTATTACAAGAACATTGGAAAGTACTTCAAATTTTCAGTATTTCACACACTAAGGAATACTTAAGACAATTTATAATGAATACGCCTCATGTGCATTATGTACTCCTAAGTTCTGCATTTTGAAGTAAAGTATTCACTCTGGGGGTATGGTGAGAGTAATTGAATGACAAAACAGTTTGATTTTCAGTTTTTTCTTATGCAGAGGTGTTTTTACAATTTTATCATATCAAAAATAGACTTTTGTCTAGCTTTTTTCTTTTTTGCAGATCCCTAACTTGGAGTATTCCCTAGTTACACCTCCATGTTCTTAGCCGATTTAAATCACCAAAGATACCCAGGCCTTTCGATAGGGGGTGAGGTGGGCGGTCCCCTGGGTGCCATTCTTGGGTGGGGTAGATGCCTCCCTGCGCCACTGTATAATTGGCCCAGAGTCTGTATGGGGAAGATCTCTGGGCACCCTTCCTTGGGTTGAAGGGAGGGGGTGGGAAATTACCCACCCACAGTCCTTCTATACCCTCACATACCCCCTCTCCCTTTTTTGTTTCCACTTTTTCCACTTCTTGACTTGCTTGATATATTTTCTGCGGGTGTGATGTCATCACGCCTGGTGCCTATCACTTTCTCCTCCTCTCTGTGACGCTCACGTCCTGCCCCTTATATATGCTCTGCTGCGGCACTGACTTCAGTGTCTTCTCAACCATTTGTGTGAGTGGACACTCTAATGCCACGCTCCATGCTTCGCTCAGAGGTAAGATAGTAGACATTCTTTTGGACTATCCTATTTAAGCCTATGCTGGGGTCACAATCTACAGGTCAGCGACCTACTTTGAATCCTTTGCACATACATTTTGCAGCTTGGCAACTGACAATCTTGATAGATATTCCATCTAGTACGTTACTACTAGGCTCAGGTATGCCACCTGCTTTGAACACTTTTCACTCTTTTTGGTACTTTTCCTGCTTTTTTAATCTGCACGCCTCATTTTCTTTTTCTTTGTTTTTATTTTAACTCTGGATCGTTAACATTGGTTAGCGGTTGTTCTTGCCTATTAATACAGGCCAGGTACTATGGTATATCCCACACACTTAAGTTTCTTTTTTTCCATAATTTGTCTGCACATTCTTGTCTGTCACATTATTTTTAATTGTTTCCTTTTGTTATGCGGATTTTACCCTGAAGGACCATCAGTGGTCTGCAATGAAGTGGTCATTGTTGTCTGCCTGTATACACAATTAATACATCATACCGCGATTTCTACATGAAGTACAGAGAATTATTTGCACAGATAGACTTTAAGTGTGTATACCATTGCTTTACATTTATTGAATAATCACTGCATCTCTAGATGCTAACTAGTGTGCAGCCTTCACCAAGTGTGTGTTTCCCGGTCCCTCTCCGAACATACCCTTCTTTGGGCCTCATCACAGCTACTCTGCATGGGACAGTCCTGATGACCTTGATCCTTCCTAGCCCTCAATAGGTACATGCACAACTGTCAGGGGACCGCTCCGGCGGACTCCCTCACCAGCTGAGAGTCTGAAGCTCTCTAGGCAGACCAAAAGTCAGATGAAGAAAAAAAAATGCCTTGCTTTTAGCTGAAGTCTATTTCATGTATAAATTAGCACTGCTTGTCCTGACTGTTACAGTCCAACCGGTGTCAAAGTAATTTTCAAACCCTAGTGAGGTGCTATATGAGCACCAGTGACTCACTTGATAGAATGTTACAAGTTCCCAACTTTCTGACTGCATGGTTCTCTGTTGTATCAGAGTAGTCCCTCCAAATGCCCAGCGAGCTGCACTACAGAACCATGCTTTAAACATTGTGACATATTTGCAGCTTGAGTGTGACCACAAACATAGGAATGTGTCTCCTAGCAGAGCATTCCCTCTGCCGAGATCCAATGCTGCAAAGTCACTGCAGCATGGCTAGCATTCTCTGAACATTCAGAGGGTTTAAACAGCTTACCACGTGTTTGAGTTCTGCACAGGCAGCAAGGGAGAGTGGTAGGAAAGAATGTGACAACAGATATGGAAGAGGCCATGTGAAAGCTTGTTTCGACCCGTAAGTCGTTTGGCGGGGGGGGGATGATGATATATGATATGATTGGTATGATTGGTTATTTATGACGTGCTTAATACCCAAAGGTTTCTAAGCGCGGACCCGGGGATCGAACCTGTGTTGCTCTGTGTCGTCTTGCTTCCAAGGCGAGCATGTTTCGCGGAGCCATCCTTCCGAGAGGATAGCTCCTCTCTGGAGCAACCAGGAGCAGCAACCATTCCCAATCCTGTCAAATTTCAGGACATAGCTGGAGACTCTCGTCAAAAGCCCAACCCAAGGGGATGCGGGAGAACACTATTAAACCCAGAGACCCCAATTAGCCAGTGTGGGTTGCATGAGCAGAAGGCTAGAGTTTGGCAATGGCTGAAGATTGGAGAGAGTTGCAGAAAGTAGATCCTGGAAAAACGAAGGTCAGAGGGTTGGCAGAATCCGAGAACAGGAGGAGGTGGAGAGAGCTGAAAAAAACTGAAGGAGGAGATGAGACCCAGGGAGCAGGAGAGGGTGATCGCTTCTGGAGTTGAAGGTAGTGTAGCTGATTTGGGGCTTTCAAGTGGAGGTGGTACAGAACAGGTGGTGGTGCTCACATCATGAAGTGAAGGTGTTGCACGGTCATCTTTATCTCCGTCTATGCCGGAGCATCTGTGCTTCTTGTCACCATCATTGCACGAGGTCGGATCCTCATTCTTTGTCTAGAGTATTTAGGCCCGGAACATTGGCGGGGATTCCTGTCTCGATTTATCTTGTGTGTTCTTTTCTACTCCACATTTATCAAAGACTGATGAGCAATTTTAAAGGACTGGACTCTAGAAATGCCCCAAGTATCTGTCTCAAGGGCTAAAGTGCATCTATTGAACAACCAATGTTTGTTGGATTTAGGGGAGCCCAGAAAACTCAAGTTTTAGCCCATTTCTTCTTTCTCTTCTCCTTTCAAGGCGAGCTGGAAGGGGAAAGTATGTCAGAAAACTCAAAAGGAACAGCGATACGAGCAGCGCCCCTCCCGGCCCTGCATCTTGAAATCAAGTCCACTCTGGATGATTTTAGGGATCTGGCCCGGTGGGAAGTGCCTTCCTGGATAGACCAGTGATGGAGAGGCTGACGGGCCCGGTTGAACGCTGGCACATCTGAAAACAGGGACTGGGCACACACATATGCCCTATTTAAAGAGAACGGATAGCTTGCTTGCACATACTGATGAGGACATTAAAGGGGTCTTTTTTATGACTTTTACAACACACTATAACAGCCCAACGGGAGTGCCACCCATAGCGAGATGACACAGTGCTTAGACAGGATAACGACTACCCTACTTTCTGGGAGGGTGCAGGATGTATTGGAAACGCCGAAGGCGGTCGAGGAGTTTTGTGCAGCAATACTTGACTTACCCAATGGGAAGGCCCCGGGCTCTTATGGGTTAGGGCTGGAGTTCTATAGAGAATACTTGGATATTTTGGCCCCATGTTTATTACAATTGTGGGAGGAGGCGTTTTTGAAGGGAAAGCTCCCTGACACCAATGCGAGGGGCAATAATTCTACTTTTACTTAAACCAAATAAGGCTGCAGCGGACTGTGGCTTCGATAGGCTGTTGCCCCTCATAAATACAAATACGAAGATCTTTGCTAAAGTGCTGGCACTGAGATTCTCCCCATTGATGCTGCACATAGTCCATCCTGACCAGTCAGGGTTTGTCCTCGGCCGTTCCACAGCATTGAATCTTCAGCGACTTTATGATGTAATGGCACAGGTACCTCTAGAATGTCAGGCAGTCTGTCTCCTTATATATGTAGAAAGCTTTTGATACAGTGTTGTGGCAGTATCTGTTCCAGGTATTGACCAACTATGGATTTGGGCCAGGGATTCATCGCCTGGGTGAGGCTCCTGTATACACATCCCTTTGCGTACTATTGGTAGCGATTCTCGGCTGCTGTATCTGGAAGGAGGAACCGGGCAGGTCTGCCCGCTATCCCCCTTACTGTTCATGCTTGTTATCGGACCGCTGGCTGATAAATTGCAGGCTGAGTACAGGCGTGCCAGTATACCAATTAGTGGGAACACTGAAATCATATCATTATACACGGATGACATTTTGCTATATATTGGGGAGCTGGACAATAATCTAGCTGGTGTGATTGATACAGTGGTCGAGTTTGGTAGGTTTTCGTGCTTGCGTCTCATCTGAAATATTCCCACTGTTTGAAGGCTCAGCGGAACCGATATGTAAACTAGGGCTCAACTGGGCACCACAGTATATACGTTACTTGGGCAGTGTGGTCAGCCGGACACCGGCGCGCACTAGAGAATTGAATTATGGGACCTATATGGTGGCTATCAAGTCCAAACTCCAGCAGTGGGGCAGCATACCTATGTCGCTGGCTGGTAGGTTGTTCCTCATTAAAATGATGATAGTCCCCAGTATATGTTTTACAATCTTCCACTCTGGCCTTGCTGCACACTGTTTAAGTAGCTGACAGTGGTATGTACCTCTTTTATTTGGGCTGGAGGACCGATTAGACTTGACTGGATGCATTTGACTAAGTCATATGGGGAGGACGGCTTAAACATTCCAGACTTTGAGTTGTACCATCTTGTCACACAGGTATTCTATGCAACCTACTGGTCGTGTGATGACACATCCTTACTGCATGTTCACCTGGAGAGGGTGCGGGCCGTCCCAGCACCATTGGTATCCCTTCTGGCAGGTCCAAGATATTTGGCAGTACAACCGATTGAACCCTGTTGGGGCAAACTGGCAGGCATGGACAAGGCTCAATGCGAGGCTACAGCTAGCTGTCCTTATAATAAGCATCTCCCCCTGTAGGGACTATCATTGCTGCGCCCTACTTTAGATAAGGGCCTTGAACGAAGCTGGAGTGCAGCAGGTATCTCTAATGTTCCTCATTTGTATGAGGATGGTTGCTTTGTGCACTGGGAAGGTATAAAACTGGATGTGGGTGGTGGGGCATTGCATACTTAGCATTATATACGTATGCAATCTGCTATTAAAGCCCATTGGCATATTTTTCCAGAGGAACACGCAACGCATGCATGTCTGTCATACATCCTACAGGTGCCAGGCGTAAAGAAAAGTAGATCTGTGCTGTACAAACTGATTGTCATTGGATAGCTGGCACACTCGAACTATCCGTTCTAAGTAGTGTGACTACCTTCAAGACGACATAACGGATGGGCAGTGGAAGGCAATTTGTGCTTTGTCGAAGAGGGCGTCTTTAAATTCCAAGTACAGGCTGATACATTTTAAGATTTTAAATGGACTGCATTACCCTCTGTCGAGACTGAAATACTTTCAAGTTGATAGGCTGCGTGAGTCACAGATGTAAATCTGACAATGCAACCTTGCTGCACATGTTATGGTCTTGCCCTGTATTATATGATTATTGGCATACCGTTGATTATATGCTCTCAGATATACTGGGCATGCAGTTGTCTCTGAGGACCTGTGAGCATGTGCTGCGAGTCACAAGGAAATTGGATGTGGTCAAGCGCAGGTTTTTAATTCTGGGCTTGTTACTTGCTAAGAGATCTATTCTGATGAGATGGACTCATAAACTGCCTTCTACGAGTGAGATGTGGTTGAAGGCAGTCATCGGGGCCAATGATATGGAGGCATTATATATAACCTTGTCACCGGGTGTCAGACACCCAAAGAACATTTGGAGTGGTTTTCGTACATACTTGTCCAGGGTAAGCGGCCTGACCTGATAGAACACATGCTGCTCTCTGTGGGGGCGATGGGTCGCTAAGGTTTTGTACAGGAAAGTTGTTCTGTTGATCATTGCTTGCTTGTGTGGATGTATCGATGCTAAGTGTTCATAAGCAAACCTTTGAACACTTGAAAACTTGAAAGGGA
This sequence comes from Ambystoma mexicanum, assembly GCF_040938575.1. Taxonomy (NCBI): domain Eukaryota; kingdom Metazoa; phylum Chordata; class Amphibia; order Caudata; family Ambystomatidae; genus Ambystoma; species Ambystoma mexicanum. The sequence continues at coordinate 929,946,738 of NC_090931.1, read as the reverse complement.
GAATGTGTTCAGACCCGCCCAGTCCACTTGAAATGTGCTGTATGTTTAGCAAGGCACCCTGCAATAAATGATGTTGGCTGGAGTGGGCCACAGTCATGTGTTCTGGAGAGAATATGCATCCACTGGAACAGCAAGCACTAAAGCATAGAACAAAGCACCAGACACTTTTACCCCACAACAGGGAATTTGTGTTTAATCTTTAACTAGCACTGCATTGTTTTATAACTAGGAATTAATATCAAACATGTAGCAACCTCATAGATAATATCTGACTTGCTTATATACTTATATGGAAACATTACCCTAACATTTGCTGTCACCATATCATGGTGTTGGCCGTCTCCTCCCATTGTAGGCACATTGGAGGGAGATTGGATAGAGTTCTGGAAACTGGACTGAATGGGCCATCTTGATATTGCCCTACTAAGGTGGCAACTCCTGCTGAGTCCTTTGTCTATTTCTAAGGTTCAAAGAGCACATTGTGCTGGACTGCAGAGGGAGTGAAACACAGGGCCGCCTTGTGCAGGCCACAAGCATTGCTTTATTGCATAGATAAGCCCAGTAAACTTATAGGTCCCCTCTCACTGATTAAACTAACCCCTAACCATCAATTTTTCCCATATTATCAGAAGCCCAATCTCAAGCATTAGACACTCTGGCCTGGTCTGAGTCTCCACAGTCTGCTCTGCCAGAGGTAGCTTGGCATTGTTGTTGCTCCCCGACACATCTGCAGGACGTCACCACCACTGGCCACCCATAGATGTCTGGACAACCATGTGCCCAATATCCAATGAGGGTGTGCACGTTGGCATGATTGGTAGTCCTGGAGCTAAAGACAAGCACCATGGCCCTGTAAGAATGATGCCCATCATACGTGCTCTCCAGCCACTGTGCTCTCTTGTTTCTTGTATACCTCTGGCATGTTTGCAAACCTTAAGGCATGTCGGTATGCCATGCAATCCCTGCTGATCCTGAGCAATAAGTGATGCCTTGCTCCCGCCCACTCCATCCTTGCTTCCTGCAAACAAGTCTTTCACCAACATGATTGGAGCAGAGAGCTGCAGCACATGGTCCCTATGCAGCCTTTCTACCCAGTGCCCACAACATCAAGATACATTGGCCACCTATTCTTGTAAGCTGTGATGTACCTCGCCTCACAGACCTCAACGGGGCCCTCCTAGCCTGGGTCCTTTCGGTCCATCCTTCATTCTGATGCCGCTACATGCAGCCATCATCCTTATCCCGACCCAATAATCTTGTGTGTCCCAGGGCTTAATGTTCACCTGGGTCTCTCCACTGGCCCAGCAGTCTGGATCCATGAGGGCCCAGTTGACCTTTATTGGGTCTGCCGCGCCACCCCAGGGGGCTGCCAGAGGTGACAACCACAGGGAAAGTAACTCCATCATCTGCTTGGTCTTTGGGACGTCCTCTATCCCCAGCAGCTTTTTTCTTTTCCAACCATCTGGCATGGGGGTAACCATTCTTCTTCAGCACCAGAGCAGCTTTTTCCTTCTGTTTTTTTTGGAATCCTCATAACATTTTAAGTGACTCCCAGCATTTGAGATGATGGTTCAGTTCTTCCCAATGTCAAAAATAAATAAAGGCAATGTTGGTCCTACCACATCGATATGCAGTATTGTCACCTGAATAAAATGAGTACTGTTAATGGACCGAAAGGGCGGCATGTATGTGTTTGCTTTGCAAATCCTGATTAGTAAACCCCATGAAAGTATGGCCTGCTTAAGCCAGGGATTACACCACGCGATTTCAAAACAAACCATTTCCAGGTATAGCATTCCCAAACAGCACATGGAGAATATTTGAAAGATGAGGTATGTGGGAGGAAGGCACATGAGATCTCTGAAGTGGATAGATAAGGGAGGACTTCAACGCCCTGGTAAAGGACAGCATGGAAGCAGCACACCAGATTTTAGCCAAGCCTTGATATGGCTGACAGTGTGCTGTGTACAATGGGCACAGGAACAGTCGTAAGGATGCAGTCTTAGATAAGAACCTCCAGGTTTCACTCTGTACCTCCAGGCAAAACTACTGGAAATGCCCTTTGATGGACATAATCTTTTTTGAGCAAAGGCTGATGATGCCAATAAAATATTCCAGGCATCTAAAGTCACAGAAAAATCTTATCGTCCATATATTCAACCTCCACTCCTACTGTAAGAGGTTTAGGTTTTCCCACTGTGGTAGGGGACAGACACCCTCCGGCGAGCCGCAACTGGGCCCCATCATCCCTCCCAAACCAGGACAAAGAAGGTTGTAGAGTGCAAAGAGGTGGGCTTATGGCTTCAATGATCCCATTGCGAAGAAGCCTTCAGACATCCCCCCACCCCCCCCTCCTTGGTTGTAGGAGGAATTACCCAGTTCACCGAGCAGGGACATTATGCCATTCCTAAGCCTGGGCCTTGCAAGTTGTAACTCAAGGTTACAGTCTCCCTTTTGCTCATTGCCCTTCAGACATCCTCATACCAATCCCTCTGTCTCTGGCTCCACGCCTACTGGAGGAAGTTCGTAATTGGTGTCCCGCTCGTAACTAGGCATGGGCTGATATTCCTCTTTTTTTAGTCCGAAAAAGGACCGGGGCCTGTGTCTCATTTAAAAAAAAAATGTTTTAGTTGTTTTTATCAAGAAACTTGATTATAAAAGATAAATTTCACACAATTAGAAATTCATTAAAATTTTACATGGTTAACATCAATAAATCAAACAAACTTGAAATATATCTAAAACTATAATACAGATCAATATATTGTGCAACATATTCGGAAAATCTGATGAAATTAAAATTAAAAGAAATGAAGAATATTATAACACGACTTCTCTCGGTGCCATATCCTCTCTTACAATTTACTCGGGATTATCATATTTTTTAGCAAGTCTAAACTATATAAAAAATTGAGAATCGCATATCTGATAGATTGCGTGGTGCTATGAAACAACAACTCCCATAGACTTCTGTTTGTAGTAATCGAATAGCCATTAAATAGATGTTCAAAGTGTAAGATTCTCTGTTATAGCAAATTGGGCATTCAGTGCACAAATGCATCATTGTTTCAGTGGCAACTTGACAAAATCGACATTGTATCCCAGAGATTGGTACATTTCTACGGGTGCATAGGACTTCTTTAGTGGGCCAGATATTTAGACGAAATTGTTAGTCATCTCGGGGTCGTGAGGCAGGAAACATGGTTAAGTAGCTCTCTGTTTCACCATATGGTTTAAAACTGAATGGATTAGTTGAGAATTTATAGTATGTGAGACACGCACTCCTGGTTTTAATCCAGTCATATTCCCAAAGCCGATTTTTGGCCTCATCTGGATTATCAATGAGAAATGCCAGGGAAAAGCCAGTGTTATTAATGACCTTTTGTGCCATGGCTCTCCAGGTCACAGGAAAGTCATCCGTTGATTTCAGGTGATATTCAGCGATAATGGACAATAGACCATGCTGATGAAGACCCAACACACGTTTACGATAAAATGAGCATAACTTCCATTTGTACACTGCATAAAGTGAAAGTAGGCCAAGCTCATGCCTGAGAATGCATATCGGTTCTGACTGTGGTATGTTCATGACACGCTTCCAATAACCACCTTCTATGTCTATGATCGACCAGTATTGATAACATTTGCTTTTGAAAGCTTCTGTACCATATAATATCACTGGGGTTAATTTTTGCTTATAATAAACAATAATGAGAGTTCTCGTAAATTTACAATATCTTGCTTTGATTAGGCGTGCTTGAGAGAGGGCAGTTAATAATTTATGCCTCAGATGCTGATGATTGGCATTAAATGCAGTGTAGTTGGTTATATAGGTTCCCAAATATATATATATAATGTAACTGAAAGTAAATTGGTGTTTTGAAGGGGCCACTGGTGAGTGGCAGTATGTTGATTGTGTTCCAAATTGTATAATTTTGGTTTTCGTTAAATTGAATGAAAGAAACATTTTCTGGGTGTATACGTCAAGAGCACACAAGAGCTCGTAGCACCCTAGGGGTCTTTGAGGACAGAACCATATCATCAGCATAGAGCAGAAATTTTACATGTATGCCATTGATCTTCGGAGAATCCGATACAATTGCTTCAAAACTATTACCCACAACACAAATAACATTTCTTAACATGGCCGAAGCTAGCAAACAGCCTTGTTTTAATCCTCGAGCAGTCTGAATGGGATCTGATAAGAGGCCTTCATTAGACAATTTAATTTGAATTGTGGTATCGGTATGTAGCTCAATGCGCCATTTTAGGATGCACCATGGACACCCTTTGTCCATTTTTGTATAGGAGCTTGCGAGGGACCGCATCAAATGCCATGCGCAAGTCTATGAAAACAGTGTAAAGTGGCTGATGTTGTTGATGGACTTGTATAATACTATTCAAAGTGATGTTGACGGCTGTACCGAGACCCGGAAGAGAGCCTGCTTGAAATGGGTCACGTAAAGAATCTGTGGCTTTTATACCTGTACCTGCTAAGGCCAATTCATCACAAGCACAAGAAGTACCTGAGAATTTGTAGTTGGGTCTACACATTACCAGTTTAAGGTCCTACTGTCAGCCCATCTTGGGCAGTAAGGGTCTTCGCCAACTGGAAGTGGTTGCAGCTCACCTCAGAAGGGAAAGCATGCATGTCTTCAACTACCTGGACAAATGGCTTGTCCGGGTTTTCTCTCAAGACCGGGTGTAGCCTGTTTCCAGCTATTTGAGCTTCTCCAAGAAGTTTCACCATCTCAGTCTCTCCAATTCATAGGTGCAGTTCTAGATACTGGTCCTTACAGAGCATTCGCTCCTGAGGATCAAGGGGTGAAACATCTTCATGATCCTTCATAACCTTCAGTCCCAGAAGCTGGTTCTGGCCTCCGCCAACTGGATCTCTTAGCCTCCTCCATTCTGGTGGTGCTGAAGGCCTGGCTATGTCTGAGGGCACAACACTGGCTACTTCGTTGTCATGGGTGTCCGTTCCAGGGCAACGTGTAATACTTTTTGTGGGTCTCAGACTGTGTCTCGAAACCTATCTCTGTTTTCGAGTGGTGCCAATCATTGCACCCAATCGTTGCACCCAAAACATAGAGGAGCGGTCCCTGTCCGAAAGGACAAAGAAACAACGCTGCAAGAGGTCAAGATCACCCAGCGGTTCTTCACAACATCACTCATCTTAGTCTTCAAAGAAGATGAGTCACCAGTCCAAACTCCAAGGAGGGCCATGAGAAAAAGACCCTGCAGGTACTTTTTCTTCCCAAATCCTCTACCATAAAGGAATGCAAGTCTTTCCGATGGAAGATGCTAGACAACTTAGCCCCGGCCCGGCACCAGCGACATCTGTGCCATCAGCTCTGTCGCCAAATGCCCAGATGCCTGCGGCCACGTCATCTCCATCAGCTCCAGTCCTGATGCCTGCAGTCATGTTGCTGACGGCCCCGACGCCTTTGGCCATGGCATGTCCATCGGCTACGGCCCCAGTGCCAATGACTTTGGCTTCGGTCAAGCTGATGGATCCCACTGTGCTTGAAGGAGCTGGCAGGGAGTATGCAGTGAGACGCAAGAAGATCATGACGAAGGGACACACCATTCTGTCTTCAGTCGTCTGCCTCCTACCTTATGGTCACCGTCCAGTAGCGCTTCCAGCGCCTCAGACCGACATGTGAGTCGTGAAAGAGTTCCTTCCACTCCCAAGAAGGGCCCAGGTACAGGACATTTATGAGGAAGTGGATCATGTTCCTTGCAGACTGGAACCCTTCCACCCCAGAGAAGTGCAAGACTTCCCAGAGGAGTTCTATGGGGAGCAGGGTGAATTGGTGGACCGGGCAGCTGACTTGCAGGAGGCAAGTGGCTTGGACAACTCGTCGGAGGTCGACATGATGCCTGCTCCCACCCCTGGCAAGCCACAGGCAGCTTTCCAGTGCCTGATGACGAAGGCAAATAAACACCTTGGGGCTGTCAGCCCCCTCGCAGCATGAGCTGCAGTATTACCTGAGGAGGAGACTTTGATGCCTTTCAATCAGGCAATGCCTGTGTTGGAACTGTGTGCCAAACCAGGGTCAGTCCTCAGTGGACTGCGACCTGGCCAAGAAGCACAGGCCGGCCCTTTCGGACCCCTCATTTCTTTCTGCCCATACTTCCCTGGAGAGTTTGGTGGTACAGGCCACTACGGCGAACTTCAAGACCACCTGATATCAGTTTTTGCCCCTGACAGGGAGAGCAAAAGGTTGGATGTATGTGGCAGGAAAATGTTCGGCTCTTCGGGTCTGGGTCTCCGGTGCATCAATGCCTCTTGTGCCTTGGCCATATTCTTCTTTGGCCTGTGGTCAGTGATGGCTGAGGTGGCTGAGCACATCCCTGAAGGGGAGATGCAGGATAGCTCTGAGGCCCTTTAAGACTACAAGTAAACCTACTGGCAGTCTGGCCTTGATACTGCAGATTGTGTTGCAAAGGCGATGGCCACCAGCACCTTCTTGCATGGTTTGTCTTGGCTGATGACATAAGGGTTCTCTACTGAAGTCCAGCAAAAGCTCCTAGACATGCCCTTTGATGGCATGAACTTGTTCGGCAGAAAGGCAAAGTCGCTCCACAAGTTTCAATCCTCTAAGGCAGCAGCTCCCAAGTTGTTAGGGTTAGTGGTTGAGCAACAGCAGCCTGCGAGCCCAGCGGGCAGGGCTTTTTGCTGTGCCCCTTCACCACTTGATGCCCAGAGGGGTAGAGGTCAGGTGCTCTCGGGCAGGCAAGGACAACATCGCCCCTACAGAGATAGTGGTGATGGTGCACCTAGAGGATACCCGAAGCCTTTATGATGTGGACTTCTGCCATTTATCCCATATGGGGGCAGGATATCCCTGTTAGGGGAGGAATGGACACATTTTACCTCAGACGCCTGAGCCTTACAGGTCCTCCAGCAGCAGGGAAACCACCTTCCTTTTGCCTCCCTCCCTCCAGACCCATCTCAGCCATCACCCCCCTAACCCCCTGCACCCCACTTGTCGTCAACACTTGCCTCATGTACCTCTCCTGCTGGAGTACGTCCATCGACTTCTGGCAAAAGCGGCCTGTTGGTACTCAACATACTCTCTGGTGCCGAAGGACGACTGAGGTCTGAGACCCATCCTGGATCTGCGGCTTCTGAACTTGAATTTGTGCAAGGACAAGCTCAAGATGGTCCCTCTGGCCCAGAGCTTCCAGACCCTGGACGTGAACAACTGGCTAGTCTTCCTGGATTTCCAGGATGCCTACTGCCATATGGCTATCCATAAGAAGCACAGGAATTGTTTAATATTCAAAGTGGGGAACTGACAGTTCCAGTTCAAAATCCCTTTTGGCCTCTCTTCTGCACTCATGGTGTTCACAAAACTGCTAGTAGTCCAGGCGGCTTGCCTCGGGAGGGAAGGCATTCACACCTTACCCTACCTGGCCGATTGGTTCGTCCAAGCCCACTCACCAGATCTAGCATCGGCATACCTGTACCAGACGTGCAGCCTATTGCACAGCTTGGGCTTCTTCTGGAATTTTAAGAAGTCTCCGGTTTCGCCAGCCTAGTCCCTGTTATTTATCGATGCAGTCTTGGCCACTCGCCTGGGTCGGGGTTTCCAGCCTGAGAGCAGAGTGGCAAACATTTTGAAGATGGTCCCAGTTTTCCAACCATAGACAGTTCCACCCTCAGCTTTTCTGCGCTTGTTGGGTCTTATGGTATCTAAGCATCTTGGTGGTACCAGAGGCCCAACTGGGCATGAGGTCACTGCAGTGGCTCCTCATATCGCAGTGGTCTTAGTTTCATGGATGGACTTCAGACCTTCTTCTAGTTTCTGAGAGGGTGTCAGAAGAATTACAGTGGTGGTCCATGAAAGAGAACCTCCTGAAGGGTTCACTTTTCAGTCATCCTTAGCCACTCTTGACTCTAGTCATGGATGCCTGCCTGAAAGGTTTGTGCACTTGCCTCCAAGAACTTATGGTGTGCCTATTGTGGTCCCCATCGGAATTCTCGGAGCACATCAATCTGCTGGAGCTGAGGACGATCAGGCTGGCCCTGGTCACTTTACTCCCCTCTGTGAAGGTCAAGGGTGCTTTACCTGACAGACAATATCTTATTTATTTAATTGGATTTTTATAACGTTCCTAATACCGTACCGGAGTTTGGTTTCTAAGCATGGATCTGGGATTTGAACCTCTGTTGCTCTGCGTGGTATTGCTTCCAAGACCAGTGGGATTGCCTCTGTGCTAGCCTCCGTTCAATACTGTAGCCATGCATTACCTCAGCAAGAGGGGTGGTGTGGGCCCCTTCCGCTGTGCAGAAAAGCAGTGTGATTGTGATTCTCGGGTCTGGAGAAGAGCATTTCACCGACTCTGGCCCATCTGGCTGGCCAAAAAGACTCCAGTGGATGCACAGAGCAGGCAATCATCTGCCTCCCATGGGTGGGAGCAGTGCCTGAAAGTTATGGAGATGTTCTCCCTTTAAAGTTTTCCCTAGTTGGAACACTTTGCTTTCATTGTAAAAACATTAAGTGTAGTTGGTTCTGCTCCATGGAATGTCCTTGTCCGGGAGGTCTGGGGGATGCCTTGACGGTCGAATGGGACTTCAACCTGCTCTGTGCGTTATGACGAATCACTGTTCCTCAGCCTAAAGTCGTCTCCCATGTGGACAAGGGAAGGCAGCCATTATCTGATCCTAACCCTGGGGGTGACATTAGGAGGGTGGATAACATTAAGGGAGTTGGGATGGGTGTTGGGATTAAATGGTGACTCCTTTGGGAGAGACAGCGTCGTCTTCTCTTTGAGGGCGAGGACTCTATAATTCCCAAATACGTAATGGCATGCTGTAATTGCACAAGCCCTTGTCATGATAAAGTCCAAAGAGCATTGACTGAGAAACGACCCACGCAGAATAAATCTTACCCACTTTGGAATCCATAAGTCACATGTGACGTCCCCTGAATATGATGATTCTGTTATGAGTTAAAGTCCTGAACATAATATCACTGCACATCACATGCACATAACCTCTTCTGTGTATGATAAATGTAAGTGTAACCAACAACTTTGCCACTGTAGCCTTAAAAAGAGTGAAAACATTATGGACTTCAATTCCCATCATACCGGTGGGACGAGGAAGTTGAGAGAAGGGCCATTGTGGAGTAGGCACAACTTTAAGCCCAAGGTGCAGACTAGTTGTTTTAATGATTATCAGCTGTGTGGGAGATTTAAATTTGGCACACCTAGTTGTGCAAGAGTGCAGCAAGAGATGTTTGCTGCCTGAGGAGAGAAGCATAAGTGGAACGTCGCTGGAAGACAGGGAGCGGGAGACTAGCTCTAAAGCAGAACCACCGAAATAAGCTTTGGTGGTGGAAAGAGACGCTCACAGACACCCACCTGGAGGCATCCTGGACCAGAGGAGAGAGACTTCCGAGGGGTGGCAAGGGCTGCCGGTCCCATGAGACGCGGTGTGGCGGAACAGCAAAGGTTCCGCTGGCTGCAGAGCGAGAGAGCCATGAGAGACTCTTGGCTACTGGAGCAATCAGCCCGGTAACCGTGTTCCATTACAGCCACACTTTCATCCGATGAGTCAACCAAAAGGATTTGGGAATCCAGGGACAAATGGGAAGTTTAAAAGGCACTTGGGGAAATAATTTGAAATTCTGGGGCTGAAGGGTTACCGTTCTCCACAACCAGGATGTCAGTCTGGGGATACTGGGAACCTGCTTTGCCAACAGTCCAGAGAGACTTTAAGAAGAGATATAAGTGCACAGGGGTACAATTCTCCACACATTAGATGTCAGTTTTGGGAAACTTGGGAATCCCATTGCCACAATCAAAGGAACATTAACTGTTGTAGAAACCATTCCTGACAGGAGAGTGAACCGGGAATGGAATACATTGAGTGAACTAGAGATCATTCCTGGCAGTTGAGTAAGCCAGGGTAGGAACAGTTGTATAAAAGTGAAACCCTTCCTGGCAAAAGAGTGAACCAGGAAAGTTAGAAGCTGTGTGAAGTAGAAAACTTTCCTGGCAGAAAAGTAAACCAGGAGAAGAGCCTTTATTTAAAGGAGAACCACTTAGGTGTCATAAAAGGGTGTGGTGGAAATAAACTATTGGCTTTACTATTGTGTTGAACTGTTGTATAACGAGAGACTTGGTTTGCCATTATGACTAAATGTGCTCTATAAGAAAGACTGTTACATTCTTCTTGAAAGGAATTTGTTTTGAAAGAGACAAATGTTTGGTTTTGCATCAACGTTATTTGGAAGATGTATTTGTTTTTGCCAGTTTGAGAGACTTGTGGGATGAAGAGACAATTTATCTTGAACTGAATAGAATATTGGTGGAACAAAACTTCTTTAAAGGTCTTCCTGAATTGATCCAGGGGAAAGGAGGTCAGTCCTGGGTTCAAGGATTTCTTTACTGGAGTTTCATTTTTGATCTGTTGCACATTTTAATGGACCTGGAAACGGATGCATTTTCCTTGCACACTTTGGTTGTATATGCTAGGTTGAGGGTCAGGTATACTTTGGACACTAGGTCAACTTTCTTTAGTTAGGTTTGCTAGGCAGGGACCTTCTTGTTAGGATAGGGACAGATAGGCATTTATCCCAACCCACTGTATGTTTAATAAACATGGCACACTTTTGAGAAAAGTACAACTGTGTCCGTCTCTCATTTCTGACCCCTCACAGTTGCCACTGATTCCGATCATTCCACTGGTTCTCAGGAGTCTGTTCAGGTCCACAATGATCTTGATCACTCCGCACGGGGCCCGGAGAATGTGGGCCTGTCGTCTTCCACAGAGGACGGACCTCCTCTCCCACACAGAGGGGAGTTTCCGACACCTGAATCTTCATACCTGGCTGCTGAAAGGCTGAGGTATAGGGAGTGGGATTTGTCAGAGGACATTCTGGATGTCATACTTTCTGATAGAAGATCCATCACCAAGTCCATTTATGCCTGCATCTGACAGCCGTTTTTGGCTTGATGACAACAGAGGGATATGGACCCTTTTACTTGCTCCACTCCCTCTGTGTTGGAATTTCTTCTGTCTTTGGCCCCGACGGGCCTACAAGTTGGTATATGGAAGGGGTAACTTGCAGCCATTTTCGGTCTTCAAGAGGACTCGGAGCAGGGCTCCTTTTTCACGATCGATCCCCAAAGTAATTCAGTTCCTACGGGTGTCTTTCAAATATGTTTCCCCCACGCCAGTTTGTTGTTCCAGAATGGAATTTAAATTGAGTGCTGAAAGTTTTAATGGACGCTCTGTTCGAGCCACTGCATTCTTTTTTTTTTTTTAAGACTGTTCACCCATAAGGTGATTTTCCTGGTTTCCGTCACTTCTGCTTGATGGCGAGTGAGCTCCAGGCTCGTGTCTGTTCATCCTTCCTACTTTACAGTGTTAAACCCTCCCTCCTTCTGAAAGTGGTCTCTGACTTCCATCTCACTCAAAAGACCCATATACCCATCGTCTTTCCTCTGCCTCACCCTTCGAAGTCAGTTGGGTGTTTTCATCGGCTTGATCCAGCGCTGGGCCTCAATTTCTAGGTCTCTCGGACAAGGGAGAATAGGACGAATGACCAATGTTTAATTGATTACACTGTTTCACAAGCGGGCAGGGCTGTTAAGGAACATACTGTCTAGATGAACCGTTATTTGCAGTCTGTCATAAATGAGGAATCTATGGGAGGAAGGTGTCCATTAGAAGAACACATTACTTACCTCTAAGTAATGTCCTTTCTGATGGCCGTTCCTCCCACAGATTTCTCGTCGCCCTCCCTGCCTCCCCATCTCAGGCTAGCTAGTACACTTTAGTTCTCCTGTCCCCCTGCATCACAGTGCTAGGGAAAAAGAGTGGAACTGATGTCATGGGGCACAGCGCTTTTATATATACTGGCCCTGACATCCTGTGCGGTGCGGGGTGCGTAGAGGAGTCTGGTGAAGCCATCAAGGAGTGGTACTGTGTCCCCTAGCGGCAGAAAAGGTTTTGGACAAGCAGCTGGCGGTGTGAGATAGATATCATAGATGAGGAATCCATGGAAGGGCCGTCCATATTACAGAGAGGTAAATAATGTGTTCTATTCTGGAGCTGCCAGTGATCAGACTGGCTTGGATTGCCTTCCGCCCCTTTGTGAGAACCAAAACTGTACTGTTCTTGACGGACAACACAGTAGGCGTGCACTACCTCAACAAACTGATCGGTGTGGGGTTGTTGCCTTTTTGTAGAAAAGCAATGAGACTGTTTCTGGACTCTGCAGATTGTCATGTCTATAACGGTGGCCCATCTCACCGGATTCCCAAACGGTCCCTCCTGGACCTTGCCTTTCTGTCAGGGTTCAAGCAGGTTCCTTCTCTGTGGGCTTCCAAACAGTAATTGGTATTCTACCCCTCCCCCACCCCTGTTCTCCCCCCAACTTCACTAGGGTACTTGTCAGGCAGTCGATATTAGTTTACCCTCCTGCCACATGTCGCTAGAGGATGGCCTCAAGCTCTGGCTTTGGACTGTCAGTTCCATTCAGATTAGAGAGCAGCTCAGTACACACGTCCCAGATTCTCTCTACCCAGGGTCTGCAAGCCTAGTCTGGCTTCAGCCTACATACTTTTAGAACGCTCAATAATAACCTTACTCTGGTTTATAGTGATAGTATCAAATGCAAAAGCATCGAAAAATAATGCATTGAAAAAATGCATTTTTTATTTATGTTTTTTTAATGGTGTCCCCCGAACCTCTTTTTTTTACCCCTTAAAACCCATTTTAATAAAAAACCTTTACCTAAAAAAAAAATGCTTTTTTTGAGGCTTTTGCATTAGATGCTTTTGCATTCGATGCATTGTATTTGATGGAATCACCGGATGCCCCTTACTCAGCTCCAGATTGGAGTGATGATTGTCTAATTCTGATTTCTAGGAATCTCCTCTGTTATCAAGGAAGCACGGTTAGGCAGGTTTGTCACATCTAGGAGTCATCCGATTTCTGAGTTTCCCCAGTCTCCTTTATGCTCGCTGGTCTTAGATTTGGTTTCCAATCTTGACCTCGATTGGTTATTCTCTCTGTGACTTGCAAACTTAGTGGGTTTACAGAACTGCTCTTCTTGACCAATTAACAACTTTTACTCCAATTTCTCGTTTGTCCTGCAATTTCCCTTGGGAAATGTAGTTGTGCATGGCAAACCTCTGCATCCGGATACGTGATAGGACAATAACACATCTTTGGAATATCGGGGAGCTGGTGGGATCCACCCTCTAGGAGGAACATCGGGTAGCAGCTGGACGAGCTCAGCAGTTGGTTGACTGCTACCCCACCTTCAAGGATGGCGAGTTCAGACCAATTTACTACAGACCTGTAGTTACAAACTTGTAGAAAACGCTTGGGCACAGTAATCAAAACCTTCCGATGCTGGGGAACCCAAGTATTGCCTGAACAGCAATCTCTTGGAATTGTAACAAACTGCTTCACAACATGCTCCAGCAGCATAGTTGCCTACATAATCCCTTGCAATCTGTAGGTACTTATCCAGTCCTGGTTTTTCTTTGCATTATGGGACTTGTAGTTCTGCTTTCCCATTATAGAAATCGGACCACAGCTCCCAGAATGCAGAGAAAAAAAACAGGACTGGCTTACCAACTACAAACTGGAATATATTGTGTTGCAGCTGCTCACCATCTACTTTGTCTTTTGTCTTCTCTAGTGGCTCTTAAATTGTCCAGCTTGCCTTCTGATCTTGTTTGTTGCCATGGAACAGTTGCTCACCAGGTGGAGACTGGGACTGTCACTGCTGATCTTCAACCTTGTGAGGGTTGAGTAGTTGGCTGTCACAAACCGCAGAGGCAGACAAGACCTTTGGGATTTATTCCAATCGTAAACATTTGGTCCATACTAAATATTGAGGGTATCGTGACATCAAAACAAGCATCCCAATTGACCTTTCAGAAGCTGATAGTTCTCTCTTGTTGATTACTATGAGACCTTAAAACTTAGTTGAGCCAATACACAACCTGCGATTCCTCGGTGGTATCTCACTAACCAGACATGGTGCCCGTTTGACTTTGGAAATTGCCACTAATCACAATGGAGTTCTGTAGTAGCCTTGAACTCCCTAAATAGCATGTTATTTTACCTCTCTTCAGAGAATATAAAGTGTTATTTTATATCATGAATCTGTGGGCATGCTGTTTTTTTTGTTTTATTTTTTAGAAAAGGTTCTTAATTATATAAACAAAATTGTTGGAAGATATGGTCATGGATGTGATCAGATGTTTGAGGCTCCATCCTTTTTTAAAGCGCATGCATCCCATTCCAAGATGGCAAATGCGCCCACCCATGTTGCGCATGACACAATGCGTCTCAATAATCTCTGCTCTTCCTTGGTTCCAGTCTGCCTGGAGATATTTACCTTTGCTCCAGCAGGGTGGCTTCTTGGAAAAAAGGCCTTCCCTCACTTTGTATTCCCATAGACAACACAAAACGAAGACCTGTAGCTGACTGATGCACTATTAATTTACAAGCAGATAGTTGCATATTCATAGATACGTATCCAGAATCCCTGCATAAATATTTCAGGGAAGGGAGGATCGAAATGAGAAAGCAACATGGCACAAATGACGAAATAACATGTTCTCCCCCATACCCCAAGTAGCAAAAGCTGATGTTTGCTATGACGCCTATTGCATAATTATCGAAAGGGCCTTGCAGCATCCAGAATTCTCTATTGGCACCACTAGCCAAAACAATCCATTTTGTTTTGTGAGGGAGGCCTACAGTCCTTCCACCCACGAGATATAAGAATGATTGTTTTCCGTAAAAAATCACTGGTCTTCTGAGAGTCCTTTTTAGCAGCCCCATAGCTTTTTGCTTTTTGCTCTGCTTTTTCTTTTGGTTTGCTGACTTATTTTTGTGGCCAGAGACACATCTACTGAAGGCCCTCTGGCACTGCAACCCTTTTTGACAGAGTATATGGTCCGATTGATGGCCCATAAGGCTCCTGTAACAGAGGTGCTTTCTTAGCCCCCCATGTTTGTCCCTAGGCTGATCTCACCCTACATTGTTCCTGCCCTCATCCATTTTGTTTTAAGGTATGTTCTTTGTTCAAGAAAACCACAAGATGGGCCTAAAATATCTGTTGTGGCCATGTGGGCTCTTTGTGAGCTTAGCTCATGATCCATCTGTAGTTTTTGGGGCTGGTCTAGATCAGTCCCTGGCCCTGGGCTGGCCATTTTACAGCTGGTTGTCTGGGGTGATAGACTGCTTTAGGGGCCACTTAACTCTCTTGCTTTTAACTCCTTAGTGTGATTAGTGGGCTGGCATAGGCCTGTCCCTGTGTGTCCCCGTAAACCTTGGGGGAGACCATTGGCCTACACTGAATTCTGACTGGCTTTTCTTGTAAGGCAGGTAGCTTACTTACCTTCTAGAGCGTTCCTGACATTCTTGAGCTGTTGCTGTATTTTAAGGAGCTGATCTGGCTGGACCCCATCACTGAACTGAACTCCAGTTTGCATTTTTGTTAGACTGCTGGACATCCTTCCTGGGCCTCCATACCCTCCTGCAGTCCTCCCTCATTGGTTAGGCCAGAACTTCAGTGCTGGGTCCATCTCTGAACCGCTTTACCGTGGACGTCTTGTTTTGTTGTCCCAAATTGGTATTAGAAGCCGACGTCTGGTAGGGTATTGAGACCCTAATGACTCCCTCCTCCCCCAGGTCTGCTCGTTTCTACTACTCCACCTTAGTCTTCTTCTTGAGACCATCTTTTATTGGGATGCTGCCTTTCTTTATTTGTTGCGCTGCCAGCGCCTGCTTTGTCAGGTTCTCCCACATTGCTCGAGTGATCCTTCCCATTGCTTTTGCTTCTGACGTGAGGTTCCCACTCCTAGGAAGGGCAGTTAACTTTTTTTTTCTCTCAGGGTCATTGTTGGTCCAGGCGTTCCAAGTACCTGGCTGTTTGGATCCTGTAAACTGCACCTGACAAAGTGGCTCATTCTAATTGATTCCTTGTTCCCACAGATTCCTCATCTTAGATATTGTATCTCGAGCATTAGCTGTGTTCAGAAACTTTTTCTGCTACCACTGCACAGTTCTGAGTTGGCTTCGCCTGGCACTGTTGTGTGACATTGTGCCAGTATATGTATACTGTGTTGCTGTGCCCAGGATCTGTTTTTTTCTGTACATTCAGAATGCTTTTGGATTGCCACCGAGCTTGAAGCATCATGCTTTACCCTCCGAAGGCTTCTGGCTTCAATCCCTGCTCAAACTGAAGAAGATAAATATGCATTTCGGACCCCCAAAAGGTGTGTTTGTACTGGCTTCCGGAGGACCACAACACAGAGGACTGCAGTTAGTTCCCAGCCCATGCACTTTAGGAGTGTGCTGTGAAACTATTGACCTATGTCCACAGTGGTGGAAAGGTTACACCTGCCATGTTCCCAGGTTTGTAGCTGAAGACGGCTGTGCTTGAAGAACCAGAATGTTCTCCAACCAAGGAGGCATAAGAAGATGATTCAGCATAGGAAAAGGTCCCACTCTCCTAGTGGTTCCTACAGACCTCACCTTTCAACCTTTCATGAAGCCGAGGTCTCGCTTGTGTTCTACGGATATAACTGTGGCATTGATATGATAGGTTATTTATAACGCGCTTAATACCCAGAGGTTTCTAAGCGCGGACCCGGGGATCGAACCCATGTTGCTCCGTGTCATCTTGCTTCCATGGCAAGCACGTTGCCGTTGAGCTATCCCCCGTGACTGGAGCCAGTGTGTGCCAAGAGCTGCAAACATGGAGTTGCACTTACACCTAAGGTACAAGTTCCCACTAAGTCCTCATTTCTGGAGGAGTTGGGAGGCTTTCTGGCAATAAATGCTTGATGTCTTTGCCAAGGGCCTGGCGTCAGTGGTAACCGGAGGGCCCACCACGCTTCCTGAAGCTGGCAGAGGGACCTACTCTGACTACACACCTGCTGGCTCTGTTCCTACTCCACCGATGGGCACCTCTCTGCTTCGTTTTGGCAACGTGCGGCTCTTCCTCTGCACCAAAGTCTTTGCGTCTATTCATTCCTTCTCTGTGTCCTTGGCACTGATGCCTCACTGGAATATGCCCCTCTTTTGAGAGGCCAATTTCATTAAATGATGACAGATATTTGTTGAGGGTGGTGATATCCCATGTGGTCTGGAACCGTTTTACTCCAGTATGGTAGAGGACTTTCCCAAGAAGTTTTATGTTGAGGTGAATGATCTACTAGACTTTTATAAGGCCTACAGGAGGCTAGTGGTTTTGAAAAATCTCCAGAGCTGAATATTCTTTGCTCACAGAAGCCTGGAAAACCCTAGTGTTAATTTCAGAGTACCATTGTCATGGTTGTGGAGATGTTGACTTTGTCTGCTCCAACTAAACCAAGAGTACAGTTGGACCTGACAAACATTTTGGTCTACAGTCCTCCATGGGAGACCCTTATGCCTTTCACCCCAACAATGGTCACTCCTTTCTTGGCAGCCTGGGGTAAGCCGGAGTCTGTCCCTGTGCTGGATCACGACCTTGCCAAAAAGCATCATCTGGCCCCATCAGATTTTATTTTTCTCTGCTCACTTCTCACCAGAGAGTTTGGTGTTTCAGGCCGCAACAGCTGGCTGAAAACCACACCCCTGCCCCCTGACTGGTAGTGCAAGAAGCTACATGCCATTGGCCGCAAAGTCTTTGCGTCCAACAGTCTTGCCTCGAAGGCAGTCAATGTCACTTGCGTAGTAGCCAAGTATACCTTTGGACTTTGTAGTGTGATCTCCAGGGCAGCAAATAACTTGCATACCAAGGAGATGGAGAGTTTTAACTCTCTAGCTGATGATGGTAAAGCGGTCACATGCCAGATCTTGCAGTTCCAGTCTGAACACAAGTGAAGTCATGGCACTTGCAAGGAGTAGCAGGTCTGTTCTGCAAAGGCAATCCTGGTTGAGGACATCAGGGTTCGCTCCCAATGTCCAGTCCAAACTCCTGGATTTATCGTTTGATATCAACATCTGCTTTGGAATGAAAGCAGATGCCTCACTCCAGAAACTCCAGACCTCCAAAGCCACTGCTAAGTCTTTGAAACAGACCGTTCAACAGTCTTTTTCCTTCACTCAGAAGTGTTCATTTGGACCATTCCCCTCTTTCACCCACTGAGGCATGAGCCAGGTACCCTTTGCCAAATAGCTGCAGCATTGCCTTCCCTCTCAAGGTAGAGGTAGTTTCATTGCAGGTGCCACCCCTGCACCAGCATCCAGTAGCAAGGCACTGTTAATTGGAATTCAATTTCTTTGCTCCTGTGAGAGGAAGGTTGTCCATTGTCCATAGCGTTGCACCACCTCCAATACCTGGGCATTCCACGTCATAATTCAGGGTTACTGCCTCCCTTTAGTTCAGGGTCATTCTGATTGCCCGATTTTGGGCCCTTTGTTGCTTCTGATCCCTCACCTAATGGAAAAGGTCTGTAAGCATCTAAAGAAATGCTCCTCGGAATTGGTGCCACGTTCAGAGGGAGGGAAGGCCTGGTACTCTCTTTTTACTTTCAAGTTCCAAATAAAAACCGTGGCCTGCATTCAATCATGTATCCAAGGCTCTTGAACTTGTACCTCTACAAGGACAAGTACAAGATCACCTTTGCCCAGATCTTCCAGGTCCTTGAACTGCAGTACAGGCTGGTCTCTCTGGGCCTCCAGGACGCCTACTTCCATCTTCCAATCCATCCAAAGCACAGGAAGTACCTAAGGTTTGTGGTTGGAAACACCCACTAATACTTCAGAGCTCTGCTGCTTGCTCTTTCCTTGGTGCTCAGGATTTTCAAAAAACTACTGGTCCATGGTCTTGGCGTCTCTCTGGAGGTATTAGGAATTTCCATTGCTGGAGCGCGGGGCAGGGATACACCTCTAGCCAATCTGTTGAAAAAAGTGTCCCCAAAAAACCTACAACCTGCTGATACCTCAAAGATCCACATGAGGGGGACAGTTTCGGGGGAGTGGCAACACAATCGCCAGGTGTAGCATGTTCTGGATCAGGCAATTGTTATTAGCAATAGTTTCATTTCAGGCATGATTAATCTGTCACACTATTATTGTATGCTCTTCAATTGTACCTGGATGGCAGAGGGGTAATGGGCTGCACCCTGTCACAATGATTGTTTATGAGAAAATCACATACTCTTACGTCCCGTCCCCTTTCCTACATACTGCATGGGCGTCCCTTCCAAGGGAGGGGAGACGGAACCTTTTTCACAAGAAAAAAACCTTCTTCCCCTTTAAATTTAGAGGTGTGGCCCAGGGAGCATATGCTGCCCTGACTCTGCCCTCCGACGCCACCCCCCCCCGTCCCCTTTTTCACGTCGATGGGAACGGGCCGAATTCACCAGTGCTCGTGGGTTTGGCTTTGGCCATATAATTCTACACGCAGATACTTCTTCACTTTGTCTTTTTTGTCTTCTATCATTCAGGTACTCAGCCCTCAGGCGTCACGCTCCTCCCCGGGGCATGTCGACTTCTACAGGGTTCAGCAGGTGTCCATCCTGCAACAGGCTCTTCCCAACTTCAGACCTCCACGCCCTCTGACTACGTTGCCTTGGCCCAGACCACGGTTGGCAATCATGTTCAGCTTGTGACTTGCTGTCCTCGAAGGCGCTGAAGGACAGATTAGCCAGGTGGAGGGAGCTCTTCCAGAGGATCTCAAGAACTTTGTGAAGCATCGAACCAGGCCCATGGAAGGGCCTGTATTTTCCAGCGCACCACGCAAGGGAGACTCCTTCCCAGGGACTCTCCCGCGTGGGAGGGACCGGCCAGGTCCTTCTACCAGCACGTGCCCCGAGCCTGCTACAGCTACGGGCCTTCGGGTCGAGGGGTCCTCTGGTCCTTCCGGGCGCAGTGTCGAGGGACCGGAAGGTTCTTGTACAGGGTCTACACCCTTTTACCGGCACAATGGCCGAGGGGCTATGCCTTAACACCGGTAATATGTCTGAGGGGGTGCCTATAAGCTAGTCTACCGACCTCCGGGTCGAGGGTGTCATACCTACCAGGCCGAGACCGGATGAGCAGGGTAGGCCTTGTGATCCACACGCGAGAGTCTTGGACGAGACCGGGCCCAGCAGGCTGGGCAACACATGGCAGGCAGCTCGACAAAATGGCTGCCACGCCAGAAAGGGCCACCCGTCCGACGCCATTCCACGAATTCGGCAAAGAACAAGTGTCAAGGTGGGACTGGTCTCAACTAGGTACGTGGCCTACAGTCTACCCTTCATTTATGCAGGGCAACTTTCCAGTGCATCCATATGGACAGGGTATGCAGTGGCTCCAGCTGCCCCCGCTACCCTGTCGGCACCCCCCTGCCACCTCTTTGGCCAGTGAGGAGGTGCTCTTCGAGAAGTTTCTCGGCCTCATGAGGTCACCTCAGATGTGGGTTATCATCAAAGACGCCATAAGGGAAGTCCTTCCCGCCATGCTAGCGGCACTACAGCCGCCTCCTCTGGCTTCACAGCCAACTCCGCACCTTCTGCCGCCTCCTCAGCCTCCAGTTGCGGTCCCTGTACCCCAGCCTCCAGTGTCATCTACCCCTCCTCCTCCACAGGATCCTCCAGATCTGCAGGATACGGACGAGTACGACGATCTAGACGTGCAATCTTCAGCCAGGGCCTTCCATGAACGTCTTGCTGGCCTGGCGGAGTACTTGAGCCTCCCCCAACCCGAGGTCGAACAGCCGGCAGAGGCGGTTCTGGCTGAAGTCCTCACGTGACGCCCCTCTGTCAGTACGGGGATTCCACTGCAAACCGATGTAGTCTCCCTGGCCAAGAAGGGTTGGGTCAAGCCCCACTCGGTCCAGCCGGTCAATCAACGCCTGAATGCCAAGTACAGGCAGATGGAGGGGGATACACTCTTGCTTTCGACCCTTCGTCAGCCACACTCCTTGGTGATTGCTGCGGCATCACTATGCTCCAAGCCTCAGTCGTCCTCAACCTCCTCCTCTGCGGCGCTGCTAGGCTAGGAGGAGAAGATCTTGGAGGCATACAGCAAGAAGATCTACTCCAACACCTCCTTGCACCTGCGTCAGGTCAACGCAGATGCCATGCCAGCTGCCGTCAACCAACGGTTATGGCGGGAAATTGCAGACTTCCTCCCGGAACTCCCCACCCAGTGCCAGTCACGCTTTAAGGCATGGCTAGCAGAAGCCAAGCTCGTGGCGCATGATCTCATGGAATCCACAGTGGCTCATATCGATACCTCAGGCCTTGCCATCTGTATTGCCACGGACATGAGGAGAACAGCCTGGCTCTGGGCAAATAAATTCAACCCAGATATCCAGGAGCACATTCTAGATCTACCGTTGGAAGGGAGGGACCTCTTCCACTCCTCTACAGACGCAGAGCTGGAAAAGAAGAACAGCTCACAAACGGCAAAGTCTTTATCCATTCTTACAAAGACCAAGCCCAAATCATACACCCAATCTCAGCAGCGCTTGGAGAAGGGTTGTACATATGGAGGGCTCTGCGGCTTCCAGGAACGCAGATCCAGGCAGCCGGACCGTTCGCCGTCTCAGAACCGGCGCAAACAACAAAAAAGGGGTGTGGGGTGAGTAAGGGCTTTTTCCAGTCCTGCTCCCCAGCCTCAGAGGAAAAGAAGGCTTGACATGCCCCTCCGGCTCAACGTGTCTCCGGTGGGGGGCTCTCCATGCACAATTCTGGTGCCAGAATTTCACTGACCCCTGGATCCTCTCCGTAGGATCCCTGTGGTACCGCCTTCCCATCCCAGCCTCTCCTCCCCGTCCCCTCCACTCCCACAGGTTGGGACAGCAACTCTTTTGGCGGAGATCCGGTCGCTCGCAGAGAGCCAGGCAGTGGAGGAAGTTCCAGACTCCCAGCAAGGCTTTGGCTTCTACTCCAGGATTTTCCCCATTCAGAAAGAACCATGTGGGCCTGAGAGTTGTGCTGGACCTTTCCACCCTCAACCTCTCCTTACCCCTGCAAAGATTCAAGATGATTGTGCCAGCTTTTATAGTGGAGACATTGGGCAAGGGAGACTGGATGTGCTCCCTAGACCTGAAGGACATGTACCTACACGTCCCAATTTGGCAGCCCCATCGTTCTTTCCTATGGTTCAGGATCATGGGCTACCATTTCCAATACAAAGTCCTCCCGTTTGGCCTCAACTCGGCCCCCAGGGTCTTTACCAGACTCATGAACGCTGTAGCAGCCCTCCTCAGAGCGCAGGACCTCCGCATCTACCCATACCTCGATGACTGGTTCATCAGGGCTACATCTCCGGAAGCGGTCCAGCACTCTTCCCATGCCCTTATGAACACACTGCATGACATGGGCTTCTCGCTCAACCTCAAGAAGTCTTAGCTGCTCCCTACGCAGACTCTGACATTCCTGGGATACATTTGGGACACGTGCTACGAGAGAGTTTTCCCGTCGGAAGACAAGATCTCGGCCATCAAGAGGCCCACCGCCCACTTCCTCAGCAGAGAAGTGACCTCGGCATGGTAGTACCAACATCTCCTGGGTCTACTAGCGGCGGTTCTGTTAGCCGTGCCGCACACAAGACTAAGGATGAGAAGGATTCAGCTGCACTTCTCGGCCTTATGGAGTCAGGAGTGGGGCTCTCAATCCGAGATGATCAATGTTCCTCCATCTCTCCACCCGAACCTAACTTGGTGGTCCATGAACCCCAACCTATGGACGGGCAAACCGTTCTGGCCGCCCTCTCTGCAGGCCACTATCACCACAGCCTCCTTGCTCTGGCTGGGGAGCCACCCTGGACGATCTCTCGGTACACGGCACCTGGACTTGACAGGAGCAGGAATACCACATCAATTGGTTGGAGCTGAACACCATCTGGCTAGCACTCAGAGTATTCCTACCACTTCTCAGGGGAAGGTTGTCCTCATCCAGCCAGACAACTCGACCAGCATGTACTACGTCAACAGGCAGGGAGGCACCAGAGGCCCTCCTCTGTGTAGACTGGCTATCGGCATGTGGGAATGGGCCTTGGAAAATGAAATGTACTTCTCGACAGTCCACCACTCGGGCGAATCCAACCTGGAGGCGGACAGGCTCAGCAGACTGGGAGCAGACAAGAGTGGCAGCTAAACAACCTCGTTATTCAGGAGATTTTCAACAACTGGGGTCACCCCCAAGTGGATCTCTTTGTCCCCAGTTCGCATCCTGGCAGGGTCAGGGCCCCGTCTCTCTGGGCGACGCATTTCACCTCCAGTGGACCGGCATGAAGGGCCTATGCCTTTCTGCCCACACCCCTGATCCACAGGGTAATTTGCAAGATCAAGGAGTCGCACCAACTCCTCATCATTCTGATTGCTCCATGGTGGCCAGCCAGACCATGGTTTTCGGATCTTCTCAGCCTCTCGGAGGTGCCCTCGATACATTCAGTTGTGATCGACCATGCTGTATGGAGGAAAGGGGATGGAACTTAAGAGTAATTATAAGTAACTCACCGTAGTGAATAACGTACTCTTAGTCCATAGTCCCCTTTCCTCCATACGTCCCACCAACCTCCCCCCTAATAATACTGGTGTCATTAGGCGATGTTAAATCTATTGTCGACGCGTCAGTGGGTGACGTGTGGCGCCGGAGGGTGGAGTCAGCAGCGCATGCTCCCTGTGACGCTCCCCGCACGCCTCAAAATTTAAAGAGTAAGGTTTTTTCTGGTGAAAAAGGTTCTGTCTCCCGTCCCTTGGAAGGGACGCCCATACAGTATGGAGGAAAGGGGACTATGGACTAAGAGTAAGTTAGTCACTACGGTGAGTAACTTATAATTTTTCGGCTACCCCTTCTCATATTATGTGCACATTAAGCATGTACTTTTGAGACAGGCCTTCCCTCTTTGTTCCACCATGACACTGCTTTTTTAATACTGATTTGCAAATGTTTATCTTAGCCACTAAGTGGCATAATGTAAATGCATGCAGGCTCCATCATGGAGTGAGTGGTGCCCCTTGCACTAGAAGTGACATCTGTACATATGGCGTTCCACATGATCCCTCTGATTGGATGTTTTCTTTTGCACATTCAGGCGCTGTTCTTTTTCTTTTCGAGAAACTGCTTTCAATGGATTGCATTTTCACACAGATTCTTCATCTGGATAGATCATCACTTCAGTACCAGCTGCTTGAAAAATGTCAACAGGTTGTGCAGTGCGGTTTGACCTCCTCTCTCAACCTCTTCATGCCTCAAACGCACCACTCCAACTCCGGACGTGACGTCAGTAGGAAATCTACATAGTCACTAAGCTCCCATACCTCAGTTCCTATTTTCCGCATGTTGTTTTGGAGCACAGTTCTGAAAAATATTTGGTAAAAATAGTTTTGATACTGACATATCGGTCCCAAGCCATTGGTTTTTAAGCAGTGCAAGGACTGCATCTCAGAAATGTCCATCACAGACCCACCCAACATCTGTGTGTGGTGTCTCAGGATGGAGCACGACGTCAAGCAGTGCGGCTCCTCCGCATATGAATTGGAAGGCGCTCCAAGAACGCTCAGCAAAGTTGGTGCTCGGCAGTCCCCCTTAGAAATTCCCAGCCCAGTCAGCCACCAAATCTTCACGTGACGACACTGAAGAACCTATGCCCGAGAAGGAAGACCAGCATCAAAAAAGCAAACAAAATGTCTCGTTCTCAAAGAGTCTCACATTCATTGTCTTTGTCCCCACACAATAAGAAAATAAGCGCAAGCATAGGCTCGGCTCTTCAGAGGAAAGGGGTAAGTTGTACGTGCGCAGGGAGGGGTGGGAGAAATTTAAGCAGCAGATGCTTCAGATTTGTATGAAAGTCACTGCAGGCATGTCTCGGGCCTTGATGCCTCGGGCACCAGTTGTGCCTGTAGGATTCGGCGCCAAGGTGTCCAAATGAAGTCTCACACCCTCGAACTGGACTTCAACTCACTCGAAGCCAGCTCTGTTGCTGTTGGTCCTCGAGGCATTGATGCTGAGCATCCCTGTCTGGCCTGCCCCTTCCACCTCGACAGTGGACCAGAGCTATTGGCCGGAGTGCAGGTTGTGGTCCTTTGAATCCATGAGAACTATCTTCAACGAAAAGGCGGGGGATCCTGTCTTTTAGATTGGAGCCAATTGGGGGGTGAGGGGGAATAGGGTTACAGCATATGCCAGACTGTCATGGACCAGGATAACTTGTCAGCACTGCTGAGGGGTTGCATGATACAAACTAGCTCAACTCCTCGCCCAACCTAGAAAAGCAGCAGGTGTCACCCTATGCCCAAAACAGAAAGATGGTGGAAAGGGTAGTGGTGGCACTTAACCCAGGCACACCGTCCAAGCTTTTGTAGTCCTACGATTTGACCGACATCTTGGACAGGGGTCCACAGTCTGAGAGCTCTGCCCTTCAACGCAGCAATTTCAGACCTGTTTGCCCCGTTATGCAGCACCCATGTTTCATGCTGGTGGTTGATGCAAACATTGCAAAGAAGTATAAGCCGGCTGGGGGGAATTTGCTCTTTCTGATGACTCATCCAACCTTTGGTCCAGTCTGCCAAGGTGAGTTTAAGGCCTGCAACGCCCATGACGAATCTCTGAATGGATGGGGAGTTCAGGAAGACCGACACCCCTGCGAAAAAGTCATTGCGTCAGCGAGTATGGCACTCAAGGTCATTGATACCATTTTATGGAGAGCGATTTTGAGGCAGTGGACCATCTCCCAGCAGGTGAAGTGACGGATGGGTAGGTGGACCTAATCCCCTACTGCAAGGAAGAGGCATAGCAAGCCGTCTAGACAGTTCTTGACACTCAAGATTGTAACGGCCAATCGACGGGCACGTTGAGGGTGCTCTGGAGGCTGTCGTAACTCCATGGGTCGTGATGCTCTCTGAACGTGCAGGCAAAACTGCTTGATATGGCCTTGGACAGCGAGCACTTCTTTGGGCCGAAGGCCGACGAGCCTCTGGAATGCTTCAGAGTCTTAGCTCCTAGCAACATAATTAAGCCCGGTTGCTGCACAGATTAAATTCAAATCTCTCTGCATCAGCCAAAAGGCTGTCTGAGCCCAGGCACCACACTATCGTCAACTTTATCTTACTAAATACTCTCCCTCTAGACCTCGTCGTTCCTGTGGCACCAACTCTTTGTGTGTACAATGTTTTGCTAAACAGAGGGTAGGTGGTCGATCGCTTTCCTCAGCTGGCTCCCTGCTTTGGAACAGCAGGACCTTCTCAAATTCGGGAATCTCCTCAAGACTTTACTCTTTACCTCCTCCTTCCCGTCCTCTCTCCTCTGCCAATCTCACAGTTGCTGTGATTGGTGTCCTGGGCCTTTATGCATCTTCAGAGCCACTGACCTCCCACACCCAATCGCCCCAGCTCCTGTCTACCCTCAGCACTTACCTTGGCACACCCTCTACCCTGGAGGCTCGCACTTATACCTAACGCGGCTCCAGGCCGTATAGCATTTACCATACCATGCACTGCAACTGTGGCTCACCCATGAGCTCAGACACCCCAGCACTTACCCCTCTTCCCTCCTCCTTGCTGCACTTGCACGTTCTCAATAATCACAAGGCATAGTAGGTTTGTCCTTTTTTCCCTTTTCCCTCCACTGCTTTTCATGTTGTGTTTTTAATGTGCTTCACTCCCTTGTTACCTCCCTTTGCCCTGTTGGCGTTTTGGAACAGTATTTTACTTGCAAGGTTTGATCAGATTTAACAGAGTTTGTTTCCCTGGTCATAGACCTTACATGTGAGTCAGGGACACTATAATGGCAATATGCCATCACCTGTTTTGGCAACCCACAAAGGCACTTCTTTTCAGAGGACAAATACTGCATTTCATCCATCCCATGGGATCTCACCACCCTGGGCCCTGTCTTCTCCGAGGTGATGCTCTTTTAGAGGAAGAGCCAAATACCCTTACCAGAAGCTCCGCCCCCATGTTGCCTATATGTTGGGAACCGGAAATTGCGACATGGGCAGTACCAGTGAGGATACCGCAAAGAATCCTTGGGACAAGGTATCCATTGAGAAAACCCTTTATGCATTCACAAAGAAATAACGGTCTTCTGGAAAAAATCCTGGAAGAAGTGTGAAAATGAATGGGAAAGAAGACTGGTGATGTCATACGCAGCAGAATTGATGCACTCAAAAAAAAAGATACAAATGAAGAAGGAATAGACATTCTATAAGATTTTTTTTAACACTTTTTTTATTTTTTATTAGTGGTCCAGAAGATAAATAACACAGTTACAGCTTTACCTTACAGCTATAAATAAACATGACAAAATAGAAAATCGGTACAGATATCATACATCTCATCAAGGTGGTACGTTTACATAGCTTCATCTTCATCGGAGACCATATCACACAAAAACATTCTGAAGGGCCCCCAAATATCTTTAGGTCTGTTAGCCGATGGGCGGGTGAGGACAAACTGTTCTTCAGCCTCATTTACATATGTCAATTCCCGGAGGAACTGCTTTACAGTGGGTGGCGCAGCATTCTTCCATTGTTGTAGAATACATTTTTTGGCAACTGCGCACGAGACATTAAATAGTCTTCTGATTTTTTCGGAGCACTTGCCTATATCTCCGAATAAATATTTCTGTGGGATCAATGCCGGGGGGGATTTGTGTAATTTCCTCAAGGATATCCGGCACCTCCCTCCAGAAGCCAGCCACCACCGGACAGGCCCAGTACATGTGGAATGAACCAGCCTGATCCGCCTTGCATTTGGGACATTAACAATCTGGAACAAACTTTGCTATTTTGGCCAGGGTGTAGTGCAATCTGTTTATAATTTTAAATTGTATTAGGCGTAGCCCAGCGTTCAGAGAATCCTTCTTGGTAAGGGAACAGTACCTTTCCCAGGTCTTATCGTCTATAGGGATTTGGAGATCATTTTCCCATTTACCTTTGATCAGGTTGGTCGAGGGTGTGTGTGCCTGTATTACAGTGTACAGACTGGACATCCCCAATCTGTCGCCAGCCGTTATCATTTGCACGCATGGGTGCGTAGGGGGTTAATCGGGGAAAGACGCCCAGTACCTCTGGAAGGCCGATCTCATACGATAGTACTGCAGTGTCCTAAGTGGGCCCCTGCCAAGCGCCCCATGATCAGCTGAAGGGCCGCAAACTTCCCATCTATAAACATATCCCCCAGTTTCATCTCGCCACTGGGATCCCAGGCCTCACGTAGGCTGGCGTTGTGTGTTGGTGGCATGTTAGGATAGTTCCAGAGGGAAACCACAGGATTATACGGGGCCAGTACTCCCAGTCTCTTAAATACGATATGATATGGCATTTGTAATGCGCCTATACACAAGTGTTTCATATATACATAGCTTTCCATGCGCCAATTGTACAGCTCACCGGGTTGAAGTCGCATGAGTCCCTGTAGTGTGCATCAAAGATTACGGACTGTATGTTCGTGGGGGAAGTGGTGAGCTCCTCTACCTCCACATGGGGGGGGACCCTCGTCTTTGGAATACCAATATTTTGCGAACTGGGCCTGGGAAACATAATAATACAGTTCAAAGTTAGGTGCTGCTAAGCCGCCTGCGGAGTACGGTTCAGTTAGTTTTTCGCACCCTATTCTTGGCGTCTTCCCATTCCAAAGAAAGGTCATCGCCATAGTCCTGAGTTTATTAAAGAAGGGTCTTCCTGGCCATATCGGGATGTTCACGAATAGGTATAATAGCTTGGGCAGGACTATCATTTTTAGGACTGCTATCCTACCATGCAAAGACATCGGCAGGCGGTCCCATAACAGAAATGTAGTCTTCAAGGCCTGTAGTGTGGCATCGTAGTTGTCTGTGTACAGCGTGTGTTTCCCAAGCGAGACAAGTATCCCCAGATATCGGATGGACTCCCCAGACCATTTCAGACCACACATGGAGCCGGGGCAGCCGGCTGATGGTGTGAGGGGGAAAACCTCCGACTTGTCTCCGTTTATGAAGTACCCCGAGTGTGCGGTGAACTCTTGAATCTCAGCCATGATAGGTGCTAAGTTGTTTTCTGGTTCACGGATATATAAAAGCATGTCGTCCGCGTATAGCGAGATTAGCTGAGTAGCCCCTTTAAGGATGATCCCCATGTTGGAGTGTCGCAGTCAGACCGCTATAGCCATTGGCTCTATTGTTAAGGCAAATAGTATGGGCGAGAATGGGCAGCCTTGCCTGGTGCCCCTTCCCAAATCCGAAATTGACTGGTTGGTCAATACCCGCGCCCCAGGTTCCGTGTAGAGTAATTCCGCGTATCTAATGAAGTTGGGGCCAACACCAAATGCCTCCAGCACTGCCAGCAAGTAGGCCCACGACTCAGAATCGAAGGCCTTTCCCGGGTCTAATGATACGGCTACAGCGTTTCTGCCCGGGTCTATTTGGGCCATAATACCAAAGAGCCTATGAAGGTTAAGAGCCGTAGATCTAGTGGGGATAAACCCATTCTGGCTAGGGTGTTCAAGGGTAGGAACTGCCGGCAGAAGCCTACTGGCTAGTACTTTTGCAAATATCTTAGCATCTGTGTTGATAAGAGATAGTGGCCTATATGATGACATGTCCTGGGGCGGGCGGCGCGGTTTAGGGAGATCAGTTATCGGGGCCTCGCTCATGGACGGGGGCAGTATTTTACATTGGAGGGATTCCTCCCAAACCCGCAATAACAATGGAACGAGTTCCGCACTAAACTCCTTGTGGGGCTTTACTGGATGCCAAGTCTTTAATCGCCTCAGCAAGCTCGTCAGTAGTGAGAGGTTGGTCCATTGCCAGGCGGGTCTCTTCGGGGAGTTTCGGCATTGTCAGCGTCTCCAAGTATGCCCTGATTTCCGTGATAGTCTTAGTGTCTCTATTGCTATACAGATTTTGATAAAAATTTAGCAAACTCAATATTGATCTCGCTCTCATTCAGTAAAACCTCTCCGCCAGACGTTTGTATACTAGTAATTCGATTAGGGTGCCTGTCCTGTTTCAGTAATTTAAACAGTGTCCTTCCCGCTTTGTTACCCTCACCATATTTACGGGCTTGGACCGGGGCCACCATGTACTGTACTTCCCTAGCAGCTAGTCTACCAAATTCCTGGAGATGTTGTATTCCAGCAAGTATGGCCTTACCATGTGTACGAGCGTACTCGTCCTCAAGTTTCCCCAGTTCGTCCTCAGTTTGGGTCACGTCAGCCCTAACCCCTTTCAGGAGACCCGCGGATTTGGATAGCAGCGTCCCCCTAGCCCAGACCTTAAAGGATTCCCATACCGTGGAACATCTATCAACTGAGCCCATATTAATTTTGAGGAACTCCGCAATTTCGGTGTGTAGCCCCTCCACCACCCCAGGGTCACTCAAACTCCCCGGGCATCCTGCATCTTCTGGGAGATCTAGGGCAGTTTTGAATTGCAACCTCAAGTGTTATTGGGGAGTGGTCAGACAGTGTATGGGGCAGTATCTCACACGACTTTGTTACAGCAAGCATAGCGGGGGAAACAAACCAATAATCAATTCTGGACTCTGAATCGTGCACCGAAGAGTAGTATGTGTAGGCCTTTGCTTTCGGATGCATCACTCGCCAAGCGTCATCGGGGGAGAGCTGGTAAAGGACATGTCGCAAAGTTAGAACAGCCCTACTTGGTGCTCTAACGACCGTGCTGGATCTGTCCAGTTTAGGATCCATAGCGATGTTGAAGTCCCCACCCCACACTGTAGTAGGAATATCAATGGCAGATAGCAATTGGTATGTTAGTATAAAAGGCAGGGTCATCAATATTCGGGCCATATGTGTTTACCAGTAACATCCGCTGTCCTGCAATCGAGCCCCACACCAGAGCATATCTACCAAGGGGATTTAACTTATGGCCATCTGGGCGAAATCCCAGATTTGGATGTATGAGCGTGGCGACACCCCTGGACTGAGATGAGTAGTTTGTACAAAACCTGGATTTGCCCCAGCCAGGAAGTATGCACTCATTACTAGTATAAACGGTATATGTTTCTTGCAGCATAACAATTTGAGCGCCATGCCTGACAATATAATTTCCAACCTTCTTGGACATCAACCGATTATTCAGTCCCCTTACATTCCATGACCACAGTTTAACCATTAATGTGTGGTCTAAGTCTTACGTAGAAATGTTCAAATAGCATCTCCAACCTCTTGGATGTATCTTTCAAATAACATGGATTGTGTCAGAATCTCACAGACCACTTGTTTAACCAATAACCCATAACCAGTTCCCCAGATAGCCCTCCCAGGGCAAGGTGCCATAACGTGGGGGGCCTTCCCCAATTCAAACCATGGGATATTGCATTGACAACAACCCAATCCAAACTCGCCATCCCGTCCACCACCCTCATCGTCTCCCCCAACTTGACGATGTCTATCCCTCAACTCGTGGAATATTTCCAGGGTAGTCATGTTGCCTCACATGACCGCCATCCCCGGCTCCCATCCACCACCAAACACAGAAGATGGCCATCTTTTGTATCAATTTACCAGGGACCCTGAAGTAAGGCCCATACCAGCTGCAATCAGATTAGTAGAGTGCGCACATCTTAGTCTGCCGGCCGGGGTCTATTGTTCGGCACAGGTCGTCCCTTCCCCCGCCCCCCCCTTGGCGGGAGGGGAATAGAGGACTCAATGTAAGACAGGGCTTCAGACGGGTTTTCAAAAAAGTGTGCCCTTTCTGCATGCTGAATTCTCATTTTGGCCGGGAACATCAAGGCGTATGTGATCTGTCGTGCTCTATGGAGTTTCTTAACCGGTTCATAAGAGCGTCAGTTTGCCTGGACAGAGGCAGAGAAATCTGGTTATATATGTATACGGTTCCCCTCATATTGCAATGTACCGGCCTCCCGTGCCAACCGAAGGATTGTATCCCTGTCTGTAATTCAGGAGGCGGGCAATTATTGTACATGGAGGGGCTCTTGGTTTGGGTACCGGTGCTAGAGTACGATGCACCCTCTCCACCAGGAAATGCTCAGAGAGCGATTCGGGCCTGAATAAGGTTTTGAAAAGTTCTTCCACATGTTTCTCCATTTGGCCCCTGCCGAAGGATTCTGCCACTCCGACCACGCGGACATTGTTCCTCCTTCACCTGGATTCGAGGTCCTCACATTTGCTCTGTAGTTTGTTCATCGTGTCTTTGATGTAGGATATATCTCGACTGTGGTGAGCAATAGTATCTTCGTTCACTTATCCTGCTCTCAGTCTCTGTGACACGTGCACTCTCCTTGTCTATTCTGGCTCTCAAGGAGCCAATGGTGGCAACTATTTTGTCCAGTTTAGTGTTCACTGCAAGGAATCCGTTCTGTACTAGTGCGGTCAATTTATCTTCTCTATCCATCCCGTCTTGCTCGCCCTGAGCACCCTCATCCGGATATGTGTCCACCGGCACAGCGCGACTAGACGTGTTGGTAAACGTGTCCATAGGGCCCTTCTTCCTGCCAGCAGGGGTTTTGGATGTCCTGTTTGACTTGCTTGGCTCCCCCATACCTACACCGAGTCGCGTGTGTATATTGGGTATGTCACAAAAGGTCAGGAGGGTCCAAACCACGGACCGTGGGCAAGGGCCAGCGTACCTCCAAGCATCACGGCTAGTATAGGAGAACCACGAGGTTCGGCCAAGCCTGCAGGGCGTATAAAGAAAGGCCGCATAGCAGCGGTATGGCGGCGGTGAGGCACCACTTCAATCAACAGAGCTGAGCTCGCCGAGCTGCCCGGTGTGTCCCAATCGGCTTCACAGAGTGTTTACAGGGATCAGGAAGAGCGCAGCCCCAAATTAGAAGATCTCGATGAAATGACTGCCAGGGGCATCCAGCGTATAAAAGCGCTTCATGTGTTGAAACACGGCAGGGAGCTGTCAGGAGCAGCCTTTGCGGCAAGACTGGCACACCGCGTCCTTACTTGATTGTCCAGCTCCGCTGCCTGCGGGTCTATGTGTGGGCGGGAGCCACGATACTCCGCGATCAAGGAGAAGGAGGCAGTCGAGTATCGAGCAGGTCGGCGCCAAGGGCCAGATTAGAGCCGGGGCTTCCACAGGAACGACAGGCACCTCCAACCGCCACCTCGTGAAGAGTGCGGGCCGGATAGCAGGGCCGGGCGAGAGCCGCCAGCATAGACTCGGCCGACTTGCGGCCTGCAGCGCTCAGCAACCACGGCTGCCGGGTAGATTCCCCTGTCCCCAGGTACCGCGCGTCGGCACGACACCAATGCTCGCGCCGGCGGGTTTGTTGACAGCCAGATCTCAGCAGTCCGGTACCACAGCGGGCTCAGATTTTCACAATTTGTGGATGAGTTCACCGGCAACCGCTACAGCAGGTTTCAGCCCTCTAGACAGCCTATGAACGGGTCTTCAAGCGCAGGATCTTGTGATGAAGGAGCAGAGGGTTTAGGCGGCCATTTTCTACGTGCGCAACAGCGCCCCCCCAACATTCTATAAGATTTTAGGATGAAGTATCATTTCGGGATCAAAATGAAGATTGCTTGTGCGAAGAAACACTGAAGAGAATGCAAAGTCATTTTACAATTGTACAGATGCTGTAACGCAAGTAGACAAAGTAATCCTGAGGCTGGCTATGTAGTAAATAGATTGCGGCGATGTGCCAATGTATATTCATAAGAATTTATTGAATCGGGATGTTCCACAATGCACTTTAGCAAACTTGAACCCCATGAATGGAAAGGGCTTGAAGTGTGGTGCAGTTAAAAATAGCTGATAATGAAAGAGAATTCAAGTAAGGCTGGCTGGCCCAGCATCAAGCGTTTGGGCCACAATGAGCCTGGTTATCTATCAAGAAGCTGCATGAACGTGCGAAAGAAACCAACTCTGGTCGAGGTGTAATGGAAAAACACTGAAGTGCCAAGAGTTTCATTTAATAGTATTTTATGCAACGAAGAGCTCAAAACCGTGGTGTCCAGTCACATGGTCACATGGTCAGATGGAAATAGACTGTGGGTCGAGCTACACCGACTGTGGGTCCCTCTTTCACAAAATCCCCTCCTGGTTTCCACAAGGAGCTGAGCGGACCGAAAGCGACGGTGCCCGGTTGAGGAGGAGACGATCCTAAGGGTCAGGAGTTGAAAAGCGAATGAGTACTTTGAGAAAGGTGGCAAAAATGAATGAATAATAATTTGGGAAAGTGATAATGGGAAGAAAGTAACAGAGGGTGTTTGGGTATTTAGTTGATGATGAAGAGGGTCAAAATAAAGGTGTATGACAAGGAGTGTCATAGAAAAGCCCAGATTCCTACGTTCAAGGAATTTGTCGAAGTTATTTCAAAAATCTGAGTGGATGTAACGCTCACCTGGTTCCCCCGGAGGCGCAGGTCTTGATCTGGCGAGGATACTGTCTTCAGTGTTAGGCGCAGGGTTTGTTTTGCTCCCGGACTGGGCCCCCTTCCCACCGACAGTTTAAGCTGAAGAGTGAGATGTCTACAAGGGTAAACCAAGGTATTAGTGTTTGGAAGATTCGGAAAGTTTCTAGCCCCTCTCGCCCTTTCTTTCCCCGTGGAACTGGGTTGATATTGCGCTTACCTTATATAGGTAAATGCCGGGCTCTCCATCCTGCGTCTTGTGCAGGGGCGCTGGATCCAGTTACTTCACTGGATGCGAGCTCTGCCTCTTGATAGCAGAGGATTTGCTGAGAGCGAAGACGCCGTTAATGCACGAGCGTGCCTTGTAAGTATTAAAGTTCCTTTTGCATTGTTCTCTTCTCCTTCAATTGTCTTAAGTCTGTAAAGTCTATGTCTTTCCTTTTTCAGATGCTGTGACGATGAAGATTATCCTTCTAATGGCACATAAGTAGAAAGACTGCACTAGCGCTGGAGAATGCTCCATAATGTCTCTTTTGTCTTTGCAGGTGCTGAGGTGCAGCGCGAACAGATTGAAAGCGACGGATAAGCAGTCTTGTAACTAAGCGTTACTAACCGATGTATCTTGCCTTGCAGGTGCCGGAATGCAGCGCAAGCTGAGTTGGAACGGGCGTAACACAGGTAAGCAGAACTTGTAGTTGAATATTACTGACCGATGTTCTCTCTCTTTGCAGATGTCGGATGCCGGAAGAGAAAGGCAGAAAAAGGCGCCTTGGATGCTGCCGTTGGATTAGGTAAGTAGATTTGCTGCCTTTACTTTAGCCTAACCTGTGCCTTTGTTTTGCAGGAGCTGCAGAAGACTGAAGAAGACTGAAGATTGGATTCCAGCAGGTTATTTCGTGTTCACAGGATCTGGAGCTGGAGGTTTCCTGGAGCTGACACGGTGAGCGTCCTGCTGCAAATGCAGAATAACGCGAAGCACGTGAAACCAATCGGGTGTGGTTTAAATAGCCTTCTGTAGTGCTTAGGCGTCTCCTTCCACGGCCCCACCCAGGTAAGAAAAGAGTTCCAGATTTCTAGAAGAGTTCCTGTGTTCTGCTTCCAGGGAGTGGCTCCTGCTCCACCCAGACAGAAAAAGTAGTTCCAGGCAGAGAAGGATCAGGAGACCAGTTAGCTGGTAAGTAAGCAGCATGGTCTGCTACAGGTAGGTCCACCAAGCACTCTTATCTAATATGAGCCCGGCGCTTCCTGTGCCGGGACCAGTCACCATCATGAGCCTGGCGCCACTGGCGCCAGGACAAGGTCCAGAGGGTCCCTATAGGGACTGGCTGGTTCCTGGGATCAGAGTCATGGGCCTGCTTCCAAGGTCGTGGGGCAAGTCCTGACCCCTTGGAAGCAGGGATCATGACAGCACCCCCCCTCAAGGCCCCTCCCAAGGTTGACTTCTCCGGAGGTCTTGGTTTGTTAGGAAATGTCCGATGAAATTTCTTGATTAGTCGGGGTGCGTGTACATGTTCTGCAGGTTCCCAAGATCTTTCTTGGGGGCCGTAGCCTTTCCAGTCAATCAGGTAGTGTAGTTTTGATTTGGAGATCTTGGAATCCAGGATATTCTTGATTTCAAACTCTAGTTCTCCGTCAACTAGGATAGGTTCAGGAGATTTAGTCAATCGGGTTTCTGGTTGAACTGGTTTTAGTAGTGAAACATGGAAGACTGGGTGCATTTTCATGCGAGGGGGTAAATCCAACTTGACCGCTACTGGATTTATTATGGCAGTAACAGAGTAGGGTCCCAGGTATCTTGGGTTAAAGGTGCGTGGTCCCTTTAGGGGTAAATATTTGGTAGATAACCAGACTTGATCTCCAATTTGGTATTGAGGGGCTTCCTTTCGATGTTGATCTGCCCCTTTCTTGTATTGTTCCTTGGCCCTTTGAAGGTGGGTAGTAGCTTCCTTGAAGGCTTGGGTGATGGTTGAATGTAGGTGGTCAACTGCTGGTGTTCCAAGATCCTGAGGTGGATCCAGGTTAGAGGTTCGAGGATGATTACCATACAAAAGAAAAAACGGGGTCTTTCCGGTTCCAGAGTGGACTGAGTTATTGTAAGCGTACTCGGCTATCCAAAGGATGTCCTTCCAAGTTCCTCCTGTCTGTTGCAGCATGCAGCGTAGGTACTGTTCCAAAGTCTGATTGGTCCTTTCGGTCTGACCATCGGTTTGTGGGTGGTGACTGGTGGAAAGCCTCACATCAATTTGAGCTAACCGACAGCAACTCCGCCAGAAGTGGGAGATGAATTGACTTCCTCTGTCTGAGATTAAAACTGAAGGAAAGCCGTGCAACCGAACGATGTTTTCAAGAAATTCTCGAGCCAGGATTGCTGCTGACGGTAACCCCTTTAGTGGGATGAAATGTGCCATTTTTGAAAATAAGTCTACGATTACCAGGATTGTATTGTATCCGGAACAGGGAGCTAAGTCGGTGATAAAGTCCATGGAAAGGGTATGCCAGGGATGAGGTGGGATTTCAAGTGGTTGTAAGAGGCCTGCTGGTTTTTCCTTAGGACTCTTGTTCTGGGCGCACACTCCACAGGACATGACAAAGTTTCTGATGTCTTTTCTCCAAGATGGCCACCAAAAGTGACGCTTGACCTTTTCCGAGGTCTTGGCCATACCCGGGTGTCCTTCCATTAAGGAGTCGTGATAACAAGAGATGACCTGATTTTGTAAGCTGGTACAGGGTAGATAAAGTCGTTCCTTGAAGTATAATAAGTCGTTCTTTACTGTGAAGTCTTCCCCCCGAAGCTGCTATTTTTGTATGTCCGTTGGAGTTACAAGTTGTTTAACCTGGGTTTCAATTTCTTCAATGGATTGCATGCTGATCAAACCCAGGATTCTTTGTTCAGGAATAATAGGTACGAGCTCAGGGTTAACCATGTGTTCCTCTACTCCGATTCGAGAGAGGTCATCCGCTTTACCATTCTTATTGCCTGGTCGGTAGGTGATTATAAAATCAAATGCGGCAAAAAATAATGCCCAGCGAAGTTGTCTGGAGGATTGAGCTTTGGCTGATTTAAGATACTGTAGATTACGATGGTCAGTAATGACAGTGACTGTGTGTCGGGCTCCTAAGAGATAATGCCGCCAGGCCTTAAAGGCGGACTTAATAGCCAACAGTTCCTTATCGGTAATGGTGTAATTGATTTCTGGGGCTGATAATTTACGAGACCAAAACGCCACGGGGTGCAACTGGTTGGTTTCTGGATCTCTTTGTGAAAGCACTGCTCCCATAGCAAGGCTGGAGGCATCGGTCTCGACGATATAAGGTAGGACAATCTCGAAGAAAGTGCCCTGAGTTTCCGCAATAGAGGCATAATTGCAGTTGTCTCCTCCTTTCCCTCTCCTTTTGGGTTAAAGGTCCTTTTACACCCCCTATTTGCATGGGTTCCACGGAATCAGTTCCTTTCGTAGAACTTTGTGGCCTTGAAAAAAGTCGGGTTTCAAATCTGGATCGATCGGCTTTCCGATTCTGAAGTCGATGATCCAATTGCACTACCAGATCGATATATTCGGAACAGTCTTGTGGAGGATTTACCACTTGAGCCAGAACGTCTTTTAATTCCCCACGCAGACCTCTGTAAAACAGTGTGATCCTCTTATCCTCCGGCCATCTGGTTTCCACCACTAGTCTGTTAAATGATGCAATATAAGTCAGAAGATCTTGATTGCCCTGTCGTAGCGAAAGAAGTTCATTGTCCAAGGCCTGTCCCTGATAGTGCCTTGCGAACAGTTTCTCCATACTGGCTTGGAAGTCCTGGAAGTTATGGAGAATGGGGTCATCTTGAGACACTAAAGGAACAGACCAATCTGCGGCACTGCCACTGAGATAAGAGCACGAAGGCCACTTTAGCCTGGTCCGTTGGAAAAGCGGCAGGTCTGCACAAAAAGTGCAAGCGACATTGATTGAAGAACACAGCAAACCTTTTTGAATCACCTGAAAAGCGTTCGGGCGGAGCCAAAGGTATATTTCCTGGTAGATTGATTTGTACTGGATTCGAGGAAGCTGGGGGAGCGTGGCCCCCACTTGGGGTTGGTAGAGGAATTTTTCCAGCTTGGGCTTGCAGCAATTGTCTAGCCAAATCGTCTGTTCGCTCTTTGGAGACCACTAACTCCCTCCTTAGGGCATTTGTTTCCTGACGTGCAGCGTGTACTTCCGCCCTCAACTCCCCGAGTAATTGGGCCAACTGGTCTGTGTCTGAGGTTTCCATTGCGCCTGGGCGGGAATTTTGTGGTAAGGCTTTGCGTTCTGTAACGCTCACCTGGTTCCCCCGGAGGCGCAGGTCTTGATCTGGCGAGGATACTGTCTTCAGTGTTAGGCGCAGGGTTCGTTTTGCTCCCGGACTGGGCCCCCTTCCCACCGACAGTTTAAGCTGAAGAGTGAGATGTCTGCAAGGGTAAACCAAGGTATTAGTGTTTGGAAGATTCGGAAAGTTTCTAGCCCCGCTCGCCCTTTCTTTCCCCGTGGAACTGGGTTGATATTGCGCTTACCTTATATAGGTAAATGCCGGGCTCTCCATCCTGCGTCTTGTGCAGGGGCGCTGGATCCAGTTGCTTCACTGGATGCGAGCTCTGCCTCTTGATAGCAGAGGATTTGCTGAGAGCGAAGACGCCGTTAATGCACAAGCGTGCCTTGTAAGTATTAAAGTTCCTTTTGCATTGTTCTCTTCTCCTTCAAAAGTCTTAAGTCTGTAAAGTCTATGTCTTTCCTTTTTCAGATGCTGTGACGATGAAGATTATCCTTCTAATGGCACGTAACTAGAAAGACTGCACTAGCGCTGGAGAATGCTCCGTAATGTCTCTTTTGTCTTTGCAGGTGCTGAGGTGCAGCGCGAACAGATTGAAAGCGACGGGTAAGCAGTCTTGTAACTAAGCGTTACTAACCGATGTATCTTGCCTTGCAGGTGCCGGAATGCAGCGCGAGCTGAGTTGGAACGGGCGTAACACAGGTAAGCAGAACTTGTAGTTGAATATTACTGACCGATGTTCTCTCTCTTTGCAGATGTCGGATGCCGGAGCACGTGAAACCAATCGGGTGTGGTTTAAATAGCCTTCTGTAGTGCTTAGGCGTCTCCTTCCACGGCCCCACCCAGGTAAGAAAAGAGTTCCAGATTTCTAGAAGAGTT
The DNA here is from genome assembly GCF_040938575.1 of Ambystoma mexicanum. Taxonomy (NCBI): domain Eukaryota; kingdom Metazoa; phylum Chordata; class Amphibia; order Caudata; family Ambystomatidae; genus Ambystoma; species Ambystoma mexicanum. The sequence continues at coordinate 929,907,331 of NC_090931.1, read as the reverse complement.
CCTGTGTTCTGCTTCCAGGGAGTGGCTCCTGCTCCACCCAGACAGAAAAAGTAGTTCCAGGCAGAGAAGGATCAGGAGACCAGTTAGCTGGTAAGTAAGCAGCATGGTCTGCTACAGGTAGGTCCACCAAGCACTCTTATCTAATATGAGCCCGGCGCTTCCTGTGCCGGGACCAGTCACCATCATGAGCCTGGCGCCACTGGTGCCAGGACAAAGTCCAGAGGGTCCCTATAGGGACTGGCTGGTTCCTGGGATCAGAGTCATGGGCCTGCTTCCAAGGTCGTGGGGCAAGTCCTGACCCCTTGGAAGCAGGGATCATGACAGTGGATAAATAGACGACGTGCAGACAAGGTCTGCAAAAGGGAATAATTTACACTCCCATCGGAGTATTATTTAGGGGCAAGAGGAGCTCTGAGAAGAGATTAGGGGCAAGAGAAGAGATATATGTTGAGACCAGCTAGTTTGCCTGCGTATTTTATGTATTTTTTGTATAGAGAAAAGAATGAGATGTCGAAAAGCAACAAACAATAGGTTGTGTCAATAGATTGAGAGTAAAAAAGTCTATTTAGTCACTGTCGGTACCGACTGAATAGGTATATTGAAGTAAAGTGTGAAATAGAGGCTTGAAGCTGCAACGATTGGTGCACGCTCATTTATATTTCTGAAAAGTTGTGTGAAAAAACGGTAAGTATCGACAGTCAATTACGACCTGTCGCAATGGGTCTTGTTACTCCACTGATGCACCTGTGTAAACAACTGCCAAAACACGCACCCAAGCTTAAGTAATACAGCGCAGAATAGGTTAAGGGCATGGCTTAAGATTTTCATGCCATGGCCACAAGGGGGATTGCTGTCAAAAGCGGTTTTGCAACACATGACCACATACCTGCATGCTGCGTACACTGGAAAGAAATTGGAAGAAAGGTTAGCTAGCCTAGAGCTTTGGAAGATGTACCAGGATGAACTGAAAGACCCGCCTCCTGAAGAGTGGATGCCATTGTAAAGAGGGGGTGTTCACCCTTCTGGTCCCCCTACCGCGCCTGAAGTAAATGGCAATAGTACAAAAGATGAAGGATTGTATACATTAAGGGAACTAAAAGCAGTGACAGGATATAGTAATCTGATACATGAACCGCCTGCTTATAGCAGTGACGAGAGCCCAGAAAGTACCTCAGAAAAGGAAGTGATCTCTAAAGTCTTACAGGACAAAGAGAAAAGTGAACGGCCAAATGTGACCCTAGAAATAGAATGGTAAATTAAGAGATGGAAAGGAGAAAAAGATGAGGCTGACGAGATAGCGCTCATACAGAACAAATGGATGGGGGGACAGATATTGCTCAGACTTGATTGGAAGAGCTTTGAGGGAGAGAATCGAGGAGAAGATCAAGACAAGCAGGATAAAAAAGACCGGGAACGAGAGAAACGATTGAAAGAAGATGAGTAGGAAAGAGTAGACAAAGACGAGAACAGATGTATCGGGAAAGAACAGTTGAGGCAGAAGAGCAAAGAAGATATGACAATAGACTAAGAGCAATCGAAGGATGAGACAGGTTAGAAAAGGAGAGAAGAGGAAGAACAGAAATTGAGAGAGAAAAGAATGCAAAGACGCAGAGATGAAGAGGTGCGTAGGGTAAATGAAAGAAGGGAAGCAAAAAGACGGGAAGAAGAAAGGGTTAGAGGGGAAGCGAAGAAACAATGGGAATTTGACAAGGAAATGGAATGAAAGGGAAGACGGAGGGAGTGCGACATTGATCGTATTGAGAGAGAGCGGATGGAACCAAGCCCAATAGTATTATGGGGCGACATAGAGGCGTTTCTCCCGTCACTAGAAGCAATGCCAGGACCATCTAGGGTAAACCTAGAGGAGAATTTTGCGATAGGACTCATCAGAGGCAGAATCGATAAAGTAGATCAGGAGATGAGGACAAAAAGCAAACAAATTGAGGAACAGAGAAAAAGGTGGTCGATCTGAAATTCACAAGTCTCGAGGCAAGGAGGGGAAGCCTGTTTAGTCTCAAGCATAGAGCCTTGTACTTGGACAGGCTAACTCTAAACAGAGATGAGAAAGTTGACAGCCATACTAGTTAGGGACAAGATATGTCAGACGAAGACAGGGAAACTTTCAGTGGGGAGGAGGGTGTTAGTGCATGCGGTCCTGACGGATGCTTCCAGACAGATAAGGAAGTAAGATGGTCAGACTTGGACCAACCTAAAGAAAGGACGCCAGAGCCTATAGCATACCCAGAGAGACCTGAAGGGCGATCTCGTATTGAGAGAGGGGGGATCGCCACCATATGTGAGCCGATTGTGAGGTCGTTACCAGGTAGAAGGCGATCAGGAACTATTGTCCCTGCTATGGATAGGCAGACGATGGGAGCTAATTGCGATTTTGCAATTCCCTTTATTAGAGAAAGGAGGGGTCAGACCGCAGTATATCCCCTGGCCCCAGATGCCTTAAGGCAATTTAAGATGCAAACTTCCCATCTTAACGGCGGGTGCATGGAAATGGATTCATGAATTGGAAAAAAGATCTGCTTGCTTACATTCAAAGTTTTCAGGACAGTGGTCTTTGGAAACTCGAGAGCCGGGGGGGGAATCAATAACTGTATTCTTTCATATTCTGCGTCAGGGACTGCCATAACAGGTACAGAGACAGCTCAAGAACCTGGTGGGAATGGAATCAAAGCCATGGGCAGAAATACAGTTAACCATTGTGCATCATTGCCGATTGTTGCAGGAGAAAAATAAGATGAGGGAAGATGCTAGGAAACTTGAGGAAGCTAAATTAGTTCAGAAGAAACTGGCAAAGTACACTATGGAGGGAGCACTACTGACAAGCGGCGTGGGGTTGGGAACGCAACAAGCAGCGGGTATGTCGCAGGCGAATAATCAAAGACAACCCGATCAAGGAGGGAATGGGTTCATGCCGAGAGGCAGGGGAACTGGTTTTAGAGGAAGAGGGGGCTTTCAGAACAAACAAGGAGGTTTTCAGAATGTACTGAATGATAATCAAAGCATGCAGGGAGGGCAGATTAGAAGACTCCCCCATTTGTGTTGGTCATGTGGAATGACGGGGCATATTGTGTGAACATGTGGGAGTCAAGGATATGTACAGAATGGACAATTCTCAACAGGGGGGACAGCTTATCTTCCAGCATATAGCCCACATGGTAGGGACGGGTTTGCCCAAGATCAGACAGTGTATCAGGCACAAGCACCGCAAATGCAGCAGGCTTTACAACCACAGCAAGCACCATTGAATCCACCGCAAGTGCAGTCGCAGCATGCACACATGCAGATACAGTAGAGTGCAAACACAGGACAGTTATTGACTCCTAAAGTAGGGGGTGTCACTGTCATGAGAGGGAGTCCTTTTACAGGCACGGGAATAAGCATGTACCCACAATAGGACAGCTCACAGGGTGACTTGATGTGTTCAGTACTATCGGTGATGCCAAATCCTGAATAGGAACCAAGGGTTGATGTTACCATAGGAGGCAAATCCTTTTCTTTTTTAGTAGATACTAGTGCAACTCGCTCATGTATACGAGAGGGAAAATGTTTATCAGGAAATGCCATGAATGCTCAAAGCTTCTCTAGAGCTACAAGTAGAGTTCCGTTCACTTTGAAATTACCAGTCTCTATAGGAGAGTGTGATATGTCTGTCCCATTATTGTTTTCAAGGCAGACACCAGTTAATATTCTGGGCCAAGATTTAATGACGAAACCAAGTATGACTATTTCCTTCACTGACGAAGGTATAGTGTGTTCCACTCCAGGAATACATTATTTAAATGTGGGTGAATTTATCATGGCTTTTACAGGACAAATAGCTCTGCGAGGAACACTGTTCGAGCCAGAGGTCTTTCACTATGGGGTATGCATTTTGTAAAAATGGCTACCCAGCTTAGTGGGCAAGATTAGGATACATACCTGATACATTCTTGCTCAGCCCACAGCTACCTATGGATGTAGAGGGGGGACAGATTATTCCCCTAGAATTACAGGCAGCCATAGTGGGGAAGTTGCCATGCTCGAAGGAACCGATGATGAGGGCAGGCCATGGACAATGGTAATTTCCATTGAGAAAGGGTGCAGATTGACTGACGTCACTGACAATGATATGTTTAAAGACGATCCGTCAGACGATGAAGCAGTGTTTGAGATGAGCATCACTTATTGGATTAGGATGGAAAGAGAGATCCCACAGCGAATGGTGATAATGCGGCAGCGTCCTGCATTCTTTGATGAGGACATGGAAAAGGTGTAAACCTCTTTATGGTATATGGGCCCCTATGAATAGCCCTGTTGAAGGAGGTGGGAGAAGTTAAGATTAAGCTGAAAGCAGGAGCAATTTTACCTTGAGCAAGACAGTATCCTATGTCTCGAGAGGCAGATGAGGGATTTTTTAACACTTTATTGGCTATGATGGAACTAGGCACCTTTGTGATGTCAGAGTCACTGTGTAATACGGCAGTGTATCCTGTGAAAAAATCAAAAGGGGGGCTCATAGTATTTAATTCAGGACATGAGGCCAATTAACCAGATTGTAGAGGCAGAGTTTCCTTTGGTCCCAAATCCTGCAACGATTTTATGCAGTATTCCCCCAGAGGCACTATATTTCACAGTGATTGACTTGAAAAATGTTTTTTTTCAATCCCATTGAATAAGGATTCCCAAGAACTTACGTAATTTACATCGCAAACAAGTCCCAGTTTCAGTGCGCCTAGTATAGCAAAATATAAATCGTGAGTCCATGTGATTTGTATGAAAGCTGGTCGGCTGTTTAGAGAGTCTGTCTAGCTGATGATGGAGAATTCAAGTAAGGCAGGCTGGACCAGCATCAAGAGTTTGGGCCACGATGAGCCTGGTTATCTGTCAAGAAGCTACATGAATGTGAGAAAGAAACAAACTCTGGTCGAGGTGTAATGGAAAAACACTGAAGTGCCAAGAGTTCATCATTTAATAGTATTTTATGCAACGAAGAGCTCAAAACCGTGGTGTCCAGTCACATGGTCAGATGGAAATAGACTGTGGGTCGAGCTACACCGAAACCAGAAGATGGGACCATGCCACACTCCCTTTTATTCTCAGGCACAGTAAGCCTCTAATTGAATGGCAGACCGCAGGAGTGATGATGGATGAGGGCTAATTGGGTGGGGAGGCATGACTAGGCCAACCCTCCCAGCACCTGGGGTTACCAGCTCGCGTGCTGCTAGCAAGTGGAATATTCCATAAGGGTACAAGCGTGCCAACCAATTGTAGAGGGGCACGTATTGAGGAGCCCTATAGTTTGCCCTATAGTTTGCCCTACAGTCTGTCTAAACAGCCGACCAGCTTTAACTGCAATTGCGAAGCCTTCAGAGCACTTTTTGGGCATTGTCCCTTCAGCTTAAATTTCATGCTCTATCCCTATTAAGCCTCAGATGAAGAGCCGTGGAAGGCTCGAAACACGCGTTAGGCTGTTGCTTGTACTAAACCTTGGACTTTAAAGGCTATTCTTTCATACAAATCACTTGGACTCCCAATTTTTATTTTGCTATACTTGGCGCAGTGAAACTGGGACTTGTTCGTGTTGCATTTGTACTTACCTCAGTGGAATCATACTGGCAGTATATCCACACTACCGAGATACCTGCTGCCTTGACGCTCTTTGTCTAATTTATACTTACAAGCGCTGTGGATCGTGACTTTTTCTGCCAATTTGTTCTGTCATTTACATTGCGTCAAACTGAAAAGCACACGTTTGCCTCAAGGGTACTCTGAGTCTCCATCAATCTTTAATAGGGTCCTGCAAATAGATCTGAGCAATATTGAATTTGCCGATTATTGTGCTGCAGTACATAGTCAATATCTTAGTTTGTAGCACAAGAGAAGAAGAGTGAAGACGACACTGGATACAGCTGATTATTATTCTGGCAGACAAATGATGCAAAGTGGATCAGGAGAAATAGCAATGTTGTCAGGAACAGGTGTTATACATGGGTCAGTTAATTTTGCATGAAGGAAAGAAGGTTACACCTGAAAGAGCTGAAACCGCACACTATAAAGCAAATGCAACAGTTTTTGGGACTGTGTAATTATGTCAGAGCATGAGTATTTGACTATAGTTCATATACAAGACCCCTTTTGCAGGCCCCGAAGAAAGCAGAGGTGAATAATGAAAAAAATAAATGGACTGAGGGAATTAAGAAAGGGTTTGATGAATTGAAAAAAGCAATTTGCACAGCCCCAGTTTTAGGGTTTCCCAATTATTCTGAGGAATTCTACCTGTTCTCGCACACAAATGGAACACTTCTGATAGCAGTACTCAAACGGAAAACCACATTAGTGTACAAACCTTTAGCATATTATAGTGGGATTCTAGACCGAGTTATATGAGGCCACTTGCCTTGCGAACAATCGCTGGCAGCAGCTGCGTTCGCTATCGAGAAGTCCACAAGCATAGTGATGGGGTGTTCCATGACTTTATTTGTTGAGCATGCTTTGTTTTCTGTGAAAAGGTGGTTCTATCGAATCCAGCGATCAAAATAGTCAGATGTAAAGTAGTGAATCCTACCACATTTGTAGCCGAACCATTGGCAGCAGACGAGCAAGTGCATGATTGCTCCAATTATGAGGAATTCTATGATAAAATACAAAGTGTAAAGGAGAATGCTCTAGCAGCAGGGGAGGTTCTCTTTATTGACGGGTCTTTGAAAATCGATCAAATTGATGGATAAAGGTATTCAGGTTCAGCTGTGGTAAGGCACAGAGCTAATGGGGAATTTGAAGTTGTAGCAAGTGCAAGGCGACCGTCTTGTACTCCTACGTCCCATCCCCTTTCCTCCATACTTCATGGGCGTCCAGAAAAACCTTCTTCCCCTTTAAATTCAGAGGCGTGCGGGGGTGCACCCTGGGAGCTTGCTCTCCCTTGATTCCACCTCCTGGCGCCATTCCTCAGTCCCCTTTTCCGAGTCGACGGGAACGTGCCGATTTCACCAGCACTCCTGGGTTTGGCTTTGGCCATGTAATACCATGTTCTCTTCCCCCGGATACTTGCTCTATCTTTGTCTTCTTTTTGTCAACCAGGTACTTGGTTATCCGGCGCATGTCAGCTTCAGGGCTTCAGCAGGTGTCCAGCCTTTGAGGGGCTCATTCCTATGTCTGACCTCCACTCTCTTTGCCTCTGCTGCCTTGGCCCCGACCACGGCTGGGCGGTAGTACCACGTGCAACGCACTGACTCCACGCTCACTGAACAGGCTAGCTAGGTGGTCGGAGGTCACCTCCAGAGGACTTGAAGGACTTCGCCAGACAGAGATCGAGGCCCAAGGTAGGACCGCTGTTTTCCATCGCACCCCGTAGGGGCGACTCCTTCCCAAGTCAGCACCCGAGCGGGAGGAGCCTCTTTGGTTCTCGCACCAGCACACGTAATGAGGCTAGTTCAGCTACCGGCCTCACGGTAGCAGTGCTGAGGGACTGCAAGATTCTTTTATCGGGTGTACACCCAAGGGGCAACGCCCTAGTACCAGCTTAATGTCTGAGGGGGCGCCTGCATGCAGCACTACCAGCGACACTGCCAAGGGACAATACGCCTTCCAGGCCCCGGCCTGAGCTGCACGGTAGGTCTCATGCTCTATTGCCAAGAGTCTTGGAGGAGGCCGGGCCCAGGGAGCCAAGAACCACAATTGTGGCACGTGACTTGCAGCTCGACAAAATGGCCACTGTGCCAGAAAAAATGGCCGCTCATCCAATGTCACTCCTAGGAACGGAGCAGGCGGGAGAACGAGTTTCAAGGTGGGACTGGTGTCAACCCGGTATGTGGCCTACAGTTCATCAATCAACAGCGCAGGGCAGGTGCCCACTGCAACCGAGACAGTGTGTGCTCCGGCCCCAGAAGCCCCCAGCCACTCCGTCAATATCACCTGCCACCTCTTCAGCCTCCGAAGACAGGTTCTTCGAAAGGTTTCTGGCGCTGATGCGAACCCCTCTGAAACCATCCGGCAGGATGCAGTCGGGGACTTGCTCCCACCGGTCGCTCCTCCTATGGCTCCGACACCACAGGCCCCTACTGGCTCCTTCGATTCTGGCTCCCCTGCCTCCCACAGTACAGGCGGTTCCACACCAGCCTCTACAGCAGCCTTCAGCTCCGGTCTCCACACTGCAGCCTGTGGTGCTCAGCACTCAACCACCCACTCCGGACCAGCCGGACACTCTGGACACAGACGAGGAGGAGGACCCTGACACGCCGTCGTCAGCAAAGGCCTTCCACGACCGGCTTGCAGGTTTGTGGGGAATATTTGGGCCTTCCTCAACCAGAGGTCGAGCAGCCCAAGGAGGGGGGTCTTAGCAGAAGTCCTCACCCTAAAACCCCCTACCAGAATGGGTATCCAGATGCAGAAAAATGTGTGGTTGCCTTGGCCAAGAAGGGGTGGCTCAAGCCACACTCGGCCCAACCTGTCATTCGGCGCCTCAATGCCAAGTATAGACAGATGGAGGGGGATCCACTCTTGCTGTCGGCGCACCCTCAACTGCACTCTTCTGTGCTAGCTGCGACGTCACTCTACTTTAAGCCTCAGTCATCCTCTGCCACCTCGTCCTCAGTGCTGCTAGGTAAGGAGGAGATGACCTTGGAGGCGTACGGGAAGAAGATGTACTCCAATGCCTCGCTGCACCTGCATCAATCCAACATGGATGCCATGCTGGCAGCCGTTAACCAGAGACTTTGGTGGGAAAGCGCAGACTTCCTTCTAGAACATCTGGTGCAGAGCCAAGCACACTTCAAGGCGGGGCTAGCGGGGCCAAACTGGTGGCGCAGGACATCATGGAGTCCACCGTGGCCCACATCAATACCTCTGGCCGGGCCATATGCATCGCCAAGGACATGAAAAGAACTGCCTGGCTTCTGGCTACTAAGTTTAACCCTGATGTCCAGGAATGCATATTGGACCTTCGGTTCAAGGGTAGTGACTTCTTTCACTCTACCACCGATGAGGAATTAGATAAAAAGAACAGCTTGCAAACTGCAAAGTCTTTATCCTAACGAAGGCCACGCCCAAGGCGTACACCCAGTCGCATCAACGCTCCCACATGGGGCTGGTGTTCCGTGGTTTCCGGGGCTTCGAAGAGGGGCGCTCGAGACAACCTGACCGCTCTCTGAGTCAGCACCAGCGCAAACAACAAAAGGGGGGGAGGGGGCAAGGGCTTTTTCCAGTCCCATTCCTCCACATCAGCCTCGGAGAGAAACGAAGCATGACACGACCAATCTGGCCCACTTGTCTCCGGTGGGGGACAAGCTTGCCTTTCACATGTAATTTTGGCGCCAGAACTTTTCGGACACCTGGATCCTCTCTGTAGTATCCTCAGGGTACCACCTACTGGTCCCTCCTTTTCCTCCTTCCTCCCCTCCACTCCCATATATTGGGACAGCAACTCTGCTGGCAGAAATTTGGTCACTCGTCGAGAGCCAGGCAGTGGAAGAAGTCCCAGCCTCCCAGAGAGGATTGGGCTTCTATTCCAGGATTTTCACCATACAAAAGAAGAACCAGGCTGGCCTGAGAATTGTGTTGGATCTATCCACCCTTAACCTCTCCCTCCCTCTTCAGAAATTCAAGATGGTTATGCCAGCACTCATTGCGGAGACACTAGAAAAGGGAGACTGGATGTGCTCCCAGGATCTGAAGGACGCTTATCTACGCATCACGATTTGGCAACCACACCTTTCCTTCCTGCGCTTCTGGATCATGGGCTGCCATTTCCAATACAAGGTGCTACCCTTTGGCCTCAACACATCCCCCAGGGTATTTACCAGGCTCATGAATGCAGTGGCAGCCCTCCTCAGGACCCAGGGCCACCACCTCTACCTGTACCTGGACGACTGGTTTGTCAGGGCGAGATCTCCGGAGGGGTTATCCACACTGCCTCCACACTTCCTCCGCACTTACGAACACACTCCACGCCCTGGGGTCTACGATCAACCTCAAGAAGTCTCAGCTGCAGCCTACACAGAGCCTGACCTGCCTGGGCTTCATATAGGATATGAGCTCAGAGGACAAGATCACACCCATCAAGAGAGCCACTGCTCACTTCCTTACCAGTGCATTGACCTCGGCCTGGTGGTATCAACACTTATTGGGTATCATGGCAGCGGTCTTAGTGGCTGGCCATGTCCCACACAAGTATCAGGTTGAGATTACTGCTGCACTTCGCAGTCTCCTGGAATCCGGAGAAGGGCTCCTAAGCACAGACGGTCAGCATCCCTCCTCCTTTCCACTCGGACCTCACATGGTGGTCCAGGGACTGCAACTTGCGGATGGGCAAGCCGTTCCGGCGGACGGGCAAGCCATTCCGGCAGCCGGCCCCGCAGGTCACCATCATTACGGACTCCTCCCTGGAAAGCTGGGGGGCCACTCTGGACAGCTACAGCGTCCATGGAGTCTCGACCCGGCAGGAGCAGGAGTCTCATATCAACTGGCTGGAGCTCAGGGCCATATGGCTAGCTCTCAGCTTTCCTTCCACTCATTGGGGGCAAGACCGTCCTTATCCAGACCGACAACTCCACCAGCATGTACTATGTCAACAAGCAGGGGGGTACCAGTTCCCTGCAACTGTGCAGCTTAGCGGTCAGCATGTGGGAATGGGCCCTGGAGAACGTCATCTACCTCACGGCCGTCCACCTCCCGGGGGAGGCCAACCTGGAAGCGGACAGGCTCAGCAGACTGGGAGCGGACAATTACGAATGGCAATTGAAAGACCAGGTGCTGCTGAAGATCTTCAGCAGTTGGGGGCATCCGTTTGCCTCCTGGAAGAACAGGAAGTGCCAACAGCTTGCATCCTGGCAAGGGCAGGGCCCCGCCTCCCTCGACGACGCATTAGATACAGTGGGACGGCATGACAGCCTATGCCTTCCCTCCCACACCTCTGGTCCACAGGGTGATCAGCAAGATAAAGGAATCTGGTCACCTCAGCATCATTCTGATAGCTCCATGGTGGCCGGCGAGACCATGATTCTACAAGCTGCTCAGCCTCATGGACAAACCACCCATTCACCTTCTGATGGGGGCAGCCCATCTCCTGTCCCAGCAGAGCGACATGGTCATCCACCCGCCCCACAGAAGTTGGCCCTCGCAGCGTGGTTCCTGAGCAGGTCACACTGAAGCACCTGACCCTATCGCAGGCTAACCTGGAGATCATTGAGGGCGCCAGCAGCAAGGCTATCAGGAGCCAATACAAGAGTAAATGGAATATGTTCTGTCATTGGGCATACTCTAAGGCGTGCAAGCTGGATGATGTGCCCTCCTTCTCGGCACACCTTGCGCACTCAGGCAAACATGTGGCCACATGCTGCGCCTATCTGGCAGTAATAGGGGCTCATAGAAATTCGGAGGAGGAGGTCTTCTCCTCTTCCAACCCGATAGTCAGGAAACATTTGGCGAGCCTGTATAAGACTCTACCCGCCCATCAAGAAGCCACATCCTGTATTAGGCGCCTTGGCGCACAAACCCTTCGAGCCTATGGGGTCCGCGGACAACAGGCTGGTCACCATTAAAACAGCTTTGTTAGTGGGCCTCACCTCTGCTCGCAGAGTCACAAGATCCAAGCTCTGGTGACCTCAGAACCCTATACCACTTTTCACATGGATAAGGTGGTCCTATGGACACACCCTGCATTTCTACCTAAGGTACCCTCCACTTTCCGTCTAAACAAGGAAATTGTCTTAACTATGTTTTTTGCTGACCCCAAAGACGAGGCTCGGAGTCTTGCACTGTCTGGATGTCAGACGCGCTCTGAAATTCTATCTGGTCAGGACCAAGGGCACACTGTTTGTCACCTTCGGGGTATCAAGCATCCAAGGCCTCTATTGCACGGTAGATAGTTTTTGCCATCAAGGAGGCCTACGAGGGGCAGCACAAGCCGCTGCCAGCTAACATGCACCGCCATGCTGTCAGAGCCACAGCGATTGCATTCCAACAGCAGGTTCCGTGGCAGGTCATCAGCAGGGCGCCCACATGGTCCACCCCTTTGGCTTTCTGTAAGCATTACTGCTTGGACGCGGGCTCTAAGTCAGAAGCAGCATGCGGTTCTAAGGAACCTATATGCTTAGGGAGGGTCTCCTCTCCACCCTGGGGCTACATTCAGTTGTAATCGCCCATGCAGTATGGAGGAAAGGGGACGGGACATAAGAGTAATTAATAGTTACTCACTGTAGTGACTAACCTACTCTTAGTCCATAGTCCCCTTTCCACCATACGTCCCACCATCTTCCCTCATAATGCTGGTGGCATTAAGCAATGTTAAATATTGTCGACGTGTCAATGGGGACTGAGGAGTGGCGCCGGTGGGCGGAGTCAGGGGAGCGCATGCTCACAGGGCCACGCCCCGCATGCCTTTGAATTTAAAGGGGAAGAAGGTTTTTCTTGTGAAAACGGGTCTGTCTCCCGTGCCTAGCCAGTGACGCCCATGCAGTATGGAGGAAAGGGGACTATGGACTAAGAGTTTGTTAGTAACTACGGTGAGTATTAATTTTTTCAGCACAGGTTGCGTAATTTGGAGCACTTGTCACTCTCAAGAATCATGCAGGGCAGGAAGTGATGATGTACAGTGACTCCGCCTATGTGATTTCACCCATGCACACAGGGCTAGCACGTTGGAAAAGTAGGGGCTACCTCCGAGCAGACAGCACTTCAGTGCAATACGCTGCATTATTGGACAGGCTTATCAAGGCACTACAACTCCTAGTAACCATCGCGATAGTTAAGTACGCAGCACCTACTGAGAGAACTTATTTTATTTCACGCGGAAACCAAGCTGCAGATGAAGAAGCCAAAATGGTTGCATATTCTTTTGATATTTCAAGTTTTGATACTTCTGATGCGAAAGAAAGAATGGTTATAATTAGAGTTGTGAATGAAGGGTTTAATCATTTGTCAAGAACACAATTGATGGAAGTTCAAGGTAGAGCTCCACAGGAAGAAAAAAAGTTATGGACACGGAGGGGGTGTTCTCTAGCCCCTTCTCTAGCCCGAAGTTGAAGATATTACTTTTAAAGGACAATTCCAACATTTCTTTCACCGTTTGAATTTGTAGGTACATCGATGAAGAATCCTCCTTAAATGTGTGATCAATTGCTTTCAAGGCCCATGTATGCTGGATCGATGTATAAAGTGCGCATATATCCAAAGTTGCAAGTTGATAATTGCTTTCCCAATTTATGCTTCTTAACTTTAGGAAGACATCAGTAATGTCCTTTATATATGACTTCAATCTCATTGCTCTCGGTCTTAGGATGTTATCCAAATATTGAGAAATGTTCTCTGTTGCCCAGCCTATTCCGCTGAGGATAGGTCGTCCTTCTGGTATATGTTCGTATCTCTTATGTATCTTGGGCAAAAAATACATGATTGGTATTGTGGGTTCTTTAATTGTGAGAAAGCTCCTTTCATCGTCCGTAAGTAGACCTTTGTGGTGCCAGATCTTAATTTGTTGCTCCAAGTTAGGTACTATTTGTTTCGTTGGATTAGAAAGTAGTACTTCATAACATCGATGTACCTACAAATTCAAATGGTAAAAGAAATGTTGGAATTGTCCTTTAAAAGTAATATCTTGAACTTCGACAATAACTTTTTTAGACCAACAAAGGGCGTAGCTAAGGGCACTAAATATGCCCCAGCCCTAGCTAACATCTTCATGGGCCTGTTTGAAGATACAATCATCTACAAAGACAATGCATATGAGAGAGAACTTGTGCATTGGATGAGATACATCAACGATGTATTAATAATATGGAAAGATGCAACCTCAGACTTCATAGACTTTAAAGACAGAATCAATCAAAATCAAATGGGAATACAATTTACGGGCAACTGCAATGAGACAAGCATAGATTCTCTCGATCTCACAATATTCGTTGACCATAATCAGATCAGAACCCGTACATACCGGAAACCAACGGAAGTGAATTCAACTCTCCACGCAGGGAGCTTCCACTATAGACCAACAATCTTGAACATACCTACAGGTGAATTTATAAGAGCAAGAAGAAATTGCCAAACAAATGAACACTTCGAGAAGGAATGCACTCTATTAACATCCAGGTTTCTGGAAAGAGGTTATACAGAACAATGTGTCAAAATAGCATTACAAAAAAGCTTAACACTAACTCAAGACCATACACTGACACCAAAGACTAAAGGAATGGAGCAAACTACGATAGGCTTTATCACCAGATACACTAGTGACCACAGAAATGTGTACAAAATACTAGCAAAACACTGGCACCTTCTTAAACTGGACGAGAACATGACAAATAATGTGGACAAACCAAGGATTATATACAAAAAGGCACCAACCATAAAGAACAAATTGAGTCCATCAAATTTACCAGACCTGACTAGGGAGGAACCAACGAACTGGCTTAAAACATCTACAAATGGCTTTAGAAAGTGTGGTACATGCACAATGTGCAAATTTGCACACAACAAAACGGACACATTTACTGGCACTAATAATAAAACACTGAAGATTTTACAACCAATCAACTGCAGATCAAACTATGTAGTGTATGGAATTATATGTGTTTGCAATTTGGTCTACATTGGTAGCACAATCAGAGAACTTAGGATAGGAGTCAGAGAACATCTAGCCAAAATTGGCAGCCAAGATCCGAGACTACCATTGGCAAGAAAAACATCAGATGGATAATAAAGCTGAATTACGATTTATTGGCCTTGAGAAGATCTCAATAGGCAAAAGAGGTGGAAATAAAGAAAAGAAACTAAGACGAGCAGAAGCGAGAATAATTTGCAAACTGAACTCTACAGTACTTGGATTAAACATGTACAATGAAATGGTGTCCTTTCTTTAGAGGACCCATTTCTCTTGCATAACTTTATTTGTCCAAATGAACTATCATGAATATTTTGTAATGTGTATACTTGTACTTATCTCTCTGGACAGGTTTCAGTACGGAATTCTAGCATTGTATTTTCATATGAGAATTGTAATTCTCCTACTGGCACTCATAGGGAACGATAACAGTTAATATAATATTATACAACTGAGCTTAAGCGGTTACTTGTCTAAATAATAACCCATTTAATGAGACTAGAATCCATTATTGACATGCATGCAACCATTACGTAATTGTAAAAAATACGGGTTTTTTAAAAAGTTTAGTTAGTATTTAACATTGTTAATTCATTTTCGGAATGACGCAGTACATGGCATAGTAAGTTTTAGTAATTTCAGAGAACATATCAAAAGATATGGCGAATGAAATTGAATACAAAACATGTCCGAAATACACCAGAGTAACGTTATAAACACTAGCTTAAAATGGCCGGCACGAGAACATAGGAGAAATGCTGTCATTCATTTAGAAAACGGACCAGGGTTAGGATCTGTTTCCATGACAACACGAACACAATAATGAGGGATTAGGCGCCGATCGCTGCCCCCTCAGGAGAATCCACGGCACGCGATTAGACGCGAGAATAAGGCTTTCAGGTAAGAGACCGTCGTGCAAGTGCAGCACACGCTGCGCTTGATGGTACCGAAGGGACTGCAGGCATTTCTAAGTTATAAACGCTCGGCAGCATTACTATTGTCTTGCCGTGCGCGGCGTTAACGCGCGCACAGGTTTTACTATCAGAGCATTTATGAAAGCCAGAATACATAGTCAGTTAAGAATGATTTGTAAACCTTAATTAATACTTCTATAGAAGGAATAAGATATGGAAAGGCAATGAAAGGGCATTATTTTCTCAAAAATATATGTATGAAATTGATGGATAACGCACAGGATTCACAATATTTTAACGCTTAAGAGTTAAAAGGAGTAAATTAGAGAACATGACAGTCATGTCATTTAGTCAAAAGCATACATAAAATGCATTAAGAATCAAAATAACAAACATGACTGACAATTTGGGTTGGGATCAGGGAAGAGTAGAGGAAGTTCGGTGAGAAAACAGTATAATGAAAATGAGGTAAGTAAAGCAAAAAATCAAAACGGTCTTTGTAAGGCAGAAAGATCCATATTCATTGAATTCTGTCTATTCTCGATTGTTTGCTCCAAAATACCAAAGCACACAGATAGTTAATGCTATTAATATTCTAAAATAGTATTTGTGCAGAATTGGTTTAGTCCAATACACACTCTATAAAAGTACCAGAGTTTGTGGCCCCCGCAGGTTGAGACATCTCGTTTAAACATGAAAAGGTCATGTACTATTCATTTTAGCATTAGTGATTTATAAGACGCCTACCATAAGTCCTCGGTGGTCTCACTAGTTCTCTTGTGTTATTTGGGTTAAATCCTATGAAACATAAATAATTTCACTTAGAGGCCGCGTGTATGCTTCCCATAGTCCAATATTATCTGTAATTTTCTTTGCCAATTAATATTTCTGCTTTATTAATTTATTTAAATTCTAAAGTGCTCCATTCCCAGGTGCAATGCCTAATAAGTTAACATTGCTGTAAAGTAAAATAAAATCTGATCATCCAATTATCTAATGTCTACAGTACATCTGAGATTGTGAACTTTCTAAATTGTAAATGCAATATTTTCCCCGGTGCTCTGCGGCGCACAGCTACTCGTAGCATATGCTTGTTTCTCTATATTATCCATGTTTACTCGTAATCCGTTTTTAACGGATCGACAGTGTACTCTCCTTTCACTTGCCTTCTAACATATAACTACATCCAGATCTTTTGAAATAGCATTGTACCGCTTACCAGTTTGTTCGCATCATACGCGTCAGCTCCTGTAGCCTCCGCACAGAGCCGGCGCCATTGCTTAAATGTTTTGATGTGTTTCCATGACAACCATGAAGCAAACATACCATCTTCTATTTCCACCTACTTTTCGGTGCCATCTTTTGGGAGACTAATCCCATTCCTGCAAATACATCAATCAAATGCCCAAACCTTTTTACTTATTTGTGTCAGTGTGGGTTTTTAAACCTCACTAAAGTGTTGTTCCTACTCATTGACTACACATAGTGAACACATGCATTTTATAACGAAGAAATTACGGGTACCTATTTTCTGATGTTGTATTTTACTGCACAAAGTAAACTCCTGTACTTTATACCGAAAATATGGATGCCTATTTAATAATGTTCTTTATAGTTGTGTGTGTATATACCACATATATATATTATAATTCTTAATAGATGCCATGTGATATTTTATGATAACTCGCTGTCCAATATCTAATTGGTGTTTCCATACATTTTAAATCTATTTAGCTGGCATAATCCATACATATTAAAAAAGACAGGAAATAACATACAATGTGATATATTATAAAATTTGAATAGCATTTCAATGTCAAATGATAACCCGTCTCATCACAGTCTTATGCATACATATGTTCATTATATGCTGATCTTTACATTATAGAAAGGAGACCATCTCATTGTCTGTGTTTAGGTCAGTTACAGTAGTATTCAGTTTACATACAAGTCTCGCTTCCGCTTGTCTCAGCATTTTCTTTCTGTTGTCACCTCTGCTGCCGACTATTATCTTCTGTAGTCCAATATATCTGATATCAATTTTCTTGTCCATTTGGTGTTCTTGCTGCCAGTGCTGGGCTATTGGACATTTTGGGTCCTGACTGCCTATTTTGGCTAAATGTTCCCTTATTATTCTCGGTTCTCGAATTGTACTCCGATATATAGCTTCTTACATTTGCAGATGATGCCATACACAACGTATTTGGTCCGGCAATTTATTGCTTCTCTGATTTGTATTTCCTTGCCATTCATGTCCAAGAAGATGCTTGTTTTTTCATGTGCATATTTGTCATGGGGCATGTTCCACACTTTCTAAACCCACTGTTGTCAGACTGCAGCCTCGGCCTAGCTGCTGTACATTCTTCATTGAGTAATAGTGAAGGTCTCAATTTATTCTTAAGAGTGTTAGCTCTTCTGTATATAATATGTGGCTTCTCTTCCACATATTCTCGTATATGCTCATCTAGTCTCAATAGGTGGCAATGTTTCTTCAGTTTTGTTGATTACATAATAATCGCTAATGTATCTTGTTATGAACCCCACATTGGTACATTCAGTGTCTTGTTTGTTTTTTTTCTTTTTACTTTAATGTTTGATCTTGTGAAACTTCACGTGCTTTCCTGTGCGCCTTTTTTATACATGTCAGTGTAGCCGCTCGCTTAGTAACTTGGATTCTTCTTCAAATTTGTGTTGGTTCTAGCAATTGCGACGTGCTCTTATGACTTCACCTTTTGGTATATTTCGTATTGTTGGTTTGTAGTGGCAGCTAGATGCGTGCAGCGTTGAATTGACATCTGTTTCTTTCCTAAATGTCCACGTCTCTAGTTGATTACCAACTGAATGGATCGTCGTGTCTAGAAAATTGATGTTATTTTTATTGCACGTCCCTGTTAATTGTATTCCAAAATTGTTCATGTTAATTCTCTTTGTAAAATCCTCAAATTCTTCTACTGTACCTTTCCAAATCAAAAAAACGTCATCCATAGTATCATTTTGTCAGAAAACTCTACATCTGTGTATATAAACTTGGCTTTAAAAAGACCCATAAATAGGCTGGCTGGTGCATACTTTGTGTCCATAGCCACACCTTTTGTCTGTTGGTAAAATGTGCTGTCAAGCATAAATATGTTAAGGTCCAGTGTTATTTGTAGCATCTCCTTGACCATATCAATTTGTTGATAGTATGATGCTGATTCTTCTCTGAATGCCGATTGCCATTTCATGCTTGATTGATGTGTACAAAGCGTTCACGTCCAAGGTGGCCGTGAGATAATGACTTTTCCATTCGACTTTTCTGAGTTTCTTGATCACACTAGTCGTATCTTTCAAATAGGATCTCAACTTACTGGTCTTGGTCGTAAGATGTTGTCTAGATATTCCGAGATTCTTTCAGTTGCCCATCCTATCCCACTAAGGATGGGACGTCCTTCTGGGATCCTTTCAAAGGGCTTGTGGATTTTAGGGAGGAAATACATTGTGGGTATGGTTGGTTTTTTATCATCATCAGAAGTCTTCTCGTCATCTGATATAAGCCCTTTTCTGTACCGTCCCAAAATGTATTCCTCTAGTTCACAAATAAATTCATTCTTGGGATTCCCTGGTAGGATCTTGTAACATTCCGGTGTTTGTAGATGATTGTTTGCCATTTCCATCTAGTCCTGCCGGTTCATTACAACAATATTGCCTCCCTTATCTGCTTCTTTAATTACTACTGAAGTATCACAAGCTAGGTCTTTGAGTGCAGTTTGTCGTATGTCAAATTGTACATGTCCCAATGGTTTGTTCTTTGGTGCTTTTCTGCTGTTTTCTGTAACAGCCTTGTAGAAAGTATCTTTTATATTGTCAGTCAGGTGGTAATTGAGGAACGAATTTGGATTTTTGTCTTAATCTCTTCATTTTGAGGATGTCTCGTTCAACACCTAGTTCTTGTAATAGATTCATTTGACATTGAAATGCTTTTCAAATTTTGTAATTCATCACATTGTATGTTACTTCCTTCCTTTTTTAATATGTATGAATTATGCCAGCTAAATAGATTTTAAATGTATGGAAACACCAATTAGATATTGGACAGTGAGTTATCATAAAATATCATATGGCATCTAATAGGAATTATATATGTATGTGGTATAAACACACAACTATAACAAACATTATTAAATAGGCATCCATATTTTCAGTATAAAGTACAGGAGTTTACTTTGGTGTAGTAAAATACAACATCAGAAAATAGGTACCAGTAATTTCTTCATTATAAAATGCATGCATTTACTATGTGTAGTCATTGAGTAGGAGCAACACTTTAGTGAGGTTTAAAAACCCACACTGACACGAATAAGTAAAAAATGTTTTGGGCATTTGATGGATGTATCTGCAGGAACGCGATTAGTTTCCCAAAAGATGGCGTCCGAAAAGTTTGCTTCATGGTTGTCATGGAAGCACATCATTACATTTAAGCAATGGCGCCGGCTGCGCACGGACACTACGAGAGCCGACGCGTATGACAAACGATGCAAACAAACTGGTAAGCGGTACAATGCTATTTCAAAAGATCTGGATGTAGTTATAAGTTAGAAGGCAAGTGAAAGGAGAGTTCTCTGGTGATCTGTTAAACGGATTACGAGTGAACACGGCTAATATAGAGAAACAAGCATATGCTGCAAGTAGCTGTGCGCAGAGCACCGGGGAAAATATTATATTTACAATTTAGCAAGTTCACAATCTCAGATGTACTGGAGACATTAGATAATTGGATGATCAGATTTTATTTTACACCGATGTTAACTTATAAGCCATAGTACCTGGGAATAGAGCACTTTAGAATTTAATTGAATAGAGCAGAAACAAGTCCCTCAATAACGCTGCACCCATATACCTGATGAACAGATTTCACAGACTAACATCCCTGAGACCGACAAGGACAGCATATAGAGACTGCCTCTCCATCCCTAATTACAAACGCTCGACCATAGGAGGTAACAGTTTCCCAGTTAAAGCGGCTGAATTGTGGAACTCCCTACCACCCACCCTCAGAACGGACCTACCCTACCAAAACTTCTGCTCCAAGATGATGTCTTAGCTGAAGACAGCCACGGTCTAACACACTGAGCCAGGCCTGACTCCCCCTCTTGTCACTTGACATACTGGACACAGAACTGTTAACTGTATATATGTATATATTCCTGCTTACCTTCATTTTATTGTGTTCATGCCTCGTATGTATTTTATTGTCTGTAACTAAGTTTCGCATATTCTTGTATCTGCTGCGCCCTGTTACCTTAGGGTATTCCGGCGCATTACAAATAATAAACAAACAAACATTAATCATCAAAAGAAAATTACAGATAACCTTGGACTATGGGAAGCATACACGCGGTCTCTAAGTGAAATTATTTGTGCTTCCAGGGATTTAACCCAAACAACACGAAAGAACTAGTGAGACCACAGAGGACTCTAATTTACTGTTACTATATGTGTTCAACACTATTAGAAAAACAAATATGCCCGATTTGAGAAAGGTGGATAACCGAAACACGTGTCATCCAAAGGGCGAACACATTATCAGATGAATAAATAGTGGTGATGGTGTAACAATCTTGGTGCATGGTCTCAGTTCTCATTGAGTATTACTAGACTTATAATATTATTATACTTATATATTATATTATATATACTTATTATAAGGAGCAGTATTTGGCTTTTCGCCGTTATACTCTCTTTTTTTTTTTTTTTATAAACTTTATTTTTGGGTTGCACATAACGATACTCACCTCCAATCTCCCATGGAAGTTACAAGTATGTTATGCATTTCATAATCGTACAGATTTTATCAAGCTGATGTTATACGTCAGGCCATTATTGTTATGAGTACAGCAGACACAATGCAAATAATAGGGGATAGAGTCTCATATGTAGAACCATGAAGAGTTTACATTTAGGTCACACTTTCATCATCAGAATTTTCTGTATCGGGACATGTTTCAGTTAGGTACGCCCTGAATGGTGCCCAAATGTCCTTCGGTTTACATGGAGAGGGTATTGTTTCCACATAGTTCTCTTCGCATTCATTTACGTACACCAGTGCAGAGAGGAACTAATCTACTGTCGGAGCCTGTGTGCTCTTCCATTTCTGGAGGATGCATTTCTTTGCGACTGCGCATGCCACATTGAACAATCTCCTGATTTCTTCGGGGACTTTACTGATGTCCCCGAACAAGTATTTCGGAGGGTTAAGGACTGCAGGGATTTGTGTGATCTCCTCTAGGATATTAGCCACCATGCGCCAGAATTCTGCTAAATGGGGGCAAGCCCAGTACATGTGAAAGGAGTTAGCGCCTGGAGCCAGGCATTTTGGACAATTATCAGATGAGGTGACATAGAATTTTGCCATTTTTACCGGGGTGAAGTATAGTTTATTCAGGATCTTGAATTGTATTAGTCTCAGACCTGCATTCAATGAAATTTTTTTGAATAGGAGACAGTATCTAGTCCATTTCCCCGCATCAAT
The DNA here is from genome assembly GCF_040938575.1 of Ambystoma mexicanum. Classification (NCBI taxonomy): domain Eukaryota; kingdom Metazoa; phylum Chordata; class Amphibia; order Caudata; family Ambystomatidae; genus Ambystoma; species Ambystoma mexicanum. The sequence continues at coordinate 929,885,325 of NC_090931.1, read as the reverse complement.
AGCAGTGCCCATGTCCTCTTCCCATGATGTCCTAATGGTGTTTTGAGTTTCCGTATGTGTCTGGATTATGTTATATAGTTTGGATATTCCTGTGCCCGCCTGAGAGTACAATGATTGGTAACATGCGTGTTCGGGGGGTTCATCTGGAAATGTGGGCCAGCGTTTCTTGAACGCTGCTTTCATGCGATGGAACTGAAGGGAGAGCAGTTGGTTTCCGCCAACCGATTCTGTGAAGTCCTCGGGGGTAACGAATTTACCGTTCGGGAACATGGTTTTCATGGTAAGTTCATAATCCGGGAGCCAGCTTTTCTGGATGTCAGTATCATAGGTAGGTGCAATCCCTAGGAAATTTCAGAGGGGCGCTTGAGAGTCATAGGGATTGTCTATCAGAAGTCAATTGCCAATCGCCGCCCATGCTGCAATTGTACAAGAGGTAGGGTCAAACCTGCAGTTATCTCTATACCTTTTCGTGAATATAATTAAACGCAAGTCTGTTGGGCGAACTGAATGTCGCTCAATAGTTATATGTGGTGTTGTATCCGAGGGGTCTTGCCAGAATTTTGCATAATGTGCCTGTGCTGCATAATAGTAGAGCTCGAAGTCGGGGCCGCAAAGCCACCCTTTTCATAGGGTTCGACTAACTTGGCACAACTGATTCTGCTTGCCCCCCTGTTCCAGACACAGGGGATAGCCATGGATCAGAGGTTATCAAAGAAGGGTCTCCCCGGCCAAATAGGGACGTTACAAAAGATGTATAGAAGCTTAGGGAGTACTGTCATCTTGAGCACTGCAATACGGCCAGCTAGGGAAATGGGGAGTTTAGCCCAGATTTGAAGTTTCGAGTATATGGTTTGCAAAGTAGCCTTGTGGTTGTCTACATAAAGGGAGGTACTATCCCGGGAGACCAGGATTCCTAAGTATCTGATGTAGTCGGGTGCCCATGTGAGGCTGTGTGTGTTTGTGGGGCAAGTAGTGGCAGCAGTCAAAGGAAAGATATGGTATTTGGCAGTGTTAATCTTGTATCCTGAATATGAGGTAAAGTCGTTTATCACGGTCAGTATGGGAGTCAGGTTCTTCTCCGGTTCCCGGACATATAACAGTGCATCGTCCGCGTACAGTGAGATGGCTTGGTACGCCCGGACATATATATGCTTCTCAGCTCTTGTTCGGCCCTGACTGCGGCCGCCACCGGCTCAATTGCCAGAGCAAAGAGTATAGGAGAAAAGGGGCACCCCTGTCTAGTTCCTCTGTGTAGCGAGAGCTGTTCAGATAGAGTTCGATTAGTAAGTACTCTGGCTTTGGGCGATGAGTACAGTAGCCTGACGCATCCTGTCAGATATGGGCCAGATCCGAACTTGCGGAGGACCTCAAATATATATATCCATGAAACTGAGTCGAATGCTTTCTCTGCGTCCAACGATATAGCTACAGCCTGCGCCTCTGGTTTAATCTGTGCCAATATGCAGAATAGTCTACGCATGTTTAGAGCCGTGGATCTGGTGGGTATAAATCCCCATTGGTCAGGATGGACCAGGGTGGTCATCTTAGGGAGTAGTCTAGTGGAAAGTACTTTTGCGTATATTTTCGCATCAGTGTTGATCAAGGACAGGGGGCGATATGAGGAGCGCTCGTGGGCTGGGCGTCTGGGTTTCAGAAGCACCATAATGACCGCTTCCGTCATGGATTCTGGGAGTGAACCAACATCAATGGCCTCTTCCCAAACCGCGGCAAGTATCGGGGCCAGAATTGTGCAAAAAGATTTGTATAGTTCGGCACACAGGCCGTCTGGGCCTGGGGTTTTACCTGAGGACAGCGATTTGATTGCCTCCGCAATTTCATCACTTGTTATGGGTTGCTCAAGGGCCCAGTTGTCTACCAAGCTCAGCTTGGGGAGGTCAATCTCACTCAGATATGTCTGTATACTGTTTTGTGTACGACTGTCATGATTAGCATACAGGTCACAGTAGTAATGCGAAAATTCGAGGTTTATTTCGTTTTCTCCATTCGCGACTGTCCCATCCTCTGTTAGGATGCTCATGATGGGAGAATGGGTGCGCTCACTACATAACATGCGGGCAAGGTGACGGCCTGCTCTATTGCCCTCCCCGTATCTGCATGCTCTGATTGGGATGGCCATGTATTGTTGTTCTTTGGTTGCCAGGTCTCTGAAAGTTTGGAGATATGCACTAATGTCTTAGAAGATACGCTTGTCTTGGGTCATACTGTATTCAGTTTCTAGTGTTTGCAGGCGAGATTCTGTATCGTCCAGTTGGGTCCTGACCGCTTTAAGGAGGCCATTCGTCCTGGACATCAAATTACCCCTTACCCATACCTTAAACGTCTCCCATATCGTTGCCCACCTGTCTACAGAGCCTTTATTCAACTGGAAGTTTTCCTCCATGTCAGCGTGGAGGGTATCTACAACACTCAGATCTTTTAATATGTTGGAGGACATCCTCCATCGCTGCGCTGGACGGCTTATATCGGGAACCGAATGTCCAAGGTGACTGGAGAGTGGTCTGAGAGTGTGCGCGGGGGGATTTCACAATGTTCGACACAGTTAACCAGGGGGGATGAAATGAGCCAGTAATCTATTCTGGATTCAATGTCATGGATTGAAGAGAAGAACGTATATTTTCTGTCAGTAGGATGGGTCCCCCTCCAAGCATCAGATAGGGCAAGTTCCTCTTGGGCGTGGCGAATAATGTTCGCTGCTTTGGAGAGGTGTCTGGGCCTACTGGAGGACCTATCCAATGTAGTGTCGAGGATGGTGTTGAGATCTCCTCCCCCATAGGATCCAGTAATCTGTTGTCAAGCCTATCACTGTAAGAAGCTGTATGTAGAACTCTGGGTCGTCCAGATTTGGACCTTATGTATTGACTAACAAAAGTTTAACTCCAGCCAACGTGCCCCAGACCACCACATATCTACCCTGTGGATCTATGTTGCATTTTTCAGTGGAGAACCCCAATGAGGAGTGTATTAATGTAATGACCCCCTCTGCTCTGAGAGGAATATTCCGTGTAATGCCTGTTGCTACCCCATTGCCGGAGGATACTTTCGTGTGTAGCCTTCAATGCATGGGTCTCCTGGAGCAATGCGATATGTGGGTGGTGCCTGTTAATATATGCACCCATCTTACTGGCCTTCGCTCTATTGTTTAATCCTCGAATGTTCCAAGTGATTAGTTCCAGTTGAAGCCCCTTGGGTACATTAGTGTTTTGCGCCATTTTCGTGCATCATGATAACATTAGGAGAAACATTCTTACAAAGAGTGTCAGCGAGTGAAACCGTGAGTGCAATTTTATCAGTAAACCAGCAACAACAAACAACGATGAACATTTGTGCCTTGCGCCCAACCGGGGCGTCCTGAGGTCTTAACCTAATTAAGTCAACTACACCACTTATCCGGTGCCCGGGGGGGCTATCCTTGGCGTTGACATGGTTTCCAAACAGTGAAGCCATTCCCTATCACCCGTTCCCACCCCCCACCCACACCATCGTACCCAACTTGATGATGAACCCCAAGAATAATGTATGGGTGTTCCCCAAAGAAGGGGACGAGTCCAGCAACCCCGCATCGAATCGGGCACGACTCATCTGGTTTTTAGAATACGAGGGGGACACAGGTCATCCCCCTTTCCTGTCCTGTTTCCAGTATTCTCAAATGTCACCGCAGGTTAGCCGCTCCTGAAGCTAGTACAAGTGAGTTGGAGAGGCCGATCAAATGGGTTGTTGCAGATCATTTTGATCAGGCTCCCGTCTCCAAGGGGTATCAAGGCTTCCATATAGGCGAGGGCATTTGCAGGGGATTCAAAAAAATGAGCTCTTCCCCCATGTTGGATGCAAAGCTTCGCCGGAAAGAGGAGAGCATAAGGAACCTGTCGAAGTTGGCGCTTGACAGTATCATAGGACAGTCTCTGGGTCTAGACCCCTGCAGAGAAGTCCGGGTAGATGTGGATGTTGTCGGTTCCGGACCCAAGAGGACCCTTATCCCTCGCCAGTTTAAGGATTACATCCCTGTCCCTGTAGTTCATCATTCTGGTGATCACCGTGCGGGCAGGCGCACCCGGCCTGGGTGGCGGGGCGGCTGAGCGATGTGCCCGCTCCACAAGGAATTGGGGCGGGAACGCCTCCTCCCCCAGGAGAGATCTCAAGAGGTCCTCCAGGCATGTTTCCATAGGGCCCTTACAGAAGTTCTCCGAAAGGCCGACTATGCGGATGTTGTTTCGTCTGGAACAGGACTCCAAATCGTCGCACTTGTCACGGAGCTTGTTCATTTCCCCTCTAATTTGTGCAATGTCCTGGGTGTTTTGCCTAGTGGAACCCTCATTTGCACCAATTCTAGTTTCAGTGTCTGTAATTCTGGCACTTTCCTTGTCCAGGCGCATTTTCAGTGAACCTATCGTAGAGACGATGTCATCAAGCTTAACGTTTATTGCAAGGAACCCATTCTGAACAGTTGTCAGTAAGTGATCGAATTTGGTGTCCTCTGCATCGAGGGGCGAAGTAGAGGATTGAGGATTCAGGCCCTCAGGTGAAGCCTGCGAGTTTGTAAAGGAGTCCATCGGGCCCGTTTTCCTGGCTTTGCCCGGGGTCTTTGCCGGCATGGTGAAGATGCAGTTGAAGTCGGCCAGGGGCCCTCTGGTGCAAGGGGACCGTGCTGCGGGGGTGTGCCGAAATATGGGCAAAGGGAGCGTAGGTCTCGCAGCCAGAGGAAAGTGTTGAGGTCCACGACCACTTCAAGTCAATGTGTCTCGTGGGACACGCAGGCCGGCGGGCATGTAGGCAGGCGAGGGTGGGGTGTGTGGGCAGGCAGCGGGTGCCCCAGGCCGCTTAAGAGTAACGACGGATGAGTTGTAGAGTTAGTCGTTCACATCCGCAAGTCTACCAAGAGTGTATTGCGGTCTCCCACATTCGAGCGTAGATCAGGGCGTCACTGAAGCTCCCAGTAGTTATAGTACGCGGCCCTGTAAGACAGGAGGATGGCCGCGCCGGGGGAGGAGAGAGGCAGGAATTACCGGATGGCGTCCGAGCGGGCCCCTGATGTGAGATGGGCTCCCACTCACCGCCGCCTCCCAACGCCCGGCCGCGGGTAATGGGTGCCCCGGGATAGGAGAGGTGCCACCAAGCCGGGCCTTTGCAGAATAGGGCAACCGCGATAACAGCACGAGGCTGGGCCCCACACAGCACCCACCCATACTCAGGAGTATGAGCAGAGTCAAGGGGGAACACCCCCGGTCGCCGGGCCGCCACAGGATCTGTGTCAGGGGTCCGTAGTCCTCCGCTGGCGTGCGCACTCCCCCGAATGGAGTAGGCTGGCAATGGACCTCGGCAGCAGGTTTGCGGGGAAGGCCGGTACGCCAGAGCTGCAGGATGCGAGGTGGGGGGGGGAGATCCGAGGGATAGGTCCCACCGCTGATTTTCACCCAGGCCCGGGGGGCCGTTCCAGGACGCCACACATCAGCTGGGATACCGCCGTCGAGGATGTGAGGTTCAGCCCACCGCCGGGCCCGACGCAGCCGAGGAGCCGCGGTACTCACGTAGGTACTCGCGGAGCCGCGGATCGGCCTGGAGCTGCGGTTCCAGGAGCTGCCAGGTTTCTCAGGGTTAGAAAGTCCGATTTTAGTCGGGACTTCGCCCGTGGGTGCAGGGTCAATTGCAGGAGCGGCTCCGCTAATTAGAACAGCACAATGTGGGCTGGAAACAGGAGTTTATTACGGCAGGATTCATTCCGGAGAGGAGCTCCTCTTCTAAGTGGCCATCTTGTCGCGGAACAGCACCCCCTCTTTCGCCGCTATACTCTTGAGACGTGACAAGAACATAATCGGAACAAAACGAGGCAACTATCATTGGAGGAGCCGAGCAAACCAGTTTATAGAAAAAAGCCCACAATTTTACTTTAACCTATGTTCTATAGTGATTGTTATTGTTCCAGCGTTGGTCATTCCAAAGAGTGACCTGAACATTGGCGAGTTTCCAAAAGCAGATGCTCACCTGAGGAAGAAGAGATCTGTTGAACTCCTTAATCGAATGAAGAGGGAAAACTATTTCTCAGCCAAATCAATAGAAGCTTTTGATGCTATTCCATATGAGCATATATTGTTCAGCAAGACTGCATCAGTTTTCACTGTTCTCTTTTTGCCTGGGATCCGGACAGTGGCAAATGCCAAGTGGTTGTAGATTAAAAGATGGGAGCTTTTGCAGGCAATTAACACCATAAAGGGATTCAATGCTACCAAGGAGAAACTAAGAGCCATATGTCTGATGACTCCTCAGAACAGATATGTCATGGACATCATTACAGCTATGGATGGAGGTGTTTGTGCCAAAACCGGAGAATCATGTTGCACATTCATACCGTCTGACCACGACGAGAATGGAACCTTGACGGAGGCCATGTCGATGCTGACAAACTTGCAATTCAAGATTGAAGATGAAGTGGAAGACATTGCAGATGACAGCTGGTTTTGCGTCAATCTTCTCATGGGTTCCGCAATGGATGGTGAACATTTTCAAGTTCCTTGGAGCCCTGCTGGTGATGATCATATTTGGATTATGTGTGGTCAGGATAGTAATCGCACAATACAAGAAGAATGCAAAGAAAACCGTAGGAATGAAGATTGTGATTGATGTTGAATCAGGGTTCAAACCCAAAGAGTTGATAGATGAACAAATCAGAGACTGTGTAATTGTCACGAAGCTCAGCCCTGATCCCCACTGGCAAGCCCATTGGCCTGGTGGAATCAGGGCTCGGATCACTAATAAGGCCTGGCATCCACTTCTCAGGCCCTCTTGGGGCCAGTCCTGGCACCTTTGGCACCAGGCTCATCAATAAGGAAAGACATCTGCTTGAGGAACTACTTTATTTAGGCTTTCAGCCAACATGGAGGCCTCCACATAGCTTGGTTCCTAGAACCAAGCTATGCGGTCTAGTGTCTTGGGTGTGGTGGCCTAGGGACTACTTTACCTGGACTACTTTACAGTGGCTATTTAAACCACACCCGAACAAGACAACATGCTTTGCGTTACTTTGCTTCTAGCAACGTGACGCTCACCGTGTCCAGCTTTCTCACAAGCCTGGTGAATTCCGGACCTGCAGAAAAACCAATAACACCGTTAACAGCAGAATCTTACCTGCATTCATCATCCTTCACTTCTCGCAGCTCCAGGGCAGCTCTGTTGGTGGAGTTCACCGCCCCGATCGAAGGACCTGAGAAAAGGAGAAAGACATCATTAAAGGAGGTAGTGGAGACATTACAACCACAAAGCACTTAAAGACTTACCTGGTTGGTTGCTTTTCAGCCGGCATAGCTCCGGAGCCCCATCTGTGCTGGGAACTCACGGCGACCTACAAAAAGAGAAAAGCACAGGTCAGTGAGGACAAGACATCGCTGCGTTACGCAAAGCGCCTCCTTACCGCATCATAGCGCTATAGTGCGCCATCATCACCCGGTGAGAACCAGCATATCCAGTTCTCCAAGCAGACACTCTGCGCTCCTAGGGAGAAAAAGAGACATTTAGAACAGAGAAAAGGCATGCAAGAATTACGACGCCATCAATCGCAATAAGACCTACCTGAAAGACACTACAAGGGCAGCAGGCAGTGAAGTAACTGGACCGCCCGCGCCCACAAAAGACTACGCGCCCCTGCCCAGAGAGCAGGACGGAGAGCCCACCGATTCCGACAATCAGGTGAGAAGAGAACCTGGAAGGGCTGGAAACACAAGGGAGGTGGGGGAAAACTTACCTTGGTCGCCCAGTCCTAAATAGTCTTCATTTCCAGGCGGAATCCCATCGACACCGAGACCACACCAGGGAATCATTGGGAAGGGCACCAACAACCAACTGGCTGGGTGGCGTCCCCGTGGATACCAGGTGAGCGTAACAGTAATGGCCAGTAGTTATTCACCTGAAGGAACAAAGTTCTTGTGGTTCTTTGGATACAGGAAATATGTGGGAAGATGGATCTACTGCAGTCCGAATGGACAATGTAAGCTTATGACCTGGAGTCCTAAGAAGCACTTCTTCAGACGAGGATGTCTTGATGTAAGGATTGGTGAGAAAGTGGTTGATGAATCGCCCAGTGGGGGGAGTTTAGAGGACGAGCCAAATAACCCTGATATGATATGATACGATATGGCATTTGTAATGCGCCTATACACAAGTGTTTCAAGGCGCGACGAGGCAGGGAGGGGGGAACAGGGGGAAGACAGACAACGATCCTACTAGGCCAGGTGTCATTCAGATCGCGCAAGTGCAGGGGTAGGGGGAAGGGAAGAAGTGCAAAGGGGGGAGGGGGGGAAGTGCAAGGGGGGAAGGGGAAGTGCAGTACAAGGTAAGTAGAATAAAATAAATAATAAATAAATAAGGAGGGCCAGCTGGTGGCAAGTGCAAGGTAAGTGCTGGGAAGGGGGGGCTGGAGGGATACAGAGACAGTCCCGCAGTGCAGGGGTTGCCAGGGAGGCAGTGCAAGTGGAGAGTGGCTGGGCCCAGGGTCGGGGAGTGGCCCAGTTGCAGATTCAGTGCAGTCTCAGCAAAGAATTAGCAGGGGAGAGGGAGAGAGAAAGCAGAAGCGAAGAGGAAGGTTTTGAGGTGCTTCCTGAACCGGAGATGGTTCTCCTCAAGTTTCAGGGAGGCAGGAAGGCTGTTCCAGAGGGAGGCCTCTGCCGCGGAGAGAGATCTACCCCCAGCACATTGCTTCGAGAAGCGGCTGACCCTGAGGGAGTTGGAGACGGATGAGCGAAGGGATCGGGAAGGAAGATATTTAGGAAGAGAGAGTTGAAGGTATTTAGGCCCCAGGCCCCAGAAGGCCTTGTGGACAATGCAGAGGGCTTTGAAATTTATCCTCGCAGCCACTGGGAGCCAGTGTAGAGATTTCAGTCCTGGAGAGATACGGTCCCTGGGCTTGAGGCCAAGGACAAGTCTTGCAGTTCTGTTCTGGATGAGTTGCAGAGGGCGAATAGTGGAGGCAGGCAGATTAAGATAGAGGCTGTTACAGTAGTCCAGCTTCGAGAGAACCAGGGCTCGGGAGACAGTGAGCTTCTGGGGGAAGGAGAGGAAGGGAAGAATACCTCTGAGGAGGTGCAGCTGGTAGTGTGACTTCTTAGAGACGTCGGATATATGCAGAGAGAAGGAGAGTGTGGAGTCGAAGATAACCCTGAGGTTTTTTGCCTTGCAGGTAGGAACAGGAAGAGGGCCAAGAGAGGCCGGCCAGAGAGCTGCAGGGAAGGAGGGGGTGGGTGTGCCGATGAGTAGAATCTCAGTCTTACTGGCATTAAGGCAGAGGTCATTGGCGGCAAACCATTCCTGGATAGCAGAAAGACAGTCAGAGATGAGGGAAGGAGAGGAGGAGGCAGAGGGTAGCCTGAAAATGAGCTGGGTATCGTCCGCATGGCACTGAAAGTTGGGGCAGAGAGCGGCGATGCGGTGGGCAAGGAGTGCCAGATACTGGTTGAACAGCCAGGGCGAAAGATTAGATCCCTGGGGGACACCACAGGTTGAGAAAAAGATGTCAGAGAGGAAGGACCCCAGTTGGACCTGGGAGGGTCGATTGGAGAGGAAAGAGGTCAGCCACGCCAGAGCCTGACCAGTGATACCCAGATTATCACGGAGACGGTTGAGCAGGATGGCATGGTTGACGGTGTCAAAGGCAGAGGAGAGATCGAGCAGGATGAGAACACACGGAGTGTTGGAGTCGAGATTCAAGAGCAAGTCCTCACGGATGTTCAGGAGAGCAGTTTCCGTGCTTCTGGCAGCTCTGAAGCCAGATTGATGGTCATGAAGACTTCCAGCAGATTCAGCATGGAGGTTAAGCTGGGAGATGGCCAGTTTCTCCAGGAGCTTGCCCAGGAAGGGAGTGATGGAGATTGGGCGATAGTTAGCCGGGCAGGAGGGGTCAGAAGAGAGTTTCTTAAGAAGAGGGTGTACAAGGGAGTGCTTAAGGGGGGGGATGGGAAGACTCCAGAGGTGAAGGAGTGGTTGCAAAAGCCAGCCAGGGCCGGAGCCAGGGAGTCGATGTGGTCCTTGATAGTTTTGGAGGAACAGGGGTGAACCTGTTTAGACGAGACTTTCATAGATCGGACTTGTCTGGAAACCTCGTCAGCAGAAAAAAGGGGAAAGGCAGAGAAGGAGGGAGGAGGGGTGGCTGCAGAAGGGCCAGAGGAAGAGGCGGGAAGGGAGGGAGGGAGGTGATAGGAGGAGAGTGAGGACAGGATGTCCTGAGTTTTAGAGATGAAGTGAGAGGCCAGTGCAGTGCAGAGGGCCTGGGAGGGGACAGGAGAGGTAGAGGCAGCAGCTGGGTTGGCGAGCTCCTTGCAGATTTTAAAGAATTCGGCAGAGTTGTTAGATGCCACAGAGATGCGGGCTTGGATAAGGGCTCTCTTCTTGGTGAGAACGGAGAGACGGTATTGCCTTTGGAGCAAGCGGCAGGCCAGTTTGTCAGAGGATGAACATGAGGCACGCCATTTCCTCTCTGCCACCCTGCACTTGCGTTTAAGGGTGACGAGATCCGAGTCATACCAGGAGTTACATTTGGCTTTGGGCTTCAGGCGGACACTCATGACAGGGGCAAGGATATCAAGAGTATCAGATATAGCAGAGTGGAGCATGGAGAGGGCTGTGTCAGGGTGGGAGTCAGCCGAAGGGGGAGGAGGGGGCGAGAAGGTGGTAGCGAAAGCCTCAACTGACACGCGCTTCATGGGTCGGATGACCGAGAAGGTGGGTGGCAGTGATGAGGGTGGCATTGCCTGTGGGGTAGGGAGGGTGAGGTGGGAGGATAGCAGAAAGTGATCACTCCAGGAGAGAGGAGTGGAGAGAGGGACGGAGAGGGGAAGGTCGGAAGAGATCAGAGCATCAAGAGTGTGCCCTGCAGAATGCGTAGGTCCAGACGGGAGAATAGAGAGTGAGAGAGAGTCGCAGAGGTCACGAAAGAGTCCCGTGGGGGGACAGGAGGCATCCAAGTGGATGTTGAAGTCACCAAGACGGAGGAGTTGAGTGGTTGAGGACAGGAGTGAGGAGGAGAGGTCAGCCCACTCGGAGAGGAAGGAGGAGATTTGACCAGGTGGTCGATAGATAGTGGCCACGGTAAGGGAATGGCTAGGAGAGAGAGAGAGAGGCGGCAGACAAGGCATTCGAAAGAGGAGTAGGTCTGCGTAGGAGTGACAGTGGCAGGAATCCGCTCAGGGAAGATAAGGGCTACACCCCCCCCCCTACACGGTTGGGTTTGGGCACAGATAGGATCTTGTAACCGTCAGGTAGGAGTGTATCAAAGCTGGTGACAGAGCTGGCTGTGAACCATGTCTCAGTGAGACCGAGGACATCAAGGTCCAGTTCCTCAAGAAGGTGACAGATATCAGAAGAATGCTTGATGGCAGAGCGAGAGTTAAGAGTGGCAATGTGGAGAAGGTTGCCATCCTTGAAGGACTTCTGGGGAGGGGTACAGATCAGAGGTACGCCCTGCGGAGGTGTAGAAGAGGGAGGTGAAGAAGGAGCACGAGAGGGGGCAGGGAGGGAGGGTAGAGGCAAGGTAGCCGAGGACAGAGGAGGGGGGACAGCAGGAGAGGAAAGGAAGTTGATGAGGCGTGGGAAGCGTCTATCAAAGAGGTGAAGGTTGGCCTGAGGACCTTGGACCAAGACGGTCCCATTAGCGTAGACATTAATGATGGCCTTAGAGGAGTGGAAGGAGGCCAAGAGGACATCCCAACGGGTGCCACCATTAATGGGAGAAGAGGAGAAAGGAGAGAGCACAGAGACCATATGAAGGGTCCATAGGTCAGGCGAAGGCACGAAAAAGAGGATGTCAGTAAGAGTTTCCTTGGAGCAGGCACTAGTGTAGGTGTCAGCGATAGGGAGGCCTGGGTTGGAGACCAGGATGTCCTTTTTAAACTTTTTCCTACCAGATTTAGTGAGGAGAGCAAGATAGTCAATAGAGAAGCAGTTAGAGAAGATAGGCGAGATAGAGAGCACCATGGAGTAGGAGGGAGTGGGGGGGGAAGACGGACAAAAAGAGAGTATGCAGGCAGGAAGTGAGCGGCAAGGCCAAGTTTACCACATTGCAGAACAGTGAGTGCGTATTAAGTACAGAGGCCACCTAAGTTTGACAATCCTGCGAGGGGGGGAAAAAAGTCCCTAGTTTACCACAAATGTGGGACACGGTGGGTGAAGACACAATGCGAACGAAGTGACCAGAAAGGATGGGGTGGGCTGGGGGAAGGTGGAGATAGAAGTACAGGCGCCTGGCGTCTCCTGCGGACACCTGCAGACACACAGGGAGCCACGACTTTAGGAGTCGCCCTTGGCCTGGGGCCCTTAGCCGCAGAGGGCTGCCCAGGAGGGGGGTGGATATAGGCAGGAAGGGGAGGGGGGGTGTGGGCGGGCAGGGAGGCAGGAAGGGAGAGGAGGACCAGGAAGTGGGAGGGGGGAGCAGGAACAGGCACACCAACAACGAGCTCAGAGCGCGAGAAACAATTAATCCTCTAATGAGGAAAAGACACTCACGGAGGCCCGCAGGACCAGGCAGGGCTTCCTTAGCCTGAAGATTCCTCCGGGCTAACGGCGACCGCTCTCCCACGCTCAGCTGAAAAAAGAAGCGAGCGGGGGGAGCGGCCGTCGAGTAGGCCAGAAGGGACCCAGGCACACAGCCAATCAGAGGGGGGGGTGGGCGGGCAGGGAGGTGGGAAGGGAGAGGAGGACCAGGAAGTGGGAGGGGGGAGCAGGAACAGGCACACCAACAACGCGCTCAGAGCGCGAGAAACAATCCTCTAATGAGGAAAAGACACTCACGGAGGCCCGCAGGGGCCAGGCAGGGCTTCCTTAGCCTGAAGATTCCTCCGGGCTAACGGCGACCGCTCTCCCACGCTCAGCTGAAAAAAAAAAAGAGAGAAGCTCTGCCCCATGTTGCCTATATGTTGGGAACCAGAAATTGTGATGTGCAGTACCAGTGAGGATGCCTATACTGCAAAGAATCCTTGAGACAGGGTATCCATTGAGAAAACCCTATATGCATTAACGAAGAAATGATGGTCTTCTGGAAAAAGTTCCGGAAGAAGTGTGAAAATGAAAGGGAAAGAAGACTGGTGACGTCATACGAAGTAGAATTGACGCACTGAGAAAAGATGCAAATGAAGAAGGAATCTAGATAGTCTATAAGATTTTAGGATGAAGTATCGAAGTAAAGCAACATTTCGGGATCGAAATGAAGATTGCTTGTGCGAAGAAACACTGAAGAGAATGCAAAGTCATTTTACAATTGTACAGATGATCTAACTCAAGTAGACAAAGTAATCCTGAGGCTGGCTATCTAGTAAATAGATTGTGGCGATGCACCAATGTATATTCATAGGAATGTATAGAATCTGGATGTTCCACCATGCACTTTAGCGAACCTGAACCCCTTGAATGGAAAGGGCTTGAAGTGTGGCGCAGTTGAAAATAGCTGATGACGAAGGAGAATTCATGAAAGGCTGGCTGGCTCAGCATCAAGAGTTGCCTGGTTATCTGTCAAGAAGCTACATGAACGTGAGAAAGAAACAAACTCCTGTTGAGGTGTAATGGAAAAACACTGAAGTGTCAAGAGTTCATCATTTAATACTATTTTATGCAACAAAGATCTCAAAACCGTGGTCTTCAGTTACATGGTCAGATGGAAATAGACTGTGGGTCGAGCTACACCGAAACCAGAAGATAAGACCATGCCACACTCCCTTTTATTCTCAAGCACAGTAAGCCCCTACAAGGCCGAGTTCAAAGCCTTTGTCGAATGGCAGACCGCAGGAGTGATGATGGATGAGGGCTAACTGGGTGGGGACGCATGACCAGGCCAACCCTGCCATCACATGGGGTAACCAGCTTGCGTGCTGCTAGCAAGTGGAATATTCCAGAAGGGTACAAGCATGCCAACTATTTGTGGGGGGCTACGTATTAAGGAGCTGTATAGTTTGTGTAACCAATAGGGTGTTGTGTATTAGTATCAAAACACTAGGGGGATTATGTCTCACGGAACAATGCAAATATTGAACTTAACCGGTAAATGAAAAGCGGACCAAGTCAGGAAGGAAAAGAAAGTAAATATATTCAACATTTTATTAATATAATAAACACCATACACAAAATATCCAAATATTTATCATATAATTCATCAGAACATAAGGTATGGTTCAAAAGTACAAAATATCATTACAGCCAAGAAAAACATGTATATCTTGAAATTCAATGTGCAAATAAGCTATTCAATAGATCCCACAATGTAAAGTGAGAAGGACAGAACTCGCACAACGTGATCCAAAGTTCACTTAGAGTTAGACTGTGATTCTCAAGGGTATCTAATGTAGTGCAAAACAAATATGAACAAATTAATCAAGATTAAAGTGCTATGTGTCATTTATTAGATTGACACGAAAGATGACTTCCACTTGGGATGGGTTTAGTTGTCCACCTAATCTCAGAGACTCCATCACTACTCCAGTCAGCATGGAATGTATACCTAGATGTTCCCTTTAAGCTTATCACATTCCCTAGTAGGTTTTCTTAGTTTGCCTCGTAGGATGGCATCAGTAGTGACACATTTTTAGTATAAGAATGCTGTTTTTTCATGTGATGTTTTGAGAGAAATCGAGCGAACGTCTGTTGATGCCCGTTGTAACTCCCTGTTTTAGATAATTGTTCATAATACAGTACAGTGTTTTTCCAACTTCCTGAGTCGGTTTGATTATTGATGTATGAGTAATTTCTGCATCCCCATCCATCTGTAAATATTGCTACCTTGTCTTAAAGGGCCCCAGGACCCAGGGTTCACTCTTGCAGTACACCACCCCCAAGGCCAGGATCATTAAGTGTCTGCCTTTCCCTGGACACCTGGGAGGAGACTTTAGGCACGGTTTCACTGAGGAATCTATAAGATTCTTCACAGAAGTCATACTGTAAGCGTTGTCGACTGCCTCAGCGTGTCTGAATCTTTGAGGAGTTTATTCACCTTCACTAAATGTATCACGGTATGCTGTCCCTCCTGTTAACACGGACTAACATTTAAGAACGCAGCTGGTGTCAAAAACTTGGATAGTGGGGCTTTGTTCACTGCTTGCAACTTTCTTTGTTTGATTCCTTGCCCTGTCTGGATCACCCCTGAACCACCTGTGATGAATCCTGCGGAGTCATCACTAAACTCAAGCCTAAAGTCTCCTCCCATGTGGCTAGGAGAGGGCAGCCACTACCTGATGCTAACGCTTGGGGTGGCAACTTGAGGGAGGATCACATAGGAGGAGACTGCTGTCAAGGAGAAGTGGCGACTCTGCTATGACAGATGCAGTATTCATCCTTTTCTGAGGATGAGATTCCCCTAAAACCTAAATATCTAATGACATGCTGTCAATGTACGGTTCCCTCTGTGAGAAATACCCAGAGTACAGAATATGGAAACTCTGTTGACCAGCATCAAAATTGTAGTTAGGAAGTTAATATCACAATTTCTAATTGTTATGATGCTGCCTTATATAGAGTCCCAAAACCCAATGGTAAACCACCAACTCTTTAAATGACCTCCCCTAAACTTGACAACTCTCAGTTAACAAATGATTTTAAGTTAACTAATCATTAAAAAAAAACATTATGGACTTCAAGTCCCATAATGTTTGTGGTACTGGGACAAGGAAGATGGACTTACAGTTGATGAAGTATGAGCAGTGTAGTTGTTGTAGCAGAAAGCACCTCAGTGGGAGCTTTAAATGTATAAATGAGTTTCTGGGAAGGGAGAGGAAGGAGAAACTGATGGTGTAGAAGTGAAGGCAGCAGGACTACCTGCGGGAGACGCTGTGGAAGCAGAGGAAGCGTGGCCATGCAGTGAATGCGCAGCTGGAGGCAGCTCTGGAGAAAGCTACGACATGTGGGAGACAAGATCCCGACACACCATGAACAAATCCGGTACAGAAGTTGTACCAGAGATCACACAGAGCTGTCAGAGCTCCCTAAAGGACTGCACACTCTGCAGCAGTTTGACATCAGCCTGCAGAAGCATAGAGGGACCCGAAGAGCTCTGAAACAGCACCTGCAAGTCAGAAGGAGACGCCAAGGCATACCAGTGAGTTGGCCTGAAGCAGGTGACCCAAGGGTGCTCCGAAAAAGACCACTAAGTGAATTTGAAGATTTTGCATACCGAGCATATGAAATGAGACAAACTGGGTGCATCTCTTCTAATAAGGGATACAAGTTGGGAGATCCTTGTAACCCGCATTGCCAAAGCCACAGATGAGTGATACCAGGCCGGACAGGGCACAACTCTACTGATAAGGGATACCAATTGGGAGATAATTCTAAACCGCATTACCAGCAGCCAAGAGGTTGCATAAGCATAAAACAAAGGCTGCAGTAGCAAAACCCTCCTTGTATGAGATCAAGGGGGAGAGAACTGTAACCTGCATGGTCTACGGCCAACATGCAGTAAAAGAATAATAGAGACAGCAGGGGAGCAACTTCCCTTTTATGGAATATCAATCTAGGAAGATCTGCAATCCACTTTATCAAGAGTCAAGAGACTATAAAGAGAAGTAGTTGTTTTTTAAACCTCCTCACTTAGGATCCTGGTGTAGAGAGTTCTGGAACAATCATTACCACAGAGTAAAATTGTAGTAGTAGCGGGGCTCGCAAAATCTAGCTTTGACCAGTCATTTTTATGAAGGGTGAGTACCATTTGCATGATACCTGACCTTGCTGGCGAGTATGGGGAATGTTCGAAATGTATTTATGTATTGCAAACACACTTAGTTTGCAGTAAACGGCAAATGCAACTTTCAGTGTGCATGCTTCACAGCATTGTACCAAATATGAAGTGTGCTTATGGTGACATGCACCATTTTACAGAAAGCACTGGTAAATATTTTGTCACCAGTCACATTGGAGCAAGTGCATTTCTCTTAAGAAGAGTATGTAAACTAAGGAACTCGCCTCTTCAGTTCCAGTGGGATTTTTAAGAATTTGCAAGGCCTAAGTAGGAGTTTTATCCTGGCATGCGAGTGTACCAGGAAAGAAGATGTTTTAAAGTACTGTGGTTGTGGTAAAGAGGTGTGCTGGAAAAGAAGTGTTAACTTCATCACCTTGTCTTGATGCGCTGTTGCATTTCAGAAAGTGTTTCCTTTGAAAAAGAAGTATGATTATTAAGCTATCCTGACTAAAATGTTTCTTTTGAACTAGAAGGATGATGTGCTAACAATTGCTTGATAAATGAACGTTTGTCTTGGGTTATGAACTTGTGTTTTGAGGAAAAGACATTTGTTTTGCCAAGCAAGAGACTGTGGAAAAATAACACTTGCTTTGATTTATGAGCAAGCCTTTGGAAGAGAGAAATTCACTTGTCCAAGTGGAAGGATGTATTTCATGGAAAATATCTTTTGTGCTACATTGAATGGAACTTTGTTATTGCACAGAACCTTTGTGAGTCTGAACTTTGCCCCAGTTATTCCTGAATTGTTCTAGGGAAGGGTGCCCAACCCTGGTCACAAGGAGTACTTTCTATAGCCTTTGAGTTTTAATTGATATGTTACTTTGTGGAACTTAAGACCGCTAAACAAACCTTGAATCATGTTGTTGTATACATTAGTGTGAGGGTTGGACAGTAGGTCAATTTTTCTTTAGCCTTAGTTTGTTAGGCTGGGGAAATATAGGTGTTTGTCTCATCTCATTTTATTTAACAAAATTGCATCTTGTGTGAGAACTCTACCTTTGTGTCCGTCTCGCATTTGACTCCCCACACACTTCTATTGAAATGCATGTGTCATCAATGTGGATTTGGACTTTTCTAGGATGACAAATACTGTGTGTTCCACATATGTCGCTGAACACCCCATTGTGATAGTGCCACACTTCTCGATGGTGAAGTCTGTTGCAGCCAGAGCCTGTTCACAAGATAACTGTCCCTGCATTACTGAGTCCAGTATGCCACTATAGTATGCTAAGGGTTTGTGGCCCACAGTGCTTTTTTGTGTCGGACAGCTGTCATTATTTGCCCACTCTTGTATAAAGTCGGGTGTTGCTAAAACCTGGGCAGTAGCAATGTCATCCTTGAGCTCTTGGAAACTTGTGAGCATTTCTTCAGCTATGTGATGGTGCTCTGTCTTTTAGGCTTCCTTAAGTGCTTGAAGTAATGGTTGTGTGTATGTCGTGTAGTCGAAAACCCACGTTCTACTTGTTGCTGCACACTCTGGAGTTACCTTCTTGCCATTAATGGAAATAAGTTGCCCTAGATATAGTACTTCCTGTTGTTAATACTGCAACTTTGCTCTGTCTACTTTGTACCCTTTGCCAACAAGTAATTTCACCAACATGATGGCGTCCTTCCTGCATTGCTGTTCGTTGTTCCTACACACCAGAAAATCAACATATTGAATGAATGCACTGAGCACATGTATGTTTCCAAAATCTGCATGCAGCACCCTGTTAAACCTACTAGGGGAATCAACAGTACCGCTGTGGGATCCTTGTGTGCTGCAATCCCCTCCCGCCATACATAAACGCAGTGAGGTATTGAGAGTCGCGGTGCAATGGGACAGAGAAAAAAGCTTTTTTTTCAAACTAATTACGGTGAAATGGGTTGCTATGGTGGGTATGTTATGTAATATTGTTGCGGTGTTGGGCACAATGGGAAACTCATCCTGTACTATATTGTTTAAAGGATGCAAATCCTGAATCATCCTCCAACTTGATCCCTTTGATTTCTTGACAGGGTATATAGCTATGTTACAGGGAAAATTTGATGGAAAGATGCTGCTTGGGTGTCATATATTCCCCCCTCTGCTTCTTTGGACAATGGGTGCTATTTAACTCTGGGCAATACCATGCCTGGTTTGAATGTGATGTGTAGCAGGTCAACACTTAGCAAGAGCCCCACATCGTGGGGGTTACTTGGTCAAAATTGTCAGGCACCTGCGCGAGATCGTTGTGGGCAAATGGTGGGACCCTTCCTTCATGTAGCATGGGACTTGGAGTGTGTCGGTATTGCACATTTATTTTGCATGGGACACAGACTGCCAATATTATTTTCCCATCATTGTCCATGTCTTCAAGCAAGTCCCTGTCTGTAACTACTCTTAAGGGCTGGGTTGGGTCAATGCACAGAACTGTGTCATTCTCTTCCCTCGGCATCTGTCCCTAATCTGGCCATTAATTTTTCTTTTGACAGCAAGCATAGTGATGGTTTCTGCAGCATATTCCTGGGGCTGGGCGGGTTTAAGCAAACACTCGTATGCCACTCTCCAAGACTGGTCTGCCCCATTCAGCAATACTGTAGCCCCTTACATGAACAGATCTGGGTGCACTGATATTCCTGCAGCTGCTGCTTCATTCCCAAATGTGTGCATGATCAGCATTTCCCTATATAGCATATTCCTGGGATGGAGCATACCACCCTTCTCCCAGTTAAAGAGATGACCATGTTTAATTTGCTCAACGTGTCTCTACCCAACAAGTTGACAGGGGATGCTGTTGAAAACACCAATGGGGCTCATACCACCCTGTCACCTAGCTTGACAGGCAGTTCTTCTGTGAATGGACACAATTTTATTTCCCCTGAGAACCCCTGCATGCCATTACCTCACCTAACAAAGGGAAATGCCCCTCTCTAATACATGGTTTTGTCACACCTGTGTCTACCATACAAATGAATGGTTTGTTTCCTAGCTCCATGGCCACCAATGGTTCCTCTTCTGGGTCAGCAGTGACTGATGGGCCTAGGCACTCTAAGGACCTAATCTGAATAAGTGGGGCAATATTGTGATGCTTGACTGTCTTGTGGGGACAGTGGCTCCTGTTGGGCCCTGAGTGCTGCTTGAGCGGTTCCGTTGAGCTCCTGGTCCAGACAGTCAAACATCACGTACCAGGACCCCAAAGAGGGCTGCAGACCGCATCCAATAGCCTTGATAAAGACCCATGGGTCGAAACACGTGTCGGCTGACAACCAGGGGACAATATTGCCCCAAATGTACTAGATGCATATCAACTGTATGAAGAATTAACCCATCACTAGCACAAATAAAGCGCAAATTGCATCGCAATAACCACTGTGTTAGAACCTTTCTTGGAACCAATTAAGCAAGATAGCCAGGAGAACACTCCCCTTTCCTGTATAATATACTGGGCTGGATCCTTGTCATCCCGTATAGTACATTGCATTATTGACTGCAGATCTAGTGTATCAGGGTAGGCGCGCCGCACTCTGCCAACACTCGGGCCCTGATATTAAAATGGGCGCCATTGTGGCTGTTATCCCCTAGTCGCACCCCAGGATACTTTGCTTTAGCCCAAATGTTATCAGCTTGATCCCCAATATTGTGGAAAAAAATGTTTTTTCATGTTGCCTACAGCTTTCCCTAGGCGCCCACAAGCTCTCCAACCACAACGCTATCATGGGGAGAGACTTTTTCGCCTCCCAGCTCATCCACTGTGTCCCACTCATCGTCCCCCTACTCCTGCTCCTGTCATCGTCTGACCGCACCCACCCGTAGTCCAAATTCTGATACTGGCCCATGATGATGATGATGATGATGGAGGAGGAGCAGCGGTAGCAGGCTGCAGAAAATAAGTGGGATTAATGTACCCTGACGCTGTGTGGGCATGATAGAACCCTAATGGGGAGGCTGGGCTGCTTGTGTTGTAACCTATGTGGCGGGAGGTTCCTGAAAAGTCAGGGCAGTGGGTGTGGTGTGGGTCGGAGCAAATGACAGAAGTGGTCCACCTGCTGTCTTAGCATGGCCAGGGGGGGTATCTTCTAAATCCTCTACAATCTTCCTTAATTCCAACACCTCCTTTCTGTTCTTCAACTTCTTCGCTTTATATTTTGCTGCTAGGCACATGTACATATGACCCAGAGCATCTTTGTTGTTTGTTCCCTGTTCTGGCCATGGCTTAAACATACCCCCTTTGTTTCGGCCACCTACTCCTTATGGTTTTTCATAATGTTCTCCCTATACAACGGGAGAGCTGTGCAAATATAACCCATTGGCTCCGCCACCTCCATTTTTGCCACCCCCGTTTGGATGTTATATAATACCTTGCTTACTCTGGCTCTGATCCAGCAGTGCATTGTCATCCCGTTACCCCACCCCATTCCAGTTTCCGATTCCCCACCCTTCCTGTTTGTCAAACTCCACACACACCTCACTGTTATCTTATACCACTATATCCCATACACCCTCGCACACATCTACACCCTCACCTCATGCTATTTTACTATTTATACACTACAAAATCGTACCCCTCCTCGGTCCACACCACCACAATAAAACCACCAAAGTACTACTTTTCGTTCTCACACCTCTTTATATCGGGCGCAGAGATCAACTCAATGCATGTAGTCTCTACCCTTATGCCTCTTTTCCTACAGCGCTGTTCCCTTCTCCCAATCGGGAAGGATCCTGTTATTCCTTTTTTCCTCTTTACATATCAAAATAATATGTGGTCTTTCCGCTCCACAATCAAACCAGTCACACACCAACACTCTTCTCCACACCCTCCAACCCCCACACTTTACACACCTGTGTTGTTTTTACCTCCAAAAGGTGCACTTACATCTATGTGCTCTCCCGAGTTCCTCGGTCCCATCAGTGGCCTGCACAATCCGGGAGCGGTGCCCCGCCCCAAAGAGCAGACAGGAATTCAGGCAGCACAGTTCCTGTAAACATCTCCAATTTGTGCACAGGGGACTGGTTTTTGCAGGTGGGTGTGGCCCCCTCCAGATGTTTGCCCAGGAATCCTACGTTTCTGCGGAGGGTCTGGGATCATGTCGGGGTCACCAGATTTGTAAGGCAGACCTCAAGGCACAGGAAGAACACTTCTTTACGGAAAAATGCTTGGGGCACCTCTTTGCAAGGAAAATGTATTTATTTTGTATACAAAAAAGGAAAACGGTGACCAAGGGTGCTGTAGAACCCAACTGACAGAGATCACTTAATTAGTTCAAAGAATGCAGGTTGTTATGAAGCAAATTATCACTCGTGACGCACACAGTATACAGAATTCATCCCCCACCCTCATTGGCTCCCACCTAAATAGATATTACCAGTCCCCTATGGTTTCTTCACCAATTGGCCACATCTTAGTCTACCCCTGCCCTCTAACATGTGGTCTTCTACTCTGTCACTTTGTTCCCCGCTGCCAGAGTGGCGAGTTGCTTGATACGTTACCCTCCCCACAGGCCGAATGCACCAGGTCATTAACATGCGCTCAGTGGATACTTTCATTGTCAAATTGGCCCTTTAGAATAAAGGCGTGCTTGTCTTGATCCCAGACATGTGGGCGCAAGGATGTTTGAATAGCAATGGAGAAAGATACAATATCAGTGACAAAGTGGTCTGGCACCGCAAGGGTGCCCAATCGAAGGTCTCAGTAAGGTATCCAGCCAAGTGTGAGAAACAAAATTAGAAGATTGGTAAGAATGAGAAGGGAAGTGAATCAAAGTGGTTCTGCGACGGGTAAAGCAAAACCCATCGCACATTCGATAGTCTTCTATTTTTGATAAAGGGGTCAAAGCCAGAACGAGGAAGATCCGTGGTCCGAGCCTGATCGAGGGAGACCAATTGAGAACATGGTGCTAAAGAGGTCCGAGCCCGAACAAGGGAGATCCATGGCACGAGTCGAACGAGGGAGACCAATTTTGAACATTGTGCTAAATGTGTCCAGCCCAAACGAGATCGATCCATGGTCCGAGCCCAATAGTGAACGAACATTGTGTTAAGAGGGTACGAGCCTGAAGGAGGGAGACCCATGATGAACACTGGAAGCGAGAATGTGAAAATCCTGATAAAAATGGAACTTTGGTGCGTGTGTGTTACAACAGTGTCATGATCTCTGCTTCCAAAAGGTCAGGGTTTTCCCAACTCCCTAGAAAGCAGATCCATAACCCAGGTTCCGAGTGCCAACCAGTCCCAATTGGGACCTTTTGGACCCAGTCCTGGCGCCAGTGGCACCAGGCTCATAAATATGCCCAGTCCCAGCGCTGGAAGCGCTGGGCTCATAATGCTTGGGTGGACTTACCTTCAGCAGACCATGCTGCTTACTTGCCTGCCAGTTGAGCCTCTGATCCTCTTCTGTTTGGAACTACTTTTCCTGTTGGGTGGGGCTGGAGCCACTCCCTAGATTCAGAACACTGGAACTCTTCTGGAAGGCAGGAACTCTTTTCTTACCAGGAACTCTTTTCTTACTTAGGCGTGGCTGTGGAAGGAGACATCTAAGCACTACAGGAGGCTATTTAAACCACACCCGGTGGATGAATCTTGCTTTGCGTTATTCTGCAACCTCTGCAGCAGAACGCTCATCTTGTCTTCTGCATCCGGTCCTGGGCCTAAGGAAAAAGGCTTACCATCCTGAATCCAGTCTTCAGCAACACCTATAAAGACAAGAAAGAACAGGTTAGCATTCCGGCATCTGAAAGACAAAACAAGGTGCGTTTAAAAACATTGGGGAACTTTAATACTCACGTGCCATTACTCCTTTCCACATCTAATCCAGTGGGTATTCCGGCACCCTGCAGCCGCTCCGAACTCGTACCTGCAAAATAAAAAGACAGTTAGAGCGCATCGTGAAGCAGGCAACAAGCGCTTACTTACGTGCTTCCAGGCGCTTCTATTCATCACACGGGCTCCATCTTCAACTCACTTCAGCCTGTCATCCGCCATCGCCGGAACCCTGCAAAACAAGAGACATCATTACTAAAGACTTTAAAGACATTTGAATGACTCGAAACTTACCGTTTGTGCAGTAAACGACGGACAGCAGTCCTCTGAAGTCAAGAGGCCTGCGCTACCTATCCAGTGAAGAAACTGGTTACAGCACCCTGCCCCGAGGCAGATGGAGAGCTCGGCATTCACTTACCTAAGGTGAGAGCGTTAACCTTTGGGGGTCTACAGGAGAGGAGAAGAGGAAAGAGATAGGGACACCCCAATAACCCCAGTTCATTAACCCCATATTTTCTATCTGCAGACATCTTACTCTACACGTCAGGCATACAGTGCACAGAGGTCCAGCCCAAAGAGCCAACCGGGTGCTACACATCACCTTTGAAGATACGGTAGTCGCCCAGTCAAGACCGGCGCCTCTGCGAGAATCAGGTGAGCGTTACAAACAGGCCCTGTGCAATTAGAGACTGTTATTGGGAAAGAGGCTTTGGCCGAAGGCGCTGATACCTATCCTTTGAGATGTATCCTCGTGGCAGAGGAGGCAGTGTGTGCGCAAATCTCGCCGCCTTGCCCCGTGCTCAAAACGTGGGGAAGGGAAGCCAACAGCTCAACTATCCTGACATATTATTTCTTGAACAGTTTTTTCTTTTTGCATACATTGTCCCACACCATTTGTATCAAGACGTAAGGATTAGCAATAGGTTTATTGGTATAGGCCCTTTTATTGTGATGGTCCACTAGGACTGCGTTATTTTTTTTTTTCCACTTTGTTTTTATTAAACGTTTCAACAAACAACAATTCCGCCAGCCAACATCTGACGTTAACCAAGAATTACATGCATCAAAAGCAATTCAAACCCGTTCCCTCCCCCCCCTTCCCACCCTCACCCCTCAGACCCATCCCCCCCCTCCACCCACAGGCTAACCGGTTTTCAACGAACAATAAGTACACAAGGCTTAAAGTTAGGACACAATACATATTGAGACTTTTCAGCATGACATCAATGTCCGTAGGGTCCCAGGTGGCCATACAAGACCTAGTAACATGCCCGGCTACCGGCCACCCTTTCCGAACTTAGAGTGTCCCCCCACGCCCGGTCTATTCACAGCTTCAGGGCGTCACAGTCCACACTTAACAGAAAAATAGTCCCATTCCTGCAGGAAAGAAGGCATAGTATCATTGGTTATGGCTGACAGTTTCTCATACGTAAAAATAGCCAATAACTTGTTGAGCCACTCCGCCTTAGTGGGGGCATGGGAGCCTTTCCATTTGTGGGCCAAGGCCATTCTCCCCACTCTTAACATAGCCCCCGTCACCCTTGAAAAAGATACAGACTCATTATCAGGCATGGGTGGGCCCAGAAGAATCTCCAATGGGTGAAGGGAGGGGCTTGTTCCCAGAATGCCCTTAATCCAACTAAGCAGTTCCGCCAGAAGACCTGGATGACCGGACACTCCCACCACATGTGGAACCAGGTACCACGGAGAGCATACCCTGGGGCACTTTGGAGACACATTAGCAAACATTTTAGATAAGGTGACGGGAGGACAGTGCCAAGAATGAAGAATTTTGGTTATGCTCCATCGCTGCTGTGTACAACCCCCCCCCCTCGAAAAAAATTGCCTCGAAGACTGACTTCCATGCGTGATCGTCGAGGATAATGCCCAACCTCTCCTCCCAGGTGCGCTTTCACGACTGTCTACCTTCTAGATTAACTGTAACCAGCACGTGGTAAATCTTGGAAAGGGATCCCTTCCTGGATTTAGCTTCCACAAAGATTTTTTCAAAGGGAGTCAGGAGACGGGACAGGTCAGCCAGCCAGCCGGCCTGGGTGAGGATTCCCTTAAGCCGCAGGTATTCAAAAATGGAAACCGGTTTATCCCTCAACACCTCCGACAACTTGCCAAACTCGATAAAACCACCCTGGTGAAAGTTGTGCAGCTCTTTCCACCCCCTGATCCGACCACAACTGCGTCTCTCGAAACCCTCTGGATCCTAAATTGAGCGGAGGACCCCAAAGAGAAGATGGGGGGCGGGGGCCAGGAAGAAAGGAGTTTATTATCTCTATTAGGCTTCCAGGACAACCACAGAACAGTCAGAATTGGGTGCGTGGGGGCCCAAAGTAAATCCCTGACTTTGTATGGGTGGACCTGAACATCCTCCACATAAGTCCAGTACGTCCCGAGATCATCTCTCAGATGTTCTAGCATCACACGCAGCTGGGCTGACTTATAATACAGTTTAAAATCAGGGAGGCCAAAACCCCCATAAGACATTGGAAGGGTCAGGGTGGAATATTTCACTCTAGCCCTCTTGGCATTCCAAATAAAGCGAAGAAGACGAGATTTCAGTAATTTGAAAAAAAGAGTCCGGAACAATGCAAGGAAGGGACGAAAAGAGATAAAGAAGCCGGGGGAGTATATTCATTTTAACCGTGACCATTCGCCCGAACCAGGAGAGAGTGAGGGGAGCCCATTTTGTCAGATCACTAAAAATCTTAAGCTGGAGGGGGAGAAAGTTTAACTCGTACACTTTACCTAAGTCTCTGGGAATATTGGTGCCTAGATACCTAGAGGATTCCCGCTCTACCCTCATCCCCAATACCTCTGTTCTACCCCTGATCTCATGGTCCAACCTACCCATCAGCATTATGCATGACTTGGATACATTAACCTTTAGCCCGAAAAATGCCCAAAACGATGAATTAAGCCTATCAAATGCTGGAGGGATTCGTGGAGCTTGGTCAGGTATGCCAAAATATCGTCCACGAACAAGGATAATTTGAATTTGCAGTCCCCACACTGTACCCCGGAAACACCACTGTCAGCTCTGACCGCAATGGCAAAGGGCTCCATTGCCAGAGCATACAAAAGGGGAGGAAAGGGGGAACCCCTGATGGGTACCTCCTAGAGAGCGTAAAACCCGCCGAGGTACAGCAGTTTACCAATACCCGTGCTGAGGGACCATTGTACAAGGCCGAGACCCACCCACAGAATTTGTCTCCCAGGCCCATCCTACGGAGCACCCTCCCCATATAAGGCCATTCGACTCGGTCGAAGGCCTTTTCAGAATCCAACGAGAGGAGGTAAGCCTCTGATTCCCGCTTAGACACCTCATACATGAGGCCCAGAGTTTTCCTTACATTATCAGAGCCTTGGCAACCGGGGATAAAACCAACTTGGTCTCCATGGACTAGAGAGGGGAGAAATTTCGACATCTTATTCGCCAGGAGTTTAGCTAGTATTTAAACGTCTATGTTGAGAAGGGAACTGGGCCTGTGGGACTGACAAAGCGAGGGATCTTTCCCTTCTTTCGGAAGAACCACTATAAGAGCCGACATCATGACTGCGTTATTATTTGATGGTCGTAGCTCGCTCCTATCCTTAGATTTAGTCTTAGATAGGCGTTCCACCAACCCATTGAAGTTCAAAAAACACCCTAGAACGGTGATCACTTGTCTCGGTCTTCACTGTTTGATACCATGCGTTCCTTACACAGGCCTGAAGGCCTCTGTTTGGTTTCCCTGCTGGGGGTTGGGATGGGAATGTGATTCAGAGCTCACTGTCGTGCTGTACTGCTACTTTCACCATGGCCTGCGGCACACTAGGCCTCACTCTAAACATGGCATTGTTTCAGTATTTTTCGTAGCGGGGAGCCAGTTCTAACGATATTACATATCAACTATTGTGCTTTAATATCACGCATGCCCTGCACCTATGCCTACCTACGTTCCCAGAACTGCAACAAAACGCTGCATGTGTTACTATTTTGCATGTTAAACAACCCCGCCCCCTCCAGCTGTGCACGTTCATTTTTCAGTGCTCTAGTATGTTTTGGGATGCTGGACGTGCATCTCAGCACATCTCACCCACTGTCTCATTCCTCCGTCATGGTGGCTACTTCCATGTACTCAAAATCTTCAACTTCGTTGGCGACTGGAACTGCTTCCAACTGCTTCTCCAAAGACGACCAGGCTCTTGAGTCCTTCAGAAAGGTGACCTACCTCAATGCCGGTCTTCACATCCGGCAGGTTAACGCTGACACAATCCTCGCCGCGGGAAACAAAAGCTGTGGAGGGAAATGTGGGATTTCTCCCAAACTTGCCTCTGGATAGTCAAGCCGCCTTTACAGCGAATTTGGTGGAGGCATGCACAGTTGCCGAGGACCTTCTGGAGTCCACAGTCTCCCACACTGATTCGGCCAGCAGAGGTCTCTGCCTGGGCGTAGAAATGAGAAGGACCACATGGATGGATGCATGCTACCAAATGTTCGGTTGATGTACAGGACTGAATCCTAGATCTTGGTTCACTTGTCCACAACGATTTAACAATAAAGAAAACATCCACACAGACCAGAAAGTCTCTGGCAATTCTCACAAAGCCCTTACCCCAAGGTCACAGCAGGTCGGACTCCAAACCATGCCAGCTCGGCAGGTTCAATGGGTTTTGTGACCGGAGGGCTCGGCAACTGTACAGGTCTCCGAGGGAGCACAGAAGAAAGCAGCAGTGGACCACACAGGAGTTTTTTCGCTCCCCCTACTCCACTCTTGCCCCTGACATTTAAAAACAAATAATGAAGTTGAAGTCGGGGACCACAGTTCCCCTGTAGGGGGCCGGCTGGCTCTGTTCCTGAGCAAATGGAGGCTTTTTTTCTCTAATCCTTTGATTCTGTCAGTGTTGTCGACTGAGTTCAGTTTTCCTCTTCCTCCTGCTTGCCCTCCGTTGCTGCAGATACACCTGTGGAACATGCAGGCGGTGGAACCCGTGCCTCCTCTAGACCGGGGCTCTGTTTATTTCCCCAGGATTTTTAGCAGTGCCCAATAACAACCAGGCAGGCCTGAGGGTAGTCCTGGATCTTTATTTTCTCAATATTTTGACTCCTTCTCGAACGCTTCAAGATAATAACTCATGCTCACATTACTGAGTCTCTGTGCGCAGGAGACTAGATGAGTTCCTTACACCTAAAAGATGCATACCTACATGTCCCCATTTTAAAACCGCACTGGAGTTTCCTGCGGTATGTCTCACCATTTTCAATACAAGGTGCTACTGTTTGCTCTCAATGAGGCACCTTGCATTTTCACAAAACATATGAATGACATGGCGGGCCTTATTCAGTTGGAGGCCCACCACCTATACCCTTACTTGGACAAGTGACTGGTAAGGGCCAGCTCTCCCAATGGGGCTATCTATTCCTGCCAGAAGTTGGTGGATTTATTCCACCAGCTGGGGTTTTCCCTCAACTGAAGGAAGTCGCAATTGCACCCCTCGCAGGACCTTGTGCTTCTGGGTGTCAGATGGGACTCTGTGACTCATAGGGTCTTTCCCATAGCTGAGAGGTTGAATTCTCTCCAGAGGGCGGTTCGCCACTTCCTTCCAATCCTGCAACTTCAGCGTGGTGGTTTCAGCCCTTGCTGGGTCTCATTTCCTCATGTGTCCTAACAGTGCAGCATGCCAGACTCAAAATGAGGCGCATTCAACTTCAGTTAGCATCCTCTTGGGACCAGGAGACCGTGTCCCAGTCCGACAGGCTGGCATTCCCGTATTCTCTTCACCCGGACCTGTGTTGGTGGCTCCTCAACATTAATTGGGCTATGGGAGCCCTGTTCTGGAAGCCGGAGCCCTTTTGTGGTGACGACAGACTAGTCTCTTCAGGGTTGGGGGCAACACTAGGCAATTACTTAATTCACGATTCATGGTCAAGGGAGGAGACCTCAGCACACATACATTTCCTGGAGCTCAAAGTGGTGGGTCTGGCACTCAAAGCTTTTCCTGCCATTAATCAGGGGCATGGCGGTCTTGGTCAGGACCGACAATTCAGCCACAATGTTTAAACAAGCAGAGGGTTTGGGTCTGGGGCACTAGGTCACTGCCACTCTGCATTGAGGCGGTTTCAATCTGGGAATGGGCCTGTCAGAAGGGATTTGGATCAGTGCAATTCATCTCCCATGGGACAGCAATGCGGGGGCTAACAGATTTAGCTGTAAGGGCTACTACACTTACGAATGGGAATTGCACAAATGCTTTTTGTTGCCTCTTTCCGTGATGAGGGTTCCCGGTGTGAGAACCCTGAAGGTTTCTCACCCGTTAGTCCCCGGAGATGTTTCATCCAGGTAGCCAGGACACGGCCATCCCTATTGGATCCAGTTCCTGGGGGTGGACAAGTGGGGGAGGATCACCTGGATGGGGGTCTCCGGGGAGTGGAAGTGGGACACCGATAGACGAGATGTGGTACCCCCTTCCTTCTAACCCCTTTTCCCCATCCTACCTCGTAGGATACTTAGAAGTGCTACCTCCCACCCCCTTTTCCGACATAAATACTTTCCTACACCATGAAAGATAACAGACTAACACCAGAGCCATTTACCTGACATGTCCCAACACAAGGGTTAGGCAGAGTCAGGTAATTGACAATAACTACGCACACCTGAGTGCCCTTTCCCTTCCCCACAGGGATAAAAAGCGGAGCACGAAATCACACTTCGAGCAAGGCCAATCGCACGAGGAAGCAGCTATTCCAGACCAGCAGTTTAAAGAGAGACGAAAGGCAGCGAGGCCCGGAAGGAAGACAGGGGGTGGTGGTGTCCTTGTCCTTTTCATCCCAGTCCTGTGAAGCCTCCGCAAAAGGAAATAAGACCGGGATTTACAGCTGGCGTACAGGTGGAGTGTGACAGCAGATGTCAATGGTGCACTGGGGCCTCCCGCATTAATAAACCAGGCGGGAGGCACGCTTGCTACCATGGTACCGTCCTTGACTCCAGAAGACAAGCCAACTGGCTTAAGCACAGCCAGTGAGTTGGAGAAAGCTCATAGCAAACCGGATTGTGCTGAGCCGAAGGTTGCAAGCAGCAGCAATATGACTTCAAAGAACGTGTGTGTAATTGAACTTTAAGAAAGCCCAGTGAAGGGCCAGCGGCAGAGTGGTCAGGTGCCGTAGGAGTGCTCATCCGAAGGACCCTGGCTGCCCCCTTTGTTGTGCAACTACAAGTACCAGGAGGCCTGAGGAGAGGCTGACGTGAGGTGTCAGAGTGGTCATACAAGGTGTCAGAGTGGTCATACAAGGGTCACATCAAATCTCTTGTACAATCGAAAGTCTCAGACCCATTGCGAAGAGAAAGCTAGGGGAAGGAATTGCCCCCGCTTTCTGATGAGATTGTGAACATTGTGTTCGAATGGCTATGTGAACTCCGACGGAGGGATGCCAAGGGGAAAACTAACAAGTGAATCCCATATTGTGATAAAACAAAGTGAACTGTGTACCTGGCAAACGTAAACCTGGCTGAGGGAGCCTGCAAATCGGGGTGAAGCATAACGCACCCGAGAACATTGTGTTGACGAGAGTGAACCCGGCTGAGGGCTGTCCACAGCAAATGATTGTTGAACTTGATTGAAAGGCTGTAGTGAACCCGACGGAGGGAGGCCGACACTCCGAGAAGGATCGGAGCTCGGCAGAGGGGAATTCTAAGGCAAATCGCAATCGCCCAATGTGGAAGATTTATTAAAGGAACTTTTAGTTTGTTTTTGGCACTTCAGGTCCTCTGAGGCAAGAGACTTTGGGTAAAAGAGACTTGGCCACAGAAGGCCCTGATATTTGGAAACCAACTGTAAACATGTGCTGTCGAGGCCAGGAGTGTGATGTGCTCAGAAGTCCTGCCTTGTCCCATGCTAAAAACGTGGGGAAGGGAGACCCCAGCCCTCCCATTCTGATTCATCATTTGGTGAACACTTCTTTCCTTTCTTGTGAACATTATCCCACGCTACTTTCTAATTTAGTTGTAAGGATTGGCAATAGTTTATTTAACAAGACGCCACTAGGACTGCCTTATTATTTGATGGTTGTAGCTTGCCATCTTAGATTTAGGTTTAGATTAGGCAGGTTTATTTCTCACCCATTATACAGTTATAAGTTATAAGTTTAATAAACACCCTTGAACTGTGATCAGTTGTCTGTCTTTGCTGTTGCCACCATGAGTTCCTTACACCTGACGTAGACCTGTTTGCCTCTCTGCAGAACTCCAAATGCCCCTCTTTGCATCATTGGTAGGGACAGGGTTCCTTGGGGGGCGCATTCCAAGTCTGCTGGGATGGCCGAAAATGCTATGCCTTTCTTCCCCTCTTCTGCTCAAGAGGACCCTCTGCATGTTTCAGACCCAAGTGCAATGCACTTGAATTCCAATCGCCCCTCACTGGCCGTCGACGGTGTGATTCTCAGACCTCCTCCAGCTGAAATCGCGAGGCCTGGTCCCTCTTCCAGTCCTCAACAGGGGCTTCTTCACCCAATGGCATGGGCCGTGGACCACCCAGATCCAGGCAGGATGTCCCTCTTGGCTGGGCTCCTGATAAGCTAAAGCTTCGTCCAACATCCTTCTCTGTGAGCAATTGGGATATTATCCAGGAGGCCAGAAAACCTTCCACTCACTCCCAATACAAAAGTAAGTGGACGAGATTCTGCCATTGGGCGCAGGAGGAGGGCATGGACCCCCTCACGTGCACCCTTGATGTGTTGTCTTTCTCTGTGCATCTGGCCCGTTCCAGGGCCGAAGTGGATACTTGCCGCACTTATCTAGCAGCTATCTGGGCCTACAAGAACTCTAAGGATGAAACTTTCTCAGGGGCTAGCCCAGTATTGAAGGCACAACTCGTTTCCACCTGTGCACAGGCCCCATCCCATATGGGACCTAAATGTGGTGCTAGCGTCCTTGCAGAGAAGGCCTTTTGAGCCAATGGCTTCAGTCAACATTAAGTGGCTTGCGCTCAAGTCGGTCCTGCTGCTGCCTATCACCTTGTTGCGTAGGATCAGTGAGCTGCAAGTGTTGTCGTTGTGTGAACCATTCACAATCTTCCACAACGATAAGGTACTTCTCAGCACTCATCCTAAATTCCTGCCCATAGTGGTTTCCTCATTTAATCTAAATCAGGAAATATGCTCGCCAGTATTCTTCCCTAATCCGCAGTCTGATGCGGAAAGGACGCTCCATTCTTTGGATCTGCAGAGGGAGATCAAATTATCTCTCTCTCCGACAAAGCCTTCCAGAAAATTATAGGCGCTGTTCGTCACATTTGGGGGCTCTGCCCCCGGGACCGAGGCTTCCAAGGCCTCCATTGCCCCCTCTGGATGGTCCTGGCCATTTCAGAGGGATTCGTGCCCATGGGAAGGAAAGTGCCTCCAGGTATCCATGCTCACGCTTTGAGAGCCAAGGCAACCGGAGTGGCTTTTCAGAGGCATGCCTCCTGGGAGGTAATGAGTAGGGCGGCCATGTGGTCCGCGTTCTGTAAACATTACTCTCTAGACACAAGTTCCAGGAAAGTCGCAGAGTTTGGGCAAGCGGCTGTGAGGAACCGCTTTGCCTACAGGTAATTTTACTGCAGTTTGGATAGCTCTGCCCAGTTCCCTTTTTTCGGTGGAATCACCCACAAGGATGGTGGCAAGGGTAACGGGACATATGAGTAATAAGTTACTCACCATAGTGACTAGAGTACTCGTGGTCCTTCGTCCCCTTTCCCCCATGCATCCCACCCTCCTTCCCCTTTTAGTAGGCCAATAAGCTAATATGATTGCGTATAGCCAGGTTTACCAGCTTCCAATATGTCAAAAGGGGACCATGATACTAAATTTAAATTTACTGCCAAAGGTTTCCGGTACCATCCCCATATCTTGGGTCACCCACAAGGATGGAGGAAACGGGACTAAGGACTACGAGTACTCTAGTCACTATGGTGAGTAACTTTTAGAATTGTTTCAGAGAAATGGAAACATTCAGGCATTTAACAAGATATGCCCTTTTTGCTGGCTCCTGTAGAGTAAACTGTACCAATCTCTTGATTTTGTGTATGTCTTTACCCCTGCCCTTGAGCGCCCTTTCTGTCCTGGAGGTGTGACTCCACGCCTTAAAGTTTAACCACCCCGTCCCCCTAATAGCTTGTAATCGCTGGATGGGAGTCTTGCAAATTCACTACTTAACAGCACCTTCAGTACTGCTCGCCAACTTGCTAACACCAAAGGCCTCTTCTTGATTCTTGATCCAAGAGCATTTTATTTGTGGGTCAGTTACTGTGGAGGAGGGGGCAGATGTGAACATCGGTCACCTCAGTAAAAATCAATGCTCACCAACCATGTAGGTCTCAGTGTATTTCGGGTGTGGGTGAAGGCATGCAATTAAAGAAATGTAAAAAAACAAAAAGGATTTGGAAGTGCAGTGTTTTTCAGCCTGAAGAGCTGGAGATAAACGTGATCACAGTACCCTGAAGTTCAACGTGCTAGATGTGTCTGGAATGGCAATCTAGATGTATTCATTTGTACATGGACAATCTCTTTGCAAACGGAAGCACACATTTCAATCAAGTGTTTTAATTTTAGGTCATTGCTAAGAGACAGCACAGTAATACAAAATTAATATTCAAAACTAAACAAACAAGTGGTCAGACATCTGGGGGTCATTATTTATAACACACTCTTCTTAAAACACCAAATTAGTGCAGTGTTCAAACCATGTTTTTTTCTCATGAAACAAATGAAGCCGATTCTCTAGATCCTTACCCCACCTCCCCAAAAAATCAGTGTTGAACTCTTATATAATTTCTCTGCTTGATTTTAATGATAGTATATACAGATCTGCCGGATTTACTACTCCAGTGTATGCAGAGTTTTCAAAATGTGGCAGCCAGAACTCTCCTAAAATTAAGAAGAGATGATCACTGTACTCCTGGCCTAAGATCCTTGTGCTGCCTCCGAGTGAGAAAACAGTGTGTTCTAGAGTTTGTGCATGGTATTCAAAAGCCTGCGCTGGCCTAATTCAACCTCTTTTCGCGAAGAAAGTCAAATTTCATGTGTCAAATCGTCTCCTCAGATCCAGTCAGATAAACCTATTAGACATTCCTCCCTATTTCAGTGAAAGGAAGTGTGGCCGATCTTTCTCACCCAAAGCAGCAAAGATTTGGAACTCCTTGCTGCTATCTGCGCAAAGAGACAAACCTACTCGCTTTAGGAAACCGCTTAAAACATCCTCCTTCAATCAGTTCTGAGTGTTTTGATCCTAAACTGAGATGCATTTCTGCCTATCTGACAGCGCCAAGATGCCCAACAATGAAAGATGCGCTTTATCAAAACCAGCATTACATGCATTCCTTAGTTATGATGTATAATTATCTTACATACAGGTGAACAGGTGATCATATTGTTTTGTTTCAATTATAGGACATTAGTGGCCATTTTAGGTTTCAACAGATGGCCGCTTCCTTTTCCAATTTCAGTGTTGAACCCTCTGCATTTGTAATGCTATCCTCTATCGCGTGCAAGCAGACGTAAGCTGAAGTTCAGCATGTTAGGTCATAACTGGATTTCTGCCATCTTGCGGATGGGATTCACAGTTTATGAATTGATAACCTGATATATTAGATTCGGCTAAAAGCTTGCACATGGGCAGTGTGTAGTGTGTGTAGCGCACACTGTAGAGAGTACAATTTGCTTTAACCATATCGGGGATATAAAATAAATATTTGCAGAAACATAGAGCCTCGTATTGCAGAAAAGGATACATCACATATGCCGATCTTTCATATGAGTATGACAAGTCTGTACTGCTATGTTGCATGTCATTTTACTCTGAAGTTCCTCCTGGTTCCATTCCAACTTGGTTGCAATATATATTTGGGATTTTACTGATCTATCTCTTATGTAAAATGTGATTACTAGTATATCATGCAGCATTCCCTTTTTTCAGAGTTCTGGACCTTTGCAGAAATGTAAAAGAAAGGATAGTTAGAGAATGCAAAGAAAGGGGTGTGCAATTCCCTCCTCTTTCTACATGCAGGTATGTCTCTTTTGTTGTTGCATGTTATTTAATTGCTTTCATCATAGCCACAGGGATGCACACATCCCAATGTTCACTGCTGTCAATACACTGTAGTTAACCTAACTTGCTGTGCATTTGCATATACCGAGAACTTCAAAGTAGACTAATGCAGAGTTTGACCTTTCTTTTGTACCAGTTGACTGCCACAGGGACATCGAAATGTTATCCCTCCAGTAGTGGTATTACAGTGGCACTTAATTATTGTTTTGATTTGAATATTTAATCTCTTTTAAAAGTCAAGCGATTGATTGAATGAATAAAATTTTCAACTGACATTTACAGCAAAATTCTTCTTGCGCAATTAATGTAAATGCATATTCATTTTAAGCATCATTCTGCTAATGCCTTGTTTAATTACACATGAAAGCATTCAAAAACTTCACAGTCCTATGTTTAGTTTTTCAAGAATGCTCCCTTTAGATAAATTTCCATTTGTACAATATTGTGCTTTATGATTGTTTTTTTATACAGTGGAGAATTTGGAATTCTATTAATGAAAGTAACAAACCAATAGAATAGAAAACATATTTGCCTTCCACATCACTTATTGATCTATTTGGACAACTACTAGGTCTCTTATGCCTTTTATCTGCAGATATTTGGCTTTGCGGTTCATAGAAGTCCTTGAAAGCATTTGTCCTATGAGCCAGCTGCACTGCCATAGTGCTCTTCACATCCTGAGGATACTTTCTCCTGAGCGGACACACAGGAACCTACAGGGAAAGGCACAAGGAATGCACAGTGTTCTTGTGTCCCATTTTCTTTTTTAAAAAAATATAATTTCTGGTCTATTACCGGTATCTCGGTCTCCTTTCAGAGATCCAGGATAGCCATACTCTTGATACTCGCAAGGAAGCATTTATTGCATAGGGTTTGAAAATGGGAGCCTGTGTGCTAGTTTGGCCCCACCGAAACCCCCTAAGGCACATGCCGCTTTCAATACCCTGTGACTGCTCCCACTTGGAACAATGAAACCCTTCTTGTCGTCTACGCGCATCTAATTATATTGTTTTTGGGGTGGTTATTCAACAGCTTTTCTGATATGTTCTCCCCACAGATTCTTAATTTCTGTAATCTCTTGCCCAAGAAGAGTGAAGCAAACATCTTTTTCACAGCCACCGCCCAGGACACTGATGTGACTTTAGGGGCTACATATATAGCCATTTGCACCCCTTTACCCATTTTCTTTTTTCTTTCTAATCAGGCGCTGTTTCAGAAACGCCACCACTGGAAAATGTTGCTGCCCCAGGTTTTCCCTTATAGCCATGGACTTTAAACACTAAGGATTCGGCAAGTCTGTGTCAAATCCATTCCTGCCAATCTATGCATCAAAACGCAGTGTGCGAGAGAGTAACTTGTATTAATGACCCTCCGCAAGGCTTGCAAGGTCTGTGAGGTCACCTCAACTTATCCACTGGTGAGGGCCCAGAGACAACATGAAGTCGGTTCGAAGGAGAAGAAAAGTATGAAAATAAGACAAGAAAGAGGGCAACTAAAGGAGCTCTTTCTCATCAATACACATTTCCTCTTGTTGTTTGAAGAGTCAGATAACCCTTATTTGCCCAGAAGTTTGAGCCAGAAGAGGGTACAGCACCTACCCTTGTTTTGGCTGAAGTATAGTTCCCTGCATTGCTTACTCCACCCCAGAGGAGCAGGAGAAATTCCAGCAGAAAATCTGGTATATTTGTATCACGGTCCCGCATCTCTGTCTCCATCGACTGAGCCCAGGCCTGCTGCACCCTTTTGGGGCAGCAGACGTTCCTAAATTGCATTTTTATGAGCTTGAGAACGTGTTCCAGTATCACACTTTCTGACCCGCACCATGCTGCATGGCACAGCTCCAGAGACTGACCCACAATCTGTTGCTGTTCTCCGAATCATCAGTCCCGGCAACAATAGAGCTCAAGTTGGTGCCTGCTTCCAGAAGCCAGTCTCTTATACATTTAATGAGTTTACTTGATGTAAGAAGTGATGGTGGACCATTTTGGACTAGAATCCGTAGAGGTGGGGTCCTCTGAATGTTTGATACTACACTAGTAGGTAGTCGGCTGTTACCCACTTGAACACCTGATCTTTCATAAAAGGTCTATTGTCTTTGCTTATGCTTGGCATCTACTTTCCCAGTGATTGTCTGAAAGGGATGCTCTGATATTACTAATGCGGAAATATTTTAGTGACGATGACTGTTTCTGCCACAAACTACTTCCGTGAAAAGTGCTCTTCTGGGGTGAATATTGGCAATGGTAACGGTGCGTGGTACAAGTCAATTTAACATAATTGTGGTTGTTGGTGGCAATGAATGGTTTTGTTCTTCAAGCATAGATTTTTGCCAATCCACAGAAAAATAAATGACCAAGGAATTTATAAATATTCCCAACCATGTAATTGTTCATGTCTATCCATGCGTATTCATGAATAGGGACAACCATGTATGTCCATTTTACCACAGACACCATTAGGCCATGGTTATCCATGGTCTATCCCAGAGACATTTACCATTTGTGCTTTTCTGTGGAAAACGATGGTCAATTCTATAGACAAACCGTGGACATCCATGGCCTTTATCCAAGGCGGATTAGGCAGAAACCACTAATTAACATATTTTGTTATTGATCATGAACACCTGGAATGGTTTCTATTCAGTGACAATATGATAGCCCTTCTAGAGGTCTTCAACAAGGTGTTGGTGCCTCATTTAATGGGCCCTAGAGAAAACCACCTTCCAAGAGGGGAGTTAACATTGACCTCATGTCACCGGGGCAACTGACTGCTCCCTAAATGGGTGGGGTACTCATCCAGATGACCTTAGTGAGCTGCCTCTGGACCACCTACAAACTGCAGAGCCCATCATCCTTCTATAACTGGCATTCGGTTGGGTCTTCTGGCCTTTCTCCGCGAGGTCCGAGGCAGTTTGTCCAGGTCCTGGTAGAGAACACAGTGATCATGCATTACTTCAACAAGAGCATTCAAATGTACAAGAGAAACAAACATGCTAGACCATCTAAATGTTTCTCAACCCATGCCTTTTCAAGGCGATAGAAACTCTTCCAGGTGAGGGAAAACCTTGCATTTTCTTTGTAGTTCAATAGTCTGTCCCTGGGGCAATTTCCGTCTGTGGTTTTTAATGGTCAACCATAATCAAAATCATAGTCAAAACGTGGTCCTCAATGAATGCTGTGGTAGTTGAACATGGTAAAACCATGGATAACCCATAAAAATAAAAAGGGCTTGTCCAAAGATGTACACACAATTCGTCAGGCTGTCCCTATTATTGACATCTACCAGGTGGCAATATGGATCGCCCGAGTTATTTTGCCAAACAAGATTGCCTGGATTTCTATGCCAGAGAGAATACATGTTTAGGTAGATATAGTAGAAATGTGTCCAGGTGCTGGTTCCTCATTATCCTCTCTCCTCCAATTCTGTGCTGCTTTGGTAGTCTTTCAAAGATGAGGAATCTGTGGGGGGAATGGTAGCCATTAGCAGACCAAACTACTCGCCTTTGGCAATGTTCTTTTGGATGGACAAGTACTTCCACCCACGCATTCCTCACCAAGATGCCCATCCCTCATCACATGGATGGCACACAATATATGGTTGTTTACTGAGCCTACTGCAAGATGTCCAATTGTCTGACAACTCAAGGCCAGCTTGTCAAGGCAACCAATGCTCTTTTTCCCGTTTTAGGTTTTAATGTTACTTTTGTGGAAGCTGGCTAACGGGTTCTGAGCCACACAATAACTTAACTGGAGGCTAATTCCCCGCACACCAGACAACAGCGGTGTCTTGGATAATCACTGGCACTTTGTACTGCTTTTTGAATCCAACCTCCTCCTATTTGTTTTTACAGTTGGCATAACCACACCCTTAGTACAAGGCACAAATAGTGCCCAGTAACTCGCTGCTTCATACCAGAGTGACTATCCAGTTTGGGGCACATTTATTAGAGCCATAATGATCAAAACTGCTGTAACCATGGTGCTCAGTAGTCTGTGGATTCGACTCTGCAAAGTTGACTATTGTATCAACCTCGATGCATTACAGTGCACTTTGCTGGATGTTCCACGGGAGTTTCCATTAGAGGGCTACCCCAGTCTGGGACGCAACATGAATTACAATACTGCCCAGGTAGCACATTGCTGCAAGGCCACTGTTAGGTAGAATTGCAGGCAGTACTCTCTGGGATCACCACACACAATTAGGACTACAGGTATACGCAAAAACCAACCTTTGGTTTAAGTCTGTACCACACACTTTTGGTAGTGAGCTGAGCAGCCAGGCTTATCTCAAGAGGGAATGTGAGCAGTAGAAAAGGTTACACAGAAGTATCACAATCCCAGTGGTTCAAGTAGACACTTACACTGAAGGTTACCTGGTAAAAAATACTTAAACATTTATTTACAAAGTCATTTAGAAAACCTTCACTAGTAGAAACCAACTCAATATTAAACACCAATATACTACAGTAACAAACTCTTAAGTTATAAAGACAGTTTGAGCTCATCTGAAAAAGGAGCCAAATGGCACTTCAGTACTTTTAAATAGGAATAAAAAGCATAGGTTTGTGCAAAGGGTTAGAAAACACTTCTTTTAGATAATACAAAGGTTTAATGTAACAGGAGGGTCAGTTCAATTCAATAGTACATAATACATTAGGTCACACTCCAATATTGGAGGTGGGCAGTTATCTATATGTGAACATTGTACAAGGAGGAATTAACATTGAACAATAGAAGATTAGAATATTGGAGTGTGGCCTACTTTTTGTGGTTACAAGTAGATGTATGAATGCTAGTGTGATAAAGTGAAATGAATGGTATGTAGGGTTGAATGATTGTGTGGATCTAAAAGAAGTGTAATCTGTATATTATGTATTATGTTTTAAGCATGTTGCACACCTTTGGGTGCGTTTTAGACATAAAACATTATTAAAAACTTTGTATATTGAAGGAGAAAGATTGAATCATTTGTGATCATTTATAAAAAAATAAATGTATACACTGTCATCCTCCATCTGAGGGTTCATTTTTTTTTGTATGACGTTGGTTCCTGGCAGGTCTTGCTGTTCCTGAGCTTCAGTCATGGGCACAAGAGGGAGGACGTTGTGGGACTCCTGCACTGCACGGGATAGTCGCCCGAGCAATCAAAATGGCGTCACTTCAGCTCAATTAGCTGTGGCTTCCAAAGACCAACTGGTGTCCTTCTCCCTGGTTAACCTTAACAAGCTCCGAGAATGGTATCCAGGCATTTGCTGAGTTGATTGGTCCCACCAACTCAAAGGAAAAAGCCGTCCTTGAAGGAGCTTCTCTGTCGATTGGAGATCTGGCAATTTGCAGCAGCCGTCCTCTTCCAGCTCGACTCCGGTTCTTTCGTTCCAGTGGTCGACTCTCCTTCCATCCTGGAGGCTCGCCTTTTAAACAGTTTTCTCCCATTCATTCCAGCCTAGCTGCCACTCACCCAGCAGGATGGCTGTCCTTGCCAGATAGTCAGCCAGTCAATCACGCTAGAGTGCATTTGGGTCTCCTAGGAGACCAAACACAGGGCGTTTCGGACACCTCCCTCACTTCCTGACCACCCCAGACACTCGGATGCCATGGGCGGACTTCAGTCCTGAAGCCTGCCAAAGGCTCACGAACAAAGGGACCAAACCTGGTTTGACGTGCAGACTTAAACACCAGAAGGACCTTTCCACAAAGAAACTACGAAAAAAGATGACTGGAGTCTGTTTTTACAGAGGAGTGTTGGGCACCATATTGAAAGACATGGCAGCCCCGATGTTTAGCTAGCGGTATTCGCGTTCGGGAAAAGTCATGGAAGTTTGTTCTAAAACCACTGCCACCAGCCATTTCAATAGGAAATGGTAGCTTTTGATAGCTACAAGAGTGTTTAGACTGTTCCATGTGTTGATATTTTTGTATGGCGATATTTTTGCGGGGATATTAAGGCATGGAACCTGCGGGGGACAACCCTACTCCCAAAAATCCATAATATTATGCCCACTAAAAATATCACCTATGGCCGTTCCCGACGACCATATATATGGCGATATTTTTGGTGGGGATAATATTATCTGATACCGTTCAGACATGGAGGATACTAAGTAACCCCTCCAGCACTCTATAGGATGATAGTTTGTGCTGGGTCTATGAATTTAAAAAGACTAGTAATGTCAATTTAAAGTTACATTCTCTGAGGAACAGTAGTACATCCCAGAGAAGGTATTTAAACCTTGGACGACTATGGGGATATCTAAAACTCCATAACCAAAGAAATCAACACAGAAAACAAACAGAATTGAAAAGTTCTAAGTCCAAAAGTTTAGCAAAAGAGCTGTAGAGCTCTAAGGTAGAGGGAATTTAGCATTTGGGTGAGAATTCTCCCTGATAGCCACCCACCCCTGCATGTGTATTATATTGGTGACAGCAGAATGTGCTTTGAACAAAAACATGACACATAGGCCAAAGCATACCAGCATCAATCCTACTACTGGGTGCTTTACAAATGAAAGATGGTGCTGGGAGAAAGATGCTGGACGAAATGAGTTACATGAGTGTTAGGAAAGAGAACCATTCGGTAATTCCTGACACAAATGGGGAGGATGGAGCCTACAGCCAGCCATGGGCTGGGGTTTGGATGTAGAGAGGGGAGCCCCACCCTGGGGTGGGGGTGACTGAAAAGGGTGGGGGGTGCCCAGTACCTATCCACGGGTATTGGGTGAGGCACAAACATGCCCTGAAGATTGGGCAGAGCTCAGAAACAACACAGGTATGGGGCGTTTAGTGGGAATGAATACAGTCCAGAAAACCAGCCCCAGGAGGGGATGGCACAGGGAGCTCAGACTCTAGTCCTGGATGGGGAGACAGCAGGGTTGGGGGTTCCTCTGGACCACAACAGCCTCAGTAAGAAAATGTCCTTCTCGATCAGTGTGTTACTAGAGGATATTGGCTGATGTCAAGTTGCAGGGTCTCCTGATGAAGGAACAACCAGGAGAACAAGCAAACCGATATGGTGTCTTATTCATCCTCCCTTCACTTGGCTGCTTGACAGGGAACTGCAATGTGGGGACAGATATGGGGAGGGGCACGTATCATGTGGCTAGCCACGCACTAATCAATTATTGATGCGCAGGGCCCAGGGATTGCTGAGGCACTCCGTGCATGCTAGTGTTCCAGCAGCAAATGGTGAAGCCGAGACAACAACATACTCTGACTAATCTCCGATAACATGGGAGGGGGTCCAGCTTAATGAAAAAAGAAGAGGAAAGTTGAGCACTGGTAGTGAGGTTTCAACCCAGCTATAGAATCAGTGTGACCCCCACCGATCAAGATTTGACTTGGGTAACACATATACAGTACTCCCATTTTTTTTTTTTTTTTTTTTTTTTTTTTTTTACTGCTACTTTCATGAAAAAGTAAATATTAACAAAAACAGACAATCGGTTCTGGACCAGCTCACAGGACTGCTTCCTTTAGTCAAAGTCGAGCGTATGAAGTACACATATACGCTTA
The DNA here is from genome assembly GCF_040938575.1 of Ambystoma mexicanum. Lineage (NCBI taxonomy): Eukaryota > Metazoa > Chordata > Amphibia > Caudata > Ambystomatidae > Ambystoma > Ambystoma mexicanum. The sequence goes on along the minus strand of NC_090931.1, from coordinate 929,842,311 downwards.
TACACACCATAGTAGTTACTTCGAGCCGAGTGCATTCTTGGGGATGGAATTCAGTGCCTCCACAGCAGGACAGAACATAATGCACCATGTTCAGTATAGATACACCTTGCGCATTGATAGGACAGTTTGCTTCTAGGCATATAGTTGAGCGAATAGAGATATGTGGTTAGTTTTCTTGTAGGCGTATTGTCAATAAGAAAATAAATGCGAGTGGGCCGGTTTGCATGCTGAAACGCAAGCCATTATGTTGCAGCAGAGAGCATATTGAGTGTCAGCCAAGATTACAAATTGTGATGATGAGTATTATAGGATCAGAGTGCAGCCTAAAATCTATCTAGCCATGTGCAAACCATTTGAACCATTATGTACCAACTTTAACCAGTGATTTGTTTTATTTCAGAGTCACGCAGACTTATGATGCTGGTGCCTGTGTCTATTTCTATTTTGCTTTTAACTACAGAGGAATTGGTGAACCTATTCATGTCTATGAACAAATTGAGGTACTGTACTTTATGCACCTGCTATTTTTTTCATAATCTGTTTTCATCTCCAATGATCTGTATTTTCTCAAATCTTAAAGGGGATATGGTTCAGTTGATGGAACATTTCACGACCTAGGATTTGCACATCCTAAATTCTATGGAGATTTGTATTCATTATTAGATGTGCACTTACTTAATCACCTTAACCGCTACATATAATTGCCCTGGTTGTAGCATGTGGTAAGTGGCGGGCATAATGAACTGATTTCTTTTCTGTCCCCTGGTGTTCACTTTTGAGACCTTTGTGCTGGTGCTGCTTTGGATGATCTAAATGAATTTTAATTTGTCTCTGTCAAGAGTACTACTGACCCCTCTAGCTCCTCCCATTGGCCTACATACCTTGTATATGTGGTAATCCCTGATACAACTTGAGCGTATCGTGCATGTCATCATCAAATTACTTTATTCAACAATATTGTCTTACAGTAAAAATAACATTAAAAAACATTAAAAGAACATGATCATTAAGCATTTAGATATAAAATACATGGATAATTCATGGCATTACAGGAAGATGGCATTAAAAACATATTGTGCATGTGTTACAGTTGCAGGATTTCACATCCCTCGTATTCGCCATACCCATAGGCCTGTTGAATCCCAAGGATTTTCTGGCATGGCAGGATGTGAGGAATGTCCAGGATTCCACATGTTTAGTGGGTAGCCATCCATTGGGCTGCATTTACAACCATGTGATGCTGGACCCAGCTCCGTCTGGATCGTTTGCTTGTTATTAGCGGAGGTCAGCATAGCAGAAACACTTCTACAAAGCAGATATTTGCTTTTTTGCCACTCAAATCTGGACACCTACGAACATCAAGCACCTTGGGCTAGCAGGCCCATTACAGGCTGTGTTACCACCTCCGGACAACACCATTTATTTTCAGATTCAGCCTACATCCTGATTGGTCACACTGTATTCCAAGGGTTCTAATGTGTTTGCACTACCTCTCTGGGCCATAGCACTCTGGTTTAAAAAGAACCTGGGTGGAAGTTTTACTGTGAAACTGAATGGTGCCCAAACCTCGAAGCCTTTACCTGTGGGCCCGTCCACCTATTTTTATTTTTGTTTTTATTTTCTTATTTCTAATGCACTACAACCTACAGATGCACCAAAGTGCAGAGAAAACAGAGGAGTCCATAGGAAAAGAGATCATACCGTAATCGGAACAAAGTCAAAACAAGAAAGCATAATCATTAAAAAAACAAAGTCCGGGGCGTGGCCAAGATGGCAGGCTAGGTGGTCGTGTAACTGCAGATCTCTGGCCGTAACTGCCGCTGAAATAGACTCAAGATCGCCAAACACGTCTAATTAGTTTCCAGAGTAAAACAGGAACGAAGGAGGCACTGGGAGGGAGCTCCGTCCAGGGGTGAGCGCGAGAGTGAGAGCGGTGAGATCGAGGGAGCCGCGGGCACCCGTGACGGAAAATGGTGGCAAGCCGCATCTAACAGTGGGGAGAGGTGGCCGTCTTGAAAGAAGAATTGCGAAGTGGCTAGCAGCATTCTGGTTGGACCAACTCAGAGGTGTCTGGCTGGAGTGCGGGAGATCTGAAGTGAGGCACCAGGCAAATGAAGGTGGATCGCCTGGAGTGGTGCTCGGCCCCCATCTCGGTGGAGGTGCCGTGGAGGGATGAGAGTGAGGCCGGGTGAGGCGGTGAGTAGTGGTGGCCCGATGAGAAGAGGATTTGACATGGAGGCTCACGGGGTGGGGGGAGCGGCACACCCGGCTCAGGAGCTCAGAACCCTATGAAGGAGAGGTGCCGCTGGTGCTCACTCGGGTAGGACAAGGTGGAGCTAAGGGACGGCGGCCCCGAGCAGCAGGTGACGAGGAGTGGAAGGCTGGTGACTGAGCGCCCGGGCAGAAAGAGCTGGTGGGAGGAGACCGCGGCACACAGGCTTCTCTACTGTGGAGCCAGAAGGGAGAGGAGCCTGATCTGGCAGAAGCTACTGGGGCAAGCTGGAGAGGTTTGCCCTTGTGTTAAAGGGGGTGCCTGCCGCATTGAGTGAGGAGCTGGGGCCCAGAGCAGAGGGGATTCATAAATAGAGGACTGCGCGGCAGCAGAGAGGTCCATGTGCTTGGTGGAAGACAGTAAATAGACAGCCTGCAGGGGGAGAAGGGAACACACGGGCACCCTGGAAGAAGCAGTGGACCAGGAAAAGTCTGTGGGATACATCCCTGGATGGTAGGAGGAACCCCCAGAAGGACTGTGTGGTGACATTGGTGATCTGCGAGGTGGGAAATACTGGAGTGTGGCAACCCCATTCACTGCTAAGAATCGAAGAGTGGAGGGCGAGAGGCTTGACGGAGGAGAGCAAAGAAAAAGGGGAAAGACGTAAAAAAAAGGGGCCCAACCGTGAGAAGGGTGAACAAAGAGGGTGCATGGGGCTGGGGACCAATGGGCCCTAAGAAAAAAAAACTCAAACTCAGGAGAGCAGAAAAAAGGTCAGTCCAAGCTATCTTTTGACAGGGTTGCAAGTGGGAAAGACGGGGAAATGGCGCTTACTAAAGAGGATCTTCTATCGTCGCTCGCTCAATTTAAGGGAGAGCTCATGTAGACTGTTAAGGCAGATGGAGCAAGAATCAGAGAAGAACTTTCACAGGCCATCGCACTGAACAGGAAGGATATAGACTTAATGGGGAAAAGGTGTGGGAAATGGAAAAGCACCCAACAGATTTGGAAGCAAGAGGGTGAGAGTGGTCTCAGCAACTTCAGGGCACAGAAGAGTACCTTAGAATACTGGAGGAAAAATGTAAAGATTTGGAAAATCGATCCTGATGGGACAATGTGCCCATTAAAGGGCTGAGGGAGGGTGTGGAAGGGGCAGATTTGGAAGCTTGTGTCCAAGAACTCTTTGGAACCCTGGTGAGGGAGGACTATGCACGTGACATGGGGATTGACAGAGCGTACAGAACGGATGTCCAGAGAGTGGAGCCAGGGGCAAGACCTAGAGATACACTGGTGAAATTACACAAGCACAAAGACAAAGTACAGCTAATGGGGGCTGCAAAGAAGAAGGGAAGGTTTGTTGTACGGGAATGTGGAATTCAAATGTTTGATCTGTCTCAGATTAAACTAACGAGAAGACAGGCATTTAGACCACTTGCGGAGGAGCTGAATAATAGGGAAAGGACGTATAGGTGGCTCTTCCCGCCAAGGTTGCAAGTTCCAAATCGGGAATGAGGAAAGGACTGTATCACAGGTGGAGGGGGGCCTGAGGGTGTTAGGGGTGTCACAGGTAGGGACCCCTGGATCCAAGTCGAATGGCCAATTGGGGAGGAAGGTCCGGTGAGTTGGGCCTCAGAATGGATCATGAAAAATTAAAAAAGCGTGATCGGAGGATTAGGTTCTGGAACTGATAGTAATCACGTGGTCTAGAATAAGGGGTGATGTAGGGGTAAAGCAGAATGGAGAAGGCAGGGAGGGGGGCAAAACAGTTTGCGGTCCACTGGCGGGGACGACGCCGAGAACCTGGACTATGGATCCACAGACAGTTGCATACAAGGGAGGGTTTACCAGTTTAGGGAGAAATATGAAGCTGCTGGGAAAGTGACTATTACACCAAAGGGAATGAGGGGTGTCTTGATTGCAAGTAAGCTGATCTCTTGGAATGTAAGGGGACTGAACAGCCCAAACAAAAGGGTCACCATTTGGAGGGAACTAAATAAGGAAGACTCAGTGACCGTGTTCCTGCAAGAAACGCACCTGATCAAGGGGGACGAGTCTTGGGCATAGGAATTATCCTTTACAGTACCACTCTTTGGCAGTGACCAAAAGGGTGGGGGGTAGCGATCATGTTGCACAAATCCGTGCAAATGGAGGGAGTAAGAGTACGACGAGATGGGGAGGGAAGGTACGTGATGATAAAGGATGTATTGAGGGGACAGCTGTACACGTTGGCATCAGTTTACGCCCCCAATTGAGGGCAGGAAGGCTTGCTACTCAGGTTTTGAGGAGTTGTGCAAATTCCGGGGCTGAGAGCTAATTATTGCGGGGGATTTCAATCTGGCGGCAGACCGCGTGTGGGATAGATCTGGGGGGATGAGGGGGCAGGCAATGGGGGCAATGTCTGATTCTTTGTTGGGAAGATTCCGGGCAGTTGGAGTCAGTGACGTGTGGAGGATTTATCACCCACAGGTGAGGGACTACGCTTTCTATTCACACGTTCATAGGTCATACTCTCGTATTGATTATATTTGGGCAACTTGAGGAGTGATCCAAACAACTAGGACACAGATAGGAAGCCTGACGGTGTCGGATCATGCAATGATCTCGGCAGAATGGGCGGAGGGGCATCTGAGGCGTGGAATTGGGAGATGGGGGCTGGAAGAATATATCCTGAGAGATCGGGTAGTTAAACAGACAGAGAATGAGATACGCCTATTAATGGAGCAGCTGGGCGACGGGGGGAAATATAGGAGAGAGATGGGACAGATTCAAGCGGCATATCAAGGATCACCTTAAAAGGGCTGCTAAGGAGATGCGGGAGGAAAGTAGGGAGGCGGGGAAGAAACTAGAGGTGGAAATTAGGGAACTATGCATAAGGAGAAGGAGACGCTCAAAGTGGCTAGGAAACTAGCGCATGTGAGAGGTCAACTAAAACTGATTACTAACAGGGCGATGGACAGCACCCTACCAGAGGTTTTATGAACAGGGAAACAAGGTGGGGGTGGCGCTAGCGAGGCAGATAAGGGTAACAGAGCAAAAGGCGTTCATTGGGGTGTTAGAGAAAGGAGGAAGGAAGGTTGGAACAGAAGGGGTAAAAGAGGGGGGTTGTGAGTTTTATGCAGATTTGTATGGGGAAGAGGCAGTGGGAGAGGAGGAACGGAGGAGGTATCTGGAGCAGTGGGATGGACCACGTCTCGCAGGAGCAGGTGGACAGGCTGGAGGGGCCCATAGAATATGAGGAGGTGCTGCAGGCGATCGATCGACTGAAGAGCAATAAAAGCCCTGGGGAGGACGGGCTAACATCAGGGTTCTATACTTAATTCAAGGAACTTCTAGCCAAAGTTTTAACCAAGCTGTTTAACTGGTTTCGAGAATCGGGGGGAAATAACTAAATCAATGAATATGGCACATATAGCCCTCATCCTGAAGCCACAGAAAGATCTGCACCAATGCTCCTCATACCACCCTATCGCATTGATTAATGTTGATCCTGAACTGTACACGCGGGTGTTTGCGGCTAGACTGGAGGGAATCCTTCCCGGGTTAGTAAATCAGGACCAATGTGGCTTCATCAAGGGGAGGAACACATTCGACAACATAAGAAGAGTGCTGCACATTATTGATAAGGTGGGGAAGAAAGATGGCGCCACGCCGACATGCACGATGTTAGATGCTGAGAAAGCGTTCAACTGTGTCAACTGGTCCTACTTGGAAAAAGTGTTAGGAAACATTGGTCTGGGGCCCAAATTTAGGAAAATGATTATGGCAAATTATCAGGAACCTTGGGCAAGGATAAGAGTGAATGGGGGATTGACTGACCCTTCCCGGTAAGGAGAGGAACAAAACAGGGATGTCCACTTTCCACCCTTCTTTTCGCCCTGGTAACAGAACCCTTTGTGCATCGGATTAGGGAGAATGGGGAAATCCGGGGGGTGGATTGGGTGGGGATGCAGCACAAAATTGGGTTATTCGCCAATGACGTGATCCTGTTGGTCACTGACCCAGAAAGATAAATACTGGCAATTATGGGGGAGATGCAAACATTTGCAGGGGTGTCTGGCTTCAAGGTAAACTTTGGGAAGTCAGAGATATTAAATCTGTCCATTGCTGAGGAGCAGAGGGCGTTGTTGGAGGAGAGCATCCCATTTTGTTGGGTGCTGGATCGGTTAAATGTTTGGGGATCAAACTAACAGCATTCATAAGGGGAATAGTGGGGGCAAACTACCCAAGCTTAATAAAGGGCCCATTCTACCAGAGGGGTTGCGGCCTCCTCTGCTGGGCACAGGAGAGTGCCGGTTAGAGGCATTTTTCACGTGTCAACATGGTCTCCTCTGCACGCGTCTGCCAAGCATTACAGCTTGGACCTGGGCCATGCCGCAGACGCACACTTTGGTAGGGCGGTCTTCCAGAGCTTTTTGGTAGGAGTTCCAACCCTCCTCCAGGATGGTAACTGCTTTGCGAGTCTATCAAGATGAGGAATCTGTGGGAGAGTGCTATCAGTTGAAGGATAAATTAATGTTCTTTCTATGAATTCTTCTCTGAGATTCCTAATTGCCCTCCCAGCATACCCGCTTGGAAGTCCATGGTCCAGTTTTATTCTGCAGTCACGTTTTTGTGTGCAGTGACATGGGGAGCAGAGTGCTACATTTTGGGTAGCAGCAGTTGGCTGACAAGACTGCCCTACTTCTGGTTCATTTGAAGTTTGAACCATGGAAGGACAAGGTAAGCAAGCAATAATTGTTTGCTGCTGCTGTTTAATTCTATGCCTTTCCTCATTACTGCATGTTCCCTCTTGCAGCTGAGTCTGGAAAGGGGGGGCAGGGAACTGAGGTAGGGGGGCATAGTGCATCTTTTTATACAGCGTCTGACATCACATCCATTGTTGAGGAATGGCATAGCTGTATACAATGGAGTGGTTGGTGACGATATCGAGAAGCACTGAGCCACGCCGAAATTTTTACAGAGCAGCTGACGTTAGATAGTGGTCAATATGAGGAATTCAAGGGAGAAGAATCCATAGAAAGAACATTACTGATAAGTTATTTCTCCTCCGCCTTGCCTTTGCTGTCAACCTGCTCTTCTACTTTTGTATTCTTCCTCCTCTACTCCGTTGGCATTTCCCTGCTCCTCTCTTTGCACAACGCCCTCTCACCAACCCCTGATTTCTACCTATCATTTCTTCTCTTGTCACCCTCTTGCTCCTCCTCTCTTGATGCTCTACCTCTCCTCCTTCCCCTCTCGTCAACCTCCTCTTTCCATTCTTGGTCTCCTGCTCTCGTTCTCTTGGCTCCGTCCTCCAAACTACCTCCAAATAAACACCTTTTATCCAGCATTGGATCTTTCACAGATTCACATGCTTTGAATATTCCCTGTCATCAGGGTGGGAATCCACAGACACACTTCCTAATTTTATTAATAAAGAAAAAACAGGTGTGTTTTGTAGTCAGTTGACCTCATGGGTGCTTTTGGTCCTATCCAATAGGATGTCAAGTGCAAAGTACCATCCCTAGAGGCCATGTTTAGATTCTAACCAGGCATGTGAAGCAGCTTTGCTTTTGCCTGGAAAACAGCCTTTATTTTGGGGTAGAGGTGGGCGCATGTCATTCTATGAAAGATGCAAATGGTGGAGAACTGGAGTTACAGGTAAGCAACTTACTCCTTCTCCAGCATTGGATCTTTCATAGATTCACATGCTTTTAATATAATTCATAGCACTGTAACATAGTTTCTACAGTGGTTGTAAGGATAAATGCATACCTTACTGGAATAGGTGAGGCAAGACTGCCCTTCCCACTTTGGCTTCAGCTAGGTTCTGTACCTCGCAAAGGTATGGGGCATCACCTCGGGGACAGCACAGCAAATGTCCACTAGTGGCACTTACACCCACATTGCTGATGAGGCTGCTGTTGCCCTTGTACAGTGGGTCTGCGCCCATCCCGTTAGTGGTTTATTTACCTTAACATGACACAGAAATATCACTGAGGTTATCCATCTGGCGAAAACGTTGTTTTGTGATTCCCTTCCCCATATTGGAGGGCCTCAAAGCGACAATTAACTTTTGTGTTCCGGAATGATTTTGTTCTATCCAAGTAGTATTATATTGCTCTCTTGACATCCAGGGAATTTAGGGTGACTTCTGCTAGTAAAGTGGGATTTTGAAAGAAGGCTTGCAGGACCATGCTTGAATTGACATGAAAATCGGTGGATATCTTCAGGATGAAGTGTGAGTTTCTTTAGCACCACCCTGTCCTTACCACATTGCAGACATGGCTTGCTGATTTCCAGCGCTTGGATTTCTGACACATTCCTGGATGAAGTAATAACCATAATGAATGCCAACTTCCAGGAGTCATATATTTGCAGTTGAGGGGCTCAAACGGTGACCTCATGAGCACTGAAAGCAATATATTGGGACTCCTCTCTGGTGCTGACTTTTTTAGTGGCGGGAATGTGCGGAAGAGGCCCTTCATTAAGTGCTTAGTTATCCTGTCACTGAATAAAGGAGAATACCCTTTTCGGTTGGATCTGAATAATGCTGCTAAATACACCCAAATAGAGGAGTAAGGCAGCCCTTCTGTCGCCAAACCTAGCAGATACAGCAGGAGATGATGTGGTTCCAACTCCATGAACTGCAGGTCTTTTTGTACACACCATGCACAGAGCCTTTTCCATTTTTGCTTGTATGTCTGGTGGTAGAAGCCACTCTTACTGCCTGCAGGATCTTCCTACAATCCTCTTGCACCTCTAAGTGTCCAAACTCTGAGAAGTCAGCGCAACCCTGGATTTTGATTAAGTTTTTGTCCCTGTTCTGTGACACTAGGTTGGGAGAGAATTTCAAGGGGATTGGGTGATCCTCCAACATGTGCACCAGGTCTGTGTGCAATGGTTGACATCACCACGCCAGGGCTATGAGAATGAGGTTGGTTTTGGGCCCACCCATTTTCTCTGTCTCCCTGGTGAAAATGTAAAAAGCCTCTGATCGTCATCTTGTTTTTCTTTTCAGCACATACGCGTAGAAAGCTGAGGCCGTCCGAGATCTGAGGAGATTATAGCTTTCTTGTGTTTGTGCTGAAAGCAATGGAAGTTTGCAACACCTCTGAATGCATCTTTCCCTGGATTTCCTGAATGGTGTATAACAGCCATCTGTAGAGCCTGCATTAGGTGTTTCTCTCTGCCAGGTTTCCCCAATACTACATGTGAGGAAATAACCTGATATTTGGGTTGGAAGACAGATCTCGTTTGGTGGGCTATAGTGCAGATTATATTTTCGACCCTTGGAGACATTATCAAATTGTAGCCTACTGTGCCAGGCATTTACCTCCCGCTCTTGTTACTGTAGGGCAGGCCAGGGGATCCTTCCACCCCACCAAGGAGCCCAGCATCATAGCACGAATTATGGCACCTGGCCTCCTAACCTTCAACCCAAGGGGCATGCAGGGGACTTGATTGTAATAGACCACTTTCAAAATGCATCTGTGGTTACATCAACCGTTTCATATGAAATGTTTTTGTCTAAAGCTTTTGTTGTAATGGATTTCGTTCTCCCACAGATTCCTCATCTCAAATACTGCATAGGCAGCAAAAGCTGTCACCGAAACGTTTTTCACCAGCAGGCGGTGAGATGTGCCCTGACCACAACCCTGTGACAGTCCCCTCCTTCGTTCCGGAAGTGGTGGTGTCACGCTCAAATATAGGGAAAACCATGCTCCGTGACCTTGGTCCTGTCTTTGCACATTCTGCATGCTACACCTGGAAAGCTCTTCTCATGTCAGTGTTTTTTCAGACTGCATCATTGGTAGTAATCATTCTGGGTTCAGCTAAGGCTTCAGGATTCAAGTGGTGCATCGACTAGATAGCTAAGATGTCCATAACCCCCCCAGTCCCATAATATAATGGTTCCATGTCATTTCATCGCGGGATGTTTTTTCGCTGGTTTTTTGACCGCGATTCTTTTATGAAAAAATCCATCTAATTTTTTTTTTATTATTTTGGGGGGTGTCCCACCCAATCCCCCCAGTACATTTAATAGTTTATTTATTCACAAACACCAACACCCCATATATATAATTATCTACACCCCCTAAAAAATTTGATGGGTTTTTTCGTTAAAAGATTTGCGCTAAAAAAACCTGCGAAAAACATCCTGCGATGAAAGGACGTCATACCAATATAATATGGCATCAGGGGGTCATGGACAATGTTTTGGACCTTGACTCCTGCGAAGCCATGAATCCAAAGGTGATCCATGTATGTGATTCAAAAGTGGTACTAGGCTGTCTGCGGTAAAATCACTGAAAACTCCTTCAAGATGATGTTCACTGGTATATGAACTACTCATGCCTGTGAAAAATCCTCTTCAGATTAGGACGGCCATCAGAGAATCCATCAAAAGCACTGAAAGATTACACATTCACGGCACACCTTCGACCACTCCACTGCCTCTTCAGCACTCAAAACCAAGCACCAGTACCCTCAGAATGAGGAAAATTCATCTAACTGGCCAGGCAAAAAGGTAAAGTGCCCCACGGAACCATCCTCGGTGGAAGTGTGGGAGTCTTTCAAGAAGAAAATATTCTCTCGGGCCTTGACATTTTTGATTTTGACCTCGTTTGAGAGAAGCTTCCATTACCATTGAAGATCAACACACCAGAAGGTAAAGATCCCGTGCCGACGGAAAAGCTGCTTCGGTACCGAAGCAGAGTACTTAGCGCTTGGATTTTATTCTGTTAGTGACGATTTTATTCTCTGTGACATCCGTGCAGAGAATGTCATCCCTCTTCTGAAAAAGGCCAACTTCTATTCACCTACTTAAGCCTATGCATAAAGTGTACGATGATGGGGATCCCATCGCCTTTGGACTGCAGCCTTTGCATGTTGTGCAGGAGCAAATTCCTGAAAAGTTCATTATGATCAAACCTGACCGTACAAATCTGGCATCCAACATTCGTGATGTCAGCCCCTCCCCAGTTATAGACATCATGGAGGCTGCTCTTTAAAACCACCTAAATGTATCCTTCATTTGTACCTTAGAAAAGGTGGTCGAAGCCCTCTTCCTGGGTGCCGGGTCTAGACCCATCATCAGTACAAAATTAGACATTCTTAACAAAGGGCAGAACAAAGAAATGCTCCAACCTTTTAATTCACTGGTTCCTGATTCAGTGCTAGAGTTGTGCAACATCCTTGTTCTGCTCTCACCACATGACCCAGAACTGGCTACGAAGTACAGGTCTGTCTCATCACACCTGGCTTATTTGTCAAAACACTAACCTGACCTCTTGATCATACAGGCAGGTACCAAATCTACCTCCTTTCCCTTCGCTCATTTCAGTCCAGACAGTAAAAAAAAAGAAAATCAATACGTCTGGGAAAAAGATATTGAGGGCGGGAACCAAGGAACTCTTTTCACCAAAATGCCAAGGGTAGCAGAAGTGATATCATATGACCCATGACTTCCCTGATGACATCACGGGAAGTGAGCCATTTGACCTTGACACCAAAATGCCATCACAAGAAGGGGTGGCACATGATCTTTCACCACTTGGCATCACAGGAAGTGGCATTACATTGCATCGTCCCTCAGTACACTAAGATAAATATTGTTACGGCATCACTTTAATGAACATTTCATACAAGAATGGATCATCAAATGTAGCGTTATTAGTTTATGGCCAATATAACCACGGGAAGTGTATGAACCTAAATTCTCTCTTTATGTGGATCTACCCTGTTATTTCAACATGCCTAAAAAGCGAAATCACATTCTAGGGGGACAGCGGTAATAGGCGAGTGCAGGGAAAGCCATGATCGAAGGGGAGAGAGAGAATACTTTACCACATAAAATGTGTTCTTTTTGGTTGATGGCATATGATATGATCGTTTAGCGCCTATACACAATGCGTTTCAAAGCGCATAAACAGTCTTCAATGTTTTAGAATATAGCTTAAGCATTTCTTTCTGATTCGACAAGTTACCTTCAGGGTTACCTCTCAGTGTGATGTGTTGTGTGGTGATTTACTGTTTGCAGTTGTTTCATGGCCTTCATTTTTCCTGTAAAAAAAAAAGAGCCAGACGTCTCTCATATTCATCTCCTTCAGAACCTAGAGCTGTTTTAAATGGGTTTGATTAGTGTCTTGGCAAATGCTGCTACCTGCTAATCTTCCTGTATAAATCAAAGTGCTTGCATAAATCAAGTGGAACAAAAGTTCTTATTGCTATACATTCCTAGTATTGCTCTCTCACAATCTAAAATAAGTATATTGTTTGTTTCATGTACAAATACTACTATACAGGGTGTGTAGAAGTTTAGTGTGTTACAAAAACTGATTACAAACATTGAACACCTGTAATTCTACTTATGAATGGAGGGCTTCTGCATTGTCATTCTAGATGTCACATTACCATCAAGGGGCAGTTAATACCACTACGCCTGTGCCTGGAAATGCCTTTCCCAAGTCTACACAAAAGCCCAAACTGTTGACATGGTCAGTGCTTGTTAAATATCTGGTATGGTGCATTCAAAACATAATTTGATCTTCATGGGGGTATAACTAGACTTGTCAGGCTTCTACTGTCCGTCTCAGACAATACAAAATATTTGTCGATCCATCACTATAGGGTTTTAAGTTAAGGTCCGATGAGCAGGAGCTAAAACCAATTCCTTGGTGTCCGACGTCATCCAGCAGGCAGGAATTTACCACTGGGGAACCCAGTGCACCGCAAATCTTATTTCCACACGAGATGCACACTAACTTTTTGTCCATTATTATGTATGCTTTCCTATGTTTAAATGTGTACTAGATGTGTCCTAAGTCTCCTTTATCAGCATTCTCAAATAGTCAAAGTTAATGTCACATATCCATGTTTGTAAGGCACCAATCGCCTGGGGAGCCAAAGGTAGCTACTTGTAGTTGTTGCTTTCAAGCTAAGCAGGCTCTCCTAGGCCAGAAGCAGGAGCTTAATAGCACCAGCTCCCCACTCAATTTCGAACCCTGCACTATGACTCATGTAGCCAGTAATCTCCTAACTGACCAGCAGCAGCACCGGGCCCTGCAGACTGCACAATGTGCCCTACCAATGGCCCAAAACTCTCCCCAACCAATCTTGCATGTTCATCAATGTTAATAAATATCAATGTTTCTAGGCACCAGTTCTAGCGTGTTCAAGCCAAATGCTGACTTTCAAGGAATGAATGAAAACCATGTGTGTTCCAGGAGATGAAATTACCCATAGTCATTACTATTAGACGGAGAGACTTCAATGTGAAATATTCTATCTTTTTTCCTACTAAGGGCTGCTGGAAGCCATGCCCAGTTAGTGTTAGCATCGGCTAACGTATAGGATTCCAAATTGGTTGACACATGTTAGTGATCAACCCATTTATTTTTTAGTGACTAGTAGGTTTTTCAATCCTGTAACATCCATAGAAACTTCGAAACCCATTTTGAACAAATCCGGGCCATATGTAGTCAAGTACTCAACAATCACAGTAGAAATGTAATGAAAAGCTCATTTAGTTGAGCAGTTAACTTTAGGTAACTCCACCAGGTCAATATCTTTCATGGAGATTAAGGAGAGTTGAGGAATAAAATACAAGAGCTGTACGTTAACTATTAAATAATAGTCTATTCAAGTAAGGACTATCTGTAGCGAACAGCTCTACAATTTTTACTTTCCTCACTCCTAATTTGAATGGTTTAACCAATTTCTTCAAATGCACCCTGCATAAATCACAACATTCATCTCCACCCTGCTGTTTACCCCTCACCATCTTAGCTCTCAAATCAGGCTCTGCCAGATGGGTCACTAGAATAAGATGATGATTGCCTAGTGTTTTTAGTATTAATGGGAGCAATTTTGAACTTGCTAGATTTTTGTAGCCAGTTAATAATGGGACCACATTGAGTAGGGGCACAGGATTAAGATCAGTCCCCAAATGTACCTAGGGCACTTCAGATGCCGGTATGGCGACAGGAGGTGCAGCATTTACCTTAACCTGACGCTTAATGTTTTTCTTTTAGCTTTCCTTTAACTGCGTCTACCTTTTACCTCTGTTAGGCCAGTCAATTTCTTCAGCTAATTGTATAACACTAGATAACGCAGGCAAAGTTATCTCAATTACCATCTCTGCCACTGGGCTGGGCAATGCCTCCTCAATATCATTGGAGAATTAAGCTACATCTGCTTCAGTCACAGGTGCTACAGCAGACAAACGCACCACCTTCCTTTCTTGGGCAACATCTGAGTCTAAACTCTGTGTGTCTGCACCACTATGCATCAAAATAATATCTACTATACGGCTTACAGCCATTGCCAGATCTTTTTGCTCGCATGCCATGTTGGTACAAAGTATAAAAAGTGCTTTAACAGTCAGATATCTCAGTAACCACAGAGCAGTACCAGGAAGAGCTGACTGATATGTCCACGTCATCACAACCATCGTATACATTTTCTGTATTTTTTACCAAATCGTGAGATTTAGAAAGATTAGCCCCAATTATATTGCTGCATTCCACAATGCTGCGCAGCAGTGTATTTCCGATCCTGCGTGCCTAGTGAGTTCAGTTGGATAGAATAGCAGAGATTAAGTAAAGAATTATTATCAGTGCTAAGAGGAATTGGCAAATCGGGGACAGTCAAAGGCTGTGGAGATGAAGTACATGTGTCAACAGGATTCAAAGATCCATCGAAGGCAATTCCTTCCACATGGAAGCAGGAGGTAATTTTTACTTAAGTTGCTTCTTTTGTTTAAAACACCAGGAGAGCCTGCAGGTGACGCCATCCTAGGCATGATGTTGGCAGGACCCGGATTCACATTCTTATCGGCAATTTTTTACCCAAGCCGCACTTCGCAATTGGTATTTGTGGAAATGAGCAGGCATGCCAATACCAGTGTAGCATCGATAGATGCAACCAGTATAGGCTTAGCTGAACTTCCCACACCACAAGTGGGGAGGTTGAAGATTCTGCTACTGCCATTGCCTCCACACAGCGCATAAAATTGCACTTGCAGCGCACTCAGCCAGAATAATGTGTAGTAAAGGTAAATAGGCAGTACTGATTAATCATGAAATGGGCATTAATGTATAATTATGATGGCAATTGGAGCCCCACACCCAAGTTCCAGATAACAAGAAGATACCTTACAGGTATCACAGGTTCGCATATACTTCTCCTTCTTCGCAAAGCCGCTGATACTGCCAAACGGTTAATACACACTCCACACATAAGATACAAACACGGACATGCTGGTACCGCTTCCCACAACTACAGTAACCCAGTTACTCTCACTCAACGTTAATATACACATCATACACTCACACTCCACACAAGCAAACAAGCATGCACCAGCATGCCCCATGACAGGCAGGCATATACACGCATATAGCACCAACGCTCGACTCGCTGCGCTGCTTATCTTGGGAAGAATCGTCTTTTGTTGGTATAGCGCAGCAGCCTCTATCACAGAGCAGGGTCAATGAGGAAGGCATGTGCCGTGCTCAGAAAGGAATTCAAGGCACCGATGCAGCTTGGGAAGGGGTGGGCCGGTGCTACTGCACTACAGCCGTTGTTGGCTGAAATTCAGCACTCCAGGCCCAGTAGTGCACCCTATATATAGAAATAAAAAATAGAAAAGCAAGCCAACGTCCCTCCGAGCAACACATACTAGCAGAGGGTGGGACGGACAAAAACAAATCACTGCAACACCAACGCTGCACGCAACATGGGCAAATTTGAATCTTTGGCAGGGGTTGCAACAGATTGGCCAGGGGGTCGTGTGATGGTTGAGCTAAAACATGGCGCTGGTGCGCAGTGCATTGTGGGAGCACTCAGAGCCATGATGGATATTTATCCATGCCTCAGTGGAAAGCTACACTTGCTTTGCGAAACAACATGTTTTCAACGTTCTTCGCTAATGGGTTTGGAATGCATGCCTTCCCAGCCAAGGACACGGCACTGGGAAAGCTAAGATCTGCAGGTGCCGGCTGGTACCTGATAGCGAAGTTTGTTTTGGGTTTGCTCGGCCTGTGCCAAGGTTTTGAGATGAGTTATGGAATGGTTTCCCGGGCGTTTAGGAGAGAGAAGTGCTTTGCTCCTTGAGGTTACTGTCGGTTGACCCAGCTGGCAACCAACGGTCACCCATGAATGCGCAAGTGCATTGCCAGAAGGTTCGAGAAGTTGCCACCCCTTGTTGAGGAGGGCATATATGCGGAAGCCCTCAACAGTCAGACGGGATAAGCACAAAGACCTCAGTCGGAGGGGGGACGCTTCGGTCCGACACTCCTGTGGGTTGTTGTGCTCTTGGCATGGGTGTTATCGGGGTCTTTCAGCCGCTTCTGGCGAGATGAAGTTCCATTAAGCTACGCCCACGGTGATGTATTTCTTTCTTTGACTTCTTTATGTTTTCTGTGATCTATGCCCATGTGAGTTGTATGAGTTATTTCTATGTACCTGTAAGCTTTGAATAAATAGCCGTAAAGAGCTGATTATCTTCTAAAGTGTGCGTGGCTGTGAATTATTGTGTCTGTTTTTGGGTTGAAGTATTTGCTCTATAATTGCACTGGTGATTTATGGTAGTTCCGTGCACTTTTCAGAGGAGAGCAATACAGGTCGCCAGCTAAGGCCAGGGGTCCAGCTGTGACCACTAGCAACCCCAAATGACGTTTGTGGCAGATACCGTGGCACTCAAGGCTGTTAATAAGTCTTTTTTTTTCTCTTCGTGTAATATGCTCATGTCTTTTCAAAAGTAATTTCTGAGGCAGTGGACACTGTTACTCACCGGTGAGATGAGTGCGTGGAACCGGGGAGTATCCAAAACCCAGGAAGTTGCTTGAAGAGCTTTGGGTAGGGCCTCTACCCAAGCCTCCTCTCTGTGAGGGAATAAGACCTTCAAAATGATATGACCACTTGCTGTATTTAACCAGACAAGGGGACTGATCACCCAGAAGGGCGGGGAGAAAGCGCACCGCCACGAACCAGGCTGTAAAGGAAGAACAACAAGTAATACGAAGGTAACAGTTGTCCCCTGTAAGCCTTACTAACTGATGGAATACCTGGGCTTTTTCCCCCCGTAGGATAGAACAGCACAACCCGGGAATCACCTAGGAATATAACAAGACTTAGTATCTAACTGGCTTAAACTATGACACAATTCAAGAGGTGGACAGGGACTATGGCAAAAGCGCGAAGAAAAGAAGTCCAGCAGAAAATCGGTTTTCGGTACACAGGCAGGCAATAACAAAGACAAACTTTTTCTAGCGGGGTCCGTGAAGCAAAAACAGGTTCGGTACACGGGAAGGCAGTTCAATAAGGGTATTCCAAAAATAGAGGGTCCAGTAAACAGTCCGAGTCGAATCCGTAAGAACAAGGAGGTTTAGCAATTGAAGATGGAACTTCTAAGTGCCGGGAGTAGCTGTAAACAGAAGCGGCGCCCTGGCTGCCTCCATGGACTACATCAGTGAGAGAGGCGGGGCAAGCCAATGCGAGGCTCTACCGGCAGACTACCCTACGGAGCCAGGTTTTCTGGGGAATGTAGTTTCCGATTTGCTAACTTCCACGGCAGCTGCCATCGTGCATGAAATGGGGCAGCATAATGCCGAATTCTTTTGGTGAGCGCTACAAATCTCCCCTTCATTCTGGTAGTTGCACTAGGAAGTCGAAGTGCTAGAGGTGCAGGTGGCTGGGTTTTGCACACAGAGGGGGGTGAACGACGACCCATAACAGCATCCGCCCCCAAAGACGGCGGCAACCCCTTGCGGGCATGGAAACGACGCAGGAGTACAGGTGAGTGGATATTACACAAGGGTTCCCAAGACCTATCCTCAGGACCGTACCCCTTCCAATCGACCAGATAAAAGGGCCGACCCCTGAGGAGTTGGAAGTCCAATATATCAGCAACCTCATATTCATCTTCGCCATCCACGCGAATAGCGCAAGGTCGCGTAGGTAGGCGCGTGGAAGGAAGGCAAGGCTTGAGGAGACTGACGTGGAAAACAGGATGCAGTTTCCATGAAGTTGGCAAAGAAAGACGCATTGCCACAGGATTCAAAACCTCCGTAATGGGAAAAGGACCCACAAACTTCGGTAGCAGCATACGTTTGCCAGGAATACGTAGATTACGTGTAGACAGCCAAACCTTCATGCCCACTTTGTATTCAGGAGCTGCAGTCCTATGCCGGTCAGCGTATCTTTTCGCTCTCTCCTGCGCAAGTAGAAGATGGGATCGAACTCCCCTACGGACTGAGTCCAATTCTCTTACACAAGCCTGAGCGGCCGGGTTGTCAATGGGGAGTGCCGGATCCAAGGGCAAAGAACGTGGATGGAATCCATACAAGGCAAAAAACGGATATACACCTAGGCACAGTGTACCGAATTATTGTAGGCGAATTCGACAGGGGCGAGCGACTCAAACCAGGTAGCCTGAAATTGGAGACACAGGCATCGGAGGAACTGTTCCAGAGTGGCGTTAGCCCTCTCAGTCTGTCCATCGGTTTGTGGATGGTATGCAGAGCTGAAACGATCGTCAATGTGCAGTGAAGAAGTCAAAGCCCTCCAAAAGCGAGAAGTAAACTGAGGGCCGCGGTCCGAAACTATGATAGAGGGAAGTCCAAAGAAACGAAAGACATGCTTGAGAAACAAAGAAGCCAGGACGGGGGCCGAAGGTAACCCCGAGCAGGGAACAAACAGAGCCATCTTGGAGAAGTAGTCGATGACAACCCAGACGGTATCATAACCGCTTAGAGGAGGCAGATCACGATGAAATCCATGGAAACCATATACCATGGTTTATGTGGCACCGGAAGGGGTCGCAAAAGGCCCACAGACTTGGATCTCGAGACTTTGCATTGAGCACACACTGAGCAAGAGGCCACGTAATCGATGATATCCCTGGACATCGACGGCCACCAAGCCCAACGGCGCAGTGCCTCCAACGTCTTTTGCTGCCCCGGATGGGCCGCCATCAAGGAATCGTGTGACCAGGCTAAAGCTCGAAGACGTGCTTCTCCAGGAGGTATAAAGAGACGACCCTGGATATAAGGCAAGCCTTGTACGATGTCGAGATTTAATGATTCACATTCCTCATCATTTGAGGTCACCCAAGATGATATAAGGGCACGGAGCGAAGGCTGAGGAGTGCAGGCACAAACCACCCTTTCAGGTAACAGCAGGGGACGATCAGCCTTAGAAACACAGGAACCGTGGGATAACCTTGAAAGAGCGTCAGCACAGGCATTGAGGCGAGCCGGTCTATATGTGATGACAAAGTTAAACTGGGAAAAGAAAAGATGCCAACGAGCTTGTCGGGCCGTAAGGCACTTCATAGATTTGAAGGCAAGGAGGCTACGATGATCCGAATAAACAGTAACCTGATGACGGGCCCCCAACAGATGATGACGCCATTCCGCAAAGGCATCTCTGATGGCTAATAACTCACGTTCTGTGATAGGATAATTGCGTTCATAAGGGGTCAATTTTCTGGAAAAATATGCCACTGGATGGATTTCTCCTGAACCGGGACATTCTTGTGACAACACTGCCCCAACAGCTGAACCGGAGGCGTCTGCCTCCACTAGGAAGGGAAGGAGAGGGTCCGGGTGTTGCAAGACTGGTGCTGTCGAAAAGGCGGTCTTCAGGATTTCAAAGGCCCGCTGTGCCTCCGGATTCCATGCATATGGTTTCTTGGAGCTGGTCAGTGCTGTTAAAGGAGAAGAGATCGATGAGAATGAATGGATGAAACGTCGATAAAAATTGGAGAACCCCAAGAAGGACTGCAGTGCTTTAACTGAAGCAGGAACGGGCCATTCCAGAATCGCTCTAACCTTAGAGTGACTCATACGAATGCCACGACTGGTCAAGTCATAACCAAGAAATTCCACCTCGGCGGAATTAAATACACACTTCTCTGCCTTGACGTACAGGTGGTTCTCCCTCAACCTCTGTAACACAAGACGCACATGTACGCAGTGATCTTTCATAGAGGATGAGTAGATAAGGATATCATCTAGATAAATTACGACAAATTGATCCAGATAGTCATGGAAGATGTCATTCATGAAGGCCTGGAAGGTGGCCGGGGCATTACAAAGTCCAAACGGCATCACTAAGTATTCGAACAAGCCATAACGTGTCTTAAAGGCAGTCTTCCACTCGTCCCCTGCTCTAATCCGAACGAGATTATAGGCCCCACTGAGGTCAAGTTTAGTGAACATCACTGACGAACCAAGTTGATCTAGAAGCACTGATATCAACGGAAGAGGGTACTGATTTTTTACCGTAACATTATTCAATGCCCTGTAATCTATACAAGGGCGCAGGTCCCCCTCCTTCTTAGGGACAAAGAATAATGGAGATGCCGCTGGGGATTTGGAAGGCCTAATAAAGCCCGTGGCCAAGGCTTTATCTATGTATTCTTTCAGAACCTTGTCTTCTGGTAAGGTAAGGGAATAGACTCTTCCGGCTGGTATCTTGGCCCCAGGTAACAGGTCTATTGGACAATCATAGGGCCTATGAGGTGGCAATCGATCTGCCCTGCCCTTATCGAACACATCCCGAAAGGATTCGTATTCAGGAGGGATGTCTTTACTAGTGTCACGAACGATGGCACCTATGACAGACAAGGAAGCCACCAGAGCTTGACAGGAAGACTCCGGGCATACATACGTATCCTGAAAACAGTTTTCATTACACTCCAAAGAAGGGAAGCGAACACTTTTCTTTACCCAATCAATAGCAGGGTTGTGGTGTTGCAAACATGGAATACCCAATATGACCTGATATTGAGGAGCTTTGATTAGATCGAATGAAATCGATTCAACATGTCCGTCTTCGGTCTTCATGCTGACAAGGGAAGTATTCTGTGTAACCAAACCGGATACCAAAGTTGTACCGTCCGCAGTATGGACCCTCTCGGGTTGAACCTTTGGTAGAATGGACACTTTGTTTTTTGCAGCGTAGTCAAAGTCCATATAGTTCCCCGTAGCTCCGGAATCTATAATAGCCAAGGAGGAGAACGTAGCGTCTTCGGCCGTGGTAAATAACACAGGAAGACTGACAGGAGCAGACAAAAAACCCTGTGAGTCCTAAGAAGACACTCCCGGCGTAGGGACTCTATCTATCGACGGGATTTGGCGTTTCCCGCCTTTTTGACCGGTCTTTTGGGACAGTCTTTCAATTGGTGTTCTGAAGATCCACAATACATGCACAAATTATGTGAACGTCGATATTCACGTTGGGCCTGAGTCAAAGGACCCCTCACCGCCCCTATCTGCATGGGTTCTGGAGTCGGAGCAGGAGGAGTAACTACATCTGCTGGAATGGGGGTAAGGATTGATGTTTTACGTTCTCCTCTTCTTTCAGACCTTCGGGCATCTATTTGCAACACCAAGTCTAATAATTCACCGAAGGAGGTCGGAACGACCGGTACTGTGGCTAGGATGTCTTTTAATTCTTCGGACAACCCCTGGTAGAATGCGGCTGATTTCTTCTCTTCAGGCCAGTCTGTCTCAGCAGCTAGCTGATTGAATCTGGTGAGATAAGAAAAAAGAGAAGAAGAGCCTTGTCGTAGACTCAACAACTCCAGGTCCGATGCTTGAGATTTGTAACGGTTATGAAAAGCCTTATTCATGGCCAATATGAGTTTGTCACAGTCATAGAGGACGTAGCTGTTGGACTCAAGTAAAGGGTTGGCCCACGCAGCTGCTGTACCCACGAGATGGGAAAGAATAAAGGCTGCCTTGGTGGTGGAGTTTGGAAAGGCGGTGGGCCGACACAAAAAATGCAATTTGCATTGATTCATGAAGGTCCGATATTGCTTTGGATCTCCCGTAAAGCGTTCCGGAGGGGCCAACGGGAATTGAGTGGCCATCAAAACCGGGGTCGCAGAAAACCCAGAGGCGGGAGCTGAAGGTAGACCAGAACCTGAAGCGGCCGCACCCGCCATGTCTACCCCGAGTGTCGGGGGGGTTTTGAATACTCCGTAAGCTGTCGATCCTTTGATGCATGGCGTTATGAGCTAATGTCATGTCAGATCGTAACTCAGACACCAAACGAAACAAAGCAGCCAAAGGATCAGCTTCATCCACGGCTTCTGTTTTTGTTACTCACCGGTGAGATGAGTGCGTGGAACCGGGGAGTATCCAAAACCCAGGAAGTTGCTTGAAGAGCTTTGGGTAGGGCCTCTACCCAAGCCCCCTCTCTGTGAGGGAATAAGACCTTCAAAATGATATGACCACTTGCTGTATTTAACCAGACAAGGGGACTGATCACCCAGAAGGGCGGGGAGAAAGCGCACCGCCACGAACCAGGCTGTAAAGGAAGAACAACAAGTAAGTAATACGAAGGTAACAGTTGTCCCCTGTAAGCCTTACTAACTGATGGAATACCTGAGCTTTTTCCCCCCGTAGGGTAGAAGAACAGCACAACCCGGGAATCACCTAGGAATATAACAAGACTTAGTATATAACTGGCTTAAACTATGACACAATTCAAGAGGTGGACAGGGACTATGGCAAAAGCGCGAAGAAAAGAAGTCCAGCAGAAAATCGGTTTTCGGTACACAGGCAGGCAATAACAAAGACAAACTTTTTCTAGCGGGGTCCGTGAAGCAAAAACAGGTTCGGTACACGGGAAGGCAGTTCAATAAGGGTATTCCAAAAATAGAGGGTCCAGTAAACAGTCCGAGTCGAATCCGTAAGAACAAGGAGGTTTAGCAATTGAAGATGGAACTTCTAAGTGCCGGGAGTAGCTGTAAACAGAAGCGGCGCCCTGGCTGCCTCCATGGACTACATCAGTGAGAGAGGCGGGGCAAGCCAATGCGAGGCTCTACCGGCAGACTACCGTATGGAGCCAGGTTTTCTGGGGAATGTAGTTTCCGATTTGCTAACTTCCACGGCAGCTGCCATCGTGCATGAAATGGGGCAGCATAATGCCGAATTCTTTTGGGGAGCGCTACAAATCTCCCCTTCATTCTGGTAGTTGCACTAGGAAGTCGAAGTGCTAGAGGTACAGGTGGCTGGGTTTTGCACACAGAGGGGGGTGAACGACGACCCATAACAGACACACTCTCAGAGCGTAGCTGGATACATTGCACTGTGTAGCCCGATCCATGGGGACAGCATGCATAATCAGGAGGCACTTGTGTACCCAATGTGCAGGCAGCATGTTCTGATATGCCTTTTCATGGCAGCCACCTGCACAGAGAAGTCTCTTGAAAGATTCAACACCTATTAATGCAACATCAAAATCAATAGTGCTAGAGGTACAACCACCTTCTGATGTTGGTGGTGATGTCTCCTCTCTGGAGGAAAGAAAAAACCTTTTCTCCTGACTACATGATTGGCTAATCAGGGCTCACTGTCCAGAGCAGGTGGTGTCCCCTGCCATCTACTGCATAGTCTTGGGTTCTAACTGAATTTCAAGAAGTAACACCTTCCCAACAGCTCCAATTCACCCTGAATACACCCTCAGGAAAGGCCTTTCTTCCAGAGAAGTTGGAAGCATTTCTCAGATGGTCAACAGCTTTTAGAACTCCAACTTTCTTCTAGTGTCACTTTATTCACATAATGGCATCCTTCATATTTCTGGTGCCAGAAACCCGGCTCAGGAGGTCACTCCAATGGCTTCTTCATTCTCAGTGGCCCCAATTCTTGGGCAACATGTCGGCTCTGCTTTGATTCTTGACTTGTGCTTGATTTGTTAATCTGTGTCCAACTGGACAAGTTAAGGCAGGGGAACCCTTTTTACAACCTTGGTCGGATGTTATGATGGTATTGGATGTTTCCTTGAAAGGAAAACATGTTCTGCTTTCCTGGGCAAACTGATTGAGTGGTATTTGGTCCTTGGTGGAGACATGTTACATATGTAGGCTATCGGACTAGCTCTGAGAGCCATCCTTATTTCGAATTTTGGGGAGAAGTGTCCCAATCCTGACTGTCAGCACAGTGGCCATGATTACCTAAACAAGGGAAGGGGCCTGGAGTAAATACCCCTGTGCAAGGAATCAGTGCAGCGCTGTTAATGGGCATTGGTGAGCATTTTCCTAATGGCATTCCTTCTGGCTGGGAAGGAGAATGTGGTGGTTGAAGCCCTGAGCAGGCAGGGTTTTGTGTACCACAAGTTGTATCAGAAGGTTTTAGCAGAAATCTTCAATCATTGAGGAACCATTTAGGTGGATGCGTTTGCATCCAGTGTCAACAGGAGCTGGTCTGCTCTAAGGAATTTCCCTTGAATAGAGCAGTAGGAGATGAGTTTATGGTTGGTTGGGGCTGCAGGTTCTCAGGAGATTGTGGAGATTCGAGACCACATTGATCTTGATTACACCCCGGTTGGGCTTGGAGCATGTGGCATGCTGATCTCCTTGACATGACCATCTGGCCTCCTTGATGCTTCACAAAGAAAGTGGATCTTCTCCCACAATCGGGATAGCAAGTCAAGTCCTCCACTGAAACGATAGCACTTTCACCTGGATGCCTGCTTACTGAGAGGCTAAGGTACAGGACTTGTCAGAAGAGGTCCTGGATATTTTTCCTTTGTCCACCTCGACCATCTACTAAGGCCTTCTGAAAGAAGTTTTGTTCTTGGTGCAGGGAGAGAGATTTATATCTTACTTGCTCAGCTACTGCGTGCCTCAAGTTTCTATCACTTCTATCCAGATTGGGTTACAAATTGGCACAGTGAAAGGTAGCATTTTGGCTGTAAAGGGATGCAGTTGGAGGAGACCTTTTTAATCATCCCTTCTGTGGTCCAGATTTTGATGGTGTCAGTGAACATTTTCATACCTCAAATACTGAAATTGGTCCTTTCATTTCTCATGGGCTCTCAGTTTGAGCCACTTTGTTCTTGTTCATTAGCTCTGAACTCTCAAAACATTTTTGTTGGTGCCCATATAAGACCGGGCAAACAAATGAGCGAGTTACATTACAGGCACTATCAGCGAAGCCACTGTCTGATTTCTTTTTTTTCCTTTTCCCGAGAGATTGGGTTACATTGACGTTTGCACCCATTGTTTCTTTAATTTAACCTGAGTCAGAAGATAAGTTTGCCAGCGTTTTAATATCTCCAAGGAAGAAGAAGCATTCCATTGGCTCAACCCTCAAGAGATGTAAGCTTTGAAGTGAGCAGTTCTGATTGTAGAAAAGATTACTAACTCTTTGTGGTGTTTGCAGGAGCCTGACCGTGATCAGCAGTCTCCAAACTAACTATCTCTCTGTCAATGGATCATTCACTGCATTTCCAAATGCTAGCAATTGGCAGGAAAGGACATCCCACCAGGTCTGAGATCCTTGTTTCCAGAGGTGGAGGGGCTGCCACGACCTTCAAAGGGAAGTGCCCCCCTAGCTATGTTAGGTGGCTATTTTGGCACCCCTCAACCGCATACCTTTTTCAAGTCATCACTGCCTGATCCCCATGGCTTCCGAGGATGCTGAATTCTTCATAGCAATCCCGTAAAATGTTTGTGTGATTGGGCTCTGTGAGGAATCTGAGAGCATCCTCACTTTTTCCCCTGATAACCTCTTCCGAGGTAGCCAGATTAAGGCTGCCGCAATCGGATCCTGACCCTGGGGTGGATATGTGAGGGAGAACTACCTGGGTGGAGGAGACTTGGTGAGTGTAGTTGAGGCACCATTGGGTGAGTCACGGTATCCCCCATTTCCCTTTTATTATGAGTCCAACGTCCCCCAGCCTTTGTAGGCTATTGCCAGTCCCTTTCCTATTCTTCCAATAAATCCTCCCCAACTAAAACACCAGTCCGGTACTGGGATGAGGCAGAGACAAACCAGAGGCATACCTCCCCTCACCTTATCTCTCTGTCACACACCTCCCCACCCCCAACCTGGTACGAGGAGGGGTCAAACAAGAAGAATGCAGAACTTCCAAACAAGCAATGAGGGGTTTAGTCCTTTTTGGATCAATCAACATGGCAGGAGGTTTAAAAGCAGGAAGAACGGTAAACATGGAGTCAGCTGAGGAAGCAGGTCAACGGACTGCTGGATTAGAGCAGACCTCTCCTGGAAGGCGGCGTGGCAGACCGAGGACCCCGGAAGGATGTAGTGTATGCAGCAGGAATCACGGCTATAGAAAGCTGGAGGCCTGTGGTGGAATATGGAACCGACCTGACCAGGTGAAGCTGTGGAGTGAGGCCTGAACTGAGAGATGCATCGGAGGTGGGAGCGAAGCCACGGAGAGCCGCTGAGGAGACAGAGCGAGGACGATGCACGAGAGAGTGAGAGCTTGTGGCACCTCCCACAGACTCCTCTAATCCCTTCCAATTTACCACACATAGGGAGACCTCTTCAGACACAGCAGGAGAAAGAACAATCTTTCTTTTCTTCGTTTTGGTTCAAGTTCATTCCAATGCTGAGCATGGAGGAAAAAGGTTTGAACTCGGGTCATAGGTCGTTGGGGGCCCATTATGAGATGGACGCTGGCTCTTCCTGGAGTTGGGGGGGAGGTGTGGGGGAAGTTAGAGGATCAGCGTCCGGCGTTAAGGCACACCTCACCTCTTGTTGGTGAAAATCCACGGAAGCCGGCTTTCGTTGACTATGAAGAGGAATTTGTGGGATGAGAATCCATCAGAAAGACCATTACAAGAGGTAAATTGTTTTTTTTACCAAATTTGGCGTGCAACTGAATCTACATGTGGAATTCCATAGAGACTGAAAAATGCACTATTTACCTCACAAGATCTCAAAATTGTCCACTTCGATTTTCGTGATTTTTGGCACACACTTAGGCTTAAGGCTGAGTTAATGCATGCTGGGAAAAGTTTGAAAATCAGATCAGCTAAGCTTGTGAAATGTAAGGCCAAAAAATGTATTGCTTCTTATGGACATGCCCACAAGACATGGAGGAACAAATGGAATGCAAAATATCTGGTCAAACTCACCAAATCATTTGAAGCCCACAACACACACCCTCCTATTGAGTCAGGCACAGTAGGGTCAGAGGGCCAAAATGAAATAAAAATATACAGCTAAATGAAAAGTATTCTGTACAACAGACAAGATGATCAAAGCACTGGTGCTAGCTCTACAAGAACTAGGCTTCATACAAAAAATCTTTACTCCCACACACTGCAAAGGTTGTACCCTCGACTGGGTCGCTGACCACAACTGTAATATTGCCATCCGCTCCATCACACCCACACCTTGGTCTGACCACCTCCTCATACACTTCTTCATCCCCACCGCTGCTACTAGCACCAAAAAGCCCACCCCATCCCACCAGCCCCAGCAAGAAGCGCTAAAAATATCACCAAAGAAAGGAACCTACCCCACCTCGATAGCCTCACCACCAACATCTCCACATCCTCAGACCAATCGTTACTGGCAGACTTCTTCAAACCCACAATTAGCACTGCTATCGACATTATTGCACCCCTAAAACAACAAAAAGCCAAAAAGGTCAAACACTTCAACATTCGGTTCTCCCCGCAACTACAAGAACTCTGCACCCAAAAACGCAAAGCCTTGAACATATGGCAAAATACCCCTAGCGCAGATACGCTATCATCATACAAAGTATCTGCCACACTATACAAGAAAGCCATAATCCCAGCCAAACCTGCCTCCTACAAGGACCGAATCACGAATGCCACTACAAAGAACTCTCCACCCCAGCCACTAAATCACTTGACATTATCAAAGATCAAAATTGGTGCAATTCAATACAAACCGCACTACAAAACAAAATCGAATTCCTACAAAAGAAAAATTCACCAGCACCATAAGAATCTTTATTAACAGAACAGGCGACTCGGAGCAAGCGCTCTGCCCCAACATCTGTGACCTACCCAGACCCAAGAAAATGGCTGACAAAGACCCAATACCACTCTTTAAATTCAGGGAAATCACAGAACTTGAAGTGCTAGACGGTATCCGGTTAAATTCTCAATCATATTTTCGAAATACCATTTTGTCTGAAAACAATTTGGCACATTTTTTTTTCTTGAATATTTTATTTTTTTACTTTGTTTTTTTTGTTTTGTTTCGTAAGTTAAAAAAAGTGTCAAAAAAGGGGGGATTGTGGGGGGAACCCCCCCATTTAAAAAAAAAAACATTAAAAAAAAGAATTTGCTGGCAATTTTGTGCCGACAAAATGGCATTTCGATAATATGGCATTCAAAAAGTCACTATAAACCGTGCTAGACATTATGAAAAAAATTAAGCCCTCCAACTGCAAATGAGACCCCTGCTAAGCTAATCAAAAACTGAGCTGAAACACTCGCACCATTCCACAAGTCTTTCATTAACGCCTTGTTCAATTCAAACACTGTCCCAGACAGCCTCAAAGAAGCCTTGGTGCACCCGCACTGGACCCGGAAATAGCCAATAACTATAGGCCCATCACCACCGTCCCCTTCTTGCTTAAGATACTTGGTAAAGTTGCTAACACGCAAATCCAGCAATACGTAAAAGAAAATCATATCTTAGGTAAAAGACAATCAGGCTTCCGCCCAGGACATGGAACTGAGTCTGCACTACTCGACCGGTCAACTTGGCGACGACATGGACAAAGGCAAGCCGGCACTTCTCGTCCTAGACCTTTCCGCTGCCTTTGACCTTGTGGACCACGGCATACTAGACATGCACCTAAAAAACGAGGCCCACTTCTCACTAGAGGCTATCGCTTGGGTAGCATCCTTCCTAAACGGTAGTCTCATGAAAGTCTTCTGACTCTGCTTGTGCCTCCCCCACCACCATCCACTGCGGCGTCCCACAGGGCTCTTGCACTGCCCCCACACTGTACAATATCTTCACCCTACCGCTCTTCAACGATCTGGACCGCCATGACATAGCATATACCAACTACGCTGATGACACTCCGGTACTACTCCCCCAAACATGCGAATACGAAAAAGATGCTGCAGCCCTAACCAAGATCTACTCTGCCATTCAGACATGGATGGCAGCCAATGGTCTCTGCCTAAAAAGGGACAAAACAGAAATCCTCATAGTAGGCTCAACAGACATACTCAGCAAGCTCCCACCTCAATACAAATCTTTCTCAATCGACAACTCTATCGCCGTCTCAGCAGCGGTGAAGACCCTAGGAGTATACTTTGACTCATCCCTATCCATGTCACGCCAGGTAATGCCATAGCGTCATCGGCAGCACTCACTACCAATATGATTAATGCTGTCAAGCCCTTCCTCTCAACCAAAAACTGCCTATCCATAGCCAGAGCCACAGTAGGTACTAAACTAGACTATTGCAATGCCCTGTTCTTGGGTACCTCTGCAGAAAACATCAACAAACTTCAAGTGACACAGAATAACACCCTTAGGGCAGCCCTAAGTATTCCCAAAAGGGAACACATCTCACAGGCCAGAAAAGATGCACGCTGGCTTCCTATAAAAGAACGCATCCTTTTCAAAACACTGATCATAACACGCAGGTGCCTCTCCTCCGATGCCCCACCTTACCTCTCGGAAAGAATCACCCGCAACCTCTCCAACAGACCCACTAGATCTCACCTGGCCAACCAGGTCTATGTACCAACTTTTAAGAGAACCAAAGCTGGAGGTTCAAGTTTCCAACACCTGGCCCCCAAAAATTGGAACACACTGGCCACAGCTCTAAGAAATGAGACTTCATACCATGCCTTCCGCAAAATGCTAAAAACCTCACTATTTTGCTAAACATTACTTGTAATGTTAAGAGACATAAGTACACACCGCTATATGTACCATATGTTCTTTGTCTAATTCTTGTAACCTGAAGTATTATGCACCATATGTTCATTGTCTAACTGCTGTCCTTTCAAGCCGAACCCTCTGTAACAGCGCCACGATGCCCACGGGCCGCTGCAGCGCTATATAAATGCAAATAAATAAAAATAAAAATCTTTCACACCAGAAATTTCGTAGGGCCATCATACACGCTCAGTAGGTTCAGTAGGGGAAAACTAAAATATATACTGTGTAATAAAAAATAGTATACAAAACATTCATAAACACCAATATAAACACCTGGGACCCCAAATACACACTCACGCCCCCTCCCCACACACCTTCAGTCATGTGCACTAAGGTCAGAGGGATAGAGTGAAATGAAAAATCTTTTGCTAAATGAAAAATATTCTGCAAAACACTTAAGAATTGACGCACGCAGCACATCTGTCAACATAACTCCATAACTCCCATACAAGCCGACGCCCTTTTGGCCACAGCGAACCAGAGGCTGTGGCGGGAGCTTGGGGAATTTCTGGGGAATTTCTGCCTGACCTCCTTTTGGAAAGGCAAGCCTCCTTCAAAACCGGTCTGGTGGATGCCCGGACTGTTGCTCAGGACCTCCCACTTCAACATAGCCAGCAGATTACTGTGCCTTGGTGTCGAGATGAGGAGGACGGCGTGGATGCATGCCACTAAATTTTCATCTGAGGTGCAAGAGCGGATCCGGAACCGTTGAGTTGACAAAGAAGAACACCTCCACTCAAACTGCCAAGTCCTTGGCCATCCTGACAAAGCCAGGGCAGAAGTCCTTCCCTCAGTCTCAGAGCAGGACCGAATTCAAACCCAGCGCTTTCACCGCTTTAAGGGGTTCCGGGACTGCGGTACGCGGAGGCCTGGCAGGTTGTCCAGCAACATTAGGAGGAAGTAGTAGAGGACTTTGCAAGGGTTTTTCTGCTCCCCCCTCAGCTGCCCCTGCATCCGACGCCAAGAAACAGTGACATCAAGGTCTGGTAACACAGCTCTACAATTGGGGGGTGAGAGGGTGTCTGGCTCTTTTCCAGGACACCTGGAAGCGTCTTCAACAACCTGTGGATCCTATCCATAGTCTCCAGTCTTCCTCTTCCTTTCCCTCTACTATCCTCTCCTCCTCGTCAGATTGGGTCCCTGGCTCTTTTAATGGAGGTCCTTTCGCCCTTAGAGATGCAGACGATAGAACCGGTTTCTCAATCAGACCGGGGCTTCGGGTTCTACTTCAGGATTTTTGCAGTACCCAAGAATAACCAAGCTAGCCTGAGGGTTGTCCTGGACCTGTCATTTCTGAATATGTCCTTAACGCTAGAACGCTTCAAGATGATTACTCCCGAGCACATAGCAGAGTGTTTGTGTAGGGGGCAGGATGTGTTCCCTGGGCCTCAAGGATGCATGTCCCCTATCCACCAACCGCAATCGGAAGTTTCCACGGTTCACGATTATGTCTTAACATTTTCAGTACAAGGTGCTGCCTTTCGGCCTGAACTTGGGCTCTGGGGCCTTAACGAAGTTGATAAACGCAGTGGCGAGTCTCCTCCGCTTGGAGGGCTTTCACCCATACCCCTATCTGAATGACTGGCTGGTGAGGGCGGAGGTCACCAGAACGGGTGATGCACTCCTTCCAGGGATTGGCAGACACTCTTAATCCGCTGGGGTTCTCTCTCAACCTGAGGAAGTCACTGCTTTGTCCCTCCCCCGATCTGTTCTTCCTAGGGGGTGCCTTGGAACACAGCCTTTCAGCTGGTCTTCCCCATGCCAGAGATGCTCCTCTCCCTTTGCAGGGCATTATGTCACTTTCTGGCCAACTCGTCCACCTCGGCATGGTGGTTCCAGCATCTTCCGGGTCATATGGCATCCTGCATGCTTACATTACAGCACGCTCACCTCAAGATGAGGTGCCTGAAGCTCCACCTGGCACCAAATTGGAGTCAGGAGACAGAGTCTCAGTCGGCCAGGAACCCAATACCCCTGCCCGATCTTTGCTGGTGGATGATGGACGGCAATGTTTCAATGGGAGCCCCCCTTCACCCGGCCAGAGCCTATCTTGGTGATGACAACAGACTCTTCTTTCAAGCTACTCTGGAGAGCTACGTGATTCATGGCGCACGGTCCAGGACGGAAGCCCTCCTGCATATCAATCTGCTCCTGCAGGGGAGTGGGCTTGGCCCTCAAAGCATTTCTGCCCCTCATCGGGGACAGGTCGGTTCTGGGCAGGACGGAGAACTTGACTACAATGTTTTACCTGAACAAGCATGGTCGCACCCATGTCGGGAGGAAGAATCTATCTGGGAATGGGCCGTGACGGAAGGGGTTTGCATTTCTGCAATCCAACTTCCAGGGCACAGCAATGCAGAAGTGGACCAACTGAGCTGGTGGGGGTTCAACACCTACGTGTGGGAATTGCACAACGACTCATTGTTGCCCCTGTTCCAGCATTGGGGGCTGGTGGACCTGGACTTGTTGCATCTCTCCGGAATTCCAAGTGCACCCCAGTTTGCGGTCACTGAGAGACACCTTCCAGATGTGTTGACACGGCTGCAGGTGTTATGCGTTCCCGCCCATCCCTCTGCACCATCGGGCACTCTGCAAGTTCCGGGCTTCAGTGGGCTGCAGCCTCATCCTGATTGTCCCCCACTGGCCCTCGAGACCCTAGTTTTCAGATCTGCTGCCATTGTGCTCCCAGGATACCGTCCACCTTCTGATCTCCAGCAGTGGCTTCCAGACGCAGTAGGGCGGTGCAGGGGACCACCCGGACCTGGCCAAGCTGGTGCTGGTGGCCTGGTTCCTGCTCAGCTGAGGCTTCAGCGTGCTCAATTTTTGGATGACAACTGGGACATCATGCAACAGGCCAGGAGGCCCCTGACTCAGTCCCAGTATAAGAGCAAATGGACTTGGTTCTGCCATTGGGCTTGTGACAAGGGTCTGGACCTTGTCAGCTGGATGACGTACTGGCCTTTTCAGCACACCTGGCTTGTTCTGGAGTTCAGGTGGATACTTGCTGCATGTATTTGGCAGCTTTTGGGCATTACAAGAATTCCCCTAAGCATGCGTTTTCAGCAAACAACCCAGTGGTTAAGGCCCACTTTAAGGGGTTGTCTAGGCTTTTTCCTGTGGTGCACGAGCCGCACCCGGGCTGGCACCTCAATGTGGTTCTTGCAGCCTTGCAGCACAAGCCCTTTGAGCCGATGGCCTCTGTGGACATCCACTTGATAACACTAAAGACCGTTTTACTGGTAGGTCTCACCTCTGCGCGCAGGGTTAGTGAGCTTCAGGCGTTGTCTTTGTGCAAGCCTTTCACCATGTTTCACAACAACAAGGCTATCTTGCGCACTCACCAAAACTTCTTGCCCAAGGTGGTCTCTCTCCTTTTCATCTGAATCAAGAGATCTGCTTTCCGGTGTGCTGCAGTTCCTGAGGGGATTCATACCCATGCGGTCAGAGCGAAGGCCACGGCTGTCGTGTTTCAGAGACCTGCTTCTTGGGATGTGATCAGCAAGGTGGCTACTTGGGCTACTCCGGCCTTCTGTAAGCACTATCCTCTGGGCACCAGCTCCAGGTGTGATGCTGAGTTCGGTCAGGCGGTTCTGAAGAACCTGTTTGCTTCGTCCTAGGTCTGAGGCAGTTTGCCACAGCTCCACCCTATGGTCTTGTTCAGTGGAATCACCCACAAGGATGGAGGAAAAGGTGGCGGGAGATATGAGTAATTAAAGTTACTCACCATAGTAACTAGAGTACTCATAGTCCATAGTCCCCTTTCCTTCATACGTCGCAGCCACCTTCCGCCGCTGGTATGCCAAAGGCTTATATGTGATGAGTGTAGCCAGGTATCTAAGCATCTGATGTGTTAAAAGGGGACTGAGGTGAGGGCACCATCGTTCCCAAACGCGAGGCCACACCCCTGTGTGCTATACTACATTTAAAAGAGAAGCTCAATTTTTTTGCTGCCAAAGGTTCTGGTACGGTCCCCATGTTGGGCGACGCCCCCAAGGATGGAGGAAAGGGGACTGTGGACTATGAGTACTCTAGTCACTACAGTGAGTAAATGTAATTTTCTATGGACCCCCAAGTCTTTTGCTTTTATTTTTGATTCTGACCTGTTCTTTTTACAGTGCAGTGAAGCCTTAAGCTTCACTACACTTCTTTTTGCTCATTTGTCGTGGGGAAACTAACATGTTCTTCAGGTTGTCAGTATTGGGAAACATTGTTTCCCTTAGTCTTGTTACTTTGTTACTACGTTTGATAACTTGTTATCACTTTGGTAACTTTTTAATCATTGTACAATACATCTTACAATGCAGTACACTTTTTGTTTGGCCATACACTAACACTTTAAGGATTTTTGGTTACTTTAGATATGCTAAAGGGTCGGGGGGGCGCTGGTGCGTGGCTGAAGAAATGGCCACTGCCTGAGAGGACTCCGAAGGCTGTAACATCCTGCATTTATATCCTGCATTTGTTGTTTTTATATGGACTGGAAACGAGGCCCTGCAAGACAGAAGATCCTGAGACCACCACTGGTTAACCTCAAGCCTAAAGGCCCTCTCCTGGAAGAATCCCACTGCGGACCCACCAGGACCTTCTGTGTCGCAACTCCGCCGAGCTACGCAGTGCTCCATTGCCCCAGTCGGTGCAGCCTGATGCCTGGCCAGACACCACCCCACAGCGGCAAGTTAATATAACATCTCCGACCGCCCACCGACATCGCTTTTGTCTCAGGGATTGCTGAGAGGGATGCAAGACACTCTACCCGCTGTGCTGGAGTAAGCAGTTTTGCCCCATGCACTGAGTTCCCCCAAGGAGCCACGTGGCTGTCCACCCCCCCCCTGTGGCGGCCGATGATCCTGGACAAGCTCAGACCGGCACTGTTAAGCACCCAGAGTGCGGTGAACTGGACAACTGTAACAACCACTGAACGCGTGGCGCTGGGGAGGCTTCGTGCCTGGAATCCTTGCCTGCCATGAGGCTTGCAATGAGTCTACCCCGCTGGGGTGGTTTCGGGGGGGGTCTCCGGCATTCCATTCCCCCCCTCTCAACCACCCCTCCTTCTCCTCTCCCCCAGATTATACGACTAGTGGGTGATACTCCCCCCTCCCCCCCCCCAATGGCCCAGGTGCAGCCGTGCCCCCCCCCCACCTCCTCAGCGGGTAGAACCGACAACTGCGTTCCTGCAACGTATCAAGCACTGAGTCAAGTCTCTCACTGCTTGGAGCTAGCAAACACTTCACAACGGACCGGCCTGATGAGCCTGCTGCGATAATTTAACTCCAAACTGGCACAACTTGGCCTCTATCCTTAGAGAAAGCCACCCACAGAAATCCATTGGTATCACCACATAATGGATGCACACAGAATATAAACAAAATGGTCACAAAACGTGTGTCACTGTGCATTCATGAACATGCCCGGAAGCAGTTGCACTGCTTTATTAACCCAGGCCTAGCCCCTCTCCCTGTTATACCAAGCTTTCGGCACCCAGGGCAGGTGTTGAGTGACGACCAACGCCATGAAAGGTTTAACAGAGATGTTTATTTAAATGAAATACAGCGCAGGCAGCAGACGCACCTCCAGCCTTGCATGCTGAAGTAAACTCCCCCTATATTCAAAACCCGCAACACGTACACATTCCGAGAGAATCCTGCAGATCAGGAATTCTGGGAATGTGTATGCATCAATGGAACTCAGAACTTCAAAGAACTAAAGACATTGAGCACAGATAACTCAATAGCAAAAACAAACAAACCTACCAGCAGGTCTTAAAAGAAGAAGCAAGCTAACACTGGCTCAAAAGCAAAGCAGAAAATAAAAACGAACTGCACAGATCCCTTCAAAGGAAACCACGGTTATCAAGTAAGCCATTCTCGATGCTCCTCTATCAAGAATTTACAGTGCTGTGCAAAGGACTGTTGGGGGCCGGCACCCGCTGTGCTCTTGCTGAGTGGATACTCGTATAGCCTCTTAACCTATCTGGGTTCTTAAAAATATGTCAACATTTGAAACCAGTATTTTAAACCGAAGTCTTGACGTATGGTGTGAGGTGCTACACGTGGGCAGGCACTGACCCCATAGGGGTGTGGGATCTGGAGCCAAGGTCTGTAACCTATGCATTTCAGTCGCTACGGGAGTCCAACCACACCACCCCCCCATACATTCTCCAGCTGTGCCATACTCATCCATACCTTTGAACTTGGCAGCATTAAGAAAAGATTTGCTGTAGGCAAAACACGCGCTCTCTGCGCCAACATGACCGAGATTATGGATCTGTTGAAAGTCTCCAGCCTAGATATTCTTGCACTGAAGGAGTCCTGGCTGGATCAAGCCACTCACTCAGAAGCCCTTGTTGCCATTCCTGTGGGCTACTTGCTTCTTAGAGCTGAGAGAGCTGTTGGTAGAGGGGGGGGTGTTGCTTTATTTCTGAAAACACCTCTGCAGTTCCACATATTGGCACACAAATCTCCAGCGGAGTGTGAATGTTTATTGGTTAAATTGAAGTTGTTAGAAAACACCTCACTCACAATAATTGCACTTTATAGACCTCCGAGGGTTCTGCCTCTATTTGAAGAGCAGTTTATGAACCTCTTAAATACCGGTCCTAAGTTGAAGTCTCACGTACTGGTTATGGGTGACTTCAACCATTGGCTTGACGCTCCTTCCGATGCCATTACTGGGTCCCTCATAAATGCCATCAATACCATTTGGTTTTTCGCAATTAGTTGACTCTCCTACCCATATTGCAGGCCACATTCTGAACTGGTTATTAGTCCACCAGCTTTCCATGTCCACCTGTTAATTACGCCCTGTATCTGGTCGGATCACTCACTGCTGACCTTTGTAATTTTTCCTGCTTTACCTGCCAGACCCTATACCAATCTCAGATTGGACATTTGCATGCGTAATGTGAAATTGATGCCTGAAAATGTTGGTTCACTATTGTTAGAGAAACTGGGTTCATTAGAGGACTGAGTGCGCAGATGATTTAAGCATTACACATTACTAAATCTCTCATGGACGCCGCTAACAAGTTGGTGCCACTTAAGATTCGTCACATAAAAACAGAAACTATCCAGAAATGCTGGTTCAATGAGGACATTCTTGCTATCAGGAAGAAAAACATACAGCAGAACTTTGCTGGTGGAAAGCTCCATCCAGCATAACATTAGCCAACTATAAACATTTGGTAAAGGATTGTAAGGAGGCCATTATTAAAGTCAAGTCTGAAATTTATAACCACAGGATCCAGAATGCTAAGTCGCGTTCAAAGGAACTGTTCTCTCTTCTGCGCAAGTTTAAGAATAAACCTCCACCCTCTTCAGCACCAGTAAAGGACAAGGAGTGGTGCCAGTCTATTCATAATGCTTTTTCCAACAAGGTCACCTTATACCAAACCAACATCCAACAGACAAAGGATACCTGTCCCTCATTGGATATGTTGCTGGCTGACCCTAAAGTGGCTGCCCTGCCCAATAAAGTGCCTCCTATTTTTAACTTCACTCCATGGTCTGACACCGTCCTCCTACAAACTATTTCAGAGATGAAACCAACCTCTTGCCAGAGTGATTTTTGTCCATCCAGTCTGTTCATAAAGTGTATGGACATTCTCTGCCCCTGAGTAACTAAGTTTATTAATCACGCATTTGCAGAGGATAGTGTTCTTTCTTTCTTAAGGAGGCTCGGGTTACCCATTTTTAAAAAAGGAGTCTTTGGACCTATTTGTCCTGGAAAACTATTGCCCCATTACTAATGTATCATTCTTGTTAAAAAAAAAAAATGTTGGACAAGGTGGCTCATTTGCAATTTCAAAATGTTGTGGAGGGTAATGAGATCTTACTGCCCCACCAGTCCGGTTTTAGGAATGGCTATGGCACGGAAACAGCTATGCTTGACCTCTAGTCCAACCTATTACAGAATATGGACCATATTGGATCTCCTTTTTTGGGCCCCAGGAACTTTGGGGTGAACGTAGGTCAAGTTTTTTTGGGAATCTTCCCCAGTTACCTGTTGTGATGCTGGAAATGCATCGGAGGGACAGGGCCTCCGTATCCTTGTCCTTTACTGCTTTTGATCGTGTTCTGTCGTGTTTTCCGCGCAGGCCACAGAGACGCTGACGACTCGACGCCCTTGCTGGGCCACAGAAAACACTTTGCGGTCCAGAACTATCGACACGAGGTACTCCGCAAGCCTCTTCCTTGCAGGACGTTTACGCTTCCCCATTGACGAGCACTGCTAGGAACGACGCAGCCACTTCACCGTTGTAGCTCGACCTGTTCTCCGTCGGACGTTCGACCCGTGACTCCTGCCTGAAAGGGAGGACACTCGAAAAGGGCCGTCAATTCCCCAACACGGAACGCTACAACACCAAGGTACTTTGGGGTTGCAGAACTATTGGAAAGTCTAATGGGAACAATATATGGACTGGGCTTGTATCTTTCTTCTACAGGTTGCCTAGGTGAGGGGATCTCCACACTGTCTAGGGGTAGGGGCCAGTATTCTGCCAATTGTTCAACCATCTTGCTTTCCTGCCTCTCTCTACTGTTGGTTTCCTCTTTATTCTGATCCGTGTGTCGTTCCGACCGTATGCACTTTAATGAGATCTAATAACGTTAGTGGTACCACTTTAGAAACTGTATATATTTACCATTGCTGATTTTCGGAGTACGAAGTGAGTTATTGTGATATTGTATATACCTTTGAACATTAATTATATAAAGACTGTGTTGTAACTGATAGTGTTTGGACATTCCTTTGCGGGTGCTTGGGGACTACACTGTACTTAAGAACCAGCCTGCATCACCTCCTGAGAAGCTACCCCTTGATTGCTCAACCACGTACCAATAATAGAGAATCTTGGCTGGTGTCCTCTGTGCCTCTCCTCTACCATAGAGAGAGCGGAAGTAGACACCCCCTACCGGCGTCTTTACACCTGTGGCGTGCCCCAGGGCCCTTGTATTTCGCCGACATTGTTTAATGTTTACCTGATTCGGTTTCTGCTCCTGCTGATCAGCCTGGGTGTCCAGGTGGCTAACTATGCGGACGATACCCAGGTGGTCGTAAAACTCTCTGGCTCATACATTGAGGACGCAGCTAAATTGAATATCATCTATGAATCCATCCACTTGTGGATGGCAGCTAATTCCCTGGCTTTAAATGCCAGTAAAACAGAGCTTTTAATTGTAGCTTCTGCCACCAAATGGAGGTCACTCCCCACAGAGTATAAACATTTTTCACTTCCGGGCGCGTTGATCCCGGTGGTGAGGAAGGTAAAAACTCTAGGGGTGGTCCTGGATGCCGAACTGTCCATGCTTCATCATGTGGTCCTCATTAGATCTTCCTGTGGGTTGATTACCAAGCTCTTGTGTAATAGTCATTTTCTCTCTCAGAATTTAGCCACCCTGGCCTCAGTTCTTAACTCGCGACTGGACTAT
Organism: Ambystoma mexicanum; assembly: GCF_040938575.1. Classification (NCBI taxonomy): domain Eukaryota; kingdom Metazoa; phylum Chordata; class Amphibia; order Caudata; family Ambystomatidae; genus Ambystoma; species Ambystoma mexicanum. The sequence goes on along the minus strand of NC_090931.1, from coordinate 929,802,985 downwards.
TGTAACAGCCTGCTCAGTGGCTGCACACATTCCACCATAACTGCCTTTCAGGTCACGCAGAACGGCACAGTGCGGGCAGTTTCGGGTTTTGTTAGGCGAGCCCATGTTACCTCGGCCCGGCGGGGCCTACATTGGTTGCCTCTCAAACTTCGAATCGGGCATAAAATCTTAACCTTAACGCATAAATGTGTGAGGAATATGGCACCGTAGTATCTCACAGCAGGCCCTTATCCTTATGCTCTCGCCTGATCTCTCAGATCCCAGCACCTCTTTAGAACTGGTTAAACTCAGATTTAGGTTTATGAAGGCTGGTGGGTGCTGTTTCAGTGTACAAGGTCCCAACCTTTGGAACCTGTTGCCTCTGAATCTTAGAGCTGTCGAGACTACATCTAAGTTTAAAAAAGAGCTAAAGACGCTACTTTTCAATCTGCCTCCCGATTAGGCTGCTTCATTCTATGAGTTATTATTTGGATTCTGAGTTTCGCCCCTGGCCTTTCTCTTTGCGCCACTTCTAATGATATTCGTGCCTCTTGTTTGTCCTGTTGTTTTTTTGTGCGCGCCCTAAGGCCCATGTGCATGTGGCATGATGTTACAAGAATCTTTGATAAATAAATGGGCGCTATGGAGTTATCGGAGGCCCAGGAACTTTGATACTTGGTGCTCCTTCATCTACCTGCACCTCCGACTTGCGCACCCTTGGGGCCCACAGGCTCACCCTTCAGTTTCTCCCTGTTGCCTAACACAAAACAATTGGCCACCAACCCCTCCAAAGCTCCAGGGGAGAGGCGTGGAGGACCCACTGTGGGAAAGTGGGTTGAGAATTCAGTAACACGGGAGTGGCAGGTGCCCCTACGGGACGCCACGGTGCGGGCTGGCTATCGCTACCACAAATTGGGAAACCGCAAGAAGCAGGGGAAGATTGATCAGTTTGCCAGGACTGATGAGAACCCTCCCATCCAGGTGGAAATACCAGGACCATCCCACCTCTGTCTCTGCCCTGAACCAATCGCTATTAGCGTTGAAGAACAGCACTGACAATCTCAGGGCCAAAATAGACTCCCTGACCTGCAAGGTTGATGTTTCTCTGATACAAATTGAAAAGCTATGTGGCAGGATGGCGGAGGCAGAGCAGAGGATTGGGGAAGATAAGGTTGCAGTACTCGAGCGCGAAGTAGCCTCACTGCAACAAACAATCAAGAAGGTTGCTGCAAAGAATGATGATCTCGAGGGGAGATCTAGAAGGAACAACATTCGGATAAGCGGAGTGTCAGAAAATACTCCCATAGGCAACATGAAGCTATTTGTGGAAAAACTGCTCAAGGAGGTCCTCGATAATCCACCAGTCACAAGTATGTTCATGGTAGAGCGCACACATCGCTCCCTGGCATCCAAGATCCATCCCACCCCATTCCCCCCCCCCCGCCCCCCCCGAGTGCTCCAGAGCAAGCCATTATAGCACAGATCTTTAACTATAGAGACAGAGACATTCTACTCTGGGCAGCGGTAGAAATGACTCTGCATTGGGGATCAGCGATCATACACCTTCTTCCGGACTTCAGTCAGCAAGTACAGGATCAAAGAAAGACTTTCCAAACTGTGAAAAACATTCTAAGAAAGAAAGAAAGAAAGAGATCCAGTACTCGATGATATTCCCTACCAAGCCCAGGGTGGTGCACAATGGCGGGGTCACTTTTTTCACATCTCCAGAAGCCGCTGAATGCTTCGCTAAGTCCACCATCAACTATTGATTATTATGTAAGAAATATGGATGTAGGCCTCCCGACACAAGACGTTGTACCAGCCGCCCGCGCCCAGTGGCATAGTAGGCTTTGTTTGGGGTAGTTGACTAAAATGGTTAGGGAGAGGGGTTGGGTCTGAAAGGCCGGTAGGTTTGTGTTTCTGGTGTGGCAGGGGGGTGGCAAGGAGTGTGGTGTTTATGATATGTTGAGATATGAGGTTTGGGATGGAGGGGGGAAGCATAGTTGCTTGAGAAAGCAGGGCGTGAATGGACCGACGTGACACAGGATGCTTTCAGAACACTAAGAATACCGTACTGGTTAAGCCCAATATGTCTAGAGATCGTACATGAGTGCCACAGATAACCAAAATAGGCTTTTTTATTCATACGTAAGAAAGGGCAGACACCCGAGCAGTGAAATTGCACTATTGACCTGGAATACACGTGGATTCACAAATGGGAAGAAGGAGTGCTTAATCTCAAACTATGCTAGGAACCACAAAGTTAACATACTATGTTTACAGGAGACTCATTTGGAGAAGGTGGGCAAGCTCCCCAACCTTATTGGATGGGGAATTCACAGATACTGCTCATAAATCTGTACACACTCCCGAGGGGTTGCCACTATTCACTGCTCCTTGGAGCTTAAACTACATGATCAAATTGAGGACCGGGAAGGGTGATACCTTCTGGTGGCTGGGGAAATTGCAGGATGGAGGTTCCTCTTCGTTGTACGCCCCTAACATTGACAGCCCACACTTCTTCCAGAAGTGTGCTGATCACCTGAGGACCTTTCTGAAGCATGAGGTGGTGTGGGCAGGGGATTTCAATATGGCTCTCTTGCTCGATCTGGACAGGTCCACCTACATCCAGACTTCCCTCACAAGAGCAACCAGAAATGGGTGTTTATAGCTGAATATCACAACCTCCTTGATACGTGGCATCTCCTTCACCCTACCAGTAGAGTACACTTTTTACTGTGGGGTCCATGGTAGCTCCTCCAGAATAGACTATGTAATGCTATCACCAGCTGGCCCGTGTTACCCAATGCACTCAGATTCTTCCTAGGACCTTATCCGACCATTCTCCAGTACTAGTACATTTTGTGGGCCCTGTCCATCCCCCAGGCAACTCAGGTGGCGATTTAGAGCCTGCGCCCTCAACGACATTGTCTTCTGCAAAGAGATACAACAGGATATTTCAACCCTTTTCCAGATAAATGTGGGTTCAGTCGCTTACCCCAAGGTGGTGTGGGAGTCATTCAAGGTGTACCTCCGGGGTTGCTGTATATCCAAGGAAAGGGGTGTTCTGAAGTGTATGTGTAGGTCCAGAACTGGAGATTAGGCGATTGGAGCTCCAACAAGGCCTCCAAGACATCCGGGATGTGCCGACCCAACTGAGGGGAAAAATGGGAGGACATTAGTATTTTAACTGACTGTGAGAAACGCTTCTTGGGAGACCCAATAGCATCAGCAGCATACGGCGAGGGCGACTGCCCGAGCAGGACGCTATCCTGGGCCATTAAACAAGAACGCCAATTGGGTAATATAACAGAAATCGAAGGGGATAATGGGGAGGCCGCCAGGGACAATAGTGAGATCAACGCGGTCTTCGGGGAATTCTACTCCACTCCAGGCTATACACCACCCAATCTGCCGCTGGACATGACTCGATTACGCAGCATTTAGATAGAATTACACTGGGCTGGCTGGACCCAGCGCAAGGTGAAACGTTGAATGACCTTCCCTCAGACGATGAATTCCTAAAGGTGATCCGGTCATTCTCCAACAGGAAGGCCCTAGGCACAGACAGGATTACTGCTGAACTCTACAAAGCATACCCTGATTTGTTAATCCCCCATCTGCGGGAAATGGATGACGCAGCCCGGTTCTCTGGGATACTCCCGGAATCCACTGGGACAGCTCTGGTGACAGTTCTGTTGAAACCTGGAAAAGATCCCCATAAGTGTTTCTCCTATAGACCCCTCTCGTTATTTAACAAAGATAATAAGATCCTGGCCAAACTCTTAGCCTATAGGCTCCTCCTGCATGTTCCCACTAAGGTCCTTCCAGATCAGGCTGGCTTCATTCTTGGGCGTTCCACACAAAATAATCTCTGTAGACTGTTTATGTTGATGCATAATGTCAACCCAGAGATCCCGATAGCCGTAGCCGCCTTGGATGCTGACAAGGTGTTTGACTCAGTGGAATGCCCGTTCCTTTATGAGGTCATCCTTCGTACAGGCTTAGGCACCTAAATTATACAGTGGATACGCCTTCTCTACGCCGCCCCTAAAGCACTGGGCTATAACAACCGCATGCAGTCTTAGGGGATCTACCCTTCACGGGGTCCCCGGCAGAGATGCCACTTCTCCCCTATACTATTCGCCCTGGTAATTGAGGCCATGGCCTGCGTGCTGCAGGAGTACCATGCTCACAGGGGGGTGAGGATCCATTCTCACAAATCTGTGGTCTCTCTCTACAGGGAAAACATGCTGCTGTACGTTGAGCATCCCAGGACGAATTTGCAACCTATGGTAGAGGAGATCTCGCGTTTCTGAGAGCTTTCGGGCTTGCAAATCAACTGGACTAAATCTGAGGTCCTACCCCTGCATTGCCCATGTCGACATCAGTGAAGCCTTTGGCTGGTGCCCACAGGGTATCCGATACCTGGGCATACGAGCATCTACATCTCCAGTCTCACTGTACAAGGACAAGTATATCAATGCCATAGAGGGCCTGGAGCACAGAGTGGATGCTTGGATCCATCTACAGGCTGCCAGGATCTCGTTGGCTAAGATGGTGATCCTACCAAAACTTTTATATAGCTTCAACAATGTCCCGATCTGGCCTCCCCCTGGATCTTGGGCACTGCTCAATGGTCTGATGAACAGGCTCGTATGGGCTGGTGGTCAGGCCTGCGTGTCACTCGATATAATGTGCCGCCCATGTTCGCAGGGGGGTTTTAATTTCCCGGACCTATTTTTGTATTTCTTGGTCACGCAACTTCAATACTCATTATGGTGGTGGTCCCCTTCGATTGATCTTCTGCATGCTCACCTCGAGAGGGAGTCGCTTCTTCCCAATGATGTGAGAGGGTTGCTATGGGGGGCCCCCTGAGAGGCAAGTGAGATCTGAGGTACAGCCCGTGGAGGTAACACTTAAGGCCTGGGACCATTTGGCTCAGCGGGTGGGACAGAATCAGTGGTACTGCCCCCCCTCCC